>NW_024467959.1:0-1200000 GCF_002105095.1 Pseudomassariella vexata | reverse complement strand
GTGTGGGGGCGTTGGCCACCGTTCATGCCATCTAGTATATTGATGGCATGTTTGGATGCGACTTCACGGTCTGCAAATAATTTGGCCGCAAACAGGATACCTGGTGTGGTGTAGAATCTCGCGTAGACTTTCAAATCGCAAGCATCTGATTCTGTCCCGCAGTGAACGTCAAGCCAGAAAATTAGACCACGAGGAAGTATGGGAGACATTTCCGCAATGAAAAGGCTCTATGTACATAGCCCTAGGGTAGCTGTGATGTATCACACCTGGGGGACCCGCATTGCTGCAGCCTATCCATTGTCAACGGAAACAAGAGTCTAGCTCCCGCATGCAAACCACATGGCATCGAGCCAGCTCGGCCTGATTTTCGCTGGGATATACTCATGGCTTAGCGACGCCACTAGGTCTAACCCGGTCCCGGGGACGGCCGCAGACCATTTCTAACCTGCTGACCACAGAACCAGACCACCGGGACGAATCAAGACACTCCAAAATGCTGACTTATCACCTGCCTGCCGACACACCGCTTTGCACCCAGCAACAACGGACCCGCGTTTCCGGTCAAGAGAATCGTGCAACAGTCCCTATTTCGCGTACGTGACTTGTCGTTCGTTTGGACAAGTCTCGAATCGGATGGCGAGGGAGCTCCCGTCCCGTTCCTGCCAACAGTGGCGAAGTTTCGATCACGTCGAGTCGTAGTCAACTAAACAATGACATGGCAAGGTCACAGGGTTGGGCTCGCTGTAAGGCACATCGTACGTGCCCCCTGTTGTGTCCCCGAGCCGTTGACTCCAATCAAATGTAGCAGAACTGCCTGATGCGGCTATTTGCAGCGAGCCGTCAGCTAGTGTCGAAAGGGTCAGAAAAACGCTGCATGTTGCATATGCCAATAGTCTCCTCAACCTAGCGTTTCATGACAGGTAGCTTGCAGGTTACCTGAGAAAACAAGGACCTCAAACGCGGTGACGTTCGTTGCTTTTGAGTCCGCAGCCGGGGACTGGCAGGTCGAGACAGACTCAGGTAGATCGTCATGATTGTCTCTACTTAGTCATTCGATACCCAAATGTACGTCGAGTCACGACCACAACTTTGTGGAACGGATAAGTAACCCTACCCCGAGTGGGCTGACTGGCTCAGCCCTTGCTTCCAGTGTGCTACTGTTGATTGATAACTAGCCATGGACCAATAACTTTCGCGGGCTCTTTCACAGGCGCAGCCAACCCCTCTCCACGAACTAACGATTTCAGCTGAAGCTACAGAGTCATCGTTTGCCGGAGCAATCAGCTGTCACCGGGCCTGTGGGGTTTTCCATCCAAATAAAAAGCAACTTCCCATCAGCAATTACAGGCCTATCAGGATCCTGATCGCTGACGACTACCTTCAGCTCTCCCGACTGTTTCCCCTTGGGAAGGTTCGACCTTCATCAATCAGACCCTGGATACAAGACAAACGATAGGCTGTCTTGTTATCGAACGACCAGCTACAACTGTATGAGACGACCTCGAGTATCTTGCCTCGTGTCAAGACATCCGTTCCACGGTGAGGGACACTGGTCAGACATTTCCTAGTGGCATCAGGACAGACCAGCTTATAATCCGTCGGCACCCGACGCTCGCTCAGGCGTTTCCGGTTCTTTTCTCGTTTTCTTCTATGCTTCCCAACGACCTGTCACATGCAACCGCATCTCGTGACAATGACGTTGATAAGAGAGGGTCTGGAAATCCCTTCAGACCCGGAATGGCGCAATATTTGTATGCATGTATGTACGCGACGAACTGAACACTTTGGGGTTTCCACTCGGTCAACAGCCCCAAGTCTTTGACAGCAGCCCATTGTGTGCCCTTTTGCTGCAGCGAGCCGCGAGTGGAGCCCGATCTCGCTCGCCGCGATCATTGGGTGCGATGGACTGCCTGCCCGCCCAGCCCGGCGCTTTGGCCGGGGCATTCGTTGTGTTCGGTATGCCATGACTTTGCTGACTTCCGTCCGTCCACCGTGGTCTTCGATACCAAATTTTTATTAGTGGCAACCTGCCCAAGGCAAGAAGACCGAGTTACCGCTGAGCAATATGTCAAGTGTATGCCGGATAGATAAGTCATGATGGACGGATACCTTGTCTATGAAGAATCAAGTGACGAACGCAGCTTCGTACAAAGTACCAGAATAGAATATCGGATGAATCAGGGTTCCTCATTGTGTTATACTAGTTGAATCATTATTCTCTAAGCCCTCCTCGAAGTATATGCAACAAACATACTCTGAAACATAGATGATGATCATGGCCCATGGTGTCCAAAGTCAACAACGACTACACCACAGTACAGTTGGTGCCTGTGGTGTAATTCTGGGTATCCCAAATCAAGAGAAATACTGACGACTGTAACAGATATGATTGATGTCCCATCAATCTGATGCCTGTCCTGTTGCTCCATCATCAGACTGACATACATTCCGTCATGACAGCGTCTCCGACGCGAGAGTCCCGAAGGTGGTGGTACTCTTCCCCCGAGTAGTTGTGCAGCGCGATGATACAATTCCCAATTTCTCACAGATATGCCCGTCGCCCGCTTTTTCGTGTCTTTGTACCCGACTGATGAGAATAAAACTCCGAGCCTACGGGGTTCCCCTATACGAGTGACGAATAAAATGCAGTTTGTCCCCATCTGTTGGGGACAGCAGCGCAGAGGGGGCCAGATGGAGAAAATAAAAGGCCAAAAAATATGAAAACCGAGTGGATGAAAATGACGAATCTGCAGCCTTGCGCAAACAACACGGTCGGCCGCCTCTCGCCAACACGAACCCATCCCCGAAGTTTGCTCCGAGAAACTCGTGCCGTGTTACCATGCAGTCATGTCATTCCCGGTTCATCGCAGGACCTTTTCGATGCGGACCAAAATGACACCACGTGTCGGGTTGCCCTTGGGGTCGATGAGGTGGATGAAGCGGTAGCCCGGCCTCAGGCGGTCGAGACGGATACATGCCCAAGCTGCGAAGGGGTCACGATTGATACTGACGAGCCGGGGAGCGTCGTCTTCGACTTTGAACCTGGTTTGAGGAATATGCATTAGCTAGGGCAAGGTAAATGGGAGTAGCACAAGTTCCTAGGGCTAATCTGCAACCATGGTTACACTGCGCTTGCAGGCCAAGACGTCAAAGCAGCTTTCCTTCCCGTCTGCTGGTGAATTGACGGACCGTTGCGCATGCCAACTCAACCTGCTGCTCGCTTGACAGCATGCTACGTGCGGTTCATTGGCCGTAATGGTGGGTGGAGTACCGACATTTCGGATCGTCATGTAGGCAAGCTTGTGATAGATGGCCTAGGACAACAACGCCAAGATAGGGTAGAGAACGTGACGACACAAGAGAACGGAAAATCCTTACCTCACAAAGCTAAGCTGCTCCACCACCTTCGGAATGCCAACAAACTCCATGATGTTCTTGCTACCGAAGTCGGGATGATCCGTCTTGCCCGGAGCTGTCTTCTGCTTCCACTCGTCGTGCGCGCGGCCGCCCCCCTCGATACTGGCGCCAGACCGCTCCTCGGGCTTCTCGACATGCAGTTCGCACTTGACGAAAGGACGGAACGACCTCGTGTTGCCACTGGAAATACCAATGCCGGTGCCCTCTGGCAGCGGGATGTGCTGGCCAGCAAGGAATGTGATGCGCAGATCTAGACTGCGGTGAGGAATGGCATCGGCTTGCGACGTCGCCACGTCCTCGCTCCTATAGCCTGGTGGCTTCAACACCCATCCATTCTCACCTGAAAACATGGCCTCGTTGAGCATCATGCCCTCGTCCCACGACTGCCAATTCATCGCCACCATCTGGACTCCTTTCCGCCAAAACAGTGACGGATCCAAATTCGATGAGTCAAAGCGCAACCCCTTGGGGAATGCACGCATGAAGAAGTCTCGGTTATGTGTGAACATGTGACTGTGCTTGGTCGAGTGTAATTCCAATATTCTCTTCTCGCTTATCGAGAAAATATGCGACGGAACCTTGGCAGCAGGCGAGTCAAAGCTCTTGAAATGCTCGCTATGCGTATAGATAGCCAGCGCACCGAGCGTGTCTCCAATCACGGACTTGGGTTTTTTGGCGGGAGCACCAAGTCTCTCATCTTCCGATCCTGAAGCATCGTCCTCCAGCGTTGAACTGGGAGCCAAAGTAGACATCGTCGATGACAGATCCACATTCGAGGCTGCTTTCTTGACCTTGATGAGTATTTTGTTGAGGAGGTCCCCGAGCTTTGGCATTTGACCCTTAGGGCAACTATCGTGAGGTTTGTCAATAAGCAATCCATCCCATTCCTCCTTCATGATCTGCACCATGATTTCCTGCTGCTCGAGATCGGCGTGTACTTCTAAGCTGACAATAATAGGGAGGCTGGTTTTCACAAACGCACTCTCGCGAATGGCCCTGCAGACTTCTCGAAAACCAACGGGATATGTGAGAGTATAGCCGTGCATAACGATGGGCTCATTCCTGCGGAACGACTGTTTCGACCTGGGCCGTGACTGAGTGGATTCTAGCCTGTCCGAGACAGTCGAAGGGTCCAGACTCGAGACACTTTCGCGGCCAAATGCGGGCAGGTCTGCTGGTGTGGAGGTGACGGCACGGGCTTCGGGCTGGAGTTGGTCCTCGGCTATCAAGTTTTTGGCATGCTTGAACTTTTCCTCCACTACATCCATCAGAGTCGCTGCAGCGCTGTGGAGACTGCTGCCGGAAAGATGGCGTGTATGGTCTTGTTTCGATCGCGATTTGGGGGACCTGTCCGGACTTGAGTCAGGAGAGTCCCCATCCCATACATCAATTTCCACACAACGGCATCCTCGAAGAAGTACCTTTGTGTACGCATCAGCGCTGCTCCTCCCAGACAGCTGATTGCCGGATAGATAAGTGTTATGACTGCTGCTGATGAAGTAATTGCTGATGGGCTTCGATAGATCTTTGTTTTCAATTGATGCAGGCTGTTCTGCCTCAAGCCCGTACTTGAGCCACCAAACTTCCAGGAATTGCTCGAATTTGTACCTTTCCTGGTTTAATTTTGGTGCTGTCTCGCCTTGGTTGTGGATGAGAAAGTCCTGAAACTTTTCACGAGATAATAACAACTCCCCCCTTCGCAAGTAATCGTACTGCTTTCTCAAGTGTTTTTGTATGGCGGCGCTCAAGTAAATGTCCTTCCTGGTGTCACCAGGTCCATCTCCATCATCTCCATGGAGGTGGATAACGGTCGGGGACATGAACATGGCCAGGTCGACTGCCCTCTTGAGAGCTTGTAGGGTGTGCACGCCATTGGCGGCGTTCATGGTTAGGCGGCGCCGTAGCGTCAAAGCGTTCGCCGGCGCGTCCATCTCTGTGTCCTCGGAGGATTTCCGCACCTGATCAATACCGGCTGTCAGCAGATGCGCTTAAGTATAATGGCCACCTGCCCAGCTCTCGGCAAATTGATAAAGCGCTCTTGTGAAGGGATTTATTTGACTGACCGAAAAACACATAAATATTGATTGTGTAAGAATCTGCAGTAACGAGGCTGCTATCGCGTGTTTGCCGTAATGAGGCTCGAAAGAGGTTTGTGGTTGTGCATTTGAGCAACGAGGGAGGGAAGGCTGCGTATCTACCATACGCTCAACATGTTCTCGTTCGCGGTGTTCAGAGCAGGAGGTCGTGGGCAGACAGAGGAACAGGCAAAAAAAAAAGTTGCTGGAAAACGCTCGGAAGGCCAGACACAGAAGAAAGAGAAATGGGTATAGGAAGAGAACAATTTCGCGTGGTGGAAGAGCTTTCGCGTTGCTTGAAGTAAGCAGACCAAGCCAGGGGATGAGTTCAGCTAGGGCCAGCCTCGCCCCGCGAGCAGGGATGAGATGTGGTACCAAATGTCGGGGTTCAGCCAATGGATCAGTGCAGGCGGATCTTCAAACTGGCGTTTTTGGAGCCGTCCAAATTGTTGATAACTCGTAGGGCTGTTGCCAAGTCGAAGGGCAGCCGCCCAAGCCGTACCCGTATGCACGTCAAGAGGACTAATAGATCATGTTCAGGTCCTAGTATAAGAGGCAAACTGGCATACGGGTTGTTGAGAATGTCGGCAGAAGCCACACGACGGATAGGTGCGAAAGCAGGCCACAGAGCCTAGGCTCCAACAGATCCGATAAGGGGATGCAATCGCTGTCTCCAAGTAAAAGGAGGCCTTGGTTCCAGGGTTGGTGGTCGTCGGTTGACGTTGAACCCGCTTATAGTGGGGCCTAGGACTCCGTGGCAGACGATTTCTCGAACAGTCCTATGGCCCCAAAACTGGCCATAGAGACGCAAGCGAGACTCTTTCGATTCTACCTCGAATTCGTGATGATCCCGGGGGCTGGGGGGATGTAGGGCCTGTTTGAAAGAGGCTCAGTCCAATTAAAGGTCGATGTTGAGGGTTACTGTTTCTATTTTTTGTTGAAGCTCGAACCGGCGACTCCGCAACTCTCGAATTGGCAACTCTGAACCTGGTAGTTCCCTGTAACCAAATATTTACTTGTCGGGACGGCTCATAAGCTCATCAAAGGGGCTTCAATGTTGTGGGAACCATTTTGCTTTCAGTCTCACTAAAGAATAGCTTTGCGTTCGAATTGGCAATTGTCAAAGCCTTGAAGGCTTGAAGCCCAAGTTGATTTAGGCATCCATTCTTTGTTTCTTTCGTAATTGTTCGGTCTCCAATTGGCTCTAGGTCAGCTGCAGTACCAGCCTGTCAGGCTGACTCCTATGGAAGCATTGCGCTAGAGGTCTCCTTTGGGCGGAGTGGCACGCCTCAAGCGACGTTGCTTGGCATGATTTGATAGGAGATGGACAGGATAGTTGTAAATCCCAACAACCTCACATCTCAAGCCTACGAAAGTTAGGTTGACGCCTATGCTGATTTGGAGCAGTTTCTTCTCGTTGGATTGATAAGTTACGTACACATACATATTGTCAGGCCGGATTTCTGGTACGAAGGTGAGGCGCACTTGCCAACACATATTATGTATTAATCGGTGCACCTGGGTAAAATAATTAGCTTATGCGGGTCTTCATACCTATTTCGCACAATAAAATACCCAGTTATCCAGTTATCCTGTACTATCAGACTCGATATGTTATTTATTCTGCTATTAGCCTTGCATGACTTCAACCGGGAGGGGCCTCGGGAGGCTCTCATGGAAAGAACCCGACTCAACAACGACGTCATTTTTTTGAAGACCAAATTAGGTCAAAAGTGGAGTACAAGGCTTTTTTTAGAGCCCATTTTCTCAACACCGCCACATAAATTCTTTGTAAATGACGGACATCATGACCAGTGTCATGGTATTCGGTCTCGACTTGGCTTGAGCACATCTTGCTTTCCAACAGAGAAATTCTCGAAATGCCAGAGAAGTCACGCGAGGAGTACGAGGCCGAAGTGCGATCCTGGGGCTTCAAGACCGTATTCACCTGGACTGATTCCAGGTGAGTTTGAGACTGGGTGGGTGGCTTTAATGTCGCCTGTCGCCCGCCACATCAGGCTATGCGCAAGGCTGATTGACTCAGCAACGCCCATTACAGCCCACACTCACACAGCGGTCTCACCACTCACCTGATCACTCGGGGACAGCTAACAATCTCGTACCCCGAGGACGCCCACCCCGAAAAGAGGACTTATACTGTGGGCGACCGCGTTGATGTTAACGCCGGACGAGTCCACGAAGTTTGGATCGGCAGCGAAGGCTGTACTTATGTGATCGGCGAATAGATATACCCTCTAGCATCATAGCGTCCTCGCCTCAGCACGATATGACGAACGGATGCTTGTTCCAGATCAAAACTTTGGCCATCGGGCAACCGGCCTCGTTCCGATTTTGTTATTAGGAAATCTGCCGATGACTTTCGGGTTTCTAAGCTAAAGCATTCTTTTGCCGGAGGTTCAACGTCTCGGATATTGAACCCACTTCGTACAGCATCTCATTCAAAAGACGGGACGAACGGAATTGTGGATCTTTTCTGGTGGTTTAGTCTTAGAGTTGAGGTGACGGGCGAGCCAGGCCTATTTGACGACCTGGGATGGTAGCAGGTGCTGGAACAGCCCTCTTTTGTTGATGGATCAACACTGCGCCTTCATGCAGCTTCTGTTATGTGTGCCAAAGGGCGACTTTCGTTTTGCTGGCCTGCGTCTCGCACGAGTTGCTGAAACGACAATAATGATTGGAAGGATGGGTGTGTCAGTAGCTGCGATCACGCTATGCGCTTATTCTCTTGAATCAGATCCCTGTCAGCTGAATGATGGGAATTATGACTGAAGCAACCACAGTTAACGAAGCTTGCTCTGTTATTGTTTTCGACCGTGAATATCTGACACGCGCTCGCTGGTCTCAAGCGCGCTATGTACAGTTGCCTGTCAAATCGCCGGTTGCACTACCCTTGACCGTTGTCTATCTCGTCGGCTTTTGTAAAAACAACAACTGAATACTTGTCAACTCCTGTTGCTTCAGCCTGGAATGGCCAGCTTCAGAAGATTGGAGATAGCGGCCTCAGTACCAAGAAGACAGCATTAAGGGAACAATAGCCGGAACAGAAGAAAGGTATCGGCCAGGGACCTCAGGCCCTGCCGGCCGAGGAGAATTGCGGGGAGGCTTCTTATCGCAGACTTTCCTAAACGCTTGCGGCTGTACTGAGAAGGCTCACCTTCAGAGATCCATCGCCTACTGACATAATTGCCGCCCGCGCGTTGCAGAGGTGGCAGCAAGCCGTAACAGTTCATGCGACTGGGGGCACGAGTTTCGGGTGGTGCCAAGCGTTGCATCCAATCATATTTGCTTGAGCTTAGTCAATGGCAGCAAGTTCGGACAAACCAGTGCTCTCTGTCGGGCGACAGCCTGGTTGACCTGATGAACACGCTCATGCTTAGGGATGACCGACCGTAACCGTATTGCGCGTTTTCGGTCGAGGAGGAGATGAGGGAATCCCAATTTGGCAGTGTTCAATCTTACTGTGTAGACGTTGACGCTTGACGCACCCGGAACGCTGGCTGACGATCTATTGAAATAAGTACCAGAGCTGACAGCCCGGGCAACAACCTTGGAAGCCGCTTATCTTTATTTCCGACTGGCTTCGCTTAAGGATCGACGTCAAGGTTATGGCAGATTACTTTCATTACTCTCCGAATCCTCGGGTTTGATTCCTATTGAGGTCATGGCATTTATTCTTTGCCGTTTCTCTATGAAAACTGTCGTGAGATTTGTTATGAGTTGAGTTCCATCAGTCTCGGCTTCGGAGAATTGTCGACACCGAGATCATCGCGAAGAGCTGAGAGTTCAGACGGTCATCATTCCAGGCTTTGACCGCTGGCGATGTCGGCGACTAAAGTTGTCTCGATGCGTTCAGCAAGTGCGTTGTTGCGAGTCAAGTCTCTGGTCGAGACCGCTCGTTGAAAGGCAAAATGATACATCTGGCTTCGATTTTGACTTCGGGAACACTGACAGCTCGGGGCGCCAGAACGAATCGGGCCTGGTATCATCGGACTTGTGCCGAAGCATGTTTCGTGGCTTTGCATCTACTGCTTCAATGTGGAGTTCCAATCTCACGTCTAACCGCTCCACCAATATCTATCATTGATTCATCTTCTTGACGCGATGTTCACTACTACTATACCTTCATTCATTGTCTTATTAGATAAATACCCACTATAGCCCACAAAAACGTCGTACGCACGCTCGAAACGATAATTGTTCGTGATGTTCTTCGTGTCTGGAACATAGCCAAGCTGTAGGCATGATAAATGGTGTATGAGAATCAGGTCATATCAGCGTTTGTCTGATTGTTATATTGGAATAACGTATCATGCCGTATTCTCGCACCGCGCCGTGTCGTCCTATCATCTGCTTTGTTGGTGGCGTTTGCGTTGCTGTCAACGACTAGCTTGCCTACTCGCAATCTAAAAGCCTGGTTTCGCTAAAAATGTGCTGAACATGACGTTCACAACGCTCCTGAGAAGCTGAACTTGAAAGTTCGTCAGCCTCCGTGTGGGGTAAAGAGGGTCAGAGTATGCACAACGGGATACATCCGAGCAGATTGGTTGGCTAGGACCCCCAACCAACGGCCGCGGATTGAGGCAAGATACAGGCCTTGACCTTGTTTCTGACCAGCCACACTATAGACATATCCAGATTCCGGCGTCAAAATAGAAGTACTAACGGACTCGACTCGGGTTTAATTCTGTAACGTGAGCCATTGACTCATGGTTTGTGGGAAACTACGAAGCAATCGCAGCAGACTTCTCATGCCCCAAGAGGTCGCAATTGCATCTTTGAGATGATTAAATTACGGAGTGACATCGCATCTACAGCGGATGAGCACGCCTCTGAACATTCTCTGCAAGCCTTGACCGGCCCTGCCGTGTTCGTCGCCCTGTGTCTGCCCTGTAGGCTGTTAATTACCGATCTTTAGAGCTGTCAACGCTGGTCGGTCTTGCAATGGCGAATTATCAACGGTGCCCCTTGAAAGCTGAAACAATCGAAGACATAGCCCACTGTCAGTCGCCTACACTTGCATTGTGACAGCCACAGCAGCAGCGAATTCTAGCGCCGACTGCTCTAAAAATGAGTACATCATCAGTGATCAAATTGTAAATAGTCGTACCTAGAAATGGAATTGTCAACGTTCCATGGTGGTGCTTGAGAACGCCCTTTTTGCACGACTGCGAAAATAAGGGTACGAGCCACAGCGAACCCACTGGCGCTACTGTGCTAGCATCGCACTTGGGAAAGCTTGCGCCAGTGTGCTCCTTAAACTGCACGGCAAGACAGGGATTGACAGATCATACGGCCAACAATAGAAGCTTACATCGATAGTACTAGCAATTTCGGCCGCTACATGGCCTGACAGCAATGACAGCGGCCCCTCTTTGTCCCCCTCCCAAGTACCCCTCAAGTCGCGTGCTAATGTGTGGATCTCGATTTTGCAGATCCCCATCCCATCCCGTTATCCGACACAAGCACTTCCAATTCAAGTTTCTGCTGCGTCCCTGACGAGTCGCAACCGTCACTTCCCACCGCCAGGCCCAACACGCCCGGTTCCCACAACCCACTCTCTTCCCTCTCCCAACTTCCCATGTCCTGGTTCGCCGTCCACTGAAGGGATAAAAGTGCTGGTGACCGAACGATGATCTCAAACAAACGCAAATAAAGCAGCAGGCTCTGCTGTATCGCGGCCCTACCGTCCCTCTTGAAAGTCTGAAAGTACTTGCTTTCACACGATCAACCTAGCGCCACTACTGTCCTCTGTTTACCCGGCTTCGTCACGTATACACAGGGCTTACCACTTCGTGATTTCTTGCTGAGCGCTGCACCAGGTGCATCTGCGGCATGGCACTGCTATCCGCCTAATAATACCCAGCCGTCTCATCGGCTCCCTTCATCGACAACACAATGGGCAATGCTCAGTCCTCGGTCGAAGGCTCTGAGAATGGCCCTGAGAAAGGTCCTGACAAGGTCCGCAGGACAACTCAGAAGCTGACCAAACCGCGAACCGGCAGCTATGCGGCAGCTGGCCTGTTGAATCCTAATGGCTCGGTCGACTCTCGCAGGCGCCTCTCGACCACGAGAACCTACTCACGTCCTTATGGCACTTCGCCCGCGTCGTCTCCTATGCTTCACCCTTCGGAAAATGGGTCCACGACTGGACAGGTGCACCTAGATGAGCCCACGGAGCCCGATTCAACGGGTCGCTTAACGAGGAATCTCTTCCGTTCACTGTCACAACTTTCCCGTCGCAGGTCACGGTCGCGAAAAGACAGCATTGGGGACAAACCCATTCCGGAGAGCACTCGGCCGAGCAGGGCCAGTTCTGTGAGTTACGCGGCTCCAGAAAGCTCTTACTATATACAAGCTGGCAATCTCAAGTATGTTTCAAGGTGCCTGGGCCATCGATGTGTTTCCAGCTAATAACAGCTTGTACACAGTTGGTCGGCAACAGTATCCCGTGTTTCAGCCAATTACGACCTCACGTCGTATGAGGGAAAGCGATTGTTGAATTTAGCTGAGGAGTCCCTGCACGAAGACAACTCGATCATGTCTGAAAGTCAATTCGAAGTTATCAAGCCGAGACGGAAAAGTATGATTTCCCAGGCCCCGGCTGAGCTCCCGCCGGCAGTAGCCATAGCGAGGGTGAATTCAGACCTCTCTCTCTACTCGACGCCCATGCGAAGACGATCACTCCTTCAGACTCCGGGGGTTGCAACGCGTGCGCCACCTGTTCCAGCACTCACTCCAAGAATGAAGGCAAGATACAGCTTGCCCTCAACTCCTGCACGTCGCGATTCATTCGATGGATTTGACGCATTCGAGGCAAGCATGCAGTCATTGGCCCTTCCGGCGAGCGACCCCGATTCCATACCTCGAGCAGCCACTCCGTGCGAAGAACCTTATCAACAGATGGGCGCTTTCAAGCTTGGCTCCTTGCGTATTACAAATGGCAGTCCGGCGAGGAGCCCAGCTCTCGACCACAACCAGTCCAAACACGAAGCCAGACAGATCGATGATTACTTTATCCCACAGAAGGAGGCGAATCACGTTGGGCCCGAAACGAAGACGACGACGTCGGATATCGTTACCGACAAGACGAAGGTGCAGAAGAGCCCTGTTCATTCCAGTCTTGCGTTTAACACTTCCCCCTGCCGCGGTTCTGAAGGCTCACCTTCTGTGTTTGAAGCACCGAAGTCGACATTTCCCACTTCAGCGTTTCCTAAGTTCCTCCCAGAGATACAATTGAGCCCGCTTTCACTGGAAGGTTCCGAAGCTGGCACGTCCGAGTTGCAGACCACGAGCAAACATACCGCAGCCGAAGACGAGCTATTCG
Organism: Pseudomassariella vexata; assembly: GCF_002105095.1. Lineage (NCBI taxonomy): Eukaryota > Fungi > Ascomycota > Sordariomycetes > Amphisphaeriales > Pseudomassariaceae > Pseudomassariella > Pseudomassariella vexata. Next base: position 1,187,163 of record NW_024467959.1, on the reverse strand, counting down.
AGGTGGAATCGCCAGATTCTCCACAGTTTGAGGTGTTGGACGTCCGCGTTGACCTCAGCGCCAAGTCCCTTCCGCCTCGACCAAGACTGATATCAGAGGATAGGGGTTCCCACGAGATCAGAAGAACCGACAGTGGTCTCGTCCCGAGTCCAATATCTGAATATTCGCATAAGGCCCTCGCAAAGGCAGACTCGGGATACAGCTCAAACGTCTCATTACGTTCTTTTTCAGCAAAGCCATCCATTGCGGAGAAGCGCCGCTCACCTGTGGCTGGGATAGAAATCCCGCCCAAAACTCCGCCGAAAGATCCCTTTGCTACAACTTATTCAAGTCCCACTGTGGTTGCCACACCAGCGACCACGGTTTCGAGACCTGTGATAAATGCGCCAGCTCCACCCGTTCCAGAAAAAGATCAGCCGTCCCTAGTGCGTCCAAGAGCATTGACAGAGGTACCTCAAACTGCTCGCCAACACTTTTGGCCTCGTCATCAAGTAAGCTGGTCCAAGAATTCAAGAAATGTGCCTTCGCCAATAAGCAGCCGCTTCCAAGATAGTGCCAAGCCGACCCAAGGGACGTCTCCTTTGAGCCCCACGAGCCCTGCCGCATCTCTTTCTGCCTTGAGCATTGGCAGTCGTGTGCGCAAACCTGGGAAGCTCCAGAGACTCTTGAGCGGCGCTACTCGTAAACCCCTGCCATTGCATGAGACGCATTCGCCGGGGCACAGGGACATTCCTGCAGTTTCGGAAGAAGTGCAAGCAAAATTTAGTCAACACACCGGCTTGTTCCCCTTACCATCCATGAGGTCAGCCCTGAAACCGGAGCCTAGCCAAGAGACCCTCGGAACGATTGTGAGCGTGGGCAGTTCCGAGATTCCTTTAGGGAAAGACGTACCACCACTGCCCACATTAGCCGACGATGAAAGTGAAGAGGGAGGCAAAGCACAACGCCAGGAACACACCTTGAAACATCAAAAAGTCTTTCGCAGCGCCTCGGCAGCTTCTCCTATCTCCTCAGCCCGCAAGTCTATCATTCGAAAGCCGGTGCCCATCCGCCAGCTCTCCGATGGTGGATTCCACCTAATAGCGTCTGGAACAGTTGACCATGCCCTGGGGACCAGAGGCCCATCTTTGGACTTGGTGCGGAAGAGTCTGGAGGCAGGCGCTTTCGATGCAACGTTTTCGGCCATGGCGAATGAGCGTGAGTCGTCTTTGACAATACCATCAAGTGTGGCCAGGTCAAACACGATGACGGCTCAGGTAGAGAGAGAATCTGAGACGCGCTATGCGGCCTCAGATGAGCCAGAGGTTCAGCCTTCCCCCGCTGTAGCTTCATGTACGTCCTTGGAGCCTCCAGCTGCCGCCGCGCATATCAGAAAACCCAGGACACCACCACCGGTCAGCATGAGGACGAGGAACATGGGATCCGTGCGAGTCCCTCCACCCCCCAGGCCACAGTCAACCCCACCGAACGCAGTTCAGCCTTGCGCTCTGCCTGCTCTGTCCCGCAAAACTAGCAGAGAGAGCATATACAGCTACCCTGCTGTGAGTGGCTCTGCGCCCATATCAAGACAAACGAGTCGAGAAAACATATACAGTTACCTACCAGTTCAGCAGCAATACCATGCTCGAGAACGGTCCATGACTGCACCTCCACCTCCTGCTCCGCCCATGAACCCTCGACGATCTCTCAGTTTTATGACCGAGAAGGGGGAGCATCGTAGACCTATCTGGGAAGTCCAGACGGACCATGGTGGTTCAACTTCTCAAACGTCTTCTGTGTCTCAAACCTACAACAGCTCACTTTCGTTCCAGCCGGGACAGCCAGTTGCTATCATGCTAAAGCCAAGGACGTCCCGGGAGTGGCAGGCTCCCATTGTGCCAACTCTTCGTCAAAGAGTCAGCTACGACGACTACAGTAATATTTTGGTCCAGGAGGAAGCCCAGAGCTTCTACCAGGACAATGGGCCTTACCCGTCGATGCCCAGGGCTGATGGCAACGTCTATGTTAGTGATCCTTGGAGCGGACGGCCGATGCCGCAACAATGGGACCAGTATGGCCGACCTCCACTTCAGGTCCCGCGTGGTCACCAGCGAAATGGCTGCCTCGATCAATTTGGAAACCCTGCGCCGTTCCGAGTATTGCACAGCTACAACTCTCCAGCATATAAAAACGTGCCCATCTGGGGCTAGTAACCGCTATCACGCACTGAATATCTTTTATTGGAGCGTCTCTAGCACTACTGCACGGAGTACCCACTTGAACTTTCCTTTCTGCAGCATCATTAATGATATCCCACATTTATCGGCGTTTGTCCAGCGTCACAGGGGACAGCCAGTCGCCCAGCTCGAATCGCATTCATTGAATACATGATTGGATTCTCGATTCTTTTCACCTTTCCTTGCGTATCTAGTCTAGCACTACAATTTATTGAACATCTAAGGGGAACAATGATGGATTTATTGCCGAATCCGGTTGATTTAGCTGGCGTTTTTGGGGTTCCCATTCAGGATAATCTTGGCAACAATTCACGATACAATGACATCAGGTAACGGTCATATTTTGAGTTAACGATAAGGAGCGGCCTGTCTTTTATTTACGTGAGGATTTATTATACCAGAGAAGAGTTGGCAGCAGGCTGAGCTGGCAGTCGGATACACGGAATGGAATCAATATATCCAAAGCGGAATTCCTGGGAGATGTGTGTGGCCTCTTGTTCAGAAGGAACAGTTGAAATAACCTTGGAAACGGGCACAGTTATATATCAAACACAAAAACACATACACACAGATCAGATAGCAGATCAATGTGCTGAAGCTTTGTCTTATATACTTTTTTGCATTCTTGATTGAGAGTTCTCGCATTTCCCTGGCAGTGTGACCTTCACTCGGCGTGAAATTCTTACATTTATTTGAACGAATTCAACAAGCAGGCGCCATTACCAAAGCCAAGAGAGTAAAACTAGCTGGTTTTCGCGCTAGCTTGCTTGGCGGTGCTACAATGGTTGGTTATACTACAGACGGACTTGTTGAGTGGGCTGTTGGGAATTGCTCCATACATCCACCTGAGAATGCGTTGCAACCCGCACTTCTAATCTTCCAAACTTCTTGAGAGCTACCAGTTCAGTCCCTAGGTGCAATACGCGTAGGTAGGATTAAGTAACTTATCACGAGTCTGTGGGAAGGAGATATCTCCGTTGACACAAGCAGGTTCACATATGCTCCGTGCGGTGAGAACACCTTTTATGTATTGCTTTGGCTATATTTGTCTTGATCAATTGTATCGAACCTTAGAGGGTTTCGTCTCTTGGCTCTCCTCAGGGTGACAGGCTACGAATGGGTGGGAAATAGATGAAAGGGCAAACTTGCATCGAGGGAATAACATTACGTCGTATGAGAATTTTTAGAGAAAAAGAGGGCAGGCGGGTATTTTCTATATATATACCTATATATACATGGTGGATACACGTTGTCATACCATTAGTGTATATACAAACTTCATTTATAACGCTGCCTCTCCATTAGCAGTATACTGTCCGTTAGGCAGAATTAGTGCTGGGGTGTATCAATCTCACTCCTCTAAAAGAAAGCATCTCCATCGGTTCTCCCACAATAGACTCGGCATATCAGCGTTTACGACGTCCCTGATATCTCTAATCATCGGGCCGAACCATAACGGTGATAAGACTGAGAAGGAAAAAAAGATCGAATATATGTGGTCTATAGTTCTATTGTTTGTTTATTTCTGTGATGAGTGCTTTCAAAAGTTACGAGTTTATATCTCATGAACAACGAGATGGAAGTTTTCATAATGCAAAGTACCTTGAATTTACAACACAAGTTCCTCCATCGACATTTTTCTGGTCGTTAGCAGTAATAGGGGTTTACAACATAGGGTTGTGGGCATAATCCCGAGATATGAATTTCACGTCGACAAGCTTCAGTAGGTCTAAGCAGGTGTTCTGGGGCAATCATCCCGTCTATTGGTACGGTAGTCGACTGTCTACCATCCCTCTGACGCCAATGATCAGCTTCAACAGCAGCCTCTAGCGCCGTCAACACCGAAACGGTATTTGTCTATCAAGTTGCATGTTACCGTCATAATGTCCGGGCAAACCTTGAACCCACTCACTACGACTGTACAAACGGCATCTCGCTCTTTTCAAAACAAATTTTTAGAAAAAGATGTGGCCATATATAGCATGCGTACATTAGTACAAGATTTGAACCCTCTTAAGGGTCAATCATAAAATCGTCAGGATGTTGGTGTATCCTACCCACCGGTAGACCGAAGATGCATTCAATCAGATAGCGCAAGATGCCTTAGACTACTCCCAACTCCCCATCCCGTGGTCCCATGCCCTCCTTCTCTGTCGTCGTTAAAACCCCTCAAAATACTTGTCGTACTTTTGCGCCGTCTCTTCCGAGTACGGCTCGCGCTGGCCGTCGTCCTCCGGGTACACGTCAAAGCACTGCGCGTCGCCCGGAAACCGCACGTGGGGCTTGATAGGGGGTCGTAGTTGTTGGTTCAAAAGGGCGTTCCAGTCGATGCCATCGAAGAAGGGGTGCTCCTTGACGCGGGTCGAGCCGCCGCTGATGTTGCCCAGCCTGCGAGAACGGTCAACGGTGCAGAGCGATCGGATTATGTGTTGTGCGTCGTGTGAAATCGGAGGGTCGGCCGGAAACATGACGGGCTTTTCGACTATTCTAGCGGCTTGTTAGAAGATCCCAAGACGTATCGGAAATGGGACGTACTGCTTGTAAATCTCGATAGGGTTCTGGTGCCAGAAGGGCGGGTACCCGGTCAAAAACTCGTATATCAGAATTCCTAAGGCCCACCAATCAACGGCGGTGGTGTGGCCCTTGTTCTGTATTACCTCGGGCGCAAGGTATTCGGGGGTTCCGCATAACGTATAAGTTTCAACTGGCCGGTCGTCTTTACTTCCCAGCCGTTTTGCGAAGCCGAAGTCAACCAGTTTTACGTGTCCGTCGCCATCAAGGAGTAGGTTCTCGGGCTTTAGGTCCCTGTACGCGACGCCGCCTTGCTTCTCGTGGAGGAACTCGAGCACCGTGACTATCTCAGCTGCGTAAAACTGCGCCCATTCTTCTGGAAACCGCCGGTGTCGCCTCAGGTAGCTAAAAAGCTCGCCGCCAGGCACGTAGTCCAGGAGCATATACAGCGAGTCTCGGTCGGAAAAGGAGGCCATCAGCCGTGTGATGAAGGGGTGGCCAGCAACATCGGCCAGGATCTCGCGTTCATGTCGCACATGGTCGATTTGCTTGAGCTTAATGACCTCGGCTTTGCGCAGAATCTTGAGTGCGAATACTTTGTCCTGGTCTGCTTCCGATGCTGGGCGTACCAGACATACGCGCGCAAAGGTTCCTGTGGTGTCGGCCTTGTCTTAGCATCCTCGTCTTGTGCAATGCGCGCGCCTCGTCGCTTTCGATGGATGACGCGGAACGGGGCGGGGACTTTACCTGTTCCCAGAGTCCTCACGACCTTGAATTCGTCAAACCGCAGTCGCTGATGTGACTGGTGATGTTGCGCTGTGCCCTGCCCCGCAATCTCGTGGTCTGCAGTAAGCACCCCACCATTTGTTGAAGCCATAACATTCGCTTTCGCGCCGGGAGGAATGGGACTCGGTTGAGCTGCGACCGCGGCCATTCCCTAGGCGATGCTATATATACCGAGGGTAGGCGATGAAGGCGGATCACAGAGCAAGCAAGGCACCGGTGGCGGTATTTTTTTGCCCGTCGCCCTCCTGTAGCAGCCGGGAGTTTCAGACGAAACTTGTCTCCTCTCTCGTGTTGTGGTGGAGTGGGCGCTTGGCCTTTTTACAGGGGCAAGACGTCAGGTCTGGATCTAGTTCAAAAGTCCAACGTCGTTGGGTTCCACCTAAGGAGAGCTGGGACAAAGAAACAGCTGAGTTTGCCCAAACGTTCACAGAATAAAGCCCTGGCTGGGAAAGGTGAGATAGAAAGTAGCCCCCAAACCCTGATAGATTGTAAGCGAGAATAACCTCACCCATGGAACGGCCGCTCTAGTGCACGGTTGAAGGTCAACAGCTTCACTTTCCAATTTCGACAACTGGGCTGGGTAATGTGGGTGGGCTTATCGTGACCTCGGGATCTGATGACGTTGTTGTTGCAGAATCTCATGGGCGACCGGAGCGGGGGAACGATTCGCGTCAACCACTTTTTTCCAAGCGCTATTTCGGGCCATGTAAGCGTGATATTGTTCTAATGCTCTCGGCGTCTATCGCGTTTGGCTAAGGAACCGAGAACATGCGGGTCCTTTGTCGGACAGGAACCTGTAGTCTCCCCACGTTTCCAGGAGGGATTCTCGTTCGCAAGCGGTACGACGATGACAGGTTGCCCGATGCATCCCCAAGATCACTCCAATCGAGCCGCATGTGGGGTTACTCGATGGGAGTTATCGAGCATCACACGAATGCCCTGGGACTTCTTACCGCCTCGGCCGGCAGGCTGAACAAGTTTGATAGGTTGACATCTTGCATCTAAGGCCATGGCCCAAATGGGATTCAGCTCAAGTTAGTCTGTCTTGGCACACATACTTTTCCGGCCAGCAACTTTCCAGTATCGTAAGCTGCACTGCACACGTATATCAATGAAAGAGCGGCGGCGGTTGCGATACTGGCAGCTTGTGCATTGAGCATGCGGCTTCCTGGGGTTGTGGAGGAGCCGGGTGAGGTAGGTTGATTGCGATGAATGCAGTTTTACCTTGGCACAGGCTTGACAACGTGCCTCCAGTGCAGCTTCATACTGATGGCCAGCGAGAATAAACCACATCTTCGGTCTTTTTTGTGAGGGTCGACTGGCCCGGCCAGGCAGGGGTCGGGTCAAATCCTGAGCATCATGAATCGTGTAGTGTAGACACGCTGCTGCATCATCTGTTGATTGAGTGTATGTACGAAGGGTATCCAAGCAAGGATTGCTCGACAGGTCGACTCAAGTATGGAAGTCTCAGATGGGAAAGCACTCTGCTTTCCAATAAGGCATAAGTTACTTAGTGGATGAAGCATGTCATGGTTGAGCAGGTACGGCGATTGTTGAAAGTCGTCGGTATTATAGTCGACATTATATCCAGAATCAGAACCGATAGGTATCAAATCGGCAGTATGAAAGAAGCCGCCCTGATGGTAGAGATTAAAGTTCCCTACTAGCACCTGGCTAGTCTAGCCGCCTTTGTATTTATTCAGTCAGCAGTTCCAATCAGCTTCAGGACCTTTTTCAACGTCGCGGGTAGGGTTGGTCACTCATGGGCATTGCAACTTCCGCAAGTCGACTGGGGCAGTTCAATTGCAGGGAATAGTAAAGCCCCTGGATCTGTCAAGCACATCCATTGTGGAGGCTGAACTTGTCGCGGGCCTAGTCTGCCGAGACGCCTGGGCAGACACAGAGACACCCCGGCTTTGAGCAACACTCGTGCTTGCTCAATGCTCCACGACCCCACGGCGAGGCCACGGCGAGGTGCAACTGACCAACTGACCCAACTGAAGCCAGAAACAAACAGCCCATTCTGCTGACGCCGCAACAACGCATTAAAACATATACATCTAGACCCCCGAAAGCCCACCAAGAGATTCCGAGTACCACTAGAAGCGACGGTCAGTAATCCAGGCCTTTCCGACATGTATTGACCGATGTCTTTTGGACTTTATCCCAAAGTCTCGAACCACCAACACCCCCTGACCGACCACGACGCGATATACGAAGCAACATGTTTAACTTCTCAAGCCTCGTGCAGAAGGCCCAGTCGGCTGCTCAGCAGCTGATTGATCCTATGCAAGGCCTGAACCTGACAAACTCGGACAAGAACCCTGCCAAGTCAACACTCTACCAGAACCAGTTCCGACTACCCAGTTCCCAGACGCCTTTGTACGAGATTCCCGCCGAACTCACCATCCCGCCTTCCAATGTGACTCAAGGAGATAAGGATCGCGATAGGGGATGGCACTACGCGGGAAAGCTGCATCTATCGGAGGCCTACGTTTGCTTTTCTACCACGCCCACCAGCTTTGTCAGCACAGCGAGCACTTCCACCTCTTCTGCTTTCACTGGTCAGACACACGGTGGTGGCCCAGGTGGCAATGGATTCACCTTCCCCCTCTGCGCTATCAGGCGCGTTGAGCGCCTCAACAGTCAGAGCTTCCAGGTGAGCCTCTACGTTTTGTCGATTGCGGTAGCTTGTTCGTGGCCGGGTTGACTGACCACCTTCGTGATAGTTTGCTCTTGCCATCACGACGTGGAACGGCATATCGCAAGAAGCCAGCAAGGAGAAAGATGCACAGAAAGATAAGAAGGATCTTCGAGAACAAAGAATAACTATACAGCTCGCTGGTAGTCGTCAAGCATGCGAGAGATTCTGCGATGGGCTCAAACGGGGCCTGAGGAGTGCTGTGGGCCACGTCCCTAAGCTGAAGAGGGTTATCGGAGAATGCTACTCGGAATACCTCCTACGACCCGAGGACAAGAAGAATGCAAGCCCTCCTGACGCAGGTCTTGGCATGATCTTTCGTTACCCTGGCGACCCTAAGAAGCTCAGAGACCGAGCCAAGATGAGGTTATGGGCTGAATACCTTCGAGACAACGGTCGCAATGCCACTTTGATCCGCCAGCCAACCTTCCACAAGCTCATTCGGGTCGGTCTCCCAAACCGCCTGCGGGGTGAAATGTGGGAACTAACGTCGGGATCATTATATCTACGCCTCGAAAACCCTACGTTGTACACTGACACATTGGCCAAGTTCTCAGGACAGGAGTCCTTGGCCATCGATGAGATTGAAAAAGATCTGAACCGAAGTTTGCCAGAGTATCCTGGGTTTCAGACCGAGGACGGAATTGGCCGTCTTCGTCGCGTCCTTACCGCTTACAGCTGGATCAACCCCGATGTTGGTTATTGCCAGGCGATGAACATCGTAGTCGCCGCTCTACTCATCTATATGTCAGAGACCCAGGCGTTCTTCTTGCTGTCCGCTCTTTGCGACAGACTTGTGCCAGGCTACTACTCGACGACCATGTACGGAACGTTACTAGACCAGAAAGTCTTTGAGTCCCTTGTGGAAAAGACCATGCCGATACTCTGGGAGCATCTTGTAAAGAGCGATGTTCAGCTTTCTGTCGTCTCTCTCCCTTGGTTTCTCTCCCTGTATATCAACTCGATGCCGCTCGTGTTTGCCTTCAGGGTTCTTGATGTTTTCTTTGTCGAAGGCCCCAAGGTGCTTTTCCAGGTCGGACTAGCGATATTGCGGATAAATGGCGAGGATTTACTCGATGCCACCGACGATGGGGCGTTCATACAAGTTCTGAAGGGATATTTCTCGCGTTTAGACGAATCAGCACACCCAAAGTCGGAGAACCCCAAGCTGCGAGCTATCAACCGGTTTCAGGAGCTTATGGTTGTCGCCTTCAAGGAGTTTTCGGGCATCACCCACAGTAGCATCCAGGACCTTCGTTTGAAAAACAAGGATGCCGTCCTCAATAACATTGAGAACTTTGCCAAGCGAACAGCAATAAGGAATCTTGGTCCGGATAGTAAGCTACTGAACCCGGATGAGCTGGGAGCCCTCTACGACAGATTCTACGGAATTTTGTACGAAAGACAACAGCAGGACCGGATCATGCAAGAAGATCAATTGCGCCGGGCGAAAGCAAGCAAGACGACAGCTGCTGCTGCGTTTTCGGACCATCAAGACCACGGCGTCGAGAAAGGCCGCGTGGGACTCGGCCCAAGCACCAGTTTGATGGACTACGACGCCTTTCGCGAGTTTCTGGCCGCAATGTCGAAATGGGCCATCTCGGATTCGCCGTCCTCGCCAAGAAGAGACCAATTCCCTGATAAGGATCAAGGTCAATACTTTGGCAGCTTCAGAAAATCCAGCAACAACCTACTTTCACCATGGCGTGCGGGCCCTGAGCCTGCAGATCACGAGTTCATGCAGAGAATGTTCAGGCGCTGGGATGTAGACTCGAGTTCCACACTGACGCTGCAAGATGTTGTGACGGGTTTGGCCCAAATTAAAGGCAAGCGCGATATCATGGGAACCATCACCTATTTCTTCGAACTTTACGACGACGATGGCGACGGCAAAGTCGATCGCGAAGGCATCCTTCGCATATCTGAGGCTCTGTTGTTTCTATCCCGCCGTGGGCTGGAAGGCTCTCTCAGCGTCTCAAACTCTAACCCGTCACTCAGCACGTTGGCCGATGCGAACGGACCTGTGAGCCCGCCCATTGGAGGCAGTATGAACGAGAGGTTCCTTGGCAGCGTCAGTGCTTTTATCCGGCGATGTTTCGAGTATGCCGATCCCGATCACCCCATCAACCAAGCAGGGTCGAACCAAAGGTATGAAGGGAACGCCAAGGAGAATAGTGATGGCAGTCAGACAGCTGACAACAGTGCGTTCGTCATTGGCGATGATGATGAAGAAGAAGAAGAAGAAGAGGAGGAGGAGGAGGAGGAGGAGGAAGATCTACTTGAATTCGAAGGCCCAAAAGAAAGTCTCAAGTCGACGAAGAAGAAGCCTGGTTTGCCTTCAATTTCTCCAGCTATCGGTAAATCTGACACGGGAGAGTTGAGACGAGTTTCTAAAGCGCAGTCTGAGAAAGCCAATGTCGCCCTGGATCCCTCAAACCCTTTGCATATGACGCTACCAACTTTCCGCATGGTGGTGCTGGCAGACGAATTACTCGAGCAGTTCTTCGAATCATCTTTCCCCACTTCCATACACATTATCGACGGCTTGCCGACTACCGCCCCTCCGTCTTCTCTCACCACCTTTTCTAGCTTTGGCCGCTCGACCATTACTCCGGTGCCAATCCCACCGCCGGGCGCGGCCGGTGCTACACGTGGACTGCGAGGCGTGCTCGACAACATCGTTACAGATGCTTCGCGAGTCGCAGCCGAGGTTCGCCGCCGCATGGAAGAAGCGCAGCGTGAATTGGAGAAGAACGCGTTGCCTGGACAAAGGGATGAAGACGACGAAGAGGAGGAGGACATACCAGGACCGAAAACGGCGGACGGCTACAGCGGTGATCCCGAGCGACGCAGCGTGCGTTCGTCTGACCGAGATCTGTTGGATGGTGCAGATGCCGAGGCGGGAGCAGGCAAGGGTCAAGACGGAGCGCGCCAATCGATACTTGGTAGCGACGAGACGACAACTGGAGGGTCGGGTACGGCTGCTTCAGCAACACAGAGGATTGTGGAATTCGAGGGTTAACTATACTATATATGTTGGGAAACTGTAGAGGCTAAGGGAGTTGGGCATTGGTGATTTTGTGGAGGTCTAGGGGACTCAGGAGTTGCTTGTTTACTACGCAGGGTGTATTTGCGGCTGCACTACCCCGGCAAGGACTTTCTGCAATTGAATGAGATGAACCAGCAACCAAGACCGCGTTGCCTCCCGCCTCCCAATCGATGAGGCTGAGACACGTTATAATTTTGAGGAATTTGGCGAAGTGCGAATTGACTCCCCAAGAATTCACAGTTATCGGACGAACCACTAGACCGTATTAAAAATTCCGCCAGGTTTCATGTTTTGCCAACAACATGGTCATGGAAGGAGAACAACATCGCGCGAGTTGGACATGTACCAGAGCCAGATCGATCATGTTGAGGGTCAAGGCTATCATGTGACTGATACTGCTCGAGGTGCAGTCTCTTGAGGTGACTGGTGAACCCTCTCATCCTCTCTGCCCTTTACCAAGACGTTTGAACTGTTGAGTCAACTTGTGGCAATCCAAAGATCTCTAGTTGGATCTTCGACATCATTCCAATGGTGATTGCAGCGCCATCTGGTCCGCCTAACAGTGGCATCATGTGGTGATGGGCCTCAACCAAGAAGGGCATGTCAGTCCTAAGCGAGACTCGGCGCATCACTTCGGGGCATTCCTCTCCTGGTAAGCTTTCTCGCCCATGCGGATGAACCAAGTGGCCCATCTTCTTCCGACCCGAGCATTTGATCAAATCCCAGGATTCTAGCTTCGTGAAATCCTGCTCGTCTCTCCGCAGACCCTAACCATCCTTCACCGACCATGCCTCTTTGCAATAACTACTACGCTTGTTTCAACCTTTACCCATATTTTTTTATTAGATATGCCTTCTTCACCTCATAGTTCTTTGCTCGAGTAGGCCACAGCTTCATAGATGCCCGCCTGGGGACCCGCCTGCGACAATGGGTTTGTCGGTTAACCCAAAGGCCATAGTCTTGGCTTTGGCCGGGTCATTTGCGGCCCCTGTACATGCGCAGGGCTCCTTCAGCAACGTTTTCGCGCCTGAGTTGTGTTCGGAGGCACAGAAATTCTGGTGACTCGGATGCCACCAGGTCACGGTGGCACCGTTCAAGTACGAGCCCCAAGGATATTCACCCGGCCAGGGCCCGCCCTACACGTAAACAGGTTCGTCGAGCTTAGGGGCTCAAGTTACGCCGCCTTGTAGAACGAGGCCTATTCGCGCGAGCAGACGTTTTCGGGGTTTGTTATTGCGGACTTGTTGTGCGCTCAAAACATCGACCGCTGCAACGGAAAACCACTGCGAGAACTGCGGTATAGTGTCACAGGCGCGCAGATCTACGCCGACCCAGCATTCCAGGATGGATTTTTTCTCGCCAGTAGCGATCTCGCCGCGGGCTACGGCACTCTGGGATGCTTCTACCACCTCAATCTGCCTTCAGGAGATGCTACTAACACGTCCCCGAGCACGACGCACGCGGATGTGGATACTTGTTTCGTATACTTCTCAGACTGGCTCATTCACGTTGCAACCTGACTCTTCCTCTTCTCAGACTCGCTTTTCGACTCAAAGTAGCTCGTCTGGAGGCATCTCCAGCGAGACGTCATCCAGCACTGATGAAGCCTAGTCGACGACCAGTGACATCGGGGATGTCAGTACCAGCGATATTGATCTGCCAACCGTCATCGACACCAGTGATATTTCCGCGCCCATCACCACGGCGATTAACATCAGTAATATATCCCCTAACTATCACTGGGTTCGACCATCGACTAGTCGTCGGTCAGCCCAGCTTCTTCCACTGAGTCGAGCAGCACTACGGGCACGAGAATCGCCTTCCACTGCGGCGTCGAGCCCACTGTGACGCTCGCCTAGACCAGGGTCAAGTCGTTCGCGTCCATGTTCAAGCCGTCATATGGGCCATACGGCTGTAGAACCCGCAACATGTTCACCGTCGTCGACCCGGTAACGGGCGAGGAGACCATGGTCGGTTTTTTGATACAGTACCTCGGCTGCTACCTGGTCCCGCCCGGCGCTAACCCCTTGACCCGGAATACAACATCATTTATTACACGATATGGGAGTGGTGTGGCGGCCGTAACGTGCTGGGCCTACCAGGGCACGATAAATGGTAATACGGATCTATATATCTAGACAACAGTGAGTGAATAGGGAGGGGGTGGTGGTTTGTAAAGGGGGTTGGGTTTAATTTGTTATCTTTTGTCTCTAGATTATATTATGCCCCATGGAATGAAATGAATGGGCGAATCCATAACCTTTCGTACGTTTTCTTCAAGGAGGGCTGGTTAGAGCTTGATTGGGAAGGACGGTCCGGCGGAATTGTATCCAGAATGGGAACTTGTTTGTGCTTGGTGTATTTTGGGGATATGTGCACTAGTCGAAGATGGTTGTGAGTATAATAAGAGGTTGTTTTTCCTCAGCTAAGAAGTCTGCATTTAGTTCGTGATGGTGACTTGTTACACATTTGCAAAACACATTTTCATTCCCTCCTTCTCCTGGAGACATCCTTGCAGCATATATAACTGCTATTTGCCTGTTTCTTGACTAAATGTCAATGGAACAAAAACGCCGCTAGTCAGGTCTCATTCAAGGTTAGGAGACCAAGTCGAATTTGCAACTAGTTGTGGAGTGCCGGGTGCATTTATGCGTAAAGTCTACCATTAACTGACGCATCACATCATCATCGACTGTAGCAAAGCCAATATGCTCCAGTCGTCCTTCTCCATTTGTTTCAAATATCGCAAGCCTCTGATCATGAGCGGCAGCAATATCATCCCATTTTAGCTTCTCCCATGAAAGGCAGCTTGCATTTCCCTCGTCACTGTTCCCACAATCCACAAACGCACTCCACTCCATAACCTCCTCCCCAACCAGGTTATTCGCGGCATCCGTCGCCGGGGTGCTTCTATTTTACTATAGTTATTGCTATCGGTAGTGGAAATGAGAGCACTCGGAAGAGCGAACGAAGGATAGTAAAGAGGGTCCTTCAGGAGCTTTTCGGTGAAATACAGGGCGTCACAACTCACCGCATCGAGAAGTTCCCACGAGGCCGATTCCCGACTGAGCTTGCTGACCCGCGCAAGCACAGGGTTGGATGGGTCCTCCCAGATACGCCAGGGCGTCCGAGTACACCCAGTCCATCGATTCTTGTAGTGCCCGTCCAGGGAGAAAATAATCGGCCTCCTGAACAAACGGCTCCGTCACAATCCCCACGACGAAGGTTCCCGGAGCGTAATCGGTGCCGAATATGACACTGTTTGCCAGCAATTGCAGCGGCAGCGAATTGACGGCAAGAAAAACCCAGAGCGCTGTATTGTTCCAGAGAAGCTACCGCAGACTGCACGGAGAAGGGACGCCAATGCTGGGCCCGTGGGAATGGGAGTGGGCTGTTTGGATACTGATATGCGATGGTGCGTTGAGCAGCTGCACGGATAAGTTGGACGAGGACAATATCAGGGTCTAGAACAAGTCGATGAGCAGGTGCAGGCTCAAATTGACGCGGGAAGTCTAGTCGCATGATGCGGAGAGAAAGACTAGTTGGTCATGAGGCCGCGAGTTTAGACGAGGATACCGACAGACACATTATGAGGCGGATGGATATGAGTACCATTGCGAGGCCGTTCAGCACTGCTATTTTCCGCCAGCCCGCTAAGGAGAAACAACACCCCTTGCTGGCCTCCATCATGGGCAGCCAGACTGGTCGGAGCGTTTGCATCTCTTGGGGAGGCCACACGATGCCCATGATTTGCCATGATGGGGTGGAGCCAGGCACCTGATATATCTTGCGTATTCCAACCGTCTCGTCTGCCGTCGCGGTTAGGTTCTCGTCTCAGGCTAGAACCCAGAGGCTAGACTATGGCTAGTGCATCCTACAACTCGAAGACTTTTCAGCTAGGCGCTTCGAAACGTACCTAGGTATGACTGGATGCAGATAGCGTCTGGGCCCTGATTCGCTGAAAACCAGGCTGTATCTAGGAGAATACCAAGTCCTTCTTCATTAATGCAGAAACTTAAGTGTCTACCGTTAGGGACGAAGCGCGGCTGTGTTGCGACCAACCCTCTTTGATCGACATCAGGGAAGTTAATCAACAGCCAAAGTCTTCGAAAGACCAAGCCATGTTTCCCGATAGCCACCTGAAAGTGGTTCACTTGGCAGTCGTAGTTCGCATACGGGCGGCTCTCGCCATGGAATCAGATGCAATAGCGTAGTCATAAGCTGGACTCAAGTTTCCAACCAAGTCAGTAAAAGGTAACTGTAAGAAGGTCAAGTGATTGCTCTTGAATTAATATGTTACAGGACTTGATTTGCAAGACTCCAACCATTGTTCGCAGAGGCTTATTCGTCCAAATGAAATTGTGGTCCCCACAAGGCGAGTAGACAAGTTTTATATGTTACCTAAAGCTCAAGATTCCAACAGTAGTTCCACTCCGAACGATAACAACATCCGAATTGGTGTAGTGGCTAACATTACACGCTCTCATGTAATATTTCATTACAAAGTGCCGTGTAGCCCGGGGTTCGATTCCCCGATTCGGAGTACCTTTTGCACTAATTTCTGTTTTGTCTTGGGAGTGGACCGCCAAGGAAGGACCAATATTCGGCACTTCTACTTACTCACTTGGTGAGAAAGCGTACAGAGAAAAGCGGAAAGCGGAAGATATTGACGGTTGTCATGGTTGAACCTTACTCTATACAAGTTATCTGCTTGTGCTGGTGTATAGATTACAGGACATCTAGACCGAACCTCATACGCTCAGGTATAACAGACCTGACTCGACTGCCGCCCTTAGGCCATTATTCTCCACAAAACAGGACAATACGTCTTAGTCCAACATCGATAGGCATAACTTCAGCCAGTGTGTTTGTTTTCATTGCTTCCAACGACAAAATGTCGTCTGGTTGGGACGTTCAACCACCCCCTAGTTCCCAACAAATTTTGAACCTGAATGAGCCGATGAGGGGAACACACGCACAAGAATATACTTGGAAATAGAGCACCATTCAGATGCTAAGGGATACAAATCGAGTAGTCATATGTCCTTCAAGACAATCGCCCTGCACGTCGGATCCCTAACGGCGGCGGGAAGACTAAACGCCACGACGGACAACTTGGTGATGTCGAGCTGGTCAATATAAGCGCTTCCTCTCCCCTCCTCCTCCTCCTCATCTTCCTCGCACTCTCTCTCCGCCACCCCAGGTTTACTTTTCATAGCCCTCGCATATTCCCTCCTCAAGCTCTCCAAAACCATCGGACAGTCATGTTCCCTCCTATTTTGCCTTTTCACCACCCCCTTGCCCAGCCTCGGCGGTCAAACAGGCAGTCTCGGCACCCTATCCCGGTAGCTATCCTTCAGCTCCACGCGTATCTCTCGCAGCGTCCAGTACTCGGCCTCTAGCCACCAAAGATGCATCTTCTCCCCGGCCATATCCTTAGCCCGCATCCCCCGCATCCCCACCGGTAGGAACTTGATTGACCAAGTACCTTGTTGCGTTGCTGAGCCGTAGGGGGTGCAGCAGGTTATACGTCCCAAAATTGGGCGATTCGATGGTCGGGAGGCCCATGACGGGCTCGTCTCCGCCCGCGTCTTAGGCTACGTCAGCAGCGAGACGCGGGATCGCGGGGGAAGTTGATCCGATCGATGAGCGTGGCGTAGTCTTGGAGCTTCCGGTCGGGCTTTTGGGATCTGTGTTTGGCGAAGGCCTGTGATGGCGGCGGCTGCTTTTGTTGTTGGGGACTGGGTCGAAGAATGCACGTGTAGTAGATGTTGCTGTACAAACAAAGATACCCAATTGAGAAAACACAGCAGACGTAACGTCGCAACTCTTTGTTCAGTTTGCGGGCGAACGTACCCAGCCTACTCGATTCAAGATCCCATGCCCGAGTGCCATGTTCTGCCCACACTTACCTCTTGTCAACCACTACGTCAGGCTAGTGCGAAGGCTTTCCAGCTAGATGATGATACGCAACTTTTCCATTTCGACGTCATATGTGGGCATGAATGTCCAACAAAGACGATTGTCTATACATGTGTGCGTCAAGGCACTATGCTCCTCAAAGGGTATATCCTCCTCCTCAACCCGGGTACAATTACCCTACACGGTCCTGCTAACCAGCTCCCAGCTCATGATAGTCCGTTGCGATACCAAAGAAAAGTGAGAAAATGCCTGTCAAAACGACGTCTTTTGCCAACACTCGTATCCATACCGATTGGGCCTATTGACTCAAAAAAGAAAAACCAAAAAGTAAAATCATGACCACGCTCATGTTAGGTGTATCTGCCCTTGAAAAGCAGTCCTCTTTTCACTCGGATCCCTTTCCCACATATAGACTTTGAACAATCCCCGTCGAACTATCATACACACTCCGTGCCTTGGACTTAAGAGCCTCTCCCTAGGAGTTCACGTTCCCATACCACCAAGCTCCGAGTCCAACGAGTAGCACCGTCACGAAAACCATGATACCCTGTTTGGACTTACTGATGACCATAGACCAGCCGACCATGCGCTCCCACTTCTTTACCGCTGCACGATGTTCCCACGAATCAACCGAGACAACAAACGGTGGCTTGATTCGGGGATCGATCGCCTTGCGCCCATCAACACCGCTTTCGGCTTCTCGAAGGGCTGTCTCGATGACGTCCTGGGCTGGCGCCAGCTCATCTGGCGACAAGACTGGAACTAGCGCTCGCAGGAAAACGGCCCTATGATCGCTGCTTCTCACAACAGGCAGGCAGTTGTAGGCCGTGGGGATGATCGCATGGTCACCAGCAACCCACTGTGGCACATCCGCATAGAGCACGCGATCACACCATCCCGGCCAGCGATGAGAGGCAAACTTCCACTTGATTTCCTCGCCGTCTCCCTCCTCTGCTGCGATCCGGCTCAGTTCCGTCTCGGGCTCACCTTTGGGCAGTATAATGTATTTGTACGTGGGCGGGAAATGGATCTCAGCCTCGGTGAGACCGTGCAGCGTCCGTCCGGCCTTCTTCTCCGCCGTTAGCTGGTCACGGGCCAGGAATCGAGGGTAGAAGTCCTCGTTGTCCGGATCGACACCAGGGAATGTGGCGTCAATTGGTGGGGATGTCTTGGAAAGTCGGTAGTTCAGGTCACCGGCCACAAACAGGTGAGATCCGGGCTTGTATATGCTGATATCATGTAGAGCCTTTTCCGTGCTTGGGTGGAAGCCCGCGAGCAAGGGCTGCGCGTCTGTCTCAGGTCTGTCCTCGGGTCTGTTCTCTTCGGGTCTGTTCTCTGCGTGTTGGCTAGTCTCGGATTGCATAATCTGCTTGGGGTCGACGAAGACTAGTCCGCTGACGATGCTCTCCCAGTTGCGATTTCGACGCTCGAGATTCCACTCCATGGCAGCGAGATGTGTGCTCACAAATGTGAGCTCTGTTTCCTTGCCGTCCTTCTCGAAATCCATGCGCAGACCCACAGCACCCTTGTTGGCCATGTCGCCAGCTCCAAACCCAACCTCGGCCGACTTGATGTTGTGCAGGGCATTTTTGTCCCGAGCAAAGAGCATAATACCAGTCATACCGACATTGCACATCTTCACCAGGGTGTAGGCCTTGTCCTTGGGGCGGTGCTGCCTTTCCTCCTCGGCTATGAACTTGGCTGCTGCGAGATTGAGGGCGGACTCGTATCGTGAGAAATAGGGGCTCAGCCAGTACGATCCGATGAAGGCTGACGAGAGCGGAGCCATTTCCTGGAGGGAACTGTGAGAGACGATATTAGCCAAAGCTTTCCCGGCAAGCAAGCATTAACGGGCCGTGAATGGGCAAAGGGTCATTTACATGAGCACCAGCTCGGGCAGCGTCGTGGCATTCTGACCAAAAGCATTGTGCAGATGGTTGGCGAAGACGGGAACCGAGATTAAGTTCTTGCCGGCGTTGAAAGTGAGGTAGAACAGATCCAGCATCGGAGGACGCATCGTGGCGCCCATTTGTCTTCGATGCCCTTTATTTATATTCGCAGACGGTTGGTGTTTGGTTGATGATCGTCAAAGCTCAGTACTTTTGGGGCTTGTTAGAGGTCCACCACTCTGGCGTCTTCCGCATGCGGGGGCTGTGCCTGGGGTTGGGTGGACTTGGGAATGACGACCAGGACCAACACGGGGATTTGTGAATCACAACTAGGACTACAGCGACTTCCGTTCTGACTTTTCTCTAACAGAACTCCAATAGGCAATGGCGAGCCTTCAGGTTCTGCCTTAGAAAAACGAATCCTCTTATTTTTACTTGTCCACGAACAACGACCCTGACCCCCGAAAGCCCATGAGGCACATCAGCTCGGAACGGCTACCGTATAAATGACGTCAACTTTTCCGGACAAGGGATCGCCGCTGGGAGGAGTAGCAATGGCGTGAGTAGTTTAGTAGAACCCACTTGTAACCATCAGAGCGTCTTCAACTGAAGGTTCAAGGGAATTTATGTAAGGCCGCAAGTGATACACTTTGCGTTTACCTAGTCAGATGTCCAGATGGGTAATCACATACCCATGCGACTAGTAGCACAACCTCGTGTAACTCGTGATGGATGCACAATGGCGGGCCCAGCGGACCATTAACACACGACACCTGCTGCGGCAAGTGGCGAAGCACAGGAACAGTACACAACCCGTACATTCACATGGTCAAGTGGAAAGAAAGCATGTCACAAGATTAGTCGCTGATCATGGTATATGACAGTGGGAAAAGCAAAAATCAATTTGTGAGAACTAGCCAGTGAGTATTTGTTGCCTGTGTCCATCGTGCTGCCGGGTCACTCTCTTAAACCACTATTCCTCATCCAGGATCTCCGCGGGCTACGTGCGCAAAGAGCATGTGCGTCACGCCAAGTTGTTCCGCAGGGACCTGATTTGGAGAAACACGGTTGGGATGCTGCAGCTGGGATTCGGCGCAACGCAGACGATTTGTGCAAAACCAAGATCGGTTAATGTGTCGTGTACAATTCGCGTGCGTTTCCGGTGGGCGTCTCAAGAATCACCATGAGGTTGTGGTTGTATAAATAAACCCTCCCGAACCAGGCAGTTCGCCATTATCACGGAGTAGAATAGACTACGCCTAGATCCTGGGCGCACAAGCCTCCGACGCAGCACCTCGAGGGATTCCGCGTTCACTCTCAACATCATAAGGAATGTCTAGGGATGTGCTCATCGGTGTCGTCCCACCAGAAACCAACGTAGTCCACCCTTCCACCTATTAAAACCTCCACCACAAGCTGAACCCGGCGCGACGTTTACCACTGGATAAAGAAATCCTCGTAAAAAGAAACGCATCGAGTTAGGAAAAATAACAAAGAATAATCATATCAGGAAGGCAATCGCATCGCAACGATGATCCAGTTAGCTCACGGTGAGATCTGAACCGTGAGCGAAGACAGAACGTCAGGCTGCCATCGGCCTCGGAATGTTTACCGAAGCTTGGTGGTCCTGGAGTTGGCTGACAGATTTGACCGATGGTTATTCCTGGTTCCCGACACCCCCCCATTTATTGAGAGTGCCGGATGTGCCGTTCGGACAATACTAGATGACTCATGAACACAAAGCGTATCGGTAGACCGACGACCTTTGTTACGTCTTCTCGAGTCCTGGAATTGTCCGAGCCAGGTAATGCAGTCATGACGGAAGATTCATCGAAGAACGGAAGGAAAAGCAGTCCATATGATATGAAAAGGGGCGGTGCGTCGTATCGTTTTTCGTTTTTCGCGTGGTCTATGACGATACAATTCCATGAGAATAGCTCAGCAGTAATTAATCCGGGCGTACTGCATGAGTGCTGATCCTTTGTTGATGGGACCACGGGAACACGGGAAGATACGACGACGATGACGGCACGGCGGAGGGTTGCGTATGTGTTGACCGTTGAAAATTCTACTCCAGCACACGACGCAACTCAAGAGAAGGGAGTGGAGCGACGTTGACAACCTCGAAATCATTTTGGTCGGTATGAGCCAGACGCGTATCCAGAGCCGGTGCCTTGACCTTTAGAAGCTGATCGCAGCCTGTTACCGCAAACTGAAGCGTCAGCAATCATGTCAGCAATTCCCTCGGCCAGCGTTATGAAGCACACCAAACTCGAAGGAAAATGATTCCTTACAAGGAATTCTTGGGTTTGGGGCTGCTAGCGAGACACTCACATCCTATCGCTTCCACCGACGGCGCGGTTGGTATCCGGAGTGTCAACGCCAGGGGCACCACGCTCCATCACCTTGCGGCGAGAGCTAGGAATGACATTGGGCTTGACAACAGCCTGTCCAGCGGCAGCGTTGGCTCGCGAGGCTCTGGCTTTCTCGTCCTCCTCGCCTCCGGCTTGCTGACCAGCAGCCTGGGCAATAGCCTGGGCATTTTTCTGGTACTTGTAGACGGTCCAGTCAAAGACGTAGTCGTACTGGAAGCCCTCGCGAACGAAGAGATCACGGAAGATCTTGCGGAGGTAACTGTAGTCCGGCTTGTCGTCGAATCGGAGAGATCGGGTGTAGTTGAGATAGATGGCGAACTCGTTGGGGAAGCCACGGCAGAGGACCTCGGTCGGGGTCGTCATCTTCTTCTCCATGATGCGGTCGTACTTCTGCTTCTTGGTAGCAGCCTTAAGACCCTGCCAGGGCAGCGAGCCACGGCAGAAGTAGAGCATAACATAGCCCAGAGACTCCATGTCATCACGGCGAGATTGTTCTGCCGTCCGGTTAGTACCTACACTGCATCAACGTTATGAGTGGATGAACATACCGACGCCCAAATGCGTGTTGATGGACGCGTAGCGAGCAGTTCCAGTCAAGTTCTTGTTCTCTCTGTAGGGGATGTGGAAATGAGTCTTGGGGTCACGGTACTTCTTGGCCAGACCAAAGTCGATCACGTTGACTTGGTTGCCACGCTTGCCGATGCCCATCAAGAAATTGTCGGGCTTGATGTCACGGTGGATGAACGACTTGGCGTGAATGTACTCGATGCGGGAGATGAGCTGATCCGCCAAAAGAAGAACCGTCTTCAGAGAAAACTTTCGGTTGCAGAAATTGAACAAGTCCTCCAAGCTGGGTCCGAGCAGATCGAGAACCATGGCGTTGTAGTCGCACTCAGTGCCGAACCAGCGGACGAAAGGAATGCCCACACCGCCGGCAAGAGACTTGTACACGCGGGCCTCATACTCGAGTTGAGGGTGCTTCGCCTTCACACTCTCAAGCTTGATGGCGATCTCCTCACCGGAGATGATGTTGGTGCCGAGGTAGATATCACCGAAGGAACCGGAACCAATCTTGCGGCCGATGCGGTACTTGTTACCGACGCGGAGATCCTGTAAAAAAGGGAAAGAAAAATGTAAGCATACGTCTTAGGCAATGACGCAGAGCTTCGCCGTGTCTGCTAACAACGTGTAAAACCATGGTCGAGGGCGGAACAAGCGGCGATGGTGGCCAAAGAACCACACACCGACACTCTAACTGCTGACCGACTAAATCTATCCTACATGACATCTTCGAAACAGGAAGGAGCCCGCAAACAAACGGAAGTTCCACAGCAAAGTGGTTGAGTGGGAATCTAACGTACCATGGTAGTCATCTTGACGGTATTGTTCAGCAACTATTGTGCCTTGTGCCTGCCGATAGTTGGCTGAGATGTGTTGGTGGTTTATGGGGGTGTAGAGTGGCTTGTCTGGAGTCGAAGGGGAGGAGGGAAATCTAGCAGATGAAGTAGATTAGTAAACTGCCTCGGAGAAGGGCCTTGACTAGCGAGGTCATGAAAAATGTTGGCTGGTGAATGATTTGTTCATGTGAGGTTGGCGGCGTGGTGGTGAACAAGCTACGGAGTAGCAAGGTAGCCGGGAACCAAGGAATGGCTCTCAGGTCAGCGTCACCTGGCCGATGAATTTGCCTAGACGCGGTGAAGAAGCCACGAGATTGGGCTTGATCAAAGTAAAAGTCAAATGCAAGGGCAGGTGAGAAACTCTTGGAGCTCTCGGGCCTTCTTGATGTGCTCCAAAGCAGACAGTGATTGATTGAGTTGGAGGAGAGCAGGGACGAGTGTTGGATTGTTTGAGGGTGCAAAGGAGCATTTGAAGTGGAGGTAGGGGAAAGAGGTCTTTTCCGACCGACGGATGAGAGAGAATCAACGTACCCAACGACCAGAGGCGAGCAGAACAGATTGATTGTCCCGCAGTGTAAAGACGGGTAAGAAAAAAAAGACGGAGAGGGAGAAAAGAAAATGGACGCGCCCCGTTGAATATTGAACTACTCGTGCGGACGCTGGTGTCTTTCCTTGGGGTTGATGAAGAATTACGTGGGGATGAGAAGTAGGAGGGAGGAAGAACGCGGGCGGAGAAAGAGGTTGGCAGAAAGGGTTTGGGTCAAATTCTGGATGCACTGGCGGTGCTAGACGCTGGCTGGCTGTGAATGGGAGAGCGCGGACGGCCTCTTTGGAGGGGGGCTACGGCGGGTCTTGAGCTGGGATGGCTTAAGAATTAAAGGTACGTACCGATTGTTTTTTTTTAAGGATTGCTTGTTAACGTCAGGTTGCGGTGACGCAGGGCGTATTTGACGACTCGCGTGGTTGCTTTGCTCGTTCACAACTTCCAAGTTAGATCAAGGACCAAGTCTTCTTTGTCGGCGGCCGCGGTTGGTTTGCAAGGTTTGCAAGGACAATGATCTTGACTAAAGAATGGCAGAAGGCGCGGCGGCGAAACGGGGTGGAGTTTTAAAAGGCGGAAACGAAGGCAAAAAGAGGCCCCAACGATCAATCTATGGAGTAGACGACGTTCTAGCTCGATTCTTGAGGCTGCTACAAGCAACATTCACTGAGTCCCATCTTTGCCTCGACTCAATTGGCTTACCTACCTACTTAGGTACAATGCATATGTTCACATGGGACAAGCGTAAGGGCAATCACTGATCAGGCAGGAGCGAGTTCTCGTCTTATCCGTTGGTGAGGCCTCGGTGGCGGCATCGTGTAATTAATTGTTGGACATTTCAAAGGCTTATGGCGGCCTGATCTTGAAAGACTTATCATGGCTATGGACTCGGTTACCGCCCCATCAAAGGCCCCACGACGAGCCATTGCTCACAAAATTTATGTAAGTTACAACCAGGTTCGCCTGGTTGGGAGGGGACGGGCTGGTGCCAGATCTTCCGGATTTAGATGTCTAGATCCATGGATAGCAATTCGGTGTGGGGAATCCAATCAGGCACTTCATGCGTGACTGCCTGACTGCCTATCGTGGGATCGTGGTGGTCCCTGAACGCTGATTGCAATGCCGTTATTATCCCCAGGGCGCGCACCAGCCAGAGTACTATTCCCCTTTTCATGAATCTCCTCGTAACGTAATACCTCAGCAGCCGCCCCTTTCTTGATATGCCTAACTCTGGCGGCACGGTTGACCGAAATTATGAATATGGATACACCCAGGAGTTGGGCCGTCAGCATTTCCCAATTCGTCTCATTGATCCTATTCTTGGCACTGTAATTTGACTTCAAGGCGCCTGGACTCTGGGTTTTCTGACTGTTATTTCCGTTGCTTTCGTTGGATATCAAATTGATTCCCAACCCTTGGTAGAAATGTAGCGCAACGGCCAAGGACAGGACAGAGTAAACGGCGCACCGAGGTGGAATGCGAACATACATCTTTCTATCATGCACACTGGAATATCGGCCTATTCCACACTATTCCCCCTTTGGTGCGCCGTTTATTATGTCCGCTAGTTGACGGCGGCCCACATCAACAACAAACTCTTGTGCTAGCGCTGTGCTATGCCGCCATAAGAGAACCACGACGGAGACAGTTCACAGTCGCTGCTCGTAAAGGCTTTGGTACGAAATATCTCCGAAAATAACCATGATCTGCAGCAAGGGATTTGCGAATTTGGAAATTCCCCCATGACTGCACTGCAACCCTGGCCGAATCTTTCGGGATTTTGTTTTGCACTAAAATGGCAACTTGACCTCAGCTTTGCCATCTCGACAAATAGTTGGTATCATGATGAATGTTGTTATTAGTGTTTCCGGATAGTCTCAGCCACATACGTACGGACATCATAAACGTAGCGAGTCATCAGCGGGGTCCCTCAGACTCCAAAAGCCGGATCGCCTTGCCTCCATGGTATGGACATTCGGCGTCGTGATACAGCGTCAGATTCTCACCGTCTCCACTTCGTCCAAGAAAAGCCTCGTGGCCCTTATTGTATCAAATTGCTTTCCAATCATGTTTTCGTTCATTGATGCCCTGGGGTATGTCCCTTATTATTACTTCGTACCGACCTCTGTCCGGCCCAATGATGCCCAACCGGTTTTGCTGTAACAATCAGCGTCGGCCACGACTTCGAAGTTCCCACAAGACAACGAACAGCTCGCTCGGGGAGTGCACGCACAACGTGATGTTGTGACCGGCCTCCCCTCCTTTTATGATATCACAATCAAGATGGGTAATCGAACTGGTGGGCGGCAATTGGTTCCTCCCTTACAAATGGGACAGCAAAAATTAGCATCAAGACCATGCAAAGCAACCCGGCAAATGTCGGCAGCCATCGATATTAATTCCGTTTCCAGCTGATATCCGCCGTCTTGGGAATTTCTCCTGCTACCTAACTACCTACCAGCTAGTAGATTCCAGCAACCCCTGAAAGCTGCATTCTAGTAAGGCGGTCAGCCGATGTTTGGCGGAGACGACCATTCCTGGATTCACTTGCTAAAACCTACACTCTCCAGGCATGCAGATTGTTAGCGGATGAGACACCCCATTTTAAGCGACTGATCAACCCTTACAAATTGTGTGAAAGGTGAAGTACCGGCTTCCTGGGACAAGGGTATCATTCCCCTTCACAGCACTGAAAACAAGTGGAAGACCAAGCATATGGGGTGTTGTAATACGCGAATAATCCGCATGCCTGGAAAGGTGAGTTCTCAAAAGTCGCACCGACATGCAAGGCTGGTGGTCACGATGTGTCGAGGGCGGATCTAACGGCTCTTCTAGGTCCATGCTGTCATGCAGGAGCCGGCAGCAGCTCGTTGATCAATTGCCTACTCCGTCCTGAGGGATATTGCTGCTGTCTCCAAGTGGTCTCACGCGGTGTACTATGGTGCATAGTAATCGTTACCCTACTAGTCTGTTAGCGCGCCAGTGTGTGTTGTGTGTGCTACTATGTGCTGTGTGTGGTGTGTTGTGGAGCCGAAACCAGAACCCGCCTTGTATTTCCAGATGTAATTCCACTTGCTCCCGGTTGTCGCTCAACCATTCGCTTGCAAGCATCCGCTTAAGCCTCGTTCGTCAGCTCCAAGCGCAGAATAAAGTTGGACAGAAGGGCTGGTCGACGACATTTCTAGCTGTGTCGAGGCGGTGCCAATCACTTGTGGCACCCCCTAGGCAGAGCGCTCCCTTCCGCGCATGTCGAGGCCGCGGCCAACCTTGCACGCATTTCGAGGTCCAACGCTCGCTCGGTTTGCCTGATGCGGTCGAGCATTGCATGTTTCATCGCAGGTCGACGCAGCTTTACCGAGCAATCTGAACTCTCCCATTCGTGGCTTTGGACCAAATGCTGGAGATTGTACCGGGGGCTAGACTTCATGCGGATAACTGTAAATCGGTTACACCTCGAAGTCTCGACCTTTCTCACTAGATGACAAATGGGAAAACGATATAACATCTGTCACGACCCCGTCGAGAATCTTACTGGGAGAATCTTACAGATATGTGATGATATATGCTCGAAGGGCTGGTCGGGGGGGCGTGTCCAAGAACTAGCTCTCATCACTATTTTGTATTGGTCATGAATTCGCATTAATATTCGCTGGATTTCTATTTTACAACATTTCCTGATGCCGAGTGAACTAACTCAGTATCTTGCGAGCGCTAGACTTCCCGACACCGGACTTTTGGTAACATAGCTCTAGGCTTGGTAAGGGAAAGGTGGTGGGTATACATGTTAAAAGAGACATTATGTGAATGTAGTATCGTGATTTTGTGGTAGTAGCCGCCGCTAGGTTAAAATGGATATATCCCGCGGGTGGGATACGAATCAAGTGCACATCACGGCCGATTAGAAATATTGTCGTCATCATTGTGGTTGTGGTCGTTGTTGTTATTGTTGTTGTTGTTGTTGCGTAACGCAGTCGGACCGTGGAATCCCGATGAAGATGGCTGCACGTTCTGCATCTCCATTTCTTGCCCAACGGCGGGACCCATGGCTTTGCGCTGGACTTTTCGACTTCCGAGACGCTGATCTCCCTCCTCGAACCGATTCTTAAACTTGTAATACGTGGGTGGTCGCGGCCGGCAAAGAACGACGATCCAGTTCTTCCACATGCTACCTTGCGTGAACGCTCGGTATCGGTCTTTCTTCAAAAACTTGTGGGAGTTGAGAAATTCCCGCGTCGTCTCGCCCCTGGCCATGAGAAACAAGTGGTAGCCCGTCAGAGCCGCAGGGTAAAGGAATCCGATGATGCCATAGATCACCATAGCAAATGGAACTCGGAAGTGGTTAATAGCAGCCCCAACATCACCGCCATGCTGGTTCGCATACACAAACACCTGAGCCAGAGATGCAGCGAACAAAATGATGGCGAGCAACATCATGGACGCCACAAAGGTGAAGAAATATCGGTAGTTACGGCGCCCGACACAGTTGTTAACCCAGACACAGTGATGGTCTTGTGTCTCCACGCAGTTATCGCAAAGACGGCAGTGATGAGCCCGCGGTGGTCGCCATATACTGCAAGTCTTGCAGTACTTCGTCGGAACCTCCATAGCAGCAGTACTAGACTCTGCTGACTTAACAAGAGTCCAGTCGTTCATTGGCGGTGGTAAACGTAGAGGATCGGCGTTTTCTTCGAGAGGGGGGAACTGGTGTAGATTGCGCGGCAAGATCTACACGAAATCACGTGTTAGTCATTCACTCTTTGAGCAGCTGAACTCGGACTTGATGTACGTACCCCTGGGTCGGAGCCTGACGCATGAAGGAATGACGATACACAAATGTAGTAAATGTAGCCAAACACTATCGGCAAGGCTGGCGAGATATTGTACCACAAGTATTCAGCGGAGAAGATAAAGAACAGGACGCCTGGAATGACAACAAGCAACCCAGTTGCTACGTTGATGGGGCGGTGATTCGTATTCTGCAGACGACCGCCGATGCAGAAGACGGTGTTTCCCTCGAAATACTCGTGATTTCGACCCAGGTTGAGAGCTTTGTCTTTCACGTCTGGAGCCTTGTCGTTGCGCGAGGGGGTCGCTGCTGGGGTCAGTCGTGGAGACGAGGCGCCCGAGGAGAGCTTCTCTGCGCCGGGCATTTTACGATTGGACGCATTTTCTGAAGACTCCCCCTTAGGAAGCAGGAAACTCGATCGGAAAGAGCGCGGCGACTTGATCGGAGTAGGCATGTTCAAGCCGTCCGGGTAGTCCTTGCCCTTGTCGACGTCGACGTCGACGCTAAGAGCCTGGTTCGGTTTATTGCGTTGCAGCGGGCGCATACTCTCACTGGTACTACCAGCGGGATAATGACCACGGGTGGGGCTAGTGTTGGCGGTGAATCTGTCATAAGTCTCCTGCTCTGTCATCTCCGTCCCTCTGGATCCAGTACGTCGTGCTTCCCCATCATCGCTGCTTGCGAGCTGGTGAGCCAGACGACTGATGGGGCTTGCCGTAGTGCCGCGCTGCTGTGCGACATTGGCACGGTTTTCGGCAGCAACGTCGTCCATGGTGCCGGTTTGTCGGTTCCCCGTCAGCGGCCGGGCAGATGCTCCTCGTTGCGCCTGCAGCTTCTGAGAGCTCATGGGATGGAAGAAAGCATGAGAAGTGAGGGAGGGAACATGACTCCGGCTCGTCGAGCTTGGGGGTCGGCCGCTGGTAGTCGAGCCTGCCGCGCTGCTAGCTGTGATGCTTCCTCTGGGAAACTGGCGCCTCAGCGGTACTCCTTGGGACCACGCACCTCGCGATGAAGATAGTCCAGTTTTGGCCGTTCCTGGGCGTGAATCGGATGCCAGGATACTCCTCCGCTGAGGATTTGCGCTTCCGCCAGCGCCGATCGTCGTTTGTTCGGCCGAGTGTCCATCTCCATCGTTGGAGGCAATATCCGTCATTCTCGAGGAGATGATACTGGGCGGACCCGGCGGGAACAGCGCACTGGGAAAGTCGCCATCCCTAGAGGGAGTCGGCGTCCCGGCCTGCTTGTTCGCAGCCATGCTTTCGACACCAGCCCCAGCCCCTGCCCCAGCCTCCGTCGAAGATCACGGTCGATTGCGATGTAGAGCCAGCTTCTCCTTCGCAATAATCCAATAATTTGCAGACCTGTTCGTGCTATGACATGCTTTTGCGTCGCAGCACAGAGTGGGCGCAGTGGCTTTGGCGGTCGCCCGATGGTCGGGTGGTTGTGTTTACGTCGCTCGTTTGAGTCGTAGAAGTAGAATGCCGCGGAATGCGATGTTGGGTTGGTCGGACGTCGGGTACGTGGTAGTCAAGAGTTAAGTCGGAAATTAGGTCGCCGAGACTGGATTGAGTTTGTAGAAGTAGTGACAAGAGTCAATGACTCGCCCTCTGATATAATGAATTAAACGGGTCGACGGGAGAATGCGAAAACAGAAGAAATGGTGTAAGGAGTGTTGGGATTATTTGCTTCTCCAGAAGTTCCAAGCTGAAAGAAAGTGTTTGGTGTGCTACAGACGTGAGGCTGGAGGTCATAGGGGACCAGTCCTCAAGCTTGTCCTCATTTGCTCATTTGATTGAAGGCAGCACGCGAAATGCAAGCGAACTTTGGACCGCATGGTTGTTGGTCCAAACCCAAAAGGGCCATTGTAATTTCTGTCGTGTTGGCTGCCCAGGGCCCTGTACCCACAGAGCTCTTCTTCATTGGCCAAGCACCAAGAGATCTTGGCTTCTTTGGGCACGTACTACATTTTGACATAAAGTTGCATGAGCGTGTAGCATTCGCTTGATCAAATGAGAGCATGCTTTGTTTTCAACCTCTCGAAGCCTTGATGAATCGTTGATTTCCATCTAGGTTTTAAGCTCATGCCCGGTTAGTTGCTGTATTGCTGGTAAGCCTGCAAGTTCTCGTTGATGAAGCTATCACCAGACTTCTTCGCCATAAGTTTGAAACTGTCCCAAGTTTCAACAGCGGCAAGTCCGAAGAGCTGCTAGGAAGATTGGAAAGGATCGTTTGTAGGAACTAATCCTCCCTTTCGGACCGTAGCCATGCATTTACAGCAAGCCACAGACGCTAAGCGTCGAACTGGAGCGCAGGCTAAGTCAAGCTGTCGGGTTCTGGGCCAGTAGCGTCTGGACATTGCGCTCCAGCTTTCCCAAAAATGTTAAGAGATCTGCAACTCAAGAGCTGATAAACACATATGTATGCGAGTATCTGCATCTTGTAACTGACCGAGAGTGGCCCATACCAGTTATCACGGCTTGGGTAGTGAGTCCAGATCAGCCATTCGCACGATGACCGACAACTATGATAATCCAACATGCTTATGGCTAAACCTTGTTTGTATGCAGGGAAACTGGCGCTGCCGGGTCATTAACAGTGTATACTCGACTTGATAATACAGGATTCCATATTTATAAGACCAGCTACATTAAAGTTGACATCTTCGGTGTGACCTGGGTTGACAAGGCCAACTATACACCCTGAGTTGAACAATCACTTGGGTCATTTTCAACCTGTCCACTTCTTCCCTTTGTTTTCGAGTCTGTCCAGATCACAGCGTCAACTCTGCAGCAAATATGGCAGCCGTTACTTCTGCGAGTCCAATGCAAACGGCCCTGCCGGAAGATTCCGATGGGCGCGTTGGCTCTGTAGAAGCAGTTGAACTCGAGCCTCTCATGACGAGCTACAAGATTGTCCCGGTTCGCGAGCCAGACGGGAAAATCAAGAAAGTCAGACGGCCAATCCAGCTGTCTGCAGCCCAAACAACAGAAAATCCCAAAGAAAGGACTCTTCCAGCAGATTCTCCAGCAGTCGATCGTGGCGCATCTACTTTGACGCCATCGCCAGCTGCCGTAGGCGAGACCGGTCATGATATCGTCACAAAGCTGGCTACAATGGGACAGGTCATCAAATCGGCTGTCAAGGGGCATATATCATCCCCTGATGATGCCCTTGCTTTTAATAGTACCCCGAGCACCACCCTCGGCGCCAACAACACCATCGTCGTGCTCAGGCCTCGCACCGAAAAACAAGGAGGCTTGCAGACAGTCCCATATACCCAGGAAGCCAGTCAAATAAAAACAACACAGACCGAGCCTGCAGAAAATACCGAAGTTGCCACTTATTCCACCACCGCCCCTGCCCCTGGTGCACTAAAATCTATCAGCGACCGCTTCACCTCATTAACTGGCCACCTCGACCATGTAGGCCAAGTAGTCCCCAGCATGAACTCCGTGGCCACGGGCGTCGCCGCCGCGGGCGCAACCCTCGGACTAATGGAACCGCTCCCCACATCCGCGCCCAGTCCGACCCCGGTCTCGACTCCAGTCCCCTTGACGCTCACTCCTATCGGGGCCCCTCCCCCTCCTCCTCCTACCAATGCCACGGCCGGGCCCGGTACGAGTCCACTGACAGTCGTATCGAGTTATGTCCCGGCGGACCAGAGGGCCGCGGCTGGCACAGTTAGCGTGGCGGTTGGATCTACGGCGCAAGGGAGTAGTATTCCGGTTACTGCGGCTGGGACGGCGGCGGTTGCTACTCCTTTAAACAAGCAGCAGAGTCAAAACTGGGTACGGGATGAATATGAGCATGATAGCCATGGCCGAGATGAGGAGGATGACGATGGTCATGAGGAGATAAGCGACAACGATCACGACGAGATGTGGAAGATGGGGGATGGCGACGAGGAAGTTGAGGTTGGAGAAGACGGAATTGAAGAGATACAAGCGGGTGTTGAAGAGGTTGGAGACGTGGAGGATGGGGACGAGGAGATAGAAGACGAGGATCATGACGAGGACGGAGGAGCCTATGTCCGCGACGATAACCTCTATTCTGAAGACTATCTGTCAGATAGCATGGATAATGATGTGGATGACCACTATCACCATGATTGGATGTGAAATCGGCAGTACATAGAGGACGGAGTAACCGAAGTTACTTGTGGAAACGTACCTGGTACACTTTTCATAGATTTGTTGTTTTCTGCAGAATGTGCTCATTCTGTGTGACTACTTAAGTACGTCAATAGCGATGCATGCGACTATCGTCTCAGAACACGACGTCGTATTTGTTACACTGTTAGTCCTTGCCCAGTATCATTTGAAATACTGCAAGAAAACCACTCCGTGTTTGGATTTTCACACTATCGTCAGGGGAAATGTACGCAACTTCAAACTTTGGGACAAGCGAGACACGCAGTCCACCCTAGAGTCGACACCGGGGTTGGCTTTGATAAACAACACACACCAGTCCCGTCCACAAATCACAGTTGATTGTTGTGGCTCTCAAGGTAGCCCGTATATGCTCGATGCGGTCTGGCATTGACTGAGACAAGTATTGGCCATAGTCGCGGCCGTCCTGATACAGGCCGATAACTTCGCGTAGATTGATTGTCGCATCTGCCGCATCAATAATGTCGACACATTCCTATTGTATCATATTAGGGAACGCGCATATTTCAGGTAACGAGGCTCTCTCTTGCACATTTTTAGGATTGGGTGAATGTCAAAGTAGAAAGGCCTGTCGGGCGTCATCTAGTTGACCCGGACCTTGGTGATCCGCTGCCAATGTATGCTCAGTGGGCGATTCCTGCCGTATTTCGCTTGGGACAAATGTACGATACCTTATAGCCCAATGACCATCAGTGGACTTCTAGACCCCAGAAGGTATGCGTGGTCCTTTGGTATCGGTGACTCGAGGTTTCCCATGAGATCCGATAAATCCGTTAAAATCTTCATGGCGACATCCCTTCTCGTGTGTAATCCAAGATCCAGTTTGATGGAAGCAGCGTCTAACCTTAGTCAGACACACATGTTTTCCCCTTTGGGAGCCCCGACTAGTCCAAATGTGACGTCAACAAAAAGGATATTCGTGACTATATCATGCGGAGAGCCGATAATTATGATCTCCGCAAGAAGACCCAACGATCCCAGAGATCATTTGGGATGAAGAGTCTGGACGGCGGATGATCAAACTCGAGCAGAACGGAGAGGTGAACGGGGAGGTCAAAGAGGACGAGGCTGACTTCCTCATCAACTCCGGATTCTTGGAGTAAGAATCCTCAGTCTTCTCTGCGGTGATTGATCGTTTTTAACGAGTTAAAATGGCATACTATTAAGAGATTGAACGACTTCCAGGGCAAGCTCGTCCATAGTGCTCGTTGATGAGTCGGGGTCAATTTCACCAATTCAAACAAATATCACTAAATCTGACTAGGGACAACTCATGCGACTAGGAGTGTAAGAGATTAGCAGTGATAGGGAATGACGCCTCGGGCATCCAACTAGTAGCTGCAACGCAGCCGAAGGTAAAGAAACTCGTCAATTTCGTGCGACAGTCCACATGGATATCGATCAATTTTCTTTCCGAAAAGACGCGCAAGGGAACCAACTTCGAGTTACGGGAGGACTATAAGCAGACATAGCGGGACGATCCAAAGGCATACTACCTTTATAGGGAAGATATAGAACAGTCGTAAATGCCGTTCACCCGTTTCGACGCCCCTGGCTGACAGTATCTCAAGAATAAATGGCATTTCTTTGCCATGTGCCTCGATCAACCTGCTCAGGCATTCGAGTATGCACACGTCCCTGGTCAAAGGACCGGAGCTGAAGAAACGGATCACGCCTCCATTCAAGGCCGGGTGCCGTCATATAACCCCGGGCGATGGATATTCGGAGGCCCTCCATCAATCCAACTGCAGTGACAGCCGATACATCATCGTATGTCTCACAGATAAAGACATTAAGATTGCTTCCGGTGAAGACAAATTCGAATTGATCGTCTGCGCCACTGGATTCGACAATTGATGGCTCCCGCAGTGGAAACTAGCAGGACGCGGCGGCACTACTGTGGAAGAAATGTGAAAAGAGATTCCTGGGGTGTTGTTTGCGACTCAGGTCGAAATAATGCCCGACTATGGGATGATCAACGGACCCAATCCCCCAATCTTCGAAGGCACTGTCCTGGGGCAGATGGGCAGGGCTTGGGATTACCTGCTGCGATGGATCATATGGATGAACCGGCAACACGTCTAGTAAGTGAACACGGGCCTCATAATACAAGAGGTGTACACGAGTGACTGAGTATTGAAGAAACCTCACTGTCAGGAAGGAGGAAATGGCCGACTAATGAGTACTCGCAGGAGGTCTTGAAGTGGACGGAGTGGTCAGGTGGATGCCGAACAGTGAGTGTACGCAGCTTTGGGCGTGTGACGAGAGTTATACAATTGGCATGATTTACTTCATGAATGACCTCGAACAGGTTGGCGGTGAGCACTTTGACATGATCTGGCGTTCCAAGAATCGCTTTCGGTGTCTGGGAGATTAGAGTGCTGAGAGCGATCAGAATGGAGCTGGCGACTTGGCCCCGTACATGCAATCCTTGAGTAACCAAAAGATGAACAAGATGAATATGTGGTCTGTCTGTTACAGGAAAGAGAAAAAATCGATTGAGAGACAAGCCTCTGTCGAAGCAAAGTAAAATGAATGTACAAGTTCCAGAACTGCAATTGCATTCTGAGAGTTGCTGTAGTTGGTGTTAGAACCCCTGGCTTTCTGCTCCAGGGTAGTACCGTGCGCCAGCGGCAGAAACACGCACATCAGACAGTGCTCAAAACTGTACATGTTTTTCCAAGCTCCGACGTCAGAACCTCGGAATTACCCTTGGTGCTCGCAACAAGATCTGAAGCTCGCGAGATCGCAATAAAGCGCACTGTTTCAGGCCAAAACGCAGCAAATTGACGACCGACAACATGGGGTCGAGCGCATCCAAGCCGGCTGATAGCCATGTGTGGAGAGCGTAAGTCCAAAAAAAAACCTCTACAGCAGGCAATTGGGGGAGGCGTTGCGTTTTTACGATTACTGACAACGCTGGCAACAAAACAGTCCCGGACCCGTAGGCGTCTCCCACGATGTCGTGGAATCCCTTCAAGGAAGCATAGAGGTACGCCCTCACCACCCATCGCCAGTCACTCAATCTTGCATGAGCCAGTATTGACTAGACTTGTACGTATAGACGGACCGCTCCCGCGCCCAAACCCTCGAGCTCGCCGTGCAAGCCCGCGTAGCCGAAGAGCTCAAGAAGCTGCAAGCCCAAGAATCAGCGGCGCTCAAAGCAGCGTGTGAAAAGGCCTCCGAAATCACCAGCGAGGATGACCCGGCCCAGAAGAGCCAGCCGCTCGTGTCCAAGGAGGTGGAAGCGCTGCGGGCAAGGCTCGACAAGCGGAAACAG
Source organism: Pseudomassariella vexata (assembly GCF_002105095.1). NCBI lineage: Eukaryota > Fungi > Ascomycota > Sordariomycetes > Amphisphaeriales > Pseudomassariaceae > Pseudomassariella > Pseudomassariella vexata. Next base: position 1,151,541 of record NW_024467959.1, on the reverse strand, counting down.
CTGCGACAGCTGCCCGACTCGGTGGAGCAGGCGCGCAGCAACGTCGTGGCTTGTCTGCGGGAGCACGACCGGAGACCGCTCGACTGCTGGAGAGAGGTGGAGGCGTTTAAGGAGGAGGTGAGGAGGTTGGAGAAGGGGTGGGTTGATAAGACTTTGAAGTGAGGGAGATTCTGGTGGAGGGACCCTAATGAAAGAAAGGATGATGGGTGGGAGGATGTAGAGGGGATTGCACGCAATGGACGGTATCGTACGCGTATGGTATGGCATCCTGTACAACACGGGCGGGCTACAAATAGAAGCTCGCTGGGGGGAAAAAGGACTTAGACAACTTGTTTATTGCACAGATAGGGCTCTATGTGAAGCCCGTTTTCAGGGGCAAGTCTAGAGCTTCATTTTCTACTGCCGCGTTCCCTTGCTGCTCCTGAGCCTGCAACTCGGCCTTCCGTCTCAGCCCCTCTGCTTTCTTTCTCTCCCGTCGTGAAGCCGCATCTTCCCATTTTGTGCCATCCTTCTTCGTGGGCGCCGAGGTAGCCTCCAAGATACCGGTGCGGATTCTTCCGATTCTCTTGGTATTTTCAACAAACCTTTCGCCGGAGATGCGGAGAAAGTCTTGCAAGTAACTTGAAGAAACCGTTGGCTGTATATCATCCCCCACTTGGACGCCGATTATCGACTCCAAGGCAAGACCCATCGACCGTATGGCCACGATGGGGGTGACGGGCTCATCGCGCGCGGAGGTCAAGTTTATGGCACCGCTCTCTCGGAAGCCAGCTTGGAGTCCGCATCTTAGGAGGAGTTGGGCATGCTCGGGCGATGCGGTGAGCACGTGGAGGATCTGTAAAGAATCAGTCCGAGCGCTGTGATGGTGGATTTCGCTTGTGCCAGGAAGCCTTCGAGACTCGGCCTACGAAGAATTTTCATGGCCAGAATCGCAATCCGATTCTACTCACCATAGGTTCGAACTTGAAGTGAATCAATCTAGCCGCGTCACTCTCCAGCAAGCGTTCTTGCGTCGACTCCTTATCGCCGCTTTTCAATCCTAGCAACTTCTCCACGTCACCATTTTCACCTTCACCACCAACATCAACCGGATCGTGCGACACAAACAACCATTTTCCTCCTCCCCCTTTTCCCCCCACTCCAGCCAAATTATTTGACGCCATGCCGCTTGCATCCTCTTCATTGTCCACCACGTTCTTCTCGCCGCTCTTCCTGCCCTCTACAAAGACGCTCACCCTCCCCGCGCAGCTGCTGGTTGTCACAAACCCATCCAGGCTATTGATCTTATCGATCAAATCGCGTATCCCAACGTCCACCGATCCCTTGGGCGAGGCATCGTTGTAGTCCGCATCTGGAGTCGACAATTGCTCAAGGATTTTGTGCTTCCTTTGCTGGAAAGCTGGTGGGGGCGGTGGGAACCCACGCATTTTCTACTGCTGGCGTGGGAAAAGTTTCAGTCATCAATTTCGGGCAATTGGTGTTGGCATTGGAGTATTGACTTAGATATTGAGATTGAAAGGACTCTGGACATTGAATACGTTTCCAGAAGTCAGAATTGGGTCACGTGTGTCCCGTCGAACCAACACGGGAGTATACAATCGAGGTATGTGTTCTCATTTGAGCTAGTATTCATATTTCAATCCAACCCAGCATCACATCACCACTCCAACTTGATGCTATCCCACATAAACCCATGCCAAGTCGTATTCTTCGTCACCTGGAACGTGACCTCATTCTCGCCACTCCTCAACACAGCCGCATCAAACGGAAACTCCAAATACCTCCATTCCCCCGCCGCCGTTCCGGACCTATACAGCCCCGGATCGCTCAACAGCTGTGGCGTCCCACTGGTCAAGTTGCCAATCAAGACTCCATTGGCGTAAATGTTGGAACTGACGCCTGTCGAATAACTCGCAATCGACACAATGAGCGTCGCGTTCTTCCCAGCCGACGATGCTGTATCGTTGCGCTGCATCACGGCGTCAAATGCAATAGTCCAGTTCCCCAGTTTGGACTGGCCGAAACACCAGTCCTCCGTGGCAGACTCGCCGTAGGTCCACGTCAGATCCGCGGGACACTTGTCCACCAGCCCGTGCTCGTGCGGCGCCCCGCCGTAGAGGAAACCGTAGCTGTAGCGGTCGAAGTCGCCGACTTGGAAGAGCGTCTTTTTAGTTGATACCTGCCACTCAAGCGTTTCGAGGTCCGTGGTCTCGTCCTTGCTCACCACAACATCATTATGCAGGAAGCTGGTCGTGACATCGGCGATGCTGCTCCCGTTGGACCAGGCCTGGAGTCCGTACGTGGCAGCCCGCACGTCTGTGAACTCGAAGTAACCCTCGGCGTCGGCGTAAGCCGTGTAGTAATAGTCGGAGCCCATGTCCACAGCGGTCTTGTTGGGGTTGTTATCGCCAAGGAACACGGCGGCGTTTGTTGCGGGCCGGCCGTCGGAGAGCGTCAGCTTGCCTTTGACTGAGCCGCGGGTGCGATAGGCCTCGTCCTCGAGCCAGTTGTATGGCCAGTCCGCAAACTCCTTCTCAGCTCTCTCCTCTGCGTCGGGCTTCGAACCGTCGTTGAGATACCACAGCCAAGGTCCCCACATTTTGCCGTCTGGGAAGACATCGACCGCAGAGACTTGGAAGTGAGTGCCATGGATCATGTTGAGCTGCACAGCATCCCCAGTTGACGACTCACGGTGGACCATCAATTCTTGCTTCAGATGATTGCCATTGTAGTAGTCCTTGCCAGGGTTGATGTACCAGCTTCCGAAACCCTCTCCGTAGACTCCGTAGTATGTCTGCGTCCGAATCCACGAGGTGAAGTCGTATTTCGTGATGTAACCCGTGCCGTCGGGCTGCAGCCATGTCTCGTCCTGGACCTTGTTCGCGGCAATGTAGTCGCTCAAGGGTGGAAGTTCCTCGTCCCTCAGATCCGTCCTTCCATTGGGAAAAGTCGTGTTGTCTAGGCGCCACAGAGTGCGGAACTCGCCCAAAGTGGGCAAATTGTGGTTCACAAAGTACTGGTAGGCGCCTGCCAGTCCTGAGAAGATAACCCAGTGCATGTCACCTTCGACCGCTGCGAACTTGACGTCGATATACTCCGAGCCGTCATAGGAGCCCTTCTTATCGATGGAGGCCGAGGCCCAGATCAAGTCGCTGGCAGCGCCATCTATAATATATCAGCAAGCATTCTGTAAATCTTGAGTCAGAAGTTGGAGAACTTACTGTAGCTGACATAATGGCCCACAGCGTCTCCAACGCAATCATGCTCCTTATAGAAGAGCTTGACGCCATATTGGCGGCCTTGCGTAACGTTCCAGACTTCATTGCCAATGACCCAGGTCTGGTTATCGACCTGGTCCAGGAACGGACCTCTCGTGACACCACCGGAGGGAACCGCAGCAACTGAGCTGAACAGCAAAGCAGTCAGCGAAGCAAGAAACCCCTTCATGGTCGCTCGAAAAGGTCCGAGTTCGCTGAAGACGTCCTTTGTGGATATTTCCCAGACCTCGTCGACAATTCCTCTCCCTCGGAGGGGACTTTCCATTAGCTTTAAATAAGCTCTTTCTTGGGAAAAGGCCCATCGTATATAGCCATAATCTCCGCTCAGGGTGCATGTACCCTCTTCGCAATCTGCATCCTGCCCTGGCAGAATATGCAAGGCCAATTACCTGCCAAGCCTGCCATCCGAAGAACCAATTCAGGCCCACATGGAAATCTTCAATGTCATCCCCCCAACCCCGAGACAGGCTTCCCCGCATACTTGGAGTCCGCCAGACACGAATCATGATATGTGGAAGAAAAGTTGCGATAGCGGACTGGGAGATCTCAGGCTGGGGTTTGTGGGGCTCCGCACTAACGGCTCGGGGTAATGAGAACCGGCCCATCGAGAATGCAACCTCCGTCCGGGGTTTTTATTCTCGAAGCGAGTGATTGCCACCGCAATTGATGTACACAAGTCAGGGATACTAGACCAGGAACTAGTCGTAGCTGGTTGCTTCCGACTTGCGCGCGTGAAAAGCGAAGGCAACTGAATAGATGACAGATGACCAACTGACTCTTCAGTAATCGTCAAATCAAAGGAAGAACATCTGGATTTGCTGCAATGACATGATATTCGAAGTACTGTGTAAGATAGATTGCAGCGAACGGATATTATTCGCCAATCTCGTGGAAATTGTAGGCTGCCCACCGCATTAGATTTATATTGCCTTGCCTTCTCGTCGTGAGCCAGGTTTCGCTTTCGCTTAAGAGCGGAGGTGGGCATGAGAGAGCTTTGGAACCTCACAGTACTCTGATGAGTTTCTTTCAAGACAGACAATGGTTCAGTATGAAATTAGCCAACACAAGGTGCCAACAGGCTGTCTGTCTTTCCCGATTCCCGGTGCTTCATCGACTCAATCAAACTGGGCCACGCCATCATCTCATGTCAATCATACAAATTCTCATTTTGCTAGCTGACCAGGTCGTCTGCAATTTCAGACCCGTAAACGGTAGGATGGTAAACTTACCGCAATCATGTTAGGGATCGGTTTATGCTCAAGGGCCTTGGCTGGATAGGGGTAGATACATTGTCCGTGGTCAAGCTGTACGTAGCAGTGAACTGAATAAGCGGCCTTACGGTAGGCCACTTTGAGTCGCCTTGATAAACGTCAGTATTGATGTCATCCTCAATTTCAGCCTCGCGGTCGTTTCAGGCTGTTCGTGACAGACAACGGATGACAAGGGAACAGGCCCGCTACGTAAAACAGCATTTCCATTTTCAGACGTTGAGGTCATGTCTAGGCACTTACGTAAAAGATGTAAATTCAATAGTACGCTTATGAAACGCGTCTTGATAACAGCAGTAATAAAAGAAACAGTTTCATGACGTGGCCAGCATCTCATTCGTCAGAATGGTGATCGAAGCTACAGCCGGAGTGACTGGAGTATAATTTTGCGTGTTAACTACTTGGGTGTGTACGGAATTAATGTCCATTGCTTATACTGTAAGCCTATACCCATGTGGATACTTGTTTTTTTACTTTTTTCCTCTTTGAAATCACTTTATCATGTTTGACAACAATGCAAGTTAAACTATCCCTCACATGCCAACTTGCTGAATTGCTCGCCAGACTACTCCGCCTCGTCTTGTCTTCTCATCTTGTTTTGGTATGTTGTATGTCGATCTGCCATGATCGTGCTGGTCAGTGTCCATGGTATTTGTTGATGTTGACATCTCAGATCCCAACGCCTTCCGCCCATGAGCCCGATCTAATGCAAAGGACAGAATCAAACTAGATTACGAAGGTCCACATTCGCGTTTAAGAGTTTTGCTGACAAGCAACCGGAAGCTCCATATATACTTTAGACTAGAACAATTGGAGACTATTGATGAATTGTCAATTACACATAACCCGGTAAACTCAGCACCATTCGCTTTGAAGATCCGCTAACGTTGGGATGGATCGAAATCATGTCCAGGATCCCATTGCGATCTCTCAATGTGTTGCCATGCTATCTGTCACGCTCAGCCGACAATGACTCGAACCGGGGATTGGGAGGAGAAATGACGATTGGGAACGGGCAAGGGTTCCTATAACATAATAAATGCCCAGCCTTTTTCATCCCATTACCGACCTTCTCTTTGACGTAAATGCCGTCACTCCTCATGACCATCTCAATCTGCTGGACCCAAGAATCCTCGGGGCTTGTATTTAAATATTGCCGGCCGACGGAAACGCTGTTAGGATAAGGATATATGCCAACTTAATCAACAACCTTCAACAATATCAGTTTAATCGCAACACGCAAGGATACCTTACCCAACCCAGCATGATGAAAATTAGAATCAGTGCTATTATCCCCGTCATCTTTTCGGCGATCGCCACCGCGCTTCTCATCGTCCTGGCTGTTGCCGGCACAAAGCCAGGAACCGCATCGAAATACTACATGATATCTGTATGTCTTCCATGTCAACTTCGAGATAAAGGGCTGACAGAAGACAGTTGAACACATCCCGAGTAGGCGCAGGAACAATTCAATTCAACACGGCAGATGGCAACCTAGGAAGCGGCACTGGCGTGGACGGTGGCTTACTCGGTGGCCTACTCAGCGGCCTCGATGGCCTAATCGACAATGCAACTGGGCAGATCAACAGCGAGCTCGCCAACCTCGAGTCGGAGATCATTACGAACGTTACCAACGCCATCGGCATCAAAGATGAATACAACATCTACATGCAGAATATCTGCGAGGGAAATCTTGCGAATGAAACGAACCCTGAGTCCGTGAAGATCGTCAAATGTCCGAAGTTTAATGAAGTCTCTGATGGTAAGCCGCAACCCCTGAGAATAGTTGTAGTAAGCAATTAATCTGTTGCAACAGGTCTCAACAATATTTCATCGCGGATTCCCAGCTATGTTGTTGTCGGCAACACCAACATTTCAGTCCCTCTTCTGCAATCTCTAGGAACAGGCCTAAGCTCCATTGAGAACATGGCCGATTCCGCTGTCAAGGCCAACTTGGCGTTTCTCCTCATTGGGCTAATATGCTCGGGTATCGTGACATTGCTCTCCTTCGTCTCCATCATTCTTCCCCGAGTCCATATAATTTCCATCGTCTGCGTCCTCCTCGCCACCCTGGCACCGCTCATGATCATCACCACCGCCCTCATTGTGACCATCCTGTCGTACTTCATAGTGAACATGGTCAATGGCGTTGGGTCTGCGCTGACCATGACGGCCAAGAGCGGGAGTGGGACAAGGGCTATTGCGTGGGTTGCTTGGGCGTCATCCGTTGTGAGTGCGGTGTATTGGTCTTTGGTGTGGTTTGTGGAGGTTAGGAGGACCGTGTTAGTTAGGAGGAGACGCGATGTGGAACAGATTGGAAAGTACAAGGTGACGTTGGCACAGGCGAGACGGAATATGAAGGTTGATGACAGTACTGAGAAGAGCTGATCATAATGTGGAAGTCGGACATTGTGGATTGGAATAGACGATTGTACTTTAGTGAATGACATATTGGGATCATACCGCAATTTGAAAGCATCTCATACTTCAATGCCGCTGATCAATATTTTACAGATGTCGGCTGGTGTAGTTGGTCACTTCGCTGGTAGATAAGTCCCGATTTGAGCCTCACCCACTTGGGTCGGTGACGAGTCGCGGGTTCGAATCCCGCAGCTGACACACAAGGGGGTTTAGTCAACCCTTACGGCGCGCTGCCCACCTTGTTGACTTCGCCTACCTAGCGATAATAGGGAGATTGGTGCAGTTTAGGATTACGAGCATCCTAGCCAGTCGACCATCAAGCACTACGTCGGCGGAATATAACTCGACAGCCGGTCCAGAATTTGAATCGTTAATCCGACCCCTTATCGGACCCCCTCTCGCCGCGATTCTTGCGAGCGTCTAGACCACGTTACGGTCTATCCACTTGAGCGTATGGTTGAGATGTATACGCTCGACGAGAACCCCAATTAGCAGATACTACGACTTGTCGCGACAAAAAATAGTCGAGCATCTTCTGCACATCAGCAGCATCCCACCCCTGAGGACGAATTTAAGTGCCACATTACCACACTTATCGGTAGTTCAGGCAGGGGTTGTAGCACAGACTTAGGGAGGGACAGGAGGTTTAGTAGTCGTTTGGCTACAAGTTTACCTGTATAACCGCCCGACGCGGCTTAAGGGCCCGCTATATCATCTATAGCCCCTTAAGGGAGTACTTGTAGAGGTAGCGAGGGTTAATGATACGAAAAGGCAGGGGGACCTACTGGTTAGGTGAATCCCATTCAATTAGATACTATAACGTTGCGCACTGCTGCATTATAGCATCCTCCCCCCTAGGTGCACGCATTTGTTAACACCTACGGTGTCAGGACACTGAACGCAAGACACCGGTGGGGCGCCGGAGGGGTGTTTCGGACAAAAGACTCCCGAGTCATGATTACAATCTATGTGAAGCTTTGGGATGACGAGAGTCAAGATCCTCGGCATCGCCGACCCTGCTGTTATGCCGGGTCCAAGCGGCGGCCTAGCTATCTATATAAGGACCATCTCGAAGTAGGATACGGAAGGAGTAGAGATCAATGCATCATCGTGGGCACCCCTACCTGAGACCGCCAGTGACCACCCGGTGCTACGTAGGAGGGACGCCCGTTACTCCCCATCACTCTGTACTATTGCCTTCGGCCTAGCCGTACCCTGACATACGGCATATTTAATATTATTTGGCGACCGATAGCGCTGCTTAGTACGATAGGGAAGGTGATAGAGGCGGTGATAGAGGCGGTGTGTCAGGGTACGGCTAGGCCGAAGGCAATAGTACAGAGTGATGGGGAGTAACGGGCGTCCCTCCTACGTAGCACCGGGTGGTCACTGGCGGTCTCAGGTAGGGGTGCCCACGGTGATGCATTGATCTCTGCCCTCTCTATCTTCCTCCGTCTCGACTCCTTACTTATAGCCAGCCGAGTTTCTCTCTTGGATTCTGGATGTTTGCTTCCGTATGTCTGTGTTCCTCCGACTTCGGCCAATATCTTGGACAGCGGCTCCTTATCTGCAACCAAGCGATTCCCTATCCGCTGCAAACGGCTTCAACGGCTCTCATTCGCCACAAGCGGCTCTCTAGCCGCCACAAACGGCTTCCTACCTGGTGGAAGCCGGCCCGCCTCGGATGACACTTGTGGCTCTGACAACTCCTTCCCTATCCTACTTCGAGATGGTCCTTATATAGATAGCTAGGCCGCCGCTTGGACCCGGCATAACAGCAGGGTCGGCGATGCCAAGGATCTTGACTCTCGTCATCCCAAAGCTTCACATAGATTGTAATCATGATTCGGGAGTCTTTTGTCCGAAACACCCCTCCGGCGGCCCGCCGGTGTCCTGCGTTCAGTGTCCTGACACCCACTGGTGCCTATGGCATTCTGTTCTCTGACACGGTGATGTGCCAGCGTATCACTACCGTCGCGGAGACGGCCGGTCTGCTACCAAACGGCCAAATGAGTAACCGAAAAGGGCGGTCCACCAAATTAGCGATACGTATAGTTGAGGACGTAACCCATACAGCGTGGAGGCGCGGAGGGATCGCCTCACTACTACAACTTGATATCAAGGGGGCGTTCGACACAGTCAACTACAGGCGTTTGATTTCCATACTAGCCCGGAAGGGCTACCCGGAGTGGGTTCAGGAATGGGTACACAGCTTCGTAGAGGATAGGACAGTACGCCTCCGGTTCGACGGTAAGGAGTCAGAGCTAATCCCTCTACGAGCTGGCGTCCCCTGTCACGACCTGGGTTGCATCGCATTGGTAGAGACCTCGATTAGGTGCTATCGACGAAGATTCTACGCTAAGGAGCGAAGGAAAGAAGATCACAAACTTAGGTTTGAGGGAGCGCGACTAAGTCGTCCACGCTTGGCGGGGCTCCTGCAGGGGTTATGATTGGCTTCCCATCTGGCACTGCCATGGCAGGTGTTCCAGCTGTAAGTCACCTGGTTGTAGTGAGTCTGCGAGGGTTGACCTTCACAGCCACCTGGAAATAGAGGCAGCGATCCCGCCACTAGACCTCTATCTCAGTGCCCGGGCGGCGAAATTTGAAGAACAGCTACGGAATAAGGGCAAAAGGAGCCTGCTTCGGAGCGCGAGCGCGAGAGCGTCACACATACTCCGACAGGATACGCCGGCGGGACGGAAGCGGGCGTCACAATCGCTCAGACCAGCGGGGTACACGATGGAGAAGGAGGCTAAGGGCTCCGAGTGGATGGGCAAGGAGAAGGAAGCCCCGGCCGCCCTCCTAGACCACTGGGAGAAGAGATGGCTCTCCAGGGCAGCACAACACGACCGCCAGCGACGCGCTATCGCCGAGGAGCCGGAGGGCCCCTCGATGCGAATGCCGAAACAGGGCAAGTACTCAGGCCTAAACCGACCGGAGGCGTCTAACCTATGCCAGATCAGGACCGGAAAAATAGGACTATCAGCTTTCTTATTTAAGATAGGAGCCTTCGGTGTGTACTCGCCGCTATGTCGCTGTGGAGAGGCCCCCGAGACGGCAGAGCACGTAATCCTCTTTTGCGGCCTGCTGGAAGGATCCAGAGAGCGCCTACGGGCCACTATCGCACCATGGCCGCTACACACACGCAGAGACCTGGCGACGGCGACAGGGAAACCAGCAGTCAGCGGGATTATCACAAGGTGGCTACTCAGGACCGGTCGGATAGCGCTTAGGCCCGGATAATATCGATCTTCTCAGGGGGACTTTGTTAGTAGGGTGAGAACTAACATAGTATTGCGGCGGACGTAACGCAGTAGCTAATAGAGCGAACCTACGTAGCAGCGTATGTATTTAGTCCAGCCATTAGGGCACGGTTTGACATACGGGAGTACTTGTAGAGGTACCGGGGGCTTCGAGCCTACGGCGTATTTAATAATAAATAATAAATACCAGAACCTTGACACGGGTGAGAGTCGAAAAGAATGGAGTTGTATGTAATGCCAAAACTTCGACTGCACATCGATGTCATGACGCAGTTACCTTATCCAGAATACAACGGCAGGCATGAGTGTAATTTGTGACAACCGGTGTCCAATCATAGTGTGTACAGTGTAGTCAAATATACTCAATTGGCCAATAGTCATACAGAAAGGAAAGTCAGATCAGGGTCAAGCTAAAGCGGATCGCATAGACTAGCTAGTCATCGTCGTTGGTTGTTTTGATAAAAAGGCATTAGAAAGTTTAGTGCATGCTGTAACGAATATTGATGTTAATGAGAACGTAGGTACATGTTTGGTGGTCCAAGGGGGCACAATCGGTATCATCTGTGTGTTGACCCAAATTCAGATTGGTCGCGTACGTGGCACAGGAATCAGAAAACCTAGTGCGGCAGTGAGAAGGTTAAGTCGAAGAACGGAAGATGGACAAAGTTGCGATGAGAGGAGACAGTTTGAAGACGATACTCAATACCATGGGCAAAAGAAAATAAGAGGATGATGACAAGAAGAGCCATCTGATCGTCTTCAGAGAAATTCGTAGCAGGGGTCCCGTAGCCCTTTCGTGCTAGCCACGGTGGAAGTGCTTATACTGCGGGTGGTGCCAATCATCTTGGGTTGGCAAGTCCAAACCACATACACGTCGATAAGACGGATGCAGCCGTTATTCGATATTGCCGTGCGGCTGTCATAGTACTTCGCGCAGACGATGATTCTTGTAACGCAAGGCCAATCTGTCCCAACAGACACGAAACTTGGCTGTGGATCATGATCTCCTCTGCAGCCATATTGGACGGCCGGTATCAACCAAACACGCTGCACACGACAAATTCTGGACATCCCATGGTCGCAGCAAAGCAAGCCTGGGATAACGTTCGTGCCGCTACCAGGATGGAAACATACTTTTGCTGCAACCCTAGAAGATGTCTCACCTCGAAGGCATCCGGCGCCGAAGATGGCGCGGCCGAGAGAGCCTTCGAAGGACATTACGATCGCGAAATCAGTCGCATCCTGGACGGCGTATCTTTTGGAAAAGGCTCGATTTCAGATCTGACCTGGGGCCGGGCCGGGGTATATTGAACGATCATCAATGAAGCGAAACGAGCAGCAAGGAAGCTGCCAGCGTGAGGTTGCATTGACGAACCAGACGTCGATGCTTGATCTTGTAGGCAGGCACCGATCGCATGTCGTTGTATCAGTGGCAAATGAGGTGCCTAGTTAGGAACTGCTCCACCCCATTTCCCCGTCGCCAAGCACGGGAAGATGTCCTGCTCCCTGCTCTATTCCTTCCGGGAGGGCATCCGCGACAGGAGCAGGGCAGGAGCAGGATATAGTACTCGCTGTATAAGCTTTGGCTAGGCCTAAACCACCAGTGGCGTGCACTTATCTTCATTCGAGCGCCAGAGCACTGGACCCCGAGTGCGTAGACAACCCATGCTGTTGTTCACCAACCTTTATTTCGAACTCACTGTCGGATCGTAGCGGGGGTTCGCTTTCCAAATCAGAACGACAAGCATACGAGTTCGCGGGCCGCTCTCTTCGTCTCTTTCTTTTCCCCGATGGCACGAGAAACCAATTTTACCAAGTTGCGACGATGAGTCGTCGAACACTGAACGACCCATAAAGCCTGACAGGCCACTCTTGCAACAATTGACCCATGCTGCAAGCCAGGATGGTTAGTTCAAGCGATTCAGCACGCAAACAAGTCAGAAGGACTCCAAAGCCTATACCCTGTCGGCTTACTATAGCGGCCCGTCCCGTTGGGATGGAGTGGGGTTCGATTGACCAGCGACTTACTCAATAGTTCGAGACGAAAGGTCACACCCCAAGGACCAATCAGCAAAGCTGTTGGCTGTGCTGCACGCCTGGGTTGAGGCATCCTACCCATCGTTAACTCGATTGGCAATCTCGCATGATTCACAGGGAAAGCTAAACTGATTTGCATTTGGCAGGTTGTTTCTTGCAGTTGCGACCTTGTGAGGGAGCTCCCAGGAAACAGATGAGCTTCTCGTTGGCCATGATCCCTGGACGCGATTGCACAGGCCTTCGGTGGGCCTGCATCTCTGTTTTCACTCGAATGAACCGAATCATGCGGCGAATTACGAAGTACAGCCTGCAAGACGCGACAATAGACGGAACGCGTTATAGCCTGGGGCGGGGGAGGAGCGCATTGAACGGGTTGTTCTTCCTGGGTCGCTGGCGTGGTAATATTCGAACCTGGTCATGAATCTGGAAGGAGATACCGGGTGTGCAAGCTGCTGCTGTACCAAACAGACCCAGTCCGTCGCTGCCGAATGGCCCGACTCAATGTCCAAAAAGATCCCGCCTGGTTGACCACATACCAGCTTCCGTTACTTCTTCCTCTGCGTGTTGCTTGGTTTGCTTCGAGGTTATCATCGCACGCTGCTTCTGCGCATCGGTCAATAGGGCTGTCCATGACGACAAGTGTAAGCCAAATTCGATCAAAGTCTCCGACCAGCCTGCTCCTGCTCCTCCCAACGACAAAGTTGGTGTCAAAGAGTCTTTGCGTCCGCGTCTGCTCGTCCCAGTTATTTGCCGTTTCTCTGGTGTATAAGGGAACATGGTACCCTGTCGGCGGGTCGGTAGTTCTCTACCATGTACCTGAAGTTTGACGTGGCAACATGTACTTCGTGATGAACAATGGTGGTCCGGCCGCCTGGTTCTTTGGCTATATTATGATTGTTGTAGGCTGCCTGTGTTAAACGGAATCGTTCGCCGAGATGGCGTCCATGAAACCCGTGGCTGGCGCCCAATACTACGGGACCAACGTGAGCGGCCTCTGCCAACCATACGAGGATCTGTTGACGCTGATATTGGCCGTTATTCGCTCCCTCATCAACGAAGCGCTTCCTCACATGGGATCCAAGGACGGACGGCGTGGGTCGGCTACGTAGCGCTGCTCTCCGGTTGTCTCAACGATTGCAATCCAGCTGATGCACCCTGACTATGAGCCTGGCGGCTAGTCGCCTTCTTGGCCCTTGTCAATCTGGGTCGCGCTACCTATGTCGCCCTGAGCACCATCGTGTCCCTTTCGTCCCTCGGCCTGTACCTTAGCTACGCCATCGTCTTTGTGCGTGCTGAACGCCCGCTTCACCAACGGCATCGAGCTCGTTGAATGGCACCTGGGTCGCGCTGGCGCCGCCATTAACGTGGTGACCCTCGTACACACCCTCTGGATTATGGTTTGACTGCCATTTCCCGAGGAGCTGCCGGTGACCGCTTCTAACATCAAGGACTGCGGACCTGCGTTGGGGCGGTGGTTGTTGGTGCTATTGGCTGGGGTTCTGTAAGGACGAAATACGCTTAGGAGGGTCCTAACCAGGTCATCATTGACACTGTACTCCCTAACGAGTCTAGTTAGATTGTTTCGTGCTGCGATACTACGCCCCCTCCTGTCGCTTCGCGCCCATCATCTTGGCAGAGTGCTTTATATACTTCATAGATTCTGGCATATCTACCCGTGCCACACCCCACTTATTTCGGATTCGCTTGAGCTCACCACCAACTTGGCCAGTTTTTCGACACTTCCAACTTCGACCTATCCTATCTTCGTCAATTCATTAGCTTTTTCCAATCGCAATGGACTCACAGCTACAGGAAGCCGTCCTCTACATGCAAGAGCATCCTCAAGCCAAAATTGCCAAGATTGCGCGAGAAAGCGGCGTAAAACGCGAGACCCTCCGATACCGCGTCAAGCAAGCTGGGAAGACTGAGAACCACGGAGGACTCAACAAACTACTATCTGAAGCCGAAGACAAGGCCCTCTGTAATTACATCGACCGCCTTGATAGGATCAATCTTGCGGTTCGCGTAGAATTCGTTACCGACGCTGCAAACACGATATTACGTTAGAGAGTCAAGGTTCTACCAAATCAGCCACCACCAACAGTCGGATCAAACTGGACTACACGTTTCCTCAAGCGCCATAGCTACTTCCACGCTTCCCAGTGGAAGCTCCATTCAAACCGCCAGACTGCTGAAAACCTCGACACTATACGAGAGTATTTTACACGGCTTGAGAGAGTCCTCCGGGAAGAAGGAATCGGTCCCTCTGATCTCTGGAATATGGACGAGACTGGCTTCCGGATTGGTGTTGGTAAGGATCAACTTATCATCACTAAGCGCAAGAGGGCCCATTACTTCGGCCTACCAGAAAATAGAGAGACAGCGACAGCTATTGAAGCTATCTCTGCTGCTGGCGACGTAATACCAGCTTTCCTCATACTCACGGGGACTATCCACTCGGCTCAGTGGTACGCGCAAGACCTTCATTTGGGATGGATGTACCAATATAACCAAGCTAGAGTTCCTCTCAATTATCGAAAATGTACGCAAAAATACCTTCAAAGCGAGTACTATCCAGTCAGCCTTCAAGAAAACCGGTATATATCCATTTTACCCTCATCCAATACTACAAGAGATTGAAGAACGTATACCAAAGACGCCATCACCACCACCAGCCACTTCATCTTCGTCATATGAAGGCACACCTACTACTTTTCGACAAATTAATAAAGTAGCTAGCAAGATTACGAACTGTCTTACTAATCCAAAGCTTGGTATTAGTCCAGATCTAGCCTATCGACTTAGTCGCTTTGTTAAAGGGTCCCTCGTTAATGCGACCGAGCTTATACAGACTAAGCGCGATCTTAGCCGTACAAAGTATGTCGAACGTATATCAAAACAACGGCGCGCTACGAAGAACTATCATCTTCAACCTGGTGGAGTTTTATCCGTTGCAGAAGGTAGAGAGATGGTGAAGAGGAAGGTTGAAGATGAGGTAGCTAAAGCACAGAGAGTTCTCGCCAAGTATCATGAAGGACTACGTAGAGTAGCCAAAAAGAGCTTTTCTGATGCCGCAAAAGAAGCTAGAAGACGTCGATTGACAGGCCAATTACAGCCTACAGATGTCTTCGAGACAGGCCTTGGTTGGCGGTTATTACGTAGATTCTAATTGAAGGTTGAAATCCGTCGAAAAACTGGCCAAGTTGGTGAGCTCAAGCGAATCCGAAATAAGTGGGATGTGGCACGGGTAGTCTCTGCCCTTGAGACTTACCCAGGCAAATAATGGAGTTTAGACTGCAATAGATGATTCGCGATCGGTCCCTAATGAACGGTTTGTATCAGGTTAGCCTTGTTATATTGTTGATGCTTCCATGTCCTAGGCGTTCTATCGCCCGTTGTCCGCCACTCCTACTCCTTATGACCCCTGTAATTCAATGCTGGTGACCGGTTCATCCGAAAGATCTTATCAGATCGTCAGTTCGAAGTATGAAGCATTGCCAAGGAATTCGAGTCATGGTCGAAGCACTTAATTTGTCGAATCAGCGAACCTTAATTGTTGGTTCGGAAGATGAAGCATCGCCAAGGGATTCGAGTCATGGCGAATTGGATTTCGGATTCCTGACCTGGGAGTTGGTCCAGAGTCGCAGTGACAATCTCGCGATACGAAACGCCGTTGTTCTAGTTGAAATCTGAAGGATAGAGGCTGAACATGGCGTCGCACCATACCCGTTGCCTCATGCGTTCCATATGCAGGCTAACTAAACTCCGCCTAGTTAGTTCATACGACTGCATACGCGTATAACGAACTCAGATACGTGTAATACGTTCCTATGATGATAAACAATAATCAACTGAGCCTAAGGTGAAAAAATAAGTCAGAGAAAGGAGACTTAAGTATAATATACTGTATAATCATGAACTATTAGAAGATAAAATCTTTCAAGATCTACTACATACAGTACTATTAACTAAGCTCAGCTTAGTTAGCCCACATAACGGATGCATGGGCCAACGGGTAACCTTAAAAGCTCAAGATGCTCAATTCAGCCTCACCTCTGCCGAGACCAAATCACGTATAGCGTACCGAGCAGCCGGGCGTCAGATCACCTAGGTTAGCGTGGTCAACGCGCAGCGGCTAAGACCTGTCATATTTCCAACTTATGCACTTCATTGGAGATAACACCATGCCCTGTCTTACCCGTGTCGTTCTCGAGCCTTGTAAGCCACCCGGGGATTATGTCGATTACACGTAAATCATAGGGGGGATTGATGCCACTCCCGCATGCCTGTGACGGGTGCTTGGCTGCAGAGGCGTTCGTTTCGAACTGCAGGTCTCTAACGAAGCACACTCGCGACAAGGGGAAGATCAGATGAGCGGGTCAATCGCCTAGTCTAGCTCCCCTTCTGACTCGCAGGTCCCCGGTTACCGAACTTCGGTTTCCCAGGGATTGAGGGGCAGTTTCACAGTATTTCGTCCCATCTTCTATCTCCAGAACTTTAAAGTTAGTATCCGTTGCCGAAGGACTGGGGCGGTTTCTGAGATTTTTGTTATTATAATGGGCGACTGCCCATCTTGTCATCTTAAGTATGTATTTCCAGTCTTCAGTTCCAAACAGCTTCTTGTCACTCATTACATACTCCTGCAGTATCTCTCATTCTTAAACTGTGCTGGTCACTCTCTTTTACATTTCCCCTCTCGTGTAATTCTTGTCGATAGTTCATACCATCTCATCTTTGGACCGTTAACTCTTCAACTCATACCAACATGAAGTCCCAATCACTCATCGCCGGAGCTGCGCTTCTTGTTGCGGGTGCATCCGCCCACGGCAACATCACCTCGCCTCCTGCACGTATCCCCGGCCCGGCAATGGCTGCCGCCTGCGGTGATGCCGCTGTTGCGAATGTCGAGGCTGACGGCACCATCCCCCTGGAGAACGTTCTGCCCACCGGTGCCTCCTGTAAGTCTTACACTCTCACCGCACCCACGAAGTACTCGCTCATACTTCATTGTAGGCCAACTCGACCTCTGCCGTGGCGCCACCTTCGCCGACAACGCCGCCCAGGTGCAAACCTTCACCCCTGGACAAGTAGTTGCCATGACAGTTGACATCCCGATCCCGCATGAAGGCCCCATGAACGTGTCCATTGTGGACACCAAGACCAACACCGTGGTCGGAGGACCCCTAATCGAATTTGAAAGCTACGCCGACGAGGCACTCGCCGTGCTGCCCGCTAACAACACCGCCTTCAGCGTCACCATGCCAACGGACCTGGCCGCCGGGACTTGTGCCGTTGCAGGCGATTGCGTGTTGCAGTGGTTCTGGTTCGGTACCGGAGCTAAGCAGACGTATGAGAGTTGTGTGGACTTTGTAATGGGAAATGCTACCGCCACTGCTTCGTGTGATGCGTCCAGTGCGCGTGTCCGCAGGCGATACGTCGCGTAAGGGGTTCATGTTTAATGGACGAGGTTGGGTTAAGGTTATGGTCTCGGTACCGTCTTACCATCCCCCACCACCCCACCGGTAACCAAATTAGCAGCACCTAGACTATAATTACTTCAACTTCAATTATACGGATCTTAATAGAAATTGAAGCTATTTACAAGCCGATTGCACGAATAAATAGCGAATTGAACAGAGTTTTCAATTTAGCATTTTTAGAAAGGTTACACGATACTCCACATCGGTACTACGGAGTTCCGGCAGCCGTAAAATTCTGATTCTACTACTTTTGAGGCCACGATGCCCCTTTGACTATTATTCTATAAGTACTACGCTTCAGTACACCAAAATGCCGCGCCGTAGCTGGACAGAGGACCAGATAGCTGAGGCTATTCTAGATGTTACCGATAATGGCCTGTCGCAGTATAAATCCGCCCAGAAGCATGGAGTGCCGCAGCAGACCCTTTCCGACAGAATCAAAGGCAAAGGGTGGCCAGACAACCCTATACCGACCAGCAAGCGGGTTTATATAGCCCAAGAAAGCCGTATAGTCGACTGGATCATCAGACAAGAGTCCTTGGGATATGCCCCTACGCACAATCACGTACGCGCTTGCGTTTCTACACTTTTGGCTCAACAGGGGGATACCAACGAATTAGGGAAGAATTGGCTCAACCGATTTGTCTCTAGACATCCAGAAATTCGTACCAAGATGGGTAGAAAGCAGGAGACAGCTCGATTCAACTCGTTTACACCAAAAGCCGTACATTGGTACTTTGATATCCGTGAGAGAGAATACGGCTGGATTAAGCCAGAAAATACAGTTAATGTCGATAAGGGAGGCATAATGGCTGGCTTTGGTAACTATCTATTAGTCTCTTAGGCAATTATCTATGCTAATTACTATACTATAGGCCTTGACGGGCTCGTATTGGGGAGTTCTGACGCCCAACAGAAGGCTATAATTAAGAGCTCACAGGGCCGTAGTTGGACTACATTTATTGAAGCCACTACAGCCGATGGCCGCCTTCTAGAGCCAGATATAGTGTTTAAGGGCAAAGAGCTCCAAAAACAGTGGTTCATTGACCAATTCCGAGAGATCTGTCCCCACTGGCGCTATATAACGTCACCAAATGGCTGGACAGACAACCATATAGGCCATCAGTGGCTTATTGACGTATACTTGCCTCAGACGCAGCCAGCAGACCCCTCTGATGCTAGGCTAATTATACTAGATGGCCATGGATCCCACGTATCTGTAAGTCTTCTGGTTATTGCAGTATAACTGTACTAATTGGGCTATATAGGATGAGTGGATGACTACGTGCTTTATGTACAATGTATACTGTTGTTACTTACCGGCACACACTTCCCATGGCTTACAGCCAAATGACAATGGCCCCTTTAACGTATTGAAGTCGGCCTATAGGGCAGAAGTCAGTAAATTGGATAGAATGACGGATGCGGCGCCAGTTGATAAAGTCAACTTTATCCGGTGTTATAGTACTGCACGCAAGGCTATAACAGATAAGATCATTAAATCTGGCTGGAGAACTACTGGAAATTGGTCAATTTCAAGGGCCAAGGCACTACGGCATCCAGAAATCCAGGTAGATGTTGATAAAAGGGGCACTCCACCGCCGCCACAAGCCCCTGGACTTGACAGTGATTCTACACCCCGTACGAGCCGTCGAATCCGCAACTTTGCGAACAAGTCAAGCCCACATAGCCGCTATAGGCTACAGAAGGTTGCAAAGGGGGTTGAAGCCTTAGAGGCAGAGTTGGTAGCCGAACGCACTAAGGCTACGGCATTACAGGAGGAACTAGACCGCTTGAAAAGGGGTAAAAAGCACAAGTCACTGCCAAATCCGAATCGCCGTTTTATAACAGTATCAGAAGCACTAGCTGCAGGGGAGCCTATACCCCCTAATAACCGTCAAGAACCAGCCAATAATGGGAAAGTTGTGGAAGTTGAGGATGAAGGGGTTGATTCATCAGAATCAGAGGCTACGGCCGATGATTTGCCGGCCGTTGTAGTCACACGAAGTGGTCGTACAGTCAAGAGGTGGCGATATTCTTAAACTCCATAACAATAGCTACATAATGGTATAACTACGGTATAAATAGCTTCAATATGTACGGAATTATGTGTAAGTAAAAATGTAGTGTTTTTGCAGTATTATGCTCAATTAACGTTACCGGTGGGGTGGTGGGGGATGGTAGAAGATAAAGATAAAGATGATATACGATTTAGTCAAGTTTTATCGGTAAGCATGCACTGCTTCACAAATTGTCGAGCTGTTTTAAAATAACATAAAAAACGTATATGTCTGTTGGAACTTGGACTTCGAAATCGGAGTGCCTGGGAATTTGTGACAAAGTGGTGTCGTAAGGTGTGATCGCAGCCGGGATTCGCGCTGGCTAGAGCGCTAAACTGGATGCACAGGTACGCGAGCGGCCTGCGTATCAACGTGAACTTCAATAGTGCCTAGTAAATCATGGCCTTGGTAGATATTAAATCTCGCAACCATATTGGGCATAATCGCACCTCCTCCGGGGGTTGACGCCATAAGCTCTAGCAACCGTTCCACTTGTCGCATATTCTCCTGATAACGCCCGCCGCACCGCTACAAACAATGGTCGAGTATCTTCATCACATCGTGACCTCTTAACTATCGTGACCTATTCAGAATGCTGCTGCGCTAAGACGAGCTTTCCCGGTCCCTATGCCGCCGCTTTCAGAGCGCGCCGAATGCTGATCAATTTGCTAAAATTTAGCTTCCGGCCCTCCTCGGGCATGTGCTCGCCGCTGGCAATGCATAAGACGCGCATCCGCTCGTCGTACCGCAGACCCGTAAGCAGCTTCGGCGTGATCAGAAAGTACTGGCTCGTGTGTTCACGGCAGGCAATCTCCACCATGCGCTCATGCACCATACGCTCGTTGCGCGGGTCCATACCTTGATTAATTTCGTCCACGACCCGGAAAGGGGCTTGTGCCATCGACTGCAGCGCCATCAGGTAGAAGATGGTAGAGACGGCGCGCTCGCCACCAGATTGGCGGTGCTGATTAAGCTGCTGGAGCGTCTCGTTCGGACTGGCGGCATTGTTAATTTCTTTCACAGCTTCAGAAAAGAATTGAGGTTTTGGCACATACCGGAATTTGACCTTGATCTCGATGGCCCATTGGTCGAAGTCCTCGTCTTTGTGAACTCCAACCTCGCCGGCACACGAGATCTTGGCGAAGTTGTTGCTGAAGGCGTCATTGATCTTGGCCATGAGCTCGTCGAGCTTCGGCTCCCATCTGTTTCTTAGTTCATCCATGTGCTCGCCGATTGCTTTGAGCTTTCCCGCCAGCTCCTCCTTTTTCTTACCCAAAGCTTCAATCTCTTGCCGTCGCTTCTCGAATTGCCGTAGTACGCTGGGATCAGCTCCGTGGATCAGCTCAAGCTGCGCTTCCTCAGAAACTATCTCATGGTCGATATCCTCGAGTGTTTTCCCCGCAATCAGGCCGTTGTAATATTCAATGCCGTGTCCCTCGTCCTCAGACACCATGGCTTGAACTTTTTCACGCGCCTTGTGTGCCTCTCTTTTAGCCGTTTCGGCCTCCCCGACCCAGATTCCTATCTCCTCTTTCTTCGCCTCAAGATTTTGCAGAACTAGCATGTTACGCTCTTTGAGGCCTCTAACGTCTGATCTGGCCTCAATGAGGCGAATTTCCACATCCAGCGCAGCTTGGTGAGCATTTCGGATTGCAGAAATCTTGTCTTTGTAGCTTAAAACGGCTTTGGCCTTCCCAATAATTGCCTCGTCATGTTGTGCCTCGAGACCAGCCATCCTTGCTTTGCACGCACTAAGGTCTTGTAGCAAGGCATTCAGATTCTCCTGTTCCACCGCTGATGGTCGTTAGTTCAGAACTTTCAGCAATCATTGGCCAGTCTTACCGATCTTGTCTGGGAGAGCCTGCCACTGAGTATTCGCAAGCTGCAGCTCATTCTTTTGTCTCTTGAGCTCGATCTGTGGCGACGTCAGCGCCGTCTACTTACTGACCGTTGAAAAACTTACCATCGTCGCCTGCAACTCTTCGTCATTGGCCCGTAGCTTCTCCAGTTGATCCTGTTTCTCTTTGAATTCGGCATGGAGACGCTTCTTCACCTCGGTCTTCTCTTCATGAACTTGTTGGAGTTTGACTTTCTCCACGTTGTCCACGGGTTGGTCAGTCCAGTACTTCCCGGGTCTAACTTTCCGCGTGGTCGTGGTAGTTGCATCAGGGCCATATTCTCTTCGCCTAACAACGCGAAAATTCGTCTCTCCCGTAGCCCATTGTGGGATCTTTTCGCCATGCACTAACTCGTCGAACTGCTCATTGCTGACCTCCCTGAGCGCAACACCAGATGTGTTCAATTTCTTTTCAGAGCAGAGCATGGCCAGAACCGGCTCTGGGCCCTCCAGGTTATCAATGGCAAATCCATCGAGGCCTAGCCGGCGCGCTTCTTGCCCCGACATGGGCGGTCTGAAAGACTGGTAGTCTCGTCCACATGTCCTGATTGAGACCGACAACCCCATTTCTTTGTAGAACTTGTTGCTGAGTTTCTTGTGGTCATTTTGTGTCTGTGCCGTAAAGCACAGGAAGTCATCTTTAGAGAGCAGAGATTGGATGACATCCGTGTACCGTTTATCTTTCAGAGAGCAGGTCAGCATCGGTGGTCCGAAAACTTCTTTCTCGAACTCATGTTGGTTTTCGCGCAGCCACTGCCATCCTTTAAAAATTTCAGGCTCATCCTTCTCCAACATGTGGAGTTGTTGACCTTCTTGTGAGTTCAAGGCATCGATCTTTTGGGCATTAGACCTAAGTTCCTTTTGGACTTCGCGGCCCGCCTGCAGGATCTCTTCTATGCGGGCGCTTACTTCTCGTTTCTCCGCTTCAGTCTCGTGTAAGATGTGCTCCTGTGCTCGCTATAGGAGAGATCTCATTAGTAAGGAATAGTGCCTTACGCGTCGACATTACTTACAATTTTCTCATTCCACTCAGAATTGTTGAACGGCACGGGCTCCTTGTTTCTTCTTCCCTGGAGTGTGGTGATAATCTTGCGGGTCTTTCCAACTTCGTCCTTTTTCGTTTGAAATGATTTTCTCTCGGCAGTCATATTTGCCTGGACACTTTCAATCACCTCATCTTGAGCTTCTATAGCCTGAAGACCTTGAGCAGCACCAGCCTCAGCATTTTTCAACAGTTTCTTCCGCTGCACAATAACTGCCTCTATTTTTGCTTGGTATTCTTCCTTTTGATTCACGGCTTCAAGGGCTGGCCCCGAAGCATTTTCGAGCTCTTTCAGCCGCTTTTCTGCATCCTTCCTCTTCCTGTTCGCCTCTCGGTATCTATCACGGGCGGCGTCGTACTCGGCGCAGGAACGAGCCTTTTTCCAGTCATCAATCTTCTCCTTAATTGCTTCACGCTCATTCAGTCTGTCGACATCTGCTTGTAATCCCTGTTGGCGGGCCTCGTGGCTTTGCAAGGTCTCTGAGGTAGATGCAAGTAAATCTTGCAGCTTCTTGTGGTCTGCGTGATATTCCTTCAGCTGTGCCTGCCAGTTGATCATCTGTTCTGGCGCAGCAGCTCTGAGCGTCTCGTGAAGCAGCTGTACTGGACTGAGACCGGCAAACTCAGCGACCTTGTCTTGAGGGAGAAACTGACAGAGGTTGTTGATTTGTATGCGATATATCTTCTGCATTTCTTGTATTGACTTGAAGGGGGTCTCTTGGTCATTCAACCACCACTTCCTGTTGTTGTCTTCTCGTGAGATTTGCACTTTGAATACGGGATTACGCCGGTCTTCTGGCCGCTTCTGAATTTCGATTTCCACAATAGCAGTATCTTTCCCGTGCTTAACGAACTCTTTCCAATTGTCTGCGCGGCCAAGCGTCTTAGGAGAAAATCCCAGTCCGAGGCAGATGGCGCAGACCAGGGAACTCTTGCCGGTTCCGTTTGGTCCAATGACCATGTTTAAGTTGGGTCCAGGGAGAAACTCGGCATGCTCGTATGTGACGAAGTTTTTGACTAGCACTCGGACGATAGCACCAGGCTGGTATTCAGTGTCGGGCTGGTCCAGTCTCCTTGCACTCGAAGTGCCATTTGCCTTTGGGCGCGAGCGTCTCGACGCTGCAGTCGGAAACGGGCGGTCGTCCTCACTCTCTGGCTCTCCCTTCAAGTTGGTGCCATTTTGATGTCGCCTCTGTCGTTTTCCGACTTCTGATCCAGATGGCTCGTCACCATCTCCATCCTCGAAGACCGATCGAGAGCGGCGGCGGGACGTGACTGACGGCATCTTGACGGGGATCCGTAAGAGCCCAGAAACAGTTGTGACCACAAAATTTGTCGATGTGAAGTGTGATGAGGTGCTGGGAAGATTTAAACTGTTGGCAAAGGTTCCCAAGTTGCCCAAGTGGCCCAAGTTGGGAGTTTGAGGGTCTGGGGTAACATTGGCAAACACGCGTGGGGTCCAGAACTCTGCAGAGACGCGCTCAAATTCGGTTGAAAGCGCGATCTTATCGACAGGCGATACCACTCAGGCACGCGAAATAAAGAGGTACCCGTGCCACACCCCACTTATTTCGGACTGCTTCAGCTCACTGGTCCTGGACACCGATTTGGCCAGGAAATAGTAGTATTCTCAATGTTAGATTAATATCTACATAACACTCGTAATATATAACCAGTTTCGATAAATTCTACTGGATGTACTCGACTTACTAATCGAAGTCGTCTACCTTCTTTTACAGTATTAAAACCCGACTTTTTAGCTACATTACGTAGCCCTTCGTGATGTTTATCTAGAACTCGCTATACTTTCGCTACCTTATCTTCGACCTTCTTTTTAACTATCTCTCTACCTTCTGTAACCGGTAAAACTCTACTAGGTCAAAGGTAATAGTTCTTCGTAAGACGCTGTTGTTCGAATCCATCGCGATCGAAAAAATACTTTGTTTTGGTAAAGATATGGTGGTTTGAAGATAAGTTAGTCGAGAAATTGGCCAAATCGGTGTCCAGCACCAACTTACGCTAGTGAGCTCAAGTGAGCCCGAAATAAGTGGGGTGTGGCACGGGTACGTACTTTGACTGCGGGGATTAACTCTTTCGGCAGATCCTCGGACACCTGGATCCTACCCCCATTGACCTTACCTAGCATTTTGAGTTGCGACCAAATCCGCAGATACTTTTATTCACGGCATCTTCAACAACACCAATTCCGTCTGCTTTGATGAACAACGATGCATGAAATTGAAGATCATATTGCTTTTCTTGGGAGGTGTTCGTTTTTCAGGGTGTATTGGCTGATTGCAACCATCTAATGTAATCCTCTGGATTGTGTGGATCTCCTGTTGCTGGGCTCCTGTGTCGGGATTTCAGGGTCTACACAGTTCCCACTACATATATCTGTCCTGTCACCTTGCCTCGAAACTTAGCGCACCAACACTGCTGGATGTATCACTTCTCGCGATTATCCTGTCGAAATCGCATGTACAGTCAAAACTGGAGACAACCTGGGATCGTCCAGCGGTTCCGCATCATTCTCCATACAACCAACCACCTTATGAGTGACTATGACAGTCCTCCACGGTCTTCCTCACTAATATTTGAACCCGGATCCGTAATAAACATTCTGCTAGTTCCGACTCGTATCTTTCACGGCGCAAAGTTTTAGGCTAATTACGTGGTGAACAAGCGGTTGCCCGTGTCTATGGTGCCTTTTTCCGTAAGCCTTTGGAGATGGCCTTAACTTGAACAACTCCTGCGACTACAACAGTGCGAATGTCAGCCTTTCATGCAAACATACTGAACGAACTCCGCTACTGTCTTCCCACTGTTCACAACCGAACCAGCAAGACTACTATGTGTTGTGCCTAAACAGTGCGGTTTAATGTATTTTAGGCGGGAAGCATAGAGAACATACCAAACCAAGGGGAAAGGCGTTATTC
Organism: Pseudomassariella vexata; assembly: GCF_002105095.1. Classification (NCBI taxonomy): domain Eukaryota; kingdom Fungi; phylum Ascomycota; class Sordariomycetes; order Amphisphaeriales; family Pseudomassariaceae; genus Pseudomassariella; species Pseudomassariella vexata. The sequence goes on along the minus strand of NW_024467959.1, from coordinate 1,125,859 downwards.
ACCCTTTGGAAGATCGATTCTCCGCCATCAATGCAACAGCAGTTGTCTGCTTCCCGCTTGAGCGTCGATAGCCGCTTGTTCAGTGGCCTTGCACTGTGGGAGATAGCATCCAACCTGGCGACTGTAGCATCCTGCATTGGGTTTATGAGCAGTTTCGCTGCTTTTTTTTCTGTTGCCTCCAATGTCCGGAGGCATCCTGTACTATGATCAGATCGCCAAATTGCACGTTGCAAATAATAATACTGTCTAGCTTGGCGAGTTGAATTATTGGGGCCTTGTCGCATCTAGACGCAGCTTCGTCTCAAAGGCAGCAGGACCTGTCGCGCTTTGGAACAATCATTCACAATGACATTCACTAAAGTGGCTTCCATTGTGCTGTCTCCGGACCGTTCCTTCCCGACAATCTTTTGTACGATGACCGGCCTGAGTGGACTGGGCTTGTAACTTCGGTGTTCCTGTATGAGATTGATCTGAAGGGGCAGAATCTTGGGAATCAGCGCTTTGAGAAATAGTCAGAGTCGGAGGAAGGAAAGTCCCTTCATATCGATATTTACTTCCACACAAACATATGTAAAGAATCTTTGCAAATACCATGTGGAACTTACCTTTCGTACAGCCAAATTAGCCTACACACATACAAGTCTTATATTTCAATAACACGCAAATTTGCGTATATTATGCCGAAAATGAAGCTGTTTCAAGTGTCTAGCATGTTCTTCAATACCTGCACTATATAATTGATATTGTGCTACGATAGTCCTCTCGATTACGTACTCTTCGTAGATATTCTTATCGTCAGAATTGGCGGTATATATGAACTCTCAAGATATTTTAGAGACAAAACTCGTCAAGCCTAAAAACGGCGGTTTGAGTAACTGCAATCGCCTTGTAGATTTTTAATTCGTATCATTTTCGGGTTATTATGGTGATATAATAGCCTGCAGGCCGTAAGCACAATCCCGCATTTGTGAGGAGTGAATCTCGGCCGCCTCCGAATAGCGATCTGCTTCTGTTATAGCCTTAAACTTATAACGAGGGATGAAAGCGGTTTACATCGTATAACACGGTTTATAGCCGATGACTGTCTTTCAGGGACAGCGTATCAGTCTTCTAGGTCTAGCCTGTGCGGTGGGACGCTGGGATCTGGCCCAACAGTTCCTGGTCCCCGAGGCAAGGTTCTGATTGGAGCGGTGAGCGGGTCAGGTGGGGCGGATTGGGTGAAACAAAAACGGAGGGTGCCGACCGCGGCACGCGAATATCAGAGGGTGATAAAATTACTTAAGCAGGTGAGGGTCCATTTGCAACTTCACTATTACACCGGTCCATCAAGACTCTGTCGTACATGACAACGAGTTGTTGGCCTATTTTGCAAATGCTGGACATATTGGCGAATATGCCCACCATTGTGTCCCTAATTCACCAGGTGTGAGAACCATGTTTGTCCGGGTTATAAGTCTCGCATACTTGTATGGCACAATATCTTTCTACGGCTGCCTAGACGGCCATATGAACAAGACACTTGAAAATATCTTCCATTTGAAGAGGGCTGTCTCATTGCAATGGAGGTTTGTAGCTTGGTACAGTGCAATGTGTACTTTAAGGTATGGCCTTGAATTTCTTGATGACATTGAGATTGAAATCATAATCAAGCCGTTGCTAATGCAGAACTTTGATTTTGTTGCTCCTTCCTTGACAATTCACGAATGGTACCCCAGTGCTTGGATTGCATGGCATTTTACGGGCATGCATCCAGCAACGCACCTTAGTCTTTTGGCAGCCACAGGTAGCTAAACATCGAGAACCCCGCCGCCGAAACACCACATTCCACAACTCGCCGAGGTTGACCACTCGTTTAGGCTTGAACAACGCAGTACAGGTCAACTTGTGCTTTCCCTCTCTTTTTATTGATTGCACACCCTCGTTTCTATTGCCAAAGATTTCTCGGCTCTTTGTGGTAGTAGGTGTACCCTTGGGAGTTGCGCCTTCCACTCACTTCCCTACCTCGAACTGGCCTACCACCATCCACTTACGCCTTCCTTTTTCATCCGCTCATTCCTGGCCCTCGAGTGGTATATTGTTTGAAGCCACTTGCAGAAGCTCTTGAATCGACCTAGATTGCCTAGCAATGTGTTAAAATGGACGCTCGTGGGATCCATCAGTCCCAATCCTCCCGAGCGCCGCTTGGCGATGCCACTGATCGCGTCGTCAACACCTCAACACAGCATGCTCGAAAACGCAGCAAGCTTCAGAACTCCGATCCTAGTGCGGTCCAAGCGAACCCGAGAACTTCGTGGCAAAGTGCAACTCCACAAGCTGAAGATGACGCGCGCCACTACGCATCTGCCCCGTCTACAACGCAGTCGCTCACGTATTCCCGAGTAGATGGTGGAGATGCCGAGAAGCGTGTATCGCAGCTATCGACATCAAGTGGGGCATCCAGCGGCAAACGAAAGACTCACGTTGGTCCTTGGCAACTTGGCCGAACCCTTGGTAAAGGATCAGCAGGTCGGGTAAGACTTGCGAGACATCGCATCACTCAGGAACAAGTCGCTGTCAAGATACTGCCCAAGCATGGTTGCCAAATGACACAGGCTAGTAGCCTCGCTTCGCTAGACAAATGGGATCGAAAGCAGCCCGGATTCACCGCCGACAATCGCATGCCTCTGTCCATCGAGAGAGAGGTCGCCGTCCTGAAGTTGATTGACCACCCAAACATCATGAAAATATTCGATATCTGGGAGAATCGCTCGGAAATGTAAGTTGCTCTATGTCTCCTATTATCATAAAGCGGATTTACTGACTCTTATATAGCTATCTGGTTTTAGAATATGTCGAGCAAGGCGATCTTTTCGAGTATATCAACATCCATGGGCCATTGCCCGAAGAAGAGACCATCTTCTTCTTTCGACAGATGATCAGCGCCCTGGACTATTGCCACTCGTTCAACATCTGTCATCGAGACTTGAAGCCAGAGAACATTTTGATGACAAGAGAGGGTCAAATCAAGATCGCCGACTTTGGGATGGCCGCCATCCAACAGAGCCCAAACCACAAGCTGAAAACTGCCTGCGGAAGCCCCCATTACGCCGCCCCAGAGCTGGTGAGCCGAAGGAAGCATGGCTATCGTGGAGACAAAGTTGATATTTGGAGTATTGGTGTTATCTTATACGCCTGCCTATCTGCCCGTCTCCCATTCGATGATCCCAATGGTGACCTTCCTCGCCTGCTTGCAAAGGCTAAGGCGGGGGCATACGAAGAGCCTGCATTTCTCAGTAGGGGTAGCAAGGACTTGATTCGCAAGATGCTGCAGCCAGAACCCAACGATCGCATCACGATCCGACAGATTTGGAAGCATAGCTTCATCGTTCAATACGACTATCTGGACGATCTAAATGGTAAGCGGCACGACGATCAGTTGAATGATATTCGAAAGCACGGAAGGATCACCCGCTTGACCCCCGACGAAATTGATTTGCAAACCCTACGACAGCTCAAGTCCATGTGGCACATGTTCACGGAGAGAGAGCTTGCATTGAAATTGATGAACGAAGAGTAAGTTGAAACGATTTGCTCCCAACTCGATCCCGAGCTTTCATTGCCTCGAGCTTTCTACTGACGCCACGAATAGGCCCAATGACCAAAAGCTTTTCTATTGGCTGCTCTGCAACTACCGCGAGAAACAACTGGAAGATTATGGTGGCGATTTGACATACTCCTCTAGCGACTACCACCACCTACGCCCTGCAAACTGGACGAAAAAAATCACCACGCTCGAGTTCCCTGCTCGATATGGAAGGACCCCATCACGGTTTACGGTCATCTCCAACATGGCGACTGATGACAATGCGATGGAGACAGCTACAGATGGCGGCGGAACCATACAGAGCTACGACCCGTACAAGTCGTCGCGCATTATGGACGACAATGGCGAAGTCAGTCATGCCAAGATCATCGTTCACCGAAATGGAAGTCTGGCAAAGAGCTCTACACGAACGACCAACTTGCAGTGGATGAGAAGCGGGTCGATCAAAAGCAGCTCCACGTATTCACGACGGGCCAGGGGAAATCGAGGTATTGCCGCAGCTAGTGGCATAATGTCGTCGCGCCGCTCTCTGAATTCAGTCAGGAGCGGAGACGGAACACATAAGAGACCAGCTTCGCGCCATAAACGGGGCGTTAACTTTTCACACGTGCGCAGGCGCTCGGTCAAACACGGAGTGCTCACCAGTATTGCTTGTGACGATTCGAGTTATGATCAGGACCTCACGTCGCCAACAAGCCCCGTAGGGCAGGTCAAGCGCTCCAGGGGCTTAGGTCGAACCCGTCATGGGACGCAACCGATGGCCAACGGGTCTGAGACTGATGACAGAAGCAGCATCTGGAACGAAGATTTGCGACAGTTCAGCTATAGTATTGCTAAAGATTGCGACGAAGCTTTTAACAGCTCACTGCTTTCACCGGACTCGTATCTCGGCAATTCCTCTTGTGCGCCATCAATGATGGAGTCTAGCGTCGTGGAGGCGGCGCCGGACTCCAAGTCACTCTCCGTGGTCATGGACACGCCAACGCCCGCTGTTCAGGCTGGGAAGGAACCAAAACGGGATTCGCGGCCGTGGGATGCCCGGCCTTTGCCACCGGCTCCACCACCCACTGACTCTATCCTTCACGAACTGATGCTAGCCAAGAAGAGAACCGAGCTGCGCCGGGAGAAGTCTAATGAATCACCTGGACACGTTGATAGAATGATGGCGCACCTGAATCGACTTGTTCCGCCTGTCGGTTCAAAGAAGGCCGAGACAGAACGCAGGGTGGCTTCAGCCCCTATTTACTCCCAGTATAGTACGCAATGGGGTAAAGACACCATTCCCTTGCCTTCGATTTCTGAGAATCAGAGAGAATCCTCTCGTGGAGACCAGGACAAGCATCGTATCGTCTCTGCACCAGTTGGTGACCATGCATTTGACCATCGTACTGTCGGCCTGGTTGAAGAGCGCAGGGGACTAGAATATCTAGCTCGTCACGAAAAGACGATTCGCATGGTCAAGTCGCCCGCGGACAAGCCTAGCCCCGTGAAAGCTCCGGCCCCACTCAACATTCGCAAGAAGCTATCTAAACGCGTTACGGCTTATCCTCAGTCAAATCAAGAGCTCAGCCTTCGACAACAGTATGCGTGTGGCGAGATCAAAGAAACCATCCCCGAAGAGCTTTTTACGCCACTTCAAAGCAATTCATTCGGTGCTGTCAAGAAGTCATCTTGGTTCAAGCGATCATCCAAAGACAAGGATGACATCTTCAACTCGAAGGGCGGCTCTAGCTCTAGTCGAACGGAGGGTACGCCCTATTCTGACAGCAATGCCTCGTCCACTGGCCCTATACCACCTGCCAGGAAGAAGAGTTTCAGCTTTGCTTTCTGGCGAAATAGTAAAGATCAAGAAGAGATGAAGCTTTCCCTTGCTTTAGGTAAACTGGCTACCTTATTATACGATGAGAGACACGATGTTGATTGGCTTGCAGGTCCCGAATTTGACGAATCTCCCAGCCCCGAGCCTGTCAGAATGTTCAGCCATCCTGCCCGCCCGCCCCATAGCAACCAGCGGAATGACGATGTAACAACCCGCAATATCGAACCGCAACAGAACTGGTTGGCTCGCCTATTCCGAGTGAAGCCCGCGACGCAGCATATTTGCTTCACTATTCCTCGACGCCGCGCTCGCCAGGAGATCGCTATCTTGTTGAGGGAATGGCGCCGGTATGGTATTCGGGATGTTCAGGTTGACAAGGACCGGAATCTCGTTTTTGGCCGTGTGGGCGCAAAGAATTGTACGTAACTTTAGTTTTCATTTTGCCATAAGTTCTTTTGTTTTTTTACCTCTTTCTGTTTCATCCGATCGCTAACCCACATCTACGTCAGATCTCAACATGAAGGAAGTCTCTTTCGCTGCAGAGATCATGACGGTCATCGAGCATGGCAAGCGCAACCCGCTCTGCATTGTTAGGTTTACCCAGGAGCGCGGGGCCGCAAGCAGCTTCCATAAGGTCGTTGACACGATGCACGCTGTCTTCAGCGTGCGAAACCTGCTCGTGGTGGACAAGCGCAAGATCAAGATGATGATCAAAACGCTCAACTCCTGAAAGCACAATAACCTTGTCTGTTCGACCTTCCGGGCTATCTTTGCCGTTGAAAGCCTTGACCCGAACCAATTGTTGGCTCAGCTACATCTGCCAACATGTATTTCTATATCTTTTGTCCGGTGCTGTTTACCTTCTCCAGCTTTCGAGCTTAAGAAGACGCACTGTAGCAGCGAGTTGTTGCGTGCCCGTTACCCACCAAACCCCCACAATACCTTCATCCCGTTCGTGTCACATTTATTCTTCTCTATACTCTCTTTGGTTGTGTCTTCGACACCTGTAACCCTTTGGGCAAGCAACCTGTACACTTCACGTTTCAGGATTACGCCTGTAAGAGAAGGCGCCGAGGACGACTGGATGGTCCGCAAAACATTTCTGTTGGACTAATTCTCTTGAATTTTGTACGAATATCCTAGAGGTCTTTCTACCGAAAGACAACAAAGACTGGGTGGTGCAATTTTGCACTGTCAGTTGATTCAGCTCAGAGCCTACTTAGACGGATGATGATGTTACGGCCTTAGGTCTGGTCTGAAATTCTTGGTGTGGAGGGAAAGAAAAAGGGGAGAGAGGAAATAGCGCCTGTTCTGTTCATACGGGCTCGGATACATGCTGCATGGGACGTTTGCTGTAGGGAGGCATATAATTAGTAGATAATGACGTTGTTGCTGTTTTATGAGTGTGGTCTTGGCTCAGTATGTTAACTTGCTGAACTCTAGAGTCACTCTCTTGAGAACAAAAAATGCGTTTGGTGGACAAGATTGCCTACTGACGCTCTTATCATGACCCGGTAAGTTGCAGTCTCTTTAAACCTTTGACGTATAATGCACTCGTGGTATCAGAATCGGGCGATATATTGCACTGTATGAATACCGGGTTGAATAGGGGCAACGATGCAATGCATATCTCCACTTTACTTTAGTATTCCAGGTCGTCCACAGGAATCTCCTCGGAATACCATGATATGATGGGGACCAGCCCCTCTAAGCGCCACTTTCAGTCTTTTGACCTACTCTGTATTTGTCGAGTGGCAATCGTCGAAAAGTTACCCATTATTGCAGTGACTAGTTCGATTTTAGCCACCAAGCCCGGAACTACTTGATGGTGTAATCTAGCTGCATATTGTGAAGCCAGAGCCTAAGTAACTTGACGTCAGTCGCTCAAGCGCGGATACATACATGCATGCATTTCGAATGTAATAGGGTTTGATATTGGAATTAGACGATGTTATTCATCTAATTTTGACGTCACTTACAGGAATTCGAAAATGACGACGTCCTGGCCCGGGCCTCAATGTTGGAAATAGGGATGTGCGAGTTTCCATCGTACCTGATAATATCTCATTTTCACTGAGGAAATAGCTATTCCAAAATATCCTCTACTTCAAATCAACCCAATTCTCAGACTCGTTCAATTTCGCTTGCTTTTAAAGGCGCCCACCACAAATCTCGTACCAACTTCCAAACTCAAAAGCCCAGTCAACTTGATCGGCGACCTGGCATCTGTTCACAACTATCAGGCTGGAAATCGAGCTACTAACACGGCCGGCAACATTACCAAACCCGTTAGCGACGGAGTCGGTTCCATCACCCGAGGCGTGGGCAACAGCATCTCGAGCGCAGCTGGGGCCAAGGGTCCTGGGAAGAAAGTCGGCGGCGCCGTTGGGAATGCACTGCTGTCGAAAGGGACCTGGGGCATGCTGAAGGGAAAAAATAGCAGCAGGCATGTACTGATGTGTCTGTTATTTGCTTGCGGGTTGAAGGAGTATGGGTTTTACATTCGAGTCTTCACAGATGGACATGTACGGTGAGAGGTGTAGTAGTGGCCCTGTGTTGGAACATGAACCAAAACTGCTTTTGTTAGGGGAAGTCATACTTCTGGTTTTCTTCTTTTCTTTTTTTTTTCAATTTTACAGATCTTTTTTTTTCTTTGGAAACATCTTATCTGCCAATTTACTTCATATCGAACACTCAAAGCCTTCGAACAACAGTGTCTGCATCATATTCAGTCTTCGAAACCATCTTACCGTTTTTACCATCTTCCTTACACATAGCTCAGCCCAGTAAACAAGCCGTATCGTTTCACTTCCATGGAACAAGAAACAAAAAGACTCGTACTCATCAGTGCAAGGACGAACCACACAACCACCCCTCCTGAGCCGGTCACGGCTACTGAAAATAAAGTAGACGGACTCATTATCTTGGTAAAACGAACCGGGAGGAACGGAAATACAGCAAGCCTCATCATTGTCCACCCGCGGCCGTTGGCCTTCCGGTTTGAGGTAGCGGTCGTATCTTCATGGTGATTGGTAGAAGTTCGGACGAGAATCAACACAAGCTTCTGTAGAGTCTGGGGACAGAGCGTGCTCAAGCCTTATCGCTATGTCGAGTCAGCCACCTGCATAGCGGGTTATCTGTAGCAGGCATCATACTGCTTGGTTAGCAGAATAGGAGACAGTTGAACACTCATATCTTGTCAACGATGATGTCACGAGTTACTTGAAGCAGATATAGGTACGTCTCACCAACCTCGGACATGTGCCAACGGTGATGAGAAGTAGTACATAAGGAGAAGGAACGTCACTATCAATCCGTGCTCTCGATGCTCATCTTCCAAGCAAGCATAATACTCACCATGGAACCGTTCCCTTTCTCCTTCACCAAGACAAGGCACCGCGAGCCATATCCGTTCATCGATCCAAAGCGTCCCGAGCTATCTGTCGCTGGTAAAAACATTGTGATCACCGGCGGCGGCACTGGAATCGGCAAGGCGGTTGCAATAGCCTTTGCCCAAGCCGGTGCCAAGTCCGTGTCTATTCTCGGCCGGCGTCTCGAACGGCTCCAAACGGCAGCCGAGGCAATTAAAAATGCCGGAAGCGAGCGTACGACTGTTCTCTACCAGTCTGCCGACTTAGTGCGACGCGAACAAGTCGACAAAGCTGTCCAGACCATCATCGATGAGGTTGGCGAGATCGACATCTTCGTCTCGAATGCCGGCTCGTTACAAAAACTGGCCCCGGTCGTGGATTACGACCCGACGCTTCTGATGCGAGATTTCGAACTGAACGTACTCAGCACGTTGAATGCCCTACAGGTATTTGCTCACCGCGCCGCCCCCGATGCTGTGCTGTTGAACATGTCGACGGCTATGGCGCATGTTTCGCCTTCGCCAGGGGGCGTAATGGCGTATGCGACCAGCAAGGCGGCCAATCTAAAGATGGTGGACTATTTCGCGGTTGAGAACCCTGGAATACACGTTGTGAATGTCCACCCGGGCGTCGTGCAAACGGAGATCAATCCTGACGTGGATATGAGCCAGATTGCTAAGGACAAGCGTAAGCTATGCTTTGTGACAGATGTCATCGTGTATTCTTTTGTTGCTGACCGGTGCGTAGCTGAGCTTGCGGGTCAGTTTTGCGTATGGCTGGCATCGTCTGAGGCAAGATTTCTGAAGGGAAAGATGGTGTGGGTTACCTGGGATGTAGAGGAACTACTGGCTCGGGCTGATGAGATTAAAAATTCTAGACTGCTAACTTGCGGCCTGGATGGTGTTCCGCTGTAATGATTCTGGGGCAACATATGTAAAACCTCCAATGGAGTGAATGAGAAGGGACGCAGCAATGGTAGTATTGGCAAAATAAGAAATATTTTTCATATGGTTGCACAAGCCTGCTCGTATTGACAGCTCAACCTAAGCTATGTTGCGATGATGCCAATAATTCGGAATAGCTTCACTCCATCAAACCCGCAAAGACAATGTCCCGCGCGGTTCCGGGGCTGGTCGATTTCGCGCTCCAACAACGCCGACCGAAATTTACCGTAACATGACGATTAACGACAGGCCGCGAAACGAATTGTGGGAAGGAAGCTAGTTGTGGGAAGGAAGCTGGTAATGCGAAGAGCATTTACAGATGCGGTTGATTCTATTATGATGACAATTTCCATCTTAACATCTTGAGATGGAAGACCTCCAATAGCAGAAGCAAGATGGCGATGACAGAGTGTGGGGTAGAGGCACCCCTGGACCTGACGTTTTGACAGGGGTTGAGCTTCCGTGGAGAAGCCGTTCGGAAAAGTCGCGATTGATTTTCTCTGTGAGGTTTCAATATATTGCGCAACCATCCCGCGCAACATAGCAGCAGAAGGAAGCAGAGATCCTTCCATAACGATCGTATACATCTACACAAGCCCAATTGGCAATTGCGATTTGTTTGAAATATTGGATTTTGAGAAGCCACTCTCTAGACGTTCCTTCTCCAAGCGCGTACATCATGCTTCGATCGGGAAGAGCTACAGCTGTAGCCGGCACAGCGAGGAGAAGCCTGCTTGTGCCGACGGCAGTTCCCCAACTGCAGCGGGCGTACATATGTAATGCCTCATCCACACGGCCGGCTTCTTTCGCGAAACCTTCTTCTGCGTCCCTCAATTCCCTACGATTCCAGCGAAATATGCATGCAACATCGATAATGGCGAGCAACACGAGAACCGAGAGCGATGCCTTTGGCGAGATCCAGGTCCCCGCAGACAAGTACTGGGGAGCTCAAACTGAGCGTTCTCTCGAGAACTTCAAGATCAACCAGCCCCAAGATCGCATGCCCCCTCCCATTGTCAAGGCCTTCGGTATTTTGAAGGGCGCCGCAGCTACGGTGAACATGCAATATGGCCTCGGTAAGATCTGCCCCTCACCATACTTTGTCATGAGCAACTCCAACTAAGAGCCTGCAGACGAGAAGATCGCAAAGGCTATCCAACAGGCTGCCGCCGAAGTCGCCGATGGCAAGCTGCTTGACCACTTCCCCCTCGTCGTCTGGCAAACGGGCTCCGGCACCCAGTCGAACATGAACGCCAACGAGGTTATTTCCAACCGAGCAATCGAGATCCTCGGCGGTACCATGGGCTCCAAGAAGCCCGTTCACCCCAACGACCATGTCAACCGCTCTGCCTCGTCCAACGACACCTTCCCTACCGTCATGCACATCGCCGCCGTGCTCGAGCTCGAAGGCTCCCTCCTACCTTCCCTCAAATCTTTGCGCAACGCTCTGCAAAACAAGGTCGACGAGTTTGAGGCGAAGAAAATCATCAAGATTGGCCGAACACATTTGCAAGATGCCACACCCCTGACCCTGGCTCAGGAATTCTCCGGCTACGTTGCGCAACTGGACATGAGTGTTGAGCGAGTTGAGAGCTCGCTGCCTCACCTCAGACTCCTTGCGCAGGGTGGTACTGCCGTTGGCACAGGTATCAACACTTACCAGGGATTCGCCGAGGCCATTGCCGCGGAAGTCAGCAAAATGACCGGCACTGAGTTCAAGACAGCACCAAACAAGTTCGAGTCCCTTGCCGCACACGATGCTCTCGTTCAGGCGCACGGTTCTCTCAACACACTGGCTACTTCGCTCACGAAGATCGCACAGGATATCAGATATCTTGGCAGCGGCCCCCGTTGTGGCCTGGGTGAGCTCAACCTGCCAGAAAACGAGCCCGGCTCTTCCATCATGCCAGGAAAGGTCAACCCTACCCAGTGTGAAGCTCTCACAATGGTTTGCTGCCAGGTCATGGGCAACAACGTTGCAACAACCATGGGCGGCATGAACGGTCAATTCGAACTCAACGTCTACAAGCCTCTGATCATCCGAAACCTGCTACACAGCTCCCGCATTCTGGCTGATGGTATGGCTTCCTTCGAGAAGAACCTCGTGGTCGGCCTTCAGGCGAACGAGGAGAAGATCTCGAGCATTATGAAAGAGTCGTAAGTCGCTATCCCCGCCATAGCCCACAAAACATGTATGATATCACCGAAACTGGCCGCTAACCCATATCTAGCCTCATGCTGGTTACCTGCCTCAACCCCAAGATTGGCTACGACATGGCGAGCAAGGTGGCAAAGAACGCCCACAAGAAGAGCCTGACTCTGAAGGAGAGCGCCATGGAATTGAAGGCACTCAGCTCGGACGAGTTTGATACCCTCGTCAAGCCCGAACTCATGATAGGACCGTCGCCCTACAAGGGCTAGGTGTCATGTGAATGCATTAAAAGCTTCTGTTCGATCAACGCTGTGGAATGACCGACTCTGGCCACCATCGTTGCACAATGTATCACAGAAATTAGCAGTACTAAACAGGAATAAACACTTGTATAAAATCATCTCAGTAGGTGCCCGCGTTTGAAGAAGCTACGAAGGGCAGCTATTTCGAGTAGGAGACACTGCTACGACATCGGGGAAAGTGAGCTCAAGCGCACAAGGTCGACTCTGATTCGGAAGGTTGGAAACAGCCGGATGCGACCAAACTTGGATTGAATTGGTCATGAAAGGGTAGATCATTGACGGGACGCTTCGATGTGCCTCAATTCGTTGTAATACAACGGTGTAAGAGGCATTTCAGTCAAGATAGGACTACCGGTGTAAAACCTCACCAGTTCTCGAACACCAATCAATGGACTCGGTAAACCCCGGAATGGACCGGCTGTCGCCGAGGAGGTGAATTGAGTTGGTCCACATCAGGGATGGCATCTGCCGAGGTCGGCTCGGCATGGACGCCTACAAGGGTCCAACAAGGCTTGCTCGGTGCCTTCTCATGCTTCAGCTTCTCCGGGGTATCTTATCGTGACCGAAACTCAACTCAAATATGTTGATAGAGCCGAAGTCGGTCCAAGAGGTGTCCAACAGCTACGATGGCAACTGGCTTATGGGCAGAGATTGACGCACGAATGTGCATTGTTGCTGGTAAACAATATCATGCGCCCCCAGCCGTGAGGTTGGAGGGCGGCTCTCTGGACGGCTTCCGGACAAGCGGCGGGCCCCGCTTCTGGAGGTTGGCTGTTATTACGAAAGCTTTACATCAATCTTAATATAGGAAACCTTTACTACTAGAGGTCCACTAAAACTTTTCTGTTATCGGTAATCGGCTCTCATTATCGCTGGCCACGGAGGTTTTGGTTGGTACAAGACTTGGGGAATGCGCCCGTCTTCGTCTAGACGACGTAATAGTAGTAGCCAGGGGGCCAATTGAATTGCCACGAGCACATGCCAGCAAGAAGGAAAGTTTGGTCTACATTGAAGCTCTCTCCCCACACTTTCACGAGCTCAACCCGTCACCGCCGGCTAGACGCACCAGTCAGATCGTCCCTCCGCCCGACCAGAGCCAGTGACAGCCGCCCGAGCTTAAAACACGACACTACACCATACACGGCCCTGGACCGCTCACCCGTGGCGAGTCGAAGTAGCTACTTAACTTGGTTTTCCATACGCCCAGAAGTAAAGCCATCCCGACCACAGGTTGTTTGCATGAGGAGTTGCCATCTCTCAGCTGTGAGCAGAAAGTGAGAGCCGAACTTGAATATCGGACAGCCGTTTCATCCTCGTCGACTTCATCATCCTCGAAGCTACCCGATCTTTCACCATATTAAAACTTGGACCCATTCCATTGGAGCTTCTATTAGAACTCCCTTTGCCATATAAACACTTCCCTACCCCTCTGACATTTCGTGATAAACCGTTTGGCTCGTTTCCCATACCAGTACACGCCCACTGCCATATCTCTGTTATACCCTCGGCTTGCCGTTCATATCGTAACCAACTTATGCGCTCTCACCTTCGTCCTCCCTCTCACCATTTCTAGACAGCAAGCAATCATGGCAACTACGGCGACGATCCTGCAGGGTGTGACCATCTCGGGCGCAATTCAACCCGAGCACAAAAAGATCCTGACGCCCGAAGCATTGGCTTTCCTGACGCTGCTGCACCGCTCCTTCAATGGCACCCGCAAGGCCCTACTCGAGCGCCGCAAGATCCGGCAGGCCGAGCTCGACAAGGGTATATTGCCGGACTTCCTGCCCGAGACCAAGCACATCCGCGAGAATCCCACGTGGAAGGGTGCGCCGCCTGCGCCGGGATTGGTTGATCGCCGGGTAGAAATCACAGGGCCGACGGATCGCAAGATGGTGGTTAATGCTTTGAATTCGGATGTGTGGACTTACATGGCTGATTTCGAAGGTACGCCACTATATGCTCCTGGGCTTCTTGTGTTTGACAATGCCGAAACACGGCGGCATGTGAGGAATAACATATGAACCATGCTAACTGGCCTGCACAGATTCGAGTGCCCCGACATGGGATAATATGATCAACGGCCAGGTGAACCTGTACGATGCTGTGCGACGCCAGCTGCAATTCAAGCAAGGGCAGAAGGAGTACAAGATCCGCACCAACCGCGTGCTGCCGACCCTCATCGTGCGCCCGCGCGGCTGGCACCTGGAGGAGAAGCACGTCATCGTCGACGGCGACCCCATCTCAGGTTCGCTCTTCGACTTCGGCCTGTACTTCTTCCACAACGCCTTCGAGAGCGTCAAGCAAGGCTTCGGCCCTTACTTCTATCTTCCCAAGATGGAGTCCCACCTCGAGGCCCGTCTGTGGAACGACGCCTTCAACCTCGCCCAGGACTATATCGGCATGAGCCGCGGTACCATCCGCGGCACCGTCCTCATTGAGACGATCCTGGCTGCCTTTGAGATGGACGAAATTATCTACGAGTTGCGCGATCACAGTTCCGGGCTGAACTGTGGGCGTTGGGATTACATCTTCAGCGTCATCAAGAAGTTCCGTCAGAACAGCAGCTTCGTGCTGCCGGATCGAAGTGCCGTCACCATGACGGTTCCCTTCATGGATGCCTATGTTAGTTGAATCGCAATATCTGAAGAGAATTGGGAGCACGAAAGCTGACGTCAAACACACAGGTCAAACTTCTCATCCAAACCTGTCACAAGCGCGGTGTCCATGCCATGGGTGGAATGGCGGCCCAGATCCCCATCAAGGACGACAAGGCCGCAAACGACAAGGCAATGGAGGGCGTGCGAGCCGACAAGCTGCGCGAGGTTCGTGCCGGTCACGATGGGTATGTATCTTGTCCCACTCCGTTGTCTTACATGTGTCCAGGAACCGTACAGAAACCGTAGTACTAACATCAAACCAGCACGTGGGTGGCCCATCCCGCCTTGGCCGCTATTGCTTCCGATATCTTTAACAAACACATGCCGACGCCCAACCAGCTGTTCGTGCGCCGCGAGGACGTTAAGATTGGCGCAAACGACCTGCTCAACATGAACGTGCCGGGCCAGGTCACCGAGGAGGGCATCCGGAAGAACTTGAACATTGGCCTAGGTTACATGGAGGCTTGGATTCGGGGCGTGGGCTGTGTACCCATTAATTACCTCATGTATGTTATTGACCCTCACCGGCCCCCATCCCCCTCCCTCACTCTACGTAGTTATATTCCCTTTGTCAAAGTTTACACCTTGGACAATTACTCACAACCAATCGCCAATAGGGAAGATGCTGCCACCGCCGAAGTGTCCCGCTCCCAGTTGTGGCAGTGGGTACGCCATAGCGTCACTACGGCCGAGGGCAAAAAGGTCGACAAGTCGTACGCGCTCAAGCTTCTCAAGGAGCAGACGGACGCGTTGGCCAAGAACGCGCCCAAGGGGAACAAGTTTGGGCTTGCGGCGCAGTATTTTGCCGGTCAGGTCACGGGCGAGGACTATGCTGACTTCTTGACTACGTTGCTGTACAATGAAATTACTGCTGTGGGGAGTGCGAGCCCGGCTAGTAAGTTGTGAGTCGCCCAAGCGGATGGATAGCATATAACGGAAATGGAAATCGATCGAGTGTCCCAGGATGGCTTGAAGAGTTGAGAGAAATTTGGATTTGTACTATCTTATAATAAGGAGGTGATTTCCGTCATTGATTATTCGAGTGAATTTGCAGTTTGAACCTCCGGTTTCAATAATTCCAAGTTCGCGTAATTGTGCTGGCATGGAATGTAACATGAGGTGGTGTGCAAAATCAGTTATTTTTGATCCCTCCTGAGTCTCCAGAGGCTCTTCGTGTCCATGCGGGGCATTGAGGACTTACCATCCTTCGAAGCTCACACGGCGCAAAGTCTTGTGCTCGAAGCTCTGCTAGACTGCGGACATGGTATTGGTATAGGTGGGTTGCGACGCCTATGGATAAGGAGTTCTATACTTATGTTTGATGACATCTGGTGAGATATCTGAGATGCACGGCATTGGGATTTTGTATTCGTATTGTCACCAATGTCGACCAGTCTGGCAGCCTCCAACTTGAGCCCCGGGAGACGTTCAGCAATACCTCACCACAGAGGTATTCAGCTGCTGGGCTCAATCAGTGACGGTCCACTGGGAGTGGTACTAACAGCGGTGAAATTTCGGTCCACTTAGTGGTCCTCATAGGCCCAGTAACAATATGGCGCCACAAGGAAGTGGAAGATTTGGGCCAGTCGATCGACGGGTCGATTCAGACCTTACAAGGATGCAGACACGGAGGAGTCAGCAAATCATCTAATGAAATTGAGTAATGCTGCAGATGATATGAAAATCTTCGGCCAAGCATGCGTTGCCGTTGCAAGCCTGCCAGCCTCCCGCCAACGGTTGGGAGCTTGATTTCACTTGGCTTTGAATCCTAAGTGGGCTGAACAAGTGCTCGAAGTAGTGCAGAATATAGTGATGGTTGGACTTCGGGGGCCAGTAACCAGTTGATTGGAAGAGGCGGCTGAGTGCAGCAAACACCACCTGGCCCACCGCACGGTACCAGCTTTCTCTACCGCTGTCGTGGAAACTGGATACTCGATCTATTTTCGGAATGTTCACAATGAGCAAGTAGCCCTTGGATACCCCCCAGAAGACACTAAACGATCTTGATAATAGGCGGAGTGGGAAAAGTGCTGATTACCAATAGGGAGCTGGGACCGCTCTGGGACTGTACTGGAATGAGCGCACGGTACTCCAAGATCTGGAAATTGATCTACCCAGTGCGACCGTGTACCCACTCGGATCGCTATTTGTCAGTTTTCCTCGGCGCATTCCTGACAGGGCTGTCTGATGCCATTCACTCGAGGCCCAAAGGGCTGCAAACAGTAGGTTCTGCCTTGGTTGCATGGCGGTGCCATTGAGGAGGATTCATCAAGGCTCTCAGAAGTTTCAGGATACGTGAGTACACATAGCTGAAAACACAATATCTTCAGCCTGCTGATTGCCTGCGATATCGCATGGTCATTGATCTACTACATCTTCGCACGCTATTGCGCCCCTGGTTATCTCAACCGTAGCCAGCTTTGGCACGATCACCAAGCTATTCTCGGAATATAGACGGGTGTTCCCCAGCACCCGTAAATTTGCAGTACTTTGCCCGGTACCTCTGCACCTACCCTTCTGTGGCCATTTCCCGTCCCCCCATTCCCAGTGCACCATAGGGGCTATTTGCCACTCACTCCAGGGCTATTCGCCAGGGCAGTGCAGTGCCCGGGGTGAATCAGCGCCGACGAGGCTGGCGGTACTCCAGTGCGCGCAAGTGCTAAGCAGAGGTACCTCCTCCTCTCTGGGCAAAGTCCTACTGACGCGGATGCATCTCCATATCACCGAAAGTGGTCTAGTGACCGCGCCAAAATTGATTACGGTCTCGACAGAGAGCATGTCGCGAGGCCCACTCCTCTATGCACCCTTGGCTGGCATGCCATTCGAATTGTGTCAGTAGCCCGCTCTCAAGTTGCCGTCGCCGCAACGCCACCAGATGAGCTGACAGAAAAACATGGCTAGATGTACTGTGTAACCCATCCTAGCCATCCCGGGATTGAATCTCAGATCCTGGGGGCGCAGCTTCTTAGGTGGCCATCTCCTCGTTTTCTTTATCCGTCTGCCTGCGGTATTCCCGTCGTCTCTTTCACTTCGCACGCGCCATCAGTAGAGAGCGGATCGGATCCTATCTGTTTCTCTTCTGTCTGCTCCTCCGGCCCCTCGTCTTCGACTGCCTGCAACTGTCGACCGCAGGATAAACAGACGATTTAGTCACAAAGACGGCTTCGTGAACCGGACGGAGCAAATTTCCAAAGTCGTCGCTGCCATGGTCCTATCCCGTTTCACGTCACCGCGCTGGTTTCTGTTGCCGACGATATGGCTTCTCGCCGGCAGAGTATCAAGCGGTGCTCTTGCCGCGTGGTGGACGGAAATTGGACCGAGTGTGATGATGCAAGACGATAAGACCGGCGATATTCGATACAGTCTGTGCAACAGCCAGGACACGCCAATTTTCCCCGAAAATAAGTCCATCACGGTGCCTTTGTTTCAGTATGCGCCCAAGAACGGGTCAGATTTGACAGGAGCCGGGTGGTGGGATGGCTCTTCTACTCAGGTAAGCTGACAAGACCAAGTAGCGATATGGCATACGTACCACGTTGCCGTGTATGCAACAGGCAGTACTCTTGTAGAAAAGCCTGTGCTGACACCAGCATCAGGCGTCTATTTTCTACCAGGATGATGCGGGCCGCATCATAAACTCCCTTCTCAAATGTGACTGGGACAC
Organism: Pseudomassariella vexata; assembly: GCF_002105095.1. Taxonomy (NCBI): domain Eukaryota; kingdom Fungi; phylum Ascomycota; class Sordariomycetes; order Amphisphaeriales; family Pseudomassariaceae; genus Pseudomassariella; species Pseudomassariella vexata. Next base: position 1,107,364 of record NW_024467959.1, on the reverse strand, counting down.
AGGTTTTTGGTCTAACACGGGCGATTGGATCATTTCAGCAGGATCATCTTCAGTCTCGTCTACGACAGGTCTGTCAGTCGTCCTGCTCGGATCCGAAGATGGTTATCGTGTCTTCTACAGCGACACCGCAGAGAAACTCCGATATCTAGGCTACACAACAGACTCCGATTGGGCCGATTATGGGGCAGTATCAAACGATGAGGTGGCCGGGACGGCCATAGGAGCCATGTTCTCGGGGGGGAACAACATAACGGTCGTGACGCCCAGAGATTCTCAAAATATGGAGGTCTCTAGGTTTGCTAAAGACGACTCGTGGTATATATGTGAGTTTATCTGCTGCCAAACATGCCACTTCAGCAATGCTAACAACCCACAGCAACCTTTCCCCATCCCCTCACTGACGAGTTGGCCACAAACTCCACAAACACGACCAGCTTCACGCTCAATGCAACAACAACGCCCAACTTCACCCTGCCGGCCTGGGACGGCAAGCCGGCGTCTCTGGGCGTGAGCATAGACAGCGACGGCGCTCGGTCCATCTTTTATATTGGCACTGACAGTCAGTTGTACCAAGTGGCCAATAGCGACGATGACGACGCCTGGAGGTTGTACTCACGTCCCAACGAGACCTTCTGGCCCAAAGCCGACGAATCCAACGGTCGTTTGGCTGTCGCGAACAACCCGGGCTCCTCCGCATTGCGAGTGTACTACGTCAGTGGAGGAGCAGTCATAGAAGCTAACGGAGACGACCACAAATGGTCGACCGCCGCCGCTCTGCCAACAGTCAACACCTCCACAAGCGCTGCGGCATCATCATCACCACCATCATCATCATCATCAACCTCGTCCTCAGCATCCGCAGGATTGTCGACCGGTGCCAAGGCAGGGGTCGGTGTTGGCGTCTCGCTGGGTGCTATCGCAGTAGCAGGCATGATTGGCACAGTATTATTTCTTCGTAAGCGGCAGCAGCGCCGTGATGCAAAGGAGCAGGCCGCGATGCATAATGGAGGACATTTGCCGCACAACCCGGGGGCGGAGTACACGCAAGCGACAGGATATCCCCCGACCACACACCCTAATGGTGCGCACGGCGGATGGTACCCGCAGCAGGACAAGGCCCCATCTGTGATGGGCGAGCTGCAGGGCCCGGGAAATATACACGAAATGCCCGAGAATAGGAAGACGATGCATGAGATGATGGGTGAGGGGCATTATAGGGAGGCGCCTTAGTAGCTGTCGGTTTGTCTGAAGTGCATCATCTCAGCGATAAGATGTTGATTATATATCTCATAGAATTGAGCTGCAGAAGTGAGCTAACCGCTAAAATACAAATGTAACACTTCAGCATGGAACCAACTTAGTAACGTACCAGAAGCTGTACAGTCACATTCCTACACTATTGCCCAGGTGCGTGTTTGTTTCCCTGAGCGCCTAGGACTTCGTGGGTAAGGACTGACAACTTACAGGAGTCAATGCTGATATTGCAAAGTCGTGCATTCTAGGTTACAAACAAGTACCACTAAATTCGTACTCTCTGGCCGGACGTAAGTTTGGAAGAAAAGGGGGCAAAGATACTCTTGACGTCAAGGTTTCCCCAAAGGGGGTATAATTCGCAAGCTTGCGACCTAGAGAACCGGCAGTACAATTCCACCGTCGGGGTCCTCAGTGGCGGTGTGTAATATGAACATGGGTAAACAATTCATCCCCATCTAGCAATAGCTGACAGGAAGCACTGCACTATGCTCATAGTCGCCATTCGAGAGACGAGAACAGCCATTCAGCTCAAGCCCATGGACCCGCATTGGTAACTAGGAAACTGTCCGCATATCACGCAAGGCGATGCCGAGGTGCCGCTGGCAGTTGGTTCCCTCTCGGCCGTTGTAGGCAGGGCAGGCTACTAAGAGCACGCAGCCATCTTCAGCGGTTCTGATTCAGGAAGTCAATGAAGTCGATGAAGTCAAAGAATCAAGGAAGGCCGTGTAATGTTACAGGCACTTGCTTATGCTAGGAACGGGAATGCCCACACTCAGGGGCAGTAGACTATCGAGTCCCACGACTCCGCACGGAAGATGCAGCGGAAAATTCGCTTCCGATCTCAAACACAATGCTTGTGGGCTGACACTCGAAGGTGTGTAACTGCTGTTGGGTATTTCACGAGGAAGGTGTCAGCCACGTGGTATGCGGAAGGGGCTGTGAAATGTCAGAGGCGCTGGAGTTCAGTTGAACGAGGCAAAACCGGATGAGCTAGAGCTCTTTTTGTGTGTATACATTATCATTCCATCGCTGGAATGTCCCAGGTAGTTCAAGTCAGCTTACTTTGAAAGTATCGTTGTCGAGCCAGAGGCTCTTCTATAATTCATCTGTGATGAGACTCTACTGTACGCTCGGTACATATGAGCGCCAATTATAAAATTTCAAAGCAAGTTTGGGTTCAGAAAAGGTAGTTCCGAAATTGTGTCGTGGTGCATTCCGCCCATTGTGCGGGCACACACATCGCTGTCCAAGAAGTCCTGTATGATCTTACCACACAATGTGCCCTGGAACCCGGAAGCAGGAGCCTAGTACCAATGCCACTACTGTAACTCCCGGAATCCCACAATGCCCATAACCAGTCCGTGTAATCCAAACCTCGTCCAGAACTACCCAATCCCCTATTCCAAATAAAAAAAAGATCGGTCCTGTAACCGCCGCTCCGGGATCGATTATGCCAGTCAATGGTGAACGGTGAGAAAGTGAAAGGTCGCCAGGGGCGATCGTTTGAACATAAGGAACATGTTTTTTTTAGAAGGTACTTCCCCGGATACCAGCCTTCTCGTCGATGTATCGGAATCGTTCGCGCTCTTTCCGGTCCTTGAGCAGGCAGGCGGTGGCCATGATGAGTGCGACGTCGATGCCGACCATGCCAAACACAGCCGTGAAGATGTTGTCGATAAAGATGTTGCCGAAGGACGTCAGAGGTGTGCTGCAGCCCTTTAGGAGGGCAGCGGCAGCAGGGCTCGGGCAGGTGGCATCAGTGACGAATGCGGGCGAAGTACTATTGAAGAATCCGCAGCATTGAAACTAGAGCAGTTGTTAGTTCGTTCATTTTCTTTTTCCCACGGCCGTTTCAACTAACTTCGGTCTGCAGCAGGTCCTGGATAGCTGCAGGCTGTGCTATCCAGATGTCATGGAACACCTCCTTCGTCCTTAGAGTGATGATCCACAGATCTAAACCGATGATCAAAGTGAAAATGGCGTCGGCGACGATCAGGTATCCGGCGAACTTGAGCCATCCTCGAGCGGGTGTCGACAGAGCCGGGAGGGTGACGAGGAAGATGAGTAATGTGAAAATGGCGTTGACGATACCAGCTACACACTGTTAGTTGCGGATTCCCCGTGTAGCGCCCACACTTGCCAACCTACCAGTCAAAGGAAATGTCCGGTACAGCAGATCCCGCGCCGCCTCTTCTCCTTCTGTTGGTTCGTTAAAGCAGGTGTTGAGTACGATGACGGAAAATCCGAGCATAACGGCGCCCATGGTCGCGAACAGCCCGTCGATGGCCACGAAGGCCGCGAGCACTTTGTTGACCATGATTCCGGCTTTTCTTTTCCTCCCTTTTTTTCTTTCTTTTTTCCTTTCGTTTTACCAAGAGCAGCACGCTAGTTGGCCCCGAGTTGTTGATCTCGAAGTAGTTGGCCGCGCAGTCTTTTCCACCTATCTGGTCCTGGGACCTTCTTCCTTGCTCGATCCTCCACTATTAAACTTGGTATTCGAAGTAAAGTGACGACCGGCGTCTGTGAATGAAATGTTGTCTGGTGCGACGCGAAAAGGAGTGGCGCTACTGGGCTCCGGGAGAAAATGAGAATGAATGTGATGTCGAAGTCTATCGACCAGTAACGGAAAGGGTGTACCTATACTCGAAAGGGAATGCGGATGGAAGAAAAGAGAATGCGTGAAACAGAGGCCACGACTATGACAGATCAGTGGAGAATAACCTGATGCATGGAGGACCTTGGATTGAACAGCGCACACAGACCAGATACAAGCGCCAGGCCCATCAATTCTTACCCTGTTCTGCGTCTTGACGAGCGAAAATAGCGAAAGCTGGCGACAAGATACCCGCCAAAGAGAAAAGCCGATTGAGACATTGGGTAGGCAAGGGGGCTGAGACTCAGCCAGCAGAAACAGGAAACACCCTTGGTATCCACCCACAATGATGCAACCTCTGCCGCAGCACCACATCCAGAAACTCACGATGTGCCCTCTCCGACAGATGATGTTTCATTTGTCGTTAGGGGCCGTGGCAGTCCATTATGGTTACGTCTTGAGGCGACACAGCGCTTCATCCCGCTCATGCACGAGCCAGATGCCGCGCAGTGCATACCAAATTGCCAGGGAACTGCACGATTGCCGACCAATCACGGAGACTTGGCCGCCGTGCCCCTGTCCCTAGTTGCGAGTAATCGAATGATGCTGTCTGAGAGCATATTGAGGCTCTTACGGCTTGTGGGTTTGGACAATTTGGTACTAAGTACTGCCATTTTGACTCTCGGCCCTCGTCAGCGGCCTTACCACTGAAGGTGGTTCTATCATCGGATGTTCAACGTTGATTGGATTCTCAAAGCTCAATCGAGCCCATCGACGGCCGGGCTCTGGCTGCTCTAAGGCGCTGTAGCTAGCAGAGTCAGCACGTGTGGGAGCGTTGTCGTCCCGTTCCTCTGACCCGACTATCATTGGCCTCAGCTGAAGGGTGAGTGAGGCTGATTATATAAATTGGTATTGAAGGGTGAGAGTAAAGCACGCGGACAGACGTTGCAAATTTGATGCTACAATCTGCAGCGAATCATCCGTTGCACAACAAAGCATGGGAACCCAATTTGGGGATTTTCCGCATGGCGCAAGGATGCTAGCCCTGAAGTATTAATAGTAGAGGTTCCAGATAGACTCAGGGCTAAGAGCTGGCATATGTTTGAACCCTTGCCCTACCTCACCACTCCCTCTTGTCTCATCAGAGCAACAATTTACTATGGTATAGCAAATGGAAGACCAGCGTAGCCTGCCAGAAAGATCGTCACACGTGCAGGACACAGCTTCAATCAGTTCAACATGCTACCTGTTCTCACTACCACATCGGTACCACACCGGACGGCCGCATGTGTAAGACGCGCAAGCAGGCTTGCTTTGGAAGATGTGTGCAACCTGGCAGGCGCCTTTGGGAAGGACAACACGGGGTTGACCGAGTAAGGGGAGGCGTAAGATTTTTGCCAACCTCGAACTAGGCACAACAGAATCCTCCACTTCAAGTCCCAATAATACGGTACTGTGCGATATCTGCGATTCAGATGAGACCATGACGCAGAATACCAGGTACACAAGCGCTTCAGCATGTCTGTTGTAGTGGCCACAGCATGTGTGAATTGGGGTTACTCTGTGAGCTTTTGTCTGCAAACTCCCACTCGAGCGAGTCGCGCACGGTGGGTTTCCGCTGGGCAACGGAACCGGGACTGTAAGCCACATCGGTACTGGAAGCCCGATGTTAAGTCTTTGGTGAGACATCCTTGTGAGCCGTCTGAAAAGTGCTGTATTGTGCGTCGAAATGCCCTCCAGTTAAGTTTGGAATGGACCGGCAGTCTAATGCTCTGTTCCTCGGGAAGTGATGATTATTAGCCTGCTAAAGAGATGAGATAACAGCAGACAAGCATCTGAGGCACCTCGGCCCCAAACGATCACAACGTATTGGTCAAGAGAATGTCCAGAATAGCCGAAGTTGGAGTCTGGGAAGTGGATGAACCTCAACACAGTGAGTCAATCTTAGGAGGAATGACTGTAGGTTCGGCATTGGGAACGGTTCAACATCGCGTGGCAATGGAAGACTTCAAGCAAGACCTACACGAAAAGTCCCGCGACTTGCCCGTTTACAGAGGTCCCAGAGCTCCCGACTGGCGAGAAACTTTCAACTTTTGAGACGGGCGAGGAAGTATCTTGACATGTAGCAGAGGATGGGTGGTGTAGTCCCTTCCGTCTCGTTAGTGGACTTGCGGCCATAGTACTTACTTGTTCCGTCATCGATGATGGGGGAACTACACAAGCGGCAAACGGAGTACTTTCTTTCTGCTTTGGACTGAAGGGCTGGCGCTGGTTTGACCGGCTTCCCGTCAATTGATGGGCAACCTCACATTCGTACCGAAGACGAGCAGGCATCTAAAATGTTGTTTGCAACTTAGACGAGTGCAGTTACGACTAATTTCTGTATATTGAGCCTTCCAGACGTATGACGGGTAGAGTAACTAGTCTTGCAGGAATAAGGCAAGTCGCTACTTTGGCAGTAAACTGTTGCTGTCAGGTTGTGCTTGCCCGCTGAATGCAGTTTTAAAATGGGAAAATATCATACCCCTCCCAAGTCAAACGACAATTCCCCGTAGGCATTTCAGCAAGATTCTTTCTTCGGCAAAACCTGCAAGATCTACCTCTTCAGTCTCCAATCCTCTGGTTCGGCTGCGATAATCGTCAATCCCAGTCAAGCCTCCAATCAACGACGATCCGGCTACAACGTAGCAGTAAACAGCCAGCACACCAAGTCAGTTAGAATGGTCTCCTTTGCAACGTCCTCAATGCTGCTTCTGCATTTTTATTCCCCATCATTGTCCGCAATAATTCCCCAATGGCTTCTGGCCTGGGTCCTCGGGCGAAACCTTTCGCAAATCTGCATCTGTGATGAGAAGCCTTTTTTGTTTGTCGGGTTGTCGGTTCGCCTGATGGGTACCCCCGGCCCCATTAGCGTTCAACTCCGAGGCTCTGATTTTCTTTTCTCGGCATCACGCTCAATTGACGACAGTAATCTTGCGATATCACCTCTCTCTCCGCTCTTGTACCCTTGTTGCCGGTTCTCGATGCGGGCCAAGCTGTGGACAAAAACACTGGCTTATCCCTACTAAATTCCCAAACACCTAGGTCAACAACGAACGTGATAAATATAATACTAGCCCGCAAACTGAGTTACGTAAGGGTAATAATCGTATCAGTCACTAAGCAACAGATAGGTAGTAGAGCTATCCTATATATTTATAACTACTTAATTGTGCTGGAGCCATCCTGTAACAGCTGGTGAACCGGTTTTTTTTGTCCACAGATTGCGGGCCTAATCTGAATCCTGGTCTCGAATGGCGTGTCAACACGGCTCAACTTGACCACATGACGGACTTGGTTGTTGCACGAAGGCAAAAAAACCTTTCTTTGCTCTTCCAATGCCTCAACATGAGATGGGGGTTACAATGCATCATCATCCCAATCATGTTCCCCAGGTCCCGTTCCAAGTGATGCATCATAATTGTCGCTAGTTTTGACTATCTCGAGCAGGGGTGACTCGCAATGGCCGGCAGCGGGAAGCAGCACAGAGGCGACGCATTGGCGCACAGCGTACCATATACAGGTTGCCAAATAGTCGAGACACGCTCCCAGCGTCCTTCATCTGTCCTACAAGGCTCGCACTCATTGGAGACGGAGGACCGTGGCGAGCTGCCCCTGTTCGCCCTGTGCAGGCCAAATGTGCGCCAGCGTCGGACCGCGAAGCTGTCTTGAGGGGTCGTCGCTATTGCGACCAGCGAATGGGACAAGTACATGGCCATCAGCAGTCGCTGACAGGTGCTTCCGGGCTACGAACCTGCTGTGGAGAGTCAGTCGACGGGACCTTGAACTTCGACATCGCCCAATCGCATCAATCCCTGCCGTCCATCCACACCAACCAGCCTGCAGCCCATGCTGCATCGAAACCATTAACAACCCCTGACGTGATTGCACCTCCTTCTGCAACCTGCAGAACCCACTGCCGGATGCTTTACGCGCAGAGAAGCTCTGATGAGTCTGAATTCGCGAGGCAGATTTCCAAGTCTTTCGCCGTCTCCACGACTCGGGATGGGAAACAAAAGTGTTTCGGATGCTCGAATCCATCAGACATCCGCTACCGGCCCCGTAAGCACTTACGATAGCCAGTCAGCTGGGTACGGGGGACCTCATTGCACTGAGCGCTTCTTGATCCCAGAGATGGGACTGCGCCCCACCCAGGTGCAATACTCATTAAGATTATGCATCCACGCAGAGCGTATTTCATCTGCTCCAGACCGCCGTGGGGCGCGTTCGTGATGTTTCTGCTATGACCGTCACGTCGCCAGGCTTTTAGTGCGCCGCCGAATTTACTGTGCTTTTCATGACTCGATGCGGGTGTTTGTGTAGTTGCTGACTGACAGCTTACAGTGCGCCGCCGGCGTCGAGAACCCCCGAAAGAGAGAAGCGAGCTAAGCGGCGGCCGGTGCAGCAGTCGCGAAACCACGCCGCAGAACCGACAGACAGTCATTGACAGGCCCGCATCAACTCTGGGGCCACTATCAACCCACGCTTCAGGGGTACGCCTGCAGGATTCGCGCAATTGGCGTCAATACACACTAGGTAAGGTAACAAGCTCCAAGAACTGCTCCCACTTCATAGAGATGGTCACACTGCTGCAAGCTCCTATGTGTGAGTGATGAGATAGTCCATCAAAGACTCATTGAGAATACACCCTCCCCTCCCCTCCCCCGCCCAGCCCGGCTCTCTCGTGGTTCCCGATTTCCCAAGCAACTTGGAATCTTGGATTCCGGCAGCACCAGCTGCAGCCACACCGGCGTCCGTTGCGAGGTTCCCCCAACGCTGCCGGTACTGTCAGATGATGGTCTCCGAAATGCAGAGTGAAGAGAAGAGATTGAGAAGTGTAAGGGCCCTTTGCTAGCTGCAGACGAACTTGGTGCTCCAGATGCCAGAGCCCTGTTCATGCTTGGGTCTACCTAGGATGTTGCCTGCGACTATTGCTTGCTACTTTGTCCTGTCCCTCGGCCGTTTCTACCACCTTCCCTCCTTCAGGAACCCAACCTCCCCTCTGACTGGCTCGTCTTCGATGCACCCATCTCCACCCCCCTGCTGTAGGTTGATGAGAACAGCGTGGTGGGTCCAAGAACCCGAAAGTCTCCAAGACCGCCACCCCCCGCCTTCGCTTTTTAACTGTCTGGCCGTGGCCACCAGGAGCCCGTGTGTTACCACCTCGCTATCCTCTTTTCAACCATCCCGCATTCACCTTTCCTGATCAATCAAACCAAATTGATACTGACATCGTTCCGGTCTTCCTCTACAGGGGAACTCCATATCCAAAAGCGTGTTTGACAGATGCCCGAGGCTTGACCTTTTTCCCACCTCGTCACCTCGAACCAGCAGCGGCAGATCAGCAAGCCAGCAAGCGACTTTAAATTTTTTTGTTTTATTTCATTGTTTCGGTGCAGCCAAAAGATCCAGCGAGACAAACCAATTCCCCATTTTGGCCGTGCCGACTTTCCTTGCTGGGGGCGCGACCGTCAAACAAAGCAAATAAAAAAATTAAACCCGAAATTCTTCGCTTTCTTCCGACGGAGACACCAGACTCGATCCAGCAGGCACCCAACCAGGTTTCTGCGACGCGTGCACTCAAGCCTTTTCCAGCCTGCCACCGCCTACTACAACAAGTTACCCTCACTGAGCCTCTCCGCTCAACACCAGATCAAGTATAGGGCGTCGGCACCACGACCAAAACAGCATCTCCACCATTTTTGCCTTTTTCTCGTGATACCCTTTCGCAGCACCTCGACCAAAATGGCCGACATCACCGATCAACACGATCAAACGTCGCCCGGCGACCTCGACGACTCCCACGCCGTCGGCAATGGCAACTCGGGCGCCGGCGAGCCCCGTGGTGTCAAACGCCAGCGCAACAGCATCGCCGACGACGATGACGACGATGACGATAAGGCTGGTCGCGAGCGTCGCAAGATTGAGATCAAGTTCATCACGGACAAGTCGCGTCGCCACATCACCTTCTCGAAGCGCAAAGCTGGAATCATGAAGAAGGTTTGTCTTCCCACCCATTTGGTCAATTCGTTACAGCAGGCAATCGCGCGTCTATGCTTTTTGTCTTGTGTGCACTGCACTGCGCTGCACTGCACTGCATTGTACATTCCCGCTCCTGTCATCGCGGCCCGCATCCGAGTATTCGACGCGGCGCTTGTCGTTTGAAGCTTGAACCCGAACTTTACGGACGCTGACACGTCAATTCGCCTAGGCTTACGAACTCTCCGTTCTTACCGGCACTCAAGTTCTCCTCTTGGTCGTGTCGGAAACCGGCTTGGTCTACACCTTCACCACGCCTAAGCTCCAGCCTCTTGTCACGAAGGCCGAGGGCAAGAACCTCATCCAGGTAAGAATTGCGAAGCTACGTGTTTTCTTGGCGCCTTCAACTGACCATGACCCCCAGGCATGCTTGAACGCGCCCGAGCCCACTCCAGGCAACGAGAATGGTGTCGACGATGGTAACCAAGTCGACTCTCCCGAAGAGCAATCAAACCAACACATGCCGCCTCAGTCGAACCGACCCGGAATGGGACAAAACCCGCACATGCCGCCCAACTACATGCCGAGTGTGCCCATGGACCCTCAGCAGGCCCTCGCCTACCAGAATTACGTTCAACAGCGCGGTGCGCAATACGCCATGCCACCCCAGTCGGGCCTCCCCCAACATACCTCTCACCAATCCTAAAGGTCATCACTCTGATGACACTATTGTGCCTGCGCCTGCCTGATACCCGACTTTAATGCATTCACGAGGTTCTGATTTCCACCGAGGCATGCCGATCTTGATACACTCATAATATGCGAGGCACCGGTGGACCGGCGTTGTTTGGTCACCTGGATTGACTATTTCTGCTCTTTCTACACGAATTGATTCCCCCTACCCCCCACCCAAGTATTCCCCGGACTCGCTTCTTCGCGACTGCCTTCCATCACTATAGTTCAGATGAGCCTCATCTCGCATCTCAACAAATAATCATCGGTCGTCATCCTCAATGGGACTGGCGGGCGGGCTCGAGCGTTTCACTGGTACGGCAACTATCACCTGCCCAGTCTCTCTGTAACGAAACCAGGCTCGCGGCAAACCCTCGTTGATGATTTGGACCCTTGGCCACTACTCGCTGAGCTGCTCAAGGATGCCTTAGAATAAACTCGGATGGAGGATTTGATGACTCGATCTCAGCATAAATTTCAACAAGCACCCCCAGCATCTCGACGTGGTCCAAGGGTGTTAAAGACTGCAACGACTCTCATGATATCAAGGCTACGGTGGTGAATACATAACCATGGGTCTGGTCATGTAAATGACCCCAGGACCGATTTCTCCACATACACCTGGGCCTATTCATCAACCGTTTTTTGGACTACTCATTTCTCGTCCCGAAAGTTTCACCCCCTCTACTTGCTCTCTTCACTTGCAGAGCATGGAAAGCAGTTGCAGACATTGGTGCGACAAACGACGGTAGGCTCGTCGACGGAAAAGGCGAATTGTATGATAGCATCTTCCTTTCATAGATCCACCACAATGGCATTCGGTAATTGACTGCGGTATTGTCCTTCCGAGTACGTGACGGTTATTTCCTGTAGTTCCTCGAGATTCGAAACATTATAGGAGACGTACATGGCCACAAATCAACTTGAAATCGATCGGCATACGACGATGCACTAGTATGTGCAACAAGTCCCACGTTTGTGGTCCCGGGGTGAACAGGTCAAACTTCCGGTGACACCAAAGAAGCGTACAGATGACAACTAGACTCATAGCTGCGCCATGGGAGCATCAATGTCGTTCGTTGCCAACCTATTACTCACGGGTAAGGAACTTGTGTCTGGAGTTGGGTTAACATCAACCCGAGGTTCTGGAAGCGAGAAGAACAGCAAAGGAAATGGAGTAGGAACAGATCTGCCCCGGAAGCGGGCTGAAGGCAATACAATGCGTTGGAGGCCAAGACGGTGCCTGCCATGATTCACAGAGCCAACCACGCTGTCCATGGGGTTCGTTGTGTTGTGACACCTGGACCTTTCCTCGACATCGTTGTGCTTGTGCGAAGATTCGTGGGGCGCATCTAGGGGTTGATAAAACCTAAGATCCGTCCAACCGGGGTAGTTCGAGCGCTAAGTGCGATAACCGAAGCATTTTGCGTTTCTCCTTGCAGGATCGTTTGGCAAGCTCGTTTTTGTCACTTTCCTGGCGTTTGCGGTCCGTCACCCGTAAGGCAGGATGCCAGGCTTGACAGGATCGACCTGGTAAAAGGGGGGGCTCTTTTCTCGGGAACCACCAGGAACCTTGAGCTAGGAAATGCAGAGAGGTCGCGAATAGGAGGCGCCACAGAGGATATCCTCGAAGTGGGCGGGTCGCCGCAGAAATCAAAATGTTTGCATTTGCCCCTTGGTGGACAGGTAGGACGACAGGTGGCAGGTTCTTTTGCCGTTGCGCAAGTGCGTACAAGCGCGTTGTGGGAGTTGAAGGCCGGATCTCGGGATGTAGGTCTTGATCAAGGGCCGCCTGGGACACAGAACAATATTCAAGATTCTGGTGTGATATTTACCTGCGGAACCGCCTCTCCGAGAAGATACCTGAGGCACGTATAGAGCTTCCAGGCTTGTTGGTCGATGCTCCTATTTCTAGTCAGTTTTGTCTTCTCCTTGAAATAGATTGAAATAGAGTAGGATACAAGGCGACTTGGCTTATATGCTCCCAATGCCGAGCATTTTCTTCTTTGCACACCTGACTCTTGTTGTCAGGTTCTCGAAACGATTGTTATGACGAACTAAAATTATGGCATTGCATAATCAGTGCTGGAGTGATCAAGAGACGGGTATTTGCAAAGTCGACTTGGATTCAGAACGACACAGATATTAAAAAGGAAACCGAGAAGAAGAGGAGACTGAGCAAACAAATAAGTGGCTGGCCTGAAACAAACCCGTCGATATCTCAACTTTCAGATCTACATTCGTCGGCGCTGCCCGTGGACCCAAACAGGCAAAGTATAGCAAGCCCGCCAGCCCACCTCACTGGTTTGAAAGCTTGCTCTAACCACGAAGGGGCCGAGAAAGGCCAAGTCCAAGTTCATGCACATGCATCAAGGCGTGTGTGGTTCTTCCCGTACCTGATGGTTGGCACCAAGCAACAGCAAAGGTGAGCTAGGCGCATCTGGAAAGGTGCCGACCGCTCATTCGGTAGCCCGGGGATGGAGCATACTAGGTGAGCTCGTCTTCTGTCAACGAACACGGTGTAAGTGGCATAGTTCGCCGTTCCTGAGTTCCGGCTTAAGTGCTGGTCCAACGGCGTATGATCCAGCCAGCCACTCGTAGGCCGTTGCAGCATTGCTACAGTACCCACTGTATTGTGTGCGTCAAGTCATGACACGGGATGCGGGCGCACGGATTCTGCGGCACTAAGGCCCGTACCAGATCAAGCGCGGGGCTTAGAGCGAAAGCTACAAAGCGAGCAATGAGGCAAAGGAGGCCAGAGTGTACGGCGCATCCAGTAAAGTAGTAACGCTACGACTGCCGACTGTCACGTTAGACTGTTGGCCTATCGTATATTATTATCGCTCTCATCTCGCTCTCTACTCTTGCGAAATAAGACCCTTGACAGTTGTCCATGTTTTGTATGCGCGCATTTGAGAAGGTTTCTGCAACTAAATACGACTAGTGCTTGCCACATGTATCGGTACTTTTGAGTTCGAAAACGTCATGTCATCATCGCACAAACCTGATTCATGCGCGACGTTGTCTTGTCGAGGGCTTCGCAAGTCTCTCGTCCAATTATGATACGCCCGCATCACCAAATAAAATGGTCCAGAGATTCATACGCTTTCAGGCTCATGCAGCCCGTACACATGCGATGCCGAAACACTGTCGTCGATTGGCAGGTCCCCTAGTAATCTCCCAAACCCATTGTCAACTCGTAAACATCACGCCTCATAACCGCTTTTCGTGTGTGTATACATAGACCGACAGTGTCGAACAGTAGTTACATGACAGAAATGTGCGACGTGGAAAGACTTAGTGCTCAGCTCCGTGAATGTACCGGCCGACGGCGAGACTGCCGAGGAAGACGCCCGTAAGAACGGAGAAGAAGTAGCCGACGTTCATAGTCATTACAGCCAGCATACTGTTGAATTGTTAACTCCAGTACGACGCGTCGGCAGCAAGAAAGGTGATACTCACAGAAGATAGCCAACGGCAGCAATGATAGTGTCGGTAAGTGCGCGAATGGGGTCGACGGACAGCCTCCAAGCTCGAACGTGTGTGTGCTTCCTCTCCACTACCACGACGTTCTCCTCAAGACCATTAGCCGACAGCGTCATTCCCTTTGCCATGCTATCGCGCGACACCGTCTCCTCCAGCGGCAACTTTCCCCTCACATTAACGTATCGGCGACTGAACTCCTTGTCGAGCCACCGTGCCTCTTGGATCGACTTGGCAGCCAGAAGGCCCCTGAAGACGCCGCCCAGCAAAATGAGGAAAATGCACGTTGCCGCATACGTGCCGACACCGTCAGGCGTCCAGGCCATGGAGTAGAGCGGCGTGTCAATGGTATTCTGGAACACGGCTATCATGCTCATCATATCTGAGGTGCTGTCAGACATATCCATACCGGACATGTCCATGTCACTCATATCCATAGTTTCGCTCATGTTTCCTTGGTTTGCGACGTGGTTGGAGCGTGGGCGGGGTTACAATGTCAAGAAGCGCAACAGCAGTTAAAAGCGAGATTGTGGAGAACAGACGGCAATCCCGAGTAGGCTGAGTTGAGGGTTGGTAAGTAATTGGCGATGTGGGATGAGTATGTGACGAGGTCCGGCCTAATGATAAAGGGGAGGACAGTGGATGTATGGGGCGCGAAGTTGTGCAATATATTCAGGTCACACAGTCGCGAATCAGATGTGCGGGCCTTAGTGAGACAAGACGGCGATGTGAAATTGAACACGTCTGAGCACCATGCAAACTTCAGATGTGGGGGAGAACGAGTTCTTTAAAACACTTGGAGTGTCTTCGCACACAAGGTATATCGATCTGATCTGGGACGGAACTGGCTGGACAACTTTAAGTTTGCGATGCCTTTGCCTAGCCCTCCTGCTCCTGCTAAGTGAGAAACAGTAATACCGACGAGGCAGTTGTTGCATAAATAGCAATGATAGCATCTGTGCTGAAACTGAACCTTGAGCTTATGCTGGATTGGGCAAGTGCATCAAATGAAAGATCGTCATTTTTCCGGTATCGAGACGAGAAGACGAGACTGTATGTATATGAGGAGTCTCGGCTTCCGTCTCCGACACGAGATGAGTTTTCTTTTGGATTCATTCCTTGCACTTTCCACAGGTTGGTAGTCGATTCAAGGGCAGCTGGCTTGGCCGAAACCTTGACAAAGCAAAAGACACCGCTAAACCGTTACATCAACTGCCGTTTTTCGCCCATTGACCTGCATATCTGTTTGAACAACCATTACGTGGCGCGACACACCAAATTACCGGGCAACTGGACGACAAAATAAACGACACAATCAGGTGGAATCATGAAGTTAGTCCTGGTCCACTACACTGGAATATTGAGCTATCCCGTAGTATTATACCCTGGGTACGCACATCGTTCAGTCCCCTCGTAGCTGGGTCTCGGTCATTTGGCCTCGACAGATGCTTATGGCAGCTGCTTTGCGCTCAAATGTTCTGACGAAGACCAGGGTCGCCAGTCAGTCGCCGTGCTGGGCTCTGATCGTCGACGTTCGAGCACCTGATTTGTCCGCTACCACAGCACAAAAGCGTCCTAGGAGCGTGCTTGTGAGGTATCGGTACACGTTTTTTCTCCGGGTCTGGTCTGGTCTGGCCTGTGTTCCACTTCTATAAATGCTAAGCTTTCCACCCATCACCACTCTGGCTCAACTTTGAACCACTGCCCTGGGAACCCCTCGTAAGATGCGGGGCCCTCGCTTGATCAGCCATACTATGTAGGCTCTCATATGCCGTGTTTACGACGTCTGTGCCGACTACGACCCGCCTGTCCATGTGAATTTGGCCAACACAGGAACTGCTGTAGACCAAGCACCCATGCTCGAACTGCGAGGAAGAAATGATTGTAATTAGCAAGCATGACAGTGCGTTCAAGTGTAGTCCAGCGACATATAGCATGCTGGGGTTAAGTGTCCTGAACTGCTCACATCAGATAACCCGACTAGGGACTACACAACCTGCGAATCCGGCGTCATATCGCACCTGGGGTAGCTTCAGTCGGCTGACGAGCCTGACGAGAGTGTTGAGTTCGTTCAGCTTTGAATATAACTTTAGTAACTAGCCTCATCCTGCTAACCGATAATGCCGTCATATTCCTTCATCCCATGCCAATAGCGATTCGCTGTCTTCCTTGTCACTGTTTAATCCAGTCTTCGTACGTTCAATTTAAAGCATCAAGACGGCAAGCACCGTCAGATCGAGGGATCTGGAAGGATTAGCTCGGGCAGTTTGCCCAAAGAATCCAAAACGAATGAAGAAAACGATGGGCCTAGATTCTTTGAGATTGTTAACCTATCCATGGAGGTATGGCGGATTGCGCTCCCACTATCGTTTCCATTTAAGTACCCTGGGAACTGGGATAGTAGCCTGGAGGATCACAACACACCTAGCCAATTGTGGAAAATTCTCCTGAGCAAGAACACGCCTGCGCCTCCTAGGCTCCGTGGATCAAACAGGCCGAATCCTTCACAAGATGTGTTCCTCCAACTCAGCTGGGACCCATGGTAGTCATATAGTGAGGACAAGCTCGAAGTCTTACGCGATGTACCGCAATTACGGTGACTCCCCACTATTCGATAGAAGATGTGCCCACAACGAATATGTACATTCCTCAGGATCCTAGAACAGTTTGATCCCGTAACGAATGGTGCTCGGCTTTCAGGCATCTTCTTGCGTCGTGAAGCCACACACTGCGCTTCAATGTCACTTCAAGCTTTGTCGCTCTTCTGCCCATAGCATGTTTGACCCCACTGAAGGTAAGATTTGATGGCTCGCTTCCGTCGATCCTGAAGTGCCGTGTGAATTGTGCTTGCGACTTGTTTTCTCGATGCCGGAAGGAGAATTCGCCATCGTCCTCGGCGAAGCTCGTTGAATGTGGGTAGGACGGAGCCGTGTTGACTCTCTGAATACGCAAGAAGCATTGCTAATCGATCCTTCAGCAAGTTCTACGACTCCTTTTTGGTAGGCATTGCGTAGTATCGCGCCGTGTCTATGTCGATCTCTGAGTCTGGAACTCGAACAATGCTCCGGCTATCTACAGATAACCCCTATGTAAGATTACTGCCCTTGATCAACGATCAGCTAATACAGGGCAGTTTGCTATCATGGAATCGAAAAGGATGGCCACCAATCCGGCCGCACTTAACTCAGATGACAACTTGCCAGTCTTAAATCCTGTCCGACCAAGATAAGATGACTCCCTCACAGACAAATAATGAGGCCTGTTGTGTTATTCAGGCAGCCTTTGTCTTGCTCGTCAATTTAAAGCCCCATAGGACGAGAAATAGTTGACCACCCTGATGCACTGTATCCCTTCACCAGCTGACGGCTTACTTTTAACCCCGGCGATTCAAGAACGTAAGCAAGAGTCGCCTGTGGAAGTCCCGCTATATGCGAGATAGCATATAGGTCCAATGCATGTGGAATTTGTCAAGAAAATTTTAGTTCAATGCAAGATTCAGCAGCTACTGCAGAGAAGCAGCTCCTTCAACTCGCTTCTGGAAGCTCGGCATCACATGATATAAAGTCAACTCAGGTGAAGTTTCCTGGGTGGGCACATCATGTACCTGTCATTAGGTGCTTGATGGTATGATCAGAGTTGGCCGCCCCGTAACGGCTCTGCCCAACTGTAGGGGTCGTCTAGAGAGCTTGTAACTGGGAATTATTAATCGTGTTGTTTGTTGATATTACATTCTATATACGATTCATGATGGATGATATGTACATTCGAGCAAAAAAATCCCAAAGGTATATAATAGCCGTCGTATGCTGTTACCTACGCGTTTCTGATAACGGTCGTAGGGGCACGGTTTCATCAAAAGCGAATGGTATGTCATACATATGGGAAACTCATCCCATGCGACGGAGATAACACTACTGTAACTTGGATATGTATGCTTACGATGCTTCAACAGTCATCGTAAGCCTCTTTTGTTGCGTATTTGATCAAACAAATCTATCCGTATGAGTACTCGAGAGCAGTACCCATCATTATTTGAACTTTCAGAGCAGTGAGTTCTTTTGTACTGCTTACTTTATTATCCCCAATACTTACGGGAGATCACAAAATGAAGCGCCTGGTGTATGAGGGTCAAGTAGGCGGGTTGAATCACATTGACCGACCATTAGACCGTAGTTACAGAGCCATAACACGGCGAAATTCGCCTCAAACAGTTGATCCATTCCAATGCTCTCTTCAGATACACCAGCTCATAGTGTGCGTAAACCTGAATACAGAAAAACATATACCCGTCGATTTACATCTATGCTATCCCAAAGTCTGACCTGTGCAAAGCACTAACCGACGCCACCTACCCCTGAGACCAAAGCACATGCCCACGAAGGAGGATTGCAAAAGCTGATTTTGGTTATTAACTAGATTGACTGATGGATTTGTATGGGTCATTGCGTATATCTTTTGCATTTTCCAGTGGTCAATGGCTGACCTGGTTGACCGAGAGACTTCTGCCGAACCGGATCACAGAAATGCGCATACATCAACCGAATTAATCGACGGGATGGAACCGGAGGAGACAGTTATATCTACATAGCCACCCATCAGCGCGATGGAAGTGACTGTAAGATACCACTCCAGGGGTTTAGTGCCCCTATTTGTCCGAAAAGAAAGCATAGGAAAAGACAAGGGGCGAGTTAAGTGGCGTCCTTGTACTCCTCAAGCACACTGTTTTCATCTGAATGACCAAATTTCCACACCTATCAAAATCACACTATATCATCGTAAACACACATGATATAGGCCATTTATGAGAACAGGTAGTTCAGTGCGACGAAGTCTACGAATATCTGAAATTACCGCGTGCACTGAGTAGCTTGATCACAACCTGCTTGTCTGTGCATGGAACTTTCGGACCCGGTAGCAATGAGGCCATACTTATGCTAGGAATGTCATATCCGAGGGCGGACATTGACTCTCCCGAGTAACATATGGGCAGTAAACGTACGGGCCAGAGTACCAGCCCTGGACTTAGGGATGGTGGTCGGTTCTACATAAGGAGCGGCGTAGCTTCAGATTGGCTCCGAAATCATAATGCCGTAGAACAAGTACTTGGGAGAGCAAGACAACGAGTTGGGAACTCTGATCGAGCCAGAACAGCAACGTACAGGCTTGATAATCAGAATATGAGGGGGGTTCAATGGCCAGCACACCCAGCATTCACGAACCGCCATTTTCTCGACTTAAACAACCGTTCTCATGCACGGAGGGTACAAACTGAGTTCAGTTTGTACGTCGCTAACCTCCGAGTTTTTGGCAAGTACCTCGACTCTATATGCTATGAATGCCGTGACGTGTATCAATGAAGGCATCAAGCCCAGAGGTATCGACGCTATATATACATGTATATATGTATGTAAGTTACGGAGGATTGGGCAACATCTCCCATAGAAGTACGACAAAAGCCGTGATGTCCACCAACAGCATCGTGAGTCCAAGTTGCATCTCACCCATGGTTGAATATTCGCCATCACCCAGTCTCCCCAAGCTACCCAAGCCAGAAGACTCGTGTTACATAAATCAAGCATTGCTAGGTCTTGGATTATCAGCGCAAGACCAAGTAAGTCAATTGAGAGTATCCTAAGCTCGGACTACCCAAGCACGTAGCCAGCTCCTCGACGTTGCAACAGAAACCTGACAAATTGTCCGCATGCGTTCCATAAAATAGTACGCGGCCGCGAGCCTCAAATTAGTAGGTAATACCAAGAAGCGGGCGACCGCCTACCAACCCCAAAGATCGCATCCGCGTCACAAGGCCTGATCTGTCACGGCGCGTCACGTCATGTCAAGAAGCAGTTAACTCTCACCAAGCATATCATCGTCTTTCGGTGACCCGGGTTCCCGCACCGCTCATATATTGTCGGCCAACCCGCTGCTGCAAGCACGCCGTTCGTTATACGTCTGCCATCTTTTGTATGGCGGTAGACTGCAGTTGGTAATTTGGGATTTCCCATTTCCCCCCACAACAACGCATGCACGCCCCCGGCTAAGCAAAGATCACCCAGTAGCCCCCTGTTCACGATCACGGCTTGCACCCACACTCTCTATTCAAACGGGGCTGCGTTCCTGCGGGACGTTTGTCGCGATATTGGCCATTGCCGCTCCCGCTGCCGGGATCCACGATGTTGCCTGGTGCTTGTTGTGCCTTGCTGCAGACTCCCGAGACGAGACCGGAAAAAATGGGTATGCAGCCGACAAGCGCCATTGCCCTGAAAAGCGGGCTTTGGGCGCACCTCGCACCTTGTTTTGTCCTCCCGTTGCGGGATTGCAACCTTCCCGAGTCAGCCGAGAGCCGGGGTGTGCTGGGCGAAAACGGGTCACCCGAGCCTAATTTAACGACATTGAAGCGCACCGTCGGACAGGATCGCCTCCAGGCCAAAGAGAAATTTCTCCGGGATGAACTGGTACCACCGATGAGGTGCCCGACGTGATTATATAGATGGGTCTATTCGATGTCAATAGGACTGGACGCAAACGGGGAAGACTGGGTCCGTTATTGATGCGGCAAGATTCCATAATTAGCATTTCCCCATTCGGCAATAAGTCCTTTCGTATACTTCCTGATGGGGAAATCCCATGATGCAAGACTCGGGTCAGCTTTGCTCCTATCGATTCCTGGCTTTTCAATTCCACGAACCGGGACCGGCATATTGAGTGGGAGGCGAATATGCAGAGATCGGCTGACCCCAGAAACTATTGATGTTCTCATAAAGGAATAAATAGTTGTTGTTAGGGCAAATACGAACGATTGTAACGTTATATTCTGCATAGTATTTTAGCACAACACGTCGGATAGAGAAGGTTTGTCCTGACTGAGAGTATGCTACGGCAATAAAGCGCCATCGATTCTTAGAACTCCATGACATATCCCACGTTTGGACATGCATACGCCCCTGGAGGAGAAGGAAACCGCTAGTTGATATCTCAGTATGATCTGGTAAGGCGTCAGGGAAAAATATGTCGCTAGTTAGTTAAGGGTTGAAGTTGAACCGCGCGGCTTGGCTAGAGTCGAAATAGAAAAAAAGGACGTTAAGAAGTTTATATGTGCAACATTACCCGCATTTTCCTGCAATCCATTTCTTTTTATCGAAGGACGGAAATGCTGTCACGTTCTCGGACCTGAAAATGCCGGACATTGTAGAAGCCCGAGGCTCGTCTCTCACCAATTATTCGCCGAGAGGAATGTTCTAGGCGCCTCCTCGGCAGCAATCTCGAGACGCAGTTGTCAGATTGCAACAAACCCAAGTTGTCTGCTCCGACAGCGACCAAGTCGGGACGTTGGATCAATCAGAGGACAAGCCTGGCATTCATTGCTTTTTGCACCTTGAATTGGTGTATCACAGACTGTGACTGATCAGCAAACAAGACGTAGATGTTGTTGGTGACAGACAAATATGAGGGATGCCCTCAGTCCTGCCAGTTGATTTGAGTGTTGATGTAAAAAACAGTCGGGAGGTGGGTGACCAGAACTTGACTACCTTGAATTTCAGAAACATCGTCATAACCAACTGTCATGAGGAAGAAAACCCCTGGGCAACATTTGTCGGAGGACGCCAATCAGCCTCATCATGTGGCGCCCTTTCACACCCGAGTGGACACAGTCATGGCAACATAAATGCCAGATTTGTGGTAGTGCGCAATGAACTGGAAGTGGATCAAATCAGACGTAGTGGGAACTACCGTGTGGAATACGTGATGTAAGAATCGGTACCGGAGAGAGAGGATGTGAGGCCTTGGTTGACTAAGCTCGAGACCAGGGTCCTGGCTGTGATGCTCGCCGCCGAGCGCAACCGACGACGCCCCTTATGTCGTCAAGAGGCAAGACAAAACGCCATTCAAGCTATGCGCAACGAGATGCAGCTTAGGAGGAAAAAGGGAGCTTAGTGCATCGCCACCGGGCGTCTTGGATCCAGACCCCGGATTGCCCGGCTATGCCTGTTCGGGACGTAGCTGAAGAGCCATGTACACTGCAAGCAGAAGCTCCGCTCTGGATCGTCTGGCTGGATCCCGCGTGTCTGATACTTGTTGGTCGCCCCAGTCTGAGTTGTGTGAGGGAAAGGGGGGAGGGCAAGCGCAGCGGATCGGGTTTGGTTGCGCTAGATCTCTCGCTAGTTCCTGTTGTGCAGACAGTGCAGACAGTGCAGACAGAGCAGACTAGCATCCAACAGGTTAGGATGAGAGAGTTAGCGAAGGAGGGTGCGGTAGTGATCTCTCAGACTCTTTGCAACATGCCGATCGTCGTTTGTTTGCACACCCAATCGTAGGCAGGAAAACAGGAGCAAGATTGAGAAGAACCACCCCGAATGTTTTCCTAGCTGCTTCTTGATGTTGCCAGCTTATCGTGACCTCGTCGTCCAATGCAAGCAAAGAAAAGCTTTTTGTTGGCCTGATGCTTTTGGGTTGGCGCCGGCAGCGTTGACAGGTTGAACTTTCCATAATTCCGGACCGCAGAGATCGATGTCCATCGCTGTTCTGTTGCCTTCACAGCTGCACCAGCTACCAATCAAGCAGTATCTAAACCTCAGAACTTTTGTGATCACCATCCAGAGGGCCTTCCTCACTGATGCCTGAAACAGCGACCGCCACGTTCAACGTCGCGACTACTGTAATCTTTTTCTGCTTCCCTCGCGGGGGACACAAACTTTGGGACGACCAATTTAGCGTCCACGCCCACTTCCATTTACGGACTTGAGGCTATATTTTGGCAGAACTCTGATTCAGACCCTGAGAGATTTGAGTTCGGATCAGCCTGAATTAATCGGTCGGGGCGTCGCCTAAGGGTAGCCAGATCCGCCAGTCCAAATACCAAAAGTTTGAGAAAGGGGGCACGATGCTTCCAAGATGCTATGGCCTCCTGGCATGTGAAGTGTGTCAAGCAACCCAGCAAAGTCGGTATCGCCGTGGAGTTGGCATTTCACGCTAACAAATCGCCTCCAAGGTCGGAATTGAGTTAGTTAATGGTGCAAGCCTTGCTCGCATCACTTTGGACGAAAAGACCGGTCACTTTGCAAACCTTTGGCATATCGATGTTAAGACGTATGTTGGAATTATGGCGGTGCTGGTTCTATTCCCTCACAAACTCATGGCCACAAAAACCATTCTTGTCGGGAGGTAACGAGGAAGAACCCATCCGGGTTGAAGCCTACCACTTCGCAAGGCCAAGGAAAGCCAAGTCAGCAACAAACTTTGGGAAATCTTCTCAACCAAATGTCCTTTTAGGCCACGAGTGGGTATCTCGCTCATGAAAATCAGAAAGCCCTTCACGTGCCCCCGACCTGATGACGATGACAGCCAGAATGCGCAAACCCCGTATCATTGAGAGCCTAACCCTTTCGCCTGTTCCCTTCTCGACATCGTACACTGTTTACCTCCTTGAACGCCCCGAGAGACCAGAATATCTATGACCCGTTGTCATGTCCTCCCAGATAGAAAGACATAGGAGAGGCGTCGAGAACCCAGAAAAGCCAGAAAAAGAGAATCAATACGCGGGATCCTCTTAATGAACGCCTCCAGAATATTATCGTAACCCTGCCGTGCTTCCATTTGCTTCCGTAGCCGCCACAATTTTAGGTATCCTTCTGAGCCAAAATTGAGTTCCGTAACCTGACTCCTATCCTGCAGCCGTGTTTCCCGAGCCGCTGTCCATCTCAATCGATTGTAACACTCTTCGTCTCCATAAGGATGTGATATATACACAGCAGGTTCGGTCGATGGTAAATCACGGGAAAATATCGTCATATCGGCATCGACCGCCTTTGCTGACCGTAATTATAGAAGGGCCTAGCTTGTCTCAGCTGCCTTCGTCTCTCCATCCCATTCGTAGTGATCCCTAAAGGGAGGAAAGATGAACGTATTGCTGTCTAAGCATCCTTCCCAATACTATTTGTCCTTCCATCCGGATCTTGCTTTATATCATCTCGCGGGGAGGTATCGTTTCCGCTAGTGGGAGAGCTCTTGCCTTGGCCACATCCCTTGACCAACCGATGTCTCTTGAGCGCGTCCTTTCGAGAAAAGCTCTTGTCGCAATGCTCGCACGGGAAGGGTTTCACGGCCAAGTGAATTCTCTTGTGACGCTTCAGATCGTGATTCCGGTTGAAGGATTGCGGGCACTGGTCGCACTTGAATGGTCGATCCTGTTGAGAAGGTTGACCAGTTGTGTACAAATGTGACCCCAAATGATGACCTTGGTAGGCGTGAGGTGGCAAACCACCCATGCTACCCATCATCGTCATCTGACTGTTTGGATTTTGCAGATTGGACATGACGGGCATCGTCTGAGGCATGGACGAATAATGATATGGCCGTGGCGCAGAGTACTGCTGCGGTGCTTGCATGGGAGACAGGTGGGTATTCATTGCGGGAATCCCTCGCGATAGGCCAGCTGTTGTCGTCGGTGAGGGTTGCGTTGGCGAGGGTTGTGCTGGTGCATAGGATGAGTAGGAGGGCTGTTGAGACGCAGATGACGAGGATGCGTAGAATCCTCCAGGGTTGCCCATAGACCGTGAATAACTGTCCGCTGGTGCAGTGGTAGAAGCCGTCTGTGGCTGGGAACCCGAAGCCTGAGAGCTGAGAATGGTGCTGTGATGCATAGACTGATGCGAAGAATTGGGGGGGAGGGAGGAATGACCAGATCCTCCTCCAGGCATCGGGAAAGGCGTAGGCACATTGTCGAACGGAGGTGCGAGGTTCTCGTTGCCCGTTGCTGGCGACTGTGAGCTTCGATGGTAGGGATTCGTGGGTGGTGAGTAGATGTTGCGACCGTATTGGGGCTGTATCAGCCCCGTCTGTCCTTGATTCATGGCCGGTGAGCTGTATGTATACGAGGAGGGTCCGGGCAGTTGCCAATTGCCTGGAGGCGGGTTATAAGGTGGGATGCCACCGGCCTGAGAGCTTTGTGAGCTGCCACTATTCACGCTCGACGACAGCGGACTGAGACCCTCGCTACCGGTTACTCCTGGAGGCATCGTCAGAATATGTCTCGAGGGCAATGCAACCAGGGCTTATATCATGCATAGTAATAAGGCAAGGGCTCCAGAACGCGACGCGACCTCTGGATCTCAAAAATCATACAAGCTTCTCAGTGGGAGAAGAAAAAAAGAAAAGAGAAAGCTGGGGGGAGGGGGGGGTGTTCGTACTGGGAATATTGATGTCCACCGGATTCGGCGGTGGTAGCTGGAAGTGTGGGAGTCCGCCAGCCGCAGGTCTTCTGCTTGCAAAGCTGCCAACTTCCATTCTACTTGGGTGTCGATCGGTTGAGGCAATCGCGGGCCAGGTTTCTGTCCAGGCTTCCTGAGGAAAGCTCGAGGCAACCACGTTCCCCACAACTCTAGACAGCAAGAGCGACCGTCTTATCCAGGGGTGACTTTCAAAACTTCGGGTCGGACCAACGACTCTTGCTACAGTTGAATTTCCTCTGCTGTGACTTGATCGTGGCGACGACCAAATTAGAATCTCTCCGACTTTCGGAGTCCTTTGTTGACGATGCTGTCAAGGGAGCCAGAAACCAGGAGTTGTAATCGACAGTGAGGATTGATAAGTGAAGCTTGAAGAAGTTATGGTCGTCGTCCCAGGATAGTAGGGTCCCCAGGAGGCGTCGACTGTCTTGTGGTTCAATTTTCTGTGGATGTATGGCTTGCGGTTCGGGCTGGCCGTTACAACATCACTTCGTCCAATGGCTTGGTGAAGCCAGAACACTGGTGACTGCAACAAGGAGTTCCTGGGACGGGGGGGACTGGGACGGGGACTGGGACCGGTGTTGAAGGTTTTCCTTGGGGGTGGGTTCCGAGCTTTAAGGTGGACGTCGATCATCAGGATGGCGCCCGGGAAGGCGCCTGTCGAAATATATGGGAAAAGTCTCTATTGGGTGACAGGGCCCCCGGCTCTGTGCGCATAGGGTGTGGTTTTGCTTTTCGGCTGGCTTTGGTGGCTCTTTGCTGGGCCTGGCGGGATCTTTCAAAGGTGAAATGAACCGGGTCGGGCTAGTCTTAGTGTACGTCGCCCCCTTAGTCCCTAGCCTAGCTTGGATGGGCTGAAGGGCTGCCGGACGGGTCGATACTTTGCGGGTGACTGACTGTGCTAGGTACCGAGTACTGCGAAACTCTGTTTTATTGACTGGCCACTACGGGTCTCCTTTACCTTTCATGTGGGTTTTGGTACTGTCGTCAAGATGGGGTTTGAAATCTCGCAGCCAGACTCTGCCCCAGAGTTTCACACGTTAGGGGCCCAGGTCCAAGTGCCCTGGGAAACGACAGATGGTGGCTTGCTTGTTGTGGGTGGTATGGCAGTCTGGGGGGGGGGGTGAGATGAGTGGTAGGTGCCGGCCTGCTGGGAGAGGCGCTTGTTATGGAAAGCCGCGAGCCTGCTCACCCGCGAACCGAAAACCTGGTGCGAGAATGACAAGTTTGAGATGAGGGGAGGGATACACCCACGTCGTCAGTGGAGGAGAGGAGGGAGGGAATCAGCTGGTTGGAGGACGACTCGTGTGTGTGGTGTGTATATCGTTAGATGTACTCAAGGATGTTCGTCGGGGGCTGGTTGAGTTGCTAACACCAGCTGACTTTGTACTTATCGAGAGTGAGAATTGGGGCAACGGGGGATGTCAAGTGTGGGATCAGATCCATGTAAGAAGAGCTGAAGGCCAGAACCCTGCCGCTTGGCGACACATAAGTGCCCCATGCATCCAAGATTCCGGGATGGCTCCTAAAATGTTCAAGAACTACTACACAGGTCTTATTGACACACACACTGACCAGGTGAGATGACTGACTGTCAGTTAGTGACCAAAGGGAGACAAAAACACAGGGTCACTGTTTGTGTTGGGAATGATTGGGGTAATTCCTGCTTCTAAGCTGTCAACGCATGGCTGAGTGCTGGGCACCTTGCTTGAGCTCTTTAGCAGCGCTTACCGGAACCACATAAGCAGACGCTGGTATCCAAGGCCATTTCAGGTGTACGAGTAATCTCTCTCCTAGTCTATTACCCAAAGTGCACTTTTCTGGAGCCGAGCTCAGCTTAGGGCCCGATGCCTGCTAGGGTGCGTGCTGACACCCCCCTTGTTCACTATTCGACAAGGGCACAGTGGCTCGGCCGCGACGCATGAAGTAGACTATTGGGGCAACTTTTATCGTGGCCATTATCTATCACTCCGAGGGTGCTTGCTCAATATGTGCTAGCCAGACCAGTTCAATCCGTATTCTTAGACTTTTGATGACAGCTTGTACGCGATGCAAATACGTACTTGCAAAAACAACACACTGCGAATCTCGCATTCCGCTCAAATCGAATCCCCCTCAATGAATTATTGTCTTGGCGCACGATCAATCCGATGTGGACTAGTCTTTCAGCTCTAGGGTTGCAACTTGTTATTAGTGCCTCGATGGCCGCCGCTCTGCGGCTGCGATGTGATACTGGTGCAGAAGCTTGGTTTTCCACCGCAGATGATCTGATGTATGGGTTGTGTAGGGATGTCACGGAGTATCCGTCACGGTGGATGATGGATGAGGGGAGCCTGATATTGATATTGAAAAGGAATGTATATTGTCATCAAGTCAGCTCCGAGGTTATTAAATCCTGCGACATTATCGTAATCTTGGAAAGCTTGGATTATTGTATGATAGATCCATATCAAACATTTGCTTGTGATGTATTGGCCATATAAGGTTCGAGTATTACCAGAAGAAAAGAAACGAAGGTTCAAAAAGCTGTGACGAGGAAGCAAACAACTTCACCGCACTTGACTGCATTGAATTGCAGGTAATTTTACACTCGAGGCTCAGCCAGCCCCTACCAGGAATGATGATCTGACGCATAAGTTCCGAATCCTCACTTACATAAACCCCCCCAAGCGGGTTATTGTAGGCAGCCCCCAATCAAAATGACAACACTGGATAGACAGGTTCATTGGCAGCATTGCAGTGAGCCGCAACCATCAGACATAGCAAAAGAAAGACGGCGACCTTGATCGTAAAATACTTCTTCGTCACAGCTGAGTCGATCTACACAGAAAATCCACACAGAATCCAGCCCAGGGTACACAACCCGGAACTTCAGACATCCATCTAGGCCTGTCCTAGCCTAGCCCTTCCCAGCGCCTCGAACAACCCGCGAGCATACTTCGTGCCTAGGCAGTCACTAGTGCCGCTTGTGCTGCATGCAGCATGGGATCACAAAGCGGATGTAGCCAGAGATGGGCTTGGGGCAGCGAATGCAAGGGTGTCCCGGTTTGCCAGAAGAAGTACCTGTGTACAATTTGACACAGTGAAACAGAACCGCAAGGGTGTCGGTCAATACGGAGAATAGCCATGAATTGTGTCCCCAGCATCGCACGGGCCGTGGAGGTAGTAATGGGGTTATCATGCAATGGAAAGGACGTCGCATGTTTGGTCGTCCCAAATCATGTGTTGAGAGACTTCAGATCAGATAGAGTTTGGGATTCGGGACGAACCATTCGAGCTTTGACAGCTCCACGTCTATCTAAGTAGAGACGAGCACAAGCTTGAACCCAACCTCGAACTCAGTCGTCGAGAAGCTCTAGTCGAGCTAGCGGAGCTGTCAACTCAACTTTGAAGTCCCAGATCAATTCACGCTGCAAGAAACTGACAAGTCAAGGTCAAGAAATGCAGGAGCATGGGGCCTTTGGGTGCAGTCCATTGCTTGGGTTGCACTCCCAAA
Source organism: Pseudomassariella vexata (assembly GCF_002105095.1). Lineage (NCBI taxonomy): Eukaryota > Fungi > Ascomycota > Sordariomycetes > Amphisphaeriales > Pseudomassariaceae > Pseudomassariella > Pseudomassariella vexata. The sequence goes on along the minus strand of NW_024467959.1, from coordinate 1,078,563 downwards.
CAGCGAGTTTCCAGGGTCTTCTCAGGTAAACCCGCGGGCCTTGTTGCTCGACCCTTGTTTCTCAGCCACACCGTGCGGGCGTGCCTGCTGCAGTGCAAGTGCTGCAAGGACAAGCACTACACAGCGTGTCCCCCGCGGCGTGGAAGCGCTGGGATATCAATACGAATGGCGCATCGAAAGAAGAAATATGTGCGAGCTTGACGTTGATAGGACTTACTTATTCTGTCTTTCCTTTTCTCTGTGTAACCAAATCCTGCTGGTGCACACGCTCCTAAACTTGCCGTCCATTAAATCAATCAATCAAATCATCAATGACGAGAGACTCCTCCCCCCTCAAAAATTCAAAATCCCATGTCTATTAATGGGCAGGTTCGAAATGGAATTAACTAGGGGTGCCTCGTCTTCAGGGCATTTTAACGAAACTTGACATGCAGATTCCTAGATTCTTAGATTCTTCTGACGCCATCGTTCGGCAGCTCGAGGGAGTAGGACTCCAACTCGTCCGCGTGCAGCGGAGATCTATATGTGCATGTTTTATCACAATACCATCCCGATGTGTTTGGATTGACCGATTTTTATACTCCGCGGCACGTTGGGTGTCTATGCGATGCAACCTCACAACGGCCCTGGGTGGCCCTTCTGGTACACTAAAGTCATTGCTCTGTGCGCGTGGGGTATTACCAATAAATTGACTGACTGCCCGATGATGAACTGTTTTCAATACTATTAATAAGTCTAAAATACCTTCTTCCCGGAGCCTTATGATTGACGTCCTTTTCTCCATGCACCGCCCAACGACAAATCCGATTTGCTGCTTTATTCTTTGCAAACATGGCACTTGATGACTTGTCTTGTCTACATAGTAACTATAGATTGATAAGTTCGGTGTAGACACGGGTTCTCAAGTTATTAGGATTGACGAGCTCCATGACATGCCATCGGCCAAGTTGCAGGTCGGAGCCCCATCAAATGCAGCATCATCCTTTCAAATGCGTGAGGCATTCCTTCGCGGCGACTAGGCCTTAGAATACATTGCCATGAGAAGCGCAAAAGGCTTTGCATGCCAAGCTACCAAGGTAAGATCGCCATCTCGAACTGTGTATATTTCGGCTGGCAAGTACAAAGTACGTACCGTCTCCTCTATCTACAGCAGCAGTGGCGCAACCCCCAAGATCTTAGCGGGATGTATGGCGCAAAACAAGGTTAACCGACGCTGTAACTTCATCTGTTCTCCAGGGCTCCCCAGGGCTCCCCGTCATCATGATTAACTGCATCCATGTCATTGCCCAATACAAACACACCCTGCTATTGCCATCGGGAGCCTGGGTGTAAGTTGGTGATATTTGGGAATCCATTGGCACCAATTGCACGATAGGCCCTGGGCCGACCCTAGGCTACTAGCACAAGGGGCCCCACAGGGAGCCCGTTCAAGCCCGTGAATTCATTTAGCGGCATGCAGAGACCTGGCGTAGTAGGCTCGCCGTTGCGCATGCCGACGAAGCAAAAGCCAATGGCCCAGTTTCGGCACCGTATGAGTGCTTAAAGCCATTTTCACTGTCCTATCTACCGGGCTGCCGATTGAATGGAACAAATCGGGCCCCTGGCACGTCAGGTGGGGATGGCGGCTTCATGCCATCGGCTGCGATGCAACTTTGGACTCGAACCGGTCGACGTCCCACATGGGCACCAAGATTCCCACCCCGCATTGGCGTCGTACGGCGCGCTTTATTTTCACATCCATCCTGGTTGCCACGAGAGCGTTCGCTGTTCATCGGACCTTCCGCTGCACCCAGCAGAGTTAGGCATTGCGGAAGATAGGATCGTGGGTGTGGTACCAAGCGCTGTGGTGTGTCTCGTGGTGTGGTTGGCCTCGCGGCCTACGAAGTACAGTGCATGGGCGATATTGGAAACCAGGTCTGCCAGGTGCATACACTTATGCTAGCTTTACGCGTCGATTTCCCAAAGAAGAACAAGTCACTATTGTGCCTTTCCGCTAGACAGAGGCGGCGGCCTGCTCAGGGAGACAACATTGTCGTGCATGTCAAGCTCGTCGACCAAGCATTATCTCCTAGTCGTCCCACGTACAAATCTCATTTGGAGCCCTATATTTCCAACATCGATAACAAGGGCCATAAAGAGTCCAGAATGGAATTACAGGCCCTGATCGACGCAGACTTCCCGCGCGTGAGGCTGCACCTCAAGAAACCCGAGCCTACTCAACTATACGAAACCAACCTCAGCTGTGGGCAGAGAACCATCGACTTATTACCAAGGACAATACTCTATCCCGGACCTGTATGAGCTCAACCTGTATCAATATCTGGGCAGTTAGTTCTGTCCCGGAAATTGCTTTGAGCTCTACCCTGCAACCTTCGGGATTGTCCTCCCTCTCTCCATATTGATAGGCTCAAGCAAAAAGAATGTTGTATTGCATTTGTTTTTTTCGGTCCTGTCCGCTCAATCGGGCTTTGTATGCCGTCCGGCAGTACCTTCCCAGCTCCCCCCTTCACGACGTGTTCAGCTCTTCTAGAGTCCCCAGGCTAGTCCTCGTTGGGACACGGCTCGCGGTCTACGGTGGGACTAGATCGCCGCTCGTAAAGGCTATCGCTTATACCAGCCGGGGACGAATTAACCTGCTTTCTAGTAGCTGAGGACTAATAATAGCGACCTCACATCAGCGAGGACGTATTTCTCTTAACAACTTAGGTTGGAAACGATGAAAGAAGGATTATATCAACTCATTCAATAGTAAAAGCGCATCGCTTGGACGGCGCACAAGCCAGTTGGCATTCTTCAGCGCCAAACACACACGAAGAGGAACGAACCCATGGCCCTGGATCGACCCATGTGTCCGGCGCACAGCAATATGAGGACAATGGCAGTTGGCTTGCAGCCCAGAACCCATCCGTGATCCAGTTGAGGCTTGCATCCGCCTCCCTCTGATCTGGATGTTGCCTGACAGACGGCTTCGGAACCCTTTCCGAGAGTGACCAAAGCTCCAACCTCCACCAGGCTCGATGTTTCCTAACCGTCCGGTCCCGGTCGCACGAGCTGGCCTTACCCGCCTTATCACTTAGCAACAGCAACGTGTGAGAGGCTTGCGTTTATTGGCAATGACACAACTTTGGCAATGAATGAACAGCAAAAGGTCAATATCGGAAGGAATCATGACTGCGCGCCTATGACACAGCCCGACATTGTCCACCACACCTTTCAATGAGCTATCAACAACGGCGAAGGGTGAAATAAGGACAATAGTTCTCAATCCCCCGCCTTCAGGGGTGGCCGCTGAGTTGGCCAGTGTCTGGCTGCGGCAAAGGTGACCACTTGCGTGCGAGTTCCTCATCACCGATTTTAGATCTATTAATTACCTCCGCCATACAGGCGATCGACGGCAATTTCTTCCTAATTGTGGAATAAATCCAACATTTTGTGTAATGCGGTGCACTATCCCATGACGAACTAAGTAGCTCTTGGGCAGCGGTATACTTGGTGTTCAGCAGCCATGGCGGACTTTAATAACCCTCAAGTGGAACTGTATACGACGATAAGCACGATATAGGCTACCTATTTGCTTCAATACCGGTCATTTAATTTCACACCTGATAAACTGATACCCCAAGATGGTCTTTTTGTGGGACTGCCATTTGGTTGATATAGGGACCGGCTCTTCACACCCACATCTACTCTTTTGGTAGCTGACTGCATGCTTGACTAGTTCAGGTGACAGCTGCCTTTGCATGGTGCATTCGTTTTGCAGTAGTCGAAACTTGCGATTTCTTGATGGATTAGACTCTTTGCGGAACCCATGTGCCCCCCATTTCTTAAACCCAGAAACTCAGCCGTTCATGGGGAGTCTAGATCTAGGGAGATCGTGAGTCACAGTAGCCGTAGCCTTTCTCCCATGCCGGCTGATGTTATGCAGCTTACTTGCTTCTGCGGAGAGGCAGCCACGTTCAAAAATTCGAAGAAACTGTGAGAGTTCTTGATTCCCTTAGCCTTATGGCTCGTGATACGGTGGGAGTTACTTACGTCGTTCCCGTGTGTTATTCCTGTAATTTCTCATTGTCAGAGCCTTCTGTAGAGTCCAATGTCTCGAAGGAGATTTCGTCCTGGGCGACAAACCGGTCTTGCCAAGGGGAAATCTAGTGAGTTCGCGGCTCAGCTCGCAGTATCCGACACGGGATCATATCGTTCCGTCCGTAAGCTTTCTCGCTTGTCTTCACATGCACAGGGGCGGTGAGGTTCCGGGACAATGATAACACTTATTAGTAGTGTAGACAAAGAGAAGACCGTGTGACTTATTCTCCAAATATGAGTACATTTGAAACAGGAGATTGGTCATTATACGTCTCACTGATTCGTTCCTATATCCAGTTGTGCTATGGATCAGTCGGACCTCCGTAGGAACCAGGAACAGGCTTGCGTGTCAAGAACCCCCGAGGAATGCCAGCTGACCAGCCCACCTGGAGACATTCGGTGGGACCATATCTGCATGTCAATGTAATGTCCAAAGTAAGATAGATATGCTTACTCTGAGAACTCGAAGTAAAAGTTTCGCAACGTACTTGTAGATACTACGGTGGCTGTTGGTTCACCCAGTCCCAAATTCAGAAAACTACTGCTTTCTCATGAAAACACGCACACGCAGTCACCCAGAAGGAAGTACGAATGGCACTTGTACATTGATGCAATGAACCATATAGATAAAGAGAAATAAACGACCTGATTAGACTCACAGGAAGGGGCTTAAAGGACCGATCCCACAGTTCAGGTTGTAAAGTCTTGCCGGAGTCCTATGGGAACGAGATATCTAGTGTCCGATTCGCTGCGGCAAAATCCTTTCCGTGGCTTGAAGCATGCCAAACAATCATTCTACATTTGTTCGATCCCAATTTACCATCTACTGTGTCAAATTCTATTCTGATGACCCGGACGCGGAGTTCTCTATTACTTGAGTCCATTCAGGGGCTTCATCTTGTCCTACTAGTAACCTCATTCACAATTGTTGATAACCTATTCAATCAGTATCTGTGCCACTAGATACTCAAGTGCTTGATAGTATTGTGCAATTCTTACCAAGATTACTCTGTGCCTCCGGTATAACTTCCTCAACCATAGTCGTCAACTCAATCTGTGAAGCTAATCTCGTCAGTGTCGTCGGGCTTGTGATTACTGTTACATCAAGCCCAGCTCCTTCGCTTATCTCTCGAGAACATAGATCGTAGCATTGCCAAAAATTCCATAAATTCTCCTTTCTATGCCAAGATTTATTCCATAGAAATATCCTCGTTGTGGAGGAATAGTTAGTCTCCCAGCGTGTACAACTGTATATCCCTATGCCCCATACGCCTTTCTCCACTTCAGCGCATGGGGTCTGCCAACACGGCTTCTTCTGGTACCAGAGGTTGCAATCGGATACCGCTATCGTATTACGATAATTCATTTATCATCAGACGCCGTCATCGCCCGCTTTCCTCTCGGGATTTCTGCGTGCTGGCCAGCGAAGCGGGAACTTCTAGCTGTGGCCGAAGATAACGACACTTTTGCTAGGCAAAGATGTTGGGCTCCGTAGACTGAGTGGAAATAGCCCCATAACTTTTCAGGAATAATGAACTGCACGCGATCGTGTTGCAGCTACGAGGCACTGCCTGAGTAAGGCTTTGGCTGGCGTGTGCCAGTGAATATTGTCGATCAGACGCCAGAGCCCGGTGTTGCTTCTCCTGCTGTTGTTTCTCTTCATAGTGCTGCGTATGTCCTCTAAACTGACTATAATATAGACCCTAACTTTGGGTAGAGTGATATTCCACCCACCAAAAACAAAAGCATGTTAGGCTTCTTCTGGCTGGAGCAAGTCGCGGAAGCCCGATCCAAAAAGGATGATAGCATGTTCTGCCCGCGTAAACGCGACCCAGTGCCCCGTTTGCAAGAAGGGCTGTTGCCTTTGTTTTTAAAGAGCTCCTGTTGGGTTGACACACCCATAAAGTCGAAGAAACCTCGAGCTGTTGACGGGGCGTAGATTTCAAGCGGAAGCCTACGCCCGCTCCTGTGTCAATATTCTCGTATAGTACAATGATCTGTCCTGATATGTAACAGATATTGTCTACTCCATCTTTCACGCAGAAGTATGCCGCCTTTTCTTTTATTGACTCTTCCGATTCGTCGCCTAATCTCGTGGACGTTTTGCCCATGTTTCTGGCACCCTGGCATAGATCGGAGATTTGAGACTGACAAAGTTCAAAAAACCTCAAAGACCGCCTCAGAACCCGCATGTGTCGTGCTCACTTCCTCGAAGTCACCCTGCTCGAAGCGAAACATTCGCCGGAGACTTTCATCGCCCTGTAGCTGCTTGATAGACACGCGCAGCAACCGTCGCACCCCACTAACACCATCCATAAACCATGCCTGCCCGTCATCAATATCGTAAAACACGAAAGGTTTCTCTTCCATCATCAACAATACTCCGATGTAGTCATCACCATAATTGCTAACGTGGATTGACTTTTCTTTGTTACCAATGGCCAGAATCCCGCCAACAGTGATCGACTTCCCGACTTTTACTGATATGTTGTCAAAGTCGCACCTCTAATGCGGTTTCGAAAGTCCAGATGAGCCAATGTCATGGTTTTTGTCTCCGGCACCTTGACCAGCCTGATCAGCTAATTTGAACATTTATACATGTGATAGACCCTCAGACTCATCAGCATAGTTCCTAACGTCGTTATACCCCCCTAACATGTGACGATTTGTCTCGAGATGTCGGTTTGTTAGTATCAACGGTGAGCGTCTCACTTGTGGGACCTGACGGTCCTCATACGAGATGTAACTTCCATTATCATTGAAGAACATATGCCAGTACATCTAGGATTGGTAGCCTGAGAGGCTGCCAGCATTGCTGAAGATCCCTTAATGAAAACCCTCCCAGAAAAGTCGATTGCTTTGTTGGCATTCAACAGTGCAGCTATGATGTCGAGCGAGACTCCACCCCGAGTCGACGTGATAACGCCAGGGAATATGGCAGCCCTGAACTACCGTTGGATTATTCAACAGATTATGCAAGCAGCTACCGGAGCCGGAATCCATATTGCCGCTTTCTGGCTCGACTTCAAACCCAAATCTACGCGTTGGTATTACTAGTCTCAGTTGCCCTCCCATTGAGGGCGTCTTCAACGTCAAATGCTATGATTACCAGGATGCAACAGGAAGTGAGCCGTCTCAATGGCGAGCAGCGAAGGGCTCCACCTAGTCAAGCAAGTTTTTCGCCCACTTCCGCAATGGAATAGCAATTACCTGAGGCCACAATACTCAATCTCGAGTTGACGTACTCAGCCGAGAGATATGCGCCTCCTGGGCACTGACCCAAACTGCTGGGAGCTTCTGTGAATAATCCATGTTACTACTCGCTTTGTGAGTGAAGTAGGTAGAACTCTTACCAGAAGTGAATGCTTCGCCACTCAGGGTTTGTTAAAGTATTCGAAATGGTTTCGGCCCTGTTTTTAGCCAGACTTATTATCTCATATGCTCAATACATAACACTGCCTGTACGTTGTTCGCACTTCCGGCCAACGTGATAGAGAGTTCCAGAACTTAATGGATGGGCTCGGAGTATTTTTGTTCGTGGAAGAAGGAGACGGTCTACATCGAAGTTGATATGATATGCAACAGACCCGGATTTTCGGCTGGCCGATTTTCTCGAGGATGGGTTTTGTGATAGCGTTCTTCGCCATATTCTATCCAGGGATTTCAAGGGAATCCTCAGTGCGGATCAAGACAGTAGCCATTCAAATGACGGGCTTTGGGTCAAGAATTCATGATATGCTAACAGGTCAGGATGTTCATGTTCATCCATCACAATCTTGTCAATGGGAGCGTTATCATAATCTCGAAGACATTAAACCTCCAAAACGTCCTATTGGATCCTTCAGAGAAACATTTGGTCAGCAAGGTCCACAGGACTTTTATATGGGAAAATTGAGCTTGATCCTCATCGGAGAACAACCGGCTCTGCATATGTTGAGTGATTTCACTACCACAAAGCCTCAAGGTCAGCGGCGCACCTTTTCAGAGAGCTTTAGAAAGTCGATGATGGACTCATTCACCTACGGTATCTGTGGAGAAGTATACTGCCAAACTAGCTGATATGCTCTGCAACTCAATCCCTTATGGCTTGGATCGAAGCGGCGTGGAGAGAATTGCAGTCGTGCTACCCGAATTGTCCATAGCCTTCGCCATCCAGTTTGATGCTGAGGCACTAACGCTTATGCACCAGCTGCTTGTGCGTTTCGTCCACACGTGGGTTGTGAAGTGAAGAAGCATCGGAATGAATGGTTGCCAAATCCCTGTCGTCAAGTCCCATGTACTTCGTAGATCGTTGGATGCAAATTGATGTTCAATTTCAGAGCTGGCGTTGCGCCAGAGCCATATGCAGAATATCCAACCGTGAAATGATCGTGGTCATCTGAAAACTCGTTGACCCCTATTTGAGATTTATTGACTGGGAGAGTCAGAAGATATGGCATTTGGGTCTACCCACGTCCAAGTGGTGTAGGATATGTCTCACGTGTGTATTCGAGCTATCCTGCTCTGCTTGGAGTAAAGTGGTCTGGGGTTGGTGCTGTGTTAGAGCTATTACCAGAGCCCATAAATCGGGATTCATAATTTGTCCCTTGATCAGCCCTGAGAGATTTGTCGACAGTGTCTTGAATGTATTCTTACACGGTGAGTATCTCTGCTTTATGCCGTCGAGATTATTTACATCAGTTTTATCGGGGCATAGCAGGCCGAAAAGGGGGAAACCAGCCGTCTTCCGCTGCACTGTGGAATGCCAATCATTTGACTTGATCTTTCTGAGATGCTGACATCTACTACAATACAGGTTACGTCGGCTTGATGACACGTCTTCTCGGCTTCAGTCCTGAAACACGCCCAGAATCGACCACGTCGAAGAGAGGGATCGTGGTTAGAAATCACATGCTCCCTGCAGACGTCAGTAAGCATGTTACTGCTTCTCTATCGAGGTAGCCTGCCTGACACGAGTACAGTTTCCACAGCCACCCTGGGGGCTGTTTTACGTTCGATTGACAACGAAACCGACAATTTTCGAGATCGACTTTCTGATATGGACGGGCGTGTCGTGGCAGGCACATCATGGTAGAGCTCTGTTGAAGAGTTATGTCGCTGCGTCGGCGGAGTGGTACAGCTAACTTATGCAAACTAACTTGAGACGGATTGTTAAATCACCGTCAAGAGGTCTGGCGCACATCCGCCCCACTTCGGAAACCCCCAATATTCAGCACTATAATTGTCAGCTCAATTGCCCACCTATTTCTTGCCCAAATTTAGTAATTGAGTTGCCCTACTTTTCCATGTAATGACACATTTTCCAACCACGCACGCAACGTAGCTCAAGCTCGCGGTAGGGCACCGAGTCGATCAGTCCGTTAATATTGGCCTGTGGCACGGCCCACCACATCCAGTCTTTTATGGTCAGCCTGTCAATCTAGTTATCATTCATAAGGTATACGTCAAGTTTCTTTCTATGGACGTACGCCATCATGTAGCGCCGCACATGCTCAGTTGGTGACTGAATATGTATAAATTGTCGCCCAAAAAGCTACGTGATATCGGATCATGGTTGTTTCGTACAATTTGTACCAAGAAATGCCTCGGCTATTTCGAATTGCCTATTCGGGTTTAGTAATGAACCAGAATTGACCATTAACCAGGAACTCAAATTGGTTCGGCCACAAGACCTGGGAGCTGAATAGAGAAGAGGAGCGACTGGACTCCAAATGCCTTTATTGCTATCCTGCCAGGCCAAGAGGAAATTCAACCAAGTCGCCCGAGGGGTAATCTTAGTACCCCAGGGTACCCTGCATCACCTGCAGCTGTTAGTCATCACACGGCGCAGACGGTCCATATTGGTAGTTGATGGTGTGGAAAGGCTGCTCAATGAGCGTTGAGCTAACGTACTCAAGACTTCATCCTTAGACAGTCTTATGATGCCGCCAGTGTGGGGTTGCCTGCAGGTGGCTTGACTGTGCTGCCGCCTTCCCATCCTGTCTCCGGTTTGATCACAATAAGAGTAGCAAGACGGAAGAAATGTTGGTTGCGAAGGGATACCATCATCCATTCTTGATATTCCTGCTCTGTCGTGGTGAACTGAGTGCCCAACGCCTTTTTCGCCGTATCTTCCCTCCCCTCCTTCACAATTAAACGCCATGCAATGCCTTTCCGGAAATCCATCAAAACTTAACACTAATTCGCCATTCATCAGTTGTGCCGTGCTGCAGCTGCCGCAAACTGCTCCGCCTGCAGCCTCTCCAGCTCCTCGATAGACATGCCGCTGTCCTCAAACTTGTTCGTTCTCTTTTCTCGGACCTACCATTAGCCGTTAGTCTGTGAACCGCGTGTGGGGGAACGTACAATGTTCTTAATTACCCTCTGCTGGTCCTTGTGATTCGCCGCTGCCTCTAGCACTGCGGGGATGTAGTCGCCAAACCCCAGCGTGTCGAGGGCCTTGGTGATGTGGTCGCATGCGATGGTTTTCTTAGCTTCCTTCTCCGAGATCTCATTTGCCTCCGACGAGACCAGAGTTATGAATTCAACGCAGCATTCAATGAGCACATCTCTAGCCTCCTTTGAAAAGCTGACACCAGTTGACGACGGCAGAATCTCCGTGACGATCTTCTGGACAGTAGCTACGTATTACGTTAGCTTAAGGACCTGTAAAAGAGAACACCAATGGACCAGGAGATGTAGTGGTTGGTGAAGTACCAAGATATTACCACGACATGCATCTACTATAGCTCATGGTGTGGAGCAAGTGGGTAATGCGTACGTACCTTTGGGTAGGGACAAATCGTCATTGCCTACGTAGGGGAATGTCAGCAGGATGTTCCACAAGTTTGAAGTGCAACCAGAAAATCGGAAAAGAATGACCTGTGCCGATGTCCATGGACTTCCAATAGCTATCCTGATTTGAGGTATGGGGCATCTTGAAGGCTTGTATGCTGTAAGGAGAGCCGGTAATTTGAAGAACATAAAGGCAATGTGAAGTGATGATGTGGGTAATACTTTGGGCTTGCGAGGTTGATGCCGAAGCTGCTTTTCATGAAGTGGGAAAATGAAAACAATCTGGCTTGGCTATATTGCTTATGAATTGGGGAGGGAATTGGGAATGTAAATAGCAAGTGCAGTCGTGTACGCCGCCAGTGGGTATTGCTTGGTACTCCAGAATTTGGGGTTTCTTTACTCTATGGCTTTCATAATCGCATACAAAATTCGACCATGATAACAGCATTCGCATTGTGCATTTGCAGTGACAGGTACAGACAGCATAGTATGGCGTAACAAAGAAAGCGCGTCCTGAGCAAAAATGACAGTGATGAACAGAATATACTCCGACTTACCTCCATACTCATGATCAGACATCTTGGGTGAATCTGAGCCGTGAATCGATCCAGTTGAAGATTAAAGAAAACGACTAGTGAATTTTTTTTTCAATGTCTTCAAAAGGAGATAGTGATTTTGCCAACGTGTGGAAGCTTTGCTTAGCGATGTGTGGACGAGTTGGTGATTTGGATGGGGGCCTTGGCGGCAGGTGAATTCCAGTGTTGATAGAACAATCGAAGAGGCAACTGTCCGGCCAGGCATGCAGCTGCTCCAGCCTGGATTGACGTTGGTTTATGTACGTGCAGCTGCCCTCCAACAGCTTGGGGTGGGGCAGAAATCCCTTGCTGAGGCGTCTGTGGCGACCCACAACCAATCAAATCCCCAATCTCCTAAGATCGTCAAGTAGCGGTGGCGCAGTCCATTATCTTTTTACCTTTTCTTTGAGGTGGGCTGCAAACAATTTTCTCTCCCTCTTCATTCTTCTCATCATTCTCAACAACCTCGATAGCTTCAAAATATGAAGAGCTCAATCTTCCTTCGTCTCTGCAATCTGAAACCGCAGCAATGGATGAGCTAAACATGGCAATGTCTTTTCATGGCCGAGTGTCAATTTCGCTCGTACTTCCGTGTCTTCCCACAGGTTCGTGCATCCCCATACCCTAGTTTTCTATTCAGCCTTGCGACTCTTCTATGATGAACACGTTGTCGCCCCAGTCTTACCACGCCCTAGGGCACATGGTGATTGACACGTCTAAGCCAAACGACTATATCTGACTTCCCGAACATTGTTACCTTCACCTGAACAATATGTTTCAGTGATTGCGCAACTAACAAGCTTGCAGAAACACAATAGCGAATGTATGCATACCCTCCCGCAGCACACAACCTTTGCATGATGCCGAATTCAAGTACTATCAAATACCGACACTCGACGACGGAAAATCTCTACGAATCCTGACACTTCCTCTATCATGAAGTTTCTAATTGCGCATCAAAGCCATCTAGCTGATATCGATCCTAGTAAGATGCGATCAATGTTTAGGAAGCACAAATTATGCACCACTAAAGAACGCGTAAGGTAAGGTACAACGAATATTTCTTTTATGCCTGCTTGTGATGACGAACCTATATTCCATGCTAAACCGGAATCATAATGACGATACTACGTATAGTCTTTTCATCTTTCGACTGAAGCTAATCAACCCTTATCATTCCTCTACTGTACGCTCTATCGTGGTCTTTTGCTGACATGTCGTGCATAGCTTGCTAGGTTTGCATCATTTTGTTCCTTGAAAGGCAGATAGTACTGCATCGTTCCATCTGCACATTTGTTAGCTGAAGTATGGCCGTGTGCGAAGCTTGACATGACATACCGGAAATGTCGTCCACTCATGTCTTTGGTTGCGCCTTCAACAAGCTTTGCTATGACGGCGCCCGGTTGTTCAGGTTTGAGCAGACGGCCACTTGCATGCTCATCAACGAAACTGGCATGTACATCGGCTGCCATTCCGGTTTTTCCCAGCTCTCGAATCTGTTGCTGCATGCCGGTGTCGACCTTACCAGGTGAGATGGCCACGCTTGTGATTTCAGGTTCCTCGACTGCCATGTGTGCACAGACATGGTTGATTGCAGCCTTGGATGTTCCATATGCACCCCATGCGACAACAGCACTGGTTGCGGCTCCTGATGAGACGAGCACAACACGCCCCTTGGACTTGCGTAACTCGGGAATGGCTTCTTTCAGCTGCATTAAGAATTCAGTTTTTGGAATCCTTGCCAAGGTGAGTTGATTCTCTTACTAAAGCAACGGCACTCATCACGTTGATGTCGTAAGCGCGTCTCCATTCCTCAGCATTGCTATCGGCGATTCTGGTAACGGGTGTTAATACACCGTGGTTGATGACCATGCCATTGATTTTGCCAAATGCCTCTAGGGCAGCCTTGATGATCTGCGGAGCGGTCTATGGCCCTCGTGAGTAGGCTGCTCGTCTCTTGAACTCGATAAGGTGATCTGCAGAGTTGCACTTACACTGAGATCACTCAAGTCGGCCGCCGCGTATTCCACCGAGGTTGGATACTGGCTCTTTAACCTTTGTAGGTCTGTTTCTGACCGAGCCACGAGGAAGACTTTGTGTGATGCACGTAGCAACAGTTCTGCTACTGCAAGTCCTAGACCACGGCTAGCACCAGTCACAATGAAAGCCATAGAAGTCATCTTGATTGTTTTTGGTGAGCTTCAATGTCTCGGAGCTTTCTTTCCAACCCAGGGGTTTTCAATGTGTTTGGTTGGTATCAATTTGAAATAGAGTAATAATTGTTTGTCCCTTCAATGCTTCAGGAAATTTTCTGATGTGGATATCTTGAGCTCTTTATCTTATCGGAGCTTCCAGCATCCATGCAATCAGGAGGGGTTATGAGGGGCCATCCATTGGTACCCTGTCGTCACTGCTTTCGGCAAACAAGACTGATAAACAGCATTTCGATAGTCGTCCGGACTGCCAGACTTGCGACTCCTTCTGTTAGTTGACGATTGAGGATTTGTTATGTCGCAGACCATCATTCTGGGCGCCGGTATCGTCGGCATCTCGACGACCTATTATCTGTCCAAGCATCAAACACCCTCGAGTATTCATCTTGTCGAAGTTTCGCCCGAGTTGTTCGCGTCCGCATCAGGATTTGCGGGCGGTTTCCTTGCGAGGAACTGGTTTTCCCCTGCCGTTGCAGAGCTGGGGGCGCTTAGTTTCGATGAACACAAGAAACTTGCAGAGAAGGAGAACGGTGCTGAGAAATGGGGCTATGCGCCAAGCACGTCGATCAGCCTATCTTCCTTGACGAAACCAGGAAAAGGAGTTGACGTCTGGTGTCGCGATGGTAACAGCCGGGCAGACGCCGCCAGTTGCGACCCTGCTGTCGGAGCAGCGCCGCTCTGGCTCCGGAGAGTACAGGGAGATGCTGTTAAAGTCATAAGCGATGAAGGCACTGTGGCTCAAGTGTAAGTCACTAGTCATCTATGGGCACATGGTGCCTCCTTTGCTACAGGATATGCCCATTGACATCGTTTATTACGTAGAGACCCATTGCAATTATCGCAGTTCCTCCTCCAGAAATGTCTTGACTCCGGTGTGCATTTGCATCAACCGGCAGAAGCCATTTCCATACGTACCGATGTCTGTAACGAAGTCTCGAGCATTCGCATAGCCGACACCCAATCAAGTACCGAGACCGATATCCCATGTACGAAAATCATACTCACCGCCGGTGCCTGGTCTCCAGAGGTTTTTAAGAAGCTTTTCCCCAACACTGGCTTCAAACTGCCAATCGCAAGCCTCGCAGGCCATTCCCTGGTGGTCAAGTCCCCGCGTTGGACAAAGCAAGACGAAGAAAAGGGCTGTCATGCCGTCTTCATGACGAGCGAGCCGGGCTACTCACCCGAGATATTCTCACGAATAGGCGGGCATATTTACATCGCTGGCGTGAATTCAGCAACCGAGCCATTGCCAGGACTGGCTACGGATGCTAAACACAATATTTCCAAGCCGTCGATTCTGAGGCTGCGAGATACGGCAAGAGAAATGCTTGGTCAAGATGATGCAGAAGACGACTTTGAAGTTGTAAGAGAGGGTCTTTGTTTCCGGCCAGTGACCAACAGCGGCTTGCCTATCGTGGACCGGATACCGGACGCGTGTCTGGGGGTCAGCACGCGGCCGGGTGCCGAAGGTGGTGTGTACCTTGCGGCAGGCCATGGTCCCTGGGGTATAAGTCAGAGCCTCGGGACTGGCAAGGTCTTGGCTGAGATGGTTCAGGGGAGGGAGTTGAGTGTCGATATCTCGGGGTTAGCCTTGAAGGCTTGACGAAGAGCGTCCACGAAAAGGTCGCATTATATCTATCTGTTACTTGTGGGTGCAAAATAACGTCACAGAAAGAAGGGGCGCGCCGGTTTTATGAAATCTCAGTCTTGGCTTGAAGCCATATTAATGATCGTCAACCTTGATGACTGCGGCAACGAGTGGCAACCATTTTCAGGCAGCAACAGGGTGCATCACAACCTGGTCATTTCCAGTCACTGAAATTTTATGAAGGATGGTTAAATTGGATGGAATCTATGTGACTTCTAGGCCGATAGTACTTTGCTGAACATATCTAACTCTGCCTAAGTTTCTGCTTGCACAGCTTCGCCTGAACTTTTTGAGAGGCGGTAAATTTCCCAAGGCCATCCGCGATGCCCTGAAGAGACTTTCAACAGGCCCTATAGCCTACGACAAGGTGTACACAGAGACGATGCAACGAATTCAAGTACAGCACGTAGACGAGGTCGACCCACAAGACAGGTTCTGTCATGGATAACATGCACGAAAAGACCCCCGTCCATCATCGAACTCGAACATACTCTCGCTGTGGAAATTGGCAAGATCTATTACGACGAAGAGAATCTGTCTCCAGTGGAGGACATGGTCTCGGTGTGCGCCACACTAGTGATTATTGATGAAAACAGTGGCATCATCCAGCTCATCCACTATAGAACTCAGGAATATTTCGAGCGGGAGTGGTGTCGATGATTTCCGACTGCTGAAGATGACATCACGAAGACGTGCCTTGCTTATCTCTCTTCTACGCGTCTGGAGGTGGTCATCTGCGAATGGATGCCGAGCTGAATGATTGACCGGTATCGTACCCATTCTATCAGTACGCAGTGGAACACGAGAGATCACGCTCGCGAAGCCACCACTTCGCCCTCGGATATGAAAAGATTTCTGGATACTGAGCTTCACGTTGAAGCAGCAAGCTAATTTTTAAGGCTCATAATGAACTCCAAGAATGACAAGTTCAGCCGGCCGGAAGTTGTCAAGGACTGAGAAAGCAATTCATCTAGCATCATACTTTGGGCTGGAGAGAGCAATGTTGACCATCTTGGCATCGGAGGATTAAATCTCGTTTTTTGGGACGGGGGGCGGGGGAACAAGCCTCAGTTGCTTCTCTTTGTCTTTTCGAATTTATCATGATTGATGCCCACCTTCCCACGGAACTACGTCCGGATGACTCTATCTGGATGTATAAGACACACCTTTGGGATAACCGCAAGACAGGGTAACGAAAGGCTTGTTAGGCTGCTAGTAGAGAAGGGCGCCGGTATTCAGGACATATACGACCTAAGAGATTCAACTTTTTAGACAAGAATACTACGACAATTACTCGTCGCCAGGCTGCTACTCAATAAAGGTGCAGAGCTAGAACTCTGGGACAAATTTGGCCATACGCCATTAATTCTAGCAGCACTACTTGGTCACTATAAGCTAACCAAGCACCTCCTCAGTGTATGTGCCGGCGTGGACTCTATCGACAACTTAGGTAGATCACCTCTATCGTGGGCCTGGAGGCAGCAACATACCATAATCGACGAGATTTCCCAGGTGAATTCTCGGACGTCAGGCATACCGCTTTACAATATCATTTTCCCGGCCGAAGCTGCAGGGACAAAAATTGAGGGCTATTTAATTTGCGACAAGCTACCTCTATGTAATCTGCAATCAAATAGACTTTGATATTTGCAACGAATATTTCGAGCTCGAAGCTCGTTGTCTTGATGAGGCACACGAGCTGACAAATCGTCCATACTCGTTAAGCCCACATAGTTGAGTAACTGCTGGTCAGGAAGTAATGTGCATCGTTGTCGGTGACAAACAGGAGGTCCGATGGCCATCGGTTACCACTCGCTAGGCAATTCGGGCTCTCATAATATTTCTGAGCATGCGAGGGCGGCAAGGTGATAGGGTTACTTGACCCGGGGCCAACCGATGTGTGATAATGCGACTGGCCTGCTAAAGTTTTAACATTAGATGTCTATGAAGTACGAGGCCTGGGCGACGGTATTTCCTGACGTAGACTGCTTTACCAAAAGTCCAACACCGAAGCTGGCCACCCATGGTCGGGTACAATAAATTTTCGTATTGAAGAATCGAGTAATGTACTTAATTCACCAAGCAATCTGCAGTATACAATAACATTACTATATTACAGGCGAATCTGTGGGATTGAGCGCCATATGTGTGCCTGAGGTGGTGCCTGAGGTGGTGCCTGAGGCAGTGAAATCGCTTGTGTAGATAAAAAGGTCGGCACCTGCCTACCTACCTTAGATGTAACTTCTTACATAGCACTCCGAGCAGTCAATACACACATCACACTGCGCATCGAGCATCGTAACCAATACAGGATCTGTACAGAGTCATCATCTGAGGGTTGAATCCCTCAGAATCCTGCTAAACCTACAAAGTAGATCTGCTATGTTCATATAGACTTGAGTCGTTGACGCTTAGGTTTCGATAGTGCAGATATAAAATTGAGGAACATTAACCCAACAGGTGATATAGGTAGATAGCACAAGCACTAGGATGGTGAAGCTAATAAACAACCCAATCGGATATTTCAGAAGATATCGAGAGGATCTTGATGGCAGTCTGCAATGCCAGGATCCTCGCAGTAAATTGACGAAAGTTACGAAGCGAGATCGATCTCTTGGGATAAGACACATGCGTGTGATACATCCGGTATTGTTAGCGAACAGGCACTGCGTGAATCAACCTATTATGCCAGAAACTCCAGCTGAGGGTCTTATCGGTATCAAATCGTTGTCACTGCACCAGCGCTGACATATCCGACCAGTCGCGACAGGTCGAGAAAAGGAGTCAAAAAAAAAAGAGTCAAAAAGGTGAGACACGGTTCAACGGTAATGAGGAGGAATGATGACACAGACGCTCGTCCCATATGCTCTATAAAAAACAAGGTTGTGTAGATCTTCAGACGAAGGCAGCTTTCGTGACTGCATCTTTCTCATCCATTCGAGATTTTGACGTCTGAACGTAGTACCTAACTTCCACGTCAGGCTACATCGTCAAATTTGATAAGCATGGAGGACATGAATGATCTCATGGCACATAACCAGATACGCCTCCAGGCGTCAGACCGACAAAAATAATTCCAGTACCCATGATGTTGCACGTAGTATTGGGCACTGCTGATCCCTTGAAGGTTGCCATTAACGCGAGTGGCTTGGCCGTTTAGACTGTGTCTTATATTGCGATGTGCACGGAATTAAGGCGGGTAAAGTTTGAAGGGTTCCTGCAGGGTCCAGGGCTTGACTCGTGGAGAGATACGGAGTAATCATTCCAGATCTTGGTAAGGGCACGGTCATTAGGGGACTTGGGCAGAATGCATTACATCATCAGAGGGTATTTTTCAGTATTCAGCTTGTGGTTTTTGGATGTTTATCAGCTCGAGAGGGTGGATATAGTTGCATTTTTGGAAATACTCGTTCCAATTATTATGGTTCGATGTCTGTTTTTGGCGCTGTATTTCCCAGTCCGTCAATTCGCGTCGGTGGGTTGACGTCTAAAATACGTCACTGGAGGGTGTACAAAGTGGAGCATGCCGCTCCCTCCGAGGGAAGGGTAGAACCCTGTATTAGGCGCCAGGTTTGGGGTTAAGCAGGCTTTGAATTCGTCACCAGCGAGGAATGCACAATGGACACCGTAGGGTCTATAGAACAGCAGAAAGCGGGTTCGAGAATTGTTTGTTTGCCTGATGTTGTTTTGCCAGGCCCGAAGTGAAGTTGTAAAGCAAAGACGCTGTGGTATCCCTTGTCCCGATATACTCCTTCCTATGCTAAACCTCATTCATGACCGGTTGTGACCTTCCCCAGTACCCGTACACGAAGAAAACCGTAAAATCATGATTTCGTGTGTCGTAGTGGTGATAGTAATGAGGTTGTGTTGTTGATGCTACATGAAAGCTTCACCTGGAAGCTTTCTCATGGAAGTTCAAGTTCAAAGGATTGCACCTGTTCCTCTTGTGCATCTGCGTCGAGGTGGAAGACAATGCCCTTACGCTTCCACTCCCCGCGCTTGACAAACATCTCGATGTCACTTATATGTTCCTTCGGTGGTCTCCTCTGGCTTGTTGGCGAGCGCGGACTGGCTTGTGCGTTGACGTCTGCTTCACTCATCTCGGCCAGCCCCGGTGGAATCTCCTGCCAGTCCTGAAGTGGCCATTGTAGCTTGAGCCCGTAGACGTGTGTATTCCGCCGGCTCTTTATAGGTGATGACGGGGCGGGGTTTTGAGTGTCATGGTTTGAGGTGCGGCTCTGCTTAAAAGGATCTTGCTGTTCCTTTTCATCTCCATATACAGCTTCGTCGTCTTCGGGGATGATGCATGGAGAGGTGTTGAGGGCCATGGGCGGGTGGAGTGAGAGCGGATCGTAGCAATTCGGCTTCGTGTAGGACCCCGATGAAATATGAGAAGTGTTGCTCGAATTGCTCGAGTTGCTTGTTGTCCGTGAGTGGCTGAAGGTGTGCTCATCAGCATGGGTTTGCCTTTGTCGCATACTGCTTTTGGATTTCTTGTGAAAGAGTGTATTATGAGGCATCTTGGTGGTTGCAGTGTGCAATGGTAAAACGTATGCGAGTGTTTGCGAGTGAGACTGACAGGGTTTGTGTGAGTGTAATAGTAACAGGATGAGCCCACTATATAAAAAAGAGACTTGGACAGGGTTTCCGATTGCTGAAGAAACAAATGCCATTAATCCTGGAAAGTTGGCAGGCAGACCATGCTGGATTAATAACCACAGCAACCCACCCTTTGCGTCCCTGAAGATCTACAGTGAGTCAAATGAGGAGAAGAAATGGTGCCTTGCAGGATTGCTTCTCACCTGCAGAGGCCAAAAGCTTATTGCGTCCTGGTCTACCTAGGTCAGATACGAACGATTCACTAGCTTGGGCTTCGATCGTTTCTTCACGAATGCATGCGTCAGATTTGGCCTAGGCGTGCACTTGTCTGCCGAGGGAAGGTCAAATGCGGTACAGTCACAGGTCTGTCAGTCTTAGGTCCGCGTGTCTCAACTAAGTCGGCCGAACGTTGCTGATGGTGGGCTGGCCCCAAGTGGGATGGAGCCAAATAGTACTCGTACCACAAGTTGGGCGCTATGGCACCCGCTTTCCTTTCCTTCCATTCACATCCATCCACATCCTCGGGGCGTGGTGTTGTGAAGGTGGGATTAAAAAGATGGGATGATGAGTGATGCGAATCTAAAATCAAGACTTGCCGGAGTGAGCGGAGATGGCAGGCGACAAGAGGGTGTGTGATCATGACCTTCAAGACGCGTCCCCGCGATATTGCGTGTCCAGCAATACGCCAATCCTGCTGCCCTGTTGCTCTGGAGCTTTTTGGCCGGGATTGTCATTGTGAGCAGCTCACTTTTTAGGTCTAACGACAAGGAAGGCGTGCTTCGCGTGGATGATCTGCAGATTCAGATCACGATGATGACATGGCGGGGTTGAAGATCAAGTCAGTTCGTAGAAGTTGCACAAGACTGCTAATGTCTTTTGAAACAATTTTCCTACCGCCATCTGCAACCAAGAGATCGAAAATCTTCTTGTTCGTCGAAGCTTTCCATCTGGCCGCCTTGAGACGGTCAGAACAATTCACCCACTAATTACCTTCTTCTATAGATTAAACTAGCGAAGCCGTCTCACGCCCCTGGACGTCTGTGGTTCACATGCAATGCAGAGTGCGGATCGAAGCGAGGGCTGCGACTCTACTCGATGAAATCATCCATCGGGGTGGGTGGGTTGTCTGGTTGAGCCACAGCCGAGAATGACCCCAGCCTCGCCCAAGTCGCTGGAATCCGAATCCATCTGTCGGCATTGGTTGGATGCATTACCCCTGGAAGACAGGCCTATCAGCTTATCGGCGATAATTTCGCCGACCTCTGGTGACGCTTTGGTAACCGACAGCAGCTCCGGTGGTGGGTACATCAGTATTTGATTGCAGCTGCTTATGGCGACCAAAGCCCACTTGGCTCGGCAAGTTAGTCGATAGTGGATGCATTTCTGACGACCTGACGACCTTAATGGTCCTTGGCGGCGTGGGCGATTGCTTCGTCCTCATGGCATCGTCTCCCGCCACACGCGTTGTCTGGCAAGGTTTTTCTAGAGGCAGCCATCGAAGGCGCCGGAAACCTTCGGGGGCGATAGCCCGCTGGATGCATCGTCCTTATGATGCTGTGTCAGGTAGACTTGATATCGTGGCAGGTGACCGAGGCCAACCCTGCTTGTACCACTTCATCAGGGGGACGAAAGCAGCGGTTCTCCGTGCTTTCCAACGGCTCTGTACTATCCAAACAGTAGATACAGAATATCGGGACAGAGCGTTTCGACGAAACAAAGGCTTCTGCCCATACATTTTCGAGAGTACAGTCAACGGACTGCAGGCTAAGATGTACGCAGCACTAGGCATCAACTAATGATATCTTGGATCCGTGTGCAACCTCTGAACCACCAGATGACGTGAGTCAGCGATTCATGCTCGACAATAACTTACTGCGGATGATCCCAATTACTTAGTCATTTTGACTTCATGCAGAAAAGTCTAGTTCCACAGTACGAGGAAACATGTCTCATTCCTCCAGAAATCCTGATGTGGCCGAGTAAATATCCGGTGTTCATGCCGGTCATGTAGGTTGAGAGAATCTGTCAGCGGCAAACAATGAGCAATGATTATTGTTCATCCTTCCACGGAAATGCATTGCTTTGTTTCCTCCTTGCAGCTTTCTGCAGCTTCTAAAGTCAAGGTAGCTCGTTCCTATGGCAGCGAGTAACTCCGACCAGTACCGCGGTCTCTATTGTCTTGCAGACGTTCGAATAAAACAAGGCTTAACCTTAATTCAGTGCCTGAACCTTGTGCAGAGCTTCCCGAAGCCCCCACACCCTTCCTCCGCCAAACGTCGTTTCGTTTCCCTAATATGCAATAGCGGCCCCGGGCATGGCGAGCTGGGTAGTCTGAAACTGCGAGGCGTAGCTTGTGTGAATCGGCCGGTCTTTGCTCTTCATTTATTGTCAAAAGTGTATTCATTGTCGATGGTATCATATTATAAGTTACGAGAGTTCTTCCAAGAACTTGTGGACTTGTTGTTGTATGCCCATGACCGCTACGTCAGCGCCGGCCCGAGTGAAGATGCCAATATGTGTGGCATGCGCCGGCCAAGTGACGGCCATACCGCGAGGCATACGCCGACAAATTTAGCGCTTCGACCGATTATTTCAATGGCTCTCTGTGGTTGGCGCCAATTATCTATAGGACTCCATCATGCTCTCCTGGTAATCGCTTGACACGCTTTTGCTCCCAGTCATCGAGATCCTTCGCAGCGAGCCTCTGTTTTGCCATATCAGTACCATTACAATGCACCCTCAATGCGGAACGGGACTAACATAGTATTCATCTTTAATATTGATCTTACGACCTGCTTTGCCAACGCCTAGCTCCTCGTCGCGGGTCATTTGCCGTACCCTCCGGTCATGCTTTTCGTATCGTACGGCGGTCGCTGGCGTCAGGACAAAGGAACCGGCCACGATAATGGACATGAAGGGTAGGCCGAACAGCAGAAAGGGGTGTTTGGCCATGAGCCCGCGATACTTCGCCGCGAATGTGCCTGCGTCGGCCGAGCCGCGGAACTTTTTGTTGGGAAATACGGCCATCGTGTCGCTCGTGGTTTGGTACTAGTCTCGCTTGTACTTAGTGGTTTGTATTTTACACAGTGGTGACCTTGACTGAATGGTATTGATCAAGTGATGTGTCAATAAAATTGAGCCATAATTGAGTACAGAGCCCAAGTCACCCTATGACGTTAAAGTGGTGCGCTATCCTCGGGACTTTAGAAGTTCTAGCTCGATGTTTTAGTGACGCAACCAAACTGACCTGAGCAACTTCCAATGTTTTGATGTACTCACCGTAGTAAAAACCTGCCTTAGCAAGGCTGCCTCGGGAAGAGGGATGGCCCGTGCAGGCACGTGCTTTCGTGTCAGAGCAAACGCGTGTCGACCTCCAAGAACCGTGGCTCAAGGCCATTATCGAGCTTCGCGAACGGGAATGACGACAGACTTCGAGGCATACCATGGCTCCGACTTCCCATGGAAGAACAGGTCCTCATGCTCGCGAGAGCTTCAACAACGGGTCCTTGCACAATGGCCCACCGCCATCGACGCTGGCTGCGCAGCTGGTCGAAAACATCTCGGCATCTACAAGATCGTCGCGCCCTGATGAGACGGCAGAGTTGAAGAAGTTCTTCGCTATCATTGAAAAGGTAAAGAATCAACCTGAACTTCTCAAGTCGCGGGAAGAGCGAATAGAACACAACCACATGCTCATTTACGTCTACGCTCGAGTCGTCTTGGAAGGCCTTAAGTGGGACGATCCATTTGCCGATCGGGCCCAGTTGCGTGCAGATGCCCTGAGAGCCATCAGTTTCCTCAAAGTGACCATCAAAGAGACACCCGATGTCCTACTCCTTCCTGCAGATGGCATATCCTTCATTTTTCGAGGCAGCGAACCCCTTTGGCTATGGATTCTGCCAAAAGTTCTCAAAATGCTTGGCCACCGAGAATGCCTTGCCTTGACAAAGGCAATCGAGGAGTTTCTGCATGATATCTACCAAATCCTCTGCCAGACAGGTTCCTTGTGGTCACTCCTCCCACAATACCTCTCCTATTTCAAGAGGAATTTCGATGGTAAGTCATTCAGCACTAGCCTTTGTTGAGCTTTACTAAATCGCCTCAAGCTATACATCACCACTTGAACGAGTTGAAATGTCCCGTACCAAGTAAGGACATTGGCCTTCGACTTCGCTTGCCGCCAGATGCCTCCCTGGAATCCCTGACTGGTCTGAACGTGCAGTTTCCGCAACAGCAATGTACCTATCGATTGTCGACAGTCTCTCACGCTCTTCGCCACGCTTCAAATCTGTTGTCGATACTGACATCTCTGTTGGCTTTGAAAGACCCTAGCAATCTCATGACCTCCTCTTCTCAAGAGTATGTGCCGTGGCTGCTGGATACCTACTTCGCCTTCCATGGATGCCAAAAGCGATGGCAAGGTGCCTGCGCCAGCTGCTTGCCACTCTTAATGCAGAACATACTGCGACTTCTCACAGCACTCGGGGGATCATCCGATACCGATGTTTCACTACACGGAAAAGCCTGCTCATTATTGGTCTTATTCTGTGCTGACTTTGCGGATCAATGGGACCAACTTGTCACGAGTGAAAACGACGGTGAACCGCCGAGCCAACTTATCTGCTTGGCCTTGGTGAAGGTGACTGAAGCATGCGTCAAGCACAAACCCGTCTCAATATTCGTTACCCTGCAGTTAATTCCGTCGCTTGAAAAACTAGCTATGCCAGCCGGCAGCGATTTGCGGGTATGTTGGTTATGCCAATAGAGTCAGCCAATACTAATTGCAGTGTGTAGACTTGTTTCGAGCTACTGCAACAATCTTTGACTGGGCCGGGCCCACCGTCCCCGAGCGTTGTTATTGAGCCTGAACGATTTGCGGATCAGCGGTTATGCCGTCAGGTCAGGGCCATGAGTCTTAAATCGAGTATCAACGGCCTAGTTGAACCCCAAGTAAAACGTAGGAAGATATCTGTCGAATCACAAACCTTGCCTCAGATTCTGGGACTGCTGTACCGAGTTCTAGGTTCGGAGTACAAGGGCGACCTCAGGGATTTGGACGAGTTATTCAAGTACGTTTACTTCTCCTGACGTGAGGTCATTTTCTCACCAATCTAGAAACGTCTTTCCACAACTCGGTGATCTAGACCAATGTTCGGCGATTGATCTTCTAGGCTATGTCGGTTGCGCCGCCGACGACACACTTCTTCTGGAGCCATACAGCGACAGCAGCGCCTCACGGCTGAATTGTACTTATTGCCAAGTCAAGGATGTCAACAGGCAAATACCAAGTTGCTTTGATGCTGCTGCGAAGACGGCAGTGCTTGGCATTTTCCCTTCTTTGCTAAGCATGCCAAGCTTCGTTGAGTCGCGACGACCTCGCGTCACGGCAATGATTGGGTTGCAGCGTCTCGCAGCGCATTCCCATGATCCTGTGTTCCTCGATTTGGAAGTGTCTACTGCCGCCCAGTGGTGTATCAAATCACTTCAGAGCTCTGTCAGAGAGCTACGAATAGCTGCTGGGTATGATTGGATCATACAGCGTGACTAAAATCTGTGCTGACTTTCAACACTTCTAGGCGTACTTTATCCGTTTTTCTCGACGGGTCAACTCATCTTAGCACCGACCCCGAAGTGCTCATGCGAAACCGTACACTTGCACTTAGCGCTCTTCGATCAATTTCTGAGCAAGGCCTATCCCACGGCACCGAGGCATGCATCATGGCATGGTCTCAAGTCGGTCGGTAGGTATCATCGAACGCTGCAACAAGTCCTCGTCTGACAAGCGACACAGCGTCGTTCCTGATGATCAACTCAACCTTGTTTTGGTCAAACTTGTTGAGTACTTGGGCCATGACAATATCATTGTGCCTGCTGCGGCTTTCAACGAGGCATGTCGATCCAACAGTCCTTTCAGCAATGCAACCTGTACTGACCTTTCGAGGGGATTTCAGATCTTAAGCCTGGCCCGGGCTAGACAAACAACCCCACGCCTATTGTTTGAGCCTTTTTGGAGGAATTTGGCATTCTCTGCCGTCAAGGATCTGACTTCAAAGCCGAAAACTGCGCGATCCCTGGCAGATCTGCTTGAAATTACCGTCTCAGATCTACTCCTTTCAACGCATGGCTATGCTCTACCATGGCTTGTACTCACCAAGAAGCAAGATGTCATACAGAAGATTGCGGAAGTCCGCAAAGAGACAGAACCGTGGCAACCCTGCCTCGATAATGACAATCTCGGTTCAATTCTGGCCCTCTTGCTTGTTCAAGATGCCGCAGACATTCATGATTTCGCAATGGGTGTTCTGAGACATATATCTCCCCATTTCGAAGACTTCAAACTGGTCGACTTACTTCAGATGGAGCCTTTGATGACGACTCTGGAACTCTTGAAGACAGCTGGCGACGCAGACGAGGGTCGCAAGCCGCACGTGAGTCTTGCCGCTTCCCTTGCTCAAAACAGCGAAATCTGACTATTTTCCCAGATCCGGGCGGCACTCGGTCTCATGGCTAGCATGATTCAATCCGCCAATGGGGACCACAAACAAAAGAAAACGGCCACGGGTCGTTTCCTCCAGCACTATGCGCTGGGGCTAATGGCTCGTTTGACTGATGTCATCAACGACACGTCAAATCTGCGCTCTCCCATTCAAGAACAAAATCGATGTATCAAGGCAATGGAAGAAATGATACGAATAGGGAAGGCCTATATCCGCATCGCAAGACCTCAGGTATGCTACTGTGACACACTGTTCCGGAAACACGCTGACGTCAGATGAGATCTCTGCTTGTCTCCTCGCCGCCTTGTCACAAGACGGACTTCGCACGTCTGCCTTCTCATGCTGGGCTGCCATGATTCGTTATCTGGAAGAAGATGTGGATGTCTTGATCGAGACAACCTTCTTCATTATTAACCATTACTGGGCTTGTTTCGATGCTACAACCCAGCAACGCTCTCGAGAACTGTTGGAATTCTTGCTTGGAAAGGAGAGGCCACTGCTAGAAGCATTCATCAGTAAACTCCCATCATTCAGCCACATAAACGGCTTGGCCGAAGTGGAGAGCAAACTGAGCCAACTACGAGAGCCTGTCGACAATCGGACAGCCTTCTTCCTACTCTCCGAAAGGATATCCCAT
This sequence comes from Pseudomassariella vexata, assembly GCF_002105095.1. Taxonomy (NCBI): domain Eukaryota; kingdom Fungi; phylum Ascomycota; class Sordariomycetes; order Amphisphaeriales; family Pseudomassariaceae; genus Pseudomassariella; species Pseudomassariella vexata. The sequence continues at coordinate 1,051,540 of NW_024467959.1, read as the reverse complement.
GAAAACTCCGGAGTTGTGCTGCAGGCACTCCAAGAACTAACTTCCTACCTGGAAAGACAACAGGGATACTTGCAAGCTTCAGCTGTGAGCGAGCAGCCGGATACAGTTGTCTCTACCTTGGCACGTGCTCTTCTCGACTGCTCCTCCCGCTATGCTGCTGAGCAGAGTGAGATCAGTCGGCTCTGTACACAAAGCATCGGCCTCCTGGGTTGCCTGGACTCTAACCGTATAGAAACAGTTCGTGCCGAGAAACATATCGTCGTTCTGAGCAACTTTGAGGATTCTGGTGAGACTACGGATTTTGTTCTACACGTTCTAGAGAACGTGCTAGTCAAATGTTTCCTGTCGGCGACAGATACCAGGCTCCAGGGCTTTCTATCTTATGCTATGCAGGAGCTTCTGGAAAGGTGCGATATTGCTGCTGCCATTAAAATGGCTGGCACACGGCAGGCCGACGTCATCTATCGCAAGTTTTTGGCACTTTCTGAAACTGCCAGAGAAGTGCTCACTCCATTCCTGAGTTCCAGCTACGTGCTTGTTCCGATGACGCACCAACAGGTAGAGTATCCCGTGTTTCGGGCGGGGAAATCATACAGTAACTGGATACGCGCCCTAACCCTAGATTTGCTTCGACGCCCACAGAATGCGTTTGCGCAACTAGTCTTCGAACCTCTTTGTCGTGTCATTCGGGTTAAGGACATTTCTACGGCTGAGTTTCTCTTCCCCTACGTTGTACTGCACGTCATTATTGGCGAGGAGAGCACCGAGGATGTGCGCGAAAAAGTGATCCATGAGCTCCTCAGCGTTCTGCGCCATGAAGTTTCTGCAGGTGCAGCATACGCAGAGCGCGACGAAAAGAAGCTTTTCTATGAGGTAAAAAGTTGGTCAGACCATGTAATGAACCACTGACTTATCATGTTTCGTAGGCTGTGTTTCGCGTCCTGGATTACGCCATGCGCTGGCTACAGTCAAAGCGGGCTATGCAAAGCCAAACCCCAAGAGACGTTAAGGCCATGAAAAGGGTACAGAACATTCTGGATGTGATACCAGCTGAGCTCATTTCGCAGCGTGCGGTAGATTGCAAGGCCTTTTCTCGTGCTTTATTCCACCTAGAACAACATATCCGCCAAGTGGAAGAGAAAAGGGGGAACAGCGACGAGAGGGACCGTCTTCTCCAGAGACTTCAAGACATCTACACGCAGATCGACGAACCCGACGGGCTGGAGGGTATTTCGGCCCACCTTCACGTCCTGGACATCAACCAGCAAATTCTCAGTCATCGCAAAGCTGGACGATGGGCTGCTGCTCAGACTTGGTATGAGGTCAAGCATGCCGAGGATCCAGATAACGTAGATGTGCAGATTGATCTGCTTACTTGTCTCAAAGAATCTGGACAACATGGTATGTGTACTCGGCATATTCTGAAACCACTACTATGCTAACCATGATAGATGTTCTGCTTAATTACGTGGAAGGCATCGAAAAGCACACGGCTGTCACGACAATCAATCGGATAGTTCCATATGCCGTGGAAGCATCGTGGGCCACAAATAGATGGCAGACCATGCAGAAGTTCATCTCGAAATATCAGGGCGACCGCGCGGAGAACTTCAATGTTTGCATTGCGCAGGCCCTACTTCATCTCCAGAAGGGCTACACTCAGGCATTTTTTGAGGACATGAAAACGCTTCGGGGAAGGGTCGCTTCATCAATGACATTTTCGGCTACTTCGTCTCTCCATACATGCCATGAACCCATGCTCCAATGCCACGTACTGACCGACCTTGAACTTATTGCTGGTATCAATGGCGATTCGGGCCAACACCCACAGGAGACGCTCAAGACACTTAATCGTCGATTGGAAGTCCTTGGATCATACGTCAACGACAAGCAGTACGTGCTGGGTATAAGGCGTGCTGCCATGGAACTGATGCGGTAAGTTTCCCGATTGGATGTGAAAACATGAACCGAGTTCGCTAATTCGACCAGACCTCGGTTTAATAACCTGGACATTTCGTCTCTTTGGCTGGCAAGCGCTAGACTTGCTCGAAAGGCAAATTCTACGCATCAATCTTTCAATGCTATACTGCATGCTTCCCAACTAGGGGATGATTCTGCTACCATTGAAAACGCGAGACTACTCTGGAAAGATGGCCACAATAGAAAGGCCATCCAGACCCTTCAAGGTGCCATTGCCAGCGAAACCTTCTTGGGCCGTAGCTTTGCCACAGAAGGAGATTCATCGGAAAAGACGGCGGAGTCGCAACAGAACATGCTGACGGCCCGAGCGCACCTGCTTCTTGCAAAATGGCTTGATAGTGCTGGTCAGACCCACGCCAGTGCACTACGAAAGCAGTACCAGAACGTCCCCAAGGCGTATGGAACTTGGGAGAAAGGACACTACTACCTGGGTAGACATTACAAGAAAGTGCTCGAGTCCGAAAAGACGCTGAAGCCTGACGATCAGAGCGAGCATTATCTCACCGGCGAGATAGCGAAACTCGTCATCGAAAACTACATGCGATCTCTTAACTATGGCACAAAGTACCTCTACCAGACGCTGCCAAGGGTATTGACACTTTGGTTGGAGCTGGGAGCTCAGCTTGACAAGGCGCCAGAGGGCAAGATATCGTTGTCTAAGGAGCTCTACCTCCGCCGAGGCGTGCAACTAAAAGAGGTCCACACGTCTTTGAATAAGTACGTGTACCGCATGCCGGCCTACATCTTCTACACTGCGCTCCCCCAAATTGTGGCCCGCATTGCCCATCCCAACGCCGACGTATTCATGCTGCTCGAGAGAATCATCTTGAAGGTTGTGGAGGCCCACCCTAAACAAGCTCTATGGAGCTTGTTTGCCATCATGACATCGAGGCAGTCCACATCGGACCGTCGGGCGCGGGGACAGCAGATTCTTTTGAAATTGCGGAGTACGGCAAGGAAGGTAGAAGGCAGCTCTTACGAGCTGAAGGCTTTACTGCGAATGGGTGAAAAGTTGGCAGACCAGCTGCTGCTAGCCTGCAACAACGGGGACTTCCAGAGCAACCGAACGACGATGGCTAGCATCACGAGAGATCTCAATTTCAACCACAAATGTACACCATGCCCTTTGGTGGTGCCTATCGAGACTTGTCTCACGGCGACGCTGCCGACTCTTACAGACAACGTCAGGAAGCACAAGGCATTTTCGCGGGACGTCATCACCATCGACTCTTTCCTCGACGAAGTCATGGTACTTGGCTCGCTGGCCAAGCCCAGGAAACTCACAGCTCGCGGTTCTGACGGAAATAATTATGGCTTACTCATCAAGCCCAAGGACGACTTGAGGACAGACCAGCGTCTCATGGAATTCAACAGCATGATCAACCGATCCCTCAAGCGGGACGCCGAATCCAGCAGGCGACAACTTTACATCAAAACATACGCAGTAACACCACTCAACGAGGAGTGTGGCATCATTGAATGGGTCGACGGACTAAAGACTCTCCGGGACATTCTTCTCGTCATCTACCGATCGCGCGCGATTGTTCCTAATTATGGCCATCTCGCCCAGATGATGAAGGACGCAATGGTTGGAGACAAGAATATCAAAATCTTCACGGAGGGTATACTCGGCATGTTTCCCGCCGTTCTCCCGCACTGGTTTATCTCTCAATTCCCCAACCCATCAGCATGGTTCGCTGCTCGACTGAAGTACACGCGCTCTTGCGCCGTTATGTCTATGGTGGGCACCATCTTAGGCCTGGGTGACCGCCATGGAGAGAACGTGCTGCTCGAGGAAGGCAATGGCGGGGTCTTCCACGTTGATTTCAATTGTCTCTTCGACAAGGGACTGACATTTGCACAACCTGAAAAGGTGCCGTTCCGCTTGACACACAACATGGTGGCAGCCATGGGCATCTACGGCTATGAAGGCCCTTTCCGGCAGTGCTCCGAACTTACTCTTAGCATCCTCAGACAGCAAGAGGAAACGCTGATGACGATTCTTGAGGCATTCATCTACGACCCCACGCTGGATCTGCAACGGGACAAGAAGCAACGCAAGAACGAATTGGTCAAGTTGAACCCGCACAGCGTAGTGGAAAGCATCAAGAGGAAGGTGCGGGGGTTGCTGCCAGAGGAGAGCATCCCTCTCGGCGTAGAAGGACAGGTCGAGGAGCTCATCAAACAGGCTGTGAATCCAAGGAATCTGACGGCCATGTATATTGGGTGGTGTCCTTTCCTGTAAGTGTAAGCCGTTGAGTGTACCATAGTAGCTTGTTGCAGCACGGATTGCATTACATTCATTCGAAGTCAGACACATCAAATGCAATTACTCTAGGACTTACGTAGCTTGACGTCAAATGATGCTTCCGAAACGAAATAACTGGAGGTCAGAGCTCCAGAGCCGGTGGGGGAAGGGAAGGATGTATGTAGCAACATCGCAAACGAGACCATGCTAGCTCGCTATCAGAAAAGGAAAAATGAACAAAATCAGCTGTTGGCATTCAACCCAAGTGTTTCGGATTTTTCTTGAACATTTTCCTTGATTTCGGTTAAATGAGAAAAGCACTGTTGGGACATTTGCGGCAGCGGGAAGTGGCAGGCGCGGCGGGTCTGATTGACGTCGTGACCTAACTAAATAATCCCCGTCTGGAAGCCTGGTCTTGACGCGTCTGGTCTGGTCTGGCATTCCCATTTCAGTCCCAATCGCACGCTTCCAACCTCACATCCCTTTGTTTCTCACAATTAGTTTAGACTGAGTGTCACACCCAGGCGTATTGGGCATTCACACCAATTAAACTCAGACGTGTCGCGCTGTCAAGTCAGGTCTGGGCAAATTGTTCTCCTGCCAAACACCCGCGGGGTTGGACGGGAACCCCATCTTACATCCGACCACCCCCAGCAGTCACGTACTTCCGTGACTCTGTATCGCATTCATCACAGCTCGACACGCAACATCTGAAACTCAGCTGAGCAAAGACATCATGTCTTACAGAATTGGTCTGTTTCCCCTAATTGGTCCTGTGTTCCTGTGTCTTTGTGTTGCGAGGAGCGACCGTGGTTCACGATATTGTCGCATCAAGTAGAGAAAGCCTTGGCTCTTACCTGTCACTCGCCTCCTTTCATCTTACTGACACACATTTCAGAGATCTCACCCAACAACCGCGCTGCTTGTCAAGATGCGGTGTGCAAGAAGGAAGGCAAGAAGCTCACGAAAGGTGAGATTCGCTTCGGCGTCTACGTCACTCTACCGGGCGGTAGTGATGGCCACAGCAGCTTCAAATGGCGACACTGGTAAGACTATTCCTCTTAACAACAACAGTTGCAACTAAATACTTTCCAGGGGCTGCGTGTCGGGCAAGTCCATTGCCAACCTGCAGAGTAACATTAAAAGGGGCGATGGCTATGAATGGGACCGCATTGATGGATATGACGAGCTTGAGTAAGTAAATTGCGTCTTGTGCGTGCAGGTCTTGCTAATTCGTTTCGCTAGCGACCATCCCGATGTCCAGGAGAAGATCCGACGGGTCATCGCTCAAGGTCATATTGACCCCGAGGACTTCAACGGGGATCCCGACTTCAACAAGCCAGGTCAGACTGCCATCCGCGGCCGAGCTAAGAAAGCTAAAGCGGGCGATGAAGATGAAGAGGGAGGTGCTGATAAAGCTAGCCCCAAGAAAGGCGCCAAGCGTGGCCGCAAGCAGGTTGAGGATGAGGATGAGGATGAGTCGGAAGAGGTTCAGCCCAAGGCCAAGAGGGCTAAGAAAGCTGTCGTGAAGGCCGATGGTGACGCGCCGGCTCCTGCTGCCAAGGGTAAGAGGGGCAAGCGGTCCGCAGTCAAGGCCGAGGAGGACGAAGAGGAAGAGCCTGCTCCCGCTTCCAAGAAGAAGGCTGTTCGCAAGTCCAACGGCGCTTCCAAGCCCAAGCGAGGTCGCCCGAAGAAGGCGTACGTACTGTCACTCAAGCATCACCAGCGTGCGGTTGACCCAATGCTAACTTTGGATGCAGTCAAGAGGAAGACGAGGACGACGAGGACTGAATACTCTATTCGCCGACCCACCTGGTCTGCTGGAGACGAACATGCCTGGCCGACAAGGCCGACATGACGACTGTAACAAAAGTGGGTTTTGCCGTTGGTTGCTCGTTTGCAGGTATGGCGTTCGAGGGTATCTGCAGACCCCTGACTTGCCGTGTAACAAGCCACACGAACAAGGATAATATGTGGCGCCTTTTCTTTTCACGATACCTTGAATTTCTCTAGGGAATATGGTTATGTAATATTAGTGATTTGTTAGGACAAAAAGTTTGCTCTGCGCAGGTGTGGTAAACAAATGACGAATTTAACTCCTGCCGTACTTTGTGTTGAATCAGATCATGAAGCTTGGCCCTGTTGACAACCCGATTGCTGACCTCCTCTGCGAGGAGACTGGTCGATGCTGACTGAGCATAGAACAAGTTTTCCCGCATCGTTTGTTGTTGACCATGGTGCTTCCTATATGCCAGAAGCGTGTCAACTTGTACGGCGTCCCCGTTGTCCTGGCCACTGAGCAGTGGGTCCGTATCGTGCCCAACGCATGGTAGTGAACTGAACGCTTCACCCAGAATGACCGAACGAAAGGCTACAGAATCACTGGGTAGTAGGAAGCAGACGACATTCATTCTGCGTATCTCTTGGTCGCGGCTTGACAAGTCCTCTCACACTCACTTCCGGCTGTGTGTTGCGATGGGACAACCAAAGACGACAATCTAGATAGACAGCATCACCAGGTATGCAGAAGATTGTAAAATTTTGGTAGCTTGAAACAACACACAGGTGTATCCTCCTCAAAATACCCATTTGGACCGAGACAGGTAATCTTCCGAAGCGCGGGCAGCGTCGGAACTGCCTATGCGGGCTCTCTGTTTCGACTACGTGAACTATCGTGGGTAAATGATCCAAGCGGGTGTCGATTCCTGGCCCGTTCGCGATGTGTTTGTGACTCTCTGTCGTGAACATAGATCCTCTGAGGGTAGAGGCGCTCCGAGTCAGCTGATCGTACGAGACATGCATGGTTGGGACAATCGACGCCCGCAATGCCGCATTCTTCACTCTGTAATTGCGGAGACTTGCAGGTTAGAACCAGAACTATCATATTTACCGAGGTGGTAGATAGGTGGTAAAATATAGTGTTGATTAGCCCTGCAGCATTGACAAGATTTAGAGACCAAACGAGGGTTCTAGGGTTGGTCCATCACCATTTGGATGGCCTCCCCGCACTGGGGTGGGAGCTATGCGGCAGGTCGGTTGAGGCACGACTCAGCTATCTGCCAGGATTAGCCCTGAAACAAGAGGAATTCATGTGAATTTTCCTGATTTCTCCAAGGAGACATAGCCGACAGTCTAGATGAGCTTTGGCATCAGGACGACATCCGATCTGCCGATGTAAAACCCGCTTGACAAAATGTCCCCGTTGACTCTCGACTGCTGATCCACAGCTCCTACCAGACGGGACGGCCTGTAGAAGGGCAACAGGCCGCTTTCCTAATCCTTTCGCAGAGCGGTGTTTAGATACTGGAGCCTCAAGGCTTTCTCTCTGTCTCTCTCCAGAACTAACAACATGGGGCTCAGCTCAGGATGGAGGAGCTGCAACTCGGCAGCCGGCAACCTTATGGAACGGCTCAACTTCCTCGACGGCGGCATCGGCACCACCATCGACATGGACCAGGCCTCCCGCGCCCAGCCGATCACCGTCGCCTGTCTCCTGGCCGTCGCGTTGTGAAATGGTGTCGAGATGGTGCCAATGTGGCACCATCTCGACACCAAGCGCACCGGGCTCTACTTCTGGAGCATCTGCGCCGCCACTTTTGGGGTACCATCGGCTTCGTCGTTAACGACTTCGAGCTGACCCAAAGTCACTTCGTCCCTGCCCTCTTGACCGTCTGTGGATGGACCCCCATGGTCACCGGACAATCGCTGGTTCTTTACTCGAGGCTGCACCTCCTCTACATTGATTCCCGAATACTGCGCTTCGTCCTAGGCATAATTGTCTTCAACGCCATCACCATGCACATCCCCATCCTCGTGGTCGCGTCCAACTCGCATAACCCGGGTCCCTTTCTCGTGCCCTACAGGATCTACAAGAGGATCGAGGTCACTGTCTTCTTCATCCAGGAGACCGTTATATCCAGCATTTACCTGTGGAAGTCGTTCGGATTTCTGAGCTCCCACCACTTCGGCAGCGGCGACAAGGAGCCGGTGTCTTCGGCGTCCGAGTCCGAGGTCAAGGCTATCATTCTTCACCTCATCGCCGTTAACTTCTTTGTCATCGCCCTTGACATCACGATCATCGTGCTCGAGTACTTTGACCTCTACCTGATCCAGACGAGTTATAAGTCGTTCGTATACAGCGTCAAGCTGAAGTGCGAGTTCGGCATCTTAAACAGGTTGGTGCACTTTGTCAAGCGGAAGCGGAGGGCGGCCGACGAAAGCTCCAGGATCACAGAGCAGCTTGAAAGGGAGTTGGAAACTACACTCGCTAGGAATTTTGGCGCGGTCGTGAGGGAGGTTCGTACTGATGGTGAGGCGCAATCGGTGCTGATAAGGGGCGTCAGGGGCGACAACTCAGATGCGGATATGGTCATCACACGGCCGACAGGTGTGCGGAAGTGTGCGGAAGCATACGGAGAATGATTTGAAGGTGTATTCTTCTCGTGATCTTGCCGTACCCTGGCGGCCTCTGATAAATATAAAATCGCACGCCCAGACAAGACTCATCATCAATATGTGATGCCCAGAATGCAGAGAAATATATCTGATTCTGGTTTGGAATATCGTGCTATATCCAACGTCTCTAGGATCCCCAAACAAGCATCAAAGCTGGTACCATTCTTTACATACTGCAAAACTTCCTTGAATTTGGAAGCGCCTGCTATTGCACAGTCCGGGTCTGACCCTTCGACAATATCTGCGAGCCGAGTTTCGCTCGCACACGACAGGCGGGCTAGGGGGAGGAGACCGCCTCTAATGCGCGCGGTACAGAACAATGTGACTGTGGATACCCTCTTTGTTGACGTCTCTGCGGACGCTTTTGATGCCACAGGAGGTGACTTTGTACCTCAACGACTCGGTATCTGGATAGCTTGGGCGTTCCCGCTCCCGCTGTAGATCGCGCTTTTCAGAGGTTGGAGTATACAATAGCTAGTATTTGAAACCAGCATATCTCCAGTAACATTGCCAATCTTCTCACCTAATTGCAGTCGCTTTTATGCTGTCACACAGAAGGAATTCTTTTATCTCTTGCTTGATCTGCCAAACCAGTTCGTGAGGCTGGTAAAGCGTGGCATCTTCCGGGCTCATGTCCATTAGCTCGAGTTCCATGATTGTAGACAGCATGTTGGATAACCAATTTATAATATCAAGACTAAAATCGAAATAAGCAGACTTGGATGGGGAACAACGTCGAAAACTATGCAATGAGTCGAGCTCAAGATGGCCTTTGATGCCCTTATATATTTGACACAAGAAACGCCAGCATAACTTGGTTATCTCTTTTGCGTAATTTTATATCATGTGATCATGAGATGTGGGAGTTGTCCGGTGAATCAAGGATCAACACCGTCGGGCTCTTTGCTCGAGAGTTGGTAGCGAGTTTGCAATTAGCAGTACCTCTTGACGATTTGATTTCGCCATCCTACAGATGCAATTCATAATGCATGGCTCAACTATAATGATTTCAGCTCGTAAACCCACATTCTTCGAACCAGAGTGGGCAAGTAGCTTGAGATACCCTTCTAGTAGTCACGCTGGAAATCAAGTTCTTGTTGCCTCGTCATTGCATGCCTAACTTTGCCTGCACTATATCATTGGTCGCCTTCCTAAAGCCGAGGTTGATACGACCAGGACAATGGGGCAGAATTGAATAGTACTCACGAGGACTTCAAGTATCTTTAAGTGAGCCTATGCCTGCGAAATTGAGACGCCATCCATTGTTGGACTCGTGATGTTGGCTCTAGGCGGCCATATAAACCAACTCATTTTCAATGTGGCGGCCCAACACGAAAAAGCGAATAACGCCGGCCATAATCTGTTGGTGACCAAAAATAAAATGGAATTGGGATAGTTCGCTTCGGTGCAAGCATGCGATGAAAAAAGTATGTCTGACATACGGTCGTCCTGTTTTCTGCTGTGGCTGGAAACAAGGTGGTTCATAGTGCTAACGTTTCTTGTATAGTTATGGCTAGTGTTCTGAATAGAGATACACAACCAGGAAAGATACACAAATGTATGAAGTTGCCTACTATATCATGTGGGTCTCGAATCTGTGTAGAGCTTGGTCTCAAACATAGAATATAAAAAAGTAAGAGAGCTGAGGTGGACCAGGAACAGACGGAAATTCGTTATACAGTGATGAACATGTTTTATCCTCCTCTTTCTGGCCAAGAGTAATCATCCATCGATTCGTAAGCGAAGTACTACAACGCTAAGCATAAGCCAATGGCATTCAAAGTCGGCCAATTCGTTGCACTAATCATTATCATGAGGTGTCTTCACGATAATGAGAACCTGCGATGAACAAAGACATATCGAGACCTAAACGTTAGTGTGCATAAGAAAGACAGGCATGGTTCGGCTTGGTACCGGTAGATTGGACATAAATACGTTTATCTTATCATGTATATTCAATCATCTATATACTTCATGCAATGGTAAGACTCACTCGCTTTTTTCGTCATGGTTCGGCTGTAATACTTATACAGTACCATGTACATGATGTGCTACTCTGACCAGGGACTAAGCTCTACAACTCCAGGCATATGCCTAAAGCATATACAAGTCCTGGGGCTGATGACCCAAATCTAGCCTAGCCAAGGAAGTTCTGCACATTGCCACCGACGTTCTTGAGGTCAAGTAGGAATGTATCATGGCCAAACATGCTCTGCTCCTCGCTCAACTCAACATGTGCAACGTTTCTGTTGCCCGCAAGTCGCAGGGCTTCGGCAACCTCCCTTTGTTGCCACGCAGGGAAGAGGATATCGCTGGCGACTCCCATCACCAAAGTCGGGATATCCCTCAGAGGCGAAAGACCGGCAATCAGATCATCAGGGGGTTGCGTTGCCACTTTGATAGCGACATTGGTGCCATCAATCTCGGAGTCTGGCTGCTCTGCATACGGCGAATTTGGGAGGGTCAAACTGCATGAAGGATCGCTCGGGGTTGGTTGAGTTCCAGACTCAATGAGCTTTATCCGCTCCGCCCGCCTCAATGCAGTCGCTTGCTGAGTGTCACGACCGAGATCAAACAAATCCATTGCTTTGCTGACGTAAAGCAAGCTATTCGGGTCGTATGTGAGGCAGAATTTTTCTCCAGCGTGGTCCAAGTATGTTTCAATCAAGAAGTCAGGACACAAGGCCGGCGGTTTCGCAGCATCTGCCCTCCTCCGACCGAACCTCTGCTCCCACTCGGGTCCTGATCGGTACGTGACTGTCGCAATCTCTCGCGCAAGCTTCATACCAGCATGCGGGGGAACCCTGCCATAGTAGAATCCTCTATTCCAGTTCGGGTCCATCATCAGGACTTGGCGTTGCGTGTGTCGCATGGCAATGCTGTAGGGGTGACTCCGCGCGCAGCCGCTGATGGAGACTATTCGACCGACTCGTGGGGGAAATAACAGACCAGCCGCCAAGGACTGCATGCCTCCCATGCTCGATCCCACGCTCGCATACAGCTTTTCAACTCCAAGGTTGTCGAGTAGCCGGAACTGGGCTCTAACCATATCCTCCATCGTCAGAATGGGGAAGCGCGTGGCATATCTCTGGCCATCCGCCGGGTCGACGCTGCTCGGACCGGTTGATCCAAAACACCCCCCTATCACGTTTGTGCAAATGACGAAGTATTTTTCCGTGTCCAAACAGCCGCCCGGCCCTATAAATTTCTCCCACCAGCCTGGCTGAGGGTTACTCTCGGATGAATGCGCATGCGATGAAGCAGAAAGACCTGTGTGAAGTAGAATAACGTTCGTTTTGTCGGCGTTCATCTTTCCCCACGTTTCGTATGCCACATCGAATTCGGGCAAGACACCGCCCCAGTCAAGCAGCAAAGGATCTTTGCAGCGGAAGACTTCGGTCGCGCCTGTGGTATAGGCCGGTTCCGGGCCCGTTAACAAGGACCTCGCTTCCAACGTCGCGGATCTCGTTTCTATGGCGTCGAGACACGGGAATGCCATTGCTGGGTTCGATGCTTCTCCCTGGCTTGTGCCATTGCGCCTTGCGAGTTGAGAATGCAACTGTCGTGCGCCATGCTGCGGGCATCGTGATATCGTTGACGAGGAAGGACGTTTCGTAAATTGAAGGGTATTCGATTCTGCGATTTTTTGGTGAATGGACATAGAGACTCGGCGGAGTGCCGCAGCACCGAGTTTTTGTGTTGTCATGCTGATGAACTAGAAGTCGTCTTTGAAATGGGAATTGAAAGATTGCGAGCTTGTACGGGACTTATGAATCATCATATCTTGCAGTCCAACCTTGCTGGTTTGTCAGCTTCGTAGCTTCCATTCCGATCGGAGAGACAAAAAGTCAGGGAATGATCTTAATTTACGTGGCTGATAATCTTAAACGGCATAGCTTTTGAGCCAAACTAGCCGCTTTGGGGATCCGTGTCTGAATGGTATTCGAGAATGTTTTCCTACTATATGTTCATCCGTACGTTTTGGAAGTTCCATGGTCTTCTTAATCATGGAACCCGATCGTGGAACTCAGGCTACAGCCATAGGTTCCCATATATTAGTTCTTCCTTCTGCCAAGATGAACTTCCTGGTAACAACAGATCGACTTGCGAATGTGTATTGATGGTACAAGTGGACTCCTGGGGTATATTTGGTACTTTGGCATTATCAAAGCGACCTCTGTAACACTTTCTCCTATTATTACTCAAATAACTGCCGTACATCGTTACAACAATTTTGGAGTGGACACGAAATCGTATTCCGCACTCAATTCATTCTCTGAAAATAGCAGGATTCGCGATTGATCCGAAAAAATCTGGGGAACCCCACCTTCCGTTTCCATCTCGCGCACTGTTAGACCCCTCCTGAAGCCGAGTGTGTACATGTGGGGATGATGTCACCATGTCGCCACTCGTCAGCAGCTTCGCCATCCACGGAACGACCTTGTGCAACCACTGTGATTCGTCTAGGTCTAGGCAGCTGCGCCCGCATTCACCTTCCCAACAATCTTCCACTTCACAATTGGATTCCTCCTTATCCTCTTCGGAGTCTCTTACTATTTCAGACCTAAGCCTCAACCAACATCATACATGCCACTCATCATCAACCGTGCTGGAGGCAACATGATCCCCAACAGACGCATGCCACTTACTCCCCGTGCTGCCGGGGACAAAGAGACCCCATATGATCCTTACACCGATTCTTTTGAGACGAGACCTGACGATGTCTATCAAGCAAAGCAGATTCTGATGAAGGCAGGCAATCTGCCTATCGAACTGGCCGACATCATTCTCGACGTCGCCGAGTATTGGGTCTGCACGGCGACGACAGCCGATTACACGAACCTACCGCAAAGACGCCTGGCCCTACAAGGTAGAAGAAATGATGAGAACAAATTCTTGCTGCGCACAATGCCACTCGGGCTTACTGGCTGGTCATCTTCAGACCATGAGAAGTGGAGGAACCAGGCCATGCCTAAAGAGCTTCGAGCGGAGTGGAGCATTGACACACTACGACATTTCGCTGATGATCCTAAACCAACCCTGGAGCATCCGTGTCGCAAGATCGAATTCAACATCGTGAGTCACGATCAAGGCTGGGGAGGTATAAAGGCTGATCATGGGACCTTCCATGGTTCCTGGACCTGGTTCGAAGCTGGCATCGAGCGGTTTGACGCCAATGCTGAATGCGCCGGCGACTGTCTCGACTGTCAACAAAGCTCGGAAAAAGGCGTCGACCTTCCTACCTGTTCCATTCGTCCAGTATGGCCAAGAATCATCAAAGACAGCCAAGTCACTGTGCCCATGAACAACGCAAATGGCAATGCCGGGGATGAGGATTCGGGTCCTATCACAAGATATCATCACGAACTTCATCCAACAGCAGACCACAAGATTCAGTGCAACAAAGTTGCCACGCACGATGTCCAACATCACCATGTGGAGTGGCGGTTCGATGACGATCTTTCCCCTGAAGAATTGGTGCAAGTCGGTCGCGGCAGTGGGACTGGCGATGGCAAGTTTGTAAGAAGCCTAAAGTTGGGAGACATTGTCACAATCTGGGGCCATGCTCGATTTAGTGGATGGTGCAATCACATCGAGAAGGTTGAAGTCAAGACGTACTGGGCTATATAAATCAAAGACAAAATATAGCGTCGTGGCGTCCAGGCGAACTTGGTACTAGCATTATGAGATATTAAATAAGGAAGTATACGATTTTGATATATTATTCATGACCGCCTTGGTACGCGTACGGGTTCAGAGTTACCTTTTAATGTCCTAGATCTCCCGTAGATACGTGACCAATGCCAAGTAAGCAGCATGCGGATTGCTATCATATCTGACGTCGGTCAAGCCACCAATTGTGATCTATATTTCGTGCCGCAAATAATAAGCGGAATGCATACACACTAAACCTACTTCGAGAAGCCCGTTACAGAATCTACAAGTCGTGTCTCGCAAGGACCAACTGTTAGCCGCGTGCATCGTGGGGAATTTGTCCTAATAGCCTCCGAGAGGGAAACTTTTTCGTGTTCTTTGTGTGCTTCATGTATATGTAAGATATAAGTGCAGGTGTGTACCAGGGAAGGTGACTACGATCAGGGTCCGACGGAGTCCAATTCCAAGAAGTGATGTGTTTGCAAGGCTTCTATCTGCCGAGCTAACTCTGAGCGTCGAACTCCCTTTGAGTAGATACATCTCCGATGAGTATTCGACCGCTCGGCCATGTCTCGGCACAGAGCTCCACTGTGCTTTGTCCTCATAATATAATAGGTTGATAATATGTTCAGAGTGCATGACTTGCATCCTTTACCCACATCCTATAATAATATCCTCTTTCTGTTGAAGTTATTATAGCTATGACTAAGATCTGTAATAGGCAGGCAGAATCTACTATCCAGCGCACACCATCGTGCCAAGTACGCCTTAATATAAGGTCCTTACTTATGCCTCTGGACCCAGCATAGCTAGCTCCGCTAAGCCCAATACAGTACGAATACGATAACGAGACGAATCAGAATAAACCAGCGTGAAGAAATTGCATTAAGTAACGGTGGGACTTAACTGTTGGCTTGTTACACGTGCATCTGATCAATAGTAGTGATTCAAGTGATTGATTGGATGTATCTGGTTGTCTTCTGTTGCATTCGGCTAACTGCCAGTCCAACTAATTGTTGTTCTGTTGTGGAGAAGTGGAAGGCTCTTCAGACTGATCCCAAGTGGCTAATCTTAGGCCCCACTACTCGTGACTCACGTGACCCTTGTATATGTTAGCCGCCAAGTCTTCATCATCGTTATCTTCATCTTCTGGCACTGGCCGTGACCACGAAGCCGCCTCTTAGCATTTAAGCATTATATTTGAAGTTTGATAGATACCCCGAATTTGCTGTGAATTACGCAACTTTGGAAGTATTCGCTGAAAATGACGCATAGTTGAAAATAGGTGGATCGTCACCGCCGATTTTAGGCGCAGGGATCATGGCGGTCGTGGTAAGTGAATCTAATTAAGCACGCCTTTTAGACATCTTTCTGTTTTACAGTGGGTCGCAATAAATTTGCTACCCTGTCAGGTACCACCAAGCCACTAAGTCTGAAAAGGGTAACGATCTATTGCTACTTTTTAACTATCTACTTGTATATTCACCCTTCTTGTTGTTGTTGTTGTTATGGTCATAGCAGTAATAAAAGCAGCGGGCAGCCTCTTACCCCTTTTTGGATTTAGTGGCTTGGTGGTACCTGATAGGGTAGCAAATTTATTGCCACCCGCTGTAGTTAGAATTATTGTACGGCACCTTACAGTAGCGATTCCCTCCAAACTCAGACCATAGTTTTTGAAATAGGGTTTTTGGCATCCATGATGGCATCTGCACTCCAAGGCACGACTGTAATTGTAACGGGAGGAGCGGGCGGCCTCGGCAAAGCTATTGCAACCGCATATGTCAACGCTGGCGCCAATGTGGTGATCTGCGACATCAACGACGAGCGGCTCGCCGCTACAAGTGCAGGTTAGCATTTTAAGCCCATACTGATTCCCAAGCGGCCTTGGCAGCATCACTTCCAACTTCGAGGACTCGATTTCAAGCCCTTGGTTTCCATGCAGTAGAACATGTACTGACTTTCAGTTAGACTTCGAAGCTACGGGCCGCTTCCTGGCGCTCAAGACGGACATCACATGTGAAGCCGCCGTGCAGTCGCTCATTGAACAGACGACAACCAAGTTCGGCCGCCTGGACATCCTTGTGAACAATGCAGGCATGATGGATGGCTTCGACCCCGTCGGAGAGTTAAGCAAGGAGAACTGGGACCGTGTTCTCAACTTGAACCTCACGGGGAGCTTCCTGTGCATGAAGTCGGCGGTCAACGCCATGCAGAGGCAAGAGCCGCGAGGTGGTCTCATCATCCAAATCGGCAGTAACGCATCGCATCAAGGAACCAATGCAGGGCTGGTCTACACGGTTAGCAAGCACGGCGTAGCGGCTCTGGTAAAGAACACAGCTGGGTTCTACGCAGACCAGAACATCTATGCCGTGGGTTTGATGATGGGCGCCATGATCGACACCAACATCACCGAGAGCACCATGAAGATGGGGTGGTTCAACCAGGAGGGGTTTACCAAGTTCTTTGGAGAGAAGGAATTCAACACGAATTGTGCTATTAAGTTGGCTGACGCCGGCAAGTACTGCGTCTTTTTGGCGGATAGAGACATTGCAGCGACGTTGAATGGGTCGTTGATCAACTTCAATAAGAACTGGCCCCAGGCGTGAGATGGAGGGTGCGATAGGATATTCTGAAGTGTGGTCGTGTTGTTTATCGAATGGTTTCCACTCCTGTTCCATCGCCGTATTTGAATAGCACGGCTATTCTTTTGTTAGGATTGAGAGGAAGCCCGTATGTACTCCGCTGCCGAATCTTGGTGTTGAAGGATCCCATCATGAAAAATCCAACAACGAATGGTAGCCAAATCCATGTCGGCTGCACGCTGTCACCGCTTGCACAAATATAGTGAAGTAACCCAATGTGACCGCAATCGGTTCATCGTGTAGCCTGGCCTCTTGGCCCCTTTGACAGTGCAAGTGCCAACTGTTAGTGCGTGTGGTTAGTGGGTTTCCCAAGTTATTATGCAATCTTGTGAAAATAATGCTGAGTGGTGCCTTCCTTCGTTGGATCGGAAAACCAGGCGAAGGAATCATCTCTCGAGTTAACAAAAACGAGTTTAAAATATTGACTATGTCAGGCACAAAAAGTTCATGTGCGAATGGTTTCCAATCTTCCCCCGGCACATTATTATGCCGATGCATGGGGTCATTGCAATTAACCATTTCCCTGGTCTAAACTGCGGGAGACGGGACGGCGGCCACTAAAAACAGCAACTTCTTCAGCGGGCGCCTGTAGGGTCCGTCGTCTGATGATGTTTCGGATCAGCGACCTGGTCGTGACAGCGATCGTCAGCTGAACTAAATAGAAAACCCACGTGTATGGTTATGACACAGACGAGGCGTTTTTCTTGGGACAATTCTTATCGAAAACAAGCAACAAAAAGTTAGCAGAAGTTCTCTTCAGACTCGACCGGAGCATTTGGTCGGCCTCGGGACGATTTCAAGCAGAGCTTGGCAGGCATCTTGCTGCGACGGTTCGAACTCATGAATTCATCACGGGCGGACCGCATATTTGACAAAGAACGAGCGTCATTGCATCATGTGAAACCGAATCCACGTGTGCAAGCTATCACTTATAAATGGTCATCGCAATCTTGGAGGACGTTTGCGATGGGGATGCGATGGGGATGCAATGTGGTCCGAAAGCCAAGTCTTCTTCGCGAAAGAATGGCCTGATTATCTCCTTTTCACGTTACAGCACCTGGTAACGTTGGCGCGGCCTAACCAGCTGAAGCCACGCCAAGCCCATCAGGAGGCTCTGACAACGGCTTTCAGCACAGACTGGGCTCGCCATAGGACCTTCTCTTCTTCACAAGTCGCAATGCTGCCGACCTACCATGGCGTCCTGGCGCTTGGCACTGACCAGATTGCTGGATCCGTTTGGAACAAGCGCCTTGGCCTGTGATATCAGCCTCCATTGAGCGCTCCCGCTTTCAACACCAGCCTTGCAGCTCCGAAAATCCTTTTCCATTGCGTCGACTAGTAGAGCATAACATTCGGCATTCTTCGGCATCGTTGTCACAATTAAACATAGCTGCTCCACAGCTTTGTAGTACTGGTCTTCCCAATAATGACCTCTTTCTCTCGCCATGTATTGCTGGCTCACTGCATCCTCAACCGCTACCCGCAAAAGCTGGTCGCAGTGGAGGGCACGATACTTGCGCACCAACAAGCGCGGACGACTTTGGGAATGAAGGGGTTGCCCAGCCAAAGCCAAGGACGGCAGCCAATCGAAGGAACCTATTAGAGGGAAGGAGGATACCCCCTTCCTTGCTCCAGAGTGAGTAGTGCAACACATCCATACTACTTGGCGGCCATTTGACTTGGGAGCCTCATCATAGTGGAGTGGGCTACCCATCATCAAGGGCTGGTTTCGAATTGTTTGCTCCGGCGCGGCGTTTGTTGATATTGTAGCCCCATGGAATCGCATGCGCGAGCTAGAGTTTGGTGGATGCAATTCTGCTCCATGATGCGGAGAATCCTAGATAGGGCCCTGCGATGTTTGGCTGGGCAAGTTGACAACTTCGTCAACCTAACAGTATACGCCGTTTCAAATGGTTGATATTCAGCCCCTTCACGCTGTGCGCTTGTGTGCAGAATAGAAGCCAAGCTTTCTGAGCTCCTAAATATACTTGCCTACCGTAGGGTGCCACCGCTCAGACACTCAAGCCCCCTTCAATGCCCTCTCATATATAAGACATGTTTCTCCGTACTGCGGTGTGTGTTTTTTGTCTTGTGAGATATCCAGGTTTCGATAGTCTGTCTCTCTTTCAGTTTATTTCGTTATTTTCATATTTCCTTTCTCGCTCTGAGAGCTCGAGTTCATTCGTTTCCGCCGGTATAATAGACATACGCATATTTTCCGAGCATTTTATTCTACTCTTGTCGTCAGCATCGTATCCGTCTTCGATAACACTCGATTCCCCGTCAAGTTAATAGTTCTTTGACAAAATTTTCTCAAAATGCTTTCTTCGATCCTAGAACTGCTTCTGGTTGCAGCGTCTGTGACGCCGGCATTAGGTTTCTGCGGATCGCACACTCATCTGCAAAGACGGGCCGAGGAGGGTGAGGCGGTTCCTATTTCGACATTTGGTTATATTGGAGATATTGTAGGTTTCCTCGCCTTGTCTGCCTATTCAGTAAAAATGGCTGACACTGAGTGCCACACAGGGGCCTCACAACTGGGCTGCTTTGGATGCTGCCAATTCTGCCTGCGCTACGGGCACACGCCAATCCCCCATCAACATGGTCGAAGGCCAATTTCAGATCGTCGCCGGCACTGATGTTACGCTCACTATCCCCGATCAGACCGAAGGAATTGAGTTCGAGAATTTGGGAACGACGGTAGAGGGTGTGATGGAGGGCTCGGGAGCAACCATGGTGCTGAACGGTGAAGAATACGAACTCATGCAGTTTCATTTCCACCACCCAAGCGAGCACTTGGACAACGGTACCAGCATAGCCAGTAAGTTTTATATCCATATACGGTCCTTGGTCCAGACTCGTGACTGACCAGTATACAGTGGAAATGCACATGGTGTTCCAAACTGCTGAGGAGCAGCTCGCCGTCATTGGTGTCTACGTCGACCTCGACACTGGTGTCGCTTCTGCTGCTGCTCCAGCCGCGAAGCGTCGCCACCCGCAACCAGACCACAGCCTATGGAAGAAGCAGGCCGAGGCCGTTAGCCAGATGCAGATCACTGCCGCCGCAGACAATGGTGCCGTCACCTCGACCATGCTTGAAACTCTCTTCCAATCCGTTGAGGAGATCGCCACGCCCGGTACTAAGGTCACAACGCAGCCTCTCATCATGTCTGAGTTGGTCGAGACCTTGAAGCTTGGCAACTTTGAAGCGTAAGGGACAGCCAGATCCTCCATCTGATATTACAGAACATTCAGTACTGACATTCTCAATTAGTTACTCTGGCTCCCTGACCACCCCTCCCTGCAGTGAGGGTGTCAACTGGATGGTCGCAACCCAGCGAGTTCAGATCTCCACTGCCTCGTTCGAGCGTGTCCGCAACGTCGTGAAGTTCAACTCCCGCTTCACTCAGAATGCCCTGGGCTCACCCAACGTTGTCTCGCTTAGCGCTGGGGCGGCGGCCGTGGCCGAACCCGTTGCCGCTGCATAAAGAAGAGCGGAGGACCATGGATGCATGCGCCCGAGGTGGCCTTCGTCGCCAATGTTTACGGGCTGGATGATTTTTTTTCTGTTTGACGATACCTTGTTCTAGTAGACGATATTTCAAGTTATAATTAGACGAGCATAAACCCAAAGTTCCTGTGGGACTTCAGCAATATACGAACATATCCGTATACATCTGTCGCATTTGTGAATTGCTCTGAACTTTATTGACCGCGCTGGCGGTCATGATTTATTGCAATAAATCTAGAGGCTCCCTGGCAGTGTGCCGTTGCTCCAAGTCTCTTCCCCGTGTTGTTCTCGTGCTTCCTCTATTGTGACCCTGAGTTCGTGATCTTCTTATAATCTCCGTTTCTAGACTATCGACTCCAAAGTCAGTTGAAGGCAACAGACAACCGTTCTCAACTCAGTTTTTATCGTCACACTTTTCCTCTCGATCAACTCGTTCTATTTTGTTGAACTTGGGATTGGCAAATGCCACAACGCAAGAAACTTTAGGCGTCTGAGCTTGCTGAGATAGATAATGCACTGGTTCCCGTTCAGGAACTTAAAGAGGAACCAAATCCAAATTTCTTGTCTGCTGGCCACCTTCATGTATGCGGCTGCTCTCGTCCCGCATGCATTCTTATGTATGCATACATGAGTGTAATCAACTTATTAGCATTCGCCAACTCGTCCCCTTCATGATGTCCTTCTCTCAGCCGAGTGGCTGAATGACTCAGCTTTGAAGTGGACTTCGACGCTCAGAGCTCAACCGGAGGTGCCCGACAGAACTCTACACTACTGCCACAATTTATGGTGGCCAATACCGCGGATGTCTTATCAAGGAAGCCAGTACCTAATCCGGTATAGTGTAACGGTCAACATATCGCGTTTTCATAGCTATCTAGTTGAGATCCGCGGGGCTCGGGGTTCGATTCCCCGTACCGGAGCTTCATTTCTTTTAGAATATTTCCGCAAATATTTTCTTTTGGTAATAGAGAATAAATATGTTGAAGCAATTCTAGCTTGAATTATATGATTGATCCAAAGGAATACTGATTTATTCCAGCCACTTTTTGGCCAGGCCGCAGTGTTCAGTAGATGCTGGAAGTGAAGGACTTGCGATTGTGGGTACGGCAGACTGACGGCCATCTATGCGCAACAGGGAAATAGAGCAAAGTTCACGAATGTGGTCTGTAAAAATGGCTTATTAAGAGTCCAGACGTTTATAGTCAAAGAAAACAGCGTTGTTGGCTGGGTTGTGCTCCGCGGTAAACCTTTTGCACTGAGTGCGCGTCCGAACTCCTGTGTTTCTTTCAACGTCTCCAGCACGATATGGGAACAGAATGGTATAGCTCTTCCAATATGATGACGGATTCAAGACTTCATCAAACCCAGTACTGGATTATGTCAAAGTTGCATTGATCTAGTATAGTAAATAGACGAAGTCCGTACAAACTTGAGCCGACCTATAGCAATGCTGGTCGGGCGAAGCGGGGCTGTGCGCCTGGGGTAGTCGCTACCTGTAAAGGAAGGCGTGTTGCTGCCTAATGCAGCCGCAGCCTGGATTACAAGCAATTATTTAATTCATCGTAAATAGGAATCCAGGGCGCCACAGTTTTACAGCTATGAAAACACATTTGCAAGCTATCTCAGCTTGCATTCCACAAAAGCTTCAGTTAAAAACAAGCCAGTTCTTCCACCTCGCAGCTTATACCTGCCCGGCACTTCTCACCAACCGGCTAAGTCGTAAGCGCACCATGTCGACCTTCACACTCAACTCGCCCAGCGTTCCCGTCACCCTGCCTGATGGCTTGTCTGAGGAGACTCTCCTGGCATTCTTTCCCTTCAATGTATGCTCTCTATGACTGTCATGTCCCCGTGGGCCAACACTGACACGAACCAGAACTGGGTCCGAACCCTCACACGCTCGCTAGCGCTGCAGTCGCGCTCCTCTCATCCTTTCAATGCGGACCCGTATGAACTGCGCAGAATCACCGTCCAGGCCTACGACCTGTTCGATGCTGGACGGGTGGGCTTCTTGAAAATGAAGGCAGACGTATCCAATAAAGCAGGTGAGAGGTTACCAGGCAGTATATTCCTGCGAGGCCCGAGCGTCGCCATGCTGGTCATTCTCATCCCGGAAGACGTCGAACCTGGGAACGAGTCGGAGACAGACGAGCGACATGTCATCCTCACCGTCCAAGCTCGCATACCGGCAGGTAGCCTCGAGTTCGTTGAGCTGCCTGCTGGCATGGTGGACGACGACGGCACCTTTGCCGGCACAGCTGCCAAAGAAATCAAGGAGGAGTTGGGTCTCGAGTTGCAGTCTTCGGAATTGATTTGCATGAGCGATTTGGTGGTAGAAGAGGCGAGCATCAAGGGTGACGAGGACTTGCCCAATGCCATGTACCCGTCGGTGGGTGGATGCGACGAGTTCATCCCCATTTATATGCACGAGCGTCGCGTACCAAGAGAGCAGTTGAAAGAGTGGACGGGCAATCTTACTGGGATGAGAGATCATGGGGAGAAGATCACGCTCAAGCTGGTCAAGATGAAGGATCTATGGAAGGAGGGCAAACGAGACGCTAAGTGCTTGGCTGCGCTTGCTCTTTGGGAGGGGTTGAAGCGAGAGGGTAAGCTGTGATAATCTCGTCCTACCTTTTGGGTTAGCGAAGGGGATAACGTAAAAGTCGTATTGGTCGAGAAATGACTGGACTAGTTCATCGCCGCTCTCATAGCCGGTGATAATATTCGACGTGAGGTATTCGATTATCTAACGGTTTTATCAGTGGAGATTCAGATTAGAACGCCCTCCTCAAAACTGAGCATCATGGTAGTCCATTCCCTGGCATACAAAGTACTGTGCCAGAGCACAGCCGGCTTCCCTGGCGCATCTGCGCCCCATAGGTGGAGGCCGAAGAGGTCTCCCCCTTCATATGATATTCCCGAGGAGATAATCTCCAAATTGGGGAATAAAGTATTGAGGTCATTCCGGTACCGCTGATGATCGGTGTACGGGTGATAGCTGTCAAACCGAGCGAGCTCGTTGGCTTGCTGTTTATAGATGGATCTGGCTTGAGCCCGTGATATAATCTATTTGAAGAGGCAGGAGTGATCACATCAACTGCCTCATTGGCTCTGTCATAAGTATACCTCGTCATTGATACATATTGGTGCTACACAATCTTTCAACCTATACAACATAATTGGCACAGGGGTTACTGGAGCGCCCTTCGAATATTTTTGATGAGAAACGTTATGATTCTTGTCGAAGAATCTCTAATTTTATTTTTATTTTGATCTAGTATTTATAGTATCTTGAAGTCAAAGACGGAGGCTGCTTCACGATGATTCAATGACGTAAAACCGTCTTCAGGTCACTCTTCTAGCGAGCGGGGGCCAGGTGGACGACTGGAGGGCGAGTCTGATCATGATAGATACAGGCAACACAGACTCTTTCGCGACGGATAGTCATGGGATGACGAGAGCTAAAGGCGCTGTGATATTGAAGCGCAAGAAGGAATGATATAACGGCGAAATGTCGATCACTGGGCCTTGTTTAGACTGCACTGTTCTCGACATCAGCTCCTCTGCCCCCAGCCCTAATAAGTCGCTGAAATCACGAGCTTACATGCTTTAGAATGGGTGGGACATCATTCTTCGACTGAAGCCCGTAGGAGGTGATTACATGTCATTGGGCTCTTTAGTCGCGGAAGAGCTCGAATGGCGCTGCTTGGGTCCATCAGGCGCGAATGACTGTCGGTGGCACCCGGAAGCCAGAGTTTGTAACGACTGTGGCTGGTGATATCTCTCTGGATTGGCTTTTAGAATGCTGGCTTGCACTTTCTCCATGGTCCGGGCGATCATTACTTTTGTATCAGATGCGTCGATGACGGCAAAGTCGCCTTTGACACCCTGAATCCTGAATTCCCCAAGGCCACCGGCAAGGACGCCCAATCTTCGATGGCCTCCATGGAGAATGATTCGTTGCGTGCCATGTTTGTTGACATATCCAGCCATGGCGCAATGATGGTAATGCCTCCATATTGAACGACATGGCTGGTAGCGAGTAGAAGACCTGGGGAATTGCGTCTGAACCTTTCAGAGCCCTTCTTACCGAGAGTGGGCATCCGACGAACGCCCGCGCGGCAACACCGAACCAGTCATTCCACTTCATCTCACCCTCTGCGAGGGCGGCAAGAACTTGAAACACCCCGATATTCTCAAGCTTAACTCCAGACACCAAGGAAACATCCTTACAGCAGAAACTGTCCACAGTAACGTGGGCGATGAGATTCGTGACCCGCATGAGAGCTTTGCGTTGCAAGCAGCCCTCGTTGACGTTGATGACTTTGGACAAGCCTCGGCGACAAGACCAGTATTGACAACTCTTTTGCACCTCCTCCATCGTGTCTCGGAGGATCGGGAAATGACAACACTATTTGAAGTTCTGTTGTTCCTTTCTGTGCTTCCTGCAAAAGCGCTTCGTCGTCCAGTACAGAGACATCATCTGAATCATCGGCGACGGGTCTCGCAAACACAAACTTGACCATGTAATTTTCCAGCCATCTGAGGTTCAGCATTGATTATGGCCTTGCCGGTAGGTCAGTCAGCCGCGTTCTCTTTTCATATTTCAGTGTTGCGTGCTAGATATATACAGAGATATATATTTAGGTCGACTTTGAAGATGATATCAGGACGTTCAACGGGCTCGACAATGGGAATATCCAATATCCACGCCACAATATTCAGCGCGACACGAATGAAGTTCTGTATACTGGTCCGACCTAATATAGCCTCTGAGCGCCGCAACGACGTTTGGCATAGCTTGGACCTATTCCGTGGTTCCGGTTGGATGACCCCGGCCAACCTGGCACTATCGTATGAAGGCGCTTGCAAATATGCTAAGACGCTGCCCAAATCATGACTCAGGAGGTGATGCCCACGACACAGACTTGATTCAACCCAGGATTCCAGAATTCACCGTGCAAGTATTCCCAATGTAAAACCAGATGCTCGAAACGACCCTGTTGAGCACTGGTTTGATCTTGGCTCCGTCGGCATCAGAGTCAACCTGACGTTCAAATAGCGCCTACTTTCCAGGAGGCTATTATGCTTGAATGTTGAACTTGCGTAGGCATTCAGAAATGAAATTCTCGGAATGAAATCGGAACAGTCTAGCCACCGTCGAAGCCAACCAGGGCAGATGGAGACCGGCAGCCATGAATTGGCCCAGGGAACCAAAGGTTTGAACAAGGTAAAGAGGGAAAATGCTGGTTTGGATTTCGAGCAGAAACGTTGCTGAGGAGTGATAGATACATCGCAATTGTAATTTCTCCATGTATTGGCTAGCGTCGGCAAAGCATGTACATCCAATTCTGGGCATGCCGTTGAAGGACGTGTAAGCACCTTTGGTGTCGTCACATCTTGAACGGTGAAGGTCTTTCCCAAGTTAGACCCACTTGTTCTATTAAAATTAGGAGCTTATGGCTCAAAGTCAAGGTAGTTTTACAATATCGACCAGCGGCAACAATGCCACGACATATTTGCTTTATAAGGCTTTGGTGAGCAGGCGCATCCTACCGTACGAAACCATAGATCTTCTCAATACGTCAAGGGAGTTCTGGCAACTGTGAGCTTGATTCACGCGAGATATTCCAAAACGCTCACGAATTATGGGAATACCAGTAGGAAGTTGGGAGGTTTGTACATCCCACTGCCACCGCAGACCGTGGCTGTGGTCGGTTCTACGTTGAGAAATGCATATGCCTGTAATGTGCATGTTCGCCAAAGAACTGGTGGGTAAGCGGGTTCATGTGCAATACTGCACATCATCTGCATTTCACATACGAGGCCGCATCCTTAAGAGCTGCCTCGACTTTTTCCATGGTAGCTGTGTCATACAAATCTTGTGCTGTCTTTTCTCCCCGCAGGATCTCCTTCTCATGCCGCGTAGCTTCTTCCTTGGTCATGCAGACAAGTTCGCCAAGTGTCAGATTAGACGACTTCTGCTCTCCAGAGCCCTCTCCAATTTTGATCAGCGTAGACGAGGTTGGCTTCTTCCATCGAACGAGGTGCAATCTTGTGGCAAGCCCCGTGATGGAGCTACGACCCTTAAATATCTCCTCCACCAGGAACGCGACGTCGCCGACGGTGATAGGTATCTTCAATCCAACGGCGACGGACGCATCTTGATTTGTCATGTGCCGGAGTAGCTTTTCCTCACTGCCTTGAAGCGCAGCGAGAATACCATCGTACATTTTATCTCGCCCCTTGGCTGGGACGTAGTCAAGCGGGTAGCCAGTAATGGACAAGATAACGTGGTTTGCCACCGTGTATCCGAATACTGCGGGCATTGTGCCCAACACTGGGAGGATGCGCACGCGGAAGTCGGGCAGAACGCCGAGATCGCCAACACTTCCCTTTTGAAACTCCTCTTCGAGAAGTGGAAGCAATTCGGCCTTGCCCTCGCCAGTCTTTTCTGTCGAGAAAACAGTTGGGATTCCTTTTGTGATGCCAAGCAATTTCAGACGACGTCGTGTAGCCCTCGATAGCCCATCATCGGTACTCATGCCAATATCGCCAACCAGAATGCGCGTCGGGTCACTCTTGCACCCGGCTCCCATGGACGATATCACGTTCAGATTGTGGTCGTGGCAATATTTCAGCAGCGAGACCTTGGTGTCGATGTTGTCGATGGCGTCGATGACAAAATCCGGCTTCTGCCCGCCCTCTTTCCACGGCTCCAAGAGTCGATCAGCCGCCTCGTCCCAGTACTTCTCCAGCCGCAAATCGAACTTGACCCACGGTGTTATTGCGATGAGCCGTCTGTGTAGGCATTGAACCTTTGCGATTCCCACGTCCGCCAGTGTCGCAACGGCGTGGCGATTCAGCGAGCTCAGTGTCACCTGGTCGAAGTCGATCAAGCGGATCTTGGAGACTCCTGATCGGGCCAGGGCAGATGTGGCATGCGATCCGACGCCGCCGCATCCAACCACTACCACGAAGGCATTGCGAAGCTTGTCGAGTCCGTCGGGGGTCAAGAAGACCCGGTTCCGGGCCAGCTGCTCGAGGATCAATTCGTCATCGTATTCGCCGGCCTGGGCTCGTCTAGCCAGGGCCTCGTTTCGGAGGTCTTCCTGGTCAACTTTCGAGGCTCCGCCAAAGCTAGTCAGCTGCCTTGGGGTCAGTAAGCTTGCGAAACTCTCTTCGGGGATCGGTTCGTGGCCTTTCATACCTTGCGCAGTGCGTCGCCTTCGTCGACGAAGGGTATTGAGTCTTTCAGTTGGCGAATGTTCTCTCTTCGCTGGAGCTGTTGGTAGCCCAGGATGGCACCAGCCACCACTGCCCCGGACACAATGGCAGTTGTCGCAAATTGGGCGCGGGAGTCTGATGCAGCTCGAGAGAGGAACGACATTCTCAACGTTTCTCGGCTCACACACTGGCGGAATTTTATTTTAATTTTTTGGAAGTCAACGTCGCTCGTACAAGACGATTCAATTGTGACCTAAGGTGACTGACTTCATGGCATGCTGAATCAAAAGATTCCGAGACCGCCGCTCCGCTTGTCGAGTGGGCTCTGGTGACTGGAGTCTTGCACCCATCGGAATTTTTTTTGGGGTTGATGCGAGTTGTTCAGAGCAGGGGTTCACGCTAGCGCAGCTATCTGTTGGTGTTCGGGTCCTACATGTTCCCATACCGAGACGATTTGGTAACCCGTGTCTCCAAGATGAACTGATCACGCTGTGTATTCACACATTTGTTATACCGAAAATGAGACTATTCAGTCCAATAATGATTGGCGCTGGGAATTGTCACGTTGGTCTACCATTTCTCTTACCACACATTTCAATCTAATTCCCAAAGCGAGCCTCCAAACCCTACACTA
This sequence comes from Pseudomassariella vexata, assembly GCF_002105095.1. NCBI lineage: Eukaryota > Fungi > Ascomycota > Sordariomycetes > Amphisphaeriales > Pseudomassariaceae > Pseudomassariella > Pseudomassariella vexata. The sequence goes on along the minus strand of NW_024467959.1, from coordinate 1,023,188 downwards.
TTGGTTTCAGAGTATTACGGCGAAAGCAGCGTTACCCTGAAACCCACTCCCTATTTAATTTTGTCCGGCATATAAAACAGTTGCTGCCCGCTCCTGGTCTTGATAATCTCCCCAGTGCAATTCTTGTCCTTCACGACATGTAAATACGCCTCGGCCACATCTTCCACTTGCCCTGCTTTCCCGACGGGCATCTTCTTCCCAATACCCTCCATCATAGCTAACTTCTCGTCTTGCATCATGTGCGCATCCCACAGTCCGGTGTTGACAAACCCAGGCTTAACAGCATTGACTCTGCCCGGCTTCAGGTCAAGTGCCAGATTACAAGTCAAGCCCATCAGTCCAGTGGCCAAAAATGCGACGAGGGCCCAGTTAGGAGCTGGATGGTCCGCTATGCTGCCCATCGTGAGTGTGAGGCTGGACTCGCTGCTTTTAGGTAGATGACGGACGGCGACCTTGCCTAGCAGTATTGGTACAGCCAGACGCATATGGGTCGCCTTCTGGATCTTGCAGTACGCCCAGGGCCAGTACATCGGCGGCTGTGAAAACGATGTGGTCAACTGGACCAGCTTCGTTGAAGAGCGCCTCGAGGTCTTCTTCAACGGTGATTTTGGACAGGTCGCACTTGAGCCCTGCAATATCTGCCGACGGGTAGAGGGTCTTGATCTCAGATACCGCAGAGTCTGCGCTATGCTGTGATGAGCTGGAGACGGTGATACGGGCGCCAGATTCGATGGACGCTTCGATTACACCGCGACCGATGCTCGTTCTTCCTCCCATGACGAGAACATGCTTGCCAGCAACTTATTGTACTTGAACATTTCGAATGGGCAGAAAATAAGGGACAGTTGAAGATCAAGCAAGTTCCTAGAGTGGATGATTGGTTGAGACTTCAGCGTTATTCATCTTCGACGAGTTGTCTGGTACCTATACTCCTGTTGTCACAATTTTTGTTGCTGTGAGTTAATGATGTAAGGCACAATCTTGAACGGACCCATAATCACCATCGGACTTGCTCATCCGACGAGGAACAGACAACCAACGCCTCCTTAAGCCCGTAACCTACTGTAAATACGATATCCCCGAAGGCGCGATCGGAACGGAGATTGTACCGAAGCTGATTGCGTGATACCGGGGAGAAGGCAGCTGTTTGCGACTGGCACGACGGCGACAATCGACTTTGTTCCAATTCCGCTTCCTTGGTGCTTCAAAAACCACCGAGTGGCAGATGCTATTGCATCGCGTTCGACGAAGTTGAGACTAGAGATAAGGACTTCCACAGCACCGTCCGATGGTGATCGACCGACTTCCTAATTGGCTTCAGACGGTCGAATAGTGATGATTGATATTAACTACTGAACGGTGGAGGCTTCGCTGCACAAGAAGGAATTGAGATGTCTTCTGGTCCGTGACCTATTAGCCGGGGCGCAGTTACCATGGTCTCATCATTTCCCTTCTTGCTAACCCCTAAATTGGACTACACTCAATGGCAGGTGTTCTTCCCAAGTTCCGCATCTGCTGCTGACAAGAGCAGTTCCATGAAGCCTGCCGACGTCTCGAGGATATTCTGGTGGTACTGCTCGAGCGTAGGATAGAAGGGGCACGAGGCGTCCTCATTGCCGAAACCGAACTCGACGGTGAAGCCATGGATCTTGTTCAGACTTGGGTTGATAAAATGCCTTGAATAAGAATAGTCATCCGACGCTCCCGACGTCGGATATAGATAGGCCGCCTGCGTCACCTCGTAGTGCCGGCCAATCGTTGCGTCCATCGCGTGCCCAATTTTCATGGCCGTATAGATATTCTCAGCCCAATCCTTATTTGGCGTATACTCCGAGTACATGATGCCTTCCTCCGGCTTATCCGGCATCAAACCTCGCACGTCGCCGTAAGACGAATTCATAAAGTTCATGCCTGGGTTACGGGACTGGTTCTCATCGCTGCCCCAGCTGTAAAGTATTACTCCAGCGAATGAGTGGATATCCACATACCTATCAACTCGCGGCGTTATTAAAATCACCTCGTACCTTGTGTCTCAGGAGGTTGTATCTTTCGGGGCGAGGCGGCTTTCCACAGATTTCGTCACCCCCTAAAATACGACCACAGAATCAAATCAGGACTTTAAGAGTTCCTTACCAGCTAATGTCTGAAAATATGTGCATCACCCACTTGATGCTCTTGGTCTCGGGCTCGGAGAATGCGCTGGTGCCGTGGTAATCTTGCGCACGCGGGTCACTGGAGGCAGCATTTGGGCCAACACTTGGCTCAAAGAGATTAGGGAAATCCCATAGGAAGTCAAAGTTGCGGTTTAGGTCAATACCAACAGAGGTCGGATCGCCTGGTGTTGCAGCAGCGGGGTTGCGGTTCTTGCGCCAGCAGCTGTTGGTTGCTTGGTCGTACGCGACGCCGTCGGGATTGCTTAGGGGCACGAAAACAATGCCGGTTGACAGGGCCTTCCCCACTTCGCAGCTGGAATATGTTCGGCCGCCGTACGTCAGGCCGGTTTTGTGCTTGTTGGCATAGAGTAGGTCGGAGATGAAGTACAGCAAGTTGTCCGAGGACCCCCGCTCGCGCGCGTGGATTGCGGCGTTGAAGAATACTCGGGGACCATGCTTAGATTTTCGTCTTCCACCGATCTTGGCCCCGAATATGCTTGCATTCTCATATGTCATGTATGGTGTCGTGAAAGTGTCAAATCCATATTGATTGGCAAGACCGTCGAGGGCGCTCTTGATCTCCTGGACGTTTAGCAAAGAGCCCAAGTTTGTGTCGGGTTTCTGAGTTCCCAAGCCTCGGGGAGCAATTGTGCCACCGTTAAAGCGATCACCCGGTCCAACTGGAATACCTGAATTGTTGGTAAACTGTCTGCGGACGGCTCGTAGGGGGCCACGGCCTGTTTCCTCGGGAAGTAGGCAAGCTCTGGATGAGGCTAGCAGGCTCACGATGCTCCAAGCTGACAGACACTTCATAGCGGCAATTAGAAGGCTAAAGAGCACAGCGTTCTATCAAGGGAATTGTTAATTTAGGCGTCAACTTATATACGTCAATTAATATTATCCCGCTTCTTATCTGTATCATACTGTGAAAGGGGACACGAACGGCAAGAAGTAGAAATTGCGTCCGTGGTATCATTAGCTTTCCGTTTCGGGAAGCTAGTGAGTCTGTCCGGTCTTTTTTCTGGTTCTCATATCTCCCAAATCCCATGCTAGGATCCGACCCAAGAGGTACCACACAGCGTGGCGGTGTCTTCGCGGTGAGTGCCGACCCGGGCTACGAAGCAGCCTGATCCAGCATGGATTTACTTGGGACTGACTGGACATCAACCACCCTAATCTCGTCACAATCAGTATTGACTCGATTCTATAAGTTGGGGTACTTATGTAATTTCAGTTGTATTGTTGCGCAATCATTGAAAATTGCGACTGTTAGCTATCTGAGCACAACACTAGCTGTTGACTCAACTTAGCCCATATCACGAATGGAACTAACTTACGTAGTACACTACATATTCGAGACGGGTGTTTCAATCTCATGTCACAAGCGATTCCGGAAAGAAACACAGAAAGCCCATGTATTAATATATGTCAATCCCGAGGCCATGGTTTCGAGGCATATTAAAGAAACGAAATCGGATCCCGAATGCTATATGTTAGGCTGAAAACTGATGTCATTCGTCGATTTAATCAAACGAAAGTGAACACTATCAAATGCAGTTCAAATTGAAACCCGAATCTTATGATCCCAATCGAGACCGTTCTTTTCTACCATTAGATTGTTCATATCCCGGTGTACATAGAGTCTTTTCGTCGAGACTTGCACGTCATGACAATCACATGTACCCGAACGTAGTTGGTGGGTTGCCAAAACGTACCCTGTTGGATAGCAATCAGAACGTCAAATTTCGATGATAGCCTCACTTCGGTGCTATATAACACATTATTGTAAATCATCCTGACCAGAATTGAATCCTTCATCAGCAAGAATTCAAACCACATCGAAGCGTAGTTTCTGTGATGAACTTACGTTAGAAAATTCTGGGCGAATTGAACCGGGAGGGGGGAGGAAGGGGAGAAGAGTTATGGGCGCATAGACTGATATGTATGGAGTGAACAAATTTTGGTACAGTAATAAATTATGTCACCCTATTATGAAAAAATGTATCCCGACCTCACAAATTAAAACCGCAATACATATGAGTTGAACCTATCAATTTCTCTCTCACTCGATTGAAACTTCCCAGCGCTATCTGTAACCTCTCTCATCAATGTTTCATGGATGGGTGGGGTTGCATCTGGTTACTACACGTTCGAGTTCAGTAACTGCCAGAGATAATGTTAGACCTTGAAACCTACGGATCAAACATTTCGCCTTGCTTTCCGTAATGCTGGTCATACAAATGCTCTGCCTGCTTCTCAGCGTGGTGTTTGGCCTTCTGCCGATCAATGTGATCAAGCCCTTTCGTCTCGACAAGCTTATCGACCTCGGCAGCAGCGATGCCGGCGAGCATTTCTTTAGCGAATGCGTGGTTTACAGGCTCGCCTGTATAGTTCTGGTGAGTATATGGCGGGAATTTGATCAAGAGGAAACCTAAACCCGAAATTTGATAAAGGGGAAGGGAGAGAAGGGGAGGCGGATGGAATGTGTGCGTTCTTTCTCACCCTTCTTGCGCTGGCGGTCTTCGAAAACCTTCATGGCTTCGAAGGCAGCACCGCCTGCCACGAGCTCGTGACCAAAGTGTGCCTTATGATGTTCCTCATTATACACTTTATTGTGAGTTTCCTTGGCATGGTCTGGTATGGGAGGTTAATAGCTGAATTCGATACGAGGGCAGCTTGACTGACCAAAACCAATCAACTTATCTTGTAAAGCCGCCTTCATTTTATCCATTTTGAAGATATTTTTGCGGATGATTTAAATAGTTGGTTATGTTTGGTTGTGGGTGTAATAAATCTGGTGATAGGTTCCCCTCTGACTATATCCTGTGGGGAGTCTGCCTTATATGTTGCGACACCATTGATTGATCATGACTTTCGCCTTCCTTGATAGACTCTACTCTAGCAAGAATTGTGACGTCGGGTAGCATCTAATTTGTTGAGAGTTTGAAGCAGACCTGCCCAAAGGTAGGTTTTTGGTAACATTCATTCATGCCTGGACTCGGGAACTTCTCATGCCGGCCCTCATGGTTTTACTGTGCCCTCCTATTGAATCTAGGTATGACGGTGCATTAGTTAATGTTCAAGCTTCCTCTAGAGCTTCACAGGTATTTCAGATGGCCGCTACTACAAGATCCTCGCTTAATACCGGCCGAAGTCTATCAACTCGGTTTAATAATGCTTGATCAGAAAGCATCCTTCAGGGACTCCTGGTGACAATCGGCCAGTAAATTGTTGATTTAATGATGGGATGATATTTGAACACGCGCTGAAAGCTTCGTCTATTGCAGTGTTTAAGCCTGGGCACATCGTTTCAATGAGGCCTCATTCTTCCCTCGGCTTGTCCTCAAAGTCCCTATTCCCAGGGATAAACAGTATATACGGGATGCATATGCTTGAAAACATCATATATATGGAGGGTTTGGAGTGCCGCTTGCTAGCCAGTGCCCAGCTCTTATTCCTTCCTCGATGATGCGATCTCACACGAGCACAGGCTCACATACTGTCTAAGCCGAGGGCGCCCCTCTGTTTTCATACATCAACTCTCCTTCATTGTCACCCAAGAACAACGGGCTCAGAATAATTTTAATACGGGGTTTACTCGGGCGCAACAACTACGCATGAGCTCTGTAATTCGCCAACATGAACTGGCTTCCCATCCCTTCCCAAGTTGTATTTTCCTGACCTTGAGATTTTGCACATGCCCCTAGCTCTCACACAATCTTAAAGTACCCCAGAAGAGTCACCTGGGGCCTTTTCTTCTTCTAACGCTGGACTTACTCCAGTACGATTTGGCTGACTAAACCCCAGATCTAGTCTAGTTCGACTGGTGGGTCCCAGCCCTACCTCGTACTTGCTAAAACCCGAGAATGCGTTAATTTTCGGCATGATCTTCCCGAGTTTTAAACCCAATCGTCCGCTCCACGTTTACGACGACGTCAACTGGCACCTGCGAACTACAACAACAATATTATACTGTCAAGGACACTACAGGATAAAGCACTACAGTTACAGCTTCAAAAGCCATATATGTCCGATATCCGATACCAGATCCCTTACCACTAGTCCATATATACAGAAATTTTCGGAGACAGCCATATTTATTATCCCCAACATTTCTGTCACACGCAAAGTTCACGACGAACTACACCCTATCCACAATCTTGAAGGATCAGTTGGTGATGCACTGCATTGCTTTGATCGCAGAACCAACAGGTGAAGGCTGAGTTGTTAGTAACTGACACTGTTCTCGTCATTACCATTATTGCCTACCAGCCAAAACCGACCTGGAAGATGTCGATCCCACGAATTTCGACGTCGATAAGTTCTATGGCACATCCAGCAGGCATATGGATTGAGCTGGGTGAGGGACCGAACAGAGGAGATCAGACAGACGGCGAAAGCTCTCGTTCTCCGAGCATAGGGGCGCATGGCATGTCCCTGGAACTGCCAAGTGCCCTCCCATCCGCTGTGCCCTCCTCTGTCCCTTTGGTCGGCCCAGCAGATGACTACCTCTCCATTGACCGGCAAGCGTTCGTCCAAGCCCTCAGCGAAACGCAGGATAACACCGAGACAAACGGTGAGACTCTGCCTGACCCTATGCTTGAGCTGGGGCACATGAGGAGTAGACGTCTTGGGAGCACCACCAGTCATCACTCGTTGCACATAGGCCTGCCAAATGAAGCCGGAAGCCCGACGGCACCCATTTCGCAGGGGGTACCGCCCGAGTTGGCCAACTTTGTTGCGGAGATCATTTTTATCCTCGTTTGCACGGCAGGTCAGGTCATATTTTCCTTAACCCTAGGCCATGTTATAGTAACGCAGACTGCGTTGCGGGACGCACTGGGCATTCCAGCGACACAAGCACCGTGGCTAATCGGATCATCTCTACTTGCCAGTGGTTTGTCTGTCATCATTGCCGGCTCCTTTGCTGACCTCGCACCACCCAAGCCATTAATCGTGGGGGCCTTTGTCTGGGAGGCCGTGTGGAACGCAGTGGCTGTTGGAGTCATCAAACCCGAGTTGAAGATTGTCTTCTTCGTTGCGAGGGCCATGCAAGGTCTAGCTGTCGGCGTCCTTGTTTCGGCTTCAATGAGCATTTTAGGCCGAATTTACCAACCTGGAATTCGCAAAACGAGGGTCTTCTCACTTATGGCTGCCGGAGCACCCCTTGGTTTCTGGATTGGCTGCGTGCAAGGGGGTGCGCTGAGTTCTCACCTCCCATGGATCTTTGGCAGCACTTCCATCTTGCTAGGTCTCTGTGCCTTGGCTGCCCAGTTCACCATCCCCCCCTTGAGCCCTGCCAAGGATAGCGCGGATGCGGATGCTCCCACGCTACGCCAGTTCGATTGGTTAGGCGCAGGCCTCTCGTCTGGGGGTTCTGGTCTGATTCTTTCTGGGCTCACACAGGGATCATCCGCTCACTGGAATCCGTATACTTACTCCTTAATAATCCTGGGTTTTGCATGCTTTGCCGCATTCTACTTCGTAGAGTGCCGGGTCGCGCGCCCCCTGATACCTAATGGTCTCTGGAAAACGCCCGGGTTTTCTGCGTTGCTGGTTGCGTATTTTCTTGGATTTGGAGCTTACAGTGACTATGTCTCTCTTCTTTTCATACGAAAATCAGGTGCAATTCAGTGGCTGACATGAATGTTGCTAGGCGGCTCCTGGCAGTTCTATGCGATTCAATTTTGGCAACGATACCAGGGGGCTACCCCCCTCACCATCTCACTATATATCTTGCCCAACGCCATTGTCGGTGTATTCGCGGCTTGGCTTGTATCTAAGACACTACATATCTTCGACACACATTGGATTCTTACAGCGAGCATGGTATGCTTTGCTCTGGGCCCTGCCTTCTTCCTCCCGCAAACGCCGACCACTCCATACTGGGCCCTCTCCATGCCCGGCGTTGCACTGGCAACTTTCGGCCCTGATTTGAGCTTCGCGGCGGCGGCGATTTTCATTACGTCTAGCGTACCCAGATCCTACCAGGGCTCGGCGGGTAGCTTGTTGGTGACGGTGCAGAATCTGACGTCGGCCATCATGAACTCGCTGTCCGACTCCATTGGAGTCAAGGTCGACCAGCTGCCTACCGGCGAAGTCGGACTCGACGGCATCAAGGCCATATGGTGGTTCGGGCTGGCTTCCGCTTTAACGGGCGCTCTTATAACCGGTACGATGGTGAGAATTCCGAAGGCAGAGGAGAAGGAACATGTGTATTAAGGGAAAATTACAAGCGTGTTCAGATTGCGCGATTTATCCAGTTGAAATTGCAACCGGGCGGTGTAAGCTCACGAGAATACGCGTTCTGGCTGAATACAACCAGGCAATTTGGGCTATGACTTCGTATGATGACAATTTGTCAGTGTGTTGATGACTTACTTATCAATACACTTCGGGTGGAAATCAGGGCAGAAACCGAATTATCAAAGACTTTAAGTTAAAACGTCTAACGTCCAGGTGTCTTCTATTGTATCGACATCCATTGAGAGGAGTCTGTGAAATTTTGGTCGATGTCGGATATGGATATACACACTGGCACAATAAGGATCATCTCTGTGGCTCTTGTGGTGAAGCCGAATACTATTGCATTGACGCGAATTTCCTCAAATTTGAATGTTTTATATAATCAGTAGCGCTTGTTACTTAATACCTCATTGGCACTTTCCCCGAGATCTGCACAAGATGACGGACAACGACAAGTCCTTCGATGATACTATTTAAATCGGGAAGCTTGACAAGTTAGCGGCAACTGAGGAAAAACATTTATTTCGGTCCTTTGACAACAGGAACAAGTGATTTGAGTTTGTGAAAGTTGCCGGAAATGGTGCATTCGGCATCACGGCCCTAGTAAGAGAAAAGCGTGAAGACGGGGGTTGAGAAGGAGGTTTGTGGTTAAACTGTCCCTCAAGGAAGGGTTGGTGACGACCTGCTCAATGAGGCTCGGATCTTGCAGGTATGACTATGAACAATACGCAGAGTTTTCGCGGCTCAGCACACATGGTGTAACTGATCAAAGCTAACTTGAACCCGCGCCGGACGTCTCCTCTCAAACAGAACTTTGAACGGCTAGTTGAATTTGTCCCAGGATCTACATGGTAAGGGATCGGAGGCGGGCTACCAGGACCGGCCATAGTACTGGAATACGTGGAGAACGGCATTGTTCGTGGGCTCGTCAAGAGAGCCAGGGATAAATACATACCTAACCGTGTTAATTGGAGTTTTTCCCTCTACTGTAAGTTTCGTTATTACCTCTTTTCAGAGTTAATGGCCATGGCCTTGGTGATGCAACGGCTGCGTGAGTGGCCCGATGCTGTATTGGCCTCGCGTATCCTCCGCAAGGTAAGAAACGTGTTGAGGAAGGCCTCTAGACTATACCATCGAAACAGGAGCCAGAAGTTATGATATAAGGGGATATGTATGTAGATAACACTGCGGTGTATATTCTCACATCAGATTCAGATATATCCGAACTTAGAAAAATATATTTATGACTGCTGACCAAACAGTTTTTCAAGAAGGACATGACTGTGTCCCGAGGTTCAAACTACTCGACCCTGGGGGAGGCTACCGACTGGCCGGTTCCAACACAGACGGCCGTACAGCAGAACGTGACATGATGAGTATGGCAGAGGTACGTTTTCAATCCCATGGGCGTCTGGGATTGAGTAATAAAACAAATGCAGTTCATATTTCAACTCACAATACAATCAACCATACTCCCTTACGGCAAGGGATATAAATTCTGCTCCTATCCCAATAGTGCCGAAGTCGAGACGTCGCCGCGTCCCTTTCCTTCCAAACACACCAGGGCACAAGAGGGGCAGTAGTGAAATGCCATTTCCCCACCTCGACAACGACCTGCGCAATCTTGTCGCGCTGTGCACGGCGGTGGACCCGAAACAGCGCCGCAGTCTGGTTAAACTCGAGACTCTGACAAGACAGGCGGTGCGGGAGGCTTTGCATAACTTGGTATACGATGCCACGTCTGAAGATAAGGAAGAGGAAGATGTATTTACGTTGGTGAGTGCAGATGATGCTAAAGAAACAGATGTCGAAGCCGACATTTTCTCAGTGGATAGCCATACTAAATCAGAGACAATGTGGTAAGAAGGGTTGGAGATTTATTGATACCCTTTCATATTGGGTCATGATGACCCACAGTCTTGGAGTTATCTTGTCCTGTATCATAAATTGCGACTATCTGTGTCCATTACTTATTATGTAGTGCTTGAACCATCCGACGATTACAAGGTGGCCTGAAGCGTTCTGGCCACGCTGGGAACACCATTACTCGAAAGCGCAAACAGATAATAGTGGCCCGGGATCAGAACTCCGCCATCAGTAGGCAGCTGGATGATGTGTGCCGCACCATTTGCTGTGATATCGGTCAGAGGAACACGGCGCTGGTCGCTGTTGATGGAGTGTGTGGCCGAGCCAATTCTGATCAAGGAGAAAGTGGTAGCATCGTTGTTGCTCATAGTAACGGTAATCGTGGCGCCAACCTTGACAGAAGTAGCAGACAGGGCCGAGATGACGGGACGGGTTGCCATAGTACCATCTGGGTTGAAGAGGTAAGGAGGGGAGAAGATCTGGCCATCGGCATGATCGACGCTCTTGTCACATTTGGCGTCAGAGCCCGTGGGCGAGCCGACATAGCAGAGTCCACCACCGCCGGACCACACAGTGGCGTCCGGAAGCAAGAGGGAGACCGAGTGGTAGTTACGTGCCACGGCTTCGGGGGCCATCTGTGTCCAAGTCTTGGTGACGGGGTTGAATAACTCAGGAGTCAAAATACCGTCTGTATCAGTGAAGACGAGGGACCGGCGCTGTCCGCCCGTCACAAGAGTAGTTCCGTCGGGTAGAACGGCAGCGTTGGCGAATCCGCGAGGGAAGGTCATATCAGGCACACGCTCGACAGTCGAAGGAGTTCCCGGGTTCCCAATGGTGGTGATGTGAGCTCGTTGGGTTGCGTCGCTGTTCGTATAGTCTGGACTACCGCCAGCAGTGAAGATCTTGCCGGCTGTGGCATCGTACATGACGTTGATGCCACACATTGCGTCATCGCCATCACGCATGCCCGCCTCAGCAACCGAACCTGTGCCTATAGTACCGTACCAATGCTGTTTTATACTCGGCCCGGCGTGGAACACCGACCCGTTCTTCCAGCCAAACAACCAACCATGGTTGTCTTCTCGCCAGATTCCCTCGTTGTCCGTTGTTAGTATCGGCTCCACCAAAGCCCCTGAAAGCAGGGTCCACGTGTTCGTGGCCGGGTCGTAAACTTCGCCGTTCTTCCCTCCCCTTTCGCCTGAGTATGACCCTCCAATGGTGAAAACTTTGCCGTTAGATAGCGTGGTAGACGTTTGATACCCCCTGGCAATCTTCATATCAGGGCCACGGACGAACAAGTTGGTCGAAGGGTTGTATAAACTCGTCGCCTCGGCATTCGAGCCACCGGTGATGAGAATACGACCATCGGCGAGGGAGCTAATTCCGGGACAGAACATGTCGTGCTTAGTATTGGCCACGGTTCGCTGTGAAACGGCACCTGTCTTGAAGTTGTAGTCGGCGAATTGCGTGTATCCCGCAGCCTAGTAAAGCTTAACATCAGCCACCGCCCTCCTGAGACAAATAATCATCATTGAAGTACTCACTCCGCCAAAGGTATCATCTCCCCAGCTCGAAAACACGAGCATCCTGGTCGGTTCGGGGAATTGTGGCACTACGTACGCTGCGACAGGAATCACAGGGAGTCGAATTATATCCGTCCAGTTCCCCTGAGTTGCAAAGTTGATCTTAGCGTCGACGGTAATCGAGTCAAACCTCTTGTTCATGGCCCAGATCAGAGTGGCGCTGTTGTAAGTGTCCTTAATGTGGCAAACCTGTGCGACGTTGTCGTAGACGGCTTTCTTGCAGCCTGACGTCGACCCACACAGCTGTGCACATGCCGTGACGCTGGCAACACCTTGAACCATTTGCGCACTCGCCCCTTTGTAGTCGGTACCCTTTTATTAGAGTCAGCAAGTGCTCCTACTTGTAAGTATTTTGCTTAAGACTCACAGGGCAGATCTTGTACGTGGCACTGACAGCCGTGTAGCTCGTTTGGCTAAAGGGACAGTAGGCTATGTTGGTCCCCTCGGGAAAGTTATTGTTCAGCCGGATGACATCAAATCTCCCATTCGTCACCCAGGCCAGCGCCACCGCATTGTCCTTGATGTGACAATCTCCCGTCTGTGTGTCGAAAACCCCCTTGGCGCAGCGAGCATCTGCTTCGCAACGCGCTGCACAAGCTGTAGTAGAAGCGACGCCGGGGATAATCTGAAGACTTGCTCCCTGGTAGTCTGTGTCAGGGCAGATGGCGTACCGCACGCCTTCGGTGCTTGTATAGACCGTCTCCGCGCCTGGGCACGCGGTGATGGCGGTCGAGACCCCAATGTGCAGCAAGACGGCAGTTGCCTTGATAGTATTAAGACGGACCATAGTGGCAAGCGAGTGCTCCGGAAGCTTGGGAACAAAGTTGGGTCTGTTGCAAAGACTGTGTAAACTGGGATTCAAATCATAACAATATGTATAAAGATGGTGTATGGTTGAGTTGTCAAGACACGGGAACGAATGACTGAGCTAGACAACAAGAGTTCAGCGCAACGCTGGGAAACCAGATGCAAACTGAAGCAGCACTCTGACCGTCATATGGTCCCTCGTTCGTTCATCACTCTCTGAAAGCTGCCCCTGTAACTAGATCACACGCTGACTGGGTAGCTCCGCTTGGTACAGACTTTAGTCTATCTATACTGGGGACATCGTGTGGAACAGGGGTGCGTCTACGTCTGTGGGTTACCCTATGCACATCAGATGCGGCTGACACTCTATAATTAAATAATATTAAATACGCCGTAGGTGTTAACCCTCGGTACCTCTACAAGTACTCCCTTAAGGGGCTATAGATGATATAGCGGGCCCTTAAGCCGCGTCGGGCGGTTATACAGGTAAACTTGTAGCCAAACGACTACTAAACCTCCTGTCCCTCCCTAAGTCTGTGCTACAACCCCTGCCTGAACTACCGATAAGTGTGGTAATGTGGCACTTAAATTCGTCCTCAGGGGTGGGATGCTGCTGATGTGCAGAAGATGCTCGACTATTTTTTGTCGCGACAAGTCGTAGTATCTGCTAATTGGGGTTCTCGTCGAGCGTATACATCTCAACCATACGCTCAAGTGGATAGACCGTAACGTGATCTAGACGCTCGCAAGAATCGCGGCGAGAGGGGGTCCGATAAGGGGTCGGATTAACGATTCGAATTCTGGACCGGCTGTCGAGTTATATTCCGCCGACGTAGTGCTTGACGGTCGACTGGCTAGGATGCTCGTAATCCTAAACTGCACCAATCTCCCTATTATCGCTAGGTAGGCGAAGTCAACAAGGTGGGCAGCGCGCCGTAAGGGTTGACTAAACCCCCTTGTGTGTCAGCTGCGGGATTCGAACCCGCGACTCGTCACCGACCCAAGTGGGCGAGGCTCAAATCGGGACTTATCTACCAGCGAAGTGACCAACTACACCAGCCGACCTGTGAAATAACTATACTGCTGAGAAGGGATGATGCGATGTACGGGCATAGTCCGTGATAAGGGCTGGGACAGCTTGATGCCAACGCCACCCCAGACCTGCAGTAGCAAGCGCCGCCTCACTACTCCAGGGGGTGAAATTTTGCGGTATCGGATCGGAGTCCTCGTCAGAAAATTGACGTCGATCTCGGTAAAGAATAAATGAGCCAGTCCTGCCAAGGCGATTCAATAGGGGCGGTCACTGTACGCAGGATGGCGAAGCCCAACATGGCTCGGGGTCCACGCCTTGCTGAAGAATATGAATCTCTTTCGATGTTTGCACATCACCAATTTGTGGAGATTCAGTGCGCTCTGGAGGTGGACGGTGTAAACGAGCCTTGAGGATCCTCTGGAAACTATTTTAATAACTCGCAGTAATGATCGAGCGGTACAGGGTATCTTATGTGGTGGCGAGGCATATTGATGATTCATGCTACTCTCACGCAGCCCCTCGTAGATGGCGGTGAAGACGTGGCCGAGTTGCTGAGAAATAACCTGACAATCCTGCCCAGAACGTAGATCACGGGATCGACCATACGTAATATGTAGCCCCTCCCAGTGGTCATTACTATTTGCTCTATCTAACATAGTTGCCTGCCCCTGGGTGGCCTACTGAGCCAGCTAACAAATAGGTGGCTTCAATAATATCCCTGGAATATTCTATTTTGATATCCGAAGGTTCTTCGGCGTCTCCGATTATTCTGGGTTGGGTCTTGCGGCCGCGTGCAAGTCAAGCGACCGACTTGGCAGCCGAAGTAAACGAAGTACAGGAAATGAAGATACATGATAACCTCGACACGGATGGGTCGCTGGCGGGTGTGGTGTTCAAGGTCCATGAGGCAGACACAGTGTGATGGTAACTCATGGGTGAAGCCAGTAGGGTCCTCTCATACTTGTCCAGACAAGGCACTTCGAGATGCAACAGCTAACCAACTTATAAGCATGTTAGACTATCTGTCTAAGTTTCACTAGTTGCGGGACGTGACTTGTTATTTGAAGAAAAGCCGACGATGCTCTATTTCCGGATGCCGTGGGACGGTTTCTCCCTCGAATAAGCCATGATAGCGCAACACTAAACCACATGAAAGTTATTTTCACCGCCCCAATGCCATCGTAACACCATATGCAGCCGGATACCAAAGTCCATGCATTCTGAAGCTGTCGTGGAAGAGATCGAGCTACAGGTTTCAAGGACAACATATCATGTCCCCATATGGCATATGCGGATAAATTCTTCAGTTAAAGTTAAGTTTGATGCCACAAGGGAGAGGAGAATACCGACGACGACATGGTATCGATGGTCTAGAATCTGTGTGGTAGCCGAAGAGCCCGTGTCCGAGCCGGAACAGATCTTGACAACTGCAAGTTGCCGCGCCAATGCAGACGAGAATGTCCTAAATGAATATCTGGTGTATGATGCGATTATGGGGTAGATAACACGACGAATAACTTGGGAACAAAGAGTCAAGGGTAGGGATCCCGTCGTTAATGCTTTAGAATAGCGGCATCTCTAGTTGGACTAGACTTGGACTTGTTGAGGAGGACATCCCGGCGAGCTATTAATGTCTTTACTAGTATTGGTCATATTTCAGCCGTATGGTACATCGTGACTGAGCCCGTATCATGAGGAAATGGCAGCTTTGCCGGGAAACCGCCGTGAGGACACCCACCTTCGAGCGATAGCCCATCTACAGAGTTTTGAATAGATCATCGATTGAAGTGAGCCAGCGGCAGTTGAAGGCTGACATCGTGCACGCCCGCCCACCCAGTCAGAGAACGGAAACGCAAAAGGATGCGTGAATGTCGTTTGCGATGGTCGTGTTGATCCTGACCGGAGGCGGCCAGATGGACTCTTTCCACTGAACCACAACAGTCATTGCGACTCAGCCTCGGGTGAAAAAGTACTTGTGTGGTCGAAGGATCTGCACTGCGGATGTACGTGGAGGTTACATGTTTTATCTTAGGTAGATCTTCAAGCAAAATAGCATCCCTTGCCGTCCCTTTTTTAGTCATTCTTCTGAACTGGTATCGTCATGGAAGAGATGGCCTACAGTGTGCCATATAACGGGAGGGAGAAGGGGGGGGGTTCAAAGCCCAAGTAACTATCATGGACCGCAGCTGACTATCGCCACCGAAACATGTTGAGCTGCCACTCGCTGGCCGTTCTCGATACGCAAGTGGCTTCCCAATCTCAATTTTCCTGTAGGTTGAACGGGCCCTTGGTCTTGAAGGAAGACCCAAGGCCAATCTATTTTTAGTTTCATGTCCTCCAGGAGTTCACAATGAAATGACTTGACAGACGTATCCGCAAATGCAGTAGAAAGAGCTATTCGCCATGAGAAACTAAGCTGTGTTGGCGACGATCCTCCTGTGCACAGCCTACCTACTTTCTACCTTCCTCACCTCCGTCGTGCGGCCGGGCGAAGTTTCCAGCCAGTCAAGATATGCATAACCACTCCGAGTGAGGAAGGCACTACGTTTCGTGGGAGGAGATCAGTCCATTATAATTTATGGCTAGAGGAATCGAGGCGTATTTGAAGCTATCGTGTCGGCTGAGTTATACACCAATTGCCTGCAATGAAAGACCCAAATGCCAAAGTTAGCGCCGTCCAACGAAACACTGGGCGACCGCTGTCACATCCTGGGCTATAACGTACAACCCCACCTTTCCGGCCACCCACGTTTCTGGCCACATATTGCAATCCAATTGAAGGTATTCGAAACAGTGTATTCAACGTACTATTATAGCTATTCAGGTACAACCAGCTCTAATAGAAAGCTGTGCTCTAGGGCTTCCTGAGGTATAGATCTGATAGATTCTGACGCCTTAGCTGGGTCCAGTATTACCTGATTCCGACGTTGTACCTGGTCTCGTTGCCGTTCTACTTCAAGGGCTCGATCCATCGCTTCCTTAATCTGTACAATGTTACCAAATCGTTCATTAGGCCCTAATCGTACCTTCTTACGTGGTTTGGGGCGTAACGAAGTTATAGGGTAGAGCGTGGAACGCCCCATCGGAGGGAAGCCTGGCGCTGGGATATCCCTTCATTGATATCGTTGAGAGCGCCTTGAATCGAATTTTCTGAATATCGAGGCATTGTATAATAATAGCCAATACCGACGATAATCTGTTGTGCCAAAGGTTGTTGTAGTTGGCAGATTGGGTGGCCGGAAAGGTGGGGTTGTACGTTACCGTGGGGCTCGCTACGGCTTGCCTCCCGAGTGCTACCCCGGACAAGCAACAGCCCTGGAAGCGTCGCAGCGCCTGACGGGCCTGGTGAATTCAGTGACATCCGGAGCAGTCGGGTTTCGGTTCGGTGATTGAGGGCTTGGAGCCAACGTGTTGCGACTCTGCGGCATAGCTCCCAAATTTTGCAAACAAAGCCAAGCTTGTGTCGTCAATGAATGCAGTGTCGTCCGGCGGACCAGCGCAGTGAGAACTGCTGACCAAAGGGAAATGAAGTGCAAGAACATCAGGATGGGCGGTAGATCATACGTAGATCTCATGCAGTCAAAAATAGAAACAAGACACGGGGGTGCAGATGGGGAAAGATAATGGTGCCGCGATAAGGCACAAAAGTGCGGGGCTCTTGGGGCAATGGTGACCCGTCATCTCATTCAGGACGTCAGGACGTCAACTTGTCAACCCCTCTGGGGCTTGGATGCCGAACTCCTGCCGACATCTAGAGTGAAGCTGAGCCGTCACAAATGTGATTAGCTTAGCCTATTGACACATTTTATTTCTTCCCAGTTCTTCCGATATGAGACCGCTCAACCAGGGCAATACTTCCTGGCTACATGTGTCTTATGCACAGCCTCGAGATGCGGTTGCAACAGTTTGAGGCGAGATATGATGCGGCGTGTGGGCATCGAGCCTCGCGGTTGATGAAAGTCCTCAGCGCCCGCCGCAGTGCGGACATGAACCCCTGAGTCATGAGACTTTCCAGAGCTTCGCTAACAGAACCACCAAGTCTACTTCCTCAACGTATATCCTTAAAGAAATCTGGGACAGTGCAGAGATTAGAGCGGGATCCACGTGACATTGCGGCCGCGAGTCGCATTGAGCAGAGTGATCAGCAGGCGCTAGAAGACACGCTAACTTTTCTAGAAGGGGTGGTCGAGATAACTATGCAGACACAATACACCCACCAGGGTAAAGGCTGTCAGTGCCGCGCCGGGCTTGAAACTTTTTTGCAGTGGACGTTAGTGAAGCAATAGCCCGAGAGAGGAATTTACATGATCAATAGTCACGCCCCCTATAGCCAACTGCATACAGGATACCGATTGACATCTCTTGACGTCTGGCGCCACGCTGACAACCTTTACCCTGGGATATTGTACGCGAGGCGTCTATCGGACTTACACTCCACTTCAACAATGTGACCTTGGCATATAGAAGAAGATGAAAAAGCCAAAGCCAGGTTTGAAGTCATTTAAAAAGGCATCCATGAGACCGGCCGAACGGCGACCCCGGCAGCTTCGGTCGAATTGTCGAATCCGGACTGCCGTCGGCGCTTTTTCGGTGGGCCCCTTATTCTCCTGGATCTTTATACGAGTGAAAACCGAACAGAGCATCCGTAGAAACATTGGCTAAATCCCCTGCAGCATTTGCCGACACTCCAGGTGGGTTAGATGTGACGGCGCAACGCTCAGACGAATGTTGGAACAAAACACATGTGTCCCTCCTAGGGGTCAAGATCGAGGGCATCGCTCAATATGGCTAAGTACCAACTACTAGGCTTCATAATAAGCCTCGAAATAACAAGTGCAACGAAACACCCACCGCAAACCCTCAAGAGCCTATCCCTACCAGCTGAAAACGCACCCCGCATACAGTGCACATACGAAAGCGGTGTGTGTGTGGTGCAGCGGCAAGGTAGTGTATCTCACGGGAGTCACGCTTCTGACAGCATCGAATGGGCTTGATGGTAGCATTGAACCGACTATTCCGGCACAAAAGGCGAGACCAGATGTTGCAGAGCCCGTGATTGCGTATCATGTGCGCCTCGTCCTCTTTGTATTTTCCCCTGTCGTTATGCGGCATAATGAGGCGAGCTGGCAGTAGTGAAATTTGAGTTACCAGCAGAACGAATGCGGATGCGAGCAGTGCCCTGCAATTAATTCACGAACGCACAAACAACAACATCGGTTGCCACATGTGGTAAGAAGTACGCGCCTCCACGCATCTTCCGTTCCACAGGGATGCTACGGAGATGAGACAAAGAGGAGTTGCCCTTACGAGTATTCCCATTCGCGTATATCTGAGCGCCGCGGATCTCTACCTTGGCTGGATCGTGCGTCGTAGATGCCACCTGAAGGAATCACCAGCCCGGAGAGAGCCCCAAGTGTGGACGAAAGGGGTATTTTCCTGCAGAGAAAGACGGTGTAGTAGCACGGATGTAACCTGTTCTCCATGTGGAATCAAGGTTACGCCGTGTAATTGACGAGTAACCGAGATGGTGTGGCTGTGCCGGCTCCAGCAATTTCACTTGGCCAAGCCATGTAGAACGTTTTTGAGCGAGGCAAGGGAAGGGAAGAAAAGGAATGAGGATAGGGGCGATTTCACGCCGAGCGCAAGAGAAGGAGTCCATGACAATGACAGTTCTCTCCTATCAAGGGGGTCGCTCTGTGGGCATGAGAGCACAAACCTGACGTTCCCTGTTCGACGGCAACTTGATAGTGTTGATCATGTTGTTGTTGGGTCTCTACCGGCGGCCATATACTGAGTGTGCTAGGTGTAGTACATGTCACACAGAGTTGGGCCAGCGCGTAAACTGTGGAAGCTAAAACTTCCAGATACGTAACTGGATATGCTCAGGTACTCACGGTGACCTCTGAACGATTCCTGGCAATGGATAAGGACCTTAGTAGCGAGAGTCGCAATAGCCTGAGGTTTAGGGAGACGGATTATCAAGTTTGGCCTACGCCGTCCTTGGAGCAGAGACGCTCTCCCTCGGACTTGCGAGGATCAACTGCCCAATCTCGCGCACACCATTACTTTGCCTGCTGATAACAGAGCACCATAACCGTCCCAGATGATATCTACAATGCCCCGGATGATCCTATATTAATTCTACCCGCTGCCTCAGTATGGGACAACTCCCTTCTCCACCCATCTTTACCAAAGTACCAGGTCATCCCCGTCGTCGCATGATCTAGACACGAGCACCCGCTTGCTATCCCCTCAAGTTCCCAGAAACAACTCCTCAGACCGCGTAGTTAGTGTCCTTTGCAGCGGTATATTGGGACTCGCAGACAAAGTTGACATGGGTGAGACGATTCCAAGCGTGGGAGACCCACCGCTGAAAGTGGAATCGTAGCTTGCATCGTGAAACCCCACAATTGGTTGCTCGGATATGGGCGGTGGTTCCGCTGCCGAAAGCAGCATCGCGTCGCTCATGCTCAACCTCGACGGCTCTTCCTGGTCCCTCGGCCACCAGGTTATTGGCTCTCTTGATCCCTGGTACCACCACTGATTCTCGAAGCCGTTGTCGACCGTCATCATGGCCATCGACAAAGTCTCGAGCTCCCGTACTGTTTCAGAGTCTTCACGGCTGCGTTCATCCGCCGTGATGACTACGGTCGTAGGCTGGTTTGCAAACGGCGGCTGTTCTTCCTCGTCTTCATGGGTAGTTGTGGGTGTCTCAGGGCCCGCGGGCCATGCCCACGCCGACCACGGTAATCCCTCCTCACCTAGTCGAAATCGGCTCGGTGGCTCCGGCAAGGGCTTCCATACCCTTGGCTCTTCTTGACGGGTTGTCTGGGACGCCGATGGGAATAAAGACTCTGATGGCCCTGGCATGGCGTCGGCGTCCCATGGACTGCCGTGAAAAGGAGGTGGTGCTGAGCTTCCTCTCTCATACGACAAACCCCTAGAATCACTCCTTGACGGCGATCGTTCACGTTCGTGTTCATGCCCGTGCCCCCTGGCCTGATCCCGCGGTCTATGATGCTCTCGAGGCCGACCTGGTCCCCTTTGTTGCTGATGTTGTGCGTGGTTCTCATGAGCGTGATGGTGGTGATGATTTCGACTTGAGTGTTCCCGGTTTTCTCGAGGTCGTTGTGGACGAGGCTCTGAAACGGCCAGAAAGTTGGTGTTTGGCGGTGGTAACTGGCGGGGAAAATGTCCTCGATCTCTTGAGTTGCGCAGGTTCCGAGATGTGTAAGTCACCGCGTGCGTGCGTGGGGTATGGCGTTGGGACCATGACACGCCGAACTCGACATGTATGAATACCTGCGGCTTAGACACCGGGTTTCGCTCATCGCGTATTTGCCCATTTCGATCCATGGCGTCTAGTTCCCGGTTCCAAAAGAGCAGTCCTCCACATATACGTGAGGAAGGAAACGAAGTATTGAGGAAAGGGAGCAGCTACGTAAAATAAAAAAGCAAACCCATTGCCCGGTGTCACGGATAACGTAAGGAAGAGCACTGATGTTGTGCGCTCGTACTAAAGGCGTACTAAAAGCGGGCTAGGGATGACTAGATTGCCACCAAGCCAAAAATACTTACAGCGTAGCCTAGGTAATTTGGCGGCGAGCTGCTCACACATCGGATCCGTATCTCGTGAGCAAGGAATGCTCTGGGAGGTGGCGTGGATTGGCAGAGGCGCTTAATAAAGTAGCAAGGACGCGGCAAGGCAACAAACACACCCCCGCGGATATACAGGGACTTGATGCGACGTAGTCAATTCGCCTGAGTATGCGGTGGTAGCTGCGTTGTGTAACTGGTGTAGCAGTAACGGCCCGGCTTTGAATAATGGAAGCGTACCAATGGAGGGGAAAGCTGGGGATGGGAGGTAGACTTCAGAAGTTGGAGAAGTGTGACAGGGGCTCATTTGCACGATCATGGTGCGGTTTACATAGACAGTTCTGGCCATACTGGGACTACAGCCCATAGACCAAATCTTGGTTAGTTGGTGGGCGCTAGGGCTTCCCAATGTCCCAATGGCGGAAGGACGATGCTGCTTGCGCTCTGTTGAACCCATTGTTGGTCCAGCGGCATAATTTCGCCGCGAGAATAGAAGCAGAAGCACAAACGAGCTAATCCCCCAAGTGACACCCAAAGGCGGGATGGCTTAATTTGATAGGATGGCCATCCCTGACGGCGGTGCATCTAAGCTTGGACACTTGCATGCGAGCTGCGCATAGCCTGAGAAATGTGCTGGGGACGAAACATCAAAACGTGAGCGTAGTCGGGGCGCCACCAGAGATGCGTTGAAACAAGTGGCTTCTCTGTGAGAAAAATCACGGGATGCTTCCCGGTGTATCCTCAGATCTGTCTAGAATAGGAAATGCGTGGCATGCGTATAGTGAATATGTTCTGTGACGATGACGCAGGATGCAGCAATACACTTTCTCGTACAACTAGACGAAACGAATGTTTGATCGGATGGAAGCAAAAACCTCTCACCCTGTGCCGATCTAGTCCGCAACGTGGACGCTCGTACTAACTGGGAACGCAGTGACAATCGTCAATAGCCGCTTCCTTCGTAGAGCAATCTTGGTGTCTGACCTGTGTCATCCACCAGCTTGATGCTGATGCTGTGCTCCTCACGGCTTGTAATAAACGACAAGACATAGATCCACTAGGCAGCGGACGCAGTGAGTTGGGTGACTAGGGTGACTAGAGCGACTAGAGCGAGGCCCAAGACCACATGGGAAAGACCGACATACAGGTCATGTCAGCGCCAGTGACTGACAGTAACCTAATGAACGACATCGACATAATATGGAAATATGGGAACTGGACCCTTAGGGCACGAACCATTCCTTGATTGCACTGGCGGGGTTGAGGGCGATTAGGTTTCCCTGCAGGGAAGCGCGATAGAAGCCAGGAGAGGGGCCCGCTAGTGGAATGAGGACTAGCCTGGCCCTCTAGTCATGATGTCCCAAAATAGCACCAAGACGGGCTAAGCTACGACGCGGCCTTTTTGAAAAGCTATTGAATACTGACGGTGCCAAACAGAAGCCACGCAACGTTTAGATTCACCATCAGGTTCAAGATTGAAACAAGCAATCGACTCTTCCTGCATTGCTCGCTCATCATTATCCCTCACCCAAAGCCGGCACGCAGGCTAGGCAGTCGGCGGCCTCGGCGAATCCTTCTCCAACAGCAATTTTGACTCCAGGGCAGACATCGGACACGACGCAAGAATTCATAAATCCTGACTACGTAGGACGCTCCAGAAACCTTTCGAACTTCCAAGTCAGGGACAGAGCATTGCCAGGGCTGTGATTGAAAACCTGTTGAGAGTCGCGAACCACCAAACTTCACCCAGGGTCGTGATGAACTAAAAGCTTCAATCCGTTAGTAGCAACACCTGCTGCGCTGTGATAGGTAGGGAAGGGTATTGAGTGGTCTCAAAAGAGTCACCCGGACTTGCCAACAGCCTACTCCTGACCGTTTTGCCACCGGGGGTTTCAGTTCGACAGCATTGATTTGTTTAACTACATAAATCTGTGTCTGCCACTCTCGTCGCATCGTCATGAGCAACACCGATCCATTTAGGGCCCATCAACCGTTTGGATGCGAGGCTCATTGGCTGTTGCCCCTTTCTCGACTACATTATTATACGAACCGATCAGTCAAGCCAGCAGACTATATGTCGATGCGACAACACCAAACATGATACGCATACATGTCATAAATACCACACGACACATAAGACCCTCATTCTGCAAACTTGAAACAAGATTCACTATTCCCATGTTCGTCCCGTTCGCTAAAATGAAATAGTACTATCCCTCGTCTAACAACTAACCATCCCTGTGAGTACGAAGAAACTAAAACGCCACCAAGGGTATATGTGCATAAGCCCAGGTCTTGTTCTCCGACTTTAGAAACAACCAAGCAGTCCGAGAGAATCCTTCAGAACAGCATCACCCTCGGGGTTTCATTGCCAGGACGCCTGTACACTAAAAATCGTCACCGTACCGCGCCCATTGGAGACTTCCCGATCCATCCACCATCGCCATAATCCTTCTTCACCACCAAGAGATGATGCAACTATTATAAATAAGGCTCCGTCCACTTCCACCGTTTTTGCAGTCGAGTTCCCGACAGGCCAGTCATCCTAACTCGTTCCGTCGGCTCCTCCGATCACACGTACCGAATCTGGGTTTATGAGACGGAGCTTCCTTAGAAATCCCGAGTGAGATTTCCTGCAGGAGTCGGTCTACCCGCGGAGGTGCAGACTCAAATAGCCTCTGGCTGCCAAGCATCAGACGTCGACACCAAGTTTGGCACCATTCCCTGCCCCATCTCTTCTAATTATATTCATCCATCAACCTCTTCTTGTCCCTGCCCGTGATCATGCCATAGACGTTAAGGATGGAACAACGTGTCAAAAGTTTGCGCTTGTGCTGGTAGCCCGGCCCCAACCCAGAACAATCATTCGTGCCACATAATTGGAGTTATCGTCATCGGGTCGAGTCGAGGCTTGGAGACATCCAGTCCGAGATATCGAAGTATTCGACAACAAGGTAGATAGTTTGGGTTCTGATGATAGCGCTGCTGGTACACAAAGTGGTCAAGGGGTGGTTAATTTTGGGGGAGTTGATAACGTCTTTGCGGCGCTTGAAGTGAGAGTAGACGGGTAGTGTGAAGAGTAACGCAATGACAATCTGCGTCAGCAACGATACTTTGAGCTAGGTCCTGTCCATGCCTCGCTTGTCCTGCGATAGTGATTGGTTGCGGTATACGACACCCAACTGCCCTTCAGGGCTACGGTGCCGGCGGTGGAGGTTTTGAGGATCTTGCCCGGGTGAGTGGGGAGCAATAGGGAACGAAGTGGAGACCGGTCTAATACCAACACTTGTCATGGCTGATGCTTCATAATTTTGTGGTGGTGACGTGGGAGGTGCGGCTGGACTTATATGGTCTGGTAAAGATGGCAAACGCCTGATACCAAGAAGGCGAAGGCGAAGAGAAGACGAGAGCGGGTTTGTTTGCTGCGTAGAACCATACCCTACCGTCAACGTACTTGTGGTCTTCCATTGGGAGGCGTTTTGGTTGGTTGAGGAACAAGTGTTGCTGATCTGATGGAAAATGGCTCACAACAGCGTGGGTAAGGTAGTGATGAGTCTCTGGAATGCCGGCGAATGTCTCAAACTAATGAATACGCTTGTAAGTGGACAACGCCTTGACCCCTGACTTGACATCTCAAAGGGGTCACATAAGTCATGCGGTTTTGCGGTATCGTGATATCAGAAATTTCTGCCTTTGATGGTCAATAGCTCATCCGCGACCTCTACTCCATGATCGCGGATGCAAGATTCCTAGGCCACGACGCTGAGATCCTGTACACGAAACTCGATGTCGAGAAACTTCTCTTCTTCCAATGAGCAGAAAAGGTCAGCTTGGCCAAACCCAACAAGTAATATGAACGACTCGTTCACCCCGAAACCAACAAGGCCGTAGAATGAGTCTTGTCAAGTGTGAAGAGACTCTTGACTGAGAGCAAGGCTCTGGAGGAGCTTTATGGATCGAAAAAATCCGAAGACGCTGCCGACTCCAAACACGGGTAGAAACATGACTAAGCAAGCTCAGCTCGCATTGAAAGATTCCTGAGCGACTTCGAAAAGCTCTTAGTACAAGACGAAAAGGCGAAAGCATCGCCCAATGCAGCCGTCACTCTGTGAAATGTATGATTCACTGGGTCAAGGACAAATTCGGTGACCTCATTAGGGAACTGTCTAACTTCAACTCAAGACTTGATGCTCGAGTCCCAGCCCACAATCTCTCGACTTCGACCATGAGCGAGGAAGATCTGAGTCATCTGCGTAGCACACCGAAACTGGAGATGATACTGAAAGCTGCGCTGGACCTTGAGTCGACAGTGGTTGACGCCGCAAAACGGATCTGTACTCAGGCTCGGGTTCTGAGTCGCATCTGGTTTCGCTGGCTGGACAAGGACGGGGCCACTATTTAATATACGCACAGCAAGACGCTCGAATGGGCGCTGGATCCGCCATACGACGAGCGGAAATATGATGATTCAAACCACTGGCTCCAGCAGGGGCTTATATATAGCGTCGCTGAGAAAGCGGGCAGCGAGAAATCGACATTAATGAAGTTTTTGCATGCCCAGCCTTACACTAAACACTCGCTGGACACGTGGGCGTGTTATTCAAAGCTCATCGTTGCCACCTTCTATCATCTTCGCAGGCCTGATCAGCAGTTCTTGGAAGGACCTTTCAGGGGCTTTCTCAGTCAGCGCTTCTATATCTCAGAAGCACAAAAATGCCGGACGTTAAACTATTCTTCTTGATTGCGGCACTCGACGAGTATGAAGGCAGGTATGGACGCCGCAGCCTACTTCCAGAGACTTGGCCAACCCCCCAATTTGAAGACACTGGCTTCGAGCAGACCCTGTCAGCTTTTGTTGCCGCATTCGACCACAATCCAAAAGATGGACCTACAGGATCTGACTGAACCAGAAATCACCGGTAATATCGACGACATCATCACTATTCATGGGCACATGACCACATTGTCCAATAGGGACTCGGAAGGCGTCGGGAGCAGAAATCAGCGATCTGACCAGCAAAGCCTCTGGGGTATGTCCGCGGCTATTCTGGCTTGCCGCTTTTGACAGCATCCAGGATTTCCGGTGAATAAGTTACCATCTGATCGTAAAGATCTCTTTGCCGAGCTGTTTGAGAGGATAGCAGATCGATGACAGCAACATGCAGCTAAACTACTGCGGCTTGTATATGACAACCAAACACAACCAGCAGTCAATCCAATCCCCACGCTTGGTTTGGCCTTAGCTGATGACCAAGGTCTACGAGCGGGTATAGATAAGCAACGGAGTCCTTGTTGCGAGGTCCTGACTGCCCATATTTCGAATTTGGAACCCGGTGGTTTTATCCCCTTCTTCGAGCCCAAACATATGCTAGGGGAAAATAGTGCGGTCTTCTATTCAGGATCACCTAGGTAGTGCAAAACATCGGTTTATGATAGTCGTTGAATGAATGATGATTTGCGTTGGGCGACACTCCTCCTTGATTGATGATGTCGTCGTTTAGATATGATCAGGCACTTTAACATTAGGTTTACACATACCATCGTCATCAAATAAACTGAAGCAACAGAGAAAATCATATCTTTACGTTATTAGTTTTATATATTTTGCAGCAACGAGTTGCCAGTCATTTGCCCCGCTGGGACAAGTAAGTCTCAGTTATTGTGATATACTGACATGTCTCATAGTTCCCGGCATCAATCGTACAACTGTTCTTCTGGCGAGCGGGAGGAATAAAATCGGGAATCCCCATCCGTATCCAAATCCTAGACAATCCATGCCTACGGCGTTGCATAGTGACGTTAACTGGGCCCCCTTTCAACTCCTAGAAAATCAATGCTGCCAGCCGACCAAAATTGGAAAATAGAACAAACAAAAATCTGACAAAAGCAGAGAGTAATGGTACAGCTGTTCCCGAGCTATTCATGATGCTATCGACAGTCTAAAGTGTTCGCGATGTGTCGCTTAATCAACCTCCCAGCTGCGACTGTCCTCCTCAGGTGAGCCCACGGGACTGCGACGCGTGGCTCTTGGCATGCTGCTCGTACTCCCTTGTCGCGCAAATCGACCCATCGAAAAGTTGTAATCATCGTCATCGCCCCAACTGCTAAACTCGCCATCGGAGTAATCCCAATGCACAGGTATCTGCTCGCCCCCCTCGCCAAACCCGAAAACGAGGCCGCGCCATTCGCCCGCCGCGATCTTAGCAGCGACTTTCAGCATGAGATTAACGAGATGGCCTGGCGGGCTTAGTAGGATTTCAACCGTTTTATGGATGATGGCGCTAGGTAGTTTTCGGACCGTTTCAACACGGGTTGCCGGGCGCCGGCGACCTTGAGGCGAGAACAGGTTCGCGGCCGATGGTAGGGGCGAGAGGGCACGTCGGCTGATGGAAAGATTATCTCTAGCACGGTTGCGGATGGCTGATCGTTCATCCGCAGCGCACGAGTGACTTGTCCTGGGACGTCGAGGTGCCTCGACCGACAAAGGGCTGGCGGGTTTAGAGTCGGCAGGGGAACGTGGCACTGGTGAGGCCGTCTCGTCCGTATCAGTTCCTGCTGAGCTTGGAACGAAAGTGGCATCGGTATTGGGCGTTACCGCAAGCTCTGAGACAGATCTTAGACTTAATTGGCGTGCGGGAATCAATATGTCGTCATGGGGGTATGGGAATGAAGCAGGCGATTCAGGCCGTGAGATTGGTGGCGATAGGGGGAGTGGAGTGATTGGGCTATGCCATGACTGAACGCTGTGAAAAGAGTCGGTAGAGCCTACGGGTGACGCATTCCCCGACTCACTTGAAGCTGCTACCAGCGCGACTGAAGATGTAGGTGATTGTTTTGCCGGTTTCTGGGCTTTTATAGGAGGTGCCGTGATTAGTGTTAACTGTGGTGGTAGGCTTACAGAGCGACCAGCCAGCATACGACTCATTTTCTTCATTTTGAGATTCACACCCGTCACTTGACCGCCAGATCCTTCGTACGATGACGGTCCGTCGTCGAGATCGCCAAATATCTCTTCGGCAGTAGACGGAACCGGGGGGGCATCCTCATTCCCATCGGTTCCCACATGTTGTTCTGAGGGTTGCGCTGTTGCCAACAGGACCTCAGTGCCACTTCTAGCCTTGCCCACCGGCACCTTCTCCGTGACAATCGTGGATGCACTTGTCCTGGCGGGAATCATCTGCTCCAAGGGCTCGGCTTTTTGAGGCGGCTGCATTGTCGATGGGGCAACCAAACTAGCCACAAAGGTGCGTGTGGATTCCAAGGCTTGAGGTACAAGTCGCGAGTTTATCCCGGTATCGTCCGAATGTTGGGCCTCTTCTTGAGATAATGGCGCCGAAGACTGAGTAGATGTCTTGAGAACGTTATGGGTTCCTTTCTTGTGCTCCAGTCTGCAACTTTCGCTCTTGGGACTCGCAGAAAATTGTTCGGAAGCCTTTGCCTCGTTTTCCGGCGAAGATGCCTCTAGTACGTCATATGGCAGCGACGTTGGCTCTCCACGTTCCGCTGTCTGCGGCGCAAAATAGCACTCTGGCTCTTCCTCTGGAAACTCTGGAACTGAGCTGTCATTTTTGGGTTCGTCTGGCGTGTTGTCTGAACTCTTCGCATCTGCAACTGCAGCCACAAACTCGTTTTCGCTAGCGACCGATGGTGCCGTGCTCCTGATTTCGCTCCTGGTCTCAGGGAGCTGTGCTTCTGGAGTGTGTGTACTTGCGACACGACGAGCGGGTTCTTCGTCTGTACTCGTCTCGGACTCCTCTACTGCCACTGCCAACTCCTGTGTGGTTACAGTTGATGCGCGTTTTCGTCTGCCGGCAGCTACCTTAGACGAGGGTGAAGGGGGGGAGAAGTCGGACGCGAATGGTGATGAGACCAAATTCTTTCCCACTGGTGTCCACGGCCTCTTCTTGGCAGGAGTCGACGGTCTCTCAGGCAATTCAACGGTAAAACTCCTCTCGAAGGGACATTCCGTTTTCTCGAACAACAATATCCGGTCGAACACCTCTCTGAGTATGAATGCGCGATGCACGTCGTCCGCATCAGATGTCGGGAGCTCGATCCTCCAGTACTGCGGTCGTCGAACCTGAAGTACGAACCTGCTGTTACCTTCATCAATACACCAACACTGACTTTTCGGCAGAATGGGCTGCAGTGCCGTGCCGCAACTTAAGAATGCCACCGACCCAGGTGCTCGATAAATGCGGAACGGGCCTGCACGCTGGCACGTTAGCCTTTTGGAATCAAGGTTGAGCGACGAACCGGCAAACTTACCGACTGCAATTGTTCTTTCCAGCTGCGACGATGCGGGCAGAGTGCCTGGTGGAGGATCGCTGGCGGTGGAGGGTGAAAGATTGAATGAACTGCGCTGATTTGTGGTGAAGGCAATGATCTTGACTGATGGGTGGTTGTAGAGCGTCTCGACGAGATCTTCGGGCCCTCTCGATCCGCCCAAGGCTGCAAGGCCACCTGAACGTGAAGAGGAGGCAGACGAAACCGACATAGACCTGCGAGGGGTCGGGAAGGGAGTCGTCGGGGCCGTTGCTACACGCCGAGGCGGTGGAAGCCGCTCGTCTGCGGAACCTTGCGAATCCATGATTGCAACCGCGCAATGCTACCGAAACTGTGTTGGTAGGGCAAGAGCTTATACTCCCAGTCGGGGTTGAGACTTCTGTACCATGGCGATGTTGGATCTAATTGGCAATCGCTCGTGAGGGGATGGTGAGGTCTCAGTTCAGCGTTCTGGACCTGCGCTGGGACGCTAGGTGGTCAAGTGTCAGCCGTTAGTTGATAGCCGGCGGTAGCTCTTGAGGTGATAAAATTGCCCGCTAATGAAGCGCGAACCTTGGATGCTCAGGGGATGGAATTGCGGTGTCAAGTTGGTCAAGGACGGTACTGATATGATAAGATGGGAAAAACTTAAAGGGTTATGTGAATGGGTCGTCAATGATGTTTGCCTCAGCTCACACCGAAGGTGCCTCAAAAGATCCTGGACATGCAATTACTGGAATGAGACAGGAAGCTAGTAGTTTACGAGCTTGGACGACCAGTTTAAGAGATGCATTCATGCGCCGGGAAATCTGGATTACCGGGATTTGTTTTATAACAACCATGTATGTCAATCAAATGCGACTGCCTTCAATTGGCCAATAAAGGTTGACGACTCCAGTGTTCCGTTTAATTGGACTAAATGCTGTAGCAGCCTGCCTCATGCCGCAATGACAGCTGTTACATGTTTTGAAGCGACAACTGTGCGGAGTATATATGGCCTGATCGACTCTACAACCACACGATTCTTTACCCCGCTGGTGTTGATGTGGGTGTCGATTTGTTTTTCAATCCCACGTGTTTGTCACGGAGCAAGGATCAACGCAGGCACCGCGGATTATGCCAGAATGATGGGCTGGATCACAGCATGGTCCGTACCTTATTTTATAAATCCCACGGCTCTTATTATAATGGAACATAAGCTGGCATATAATAGACGCCCTAGGGATACTTGACGGTACCTCCCGTATTGTTGCCGTGTTCTGCGGCCATTGGGATCGAGGCTGCTGACTACTGAATCTGGATCCGTATGCAAATGCGACCAACAGACAAGGAGACAGCAACCCTTATTGTCTATTGCCAACTTTCAATACTGAGGCGCAGGTCTAGATGTGGTCTCGTGTCTCATTTGTTGAATTGCCGGCGGTTCGATAGAATAGGCCAGCAACCGGACAAATGAACGGTGCTTGATATTTATCTTCTCTTATTACACTGAAATGTGACATCCTCCATCAGTCCATTTTCGTGCATTATTTATTCCAGCACTTGCATACCAAGCCAATTGCTTGGTCTGTCCCATATGGTAGACAGCGGGATAAGTGCTATTATTACAGGCATCAACATCGATGGCTATGCTGATCCCAGTAAAATGACATGGCGCATGGTATTGAGCTTGGAGAATTGGCGTTGCTAACGATTCTAGATGCTCCATACTGGCAAGCGGGCTTGGTTATCGATAAGCCAGCTCAATATCGCCAGTGCCAACCTTGCTCATCCTTGCTCATGCCTGCAAATGTATGGAGGGGCTGAGCCAGTGTCGTCATTAGCTACGAACTCCAGGCTGGCATCCAAACCGTGAGCTATTCGCAGGACCAACAGCACATCGTCCACAACATCGGTTGTGAAAGCAGATAATATGGCCGGAACGAAGATGCGCAAGGTCCCCAAGAACGAGGAGGAGCTCAAGAAGGCCTTTGACCTTTCCCATTTCGACCTAAATGCCATCATACGAGGCACTCAGCTCACCCTGGTCGGGGCCAACAGAGCTTTTCAGTCAGCGAACTACGAATCCCGATCTACCTAAGATTGTATTCTAATCATGGGTTCAGAAATCCGAATATATTCACTAATTCCCATTATAAGCAAGCCGCCTATGCTGTTGGCGCAGGAATCGCCATCCGCCTCGCTATTGCCGTACCGGTGAGTCGTCGCAGAAGCACCGCCGTGGCTTCGTGCCATGCTTTTACGCATGTGTGGGAGCGGCAGGGTGATGGCTGACCGCCTCTGCAGATATTTGCCATCAAGATATTGGTCCGCCTCCTGGGTCTCTTTATGAACCTCGATCAGACATCGTGGGACGAGAATCTGGTCAACGGGCTCGAGTTAATCGCCAATCATGTCCTCCAGGTCCCTCTGTTCCTTATGACGCTCAGTACGTTTGCACCACTATTCATCTTGGATCAGGTTTCTTTGCGTCCCCCCCTCGCCGGATTGTTACATATTGTGAAGTGCTAACGCGTTTTCTGTAGTGCGTTACATTACCCCGACCCTGGACAACATGTTCATGGACTCGCTTCAATGGGTGGACTTGACATATGTCCAGAAACACAAGGAAGAAGATCCCAGCAAGCTTCGAGACATGTACTACCAGAATCTTCGACAGTACAAACTCAAAGATGGCAGTACACACACAACGAGCACCGCCGAGGCCATCAGCCTATTCTTATACCGCTTCGGCCGCAAAGCAGCCATTTCCTTGGCCATTTTTGGCCTGTCATACGTGCCATACGTCGGACGATTTGTGCTGCCCGCTGCCAGTTTCTACACGTTCAACAAAGCCGTGGGCCTCGGACCAGCAGCTGCCACCTTCGGCGTTGGTGTCTTTCTCCCGAAACGATACCTGGTTATCTTCTTGCAGACATATTTCTCGTCGCGCAGCCTGATGCGAGAGCTGCTCGAGCCATACTTTGCACGAGTCCACATGACGAAACAGCAGAAGAAAAACTGGTTTCACAGTCGAGAAGGGCTTCTTTTCGGGTTCGGAATTGGGTTCTACACTCTGCTCCGCGTCCCATTGCTTGGAGTCTTGATATACGGCATTGCGGAGGCTTCAACGGCGTACCTCATCACTAAGATCACGGATCCTCCGCCGCCTCCGTCGCAAAGCAAAGAGTTCGCCGAAAGCCAGCAGATCTGGAGGAATAAGCACGAGTTCTTGAGCCTATCACTTGCTAATCTGGACGCACTACACGTGGGCCATGATGCTCCCGCCGCCTCTTCGACATCGTCGTCAAGTCGACCTTCAGAGCCACCTTCGTATGAGAAAGCTACAGAGGATAAAAAGGAATTGTAGATACCGAGACATCAAGACTAGTGACATGAAATCTTGTCTGCCAAGGGTCTCTGGAACGACTCTAGTTGAGGCAACATGGAAGCAACCGCTTCATACGTCTTTCCTATGGTACAGACGACAGTATGCGAGCCTGATTTATCCAGCGCTAGATCATAGCCTAGCTATGGGGGTTTCTATCGCTCTCCCTACAAGTTAACGTGCACGCCGGGTGCCGGGTTATATACCCCCAGACGAGACTAAAATCAGAACATCCCAGCAAAGTTAATTTACCCCAGTCCATTCGCCTGCATGGTCGATAACGTTCCAGAGGTTAAAATCAGATGTCACTGGCCCAACTATGTCGTTAGTAACGAGATGTCTTATCAGTAACTGTGCTATAGTAGGAAAGTCTAGCCAAGATAGCAAGCATGGCGTGTGGGGAAAGATGCGAGCTCAACTATCGGCCTGTACGATAAGCTCAACTCCCCGATCCATCTCCGTCCACGATAAAGTTACCGTTTCGGGATGCATGGCGTCCCTCATGCGAGTGAGAGGACTCGGCATACTTGTTGACGCGGGGTTTTATCTGGCTGCGGGGTAGATTCTTTAAGTGACACTTGGACATTACATTTAGACACCTTACCGATGGCGAGCATGGCATGAGTTTGGACTTTGATTCCTACCTGAAAAGATATAAATCCCACGAGTGCAGAATCAAGCTGGCGTTTTGAAAAAGTCAAGCTTTCGTTGCTATTTCGTATATCGAGCACATAAGACTTGTCGGCAAGTAGGAAAACATGGGCCTGACTGAGATACGCACCGTCGGCAAAGTCAGCTTTGATAAGCCGGCTTCAGAGCAGAAGGGTCTCCATGTAAGTCCTTTATCTCACCGAACGCCCCAGGTAGCTACTGACTTGGGGCGAAGAACAGATGGCATCCCGATAGTGTGTACAGGCATTCTGTCGTCGTCTGTATAATCCACCAGCTTACACGGTGTACTGCTAGTCCCTTTCGCCAACACTATAAAGGATGGAGAGACGGTGAAGATAGAATGCCTAGACTGGTTCGTGGTTTCTTCTTTGGTATACCTAGTCATATGGCGGGCTATAGGAAGAAGATCACAGGCGGGGTTTTATTACTTACCACGAGACTGACATGAGTATCAACAAAGGACCGGCGGACAGATTGGCAATAATGACTCAGCGGATGAGTGAGTAGAAGCGCCTTTTCATTTTCATTTGCGGCCTGCTTCACAATTAGAATATTTGTCTTTGTTTCAGAGACAAATACTCTGCTCGTGAGACTGGACTTGGGACAATCTCCTGAAAAAAACAGATTATATTGACCTTACTCGGTGAAAAGCATACGCAATGTAGATCTAACCAAGATCCACTACCTGAGTGGCCCCTTTGAAATCGAGGGTGCCCAACCTGGCGACCTGCTGCTGGTCGAGATCATGGACGTCCAACCCTTTCAAGACCAGCCGTGGGGGTTCACGGGGGTCTTCGACAAGAGAAACGGCGGGGGTTTCCTGGACGAGCTGTATCCTTCTGCGTACGTCTCTTTCTGTCTATCCCCCTCTATTTCATCAAAAGTATCCATCAGAGTCACTAGTACTCAAGGACTTATACCAATAACCTTTTCACAATAGCGCAAAAGCTATCTGGGACTTCGAGGGCATCTATTGCACCTCGCGCCACATCCCACACGTCAAGTTCGCAGGGCTCATCCATCCCGGGATCCTGGGATGCGCACCCTCGAGTGAGGTCCTGGCCACATGGAATCGGCGTGAGGGCGAGCTCATCGCCGCCAACAAGCTTGACCGCATTGTTGCACAGCCCCCGGAGCCGATCAACGCGCACACGGGGGCTGCGGAGGCGGATGTGGCCGAGAAGGTGGCTAAGGAGGGGGCGAGGACGATTCCGGGGAGACCAGAGCATGGGGGGAATTGCGAGTAAGTGTCTATTATTCGCAGTTTTGGAATAGAAGAGGGCTGATATGGCGACATCAGTATCAAGAACCTCAGCCGAGGAAGCAAAGTCTACCTTCCCGTCCACGTCCCAGGGGCCAAGTTCAGCGTGGGCGATCTTCACTTCTCCCGTTAGTCTTAATTGTGTCCCCTTCATCTCTCAGTTCCTCATCACTTACTGATGCAAACATGAAAAGAGGGCGACGGCGAAATCAGTTTCTGCGGCGCCATCGAAATGGCCGGCGTCATCACCATCAACTTCAAAGTGATCAAGAACGGCGTCGCCGACCTGGGCCTCAAGTCACCCATCTACATCCCCGGGCCTGTGGAGCCCCAGTTCGGCGCCGGACGGTACATCTACTTTGAGGGATTCTCCGTCGATCAGCATGGCAAGCAGCACTACATGGATGTTACGGTTGCATATCGACAGACGACTCTTCGTAAGTCTGAGATTTATGCTGACTCTGGGAGACGAAATACCGTTGCTGTGTAAGCTGACTGAAGAATGAATGAACAGGCTGCATCGAGTATCTACGCAGGTTTGGGTACAGCGATTACCAGATCTATTTGTTGCTCAGTTGCGCGCCGATCCAGGGTCATGTAGCGGGTATTGTCGATATCCCCAATGCCTGCACGACTTGTAAGTGGCATACATCCCTGAAAATCCTCTTCATACAATTGAGGCACTAACTCTGGGTATTGTAGTGGGATTGCCAATGGTACGTGTATCTCCTGTCCCCCAGGGCTCCATTTTGAACTTGAGTAGCTGATTACTATTCTACAGGATATTTTCGACTTCGACATCAGTCCCTCCGGACTAGCCAAGAAGTTGGACATGGGCTCTTGTGCATTCGAGACAGGCGTTAAAGAGGGACGGGTGACAGCTGGTGGAGAGAACAGTGAGCACAGCTTTGGCGGTGGAATGACGTACAAGTCAAGCGTTGTGGACAAAGTCAAGGATGCGGTATCAGGATAGGGGATGGCAGACTGCTCAATAGTAGTATAGGGTAAACGATATGTGGAGAGACAAGCTATTAAAAACACGATATCAGAGTAATAAATATGCGAAATCCTGTCGTATTCCGATTATTCATGATTATATTACTTGCTAGGGCACGGTTTGACATACGGGAGTACTAGTAGAGGTACCGGGGCTTCGAGCCTACGGCGTATTTAATAATAATAATATTACTTGCTTCGTTCACGACTTGGCCGGGTTATGCAAAAACTGCTTAGGACAGTGATTGGTCTATTGCAAGGTTCTGTCCATGAACGCCGAAAATCCATGCGCAATAGTTACGTGGTTTGAGTTTAGAACTTGCATAGCACCATGAGCCCATGCACCGAGCCACGACCAAGATATCAGCCTAAATCTCAAACTAGCTGCCATGAAATCCCTGAACTAGGGGTAAATTTGCTTACCTTTCCTCTCCTTGTCTTCAAAACACGCCAAGGAGAAACTTGGCATCCTTTTGGTTTTGATACAAGAGGGTCGAGACATGACAGACTACGTTCGGTTCCTGTCCTCAACTTCCTCAAAGTTTTGGTGTTCAGTCTCCTTGCTATGATCAATCCTGGCGCGTAGACCTTGGACGTAAACCTCCTTGCCAATGTCATAGCAGTCGTTGCATCGCAACACAGCGTCATTGAGATCTACGAAATAGCCTCGGTCTTTCAGCTGTTGGCAAAGAACCTTGGAGGACTCGAGGATGTGATCGCTGCTTGCTACGTCCCAGGAGCTGATGTCGAATGAGGTCTCAGCTTGGTTTATGTCCATGACCTCCACGATTCGGTCGTCTGCAACGAAAGAAGTCAGTATATTCAACGAGAAGTGGGAGGGGAATATGTATACAATGTATGCCAGACCAGACAATCACGCATCGCTGATCATAACTTCCCTCGCCGTATTTAATAACAGCGCCACCCTTGACATCAATAACGCAGATCTCGATTCCGTACACCTCGGAAATAATGGCAATTTCAATTTCACCACCCCAGGTGTCGGGTTTCAGCATCGTACGGCAGTAGTCGGCGGGCTTCCTGTCGAGAACGACTTCGGTCCAGGTTTCCGGGTTAAGCATGATCTGCTGGACAACCATTTCCCGTAGCTTATTGGGGGGAGGTCCCTCGGGGTCATCGGTTCTGCCCAAGAGAGCGCCCGACACGGCTCTGAAAAGGCAGGAGTTGTCATCCGGCATCACGCGGAGAACTACAGGGAGAGTGGTGTCAGTTGTTGTTCGCCAGCCTATGATTTCATTTCTCCAACTGACTCAAGAAAGAGGGGTCTCCCGGTTTACCCGGAATCTGGACATTCACATCCTCAGGGTTACGTCGCGAAGGCGCCTTCTCGGTGACCTTGTTTGTGGGTGTTGGCGCAGGGCTCGGGACCCGACTTTCGGCAGGAACGATTGTCAGATTCTCGCGCTGCAGGTTGAGTGACAAGATTGTCGCATCCAGCTGATCAGAACCAAGGGTCTTCAGTGGCCAGCCATACTTGATCGTGATATCAGTAGAATCAATCTTGGTCTTGATCGCATCGGTGAGCTGGCGGGCCGTTGCGTCGTCCTCAAGTTCGACCACACCTTGGCCTGAGGGGGCCTTGAAGCGGATCTTCGCGAATGGCATGTTACGTTTCGTTCTCGTTTTCGTTGTTGCGTGCGCGATTGTGGATGTTGCAGGAGAGGCAAGAAACACAGCCTTTCAAGAGACAGCTGTTTGATGTTCAAGTGTCCTGTCGCAAGATGAACAAGGAAAGATAGGCCGCACACGGGAGAGAAGGCGCAGAAAGGTGACAAATCGCATTTCTAGTTGCGCCGGAGGAATCTCATAGAATTCAGACCGGTGCGACTGGTGTATCGCGGTACTGTGCTGAGAACTTCGCCAGCGACTTGCGCGGAGAGCGTGGCATCATCGTGGCCATTGAACATTGTACACCCAGTCCGAGTGCGGTGGAGAACACTTGCATGCTGCGCATCATCGCTGCGAACGGCACTGAGGGGTAGTTTCATCGTTTAAAGAATAGCCCCGGCATTACGCTAATGAGTTAAGTAGCCAAAGTGGGACTCACGGTGGGGTACCTTTGCAGGGCTGTAGCTTCCTCAACCAACAACCCACTGGACAAATGCCCCAAGACCTCCTGAAAACTGCTTTTGGGTAGCTTCGCTCAGCGCAGGAAGCGGAGCCTCATAGGGATCCCGTTACAAAGAGAGACAAGCAGCAATATTTGATATAAGAACTCGAATATGGCCAGCTTCGTTCATGTTTCAAGGCAAAATTGATTATGTTTATAATTGTGACTCTTTTTCTTTTTCTTTAGTGAAAGGTTTTTGCGGACGAGGGCATAGAACATCGTATAAGCCGGCGAATGGTGGGAGTCAATGAAAGGAACCAATCTCCTATGAGAGAATGCAGGTGGTGAGTATCTGATAAGTTTCTAGATTGGACTGCTACCATTTCAGCTTTAAACCAATACGAAGTGGCCCAATTTGACCACTTGTGTGACATTCTCTCCTTCGCTGTTGGCGCCGTGGAGAGACAAGTTCTGGATCCAGATGCTCTTATTCGCCCAAATATGACTTATCATTGTCGGGAACCAATTTTCTGTGCCTCATTTTATAATCAGCCATTTAAGATCGACAAAGGTACGTGCCTAGGTGATTAATTCGTGTGGTGTTCTCATCACACCAACACCAAATAGTTCTCATGTGGAGTAATATTAAATATTATTCTACTTGGTTTCTAATTTTGTGAAGTAAAACGACCTGCTAAGACTATAAGTTAAGTAAGACTAGCATTGGCGCTCCAAAAGCTGGCCATTCTGCGAAATTCGACTAAACTGACCAATGTGCCCAAGTACGTTATTCTCATCCTACTCTTCCCAGATC
This sequence comes from Pseudomassariella vexata, assembly GCF_002105095.1. Lineage (NCBI taxonomy): Eukaryota > Fungi > Ascomycota > Sordariomycetes > Amphisphaeriales > Pseudomassariaceae > Pseudomassariella > Pseudomassariella vexata. Next base: position 984,458 of record NW_024467959.1, on the reverse strand, counting down.
AAGCTTCCGGTCTAGAGTCTCATAGTACTTCTCAATCGGTTGGCTTAGTTTCGCAAAATCCCCAGTAACGTCAGGCCGGCATCTGTGAATACAAATAATTCGCGAGCTTTTCCTAAGCTTTCTTTGCAATACTGGCATTCGGTTCTAACCCCGGTGACGATGTCTCCCCAATGACAACCCTTTCCCTAATGTACTCTGGCATCGTTACATCATCATAGAAAAAGCCTTCTGTAGGAACCAAACTCTCCCAAGTATTGGTTTCGTGCTCATGTACTCCATCTGGATATATTTTCGGCGGGAATACTTTGCAGAGACCATAGTAAACCACAGCCCCAGCCGTGAACGAGAGGATGAAGCCGCAGTTGTATAGGTTAACAGCCGTATCGCTCACAGAGCCCGGACTTATAGCCCCTGCTATACCGCTGATAACGAGCACCACTCCCGAAGCCCATGCGACAAAAGCGCGAAGGTTAAATCCCATCGTGTAATAATAAGGAGAGCTGAGCTCAAGCCGGTACAGTGATGGGATGTGCATGTTCCCCCTGCGAACGAGCCAGTAGTCCACAATCATGCATCCCAGGATCGGGCTGATGAAGCACAAATAACTGTCTAAGAATGTTATGAAGTTCTTGGCTGAGTTGACTAGCAGCCAGGGGACAACGGCCCAAATGAGCAGGTTGCACATGATCTGGCCGCGGACGATGGTGAAGTAGGATGGAAAGAGGCCCGCCAGGTCGCAGCCGATGGGAATAGCGTTACTCGAGATGTTGGTGCATATTGTCGCGAGGGCCTGGATGAAGGCTCCGAGGAAGATGAGAGCTCGGGTGCTGGGGCTCCAGTAATTGTCCTGGCACAGAAGTTAGGGTTTGCTTTAAACAAGGAATCCGGGTCTCAAGAGACGACTAAGGGGTTATAAAGCATGACTCATGAGTATAAAGTTCCTAAAGAATCCCACTGGGAACGTTTTGGTGTCGAGATAGGTGAAGGGGAAATGCAGGAATCTCAAGATTTCGTACCAGTACAAGACTATAGAAATCCCACAAGTTCCAGTTCGCAACGCCGAATCGCTTGGCACCCGCTGCGGTGGTGAAGAGACCGACGAGGATCACCACCGGCTTGCTGATGAACAGGCCAGCTATCAGGGGGTTGACATCTTTCGGTCGGTTGCCGTATCTCGCAAGATCGGCAATGTTCACCATTGGAGGGATCTAGCCTCAGTCAGTCCGACATCATCCTATTTGTGTCAATTCCCAGATTTTAAACAACTCACAACTCCGCTCACGACGGTGTTAATCGCCTTCATGAAACTCCAACCGAGATCCCCTCCAGTAGTTGTCTTACTTCCCAGATCCAGCTCCACGCCCTTGAAAGCCGTGACGGCCCAAATCATGGTCACAAAGTATGCTATGGGCGACAATACAGACTTAACCACAAACAGTGGCCCGACTTTGCTCGGGTGAATCCACGCGGAGGGCAGCTGAATTAACCACGTCAAGAAGAAAGCCAACATCTGGCTCGTCGTGATCCCCGCCGCCTCAGGAAGATGATTCGGGATATTCTCCCAACCCTTCCCAAACACGGCCCTGAGCGCAACCCCCAACAGCCGACTAGCATAATAAGTTTGCGTCCCTTCATAGAAAACAGCAACGATCATGCGGATAAAAATAAACCACATAGACCCGTAGATACCCGCCGTCGCGCGGACGTACACAGGGAAGCCGACGTGGTACCATGACGGACCGCGGGAGTTTAAATAAAGGACGCCACAGCAGAGGCCGGTACCGACGAAGGCGGCGATGATGATAGTCCACCAATTGAGACCGACGGCGAAGAGGGACGAGCCAATGTTGTAGGTTGTGGGGGAAAAGGCGATGGAGAATTGGAAGGCGAAGAAGTACACTGGTGGGAATGGTTAGATATACACGTCTTGATATAAGCCGGGAGGACTGGAGATCTCACTGGGAGACCAGTTGCGCTGGCTGGGTGGAGTGGGAGTTAGGTCCTCGTTGGATAGCTTTCCGTATGGCTTTTCGTGGCCCTCTGTGCCATTTGTCCCTTTCGTCCTCAGGACGTGTCTGAGCCTGGAAGTGGCCATGATGATACAGGTACTACCGATCGAGAAAACGCAAGATTGAGACCGTGAGAACAGCAAAGTCTTATAAGAGCAATGCGGTTAGCCTAATACATGTTAGTTCATTCTATTATGGCTGCACGCGGTTTCGCCAGCCATATCAGGCGTATCATCTTCCCACTTCAACAACCCAAAAAGTACAAGTCGGGTCCGAGTATTTCATGAGGTTACCACAATATATAGATCAATCACCAATGATATCTTGCGATGCAATCACTCGATGCGCTTGGCAAGCGATAAGATGTGAGACTGCCTTGTCGGCTGAGCGTGGCATCGCGGCTCCGATAACGATTCCCGGCTAGCAGGGAACTGTTCCATAACGGGAATATCGAATGTGTTTGTGAAATGTACAAGTGAAGAAAAGAAAAATGGGCTTATCATGTTGAAAAGATCCCAATAACAGCCCAGGAGCCGAAATAAAGGTGTTGCCTCAATGAACTGTTTGCTCCATTCGGAGCAGCTTGTAAGTGATCGGAGGTGTCCCGACGAACCCGGCTGTCGCAGCTCGGTCCAATCTCCCCACAACGGCGATGCCGAGGAGCTTTCATCTTAACCAGCCTCCCTGCCCAACCAGGAAGAGCAGCGTGGGACACAGGTATTGCAAATCCACAGGTCGCCAGTCGATGGGTCGTTACCGGCATCAACTCATGAAATCCCTAATTTCACCACCAAACACGCATTCACAATGGCCACCCCCAAACCCCTTCGCCTAGGCATCCTAGTCCCCTCCTCCAATACCGCCCTAGAACCCCTCACAACCGCCATAGTATCCAGCCTCGCTCCCTTAGTCACAGTCCACTTCTCCCGCTTCCCAGTAACCAAGATTTCCCTGGACCCCACAGCCCTTTCCCAATTCAATACCAACGGCCCCATCCTGTCCGCCGCGCGTCTCCTGACCGACGCCAACGTCGACGTAATAGGCTGGAGCGGCACTTCAGGCGGCTGGCTCGGCTTCGACGAGGACGAGAAATTGTGTCAAGCCATCACTGATGCATTTGGTGTCCCGGCTACCACATCAACCCTCGCGTTGAATCGGGCGCTGGATTCCTTGGGTGTGAAGACGTTCGGCCTCGTGACGCCGTATTTGGACGATGTGCAGGCGAGGATCATCGAGACGTACTCTAAAGCGGGGTATGAGGTCGTCGCGGAGAGCCATTTGGGAGTCTCGGAGAATGTGAAGATTGCGGATATTGATGAGGCAACCTTGGATCGCCAGGTCAAGGAGGTGATGGAAAAGGGAAAGGGCGGAGTAAAGGCAGTCTCGACGTTTTGCACGAATTTGATTGCGGCGCAGAGGGCGGTGAGGTGGGAGGAGGAGTACGGGGTGCCGGTGCTGGATACGGTGGCGACTGTGATATGGGATATGTTGAGGCTGAAGGGGTGGGCAAGGGGGACGGTTAAGGGGTGGGGAGAAATGTTTTCTATTTGAGGTGTTCAATCCGATTAATTTACGGCACTAGATACAAGAAACGCTCTGTATTTAATTTAGCTCAAGCTGCCTGCTTGATATCATCCGCGATTTTCTCGGCCAGCGCATATACAGTCCCTTGCGTATGAGTAGGAATAGTGAAAGGCAGAATGCTCGCATCCACCACCCGCAACCCATGGACACCAAAGACCTGGCCTTTACTATTTACCACCGCAGCCTCATCACCCTCTTGACCCATGGAACAGGTACCGACAGGATGCCAAATCTGTCCCGCTGTCTCTCGAACATACTCCAAAATCTGCTCATCCGTCTGAACACCCGGGCCTGGGAGCAGCTCCTCCCCCAACTTGACCGTGTTCGCAGCGTCAGTATCCCACACATGACGGAGGCGCTTGAAGGCCGCAACCGCGATTTCCGCATCGGCGGGATCGGAAAGCCAGTTCAGTGAGATAGATGGCGGATCGGCCATCCTGGCACTAGTGATGCTCACGCTGCCGCGAGAGAACGCTATGGGCATCCAAGCCGTGGTGCTGCCAATCGTGGAGAAATTGGCGCCAATGAAGCTGGCGGGGATGTACAAAGTCTCTGGCCAGTCGTCTGGGTAGGTGGCTAGTTTATCTTTTGTCTCTGTGGTGAAGTTTTTGCGGAATGAATAGGGGATGCGCTCGGCTGCTATGTAGTCTGCTGCTGAACTGAAGGGCCCGGATGCGTCGTCAAGATATTGTTGGACGTAGCCTGGAGCTGTATCAAGATTTCCAGTTAATGTCTGACCGCTGGAGGTGCTGACTGAGTTGGCTATTGAGACGCGGATAGGGTCCGATAGGTTCTGACCCACCCCGGGTAGGTCGACAATCAGGGGGATGACACGAGTGTCAAGGGTCGCTTTTGGCCCAATTCCTATGAATAGATAGATTAAAATTGAAAATAATCGATATTGTGTTCATGAGTATTGAATGTTCTTACCGGAAACCATAAGAAGTTGTGGCGAGTGGAAGGTCCCAGCAGAGATAATGACTTCTTTGAAAGCCGAAATGATATACTCTACCCCTTGCGTATTCACAATGACGCCCGTGGCTTTTGGTGGGCTTGAAGAGTCGAAAAGTATTCTCGTGGCTTGTGTATGCGTGTAAATTGCCAAATTACTGCTGTTCCGAATCGCATTCTGCAGGAAACTGCTCTCAGCCGACGACCGATGAGCGTTGGTCGGATCTATCGTAGAGGGAATCCAAGCACCATGACCAACGAGCTCGCCACTGCTAAACCCCTTCGAACTAAGAGGAAGCCCAATCTCTTCGATAGCCTTGGCGATCCAGGTAAGCGTTGGATCAACCCAGTTATTCCACGAAACTTGTAGAGGCCCTCCGCTGGGATCGAATGCGGCTGGATCGTATATAACAGTAGCATTTGTCGAGTTACGCTTCTCCAAGTTTGGCGGAGCCAACTGGCAAGACTTCTTGAAGTATTTCAACAGATTGTCAAAGGCCCAGCTCTGGTCGTCTACCATGTCTGCCAGCCGCTGATACGAGCTCTTAGAACCTCGCAGGTACGACATGGTGTTGATGGCAGAAGAGCCCCCAAGCGTCTTACCTTGGGCGTAGTGCACTCTCCGATTCGCAGCTCCAGGAATTGGCTCAGAGAGTAATCCCCAGTCCATCAAAGGCTGCTGAGTAAAGTTTTCCGAGGGGTCGATGAATGCGATTCCCGTCAATGACAGAAGGGGCACAACTGATCGATTAGAGTTCTCGACTTCGTAGAAGCCTCCCGCTTCAACGAGAGCTACCGATGCTCCATCTTCGGCCAGTCTTGATGCCACGACTGATCCCCCGACCCCGGCTCCAACAACTTACACATTCCATTAGCCAGAGTTCTGTAGAACAGCATAATGTAATACGCACCGACGTAGTCATATGAAGCATCCACGCCTGGGTATCCGAAAACACTTGAAAATAACTGCTGATGTTGCGATTCCCCAAAAGAAGCAATCAAGAACAGCAGGAAGAAGGGAAGGGATGAGCGCAACATGGTGTTCACAAGTTACTAGGGAGTGCGTTAGGACATGTCAGGCCAATATTTTGTCCTTCCATACCGCCTTCCATGCCGCAATGTCCTCATGTTATATAGGTGAAGCTACACAGGACTGGACGAATAAAATTGTTGAACAATTGTAAACAAGAAACTGCGTATACGACGCGTGCATTCAATGCAAGAACGTTCCTGGTAGCGAATGAGGGGAACCATGTTGTCGTGGCATGTTGCAGGGTGACATCGCCGCCTTTCTGCCAAGAAAGGAATCCTCTTTTCTGTTCAAGAAACATAGAGATGAAGGCCTATTGCATACCACTCGTTCTTTGCATGCTGGGACCTAGGGCTGAAGTAGCAAATGATGATCCCGCGGCAATCTAGAATGGTCCACCGGTCCATTATGTCGTATAAATAGATGAGGGACTAGGACGACTATGCAGATACAAATCAGTCACTTATTAGAATAAGTACATAAAAATAATGGCCAGTTGACAAAGACCTCATCACATGCATGATTTCCCTGTACCAAAGTAGTATGTCTACACCTCAAGAGCCCTGAGGAAAGCCGGACTTTCATGACCCTGAACCACCTTCGACACCGGCGCAGCAAACGCTTCTGCGCTGTTGGGTGCCTCGGCGTACTGGCGAATGTACATCTGGGCCACCTTGATCCAAGTTGACTTCTCAGCCTTGCTTGCGTTCAAGCCCACCCAGACCCAGATGTCGCTACCCGTGTCGAGCAAGAACACATCTTCACCCCTGAGGTCTGACTTGCTCGTTGGCTCTCCATCCTTGACGATGTCAAAGGTCATCTGCCCTGATGCGTCCGAGAGTCGGTACAACCTGCGAGGTCTTGACTGGCCGTCCGCTTTGCGCGAAGAGCCGACGGGCCGAGGCGCTTCGAAGCTGGTCTGTTCGGCATCCTGTCCGCCTAGCAAATTGACGAGCTGTATGAGTGTGTCAGTTACAATTATCCCCTGCGGTAAATCTAGATTACGGGTCGGAAAAAAACAGAGCTGCGTACTGCGCGCGATCTTGACTCCGTCTGTGACACCACCTCCACATCGACATGCTTAGCAAGCGTCATATCATGAACGACCTGTGCCGCCTTGGCCTTCTCCATGGGACTGCAATTCTTCCCCTGCCACTGCCAAATCTTATCGCCCTTCTCAAGGACGAAAACGTCCCCGTCGTCGAGGGACTGCCACGTCGGCTCGACCTCATGTACCATGATGGAGTCCGCCCTTCCAGCAGAAGGGTGCTTGAAGATTCTAAGCAGCATGACATGCTCTTCCGGCTTCTCATCCACGTCAACATGCGTGAATCCCGACCTCACACCCCCAGACAGGATAGAAATGCGCGGGAACAGCGCCACGAAGTCCTCAGAGGGTTCATGCTGCAATTCGCGATGCTGCGTCGCGACCCCGTGCAGGAACTCATCCAGCTCGACCGTTTTGTAGGCCGCAGTGCCGGCCTCGTCCTGTGTCGTCTTGCTGCCGAGCCAAAAGAAAATGTCGTGGAGAAGCTGTTCCTGCCCATCCTTGGTGCCGGCTTTGAAGGAGTGCAACACAATGTAGGAGTCGCCTGAGCGGAACTGTCCATATATCTCCTTGGGCAAGGGAACGACCTCGAAGTTCTCAATGCGCCAGATGTAGAGGCCGGCAGCTTCGCCCACTTGGCCGTCGTTCCAGGCGGGCTCGGTGGTGGCGGATTTGTACTTGACTTGGTGGTCGATGTCTGATCCGATGAGCTATGGTGATTTTGGTGAATTAATAATTTTTAATAACGCCTCACATGACACATAAAGTAGTGAGGGATTGATACTCACCTCCACGTTGCTATCCCTCCAGTCATACTCCTTCATGTGAACGAGTCCTTCATGAGGGGCCATCTTGCAACGCTTGTGCGGAACAATACGTGGAGAAGAGTTTTGAGGGTTTCGCAGTGGTATATTCCCACAATCCGTAATCCAACTGGTCCAAAACCGATGCTTTAAGGAGGCGTTTATATGAAGACGATAATGAGTTTAGGGCTGTATGAAGGTGACCTGTTGGAGGGGCTGAAACACATACGCTGATCAGCAGCTACCCCGCCACGGTCCCGCTTGGTTAGGGGTACGCTACAGGGTAGCTCCTTGGGAGACCGACATGACAAGCTCTCTTGGCATTGAGTTCGTTCATATCCTTGGTTCTCAACCTGCAAGTTAGACTTCATAGACAGTTGATAAGGCGAGAGTCTATTCACGATAATACTGAATCATAAATACCAGCCGCATCTTTTGCACATAATTTTCAGCATCAACGACTCAGTCCAACTCTTCTTGAACCAAGCACAGTAGCAACATCGTTAAGTGGCCCCCTTTCCCTTGATCTTACCAACCACCAATTTGAACTTAAGTGATGTCTTGTCGATTGATTGATGGGAAATACAGACTAATATCAACAAACCTCCAACGAGAGCCCCAGGGGTGGGACTCTGGTTGAAAGCCAGTCGAACCGCTCCTATACCTTGGCTGCAACGGCTCTGGAGTATGGTCGCTGGACCAAGGCATACGTGTCTGATCCATTTCTGAAGAACTACGAATAACTGTACAGTAAACAGCCGATAACCTATCAACTTTTCTGGCTCTGCATCTCGGACATTTCTCTAAAAGTCACCGGATTCCTCCTCGTAGTATCCACCTTCAGCTCAAATACATCGAGCCTCTGATACCCACCCACCACATCATGGAACTGCTTCCCCTCAATCGTAGCACCCATATCCAAATCAGCATACAGGATGCCCTCCTCATACTGAAGCGACGTCACCTCCTTCCTCTGCCCATCTCGTCCAATGGTGAACCCCGGTAGCACGGACCCCGACGGATCAATAAAAAGGCTTTCTGCTTGGGTAGAGTGCCTGATCGTCTCCGAAACGACGTTCTTCATGTAGTCCGGCGCATTCAGCACCAGGTCGTCCACTATGGCGCCCGACATAAAGCCCGAGCAGACTATGCTAAAACACTTGGCTTCGAAGCTGTGCGCGGCTGCTCTGGTCCTGTTCGCGGATACGTTGTCGTATTTTCCATGTGTCGTTGCAGAGGCGTTGTTACCATGTTCAGGCTCTGTGGGATTGTTCTCCACTGGCTCATGAACCATCCTCGTCGGCCATTTTGCCGGCCAAGTCGTGATGTGAATCTGCTCTCCCTGCGCCATGAGAGAGTACCGTGCCAACGGGTTAGTGTTCTCTCCACAAATGAGCACCCCAACCTTGACGGTCCTCGCTTCCTGCCCTTCCGTACCAGCAGTGCTAGGGATATCGACCACTTTCAACCCATTTCCGTCCCCAGGCGCCCACGTCAGTTTCTCGAAGAAGGTAGGCACGAGTTTCCGGTGATGAGCGAGTATGCTCCCATCTATGCCGATGATGATATTGGAATTGAACAATGTCGCACTGCTGTAACGTACTTTTTCGGAGAAACCGATAGAGATGGCGATGCTATACTGCTTAGCTACAATGCGTATCGCTGCCAAGACTTCGCCATCGGCGTAGAGTGATTCCTCTACCATCCGCACAAAGTAGGCGTGGTTCTCCGCGGGCGTTATGCAGCTGGACCACAGAGGAAAGGCCGGGATATAGCTTTCGGGGAAGACGACTAGGTTGGCGCCGTTGCGGGCCGCTTCCCGAATCAACTCCATGCATTTTTGGGCCGTGGCCATGCAGTCGAGGAATATGGGCGATACATGGCAAGCTGCCACCCGAATATTCGGTGCCATTGCAGTAGGATGTGTTGGTTTTTCCGGAATAACAGCGAAGTGACTTGTCAGGGAAGAGATACCGGCGCGCTATTTATGCGGTCTGGGATTGCAACGGCTTCACGTAGCGGGGGCCCCGAAGTTCCCACCGGTTCGGGCCGGTTGCCCAAGTCACCTGCTGCATATTGCTGCAGTTTTTCGAGGCAGACACTATTCATTATTCATTTCCTTTTATTCCTTTGGTGAGTAAACTCAATAACAATGGCAATTTTCTAGCTTCGAATGTGATGATACGTTGTGCTTGGGGCTGAATACTCACTTTTATGTGGCACCGTCCTGCCTTCGGCTTCTCCGCCGCTACCGGCTCGGCTCCGGCTAGAGTGACGTGGATCGAACGAGATGATAACGCATGGAATATTGAGTCAGTGATGGGTTTTATCTACTTCCCACGTACCATCCTGGGCATTTTACGATCAAATCAAGCTATGCCCTTGAGCTTAGCAATGTGGAAGTACCATTTGCTGTGCTTTTTGAGACGAATGCTGGCAGACTTCGTGCGGGCGATATCATTTTGTCCATTTCAATACAATTTGATCAAAACTATTCGGTGATTACAGCAGGACAGCGGCAGGGCTTGGGAATGACATTGCCTTAGGTTATCATGACGTACATTCGTCTTGGAAGGGACAAGACAAGGAGGAGGAATGATGTGTTGATCAAAAACTGAACTCATAAAACTGGATCATATAATCGAGAACAGATTGGAATATCCTCTAACCATGATATCAGCTGGGTGAGTCACTCCTCACTTTGCCTCCTCCGATCCCTCGGCGGAAGACGACCGCCGAAACACGTTCTTAAATCCATCAAACACCCTGGACGGCCTCCTGCCACTGCTTGTATTTGAGCTGGTGCTTAACGCACTGCTCCCACGGAGTTTCTTATTGTGTGTCGGGGTGGCATCGTGTATCATCGCCTCGGCACGAGTGCCTGTGGACCACCGTTAGCAAGGCTGTACGTAGCAGGCAGGAGATAAATTTTGATGAAGGGCTCCGCAGACACTGACGAATGTTTCCAGCGCCACCGATTCCAAACGATCGTCTTTGATTGTCGTCAGATTGCACCATATTGGAATCTATCGGGTTTCTCGTATATTTGCTATATGATGCCAACTTATTGGAGGTGGTATGAACGCTTTTTACAGGAATAGATGTATGTAACTCACAAGGCGAAAACTTAACGCTCGCACGACGAACAAGATATATACCTTCCATGAACACAAATGGATCGAGAGTAGTGAAGACCAACCCAAGACCCCCCTGTCTATCCCAAGATAACCCTGTGTTTCCGCATTGGCCTCATCAACCTCTTGGATCTCTCCGGGTATACCCCACAGCAGCCTACCTGCCAGTGGCGCCCCAATCTGACGTATTCCCCGCAAAGCTTAGCTCTCTGGTGTTGCAGGATCGACACTATTATTCTGTGTTTAGATATGATGGGGCAGCCTCAGTGGCCGAAGGCGAGCACTACCGGCTGCGTCCCGGATTCAAACCGCTTCAGTCGCGTGGGATGATATTGAATCACGATACAAGCTTTCAGGCCCCACGCGCATCTCAGAAGGACTCGAACTTCGAAGCGTCACCAACCTTTGTTGAAGAATAAATGACTGGGAATTTCCGTGGTAAGAGCTAACTTCTTCACTGCGATACATCGCGCCCCGTAGCACCTACACAGTTTCTTAGGGTCTACAAGATTATACATTGCGATCCCACCAGAAGCTGATCGACGCAAGATGGAATTAACGGAAGGCTTCGATATCCTATCCCGAACTTCATTAAAGCGAGACTGAGAAGCAGAAGCCGCCAGAAGGCTCAACTGCAAGCTGCGTATGATCATAACAGCAGTTGATGAGACATATCTAATAGGCTGGATCTCTGCAAAGTATCGTCATCAGTATACATCAAGTTTGCAAAGCAGTCATGACTATGGAGATGAGTGTGTACCATTCTACTCTTTGATTTTCAAACGTCGTTGGAGGACGATTCGTCCATGTTGCAAGGAAACATAAGCCTACAAGTACGTTGCATTTAACACGATTTATGCAAGTATGGAGCCAGTGTGGGGTGACTGAGCCGACCCGCCAATGGCCTGAACCTATGGATTGAAGTCAAACAACAGGATCTCATGGCGACAGCACAGCTAGCTTAATGTGCCTTGGAAGCAAGCAGTTGACAGAATGGACAGGTGCATACACTCCTAGGTCGAACAACTACGCCTCGTCCTATGTCTAACATTCGATGTCTAATGTTATTCCACTAGCCACGCATTATTTACCTTGTCCTGTCGTTTTACAACTTGCACGAAGCTGTGTTCTACAACACCAAAACCGCTACAGGCTTAACCTGCCACGATGTCTGCCCTCACTCTCAACCGGTCCGAGTCGATGGAGCCCGATATCCGACTCGAGGATTACTTGGTATTTTCCCTTCCCACTTTTTGAGTTGAAGCAGCAGTTGCTTCCTTCGGGGTTAAGGCCATCTACGACCTTTGGAAGCATCGACTGACTCCTGTTCTCACAACAGGATGACAAACTGCAGTCAACTGCCGACTTGGAAAGCTTAGACAGCCTGATCGCCAACATCGAGCTGCAGCGAAGCCAGCTCCAAGCACAGCTCGAAGATGCCACGCAAACCCTCGAAGACGTACGCCAATCAGCACTGGACCGCCAAGGTAGACTTGCAAAACAGATCGATGATTTTGAGAAGCTCCAGCAAAGCATAGACGTACGACTGCAAATCGTGGTTGCCTCAGATGCCCCAGATGAAGCGATGCGACGGCTCGAGACGCCAATGCAGCAGCTACACAAGGTTGGATTGGCGTACCAGTACGTGTCATTGCTGCAGGACGTCGAGAACATGCGCCTGGCGGCCAAATCACACCTGCCCCAGAGCCCGAAAGCTGCGCTACAGCCGTATACAAGGCTGAGGAAGCTGTCCAAACGGCTTCGGGAGCTTCAGGGCCCCGCAGACGATGCCGCTGGACATTTGGTCACTTACGTTGAGCAAGTTACAGCCAGCGTCTGGGACGAGATGAAAAAGATCATGGCCGGAGAAATGGGGGCTATTCTGGAGAAGCGCAAATGGCCCCAGGGGGTTGATGCGCACGCAGAGATGGACGACGAGTGGATACAATGCTTCGAGAAGCTGGCCGACCTGCAGATCCCCGAGGTGCTCTACTCGGAAAGTGTGGTCACTCTCCTACCCATCGATGTCATGGCGAGGCCCTTTGTGCAGTGGTTCCGCTTTCAATTCATGGGTGACAATGCAACTAGTGCTCATCCGGCCTTTGGCACATTTTGCATACCTAACTTTGTTTCGTTGATCGACAAATGGGAGGAATTCTTTCGAGAAAACCTCGGGCATGTCCTCGCGTCCCGATTTCAGGGGACAAAAGCTGGAGACAAAGCCGTGTATATGGACCCTGCCGGTGCGCTCATTACCTCCATGTTGCCAGTTATGAGGGAGAAGGTCGACATTGTTGCTCGACATGGATTGAAACATCCACAGTATTTGAGTAGCCTCATGATCCAGCTGATGAATTTTGATGATACAATCCGGACGAGGTTCAACTATGACGGAGGTGATCCAGAGAACGGATGGGCTGGCCTTGCCTCCGAAGTATTAGACAAGCACTTCAGAGAATGGTTGAGGGCCGAGAAAGATTTCGCTCTTCAACGTTACCAGACCATAATGAGCGCACCGGATGCTCACAGCATCGACTACGATTACAGTGGTCCCGGCAAGATGAAACCGACTTTCGGGGCAGTACGAGTGACGGATCTGCTGAGGTCGGTGACGACCCAGTACGAGAGAATTCGGAGACTCCCTCACAAAGTGCGGTTCCTGATCGACATCCAACAAGAGATCCTTGACCAGTACCACACTCGATTGTTGAACTCTCTCGAGGCTTACTCGTCCTTGATATCCCCTGCTGCTCGCATGCTTCAAGGTGTTACGAAGGAACAGCTGGCAGCATTGGAGGGGACTGGAGCATTCGAGACGCTATGCAAAGTGCAGGGGAGTTCTGATCACATTGTCAATACTTTAAAAGATTGGGGCAATGAAGAGGTGAGCATTCCATTTTGATTATGATGAAAACTTGCTAATAATCGTAGTTCTTCATCATACTCTGGGAGGAGTTGAAAGATCGAGCCAAGCAGGCGGACGACCAGACTAACCTTGTCGGTGGGATGAGCTACGATCATGTCAGAGACCACACATCTTCTGACATTGGCTCGGACGGCGATGGCACCATCTTTGACGAAACCATAAAGTTTTACAGCAAACGCAGGGATAGCGCGCGAGCTTTCCTCGTGGCCGCTTTGATCGAGTCGAACCAGACTGCCTTTCGTCCTTACCTCTCAAGACCGCAATGGTCCCTTGTCAATAATAACGGTGGCATTGGTAAGAAATATCAACGCGCATTTTTTGGGGTTGGCCGCTAACTGGAATAGTTGATCCATCACAACTGGGAGTGACAGCTGAACTTGTTGAGCCATTACGGGTGAGTGAAAATAACGACATTGAAAAGCAACGCGTCACTGACACTCACTAGGTCATGAAGCAAAATCTCAAATTCTTTGCCTCGGCCCTCAGCACCGCAGTCTACCGCAGGACCTGGCGGGAAGGTCTGGAAAGCCTGCAAGAGACGCTGTGGTCACAGGTACTCATACGGCAGAACTTCACCACGCTGGGAGCGGCCCAGTTCGTACGTGATTTGCAAGAGATCTCCGAGCTAGTAGATGGTTACATATCGGGAATCTCTGTGACGTTAACACAACTGCAAGAAGGAGCTAGGCTTCTTAGTTTACCGGTTGAAGCAGAAATCGGAGACATGACTCTTCAACAGGCGAGTGATCGAGTGTTCACTGACAACACGGAGGCAAGGAAGTTGTTGGAAGAATTGGGCATCGTGACTCTCGAGCCGGCCAATGCGAGGAGGATTCTCCAGAGACGGGTGGAGTACAGCGAGTAGTCTGACTCTCTGGAGTTTGGACTAGGACTTGGTTCCGTAACAAGCAATAAATGATATGTGAGCCACATGTTCTCGTGGAAGTCCAATGTTGAATGTTTGAGTATATCCATAAATGGCATAACGTCTGACCCTAGCTGATAGCCCTCATCGTCAATTCCACCACGGCAAACGTACCCGCACTCACAGGCATAGCCCTCAACAGCGTGGGCCCAATACCCTTCCAAAACCCCCTCATCCCCTCCCCCCTCCACGTCTGCGTAAAGCAATCACGCATAGTCTTATACCTCTGCTCCTTGCCAAACCCATCCGTCTGCATCTTGCTCTTGACGACATCAAGTGGGTAACTCCCCAACCACAAGGCCTCGCCCGCAAGTCCACCGTAGAACGCAATCATGTAAGGCGGGATCTGCTTCCGCTCGATCTTGTTCCGCGCCGCGTGTGCATTCATCATCCATTCGAACGACATAAACCACATACCGTACGCTTGCGCCTCGCGATAGATCGTCACAGCTTCGCCGCGGTAGAGACCCTTTAGCACGCCGCCGTGTGAGGATAGCTTGCGCACACAGTCGAGGGGCCCGCTGTACAGACGCGCCGCGCCGTGGGGTTGGGTTTGTAGCCGGATGCGGACGTGCTCGATGGGGCCCGAGATGACGGAGTTCGCGACGCCCGCGAAAGCGCCTGCCGCGTAGTATTGGCCATAGCTTAGTTCCTGGGGGGTAGAAGAGGAGATGAGGACTTTTGGGCATTGGAGGTCTCAAAGTACCGCTTGGCGAAGCCGAAGGCGCCGAACTGGATGGAGACGCAGGCGCCGATGCCGAGGAGGGGTGTGAGGGTGCCTTTGTAGAAGGCTAGGGGGCCTTCTTTGGCGTAGATAGAGCGCGCCGCTTCCAGGGCGGAGGTGTATTGCGTTCCGGTTTGGAGGCGGACTTTGACTATGTCAAAGGGTTGGCCTGCGAGGGGGGTTAGTATGAGATGTGAGAGATGACAAAATGAGTTGCGCGATGGATATAGTCCTTGTCACAGGCAGAACGTGATCGTATGGCCTGACTCGAGAGCATCCGGTATGCGCCCCAGGGTGAATCAGTGAGATCTCTATTTCCATGCTGTATTGACGACGCATCAGATCTCGCTTGAGATGTGCATACCGCCAGTTCACCTCTCAACCGCGCCATATGTGTCTTTAACCCAATTCGCAAGCACCCAAACGACTGGAAGTGGAAAGCACCAACCTATCAACACCTGCGCAATTCCTCCCACCGCGCCAGAAAACAAGTCCTTGGCCGTCTGCTTTGCACCGCCCTGAATCTCGACGGCATCAACAGCTGCGTCCGCCATCCTGCCCCTCACTCGCTCGACTTGCGGCCGAGGAGATGACTAGATCGTAATTTCCCTGTGGTCGTTGCGGAAGCTTGACTTCAAAAACTGCCAGCAAGATCCGATTGGGGTGTGAATGTGGTTAGGTCGTCGTAAACTTAGCTATCACGAAGCTTGAAATTATTATTTAGGTGTCCCGCCGATGCAGGAGATACTTATCAGACTTTCGGGGTCTACGGGCCCCGTTATGCACGGGCACTGGCAAATGACGTGCTTTGTTATGCACTTTAGTAAGCTTCGTTAGTTGCACAAGATTTACTCTTGCCTTGGTGCCGAGCATTTGTTTTGTTTTCCTTTTTCTTGTTTCCTCGACGGGATGACTCTTGATGGTAGTTGCTGAGTAGGTTTCCAGTTGTCCTATTCTTCTCAGTCTGCAGCATCATATTAATGGTACATATGGCTAAGTATGTGGTACAACCGCCATAATTTCTCCAATTCCATGGCAAATTCAATGATTGACAGATTTACGAGGATAATCAAATATCGACACAACATCGATTGATGTTGCTCAACAAGCGCGGGAAGGTTCTTGGTCTTCTTACTCGGATAGCAGTACATCCCTATCTCGAACCTCTAGTGCCACCAAGCTCCTTTTGCGCCTGGGCATTAATCTGAATAGCCTCCTTCAACTTGCCCAAGACCTCAGGCTGGCCGCCAAACGCTGCTAGAAGCCTCACATCCAGCTCCTTCTCGACGGTACCCAGGCTCTTGGCGCCTTTCTTTCCACTCCTCGCTGCATTGATCAACGCACCCCAGCGTTGTGTAAATGCGTAGATATTCTGCCTCAATAATTCATCCAGCTTCTCGCTTGCGTCCCGCACCACATCCTTGGCTGGTGCAGTTTTACCGTTGGCCGCAGTGTTATTTGCGGCCGAAGACCACAGACCGAGGGACAAGCTACCACCGAGAATTCCGCGGAACAATCCCATCCAGTTTTGTGGGCTCAATGTGTCCCAGATTTGCCCGAAGTGTTGCATGGCGGCAGTTTCAGAGCGAATATCGCCGATCTCGAGAGACACTAACTCGTTCTTGAGGATAAGGAGATTCTTTATCATGAAAAGATCCGGGTCAGGGTCGGGGTTCGCCGATTTGATGGCTTTCAGGCGTGCTTCTGCACGCTGTAACGCCAATATTGTCTCGTGAACTATGCGGAATATGACCGGACTTGACTTTTGCTGAGATTCTATTAGTCACTTGGGTCGGTATCAGTTGCTGAGAAGACTTACACTGCGCTCTTTCGGCATCGCTTGATCGTACATGCCGAGAAGCTCAAGGGCCCGTTTTGTAATGGGGTGGGCGTTCGAAGACGCCACACCGTTGACAACAGGGCCAATTTTCAAAGTCTCTGGGGACAAGGGATGCTTGGATATAGACTTCGTGATCTCGTTTTCGAACGCTTTGTCTGTCAACGGCCATAGATGTTCTAGTAACAGCCGCGCAGACAGTTGCTGGCAATGCTGCGTATACCGAGATTCCTCCTCGTCATACTCTAGAAGGAGATATTCATTGGTAATCCACCCAACAATGTTGCAAATGGTGCGAAGGTCACTTAATTGCAACACGGGATAGAGCGTATTCGCAATGGGCGCTACATTCGCAACGCTGACCAGTGCTTTTTGCTGCGTCCTCAACGCTGCATATGCCGATTTGCCATCCATGCTGAACTGTGGTTCAATAGAGAATATTTGGGCAAAGAGACCAAACTCATTGAAGGACCGTTCGTAGCATTGCTTGATGAAGTTGCGCGACGCAGTTTGGGCATTCGCCTCCTTCGCCTCTCGTTTAAACGTCTCGAGGTCGTGTTGGGTTATTGGTCTCAGATCTCTGTCTCTGACATCCGAGTAGGAGGAGAAAATGTTGATCGATGTGTTGGAGTAGTAGTCGAAGTTTTGTCCATCAACCGGATTTCCCAGCTGATCATAGCAGCTGCGGATGACCTTCTGGACGTTACCGACTAATCCATCCGCATCGAGTACTAGCTCCTGGAACCGACCATACGCAAGAGCATGACGAGCAGCTTCGGACTGCGTAGACGATATTTGCTTCGAGATCTCGGAGGATACTGTTTCCAGATGACTTGTGAACCCGGACTCGAGTAAATGGAGAGCTTTGGCGAGGGAAGATTGGTAGCGTGCCAGGTATGACTCGGCATCTCGATGAGTCGGCTTAAATGGTTAGCAAAATTTTCTCGCAGGCGGAACCAGTGGATGACTTACATGCTTGGCCATGAACCCAATGCACGCGTCAGTATTCGTCAATATTTCAGCGAAGTTTTCATGGTCGACTAAACGGCTTGCTCCAGGGGCGTTCAATCGTCTTGTTACACCATCTAAGTATGCGTAATAATGCAGATCCGTTCCCACCTCGTCTGCCAGTTTCTGCAATCTTGTCTCCTCGGAAATTAGGTCGTCGCATTGAGCTTGGAACGAGGATGTCTGGATGTCCACTGAGCGGAAAGATGTTGCCAATGTCTCCAGAAGCTTCAGAGCATCATCGGTATCATCAATCAAAGCACCAAGATGTCTTTCTGTCATGGCCAGCTGCTCTCGGTAGAGTAGGAACTCTTGCTGGCTTGCTTCCAACAACTCGTCGTGAAACGAGTCGTCCTGGAACGAGCCATGCTTCCCAGAGGTATTATTATCTGGCTTCTCAAGCAAAATAGCTTCCAGGCTCTTGTCCTTTTTCTGCCTCTTCTGTTTCTTGGAGGCATCCTTGGATAGCTGGGATCGAACGACATGGTAGAAATCGGAATATGATTTGACTCTTCTGCTCAGGATAGGTTCTGGAGGATCATCGGATATCTCAGCTTCTTCAAGAAGTCCTTCGAGCGGGCCTATTGTTTCGGTTTGGTTTGTGCCCTGAATGCCGACTTCAGCATCACAATCGCAACTGAGCGAGGGTTAAGGACAGCACAAACGTTGGGTTGTTGTAAAAGCGACTCTCGCCTTCTGTGTACCGCCGTCTGCGAGATCGAAACATTCTTCTTGTGTGAGATCTCTGGCACAAAGCTATACCAAGAGTCTTCGTACATCTTCTCAGCTGGTCTGAAAATACCGTCTGGTAATTGCTACGTCTCTTTCAGTTCCGCCTGGGATTATGCCACCAAACGTCAAGTTAAGCTAAGCGTAGTCCACATCGGTCGGACTTTGACTTTGGCCGACAACCGCTGCGGGCAGGTGGGGTTCTCCAGGTTGGGGGATGAACCCTGTGGCACAAGCGACATCGACCAGGATATCAGCACGGACCTGGGAAGCTGTGGTGGGGCTAAAACTGCAGCTTCCAATGAGCCCAAAGCCGTTTTGCATGACCTCACGACTGCTAGATCCGACCCATCCAACAGTAAAAATGTTCAGACACCAATTCGCTCTGGTGGTTGAGATAGTTCGATTGTGTTGAGGACCAATTGGGTTGCTAAACCTTTTACCATCCACGATCTGTTCGATCGGGTTATATATATCGTCGATATGCCTCTCTATCGGGCTGCATTACGCCGTGCACCTCTCACTTGTCGTTCTCTTGCGTCGAAAAGTCTACTCACACGCCAATCAATTCGATACGCGAGCTCGCAGGGACCAGGACCACGCGGAGGTGCCGGCAGGTTTGTGGGAGGATTCGCAGCTGCTTTGGTAGCCGCAACCGCCGTCTTCATCATCTACCCATTCTACGTCACAGAACCCGCCAAACCGGCGCAGGCAACCATCAGCTACGAGAAACCTAGACCCGTTCCCGAATCGAAAGAAGACAACCGTGACTTGATTAGTAGTCAACACCGTCAGGTAAAGAAGAGCTGGGAGAAACCTGGCCTGTACGCCTGGGGATCAAATGGCGGGAGAGTTGCCGCACCGAACTCAACAGAGAATGTCATCAAAACACCCAGGCGCATACCATTTTTTGATGGACAATTATTGAGGGACGTGAAGCTTGACCGCGAATTTGGTGCCGCGCTCATGGAGAACGGCGACCTTGTACAATGGGGCACGGGGTTTTCCTTGGTCGATCCCAAGCCCACAACGACGCTGAAGGGCAAAGACCTGATCAAGCTTGCTGTATCGTGCGATAGAGTGCTTGCTCTTGGAAAAAATGGCACTGTTTACTCCATCCCAGCTTCAAGTACCGATCAAGCCGCAAGCACCAGAACTGAGTCATCTTCGTGGTTTGGCCTGTGGTCCTCACCATCCACTGCCTCATACCGCAAATTGGGCATCCCGTCTTTAAGCTGGGGTGAAAGGGTTATGGATATAACCTCGGGCCTCGAACATGCTCTTATAGTCACCAACCGTGGCCGAGTATTTGCCGCTGCGTCGAGTGCCTCCGCGTTTCCCTCTAGAGGTCAGCTCGGCGTGCCGGGACTGACTTGGGAAACGCGACCGAAGGGACCTTTCGATCAGCCACATGAAATTCTTGCATTAAAGGGCTTCAATATCGTAAAGGTTGCCGCAGGGGATTACCACTCGCTCGCTTTGGACAAGGATGGCCGAGTGTTTGTCTTCGGAGACAACACATCTGGCCAGTTGGGTTTCGAAAAAGAGAATGAGATACCCTACATCGACGCTCCAATTCCGTTGCCATTCAATAAGATTTACAGTGGGACTAAACAGAAACCTACAGTGACTTCAATTGCGGCAGGTGGAGCAAACTCGTTCTTCACCGTCGATGCTACCCGCATTGCCGGGCAGATTGGGTCAAACCAGGCCCAGGATGTAGCCCCTACTAGGGATATTGGCCGAGTCACCGCTGACGTGTGGGCTTGCGGTGCAGGTATCTATGGCAGTCTTGGCAACGGCAAATGGACACACGTTACGTTGGGTCCGACAAAGATCAAGCCGCTCTCCGGCTTGTATGAATGGGATGAGAAGTCAAACTCAGTCATTCCTATCCGACTGGCGCGCCTCAGTGTTGGGGCTACGCACGCTTCAGCTGTGATGGATAACGTCACATACGTTAACGCATCGGCCAAGTCGTCAGATAACGACACGAACTGGGGAGCGGATATTGTTTGGTGGGGTGGCAACGAATTCTACCAACTCGGCACGGGTAAACGGAATAACGTTAACGTGCCTATGTACATCAGTCCGCTAGACGGTGGACAGGTCGAGGTGGAGAAAGGCCGCAAGGGCGAGCAGCATCGATTCCAGATCACGCCCAGGACTACCGTGAGGTTAGGAGAAGGTGGTAAGGGCCGGAAGGTCAGTGTGGAGCAGAGAGTGGAATGTGGGCGGTTCGTCACGGCAGTCTACTCGGGTACGTGAGATTTTGAGGTCTAGACGGATAAAGCCTTCGTCTGAGACGTGCATACAGGAGCATGTTTTTATTTGTATTATTACAATGTGTAAAGGAATCGAACGGCGTTGTAGTTTGGCAGAGCTAGGAGGTTTGAGTCATTATGGATTCACATAGGGGTTCGCTCTACTTTGCTCTTATATATAATGACGCCAATAACTTCTTTATCCACATATTTATACACACTTGATTGGTCAACTTCATCTCAAAAACGTGGATATGACCCATCCGAAATTAAGTCTTCTGCAGAAGTTTCGCAGAAGGGGTAAACGAGTAGCCATAGAGCTCGCCAGTTTGTTTATAACATGAGCCACTACACGAGAAGTGCACACGCATGATTGCCGGATACTTGTGGGATTGAGCGCCACAGTTATGCCCAGGATGAAAGGCGCTTTATGTCCCAGGACAACGGTGGTGTAGCGGTAGCCTGGTAAGGCTGGACCCTTCATGATACTTAAAGGCAATACACACAGCCAACAGAATAGAGAGACAGGACAGAGTCATCAATAGAGGGCTGAATCCCTCAATACCTAAACCTAATTCCATAAGTCATGGCATACATCTTGTGCCATGTGACAGAGCAAGCAGAGGACGGAATAGACGGCACACAGGAAGCGATGCAACGTAATCTCATCAATTGAGTGTAATCAAACGGTGCGAGTCGTGAATATGACAGATTTTCCTGTGTAATAAAAGTTTACCATTTACTTTGTTTGCCACTCGACTTAAGGTTGCATTGCGTGCCGCAAACTTCGTTTATCGTCACGAGTCGTGCACCTCAAGCACTCTAGACTGCTGTATGTGCGACCTCAAGCAGTTAAGTTATGGAACATATCTGACGATTCAAACGGCGTTTCATGCCATTGAATGACAGGGCGGTCCTCGTAGGGTAGCGGTTTTGCCGAAGTTGAATCTGGTTGTTAACAACAATTCCGACTGCAAAACTGAAACCAGCGTAGACACGGCTGGCTCGCCCCGATTTGAACAGCATGCGACACTCCCCGGATCGTGGGGCAGAGGAGGACACTTGTATAGAAGCTCCCGTGGTGGAAGTGGGAACGGCACCGCACTGGAGATTGAAGGGACTAACCGCATTGACCACCTTTTTGCATGCACCCCCATTTTGCAGGGTCTAACTGAATCAACCTAAATACTTCGTCCATATTATTTATATACAGAACATACTTAATTTAAGTGTCCGAAGACTTAGATATATTCTTTCGAGCCCTCTTTTTAGGACGGACCTTTCCTTCGAGAAAAGTTTCAACTTCTAACTGCTTATCCGGTAAAATAGGCCGTATTCGCTTATTTCGCTTGTCCTTGTGAGGTCAAGGACAGTGTGGCTGTGTGGCTGAAATCGCCGAGCGATCGGATAATTGTCGGAGATTGAGCTCCTCAAAAGGGACCAAACGCACAACACTTAGCTCGGCAGATAGAAGTCAATAAAACACCTCACTTCTTGGAATTGACTTCCGTGTCAGCCCAACCGTAGTCACCTTCCCTGGCACCCAGCCGCACTTATCTTTACAGTCCTGGGCTGTTCGGATCGCTGATAAGTTAACGAATTCTTTATTCGGGTCTGGCTCGACGGGCTGGCGTATATCTGGAGCGTATTTATCGAGTTCTTAATATAGTTGCTCGTTTTCGATACATAATTTGGCATTCTCGGCGGCCTGGAGTGTAAGGGCCTTGCCCGCCTTGCCTACTAGGGTACGAATCTTACGAGATACCCCGCCCTCGGCTTTCTTTATCGACTGTAGTTGGCTAAATAGTTGCTGCTCTTTCTGAGGAGTAAAAGCAACTAAAGGTGGTGATATATGAGGCGGAGGATCTGGTGTATTGTCAGGGTACGGCTAGGCCGAAGGCGATAGTACAGAGTGATGGGGAGTAACGGGCGTCCCTCCTACGTAATACCGGGTGGTCACTGGCGGTCTCAGGTAGGGGTGCCCACGGTGATGCATTGATCTCTACTCTCCCTCTATCTTCTTCCCGGGCCTCCGCCCCTTACATAGATAGCTAGAACCCGACGTCGGAGCCGCGGAGCACTAGTTTCCCCGATTGTTCCGCAAACCAAGACTTCCATATCGTCATGACTCGCACATTCCTACACCGGAGCCCCACCGGTGTCCCACCGGTGCCTATGGCATTCTGTTCTCTGACATGTATGAGGCTCCGGAGGATCACAAGATACGTCGACTAGTCCTTGAGAGCCTAGGGGCCATATACCAGTCTTCCGCCAGCCAGAAAGTCTCGGATCTTGGTCGAATCGGACGCTCTAACTCGGCTAGCATCTACGACGCGCCCAATTTTGGTACGTATCTGTGGATGGTGGCTAACGAAGTGATACACCCAGTGTTGGCCGAGTGTATTGTTATCCCCTTGAGCAAGGAGGATTTCGGCAGCGAAGTCGGCCACATAACGCTTGCTAGGAGCCCGTCCACACACTTCTTCGTATAGGATCCAGTTCACGATAACCTCCTCTTGCTCTGGAGTCAACTTTTGTTGCCTGGAGGCGGCGTCGCGATGCGAATTACCGTGACGAATACGGTAGGACAGTGTAGTCCCCTTGATACCGTACCGATGAGCTGCTACGGCCTGGGAAGAGCCCTGACGGACAAGCTCTTTAGCGCGTTCGATTCGCTGCTCAAAATCGACCAGACTATTCTCCACTGGATTAGCCATTTTGTACGTATATAGGGAGCAATTGCGAGGTAAATTGAGAGACGTCGTGTTGTTGAGGCGTAGAAATTCCCTGCAAAATGGGGGTGCATGCAAAAAGGTGGTCAATGCGGTTAGATGCGGCGGCTGACGGGATTAATGGGGCCGTAATACAACGGATCAACCGGAGCCGGCCGGCGCCGCACCCGGGGTCGTGTGCCTGATTGTCGTTGTCTAGACCAGCGGAGACTCAATTTGGGTGGCAATTGTCGAATTGCGACGATGCAACAGGTCAACTGTTTTCTTGAGTTGCAAATTTTTGAGCCGAAACTGTTTATGATCAACAAGCTGCACGCGTCTCGCAGTTCTATTTTTCGGGATTGTCGCAATTTGTAGAAACGGATTCCGAAAGTTTTGAAACTAACAGAGCAAACAGAAACTTAACTTGCTGAGCAAATGAGAGTATCAACTATAAGTTAGTAGCAGTTATTCCGATTCGCACAATGTCGAGTTTTGTCCCAGTGACAAACTTATTTCAACAAAGGATCAGAGAGTTTCCGTATCGTGTTGTCACGTTGTTGATCTCCTGGCCACTGACCTGGTGACGGACCGGGGGTTCAAAACGACTTTACGGAATGCGCCTAAGCATCGTGCGTGGCACATACATCGTTCTATTTGCCTGCGCCCTTTGTCCATACCATGGCGCCTACAGAGGGTCCCTCAATATGGTTGCGTACTTGGCTGGAACTTGGGAAGAATGCAGAGGGCACCGCGCCTGCTGTGGTTTCGCATGGCAGTCAGTCCAGTGCGGCGCTGGAAGAAACCTTGGCCGAAATACCCGCATTTGACAGGAGTCTAGAACCCTGTCCGTCCCTGTCCAAGTCCAGTAAGGATATCTGGCATTGCTGATGGTCACCAAAATGTCGATGCAGCAGATTCTTCAGAGGGAGTTGTACGCTTGGTCGAGTACCTCAATAGTGGAGGATAGCAGAGCAACAGAGAAATGATTCGCCTGCGCTTGCTTGTTTTCATAAAGGATGCATTGTCGGAAGAGCGCGGATTGACTGAAGATTTCCCAATCCTCGCAGAGTTGGACCCTTGGATAAGGCGTTTATGTGTAGGGGTCAACCCCCGAAGGAACTTATCTCACTTCACAGATTCTCCGTATTTAACAGCTACAAGCCACTGCGATTCAAAATCTTCAGGCAGGAATGGTTGGAATGATTCGAGCTTGATTCGTGGTATTGGGTCAGGTGGCCTTCGACCAAAATCTAGCCAGCCACATTAGGGGTCTGCAATGCTGAGATTAACATAAGGACAGTCCAGTCGAAATGTCATCCAATGATAGAGTCGGACTACTCAAATCGGCGATGAGATTTATGGACACACCGTCATACTTGAAGATGGCTCTGTCAGCCTAGCAGTGAGAAGTAGCGCTACTTGGTTCTAGTCGCAAGTTCACCTATTGATCGATCGATCACAAGTACAGGGAGATTCTCGTGTTTAAAGCTTTGATGCACTTATACTTTCACCCTCTCTGCCCCCACAGACTCTACTTCCAGCCTCCGAGACTGCACAAGGATTGGCGCCGAGGATGTTGATTGGCTAGAAGACCGTTCGTTCGGCTTAAGCTCACCCCCAGGACCCTTACCCAGTCTAGACCCGTTTTGTTGCGGCTTGATTTGGACCCTGATCAGCACCGATTGCACCGATGCTTTTACAAGACTCGATCCCCAGAACCTCCCCACTGATGTCAAATCGGCCACCCTGGCAAGCAATCGGTCAAAGATGAACAGCACGGAAGCGGGCAAAATGCTCTGGTGCTCCAGAGAGGTGTTAGAATGGCACCGGAAATAGAGAAATCTCGATGCGATCTGTCGATATTTGCGCTGCATCGTGACCAATTCCGAATCATCGCCTGCTCTAATACTCAGCCCGCCCAAACCAGCTTGCAGGCTCGGGACTTACAATATCTAACACACTTGCACACCAACCATACCTGAAGCCAACTACAGATTAGGTCAACGACGACATATTCTTTTACCAAGCGCAGACGATACGGCCCATGCACTACTTTCACTAGCACTATAAACATTTGCAGTAAACATCTACTTGAAAATAACTCTTCCTGACGCGAAATCACACGGCTTCGAAGCAACAACCTCCGTTATACAACCACTCTCGAATTGTCACGTTATTCGCAGGATTGCGTCCGGGCAAATGTACGTATGACGTCGCAACCACACCACTTGGGCAATGGACTTGAACCCCATCGAATCCCTGAGAAAGAGCAGGGTGTGGCCCTCTTTTAGGGGTCCAGCGTTCATATCCTTGACTTGCGGATTTTCTCCAAACGCTTCATTGTCTTCCACTTATGAACACAACCAACGCCACGAGCAAAGACAAGCATGGCGACGCGCTTGTATTGCTGTCAGGACTTCGTAATATAACAGCTTTCTAACTATTTCACTTTGAACAGCGGCGCGAGATTTTCTCGACGAAGCGTATCCGCTTTACTCATTGGGAATGAGTAGAGCAAATCAGATTTAGGAAGAAGGCAATGTGCCCCAAAATATGGCGGACTCCCAAGACAAATCAGGTGGCTCTCAGCCGCCTCCCGTTACATACAAGAACCCGCGACGAACGTCGCCCGAGAACTCCATAACTCTCCGTTACCACCGCCTAGCCAGAGATGCGGCACGCCGCAATTCGCCTACAGTTGTGCCAAAGATATCCTTTGTTGGTTCCCGGAGAAATTCGTCGGGCGAGAGCAACGATACTGGTGTCAGCGACGCGAAGAAATGGTTCAACCGATCCAACGAGAACGCCAATGCCGTATTCGACTCGACGATGGATGTGGATCCGCCATTCTACCAGAAAGAAACTGATTCATCCAACGAAGACGGGATGAAATATGCCGTGCCATCACAGAGCCCGGCGTATAATTTCGTACAGAGTCGCAATCAGGGTTTAGTGCGACCTGGTCTCGCCCACAGCAGTAGTGCCGACGATTATCGCAGTGTCATCGATGATTTGACCGTTGAGAATAAGAAACTGAGGGATGAGCTGAGGAGGTACAAGCAGATGGGGCCTGATTCACTGCGCAGGGAGAAGCTGTTCGAGGTCAAGGTGCATGGACTGCCAAGTCGCAAAAAAAGAGAATTGGAGGCTGCGTTGCGAGATTTCACCACCAGCCTCGACGGTTCAAGCACTAGCGCATCTCCACGAGCCAAGGACAAGCTGAAGGCGCAAGGCAAGTCGTCCATGTCGAAACATGCTTCATCCTCATCCGGATCTCAAAGTCGGCCAGTCCCAACCGACTCAGCCTATGCCTCAATTTCTACCGGCCCCACCTCATCTTCTGCTTCGATCCCTGGAAGACTAGTGAGGCATGGTTTGTCGGAACAAAGCGTCGAGCGCTACTTGAAGGATATTCCTGAAGGCCTGTGGCCAAAATCCACGATTATGACGGAGAAGGACAAAAAGAAACTGGTGGTCAAACGACTCGAGCAACTTTTCACGGGCAAGGGCAGCGACCAGCTTCACCAACAAACGCTCTCACTAGTCCCACCTCCCATCAGTGAAGAAGTCGAGATGAGAACGAACAATGGAGGGATTATATCAGCCGAAGCAACCAGGGAAGCCCAGATACTGCCTCAATTGTCGGAGAAGATCAGCCACTCGCGAGACAACGTCTCTTCCAACTCGAACGGAGATCAGTCGGATCCCAAGGACGGCGGTAATGCAAGTGGTTCTGGCAGCGATGGACCCAATTCGAACGACCCGCCCAGCGGTAAGCAAGTCCCCGAACAACGACCGACGCGACCCCACGATTTGGACCCTGATCGCATCCAGGTGCCGTCCGTTAATATGGAGTACATTCGCCATTTAGGCCTTGCTGCACCGGAAACCGAGGCACAAAAGCGCTACTCTTCGAAGGACGTCTCACCAGACGCGGAAGGCTGGGTCTATCTCAATTTGTTATGCAATCTCGCACAACTCCACATGTTTAATGTGACACCGGCCTTCATTCGCGCCGCAGTCACCGAGAAGAGCAGACAATTTCAATTGTCACCCGACGGACGGAAAATTCGATGGCGTGGCGGCGCCGAAGGCACGAGGTTCAGCAGCGAGAGTAGCGGTAGCAATTCGCCGCGTGCATCCGAAGGGGACACGTCGGATGGATCGCACGGTGCGAACCAGCGGAAGAAACAGAAAACGGTAGCCGTTGCAAGAGGGGAAAATGACGTCATGATTACTGAACCTTCGAAATTCGGTCCGCAGGTGTCGAGTTCGTCCGACAGCTTCCACTACAAGCCCCTGTTCGTGCATCAGCAATCGTCCTCGTCGGACGAGCAACCCTCGTTCGACGACGAGACTCCCGGCTCTTTTTATGGTGCGCCGGAGGAGAGTAATTTCGGCATGAACTCACGCTGGAATCACAGCGGCGTGTCGGGTTTGTCGCAGCATCAGCGTAAGCGACGCCGCGACGGTGCCATCATCTATTACACGGGCGCACCCTTCTGCACGGACCTATCGGGGGATTTGAGCGAAGTGTCGCCTGACGGCTCGTACAACAACCACAATTTGACGTCGTTGGATAAGAAGGGCAACTCGGCCTCCCCGGCAGCGGCGTTTGACATCACCGCGGCCAAGGCACCCAAACTCGAGCGCACTACGTCGGGATCGTCCATCCCCTTCAAGCCCTTGAGCAACCTCGTATCGCATTACGCTATGATGGATCTCGATTTCGCACCACCCGAATTAACCCCTGACGAAAGCTACGAGTCTGATGATCTTGATGCAAAGTTCCCCTGGTCGGACGCCAAGGAGCCCAATATTTCACCGCAGCTGGTGGATTTTGAAGCTAGCGGCTTGGCTGGCATCACACCCGAGGACCATTTCGTCGTCTCAATGTCCACTCGCAGGCCAACCTCAGTGAGCATTGGGAAAACTGTGCGACCAGTTCTTGTTGAGCGACCGAGTCAAGAGACGACAATATCGAAAGACCCCACCGATTCTGTTGTCGGTCAGTTAGCAATTCTGAGCACCGACTCACCTACCTCGCTCCACGCAACCGGCAAGAAAGCCGCGCCGAAAATTGACATCACATACGTGGCCGGGAACCTGCGACGACTGCCTCCGGCCCCACTCCCGCCGCCGACTTATTTCTTCGGCCCCATGGATTCGGAGGAGTCCGACTCCGACTCCTCCGAATTTTCCACCGATCTTGAGGACGACGACGAGGGGGTCATGAGCCGACACAGGTTCCTGCGTCGCGGTCGCGTAGCCCCCGGCGATGAAGATCTTACGTCCGGTGATGAGGAAGATGAGACGGACAACGATGAGGCTGACGCGAGTGACAGCACGTCGCCTGACAATGGCGAGAGAATCACCGCCGACAATATAGTCGGCGGGCTACGCTTCGGCCAGTCCAGCGGAAGGGTCTCGAACCTTTCCAAGATAACCACCGGTAGTTCCGTCGCTACGGCTGGCGGGGCGGTGAGCGGATGTAGCAATCTTGGGGATGCGTGAAGCGTCCATGACGTTGGATATTCGTCCATCCTCCATACGACCACAACATTGCAACGCCGACGCACGGTTTTGCGGATTATCGTTTCACATATATACAACATACACACAGAATGCACCACAGTGGGCGAGCGCGATAGACTATTGGAATTTTGCTGTCTGTGCCATGCTTGCAAGTAGCGAAGACACTATTGTTAATTAAGCGTCTCTGGGAAGTCGTGAGTTTTATTGGAGCATTGTAAAGAAACAAAATAAAGTGGCACGGCATGTGGCTTCCCTCCCAGTAGTGATGATATCCTTTGCATTTGGGCATAGCGTTTGGTATCTGGAGTTAGGGGCATATAGCATATTTATTGCGAGGGTGCAGCACTGGTACGTTTGATTAGACAGATACCAAAAGCTTCAACTTTTCCGATTCGTAAGATGAGTTTCAATCGCTTGACTGTGTCTAGGATTATACCTACATAGCATGCCCGACTTATTCCAAAGGTGAGGTCTTGAATCTAGTGATCGAATGGTATTATGAGATAATATATTCTTTGCAAGACATGGCTGAGTTCTTGTCAATATGTTGAGGCCGAACATTATGGTGATTACTGATGCTACTTTGTTAGGCTTTTGTGCTTCCTCTTTTTCCCCTGGGCGTTTTGGAAACTGTTCCGCGGTATTGCCCTGTACCATAAATGAGGCCGGCTTAGACGAGTCCCTACGGCCATCACTTACGACTTCGCCCTTGGGAACGTCGAGACTTAACGCCATACCCGGCATTGGCCTGAGTAGTTGGCATGGCATATAATCATCATCAATATGTCGCCACCAGTGTTACTGACTCCGGTTCCTAGTCTGATCAATCACTCAGATGAGGGTCACGAAATGGCTGCTAGTCTCTACTTCATCGTTAGGAATGGCGCGAACTCGTCAGTAAATTTCCATCAAGATACTCTGGCAATCCAGCAGCCTGTCGGTTTCAATAGCACATATCATGACCATTTAGATTGTACAAGCCTTTGGCAGTACCCGCCCGTGAAGTGTTCTGGCCCTCATGTGAGGAGTCAGATATATGTCTGTACGAATAGACAGAGAGGCGTTGATACCAAGGCAGCTTTAAAACGTTGTCCGAAAGGGAAGATAATTTCCAACCGTGTTTCATGTCTCAATTCTTGCGTACCTTCGTGACGACGCTAGACTCGCTGCCTAGTTTAAACAATAGTTTTGCGGTGATGCCATGATGCCCTGGGCCCCTTTCGCTTCCGCCCAGCATCGATGAACCCGATGGGGTTCAGATTTACTCTCCAGACAGGCTAAACGGCAGCGTCCATTAGCTTGCAGATATCCCTGTTACCCTTGTGGAACACCACTAATCAGCCGTAAGCCTGGTTAACTTACCCACACTTGCATATATGTATACAGCTTGAGCGTCATTACTTTGAGACTACCGAGATTTTGACTACAACTGTCCGACGTACGGGCTGGCCGGTATTGACGGCATTGAAAACGCCACCGCAGGCCTCCACATCAACGAGAAGTCTCATGACCACGGAGTTGACTCCGTTTGGTTCAATACTTGCTATTCGAAGCACTGCACTCCACCGTAACTGGAAATGCGAACCTTAGCGGGTGTATCACGCTGCAGGCCACGGCCACTGAGGGTGCCACGACCGGCATCCCCCTGGTCCCATCCTCAAGAACGTGGTTTTGCAGGGTTGCTTGCGTCTGCTCGAACACTGGTGTATTGGTATCTAGCATTCTTCTTCAGATAAGGCTACGACTATCTTGCCCTATGTTGATTGGGGACGACTATTAGAGGCCACACGTGGGGTAGATAGTGGAAGACCTAATCCTAAGAACGCGCCTTGAAGTAGGACTACTTAATACAGCGGATAGAGCCATCGCTGGCACCAGGACATCCTCTTCTGAATGACTTTGTCTATTAGAAAGCTTTGCAGTTGACCTAATCATTACGTGTTACATGAGGGATTGTTTGACTATGTACCGAGTTCAGAAAATCTAGTTATACTGTCGTTTACCAAGATAGTTAGCTAGTTTGGAACATGTAAACCTCAAGTAAGCATTATGAGCCTCACCACCACTCTGTAATATTTCTCTACAGAATACATGCAGTTATGAATTACGCGAGAAGACTTATTTAGTGCGGTTTAGGTGGAAGCGTTGGTGTAAATGAATACGTTCCTAGAAAGATCTGAGTTAGCTTAGAACATGACTGGCCTGGTCGTGCCATAAAATTGTCCGAATAGAGGAAAATCAACCCAGAAACATTCAATTCGTATATTCCATCGCTAGACGACCGAAGTAGCGAATTGTAGAACGTAGTGCTCGATCCACTGAAGCAAAATTCGTCTTCACTCAAGTTACTCGATATCATACGGTCGTTATTGTCGTCTTCATGTTGTACTCTGCAGGTGCAGAATTATCCGTTCACGTCAAGCGCTACACTAGCAGCATAAACAAGGCGTCGGAAACAGGCTCGACAGGGCTAATAGGCTTGACGAATAGGGCGCGGCCTGAGCACTGCTCGGGCTGCACACAGACTCTCAGTGCAAGTTGAGAGTCATAACAGCCCGGGAATCTGATAATGAAGAAATACTAGTAATTCGGTGCAGATTACTAGCATTCGGCAGTGCCGTCAAACATGATATAATGCAAAAGGAAACCGCCGTTTTGAGTCGGCGTGTTGCCATACTGTGTACGGTTTGGTTTACACAATAGTTAACACATGCGCAGGCCTCTCTATAAAAGAAGAGCAGCTCTTTTTCACTACACTTCCCAAAAGTTGGCTCATCTTCCTAATCACCGGACAACGTCTGCAGGTTCTTGCCGTTCGCTTCAACGTCGCTGGGGGCCACCGTGTCAACAAGGGCATGAAGTCGAGCCGATACTGGGAGCGTGCTTGAGTAGATTCAAGACAAACATACTGCTGATAGCATGTCTAGCACAAAACTCAATAGACGCGCATGACTGACTCTGATGCACAACAGGTAGTGCGGGGGCAATCCAGTTGGATATGGTCGTGCGGTCATTGCGGAAACCCACAAATTAGCATTCAAACTGAATGCTGCCCTGGTTACGGAATGCCTTGATACGCCTGTTGTGGGGTTCAGAAAGTCGCTGTCCAATGCGGTCTTACTATGCCACTCCAAAGCACCCATATTGGTGACAATATGGTGGGTAGTACACTTGGATGCGCTTCTTGCCAGGCCTAGATATTTCAGGTTGGCTGAAGCGCTCCCGAGTGACAGCCTCAAGTTGTTCCAGGCTAGCAAGGTGCATGTCAATGTTTCTTCTCGTGGTCAGTTTAGGCTAATATAATTCCAGGTCTTCAAATCCATGATACTCGCCAGGACAAGCACTTCAAGGTGGGCCTTTTCAGGTTCAGGAAGCCTGGTCCTCTACGCAGGAATTATGATCTTGGTCAGAGCACGTCGTCCCTGAACGAATCGGCAGAAGATTACAGCAGATGTGCATTAAAGCTAGGCTAGTCGTGGTTACGCTTACACCACCCCTGACAACTGTGCTGAACCAGACGGCCTGCAATTGAGTGCAGATGCAGGCGACGGAATGTTGTTGTGTGTCTTTTTCCATCCTTCAGATGACACTTGAGGCCTGTCATCTGGTATTCCGTCTTCGAAGTTGATGTCTGTATCTTAAGTGGAGTGCTCCGACGCGGACCGGACAAGCTGCGCTCCGTTGATAACTGGGCTATGCGGGTCGTGAAGAGGTCCAATGGAACTAGCTGGGATTGGCAGTGGGCTGTTGTCGAGGCCATTCGTGACTCGTCTCGTAGGATTGATGGGATTGTCTGTGCCATAACTTAGTCTTGCACTCTGCTATTCGCGCGAAGCAAAAGTTCGAGGGCACTTACCT
Organism: Pseudomassariella vexata; assembly: GCF_002105095.1. Classification (NCBI taxonomy): domain Eukaryota; kingdom Fungi; phylum Ascomycota; class Sordariomycetes; order Amphisphaeriales; family Pseudomassariaceae; genus Pseudomassariella; species Pseudomassariella vexata. The sequence continues at coordinate 951,379 of NW_024467959.1, read as the reverse complement.
GAAGTTTCTCCATCGCTACCGGCATAATGGGGGTCCATTTGACCGCGTACTTGGACCTTCTGTGTGCTGCAATAAGGACACCTAAGTGCTCGGCATCCGGGGCACATTTCAATGCTGATGTTGATGTTTGGTTGACCACAACTACAGCAATGCCACACCCAGACATAGCGTTTTCTAGGTGGCTAAAGTGATGTCAATGCTCGTAGAACCATAAGACCAGCCGATATAGATCGTACTCTTTCTCTTGTTCCGAAGCCCATTCGTCATTGGTGGGGATGACCTGTCATGGTACACCTAAAGTAAATAATCAAGTTTTGAAGAAGGAACGTCTTCACTGATTCCAAGCGATGTCTAATGTCCCAGTCACAATATTCATTGCTAGACTGCAGCAAAATGTGAAACGTGATGATTCCACCGTGGGGGAAATCGTCTCATTCAAGTTACTCGATATGAGACTGTTGATGCCGTCCTGTTGCATTCGGGTGGAAAGAAAGGTTTGCATACCGAAGTCGATTATTGATTGATACCGACAGTGCTTCGTAGCTCTTGCAGGTGCAGAATCATCCGTTCAATATGCGTTATACTAGATAAACAAAAAGGGCGATTCGTAACCAGGGCAACAGTTGGACAAGGATAAGATCGTTGCTAAATATGGCAGACTCATGACAGCCCGAGGGTCCTGTGAGCTAAAGCATGGCGCAGTTATTCCCTTTATATACTGAGCCTTGTATTCAGTAACGCAGCAATACGATAAGACTTCTAGACCAAATCTTGGGTATCGTTTATTCCGTCATTGTCATTCCAGCGTCATTCAACATGTGACGAGAACTCACCTGGATCATCAGCATCTCTAGCTTGCGTATTGGATCGCTAATGTGAGCCAATATGTTTCTTTCGTTAATCACCATGGTCATGATCGTGAAGCCGAAATTACGGGGATACAACAGCAGGCTCTTTGCCTGGATTGTGAAACAATTCTGTGGCAATCAATGGATTCGGCCCGTCGCGTCTGTGAGCGCAGAGCTTTTCTGTCGGACGTGACTCTACCCACATGACTTATTCTTTCTACTACTTGGAACATGGTGATGAGTCTTACGACTTGTTTGTACATCTTACTCGGTGGACACAACGACCTTGCCACTGGGACTTTCAATGGCTGCGGTCGCTGATGTTGATCAAGCTGACGAGAAGGACTCTCGCAGTACAGACTTTACACCGACGTGGAGATGGCGTGCTCCAAGCGATAGCTTGCTACGTGCTCATCCGGATTCCGAGCACAATTTCAACTTAAGCGAGCCTTAGCTGGGAGCGCTGTGGTTTAGCTCTCCAGGACCTTATTACAACAGGTTGAAATCAAATAACTACAATTCTCGTTCAATACAAAAAGTGTGGACCATGAGACCAGTTTACTGTTCCACCTAGCTGAAAGAACCGACTGTACTCGACAGCACCGTCCACTCCATGTCCAATCGATACAGCATTAAAGTTACCCATACAATGATCTCCATTATTAGCAGTGAGATGATTAGTGACCATGGATTCTCTGGCAGGGGTAGGAACCCAGCTCTTGTGCTGAGTAGGGCGGCAACGAGCGCGAAGGGAATCGAATGCTATAGATTGCACGTTAGAGGAAGTAGGAAGCATTCGGATATACACAAAGAGGAAACGCACGAAGGTTACCCATGTGAGCACTTTGACATCGCGTGCCGTGGCCTGTTGGAATATCGCCGATTCGTTGTTCTCATGAGCAAACTGCAACGAAATCTACTTTATATTAGCCGCAAACCGACTTCTGAATGATGCACGCCATAGTGTCGACACTGAGGCCTTACTCACATCTCGAGGGATATCCTCGCAAATCTTGTCCTTCAGCAGTTCGAGCTTCCGAAGTAGTCCAGCCAACTCTGCAAAATCTTCATTAATGCAGATGAGAGTCTTATGGTCAGTCTTGGAAATATTCGTCGATGCTCCAGGTGCGTAGAAGTAGCCGATGCTGCCAGCATTGAACTTCTCCCTAGCCTCTACCGTCTCGTCCAGTTTCTCTATGAGCTTTCTCAGCAGCTCGATGACCTTGTCGGTCCAATGCAGGAACTTCTTGCGTGTCGATCGCGCATCCTTGGCGTCAAAGCGGATGGGTCGAACCTGACCGTCCAGCTGGGAACATGGTGAATAGAATCTTTTCTGTTATCAAAATGAGCAGTCGTACTATTCGAAAATGTTTGGTACGCATACTCACCCCTACTTTGATGTCTTCTTCCATCCTTGTCACGACATAGCGCCATTCCTTCTTGACTTGCCTGACTCGAACTCGTAGGATATTCAAGAAATATTCCCTTGGCTTCCGAACACAGCTCCTCGCCGACCCAACAAATGTGCCCTTCATTAGAGGATCTGCGTCAAGCTGTTCTGGAAGTTGCTTCATTTGCCCTTCGTAGTCTTCTATATTCTCCGCCGTTTCTTCGTCATAGTAGAGATCAATGAAGAAGTATGCCTCCCACACAGTCTCGTCCCATCCCGTCACGACGCATGATATTTGTGCTTCGTGGAGATGGTCTTGCTTAGGGGCAGAATTGAGGTTGTTTCCTGCTGGAGATTTGACAAAGCTTACGTCTTCGACCTGTCTTAAGGGTTGCTGGTCCGGCCATTTCCGTTTATCTGCGCGTTTGCAATTCCTCAGAGCGTAGAATGGCAGATGGAAGCATAAGGCGAAAGTACTAAGTCCTTCAGACTGGCGTGTGCATTAGCCTGAGTACTTGCCGTTCTGGAATTGCTTGTGGTATAGTCTCATCAGTTTTCGATACTCACGGGAAGTTCGACTCGAATCATCGCGGAAAATGCCAAGTGGTGGTAAATGAAGTCTCTTAGCACGTAAGCCTCGTGATTGTTTGCAGTAGCAGCCAGTGCAAGCACACTCCACTGATTTAAGTCGGCGATATATCCGTAGACAGGTCAGTATGACGCTTGCAAACTGGATTGAATATAGCCCGTACAACAATCTCCTTTCTGCATTAGGTTCGCTAGTCTCAGCGTTACTACCTCTAACTGGTTCAGATGTTTCTCGAGTGCGTGTCGACATAGACGCAGTACTATTCGATTCGTTCGCACAGAAACGCTTACTCGTGTCAGCCCTTACTATAAACCTACTCTCCAGTGCATGAAAAGGCTCCTATACTTACCGGCTTATTCAAAGCTTCGTATAGCTCCTCAGCTGTGAGTGCCTTTTTATAATGCCTCGATTTCAGAGTCGACTCGCTGTCTGAAAGCAAGGCAATCGGCTTTTTTAGGTCGTTGCCACCACTCCGGAACGCCTCGACGCATCTCGCCGCTGGGCAAAAGTTGAAGACTTTAGAGTTTGCTTGATAAGGACATGGATCTGAATCGTCATGGTTCATAAACAGAGCTATGGTGTTGAGCCCTGGATTGATATCGCGTTGCCACACGACGTATGGCTTGTTCTGATCCTGGTAGCGCAGATTCCGGCGTGTGCTAAACTCAGGGTCCCAATGATAAGGAAGAGATAGATGTGAGCTTGTTGCTTGAGAGGATCCCATTGTGTTTCAAGCCCAGCCCTTCATACAGGGAAGGGTTGGGGAGTCCGTCTGTACAGCCCTCGTGGACAGCCGCCGTCCTAGATGGACAACAAGACCGTACAAACGACAACAAAGACCGACCCCATTTTACGTTTCATACTATTTTCATCGTCGTACAATACATTGCAAGCCCCATCGGGGAACAGCCTCTTGGCCTTGATTATTGTACTAGCCGGGCAAGTCAACTGTGAGACAAAGGCTTCCAGTCGAATCAGCATAAAGTGCACTTTCTAGACTCTTCACGTCCGTCTTTTTTCTTCAAATACTATTCACGGAATGTATTTTTAAGAGGATGTGGTTGGAGGGATTGAGACAAGCGCAATACTGTGTCTAGCTAAGCCTCGAAGTTGCCTCGGTCGCCTCAGTGCCTTAGTATCTATGTACATTGAGCTGGCATTCTAATGTCCAAACGTTTAGAATCAATAAGCGCCCGTCTTACTTGCGGGTTCAAATGAAAAGTGGTTTTGCACAGCCTCACGATGTTCTTTTCACCAGGACTAGACAAGCAGATTGTATAGGTTGGCCGTTCCAGTACGTTGGTTGTAGTTAGCCGTATACAACATAACGGCCCGAGTGACACCATAGACTTAGGAATGAAAACTACGTCGGGACCAAAAATGTTTTTAACTACTAATATCCCAGGTAGATCAAGCAGATGATAGGCGTCATGTGTACTTTCATCGGGCTTCTCTGTGCATACGAGATCCCGCAATGTTAACACACAGAATCCGTGCAGTTGCGCATGTGTTGCTATTGGTCACTTATAAGTGAGGCTAAAACTACATCAAATCAGGCATGGACAAGACTTCATATGCGAGAAATCGGGCTCGCCGTGGCATCATGCTGCAATGCTCATTTGCGGGGCGATGCTGCCCAACCTGAATATTTCCCGTGTCGCTGCGTCTCAACCCAATATCTGGGACATGACGCACCCATCTCCCCGGTTTCAACTTCAAAGTGGTAGAGTCGTTGAAATCGGGCAAATGACGCACGATGCCTGCCTGTCATATCGTTACGCGCTCAAGTTACTCTTGAGTCTCAAGCAACGATCAGGACCCTTTATCTTTCCGGCCTGCAGAGTGAGTTGCCTGGACAAGCACGGTGTGGAGGAGCCCCTCTCGGTCTATGAATCGGTCTATGCTCTCAGAAGACCTATAGATGTCCACCGGTCATATCTGGCAGCCACCGCCCCGTCTCTTCTCCTTCTCGACTGTGATCCCAAACTTACCTACGAGGCTATACAGAGTGCCATCACCAAAGACAATGGGGACTTGGCACTCATCTTACCGAAACTAGAGCTCAAGGTGGACAAGCCCAAGCAGATCGCCTTTGAGTCATTGAAAAAGGGGTTGGACTGATTCCATCTTATTTAACATGGGTGAAATCGAGTTGGGCATCTGAATACTGATATCTGATGCCCTAATGTGCAGTTTACGGGAACGCCCTTGTTCCTCCTGCAGCTAGCGGACAGCGTGCATCTCAGCTTCTTCTTCTCCATGAAGACACTCCTTCGGCTCATCCTCTTATATGACGTAGGTGATCCCCACGACGGACACTCTCTACACCCAAACCATATAACTTCACTCATATACAAATCTATCAGTAATGCATCAATAAATATAATAAATGCGTTAGTAGGTAGTGTTTTGAAAGCTATGTATAGGGACATTAAATTTATTCATCATAGCGGGCTAGGCGGCGTCTGACTCCAGTACGAGTTAGGCATAGCTGTGGTTCTTCAGATAGTCGAACTCTGGAAGCGGTTTCGTAACGCCAGCATCAACTTTGCTCTAAGACGTACGAGGGTCTAAACATTAAATTCGACGAATACTCCGGAGAGTCCCAATAAGCCCGGTATCCATCACCGAAGTTGAAGCTGTGACAAGAATCCAAGACCCACGGGTTACACCTTCAAGACAAGCAAAATTGCGCCTTTTGAGGGGCAGACCGGTCCAATCTGCAGGAGTGATGCGAAACTCTGCGCCAAATTCTAGGCAGCAGACCTCCCTGAAGATTGACCACAGCCACTTCCAGGAAGAGCCGTGGTCCGACGTCCTGTGGATTATGGCGTAGTACCGCGATATCCCCAGCAACATCCTCAATTCTTCGGAGCCCTCGTTGGTTCTCGGTCACCTGTTCCGTTTGGTAGATGAAGTTTCAAACTGCCTTGTGGACGAGGATGACGACGAGAGTGACACTACAGAACTGAGGAACTTGCGGAACAAGATCCAACTCGAGGCTATCTACGCCTTCGCAACGCTGTATAAGCATGCGAAACAGGTGATTGACAGGGGGACGGTGATTCTGGGACTGACAATTACCAACATGCAAGTACTAAGGTAGAGAGATATTCTGGTTCGTTCCCAACCAGGCGAGCAAGGAGCCAGTGTAGGTTTCAAATCATGAACGCGACAGCGGGCCCCTGAACGCTCACGTTGCACAAATCCCATCCCCCAAGCTTGGTCAAGAACAGTACGGTTCGACGCAGCATACACTTTGGATTACTTTGTGTCGTGTTGTATTTGATTTAAGCTGAGCGCGTGGAGAAAGCTAGTGGGCAACCTCTGACAGAGAACGAGTGACGACAGACAACTGCGTTCACTGTAGTTCTGTGGTCTGGTGGATACAGTAGAGGTGAGTACCAATTCTACTGAACTGTGAATGAACTTGAAAAATGAATATCACTGATTGAGGATTCATAATGAATGATCACGATGAATGGGGGACACAAACTACCGCCGAGGCAATGAAGTGCACTTTTACTTTGGTATGTAATCAAATATCCATGATATCAACCCAACATGTTGCGGTGACAAAGCCAGCCGAGTCTCCCAAAATTACGTGGAGGATGACGGATTCCGCCCGATCTTACTGTTAAGAGCAATATTCGGAAACCGGCAATAGCCCAACGAATGATGCAAGTGACTTCTTATCACATCTGCCCGGGTGTAGCCTTGCTTAATGCACTGCACCTGCAGAGTTATACCCGATGATATGACAGCTCACGACATGCAGAGAGGGGTGTTGTGCATTGGTACACATAAGCCACATGAGCTTAATACCACTTCAGTCTTTCTTCAGAGCGCCCTTCTCTTTCGCATAAGCCTGAGAAGATTCAGTAACGATGTGACAAATGGACATCGCAAAATGTCGGTCGCGTTCAGAAGCTGAATTCTCCAAGGTCGGCAGAGATTTCGTCGAAGTTGCTCAAAGGTGCCGAATCTCAGCGTATAGCACGCGCGAGGGGTATTGTGCAGGGTACAAAAGGGCCATTCCATTTGAGTCGGAGCAATTTGGAATATCATTAATATAATACATCTGGTCTCCCCCCTCCCCTCTGGCGTTTCTCTGTTATGCTGTGCCTTCGTCAACTCAAAGGTTAAACGAGTCTCAGCCAACGATTCCGTTGGTGTCTGCTGATATGCCGACCGGGGCAGGTGGTGGGTGATGACGGCCTTAGTTGAAAGAGTGAAAAGCTCCTCTTGGCACTCCCGGACAATTTCGACCACTTGGCTTCTAAGTTGAGTCTCCAGTGGATTAGTTCTGCTTATGATTGCACTTTCTAGACAATTTCGGACCAGGCGTGAGATTTGATGGCTCAGGTTATTTTCCCGGTCGCCGAGAATCATTCGCCGTCCTCATAACCTGCAACTCGTTAGATATCACACTTCAGATTCAAGAATAGTAACTTACGTGGTCAATACATTCAGTTTTCAACATCGTCCGGAAGTAGAATTCGATACGTTTCCTTCCACTTGTCAATCCCAAAGAAGACGGACGTGATTACTATTGGTCAACAGTTGAAAACCAACAGACCTGAGGGACGGCTCGACCAATCCCTTCCCAATCCGGGCTGAGAAATATCTCTCGGAATATGCGCGACGCGCAGCCGCGCAGAAGCCAGTATCTCTGTTATATACCAGGGGGTTCTGCGTCGAATGCGCACCGGCTAATTTCTTCTCCGTCATGGATTTACCGCTGTATATATCGATTCGAATCGTCGTGATCCTTCTCGTGAGTGACATTGCAGGCCTCGATGAACCATTGATCCCTTCAACCATAGACCTTCAGTTCTTGGTCAAGTTGGACCACGCGGCGAGTCGAACCTCCACCAAGACCTCGGCCACGACACGCATTGAAGTATAAGATTGGTGACCCTCATGGCCGCTTGTTCTTCTGTTGGCGATGGATTGCGCTCATTGATGATCCAACTTTTTGTTCCGTCTGATAGGATTGTCTTGCTCCAGGGTTCTGGGCGTGGACGCAATCGACACTGTCACGAGCATTCGAAAACACGGAACAATCTGCTATGGGAACGACAACTGCCAAGCCATATAGGATGTTGGCAACAAGTACTTGCCTATTTCTGTGGAGGCGAATGTTGATGTTGCCACACCAATCAGGGGCCAACTCAGGGACCAGGCTTGGCAACGAAAGCGAGCCTCTCCTTACATAAAAGGGGCATACGAGGTCGACCGGCCGTTAAAACCTTGATATCAAGGAGAGAAAAGGCAGGATGAGTTACGCCTGTATTTCCTGGAAGCTCAGCCCAGCTATCTTCTGCAGGCAATATGGACCAGACATTCAAGGAGAGCCATTTACCAGCTGCATTGGTGAAACCTTGTCTGAAGTCTGGAGTATGAACTCTCCTTCTTTTCTGCTGTGGGAAAAAGTATGCTGATCTTGGGCAGAGACTCGTCCTCCAGGGTCGACGGTCGTTGTAGGCGCTGTGGGGCAATCTTCAACGATCTGAAGCATTACAATGTACACATCACTGCGCATGGCAGCGATTGCCACGATATTTCTCATGATTAGGTGAATGTCAAAGCATCCCTTCGCACCCCAAAGGTAAAAATGCGAAGAGGCCCAGCCCTCGATAGAAGTGGTACCAGGCCAAGAATATCATCTTCCCAAACGGTGAAGAGCCCGATTTTTCAACGCAGATTTCCCTTCATATGGTTGTTCATAAATTTCAGACACTGCTCTGCGCTCCCTCATGGTGAAAAGTCGGTAACAGCAAACAAACGGTGATAGTGCCTTCGGAACATGACGGACTGCTCTGCGCCTTCACGACGTTTTCGAAGCTTGGGTTGTTACGTCAAGCTCTTCTGGCATTGGTATCGGCACCATTTGCAGAAGCCAGCGACATCAACAAGAGACCCGACATCATGGACAAGGACTTGAATGGACAACTGTCAAACGGCTTTACTTCCGAATGTGACAAAGCTCCGCAGCATGATCCAGGATAACCTTTCAAGCCAGCCAACAGCGTGGGGACGGCGAATGGGACGGCTGCGGCACAGACTTCTTCGACGTTTACTTTGACGACCATAATGAGTCGCCACCAGTAGACTTTCCAGAAGGCCAGTCCCTGATATAGGATCCGGATGCTATCTTCGATGACAGCCAAGCCGACGATTGAGTGTTTTGGCCAGCCAAGGATCTCTTGAGTTGATTCACTGCGAATTGATAGGGTGTTCACGCTAGAATAGAGCAGTGAGCAAGCTGGTAGGTAGTATGGTGTTTCCACGGCGCATACATGTGATGTTGTCATCTTAATCAACCTGATTTACTTTTGTGGCCGTGACTCGCGCCTTTACGATGCGGGCTGTTCAATTCGATCTGAAGCCCTGAATTTGACCAGAGCTTGCAATGTATTTCCTTTTACCAGTCTGCAGGTCAAGCGGATGCATGGATACGAAGATGGACAATGTTGGGTTCGACGCATGAAACTCTTCAGAGGCGGGTCGTGAACGCAATTGCAGTACAAAGGATTCGTTACTAGGTATCTCGAAGCGGCAAGCCCATGAAATACCAAACGTACTTGTTCGTCTACTAGTTATCTAGTGGATGAAGTGAGGATCCGGGATAAAGCCGGTCGGCCTTCTCGGGGTCTGACCAGTTCAAGCACTTCTTGACGTTGCAGCACTTCCAAGGCTAAAATTAAAGTATGTAAGCGAGCCCACGTCATTTGACCAGATTAGACCACTTGCACACCCTGGCTCCAGCATCAAATCAATGTTGATGCCAGTTGCATCGCCAACCAACTGGAGGCGGCGGATGGGGCCGTCACTTGCCGCTTGCCAGTCAGTGCCGAATCCGCTGATGATGTACGGGGTATTGCGATTTCTTGCGTCCCAACGTTGGGCTGGTCCCAATTTTGACCTCTCAGAATGTCCGAATGGAGATGTTCTCTGGTGATGCGTGCGCAGGAGGGACCTTGCTTGCTTGTTTGTGAACCGAATCTGGAATCGTCACACAAATGCTGAAGAGCCATTGCTCCTCGCACCTTGCTTTATTCTCCTTTTTACCTGTGATCCAGAACTACCTCAGTACGTTAATGCAAGAAAATTCGCAACGACACTCGCAGTCTAATGCCGTCCATGGTTACGTGCCTCTAGTCCTATGCACCTACCCAGGATTTTCCTAAAGTTCCAACACCTTTTCCGCCCCCAACCCAACTTACCATCTTGACATTCTAAAGTCTCAAGTCCTAACTCGTGCCTCTTCTTGCGCCGAACTCGACGGAATGCCCCGTCGTCTTTTGATTATGTTGGTTTCTCGATTGCCCCGATGACCGTCGCCACAACAGGCGATTCCTGTGCTATTTTGAGACCTTGCACAGCAGTAGCAGCATCCTCTTCCTTCCCCCCTCTTCCATCTCATCTCAGCCTCGATTGCGACTTCGACACAACGATTTAGTTTGCAATACGCGCCTTCGCAAAGTGGACCTGGAATGTTCGTCCAGGTTGCTTATAAACTCGTTGCCTGCGTTTGGATTTGCGCGACGCCTTGGCAGGAACAGCACATTGTCCCTAGTCCATCACGGGTTTCCACTTAGGCTTCTAGCTAGGCTCGTCCGCCGCCACAATAAGGGTTGACGGCCCCAACTCTGCAAAAAAGGAAGGATCAACTTCCAGCGACCACGTACTCTCTCCACTGACACACCACACTCCGTCCGTCGACCATCGCCGTCGCGTATCAACCCACCATCACCACCAGTCCCTACACACCCGTGCGCCCACAACGCCCGACTACAATGGACCACATCTCTTCGCGCTTTCGGCGCACCAGCAGGAAAGGTGCCTTGTCGCCTGCACCAACACCTGTTTCCGCGCGAACATCGGCTGACAGTAGACTTGCTCCTCGGCCTTCTACTGACTCGCCTCCCGTTCTTTCTATCACTCCCACGACTACGCCGCCGCGCTCCAGCCATAGCAGCCAGAGCAACCACAGCATATTTCCTCCGAAGTCGCCCCTGAACCCCTCCAAGTTCCGTGGCTTCCACTTCCGCTCCTCGCACAAGCGTGCCCGCTCGCCCGCGCCAGCCTCGCTTCCGCAGCCGTCTTCACCTGCCGTTGTTAAAAATGACGGAACAGTGGAACACGAGATGATGTCTCCTCACAAGGATACCGGTGGTAGGGTAGGGTTGGAAAAAGCAAGGGAGCCGTTCAAGATCCCCGCCTTCCTGGCCATGTCGGAACAGGACATACTCGCAAAGTACACCGATATTGTCTGGCTGGAGCGCGAACGAATGCTGGAGTCCATGACGAATCCGTCACCAACGTTTAAGTATGCGCGTCCCGACCCAGCCTTCCGAACCCTCGACCGGTATGCGAATATCCAGCCTTGGGACAACAACCGCGTCAAGCTGCGCGTCCCCGAAGGCGCCGTCGACTACATCAACGCGTCGCCGATTGTACTCAATTCGCCGTTGGACGCCGAGGCCAGACCTCCACACATATACATCGCCATGCAAGGGCCGAGGGTACACACTGCGGAGCACGTGTGGCGCATGGTATCCGAACAGCTCGAGAGTCCAGCCGTCGTCGTCATGCTCACCGAAACGCACGAGAACAACCTGGAGAAATGTTACCCTTACTTCCCCCACGCCGTGGACGAGACCATGGAGATTGGCGAGGACGACGAATTCGAGGACGGCTTTCGCGGGCAAGTTAAGTGCGTCAACGTCGAGGACAAGGCAGACGGCGCAATCGAGATGCGGAAACTAAATCTACACATCGACGGGCGCGACGACGACATGGAAGTCTGGCACCTCCTATACAAGCGATGGCCCGACTTTGGCGTGCCCGCCTTGCAGGACATCGAGTCCTTCTTCGAGCTGATGCGCCTCTCGCGCGCCAAAAACGCAAGCGAACGCAATCCGCGCATCGTCCACTGCTCCGCGGGTGTCGGCCGCAGCGGCACGTTCATTGCGTTAGAGCACCTGATGCGCGAGGTGGAGTCCGGCGACCTCGAGCGGTACGACGAGACACACGAGGTGGACGCGGCCGATTTAGTCTTTGACACGGTGAACGCGCTCCGGGAACAGCGCAAGATGATGGTGCAGTCCGAGCCGCAGTTTCTGTTCATATACCAGGTTCTCCGCAAGCAATGGATGGAGAAGTACGGTGTGGAGGACTCCGTGGACGAGCCGGCTGCTAAGAGACTCGAGGTCGGCCATGATCCGTTCGTGGAGGAGTAAAGCTCCGTTGTGCACGTGTAATCCTGTAACTCAGGGAACTAATTGGAGAAGGTCCATCAGCATGGGTTCTCGTAAGTCTCTGATGGATTTATTTCATCACAGGCGTGTATTTTTGTAAGATGCAGGGTATATGGTAATTATGGGACGGAGTCATTTCACGCAGAGATGGTTCCAGTGGGATCAGTGCCATTGGGATACAGCTTGTTATACGTTATCTCAGCATGGCAAGAGAGCTCCAGTTGCATGGACAGAGCTGCACGGAACCCATATTGTGATTGGTGGAGGAGAGCAGAAAATAGGGTGGAAGCGGCATTTCTAATGCGGGCATGACATGGCGAAGCAATCAGTATGGAGGGGATTGGTGTTGCATTTGCTGGAGTATGCGTTGTAAAATGGAGAGAGGGCTCGCCGGGTTTCCAGGGCATGGTATTTTGTTGAGTTTATTGCAGATGCAAGCAAGCAAGCAGGCAGGCAGGCAAGGGTGAAGAAGGCAATGGATCATTTGAGATACCCACTACGTTAATAGATATTAGACGGAGCAATTGGACTCCGAGTTTGGTAGTGTACGATCCTTTTCGTGTTTCCGAATTAATGCTCCCTTGAGCACTACTTTTCATTTGGTGGTGCAAACACCGAACATGATTCACTTAGGGGACAAGCACCGTCGGACAATTTGTAATTTGGGACCACGATTTGCCGAGAATATGGCGGAACCGAGTCTTTCTATTGTGTCCTGCAGATACTCTAAACGGTGCTGACGAACTATCAATTATAAAGTTATCTATTACGAATATACAAAGCCGCATCTACATCTACCCCGCCTCAGCTCATGCAATCTACACAGAAGCCTATGCGGGTGATGTCTAACCTACAGTTTCTGACGTGACATCTCGGCCGAACAATGCATTGTTGCATGTCAGATACTGATGGCGGTGGATGATATATACGGGACAATACCTTTGGACTCAATGAGTATTAAGGCTCTTATGTGTTTACTTACTCTCTGAACTCCAAACTGGTATTTCCAATAATGCCAGCCTTACTCAAGTGAGATACCTCAAGCCCTGTTAGGAAACATAACAAAATGGCCAGCCCCGTCGCCAAACCCGATCTCCTGGAGCTCGGCAACCGCCTCCTCAAAGAAGGCCCCGTGAAAACGCTCCCCACGCCCCGCCGCATCCGGATCCTCTTCAACGGCGTCTACGTCGCCGACACCACCACCGCGCTCTACCTCTGGGAACATCCTCACTACCCCTACTACTACATCCCGCTGCGCTCTTTCCTCTCCACCTACCTAATCAATCCCGATGATTCTCACGTCTCAACCGTTGGCGAAGACTGCAATGACTCCTCAGCCGGCGTATCGGCGCCCGTGTCGGTAGTGAAGCTCAATGTGGGCCGGCGGTCAACGGACCGCATCTTGCTGTTTGGGGATAGGAAGCACTTGCCGGAGGGAAGGGAGGAATTGGCCAATATGGTGCGAGTCGAGTTCTCAGTGGCGGACGCGTGGTTCGAGGAGGATATGAGGATTTATGTACATCCCAAGGACCCGTTCAAGCGGGTTGACATTGTGCCCTCGACGCGGCTGGTTCGTGTCTTCATCGACGGGACGCTGGTGGCGTCCACGACCACCTCGCACCATCTGTATGAGACGAGTTTACCGGTGCGGTATTATGTCCCCTTGACTTCGGTCAAGAATCTGGCATGGTTGAGGGAGAGCGACACGAGGACCGAGTGTCCGTATAAGGGGGAGGCGAGATACTATGATGTTGTTTTACCGCGGGGGATCGGGGAAGGGGAGAGGCAGGCGGAGATGGTGGTTAAGGACGTGGTTTGGTATTACAGGGCACCGACGCTGGAGAGCGCCACGGTGGCGGGACTCCTGTGTTTTTACAATGAGCAGGTGGATATTGAGCTCGATGGGGTGAGGTTGGCGAGGCCTGTTACGCACTTTAAGTGACGGTTTGCTTGCGGATTACGATGGTATTATGGTGGTGTAATGCGAAAGTATCGAGTTACAACTGCCGTTCTTGCCTATTCACAGAACGCAAGATACATACTTGGACACACTCCCGTTCGAGCCATTGGGTTGCCCTCGAACGTTCCATCCAAGACAGGCTATGTGTTTTTGCGACTACTAGGCAGACCAAGATGAAAATACGGATGCATATTGTACGCATTAATGAGGCAGAAATTGTTAATGACAGTTGTAGGGAAGCATATGCCAGCCATAGTGAGAGGGAGATGTGAGCGTTACCACATCAATGCGAGTACGGACTTCCGATGAGTTAAGAATCCCTAGCTTTTGCCAAAGTACACTTCTGCTAGGATCTTCTCTGTTAGTGCGATGCAGCCCCCACATCGATTGGCCATGCTTGGCCATGCTAGTACGATGTATCCCGTCATATATTTTTATGTAGTGAAATATATCGCGAATGGTATTCCTAGAACTACTTCACTGAAGTATAAGTATAAGTTATAAGTTATAAGTATAGCATATTCGGAACCTTACTAGCTATTTAGATAACATCAAGTAGAAGAGATAATACTCTATTGTCACAAGCTAGAATATGGCGTTTCAACAAAACCTTCTGGGACCCTCAAATAGTGCTCAAGGCACCAAGGCAACTTGGAGGGGCCGGTTTCCTTCTTTGTATCTAATTGCTACTGGCGTTAGGAATTGACGATCGTGCCTGGCCTCCCCTTATACAGTATCTACTGTTACATCTACGCCGCCTCTCACGTATATAACTATGTTAACCGTTGAATATAGTAGGCGATACACAACATATACGTCGCTGATGAATATATTTTACACGCTAGTATATATAAGAGCGTAAGCACTTTGCTAGTAAAGCTCTTCAGCGATAGCTACGTTTAAAGAAATTAGCTATATAATAACGTCAAGCCGATAGCTTTCTCCAACGAGTACTAGGCTTATATGAATATAATATAGAAGACATGTATTACTATTGACGACGGGCAGTGAAACCACCCGCAGGTTCAAGGTGTTATGATGATGGCAACGGACAACAAGATCCTCAACAAGACCTTACTATCCGGGAGGTGGAAAGAATTAACAAGATCAAGAGCTCTTTGCCCTGATTGAAACGACAAGTACCTCAACAGGTACTAACAACTGGAGCCTCAGCAGGCTAGAGAAGAAAAGGAGCCTCAACAGGTCCTTGAACAATCACCTCAACAGGTGAAAGGTGGGAACAATGGCCTCAGCAGGCACAATCAGATCTATAGGGGCAACAAGAGTACCTCAACAGGTACGTCAGACATTGAATGCCTGTCCAAGTAAAGAGAAATTGGTTCAGATTACTGTGGAAAAGGCCGCTTGAATTCCTATCTTTTTCTCAAGAGAGTGACTATGTACATAAGGTCTTAAATACCCTTCAAGAACGCGCTTACATAACTCGTCTGAAACCGGAAAAAACGAAAACGAGCACCCAAAAACCCTAACCCCACGTCACTATCTACGAAATAAAAAACGTCAATGAGTGTAACCTACTCAGAAATTGTGAAGGTCAACCCTCGCAGACCCACTACAACCAGGTGACTTACAGCTGGAACACCTGCCATGGCAGTGTCAGATGGAAAGCCAATCATAACCCTTGTAGGAGCCCCGCCAAGCGTGGATGACTTAGTCGCGCTCCCTCAAACCTAAGTTGTCATCTTCTTTCCTTCGCTCCTTAGAGTAGAATCTTCGTCGATAGCACCTAATCGAGGTCTATACCAATGCGATGCAACCCAGGTCGTGACAGAAATAAAGGGTGTAGCTCGATAATTCAGGTTTTTGTTCGTAGTCGACGGAAGGACCTCTATTCGAATAGTGCAAAAGTAGGGAGTGGAACGAGGATACCACACGTCTTACAATATAATAGTCAGGTAGCGCAAAGGGTAGCTAGAAGTAGGCCAGTGTATGTATGGGTGCGTATATTGCAAGACTGATTCTTGAAGAATCTAAACTAGGTGCGAGCGTCTCGAGTTCTCCTCTTAAGCTAGGCGGTTCCGGGGTTCTACCGGATCGGGGGCGAATCCCTCCCGACTCAGCTTGTCAGCTGAGACCGGCCCGCCACAACGGCTCTTTCCTTACAGGGAGGTATTAACGCCGAGAAATATATTAATAATATACTACCTCTCGTCGAGTAATTTGATTCATTGTCTTCAAATAGGATAATAACCCGGGCGTATAGACTAAAAAAATACTCCAGTAGCCTAGGCCATTTACGCTTGAGACGATAAAGTAGCCCTCGAAGAGCCCTAACTTATTGCCGATTGAGAACGTATAGTTCTAGATAAAGGACTAGCTGTAGCACTATTGCAAACTTCAAACTTCAGTCTTGAGGGCTTAAACCCGGCTCTATACGCCGTCTAGAAAGCTGTGCTAGAAGACTTTCTAGCGAGAGTAGCAACGTCGATGCTGGAGAGATTAAGAAAGGTGATCGAAAACAACGGTAGAAGAATCGATGAGGAAATGTACTCCTCATAGAAAAATGTATGCAAGTGACATAGCAGAGGAAATGTGGGGTTATATGGGGCTGTGTCGCACTGACAGTGAAGATCCTAGGAGAGGTGTACCAAACCGATGTGTGGGTTGATATTCCTTTCCGAACTTGACCTTGTCCAATTTGTGTTCGCGATGTTGACATCCGAGGCAGTTGACCCCGCGACCTTGTGCGGACTGACTGACCGAGGCTCTCGTCCGGGGTACCTCGACCAGGGAGGGCCGATGGTACCGAGGTGGTGGACTTATGGCCTAATAAGCAATGCACGAATCACGATCATCATGATTTGTGCATTTAATGAGCAGCTGGCGAGTCAGCATGTTCGACCCGCATGCATTCTAAACCCCGGATAGGCCCGACTTGAAGGATGCCGAGCGCAGGGGTCGGGGTTTAGCACCTTCGGGTCGGAGACCTGTCAATCTTTGACAGCCCTGTGACGACATTATTGTTCATACCTTACTCGTACCAAGTCCCATGAAACACTGAGTCGGGTCTTCTGACGTACGCCGCGGCTAGACACTTTGAGTTAGGTGCCTTGATTGACACAGCGTACCTCTTGCCGCAAATATCGGAGCGCACATGATATTGGATGAACCTTTGTGATCTCAGGGAAGCAGTTGTACCACTATAGTACATAGTACATTGGGAGAACATGTGGAGAAGCGGGACGAAGGCCGGATCGGCTGAGTTGTTATCAATGGCATAGCCCAACAAGCACATCCAACCACTATCCCGAAAGACATGGGCGGCCAGCCTTCTGGAAGCTGATCATTCGTCGTATCATCATCGCCATCTGTGCGAGCCCGGCCCCCCCTGACAAGGTCGGTGAGACATTTCGTATGCATCTCCACGGCTGCCACACGTACGGAAAATAGATGGAATATGTAACAGTGGCGCCTTGCGAGTCATCGGTGAGACCGGTTGGAGAAATAGGGATGGCAATCTCGCGAGCATAGTGTCATTTTGGTCCTTTGTGTTCCATGGCGGGCGCACTGTTGCATCTGCCCGTGTCAACCACGTGTCGTGTACACCATAGGCCTTGCCCAAAACGGGTCTTCCCCGGATCTTGCCCTCGCGTGTTGATTGGACCGCAAGAAGCAAGGGGCCCTGAAGATAGCCGACCGAGTAACTGCATGTCGAGGGTGACCTAGAGACCATTAGGCTGGTCAGGGCCCCAAACGGAAGTCGATGCTGGTTGCACCGAAGGTGACATTCTCTCCAGCGGTTGGGCTCCAGAGATGCATGTTCTGCATCCTTGAAGAACCATGTGCATTTGAGGACGAACGCTCATCAATGCATCCATGGATTGTCCTTGCCTGGTTGACCAATGACAGGCTTGCGGTTGAACAGGCCGGAACCTTGCAACGGCTTTGTCCCTTGGCAAGAAGGTTATTACCAAAGGAGCCGCAACTATCGACTATCGACAGCTAGGCGATGCATGACAAATAAACGGCGCACCAGGTGGAATAACTACGTTCTGTCAGCTGTAATACGTTGGAACATCGAGCTAGCGCAGTACGATCCCTTCTTTCGTTGCGCCGGTTATTTTGTGACCCGTATGCGAGCAGATGACACCCATAAGATGCAACTGGAGACAAAAGTTTTGGCTTAGCAGGTGGAGGCTGCGGATGCATTGGTTAGAAGAGCTAAGCCGGCAATTCGGTTCGAGTTGATCGGCGCAAACGAAATGAGCATATACGGTTGATATCGGAGTTGTCGAGATGGAGTATGAAGTACGAATCATCACTTCCCAAAGTGTGGAGGGCTTGTTAGTGAGCTGGATTTTTATGATCTTCGCGAGGAACTGCGTTGATTGACGGAGAAAATAGGATGCTGAGACCCATCAAATATCTGCAACGGCACGAAGTAGCGTGGATTAGCCCTGTTTCAACACACAGGATGAGAGATTCGAATGGAAGACCCTTGAAATAGTACTACAGGCGGTGAGTAGGCTTTTAATTAATGCGCAAAATATTTTGATGATGGACGTGATGCAATCAATGCCTCCCATTGTGCTGACTGCAGTTGCATGTTGCGGCTCGCTAATTTGGCACGAGCTGTTGGTCAAGGAAGGTGGGCCACCTCCCAACGTAGGAGTTGCAACCTACCTTAGTATTGTTGTCAGCCCAGCCGGCAATGGTAAGGACATTCAACTTACAGTCGCAGTTTCCTTTCATCCGTGGTTAAGTTGACGGCTTGACGAAGCGCAACATTGAAAGACAATAAGCTGGAGACCCCTGCCAAGTGGTTTTCCGGCGGCTGAACGACAGACCGTCGAATATCCATATGTCCTCGAAAGTGCCCGAAATCCCGGGCAAGCCGGGTTTGTTGTAGTGTCATCTTGGGTTCTTGGAATGAAACCCAGATCATCTCTGGAAGGGGAGGATGGGTGACACCAAAAGCCAGACATCCATCGACGAACCAATGACACAAGATGAGAAGGTGCGAAAGTAAGCCGGTGAGAAAGCTTGTGTGGGGCGTACTCAAGCGCGGCAGTTGGAGCTGCATGGCGCTGAGGAGGCCATGGAAGGTACCACCTCTCGAAACCTAGCAGTAAAGGGCGCCGGCATGAAGCCGTTGACGACGATGACAGGCTTTCGAATCTTCCTCCTTGTCTCTCAATACCAGCAAGAACAAACACCGGTGCGGAGGATTCGTCCGGCAATTGAGCGGGGAACTTTAAAATCCCACGGCGAATCGAATCCTATGGTGGGGTCATTCTGTTGCGTATCGCATAGACATAGACCGACACAAGGAAATGAAATAAGCGAGGCAGCCAGGGCTGGAAATACAAAACCCCGGATCATCATCAACGGTGTTTCTCAATACAGCGTAGTATAAGTACTTTGAGGTAATCTTCAAAGGGCCGGTTATCGGCGATGTTCACAACGCTCATCATTATTCAGGAATTATCGTAACCATATCCGGGACCCCTACCGTCTGTACCGTTCTGGGTATTGCGTGTCCAACCACGACTGGAGAAACTTTGGATCCATGCTCCATCTCTGGTCGTCGGATCAGTCCGACCCTGTCGACTTGTCGACTATCTCGTAGATGCTCAAACTGGGCGCGGAGAGATATCCCGATTGAGAAGTCGCGTTTGAAGCCATCCCGAGATTTTCCTGAAGTCATTTCATGAGTCTCAACTTGAGTCTGGAGCCGAACCCCTTCACCCCAGAACCCAGCCTCGAGATTATACGCACTCCCTCCGACTGCGACCTGGGTCTCCCCAGACTCCCCAGAACTTCTGCGATGACGGTTCAGATGAGATATGTACGGGGTATGCACACCTGGGTGCACGTTGCCGCACCCGTTGCTGATCCTACGGGAAGTGAGATTATTGCGCGTATCGTCAGTGAACAGGCATGTGTCTTCATTTCATACCAACTAGGTACTTAATTCGACATGCATCCACCTCCCAGCAGCTTATGACAGCCCCTCCTGTACCTTCAGTTACCAATTCTAAAGCAGTGCTTGAGTTGTGAACCCCCCTCCTCTCGAACCAACTAGTATGCAACTCGTCTTCGGTTTGAGCCGGTTCACTTACACAAAAAGTTAAAGTCAACTACCCCGACGCCTTCAACCACGATCGCATGCACCAACCAATGCAAACTACTGCTCAGAGAGAGTCAAATCTAGCTCCCCATCACATGCCTCTGAACCTCTAGAAAGATTTGATAAGACCCGCGACGGGTTGCCCAGTCCAGTGGCATCCGGCAGTCAGACATTAATTTTAATCTACTCTACTCACCCATTCGACCTTTATTTACTTTTTTTTCTTTCTTCTCTTCCCAAACACCGACTTCACCAACCAGCAGCGTCGTTGTTACGTACAAAGCACCCACAAAGGACCGGGGACCCATTACGATGAATCTCGCAGCCCTCGATTTGTGGGTCGTCTAGCACCGAGTCGTTGGTACCCGATCAACATCGAGCTGTCGCCTGGATCATTGTCGTCCGCCTTGCCTGGACCTTCCGTAAAAGACCTGGACACGGGACACTAAAACGGTCGGGAGCCACTCTTGCACTCCACTTGGCAGGAGTCAGGTCAAGGGGATTCCTTGGATTCGGAGCAATTAGCAGAGAGTAGTTAACAAGCAGTGGAGGTCGAGGGAAAAGCACGCCGCGTACATTAAAAACAAGAAGGTCCTTCCTTTGGCCTGCTGGGTGTTGTGCTGTGCAGCTTACCTCGAGCTACTGGCAAGCTGCACTCCTACCTTGCACCACCGACAGCCCATTCATCTCTTTCCAACCGGAAGGAACGAGTAAGCCGGAAGGGCAGCCAATCAGCCAAACAACAAACCAAACTCGAGCCAACGAAAGGAACTTGTCAAATCCCGTGTCTTCCGCCTTCCACCTTTCAGAATATTGGGCCCCGAATCACGTTGGCTGTTAATAACGGAAATTCCCAACGACAAATACCCATTTACTACACCCTGCACACGGGCGCACCTTGTTTTGTTGTGCAACTGGCAACGAGCATAATAATTTCGCTATCCTCCTCCGACTATCAACGTTTAATCTGATAACCAGATAAGAAGGTGCAGGGGAATCGGGCATCTTTTTGGGGTGAAAGTGGGATTGGATCGCGTTTGACAGAGACAAAGCCTTGCGACTGGCCGCCCACGTCATGACTTCCATAGTGAGTAACCTTCGCTACATTTGGGACCTTCTGATTTGTCTCAACTTGTATTCTTTGCATTCCCCGTGTAGCTCCTTCACCGCCTCGGCTTCCCAACATCCAGAGCCAGTGTCCCCCCGCACCCACGCGCAACATCCATGGATGTCAGCAATGTCACCTTTGCACCTGTCATTTATCAGCTCATCTCCCGGCACGGAGCGAGGCGCTCAGCCTAAAAAAGGCGGAAGGGTCGAGTGCCATAATCGCCACAACTGCTACACTACACTCACGTTTGACTCGCCTTACTTCACGAAACCTCCCCCCTTGCGCAGCTGTGACGTTTCTCAAGGTTGTCGCGTCTCAAATACCATCTGTTTGACATAGTATTTGTTGCCCAACTTCATCATCTTGATGTGTTGATCTCTTATCCCTTTGCTTCAGATCCAACAGTCCGTTGGCACCCAACCCAACTGCGAACCTTGCGGGCGCACCTGACTCTTGACTTCTCCTATAAGTCTTGTAGCCTCACTTTTTTTCTTTTTCTTTTTCTTTTTCGATTTTTTTCTCTTAACTTGCTCGCCTCCCCCCGTCCCCCTTAGACAGTGCTCCTCCTATCATGCCCTGATATACAGGTGGCCCCAGCCCAACATGGTGGTCACACACAGACGAACGCCGATGACGAGTTCAAACCCGTTACTGACGTCTAAAACTCAGCTATGCCTGGCGCATTACTGCGATCTCCACGGACCCACACCGCTTATGGTGACTGAGGGTCTTCCAGTGCCCTGTTCACGATGTTACGATGATACGATAGAACAAGACCGGCCACAGTCGAGTGCGACCGCAATGCAACCTCCATCCGTGGCGGATGCCCTGCGCAAGATGACGCTCCACTCGTCGCGCAGCTCGAGTCTGCCTGCCACAGAACAAGAAGCACAAGCACACCGTTCAGCCATCCGACGAGCTTCCAGGATGGCAGCAGCGCAGCCCGCGACAGCTGCATCTCCAACTACGGCTTCCGCCATAGAGACGCCGCCGCAGAGCCCCGGAAACCCAACAGAAACGAGCAACGACAAGCCCAACGGCCCCCGTCGCGACTCAAGTTTCCGCCGGACATACGACGACTATGTCACGAAGCGCGCTAACCCCTGCCAAAACTGTGCCCTCACCTTGCCAAAGCGTCAAGACAGCAAAGACAAGAAGGCCGCGGCCGATGCCAAGGGCGAACAGCGGGGACCAACATTGCGAACCCGCGCGCCATACGCTCGCGTCTATGGGGGCAGCAGTGGTGACATGAGTCCGCCCAACTCAAATCCGCAGTCGTCATGTGCATCTGACACGGAAGACGATGTGTCGCCCACCAATACTACGACTCGACCGTCTTCCCATCGCCGCCCCACGACCTCGACCTCACAATCCAGTATTTCCTCCAAGTCGAGCGTCAACACACATACCCACTACCTAGACTACACTAGCACCCACGAGCCCCAGATCGCCAACACCTATTCTACAGTGCGTGCTTCATGCCTACGGACCCTCTCTTGCGAGACGCTTCCCCGTCGCCCCGAGCATGGGTACGGCCCGGGGAACGCATCGATACTGAGTAGTCCCATCTCGAGTGTTGTGCCGTCTCTTCTACCGTCATCGGCATCGCCATCAATACCCACCAACCCCGCCTACATAAGTGCGCCGGCCACACCGCAATCTGCTGCAGCTGGCGGTCCCATCTTTTTCGGTGATCCCCTGACCGGCTACACGACGGCCTACATCTTCCGCATCCCAGATATGCACGCCCGCGGTCGCAAGCGGGTATATGCCTTTCTAGCGCTCAGCACTCACCGCGAACGCCTTGCCATGAAGGCGTTCGGGTTTGTTGCCGCCGCATTCCGCGACCTAGCGACTTGGATCCAGGACCTTGCTGAGGCTGAAGCTGAGCGTGAGCGCGAGCGCGAAGCGGAAGGTTCGCCCTTCGGCGCACTTGGCGGTGGGTACAGTGAGGTGGGGCCCCGAGACAGCGGCGTCGGTCTCGGGCTTGGTGGTGGCAGTTTCGAGCGCGAGCGAGAGCGTGATCGAGATAGCGGGAGCAGTTTCCTGACGAGTGGTGGTAGCAGAGCCGGGTTCATAAACAGGATGGGCATGGGCGGATCCATGGGACCTGGCGGGTTTGCTCCCAAGGCCCGTGGGCTGGCTGAGCTGGTCGGCTTACCTGATTTCTTCATTGAGCTGCACGCGCGGTTCGTGACGCTTTTGCTCGAGTTAGGCGTGGTGCTTGGATCATGAGCACACGAGATAATGATAATGACGACGTGAGATTAGGGGAAGAAGAGTTGCAACACCACCAGTGAACAGTGGAGGATATACCCACAACAAGATACCCAGGCTGAAAAGAGTTGCACACCAAGAAGAACGATACCCATCCTTATTTTGCTGAATGCCTGTCACCAGGTCGCCCTCAGCTTATCCCGTTGTACAACACCACGCAGTATCGCGGGACTTTTCTTTTCTTGCTTGATGTTTGATCCACATTTTGCTTTCTAGAGCAAGTGCACAACTGGCCCCCAAAAAAGTATGAGTCGACAATATGCTTCATTCACATGAGCGTCATTTAGAAAGAGATAGATATGGTGGCCTAGGCAGGTGGGCTGGTATGGGGCTTTTTGGAGCCTTTCTGGGGAAGAGAGAGGTATGTCACGATTAGAAGAGAGTGAGCGAGTGCCAAATTTTGTACGATAGATAACGGGTCATGGTTATGACCCGATGGGATGGGATGGGATGGATGTCGAACGAACGTTGCTATAGATGATTGAGCAAGCAAGCATTGGGTTCTATCGAGCGTAGATAAAGAATGAAAGGCGAGTTGCAGGCGGAAACATACCACCTTCCGCAGATTAGCGATTGTTAGACAAGAATTTCGAGGCAAAATACTTCTGGTAAGACCGCATGGAGAAAATGTTGGTCCTGGGAGACTTATATATGTTCCCTGTGTGACTGACTACGGTATGCCCTCAGATAGGATATCTGTGGCCGCTAAGCTCGCTGCGCCGAAGTCGGATCTGGACGACCTGTCGTGATAAGCCGCCATCATCGTCCTCACCACGCTCTGGGACATCTCAGGGTTGATGGGGAAGGTGCCGAAGTCGGATGTGAGACCCAGATAACGCCTATTGTAGTGCTTACCTTCACGCACCTACCGGTCTTTCATGGGGCGGTTTGTAGTATCGAAGGGCTTCATCCTGCCAGTAGTCGAGCAGTGGGGTCGGTGGGCCCAATGAACATCGCAAAGTGCGATGGCGTACGCTTACTTAGAGATAAAGGAGGTGCTATCACTGTACCCGGTGACTTCGAGCCATGGAGTTTTACATATCCGTTGATTTACCCACACGTTGCGTTGGACGGACGAGAAACAACGCCTCGGGCTGCTCACAAGTGGGATAGATCGTGAGGTAGAAATCGAAACTGCTGTCTGTCGCTAATAGCAATGTGAGATAGATACCTGCAAGTGTTGTATTCTGCGATATGGCTTGGTTGACCCAAGGACAGGCAGGTAGGTTCTTTGCCGTCTTCGTATCCCCTTCTCGTCGTTAAGACACTTATTCTGACGGTACCCTGCCAAGAGAAACATGATTTGCGAACCTAGCTACCTACCAGCCCATTGCACACGGTATGTATTTTTCCCAAATACTACGAGTTCTATCAGAAGAGAACAAATATGTCATCATCTATTTGACGCTATTTTGAGTAGGTTGGTCAACAACGACGAGTCTGCTGCAAACTCCTTCTTCATTGATAGCTATAGTACAGTGTGCAATTCGCCAACCAGCGCCAGCCTCTTTGACTTGAGCCGATCAAGGCCGTTTATGATATCCTTCCTGGCCAAATTAAACACCACCAGCGGTGGGCAGTCCCCATTCTCTAAGGGAGAAGTGACTCCCACTGTAACCCCACAGAACTCACGTCCTGTGCCAAGCACGAACAACGTTCCTCGTTTATTTGTAGAAGTCGAACTTGTTCTCGTCGGTCGATGCCTTGACCTGGGCAGAATACGCGTCCTCCAAATCAACTTGGATGATGTTGTACCGATTCTTGCGCACGGCTCGGAGACCAGCCTCTTGCATAATGGCAGCGATGACGGCACCGCTGAGAGGATCATTCCGCGTAATCAAGCTGTCGAGATCAACTTCGGGTGCCAAGCTCATCTTGCTCGCAATCGTGCTGAAAATCAGACGTCTCTCCCTGCGATCCCTCAAGTTGGGGAACTCGATCTTTCGGTCTAGACGTCCAGGTCGCAACAGGGCAGGATCCAGTGTGTCGGCACGGTTCGTCGCCATGATGACCTTGACGTTGGCCGTTTGGTCGAAACCGTCCATCTGGTTCAGCAACTCCAGCAGGATACGCTGAACTTCTCGGTCGGCACCAGTCTGCGCGTCAAATCGCTTGGTGGCAATGGCGTCGATCTCATCAATGAAGATGATAGCCGGGGAGTTCTCACGAGCCATTCGGAAGACATCTCGCACCATACGAGGACCCTCACCAAGGTACTTCTGCACAAACTCGGAACCGACGACCCGAATGAAATTGGCGGTTGTTGAGTTGGCGACAGCCTTGACCAACATGGTCTTGCCAGTTCCGGGAGGCCCGTAGAGGAGCACACCACGGGGTGGGTCAATACCAATCTGCTTGTAGAGGTCGAAATGGGTCAGCGGTAATTCGACTGCTTCCCGAATCTCTTGCTTCTGCATATCCAGACCACCAACATCGGCGTACGTCACGTCGGGTTTCTCGTCGGAACCCAGCATGGCGATCGAAGAGTCAGCTTCTGGTGGCAGGATGTCAACCAAGGCATTTGAGTGTCGGTGGAGGGCGACGGAGGAAGACGGCTTGAGCTTCTCGCGGTCGAGGGTGGACAGGATTCGGACAACATAGTTAGAGCCTGTACTGGACTGAACGATACCGGTGCTATAACCACATTAGTTTATTGCGTATACGATAGCTCTATCACAGAGATGCATACTTCTGGTCGATTGCCTCCATGAACTGTCCGATGACCAAAGGCACACTCTGGATTCGCTTGATTTCCTCCTGCGCGCGCACCAGCTCGCGCTTCAGGCTTCTCTGCTCATCCTTGATGTACTCCTCCTGCAACTGGATATACTCCAGATGCCGTTGCAACTTCTTTAATGTGGCATATTCATCTCCTCCTGATGACGGCAAACCTTCAATCGTCTCGACGTTGGGGATGTTGGAAGGGAGAGCCTTGCTGTGAGGATGCACGCTATTGGCCGGGTTCTCTACGAGGACGTCGCCCATTTTGAGGATTCTTCGCAGATGGTAAGGTCAATAAAGGTCGAATTGGTCCTTTTTGTATCACGTCGCGTAGTGATGGTTCTGGCGGGTTCGTGACTGATGGCGAATGGAGATGGAATTTGTGATGAAGTTGCGTTTGCTACACGGGTTTGAATGGTCAGTCAGCTCACATAGCTGCTAGCTTGGGCACACCACGCCAGCCTTGCAGCCTTCCGGGTCTTGGCATTCTAGGTAAGTACGTTGGGAAATAAGATGGGAGAGTGGATGCCGGCTGTTAAAGTGTTTTTCAGCCGTTAGCCAGCTGATAAATAGTGGAGCAGGCAGCACCCTGAATTTGGGGCTGCACTCGAGCTAGTGACTTGTGGTGATGCAACTCCAGCCACGGGAGGACCAACTCCGGTATCGCCCGATTGCCATTTGGACGACCGTTCAATCCCTGTTCGAATGCACTGTGCCATTCGCATGGAGAAGTCCCCCAATACAGCCCAATGCTTGCAACAACCCGCAGCTGTGTGTCGCCCTGTCGGCGGGGTGTACCTTCCGTCTTCAGCTAATACTACACAGTCTTTCACACGGTCGAGCCCCAAAGCCCCGAGGCACCTCTACAGCACCCTTCAGGCAAAGTCCAGCATCATTAGTTCATTTGTTTGGCCTGAGCGACTGACGGATGCGTCACATCGAGCTGAATTTCGCACTGGCCCAGCCACTTGATCAGTCCAGTGGAATCACCTCAACCGCAGGCGGTCCAACTGTTGCCACTTGCGTCTCGGGTCTTGGCTGGCTGGCTGCCTTCCAAACTCCCAACTGCCTGAGGTGGCTCAAGGCCAATCGTCCCTTCTGTTGCATGTTCCGCCTCGTCAAATGTAGGAAACTTTCCCTTCGTATCTCAGAGCTGTCTGTGGTCTCAGCCTCCTAGTTCATTCTCTTGCAGCTCGTCTTCTTGGTCACTGCCCGCACTCTCTTATCGTTGCGCACGCCTGCTTAACCTATTCACTGTACCAGCTGATCCGTCCCATCGCCGAGTGAAGCCTTGCCCGTGATCTGCAACCATGTCATCGACGATTGTCATTCCGAATGCTCGTCCCTCGGGCTCCAGCTACGAGAAGAGCCCCAAGGCCACCACGAGCTCTTCATCCTCCTCGTACTCGAGCTCCCCGCAAACATCAGGCCATGGCATGCCTTCACCGTCACAATCAAGTCACAAGTCGAAGATGGCCCACCAACGCCGACCCAGTCTTCTCAGTATGACGCACCTCAAGATTACCCTATGTGATTCGGTATTTCGTTTGCTGACCTTCTACCTAGGCGATGCCTTCTGCAAAGACGAATGCACCGTCATCAACATCGGTGATCCGGATGGACCGCCTCGTTTGGTGAGTTGACTCCACCCAATGCAACAAAGCCAAGTTTGACCAAACTGATCGCCTGACTTGCAGATCTCTTATCTCTCCTCGAGCCAAGGGTTTGCATGGAATCCTGAAATCTTCCTCCCCTCCTACGTCGACTGCGATTACACACCGCTAGAAAACCGCCGGGAGCCGGTGCACGAGATTCTGCTGAGCGAAGAGGAGGTCAAGAACATGCTGCCCAAGTAAGGAGCGCAATCGCGGACTTGATATTTGGTTTGCGTTTCTAGACTCGACTTCTCACGAGAACATACCCCGAAACACTTCAACTCCATGGCGTCTGGTTTCGGCTATTGGCACTTCCTGAAAGGACAGTGTATGTTGATGACGAGGGACTGTTTTTACACCAGGCGGCGTACTCTGGACGGATGGACGGTTGAACATACTACGAGCCCCGAACGACACGGCTCTAACCTTGACTTTACCACGGCTGGGTCATAAGCACAAGGGGAGCTCGGAGTTTACATGGCATCTCGGAAGGAGTTTCCTATATGATGGTTCTATTTCCTCACCCCGTTGGATTGCTTTGGCTGGCGTTGGGTTTTCTCCAGGAGGTCGTTAGAGTGTATTGAGTGGACCTATGGAGCGGCTACCTGTTGCGTTTGATTTTATTGATAAGCACACTATTCCCAGCTCCGTCAATCATAGAGAGCCTTCATGTACGCCGTGTTGGCAGGTCGACATGGGCCAGTGAAACGCGCAAGTCATATGCTGTGTATGCTACGATCCACATGAAATGTAGGCTTGAGCCTTGCAATAGGCGAGTACTGAACATTGATCAAAGCCTGCACTGTTATCAATGCAGATGAAACCAATAAGACACGGCAGCCACTATTCTTGAGACAAGAACACCACGTGGCCAGCCAAGGCCGATTGCACCCCACCAATCGATGACTCTACCTCCTTAAGAGCAGCCAATTGTCGTTGATATATTAGTTGAAGAAGTACCTTACAAATAGCCAAATAGTGGATGAAACGGCCGGCGGCCTCGTATCAAAGTGGCATAACGAAACGCCTGGTCGGGAAACGGCGTAATCAATAGTAGGAGGTATGGGTTAGGCATTGTGATTTGGACGACCGACCCCGCTGTTAACACACTCACTTCCAATGGTAGCGGGGTGAGGGAGGAAGGCAAGAACGGGGCCGCTGAGGTACCCCACGTACAGGGCCATCCATCCAGGTGCAGATTATAAGGCTAGGCTGAAGTTAGGTTAGCGCAGCGGAATTGCCAGATTGGTTAGTGGTTCTCGAGTTTTTGATTGAACGACTTAAGAATGATCTGTCCGTTCGTTCCAACAGGTCGGACTCTACGGCCATTGCGAGTTTTCTGGATTAATTAGACGGTTTACGCACTTACATGGCCGTGCAGAGCTACTACGTACTGTGTGAATAAACAGAGCGCTCAATTGAGTTCAAATCCTCCTTCCCAACCAATATGCAAGTTACCAACATGGATAATCAATATGAGTTGCTACGACGCGGGCTACGATGTCTTTGCTTGGTGTTGTTGCATCCCGCCATTCCTCACTCGCTTGCATACCTCACCTGGCATGCTAGACTACTTCAAGCTGGGCGTAACTTACCTGGCCACACCTTGATTCTCAATTATGCCAAACAATGTAAACGCGGGTTTGTGGATGGTAAATCCGGGGCTGTACTATTGGACTTGGGATCCATACTTATCCAATTTGATTTCGGCGGTCGGGAGTTAGTAACGACCGTGAGCTATATATGTAAGAGGCAGTGACAACATCCTAACACCTATCGAACCACATCAACAATGATAGGACATTGGTGATTGTGCGCACTCGTCATTCTTATTGACATTGTGGCTGGGGGGTGGAGGGGGGTTTCACTGATATCTCTCGCCTTAGTCTTGGGAACAACTTTCACAGGTAAAAACGTAAGTTTGCACCAGAGAGGCTCATCCTTCCAGTGATTCTTGTGTCAAGTTGGAACCAAACACCGGTCAGCCTCAGGCCCCCGAGCCCCAGAGACGACATGGCCTTCTGTTAGGGCCGGTGTTCTTCTTTCCATTTCGTCCATGGCGGAGAGCGAAAGGATGCAAGGTACGAGTATTATGGGCATTGGCTAATAGCGACCCAGATACGTTCCTATCACCGATTTCACCATCTTACTTGGCACTTATATCATTGAAACATGTAGAGAAAGCGATGCGGGTTCGCGCAGCAGCTTGGTCCAAGCTAAAGCTAAAAAT
Source organism: Pseudomassariella vexata (assembly GCF_002105095.1). Classification (NCBI taxonomy): domain Eukaryota; kingdom Fungi; phylum Ascomycota; class Sordariomycetes; order Amphisphaeriales; family Pseudomassariaceae; genus Pseudomassariella; species Pseudomassariella vexata. Next base: position 921,241 of record NW_024467959.1, on the reverse strand, counting down.
CATAGAGGGTCATATCTTGTGTAAGACTATGGTGGATACCGACGGGTAAACGACACGAGGATTGGGCGACCAACTCGACAGCTTTGAGCCAATGACAGGAGGTTATTCTCTACTCAACAACGCAGATTCGGGAGCTGTGAAATTGTCTGCTCTATCAAGGAAACCGTCCATGAGTTCGCCTTCTCTCGCATCCCTGACCCAGCCCTGTGAGACAAAGACATACATAGGGGAAGCCAATCAGAGGCACCCAAAACGCGGCGCTAATATATAGTATGTTGCACTCACATCAAGCATGTTGAGGATTTAGACAATAGCAAAGTTCCACATTGTGCACTCAGCTTGCTACATATTCCCATCGATCATAACACAAGCCCCTATTCACGATGTACTTGAACATCGTCCATGACACAAATGTAGCACTAGTACTCAGGCCCTAAGATTTCTTCCTCGCTTGGCTTGCTTCTCATCGCAGATGCCTTGTTGGTGCTTCTCAAGCCTTACCTTCCATTGGATTTGGATGAGCTGTCGCTCGCCTCAGTTGTAACAGGCATGGCTCTACCTCCAATTGTATGCAGCTCTTTAGCAAACTGTGCCACATCGCTGCCTTGACCCTGCTTCTGGTACGAACGGCTTGTCGAGCCTCGGATCCTTTCATATAATAGCCCGATGATGAGGATAACAATGCTGACCATTGTGGCCATGGTCTCGACGGCAGACCAAATGGTCAAGGAAATTATTTCATCTTACCAAACGAAGTCGGATACCGAAAAAGAGAGAAAACAAAAACACCCCAAAAAGGGCAAGTTAGCACTGACGGTGGCTTAGAAGTATAATTGATGGTGTCTAAGCCAGTGATTCCCACTGTTTTGATGATGCCAGCCACTCTGGTAATAAGTAGCCATCAACTTGCTTTCATGAAAAACGTTGGTGTAACACCACTCACAGGAAATCCAGACCAACACTGCCAGCAACAGTGATGTTATCTCGCCTCAGCATATCCAGCGCCCAAATAAACGTGCAACGGAATGCAGCATACGAGGAATTGACAAGAATGCACTACAATAGGAAAATTCCAGCCTCGTTTCATTAGCCAGGGTCGTGGGAGTTGTTGAGCTCCGACGAGGGTGGCAATAGAGGTAAGTGGTATATCACAAGACCCTGCAACGCGCAGTGGATCCCACATGTGCCGGACTAGGATACATTGTGTCCAGATAACAATGGCGGTCGAAGTCGAAGTAATGTAGAGGGTGACCATTGAGATCCATATGGCCACCTTGTGCCGCGTAACCACCAAGACGCGAAGAAAGAGGCCATGCCAAGGCCGCCAAAGGTCTGTCCAGTCGCCTCCCAGACAACAGCTTTGTTGGTGTCATCGAGGCTCAGGTCTGTGATGTTTTGTCCATAACCGTGATTTACTGACTTCTGCATGAAGACCGCATGCAGCAGAAGGGCTGTTCAAAACTTGCTAAGAAATGACGAGCTTGAAAATATGGTGTGAAGACTGACCATTCATCTTCGTAAGATCTCATTGGGTGCTGGGTGATCATCCACTGTGACATATGTCACTGTCATTAACCAGTGCTTTCCCGTGCCTCTAGTCCTGCTGGAATGACAAGACCAACACTCGGGGTTGGTTGGCTCCGCAGAAAGGGCCCTAGATCATTTGCGCTGGTTTGTCTGGTCAAAAATGGGCACTTGATCTCACGTACTTCATAAGCATAGCTACTATCTTTGTTGTTATCTTCATATGGACATCTGCCATCAGATTTGTTGGCTTTCATGTCGGTCATTCTTTCTTGCCCCTTTGTTGGAATCACACATGATTTTTTTGTCTTCTGTTAGCATCGAAATTGTTGGTATCAATATCCGTGTTCACCAACACCTATGTTATGTGGTCGACTTAGACTGGTCTTGTAATCATTCTCATTCTATTAGTACATTTATAAATGACCGACGGCCCCTTGAGCTTTGTATTCGAAGCCTGTTATACCTCACTGTTGCATTTTTGGCTTTTCCTCTTCAAAACTTCTATTTTATCTTCACTCCATCCACTTTAACCATTCCAACCATTCTAACCACTCCACAATCAAGAGGTTCCGTCCCAACTATCCAGACCAATTGAGTGTTACCAATATCCGCAGCGCTGCGTCCTACTGCTGGCTCTTGTACCCCACATATAATAATGATTATAGTGCCGGGAAACCCATACTAGGAATTGCGGCATCAAGGACCAATGTCCGGAACTAAATAGCCGAAACATAACTGTGGGCCAAGCTTGCCCCGTAAATTGAATTGAGACATGAGGGACTACGATTGCAAATGCTGGTCTGCTGAAGATTTCCCTTTTTCCAGTTGCACTATACCAGTCATACCCCACAAGGTTGACCAGTCTATCATTTTGTATGGACACCAGTGCTCCTTTAAACCCTATGGACCCGAACCGTATTTGATTTCACTACGGCTTTTTTTTCTTATTTGGGTATTGGGTTTGATGGGGCTAAGACGCCTATACAAATATACTAGCTAAGTGAACCGGATGAGCCTATACAGGAGGCCGCTATGGGAGCCGCCGGCATACTAGTAGAGTATAGCGCTGGCGAGGTGAACGATAACCTCATTTCCGGCTAGTTATAGGAACCACCTTAGCAACTTGATACGTGACCCCATGGGGGTTACCCTGTAGCGGTAGATAAGATAGATAAGATAAGAGCTATAAAAGAGCTCTGCCAGGCCAGAATAACTGACTGGCCAACCTTTCCTACTACAATAATTCAATCACAACTAGTCAACCTTGCCCAATATGGATAGCCGGTTAATCAATCTAACGGAAGGGGATAGTGAAGTTAATTAGGTTAACTCGAGAGTTGCTTCAGTGGTTTTAGTGCTCATATCCCGTGGTTACGAACCAGGACGGACCAAATCTTAGTCAGCTTATTGCAGAACTAAGATGAGAGAAGTGACGGAGTAAGTTAGTATTTCTAATTGAAGGTGGAAAAGACGCAATGCCTGTAGGAAATGTTTTGTCCTACACGTCTAAAGCGAGGAGAAAGATCATGATTAGAACACGTAAGAGCTGATGAAGTCGTATCCTCGAAGAGCCGCCTTCCAACCCTCCGACTCGGGATCGCTGCTCAGGTCACAGATGTGCGGAGCGCCCTCGACAAGTGCCAAGCCGGCCGCAATGCCCCTATTGACCATGGCCTCATACGTGCCCCGGCTCTGTTGCCACGGAATTAGATCATCAGCCGTGCCGTGGATCAAGAAGGTCGGCGTCTGGTAGTTGGCTTGACGAATCTGCGCGAGTGGGCTGGCGGCCCTGATTTGATCGAGCGTGGGTTGCGGGAGGAGGTTCCAGTCTTTGACGTCGGAAGACTGAGCCGCGGCCTTCTTCCTGCTGACGAGCCCGCCGAGGATGACGGGGAGGGTTTGGGCCTTCCAGTTGATGTGAAGTACGATGCGGCAGCGCGGGTCAGTCAGAATGTGGGGATCGGAGAGCGGCTCCCAGGCGCCTAAGACGCCGTAATTGGTGATGGGCTCGTCTTGGACGGCTTCAAGCACATCATATTTGATGCCCCGGTCCTCAGCGCCGACGGGCTGGATTGGACAGCGCCACCACTCGTCCTCGTAGTTGGTGGCACAGTAAAAGGCTAGGATGGCTTCCGGTGGCCGCAGGCCTCGTGGGTGTGCAGTCCAAGCGAGCGACATGGCGAGCTGTCCGCCCGACGACCAGCCCACCGCTACCACTTTATCGCCGTCGATCTCGAGACCTGGCCGTTTGAGTTTGATATGAGGCAACGTGTTGCGAGTCCAGTGGAGGGCGTCGCAAACGTCCACCATCGGTCCCTCGGAGAGACTGACCTCAGGGCAGAGTCGGTGATCCAAGCTAACCGGGAGAAAGCCTTTCTCGAGCAGAAGGCGTGTCTGAGCCGGTCGAATATCCTTTCTGGAGAAAATGATATGGCTGCTCCTTCGGGGCGACTGCGTGGCATACTATAAGTGAGGAACCGGCAGGGCCAGCTAAGAGCCTGATGGGGATACAGAACGAGTGCCTCCGGGTAGTCTGTGGCGCCCACAAAGCGACGCCGGTTCGCCACCTGGAAGCAGAAGCAGCAATCCCGCCACTAGACCTCTATCTTAGTGCCCGGGCTGCTAAGTTTGAAGAACGGCTACGACTTAGCGGGAAGAGAAATCTGCTTCGCAGCGCGAGCGCTAAAGCGTCACATATACTCCGGCAGGATAGGCCGGCGAAGAGGAAGCAGGCGTCGCAGCTACTCCGACCGGCAGGGTACACTATGGAGAAGGAGGCCCGGGGCTCCGAGTGGATGAGTGAGGAAAAGGAGGTCCCGGCTGCCCTCCTCGACCACTGGAGGAAGAGATGGCTCACCGGAGCAGAGCATCACGATCGCCAGCGACGCGCTATCGCTGAGGAACCGGAGGGCCCTTCGATGCAGATACCGAAAGGGGGCAAGTATTTCGGCCTGAACCGACTGGAGGCGTCTACGCTGTGCCAGATCAGGACGGAAAAAATAGGACTAGCAGCCTTCTTATTCAAGACAGGGGCTTTTGGCGTGTACTCGCCGCTATGCCGCTGTGGCGATGCCCCTGAGACGGCAGAGCACGTAATCCTCTTTTGCGGGCTGTTGGAAGGAGCGAGGGAACGATTACGGGCCGCCATCGCACCACGGCCACTATACTCTCGCAGAGACCTCGCAACGGCAACAGGAGAACCAGTAGTTAGTGGGACTATTGTAAGATGGCTGCTAGGGACGGGTCGGACAGCTTCAAGGCCCAGATAGCATCGATCTTCTCAGGGGGGACTTTGTTGGTAGGTTGAGAACCAACGTAGTATGGTAGTGAACGCAACGCAGTCGCCAATAGGGCGAACCGACGACGCAGCGTATGTATTTAGTCCAGCCATTAGGGCACGGTTTGACATACGGGAGTACTAATAGAGGTACCGGGGGCTTCGAGCCTACGGCGTATTTAATAATAATAATAATGATATGGCTGCCTCCGTGGATCATCGAAGCTTGACATGGGTCAGTGATGGAGTCGAGTGAGTGTGGGTAGGCTTATTTCGTACCGACGGGCATTTTCTTATTTGGGAACTCCCCATCAACGGGGTAGTAGACATCGGCGTGGATCTCCTGGTCTCCTATTTTCTTGTACACAACCGTCTCCAAGGCCGCCTTGACCGTCTTGACCGTCTTTTTGGCTGGAAATGCGCCAATGACACGTACCGTCTTGGACTCAGGCGCAGCACCGTCCGTCCACAAAACCTCGTTAAACCCTGCCCCTCTCATCAGCCGCGCCCTGTGCTCTTCGTCGACCAAAGCGTGCGTGCGGCCGTCCTCGAACAACCACCAACCTTCGAAGAGGCCGACGACGATGTCAAGCCAGAACATGTTTTTCGTGATCTCGACCAGCGTCAAAGCCCCGTCTTCGCGGAGCATCTTGCGCAGGTGAAGAAGCGACGAATCCAGATTTCTCGTCGCGTGGATGCAGTTGGTCGCTATGATGCAGTGGAAGGCGCTCTCATACTCTGCCTTGGGCGGCTTCTCGACGTCGAGGAGCTCGAACGACATGCCGTCGACGCCGTTGAACTGCTTCCTCGCGGCGGCGACGAACGAAGCGGAAATATCGGTGAAGACGTACTCGAAGGGGATGCCGTGGTTCTTCAGGTGGTTCACGATATACCGAGTTGTGCCTCCGGTCCCTGCGCCGATTTCAAGAATGCGAAACTTGCCACTACCTGTCGCATTGGTAAAGGCTTTCAGCAAAAAGTCACCGAGAAGAAGGGTGGGCGTCCTCAGGAGCGGCCAAAATTCGTACATGTCTTCCAGCGTCTTCTTGGTTTCTCTGTCGCCGAAGACTATCTGTAGGCCGTCCTTGTCGCCGACTAAGCACGCGGCCATCTGAGACGCAACCGTCCTCACTAGATTGTTCACATTGGCGTGCTGTGGGTAGAGGCCGATGATTTGCTGGTAGATAGCTTCGGCAGGGATGGAATCAACAGGGACGTCGGTTCGAGAGAAACCTTGGTTCGAAGATAAAATGAGCTTCCCATCCTCGAGGATGCGATAAAGCTGGCGTACAAGCTTCTTATGCTTGTCCAAAGTTCCAACTCGAGGAACGGAATCGCCAGCCCGCAGCTCCTTTAAGTCGCATCCAATTTTGGTAAATGCTTCTACGACATAGGCCAGAACCAGTCGCGCCTGGTGCGGGTACGCTTGAGCCCAGAAGCCGAGGGCTTGGGTGGCTTGGGCCAGTTGGTCGTATCCGAACCTCGTCTCCTGAAAGGCATCAAGTGCTGAAGTGATGGTGGGTCGATTCAGATTCACCGTATTGGGTGGTTCAGGGTTAACGATCAAGGCTTTGTTGGGCATGCCCACATCGGCAATACCGGAATCGGTGCTCGGCGAAGGTGGTGAATCCAAGCCGTCATCTTCACCACCGACACCCAACTTCTCATCCACATGGGTGACGAGGGTTTGGATGTTGGGAAAGAATAGAAAGCTCGTCAAATCTATCGTCAGGCCCAAGACGGATCGAATGTCATTGAGGACCTCGGTGGCCATGAGCGAGTCGATCCCAAGTTCATCGAGCGTCGAATCGTCCCTTAGCTCCTCGAGCGGGATGTCGGTAACACTACTTAGGACCTGACGGAGTTCTGGGCGCTTGCTGGAAGACTTCCTGGTCGGAACGGCTGGAACGGCAGGAGCAGTTGATTTGTCAACCGCATGAACCACAGGCTTCTCCAGGGTTGTGTTTGCCACCCCAGACTTGTTGACGCTCTTCAGCATGCGGGCAGGTAACGCCTGCGGCATCTTGGAAAAGCGGAAGCCGAACGCCGCCATGACCATCTTCTTGCTTGCGGCCTCAAAGACGTAGGCATCTGACGACGCATCCGCCTCGCCGCCCTCGCTCATGTTGGAGTAAACGATCCACTCTTTCGCGTCTGGATTGAAGCCCCCGCCCATTTCAATATGCTCTATCTTCATGCAAACCAGAACATCTTCCATGCTTGGGTTGTTGAAGTAGTTCACCACGAACCCGGCGAACTGCATGAAGCTATCGGTCATGGGGGTATCGCAGAGGCGTTGGTCGGCTGGGTCGTTTGTGTTCGGAGTAATGGCCACCTTACCAGCGGCTTCCATGCGCACACAGGCTACTTGCTTGATGCCTCGGAAAGCTTCACCATAGTGGACGACGGTGTTGAAAGCACGATATATGTGATTTCCTTGTATCTTCTCGGCATCGGGATGATTTAACAGCTCCTCATACCGGCGGTGGCCTGTCAGAGACTCGAATCGCTTGAACTCTTGGGCGGCCTGCGCATCATCACGCTTCTTGAGGCACACTCTGCCAGTAGATTGTTCAAAGGGTGCGGCGATAGGGCCCCCGGTGGCCTGAGTGGTCATGGAAAAGGGCCAAGAGGGACGTACATCCTCGAGGCGCTTCAACGTGAGCATGATCTCTTTTGTTGTATCTTGGCCAATTGGAGACTTCATCAAAAGGTCATTGACAGTGGGCACGTATTTCTTCGCTTCGGTGTCTTTTTGAAGGAACAAGGCCGCGCGGGCGACAACCTCGAAATATAACGATGCCGGAGCGAGCGTTTGCCCAGCCATGACGTGTCCGCCCAACATGGCCTTGAAGCGATCGGCATGGGGATCGATTCGGAAAACCGCCTCGTTCTCCGACTTATCCTTGAACCGGAGGAAGGAGAGAAGTTGATTCGTCTCTTCCACGTCTACGGCATCAGACTTCGCCTCCTCCTCAAGACCTCGACCCGTGAATGGAAGCCAGTGCCGCGTCTTCTCGAATTGGTGCGGTGGCAGGCTTAGATACCCATACTCTGGCTTCTGATCTCTGTGGATTGCCCAGTATTGTGTTGCGTACCCGTTTCTCCAGAGATCAATGGTCACGTCCGCGAGAGATCCTTGCCCATTGGATGAAGTGAGCTGAGGAGATAGGAATGCATGGCACTGAGAATCTGGCACGGAACCTTTGACGAGCTGGATGACCGACGACCTGCGGCCTGCTTCTATCCATGTGCTCTGCGGGAACCGCTTGGCGAGCCTTTCTATCGCTCGTTGGAAGAAGACGGGACGTCTTGTATGCTCTGAAACAATGTCGAAGTCGGGTTAGGTTATGCTTTCGACGTCATCACAAGTCTCGAGGTGGAGGCTTGGGCTTTTCCACACCAATTCCTTGGCCAAAGCAGTGAGATGTGGCAGCATTGACTCGGTAAATTTGGAATGGAAACCATGTGTGACTTTGAGTCTCTTGGTGCGAACCGAATCCCGAAGAAGCAGCGTATTTGCAACATGCTGCTCCAGGGCATCGACAGCCTTGGAAGAGCCCACCACAACATGGCTCCTCGGACCGTTATAGCAAGCAACCTCAACATAGTGGTCGCCGTGCTGAGTCCTTAGTGACCGAATAACTTGGTCGACGGTCTGACGGTCAGCCTGCAAGAACATCATTGATCCTGGCTCAGGACCCCAGTGCTTCATCATAATGGACGCTCTTCCTGCGACCAATGCCAATGCATCAGGGAGAGACAATGCGCCTGAGATGCATAATGCAGTGAGCTGACCGAAGCTGTGACCAACAACTGCGCTGATCTTGAGTCCACAATCCATCCACGCCTTAGCGGAAGCATATTGGATAGCAAAAAGGGCCGAGTGCAGAGTCGTCAGGTTTCTTACTGGCACTGTTTGGAATATGGAGGGGTAGAAGCTTTCCAGCCCCCTGGAGATGAGAAGGTCGTTGCAAAAATCGAGGTGATAACGGAACACTTTGGAGGAACGGTAGATGTCGTCCGAAAGGCCGATGAAGTTACTCTCCTGACCTCCGAATACAAGAACCACAGGCTTGGGCTCTGCAGCTGTTTGTATGCCTGAGCCATATGATGACGCTGCTTGAAGCGTCGACTCAAGGTCCTGGATATTGCTCACGGTCTTCGAAAGGATGTAAGGCAGCGCGTGGTTCGCTCGATCAGCGAGATTGAAAGTCAACGACGCCAGCATGTCTGCAGTCTCCGCCTTGCCGTCCTTCAGCCAAACTAGCAACTTCTTGCTGTACATGGAGAGACTGCTCGCGGAGCCAGCCGAAACAAAGAGTGGATATTTCGAAAGATGCACAGGGCTTGCTGGAGTGCCTGAAGATGGCTTCTCGCGAATCATGACGGCCGAGTTACTGCCAGCCGCACCGTGGCTGTTGACACATGCCAAACGGAACGGAGGGTTCCAGGGTAACGTGTTTCGAGGTATCGCCATCTGGTCCTGATCAAACGGAGGGATTTTGGGATTCAGTGCGTTGTGGCTCGCCTGCGCGGGGATCTTTCCGTGCTTCATCATCAGCAGAACTTTGATCAGGCCGACGACACCGGCAGTAGCCTCGGTGTGTCCGATATTGCCCTTGATGGAACCAAAGTGTAGGAGGTTATCTCTTTGAGGGCCGCCAAAGGCGTCGCGGATACTGCGGACCTCGACCGGATCGCCAACCCCGGTACCGGTACCATGAGCCTCAACGTAGGACACGGATACCGGCTCAACGCCACCGAGCTGCATCACCTTCTGGTACAAGTCTATTTAGAGGCTGAATGCGGTACCGTAACATGGCTGTAATTGTGGTTCTGGTTGGCTGCAGACCCCACGATGACGCCGAGGACGTTGTCGTTATCTCTGATGGCATCGGAAAGCTGCTTGAGAACCACCACGGCCACGCTTTCACCTCGGCAATAGCCATCAGCGGCCGCGTCAAATGGCTTGCACTGCTCAGTGGGGCTCAGAAAGCCTGCCGCGTGCAGGTTCTGGTAATCGAATGGACTCGAAATCACATTGGTGCCACCGGCGATGGCTCGAGAACACTCTCCAGACCATATCGCTCGACAGGCCGTATTGATGGCGACGAGTGATGACGAGCAAGCGGTATCAATGGTCAATGAAGGACCTGTCCACCCGAAGTAATGGCTCATGCAGCCGCTGATGAAACATCTTGAGGTTCCAAGTGTAGCATACGCAGTGGCGGGATGACACGAGACATTGTCGTAATAGTTGTTCATGACAGCTCCGATGTAGCAGCCATAGTCGTCTGGTTCCGTCGTCGACGAAGCGCCAAAGTAGCCAGCTGACTCCAATGCCTCGTACACGACCCGAGCAGGATTCTCTGCTGCGGATCCCAGGCAATAGCCTCACGAGATGATTTCTTGAAAAAGCGGTGGTCGAATGCATCTGGGTCTCGAAGAAAGTTGCCCCACCATTTCGTCTTTGCGTAATCTTCGGTTTGGGGTAATCGGAGTCGTTCAACGGGCGCAGGCTCGACCATTGTCTTACCTTCAATATCAAATCCCAAAGCTTGTCGACCGAGTCCGCACCAGGGAACCTTCCAGCCATTCCGACGATGGCAATGGAATGGGAAGGGTATGGAGGTGAGTAATGCGATCCATTCATGACACCATTGACTGGCAATGCACCAAGAGGCTGCTTGGAATTTAATCCTTTCAGGTTGCTCAGAGCGAGTACTTGGAGGGATGAAGTTTGGACCAGAGACGACGGAATATGATTTCCAAATCCCGCAAATGCGACCACCTTGTTGGATTCGGGCAGCTGAAGAACGGAAGACTTTAGAGTCGCATACCAGTCCGCTGTTTTCAACAGCGTGTTTTCGAGAACAAGCCGAGTCAATGAGCCTTCGGAAATAATCTCACCGTCGATGGTTGATCGTACAGGGGCATGAAGCATCTCCGCGGCCGGAAAATTCAGCTCTTCAGAGCGCAGGATAAACTTCATGAGCTTCTCCACGGCATATGAGTGACCAGCGGTGTGGAAACGACCATGCACATAGACTGTCTTTGCACGCAAACCCCGATCGCGAACTTTGTTGCTCAGGCCATCCAGATCGGTGGCTCTAATAGTGACGGTCACACATGCGCTGTCGTTGATGCTGGAGATATATGCCTGATAAAACTAATTAGAGACTCCAGATAAGTATTTCTGTGGAGGAGAAAAGCTGCTGACCTACCTCCGAATACGATCGAATGATGTTTCCAACCTCAGTCTTCTCCTCGACGTTACCTTCCCTCCAGCGGATAGCCACGCATGCGTTTTTGTTTGGCTCATGGGAAAAGATGCCATCGTGGTCAACATATGCTCCTATGCACACGGCAAGACGAAGCCCAACAGCAGCAGCAGAACCAAGGTCAGCTTCGCTCTTTGGACTAGCCACAGCAATGGCACTGAGAAGGCCAACGCAGAAGCCCTGAATCCCACCAGATCGGACGCTTCCTAGGACCTGGCGATGGGAGTCGTTGCCGAGGTGTTCAAGGTAGCGAGCATACTGGCTGATCTGGAGGAGAAGGGTGACGGGAAGAGCGTAGTGATTGGGTGAATCACGTTGATGGTGAGGAAAAGAGCCGCCATCTTGGATCCATTGACTTAGATTACCTAGATACTTGGATCCAGGGACCTGACGCATACTGGGATCGAAGTCAACAAGGCTTTGCCAAAATTGAGGCAAGGCAGTCACTGCATCCTTGAGAGCGGATAGTCGAGGGTTGCTGATGAGCTCTTGCCGCAAGTCTTGTAGTCATTCTTCTGACGGAAACTCGGTCTGCGGCCCGAAAACCAGCAGTGAGGGGAGATCTATCATGGATGTCATTCTCAAGATATGTGGCAGTAAACCCGGAGATTGTGTTAGAAAATAAGAAGATGCTAAACTCGGCGCCGATGGTAAATGTGGAATGAGCTTAAAAATCGTGGAATCAACGTTAATATAGAGAAACAAGGACTGGAGAGTCACTCAATCTATGGGCACTTTCGTCTATATCACAAAGGATTAGATCCTAGCTACTGTTGTTTCATTTCTCTACCACCAATTACATAGCGGGAGTATTCAGTAAACTCAAGACGTAATACTACTCTCCCGGGCCCACAATATGGCCCATCCGCAATTGGTTGACGATTGAGATCCTAATCACCTCATTCAACTTCGATCCTCTCGCCAATACACGTAAATGGTCTGTTGCAGAATCTCATTGCAGTAACGTCATATAATCTAGCTGCACCGCTATGATTATCTGCAGTTGGAAAGCCTCAGATTTAGTTCAAGGTAGTTCGATGTACACCCAATAGGGTAGTTATGAAAGGACTTATACATGGGTATGGTTACAGGCTCTGCTTCTGTCACATCTACCGCATATGCCGTGTCCGCTGGACCTTGCTCAAAATGATTGGCCAACCCTGGTTCAGCCAGAAGATATGCTTGTTGCGGAGTATTTAGTAAACATAGCAGCTATCTGTATAGGATAAAAAGTGAGGTCACTGACGGCATTATTCATATGCTATTTCGGCAACTGCTGAGCATTGAGCTATTATCCCAGCTACTATGAATAGGGCCAAGCCACCAGCAGAGCCACCAATACGACCAAGCTACTAACACGGCCATCATCAGTCGCCATGGCACAGACAGAAATGGACTGCAGCATGATGCTGACATGCAGAAAGGCGGTCTCCAACACCCCTGATGCAGACTTGCAGAGAATTGGTTTACAACAGCCTTGGTGCTGACATGCAGCAAGTAGGTCCACAACATCCCTGATATTGACATGCAGGAGTCGACGTCACTAGCCCACGTCCAGAGTTACCATTTAGGGATAGAATCTATAATATTAAATACGCCGTAGGTGTTAACCCTCGGTACCTCTACAAGTACTCCCTTAAGGGGCTATAGATGATATAGCGGGCCCTTAAGCCGCGTCGGGCGGTTATACAGGTAAACTTGTAGCCAAACGACTACTAAACCTCCTGTCCCTCCCTAAGTCTGTGCTACAACCCCTGCCTGAACTACCGATAAGCGTGGTAATGTGGCACTTAAATTCGTCCTCAGGGGTGGGATGCTGCTGATGTGCAGAAGATGCTCGACTATTTTTTTGTCGCGACAAGTCGTAGTATCTGCTAATTGGGGTTCTCGTCGAGCGTATACATCTCAACCATACGCTCAAGTGGATAGACCGTAACGTGGTCTAGACGCTCGCAAGAATCGCGGCGAGAGGGCGTGCTGCGCGCCTTCTATCGTGAGGGGACGGGTTCGCCGACGAGCGTTATCGGATAGGCGAGGTCCGATAAGGGGCCGGATTAACGATTCGAATTCTGGACCGGCTGTCGAGTTATATTCCGCCGACGTAGTGCTTGACGGTCGACTGGCTAGGATGCTCGTAATCCTAAACTGCACCAATCTCCCTATTATCGCTAGGTAGGCGAAGTCAACAAGGTGGGCAGCGCGCCGTAAGGGTTGACTAAACCCCCTTGTGTGTCAGCTGCGGGATTCGAACCCGCGACTCGTCACCAACCCAAGTGGGCGAGGCTCAAATCGGGACTTATCTACCAGCGAAGTGACCAACTACACCAGCCGACAATAGAATCTATAACAAAAACACCCATAGTATGCACATTCCGCAGAATCCCAGCTGCTGGGTTCTGGTTGCCGTTAGTTCGAGATATCCTTTCAATGAGAAGATTCGGATAACTAGTATAAAGCTTTACTATGATTGCTATAAATTATTTACTCCTAAAGCGAGCTAGCTACCTACAAATTACACATTAAACGCTTTATTTCCGACATTTATAAATTAAAAAAGGAAAACTTTCAAAACTTATTTTATGTCCTCTACAAGTAAATATAACGTAGTCCACAAGCGAACGGGTCACCCAACCGAACGGGTCACGCCCATAGCAAAAAATAGAACTAAACTTTCTAACTTTACCACGCAACTAATTCTCGATGGATTCTGCTCAAAAAGAATCTCAATTACTCCTTGCAACTCAGGCTATCAGAAATGACTTAACACTTAGTATCCGACGTGCTGCAACAATCTACAAAGTCTCGAATACTACTCTCCAGGCGCGTCTTCAAAAACGTCAATCACGTCGCAATATCGAAGCTAACGGTCGGAATTTCACAAAACTAGAAGAAAATACGATTATTCAAAGGATAATTGAGCTAGATTCGCAAGCATTTCCTCCCCGGCTAAGTGCTGTTGAAGATATGGCAAACCGACTGCTACGCGACTCGCATATCACAAAGGAGGACTTTCTTCCGGCATTTTGCGACGCGTTCAAGAAGAGCCTGACCGAAAGCAATATTCGTGCAGGCTTTCAAGGGGCTGGGCTTGTGCCTTTAAGCCCAGATATTGTTATTGAGAAGCTGGATGTGAAATTACAGACTCCAACGTCCTCCCGGCCCCCTACGCGGGAAACCCTTCCTTGGGCTTCTCGGACGCCAAACAACCCAACCGAGGCTACTTCGCAATCCGAATTTATTAAATCTCGAATTTCCAGGCATCAAAATAGCTCCCCGATGTCAATTTACGATGCTATCGATCAGTTTTCGAAAGGAGCGCGGAGTATTATGCATAAGATGGCTTTACTCCAAGCTGAGGTCGCGGAACTTCGAGAGGCAAATGCTCTAATTAGCAAGCGGCGCAGGGCCAAAAAAACACGAGTACGGCTTGGAGGATCACTTAATTCACAAGACGTACAAGATCTTCAAGATCAAAAGGACGTTGCGCAGCAAGTACAGCAGGAAATGCGTGGAAATAGCGCTGGATCAAATCGTGGCCAGCCACGGCAACGGCGCTGTGGCGTATGCGGGAAGACCGGGCATAATGCGCGAACCTGTCAGGTAGAGATAGAATCATCTGGGCAAGAGTATTCTGAGTAGTTTCAATTGATTTACGGCGTTGTGGTTGCGAAATCGTGTTGAATTCCATGTTTTGCTAGTTGGCGTGACCCGTTCGGTTGGGTGACCCGTTCGCTTGTGGACTACGTTAACTCGTTTTCGCTATTCTATTTCTTATTTGAGTATCACAAACGGGTATCCAATCCCTCATAAGTTACTAGCTTGTAGGTTCGTACCGTAATCTCCAATCATGCGAAGTTTCTTTTTTAGAAGATCGTGTCCAAATAAAAATAACGTACGGATAGCAGCATTATTGATCCCATGGGATCTAGATGCCAGATTCTACGACAATTTCTGAATCCTACTCAGGCCCAGGCATCAAGCAAGAGCAGCGGGTTGGTATGATGATCTGCATAAATAGTGAACTTCTCTCCCATCTCACTACTTACGCGGCATACTCAATTCATTCTCTTATAAAGGACGCAGACACTCATTTATTCTTGTTTTCAGCGTTATGCTCTTCGCTTCATTTCTCGCGGCGGTCGCCTTTAGCGGCGTGGCATTCGGGGCCATCGACTTTGAAAACTGGGCACCACCAGGGGACGGAGACGTCCGAGGTCCTTGCCCAGCCCTCAACAGTCTGGCGAACCACCATATCATCCCACACGATGGAAGAAATCTAACCGTGCCGCTGCTGGTGGATGTTCTTGGCAAAGCCTTCAACCTCAGCCCAGAGTTGGCGACCGTCATCGCTCAACTCGGCATTGCCACCAATGATCCCAGCGCTGACTTCTTTGATCTGCCTAACCTCAACAAGCACAATGCTTTCGAGCACGACGCATCCCTATCACGTGTCGACTTCGCCTTTAGCGGTGAAGAAAACATCGCCACATTTGACGAGGCTACTTTCCGAAGATTCTTCGATCCCTTCAACGGCTCCGAGTACATCGGCCTTCAGGCCGCAGCTGCTGCTCGCTACTCTATGGTCCAATACTCCCGGGAGCATACGCCTGGCTTCACCTACGAATCTCAGCACCAAATCACGAGCTACGCCTGAAAAGTCTGTCTGGTTTGGTGAGGGACCACCGCTGAATAACGCCACGACTTTTGACATTCCAGAGTGCCCCAACAAAGCAAGGAGACGGGGAAGGTTTTAAGACTCTGAGATCTTATTCAAGATGAATACTTATCGAAAGACAATAGGGGTGATAGGTTATCCCAAGGGGGTTTTCCCTGTAGCTATAGGTACGATAAGATAGTACTAGCGCTCCGGCTGATCCCTGGCAAGGACAGTCGGCCTGAAAGGGCCCTCGGCTAGCTAGCTAACGTAGCCTTCCGAATACACACACTTTACACCCTATATGCACTCGCATTAATAGAGCTTTATAGAGATTCAGATCGCTGCAGTTCTCGGGTGTTACCATATGCTCACGCATCAGGGTATTAAGAAATTTATGGTTGAATTTAAGGTGTTGTAAATGGGGGTAAGCACGGCTACTGATTTGCTTCTGATGTGGGTGCTATAATTTGGAGTATCAAGTTAGCTAAAAGGAGTCTTTCCGCATTACAAAACAGGATATTCCAGTAAACTGGGGCAGGGTTGGCCAAATCTGCAAGCCCAATGGGTTAATACTCGTTCTCATATAGAATGTAGCATTATTACACTACTGCTTGATATTCTTTAACCATATATTCCACCTTTTTGTTGGATTGTGGGCAAGTGGTCTTGTATTGAAAGTGTTATAATCTCTGGAGAGTCCTGAACGAAGTGAACGGCGGCCATAAGGGCCTTATATAGACAGGAATGACTGATGCCTGTCCTATATGCAGGACTTGTGTGGTTCGATAGGTGGTGGTCATATGTCCTTCCATGACTCGCAGTATTGATGTAGTAGCCTTGAAGGTCCAACACTTTTTCTAATCCAGAACCCCTATCATAATTTACAAACCCAACCATTTAAACCCAGAGACAAGCTTCCTACCCTTTATACCATCATAAGTTCGTTCCTACTTCAAGTGAACTGAGTATCAATAGCAAAACGACATGCTGTGCCCCTCAAATATCCCACCGCTCCCTTAAGCAGTCTCAGTTCGCACAAAGAATCCAGCATCAGCCGTCTCAAAGAACTGGAGACTCCCATTCTCAGTCTCGCTCGCAATCCTGAACTCGAACACCAGATCACTCGTTGCGGCGAAGTTGGCGATGACGGTATTTACGGCTGTGGTGATCTTTCCACCAGACACAGGCAACGGCCCAGCAGTGCCGATCTTGGTTCCCAAGCCGCCCGAGGTGCGCGTGTAGATGTCGATGGCGGCAGCACCCGATTGAGAAATGGCAAAGCCGGCGGGGAACTTGGCGACGAGCGAGGCGGTTCCTTTAGCCCCCGACGGCTGGAACTGGAGTATTTGGTCCTCGTAGTAGTCTGGGGGACTTGCCGCGGCGTAGAAGCCCTCATCCGAGACGGTGGACCAGAAGGTATAGTCGCGGCGCTCTACGGTGGCTGGGCTGCTGGTGGGCAGGGCGGTTGCGGTGAAGCTGAGGACCGTGATGAGGACAGCTGAAAGTTGCATTTTGAGGATGGGTAGAGTAGACTATGATGTGAGAGGTTGGGCAATTGAGAGATTCAAGATATATAGTATGTAGCTTGGACTTGACTGAGGATGCATGGCACAAATTAACTTAACAATAAGCACAATGTGTTCCTTATATACTTGAGGTTTACTTGTCTTCATCGTGATATATCACATTTGCATGCCTCAGTCGGCGTCCGTCCCGCCTTCCCGTGCCACCATGGACAAGGTAAGTGAAGAAGGTAATTCGACACGCTGTGATTCGATGTGAACATTACCTCGTACTCAGCTTACAGACCTTCGGTGTGTTCGGTGTCAGCATCCACCTGCGCGCCAATGTCAGATATGGCCGGACCCTGGTGACCGGTAACGAATCAGAGAATCAGAGAATCGCCATGGCAGACGAGCCAGGTATGTCGCGATCCTTGCAATGCATGGATTGCATGCGCTCAGTGGAAGTTTTATGGCTCACAGGCCGGGCCACCAGGTTCTTCGAGGTTGCATAAGGAGGTTCTAGAATCAGATAACAAATAGATGGAAACGTGTGGTACGATACTCAAGATTTATCATGTGTTGGCTTGCAAATTTGCAGCGGACTGAAAAGTGAGCTGGTTGCATCATTGGTTCCTATCGACCACCTGCCCGATGCCACCATTCTCTAGAGCTCTAGCTTTTCTGTGCTAAAATTGAGTGCAGGATATCTCATAACCGGTGAGAATATCGGCCGAGTGGCTTTTGGAAATTCTCGTAACTGATGTAGTACCTTCCAACTACTACGTCTTGGCGTAAGTTGAAGCCCAAGTTGGCATCGTGCATGTTCATTGCCAAGACGCAAACATGCGCTCGCTTGGCTATCAAAATCTTTCCAGGGATTATAAAGAGGATTTATGTCGGAGGGCACGGCGTAGACCGTTCGCCAATCTCTTCTAGGCAGCTGCAATGTGCTGCCAGGGGCTGCGTGGCCTTACTAATCAATAGCATGACTATGCGGCTCGTTGAGGCGGATATCGGCTATGATGATGATCCTGGGTAGCCGCGATAGGCGAAAACGAATTCATCCTTAGTGTCTTGGCTTGCAGGGGAAGGAATTCCATCCAAGTGTTCCGTTCCAATAGAATCTTAGGCTCCCTCGCGTACTCGTGTAGGAGCAGAATAGTTGGCCTCGCCCCGGGTACTCCCGCACGATACAGGGTGGTGAATAATCATGCTGACATGGTGCCAGTCACAATCGTCTGATACTCCCACAGTTCCCATCAATATTCACCACGAGCCCTGTACGGCCTTTGTCACATACCGAACCATTTACAGGGTCCGGCTTCTCTCTCATCGACACACACAAAGTCGCACATCCTCCAAATTAGGAAGAATGCTTCGAAGTGTGACGGAAAAGTAGCACACGAAGATGACATGTCGCGAGCTTCGAAACTTCTACGTTATATATAGAGACTCTGGAATAAAGGCGATAATACGCAAGGAGTGAAATCCAAATCCGCGGTTGGAGATGTTGAATTGAAAGATACTTCTGAATAACCTCACACAATTACTTGTGAAGAAAGGCTTTTGTGGCTCTGAGTTACTCATGGCTGGTGAATCAATTCCAGCCTCAGGAGGATCCATTAGTTCAGTTCAGAGGCCTATATATTGCTGCCCTTTTACGGGTTCTTGTGATGGTGCATTTGCAATGTGATAATCACCTCGTCTTCTCATGTGTAACTCGAAGCCTGTCCAATTGTCGTCTGAGATGTGGTAATAGTCGAATATCCAGCGAGCCTAATAGCTCACTACACAAATTGTAGTTTCTTCACCCAGCAGAAAATATCCCTAAGGTTTAATCAAGAACCATACTTAAATGCAAGAAAGGCCCACCACACCATGCCATCCCATTGAAGTCATTCTCGACTAACTCAGTTTGTTTGTGCACTCGGTCTAGAAAGTGCCAGTTTCATTGAACCCGAGAGCGAACCATGATATCACCACTATTGCAATAACTACAAAGAAAGCAATGACATTTAGGATTCCCGCTGCCTTGGACTCCTGCTTCGCTCTAGTCTGAAAATTACTACGATTGTCTTGGCGCACATGTAAGAACTTGCGTCAGATCAGCGCCGCTTAGAATCCACACGAAAATCGGCACGCCCCAGACACTCACCGTTGTGGTCCCTTTCGATACAACGACTACGTTCGGAATGAAAGATATCATGCCTCCATACGACGCCAAGAAAGGTGTATTCATGTGGAACAGCTCACAATACGCATTTATCCATCAATAATAGCGCGTTTTACGGGTTTGGTCGTGACCGGCTGGCTGTTGTGGAGTGGGCGAATAGCCAATCCCAGGGGCGATTGAGGCGAGCAAACCCTCGAATAGGAAGTGGAACAGGTAACAGGAGCCCCATATTTGACTCCAGGTCACCCTCCAAGTGTTAACAGTTGGGCGGATTGAACGACCGCCACAATAACCAGAATGAGCCAATACAGCCCGTCGTGGACGACGTTCGGGTTTCGGCTCGATGCTTCTTTCTTCGCGGTTTTGCGGTGTGCTGAAGGCCTACGGACGACAACTTCTCATCTCACCCGCTCTTGATGATGGCCCATAACACCAAGACTGAATCCGTTGCAAACAATTGGTGAAGCTCGAAGCCAGAAGGCACGTCGTAGTCAAACATCAGAGACCCTGCTGAAAAGTACCTACCCGATGGATAGATACCACCTCTTCAAGAAACTTTGTCTAAGAACCCTATTTTACTCTGGTTCAATTACTCAAAGTCGCATCAAGGGCTAAGGAAGCGTGAAAACTAAACCTCTGAATCCAGTGGGAGTACCTGCGTCTCATCATCGATCATCCCTGTCTCACTGGCCTATATATAATACTGTTTATTATTTTGTAGGCATGCAATGGACTATGCAAAGGACTATGCAAAGCTTACTTTTCAATATATAATCAGAATCTAGACAGGTGAGGACGAGTAAGCGTTGAGGCTACAAACAGATCTGCACTTGCTACGTTTGTGCAAGAGCTATTTAACAAAAACAAGATCGATGGAACGCAGTTTGACTACTTCAATCATATGCAATCCCTTTGCATATGTGCTCAAACTATTTGCTATAACACGTCCACTGGATCCCATTCGTGTCCCACCCAAGTACCACCACTCCTGTTTGTATGCATCATAGAGCAGCTTTGGTTCCGAATTCGCATCAACCGATCGTCGTACGGTTGTGTAGTGTAGTGGTTAGCACGTGGGATTTTGATTCAAAATAAATATTCCCGAGTCGGGAGTTCGAGCCTCCCCACGACCTCTTCTTTTTCATTGCTCTCATGCTTTTGTTCAGTGCCAAAGCAGCAAATTGACAGAAAGTAAACCAAAAGAAATCTTTTTGCTGTCTCCATTTGGTGTGAGCTACGAAGTACGTTGAAGGTGGTTCTTCCTCCAAATGCAATTAGATACCCCACTAAGGTGCGATAAGCCGATAAGGCTTTAAGCATCACCCAAAAGTAAACATCTTGGCGCCGAATAGTTGGAGACGGTATCAAACATTTGACATTGTCTCCATCGCGGCCAGCAGGTCTCACTAATAGCCCCTTGCCACCCCTCGCTCGTTCTATTCTCAAAATGGAGTCTGCAGTTGCTGCACACCACCGCAAGATCGAGCTGCAGGCCCCGGAGGACCTCACCTACCTCCTGGCCAACGTCCGACGCGCCGCGACATCGCGAATCGACGAGGCCTTCCCTCCCGTGGATGGTGAACAAGGCGAAGATGAGCTGCGCACGCGGATAGAAGAGCTTGTGACCGAGGTACTTCCCCCTTTTCCCATCCCTTCCTCCCCTTTGACCCGTAGCTTTCACAATTTCAAGCACCCAGCTAGGTTACTGACACATACCTACGCACTTACAGTACATCACCAAAACATTCACCCTCGCCGCCCCCAACCTATCCATTAACGGCCTTCCCATCTCCCACACCCACGAAATTCTCTCCGGCCGTGCCCCCACCTCCACCACTGACCCATCCCAACCCGAAGAAGTCTTCGCGCCCTTCGACGCCCGCCTGCGCGCCCGCGTGGAGGATCTCACGCGCGAAGAGGAGGACCTCCTCCGCGACATCGCCGCACTGAAGAAATCCGTTCCTGCTACCGCGGCAGCGCACTGGAGCGACTCGGTGAAGCGGGGGATCCAAGCGGACGAGGAGGCGCTGGCGGCTTTGAAGGAACAGATCAGCAGCAGCAGCAGCAGTGGTGAAGCGGATGAGAAGGGGCAAGACAACGATTTGAAGGAGGTGATCAAGATGTTGGAGCGGCAGGAGGGGGTGCAACAAGGGTACGAGAGGGCGGTCAGGGGGCTGGGGAGGTTGAAAAGGGAGATGCCTTCTGTGGCGGCCAAGATGGAGAGGGCAAGGGGGGCCGGAGGCTATGTGGTGTCGGGGCGCTGAGGGGAGGAATAGCAGTGGTAATGGTAATGATGGGACGATGTTTGGTATGGAGTCCTGGCGTTTACGGTCCTGGCAGGGCCATTTTTATGCTCTAAATATGATACCATTTGCGGCAACGAGGATATGTTTGATTGGCTGTTCTCCAGCCTCCGATGGCTAAGTCCACCATTGACACGTCGGCATGGGTGTACAACAACAGCCTGCGTGCACTATCTGTACCCTCCAAAACTTGAGATGCCTCATTTGCCTCGCTAACGAGCAAAGACTACAACGAAGCCGCAGGATCGAGGTTATGAGGTGCACATGGACTTACTTGTCTACATTGAGTAACTGATAATCATCAATATATTCGTGGTAGAATGCCATGAGGCCATGGTAAAATAATATTGATACCCACAAGCCGACACTCGAGCATCTTCTTCGTAACGGGGCACAGCTCGCTCTTGCCCCCAGTCTTAGCCAACTGAATGCGAGATGCGCGTATGAACATGGCGCTGGTAGGATTGCCTCCCACTTTAAAGAAAGCCTTCTTGTATTCCTATCAAACATCTTGGCCTTTGTCAATGGTATGGAAAGCGCGAGGAAGCGGCGTCTTCCTTCTGTATCTACTCTTTAAAACGCAAGGATCCGTATTCCTCATCCTGGTCCTCAACACCACTCAAACTCCTTTTCTAATCCTCACCTCCGCACCGACAATGTACTCCAAGCCCGCATCCCTTCTCGCAATCTTCTCTCTACGCACTTCAGGTATTAGCCTTTCCTTTATGCTTCAACCTTGGCGGGCGCAGGGATCTCAGCCTCCGGTGCACCAGCCTGGGGAATCTCGGTACCCGGAGCCGGGACGTCCGCGGGAGCAGGTGCACTCTCTTGCGCCGCAGCAGGGGCCTTCGCCTCCCCGGCACTCTTCTCCCACTTGGCGGGCTTCGCCCACTCCTTCTCCATCCACGGTCCCATATTGCTAAACTGACAGCCACCCTCGCACTCACACGAGCCGCCAAACTGCTTGGGCAGGTTCTCGGCGGGCACCTGAGCCATGAGCTCTTTCTGGTAGCCGGAGCCTAGAATGTGGATCTTCTGGACTGTGACTGGGTCAAGCCAGCCCTTGACGGCGTTCCACACGCCGCTGAAGCCCCACGGCGCGTTGATCAGGTACATGCGGCCGAGGCGTTCAGGGTAGTAGTTCTGCGACATGGCTGACGCCTGCTTGACGTAGCTGTATACCTGCGGCACCTTGGTGATGCCTACGCCCTTGAGATCCATGATGGTGCAGCACGTCTCAAGGAGCTGGCCTGCCTTGCGTGAGGCGGCGGGCAGACGCGGATCGGACAGGCGCTCGTACTCGACGGCGAGGTTGGTCAGCATGCGTTCGGCCGTCGTGATTTTGTACATGGCGGTCAGGTCGATGCCACCCATTTGCTCGATGTAGACCGGGCGGCCATCCTGCAGAAAACGGGTTAGTCAAAGTTGCTTGCTTTATTGATGGATGGGAGTAGGTAGAGAGACTTGAACGGACCTTGTCTGTCTTGTGGTAGTACTGGGGGTAGTACTTGAACAGCTCGACCTTCTCGGGATAGTCCCAGGTGGGCACCGTCTCGTCGAGGTTGGTATCCTTTCGCCACTTCTCACAGTCGACAAACCTGTCTCGTCTGTCAATCGCAATGTTCTGAAAACTCAAGGGGCGGCGGTGGACAAGGCAGGCTCACATCTTCTTGGCCAAGTTGACATCGAACTTCCGGGCTCGCAAGAATCGCAACTGAGCAGCAACTATGGTCAGCCGTGTTGCACGATTTTCAAAGCGTCTAGTCGTCCTAGTCACCGTCCAGTCGCCCAGAACTTATAGCTTGGTTTATCTTCAGATAAGATGGCGGGGCATCATACCAATGTGAGTGTGTCCAACCGTTGGGTGAAGCCTTCGGATTCCAGCAACAGGCGAAGCTGGGATACTTGAGCCTGCTGCTGGCTTGTCAAGTGGCCTGGGTGACCCTCACCCGCCTCAGGGGCAGTTGTCGGGAAATCGTAGTCATCATACTTGGGGTCCAGCTCCATGGTAGGGTTCTGCTTCGTGTCGGCCATGTTGCGATCGGTCTTATGTCTGGGGTTAAGTAGGTAGCTTCGTCTATGCACGTCGAGGGGCAGTCGAGCAGTCTTTGCAAAATCCGTCTATTCGACAGTGAAAGCAACTTTGTAAAAGAGTCAAGAGAGCAAATATTGCGGTGTGCGATGCCGTATAGCTTGCTGTAAGAATACGGAGGCGGGCCCGACCGATAATTTGCGGTGACAAGTATCTAGGGGTGGTACTGGTTAAGGATAGCGGCAATCAAAAGATGTATTTGATAGTCGTGGCGTTGCTAGGCGAAAGGCCAGCTCAGAAGTGGAAATTCGTCATAGGAATATTTATGGTCAAATCTACAGCGCTGTCTGGGCCCCAAACGACGCCTGTGCGCTGCTCTCGGTTACGTAACAGGGGTCCTCCGCATCAACTAGATGTAGACCCCGCTAACAGTAGAAAGAGCATGTGTACATAGTACGTAGCTTTATTTCGTGCCCGTGCGCCAGAAGTACGATAGAGCAAGGATAAGGCGCAAATTTGTTCAAATCAAGATGACAATGCACGAATGCATCCTTTCACAAGAATTAGGAAGCGCAGCGAATGTCCGATGTGTGCAAATGCTCATTTGGGTTGGACGGTAAGCCGATAGTTGGGATGGCTGGCTGCAGCCAGCAATATGGGCATTGTCTGACGTCAGGCCCAACAGCTAGCCCCAATTGGGGTTTCTGTCGCCCTAGCCGTCAAGCTCGTAAACCCATGGATCTTCTATCAGCAGACGATGAGATACACACTACGTGGAGTCTAGTATTATAGATATCCTCTTTCTCGAGCCGTATCTCGTAATGGCATGGGCCACCGACTTGCTCCACAATCATCTACTGCCTCACCGCCAGGGAGATTGCGACGGTCCGGTCCATCATCCGTTGGGGTGTCCGTCTCCGTCCCCTTCCTTCTTGCCTCCACCTTTGCCGTCCTCGTCCGCCTTTTCTTTCCGCTTTTGCACAACATCCCAGTTGTAAACCCGCGCTATCGCGACTTCCATGGTCTGCAATGTGTCAGTAAGTTGTTACGCAGCAGTGGCGCGGGATACCAAATAGCATTACCGTAATCTGTTCGCGCAGGAAATCCAGGTCTTCTTCGCAATTAGCAAAACTCAACTTTGCTGCCGAGAGCTTCGACTCCAAGAGTGTTTCTGCCTCGTCGATTGGGTATGACAACATGACGTTTGCCTGTGGTCCTGCCTTTAGCCGCATGGTCTCCGTTACTTCATATTGCTCTAGTTGGACGTACCCCGAGCCAGAGAAATACTTCCTCCGTTGGCGGCAACGATGCTTTGGCGTACAATGTGTCGTTGAGCTCGAACGTCGTCTCAATGGGGTCCGACTCCTCCTGTAGAAGCGTCACCGTCAGCTTTGGGTGACTCGCCTGACGCTGTCCTCTCATCACCAGCGTACCGTTCTCGTCTTCAAGAACCGGACTGTCTCGAGCGTTTTCTGGATATCCGGCATCTTGTCCTTCAGGCCTGTTACCCTCCTCTGCAAATTGAGCTCCATGAACTGGTATTTCCTGGTCGAGAGCCACGTCAGCCCTCTGGTCCATCACTAGCATGCTCTTCAAATCGGCCCGGTAGAAACCCTAACCGAGATAGAACGGGTCGCGGTCTCCTCGTAATTCGGTGTTACGCACGATATCATCTCCTGGAAGCTTCGTAGGGTCTGCTCGACCTCCTCGCGTGATGAGACATAGTCCTCGACCTTGTCGACGAACGGCGCATACGGGATGCCTCGGGGGTTCGTGGCACCGGCCTCTTTCCTACTCGAGTGTCAGTTCGAATGGCGGGCAGATGGTGACTGGAACAGTTCCTACTCGGAGGCAGCTTCCTTGCCTTTGGCGGACATGATGTTGTATATGCGCGATGATCACGTCATAGCACGATGTTCGGGAGAAGGAACAGTCCAATTGGCAACTTGCTCGGCTTGGACGAAAATAATTATGCATTTAGACGGTGAACCGTGAGGGGTGGCCAGAGCTCCAAACGCTCACCTCGGTGAAGGTGGGGTCGTAGCTTGACCGGCATCCCTCACCGAGAAGTAGCGACGCTTCTTAAGTAAATAAGAACTCTTATCTACCAGGTGAATTGTACTTCTTTGAAATTACTGCGATAATAAGGTAAAAGTAAGGTAAATTCCACCTTCAAGAGTTTGGTCCCAAAGCTGCGCCGTCAGCAACAAACTCACCTCTACGCAGCCCGCCCAGGGTTAGGGTTAGGGTCTGGCTGGGGTCGGAGTAGAGGTTTAGGGTCTTATCTACCAGGCTCATGACCCGAATGCTCTATAATTGGCTTATGGTGGAACAGAAGTAATTCATTGGTACTGAAAGATCATTCTCAAAGGAATGAACCCGAACGGGTAAGGTTATAGATAGGAACACGGTCAGAACCTCGAAGTCAGTTCCAACAGCAGACCATATGCGGATGGGCTAATTATTCACGTGAAGGAGGTAATGTTGAGCCATTTCATGCTTCAAACTTATTGGAAACCGCTATCTGACATCATGCTTTGAAAACCATACGAACTACGCATCCTGTGATACATAGCTTCATTATCCAGTCAGATTGTCAACAGCCCGAGTAAATGGTCGAACACATATGCTAGATAATATTCAAAATTTCACAGTAGCCACTCTAAAAAGGACTCGTCTGAGTGGAAGTTTTTCAGGCTACAAGGGCCTGAATCTAGGCCCTGCATTGCTCGCCTCGAACGTAGACACAGAGTACTCTTCCTTGACATCATCTGACATAATCTCCAACTCCACCGTAGTATTATAGGTGCACCCAACATAGCATACCAAGAACTGCCGTTGCCCAGATTGCATCCAATAATGCAAAACCATTCAGTTCCAACCGGTGTATCCTACCGGTCGCGAAGGCTGCAGGCGCTAGAATTCTTGCTGAGAGGCTAGAGAATATACAAGTAGTTGCTGCTGTTGAAGGGAATTCACTCGCCTCCAGTCTTCACCATCCATTTACATGAAAAATGCATGGCGGCCAAGTCAAATGTCACCATTCAAGCCACGGGCGGTGCTTCATGGCCTGTGGCCTCGTCATTCTCTCCACGTTCCAGTATGGCGTAGATTTTGGACTGATGGGCGGGCTTCAAGCCATGCCTGAATTTCTAAAAGTTCATATACTTCTTCCTTCGTAAACAAAACAAAAATAATAATATTAAATACGCCGTAGGTGTTAACCCTCGGTACCTCTACAAGTACTCCCTTAAGGGGCTATAGATGATATAGCGGGCCCTTAAGCCGCGTCGGGCGGTTATACAGGTAAACTTGTAGCCAAATGACTACTAAACCTCCTGTCCCTCCCTAAGTCTGTGCTACAACCCCTGCCTGAACTACCGATAAGTGTGGTAATGTGGCACTTAAATTCGTCCTCAGGGGTGGGATGCTGCTGATGTGCAGAAGATGCTCGACTATTTTTTTTGTCGCGACAAGTCGTAGTATCTGCTAATTGGGGTTCTCGTCGAGCGTATACATCTCAACCATACGCTCAAGTGGATAGACCGTAACGTGGTCTAGACGCTCGCAAGAATCGCGGCGAGGGGGGGTCCGATAAGGGGTCGGATTAACGATTCGAATTCTGGACCGGCTGTCGAGTTATATTCCGCCGACGTAGTGCTTGACGGTCGACTGGCTAGGATGCTCGTAATCCTAAACTGCACCAATCTCCCTATTATCGCTAGGTAGGCGAAGTCAACAAGGTGGGCAGCGCGCCGTAAGGGTTGACTAAACCCCCTTGTGTGTCAGCTGCAGGATTCGAACCCGCGACTCGTCACCGACCCAAGTGGGCGAGGCTCAAATCGGGACTTATCTACCAGCGAAGTGACCAACTACACCAGCCGACAATGGGCAAACAAATGGCTGAAATAATGGCTCATCGAGCCGACGACGATAATGGCCCCGATATGTTCGACTCCACCGAGCTGCTGGGCGACCTCTTGACCCTCCTCGACGCGGAACCCACTCCCGTAGGAAAGAACATCAAAAAATCCTTTTCGGCGGCGGCAAGGTCGAAAGCGACGAGACATACAAGGTCCCCGGACCTCTCAAGTCTAAGGAGTGCACCCGGGACACTTGCTGTGTGTGGAAGTCCATCGCCGACGAGATGGCGGCGCAGTTCCGGGGGTCCTCGGGACGTTGTAGTCGGTTCGCCCGCATGGCTGTGCGACTGGGCTTCCACGATACCGGGGCATGGTCCAAAGACTTTGCCGGCCAGACGGGCGGCGGTGACGGGTCTATCTGTCTGACGTCCGAGGTCACGCAATCGGAAAACAATGGTCTCCAGGACATGTGCGCGAAGATGAACCAGTGGTACAACAAGTGGAAGAAGCAATTCGGATACAGCTCCGTCACTATGGCGGATCTCATCCAAATGGGCGCGAATGTTGCGACCGTTGTCTGGAATCTTGCCCGGTCCCTCTGCCCCTGCCGACTCCCGCATTGACTTATTCCGAAACAAAACGATTAGCCCTCACGGCCTCGTGGCTCTCGTCGTCGCGCACACCACTAGCCAGCAGAACTTGGCGGATACATCGCGAGCTGGTGACCCGCAGGACAGCACGCCTGGTGTTTGGGATGTGTTGTTCTACGGTCAGACTCAGGGAACGGCACGGACACCCAAGCGAGTCTTCAAATTCTCCAGTGACATAGCTCTGTCCCAACATCCCAAGACCAAGCCTGAGTGGCAAGAGTTCGCTGGCAATGGTGACCAGAAGCACTGGAATGAGGTAATTTCCCTTCGACAGAAGAATGCGCAGAGTTCCACCACACACAAATGATATCGATCTAGGACTACGCCAGGGAATACATCCGTCTCAGCCTCCTGGGCGTCAACAAGATCAACCCCCTTGACCGAATGCACCAAGGTGCTACCTCCCGCTGTCAGGAAAACGTCGTATCGGGCTCCTGATCAGGATATGGCCGACAAGTGGCTTTCCACCCTGGCCAGATCATCCACGGCCAAGAAGGTTGCCGATATACTGGAAAGAGGCGAGGCTATTATGGCTTCTGCGATCAACCTGACCCGGGACCTTTCCACGTAGGCCAGCTGAGCCGCGAAATAGAATGGTGTACATAGCGTAACGACAATGTGTAATGTTGACGATTGAACGTAGGATACTCTCATGCTCTTATCCAGTTCACCAATTTTATGGTTAACATGGTCACGCGCATTCGAGTTCTACGATGGTCAATTGAAAGAATACAAGAACGGCTTCAATTCTTCTCCGTCAAGACATTACAACGACCACATAGCCGCTCAGTACATCCCTGGTATGATGCGGTATGGCACATCCTTCTTGAACTGTACCCACTGCTCGCCATACTTATTCCCGCAGTACTCGTCGAGTACCACAACAGCGCGAGAGCTCAATTCCCACCCTTGCCACAATCCGGTCAGCAAACCGATCGTGTACCCTCCGCCCGTCATACAGTATCCTCCACGCCAGAGAGCGTACCCAAAATAGTTGATATGCCTCGCCCAACTCCATAGTCCCGTTTTGCAGACTTTGCCCTGGTTCTTGGGATCCTGCTTGAACTTCATGCGCTGGTACTCCGACAGCGTCTCGATAGTCAACCCGGTTGCATACGCCAGTGTGCCAAGGACCACCGGCGGCGGCAATGTAGTGCCAAAGAGCGATACCTTGGGGCCGGAGAAGCTCGACGACGTGTACGCACACGTGAAGAGTAGCGTGTTGACCGTATTGAAGACGGTATTAAACCCACCGACCACGACAGCAGCGCTAAAAGGGAACTCTTCCTGGCTTAGGACCGTCAGCCAGAGGATCTGCTTCAGCGTTGATCCCGTGGCCATAGCCAGTAGCAGTAGCCGGGGTAGAGACAATTCGAGCTTGTCGAGGAGCGCGACGCCGGTGGTTGCTGCGGCGCCGTAATTGAGGGCTGGTAGCCCGACAACTGACAGTCCGCGCTCAGCGGCGCCGTTGTGTAGGAGGTGGTATTGCCATGGGATGTCGAGGGCGCGCAGGCCGATGAAGGTTGCTGTGCCGAAAGGGGATGGCTTCTTGGAACCCCGGTTGATGAGGTCCATTGGTTTGGCCTTGGCCTTATCGGCCGGTGATGGATTAGGCATGTTCACACGCTGTAGTAGTTGCGCTGTGAGTCCTCCTAAGGTTACCTAGCAGAGTGGATTGCAGTGGAGGAGGTGGAGGATGCCTGTTAAATGTGGAACACATATTGTGCATTAAAATTGGGGTGATTGTCTTTAGACACAGGCATGGAAGCATATGACGCTATGGAAACCGAGATGGAACGATGTAGGACAGGGATAGTGCCTGCTCTGGAACGACCGTGCCGTAAACTCAATGTCAGAAGTGGTTCCGTGCATAGCCACCACCATCACCACCACTTGGTTCCAAGCCCACCAGCACTCAGCGCAAGCTTTCTAACCACAACACACTGCAACTATATCTCTGTGTGCCCCAACACTGAATTAGAAACATCAATCAAGCTCGCAGTTAATTGCTACTTCGGAATTGTGTGGAAGAGCCGAGGATGATTCAGGCCGTTGCACTAATAGTAATAACTACGTGCCTCGAGGGCAAGTACAGCCACCTGTAAATGTTTCGAGTACTGGCTCGACCTAAATCCTGGAAGACACAACTTGGTGTCTCAATCTAGATGCTTTTGTTTGGTTGTCCACCTTGAATATCCCCAGGGCTTGTCAGATGTTCCTTTAGACTACTTTAATCCAACGATATCTGATTCGCCTAACTCTCTGTGTTCGGTCGAACAATACCCCGTTACTAGGAGATTTCTCCGCTCTATCTTCAATCTAGAGCACTCCAACTGGAGTATTTCGTGGTAGTCGTCCATGTCTGCTGCGAATTCGTCCCTATGTGCAACGAAACTCGTCTGGGCCAGCTCAAGGCCTACTTCGAAAACTTGGATATTTATGCATTTCAATGGGACCTCAAAAATGTCCCCAAGCCGCTAGACCAGTTGAGTGTTGAGGAGGCTCAGTAGATTTTGAAACCGAGGGACGTGATCCACAAACTGTACACTAGGTCAGCCATCGAAAGACGCAGCCAAAGTCTGGGGATTAAGCTGAAGCTGCTTGACGTATGCTCCGCATTCGATTAAAAGACGGCGTGGAGATAGGCGCACAGATGTGATAATTCGACGTGGTTCGTGGATAACCACGACTACCAACTCTGGACAAACAAGGGTCCAGAATCCGTCCTGGTGGTCTTAACATATTAGTCTGAACATTCCAAGTATCTTGCTACAGGTTCCAGTCGAATCATTCCAATGCTGTATCGGGCTTTTATGATAGAAAATATCAATCTTGAAAGTGGACATGGCCTCCTGCTCCAGTGCATGAGAAAACAACGTGTCAACTTCGACAGAGTACGTCGCTTGTTGGTCAATTCCAAAGGTGACAAAATGCCTTTGGTTGATGCATCCTCATGAGCCGTTTTCTTCTACGCGTTCCCGGTCATTTTCTGCCTCGACGTGTATGTTTTTCAGTGTGCTGTCCAATACGCGAGACTTATTATATCTCCTATTGCAAAGGTGCCACGGAGACATGCGCTGGCAAGAGATTCTCGACTGGATTACTGCTATTGCGGACGCCGTCATTTTCGTTCTCGTTTCGGCACAGGTTGATTCTAGTTTCTGCAACCGAACGGTCCAACAAAGCCGTGCAATTACAGGCTATTTGCGAGGGCCCATGGGATGGAGCATAGTGGACCGCTCTAAGCAACGTCCGCAAAGTACATTTTATCTCAGGGCCGGTGATCCTGTGATGATAGTTTCTGGGATAAACGAAATCGGAAACGACTTGTGGGTAAATGAAATTCATAAATAATATTAAATACGCCGTAGGTGTTAACCCTCGGTACCTCTACAAGTACTCCCTTAAGGGGCTATAGATGATATAGCGGGCCCTTAAGCCGCGTCGGGCGGTTATACAGGTAAACTTGTAGCCAAACGACTACTAAACCTCCTGTCCCTCCCTAAGTCTGTGCTACAACCCCTGCCTGAACTACCGATAAGCGTGGTAATGTGGCACTTAAATTCGTCCTCAGGGGTGGGATGCTGCTGATGTGCAGAAGATGCTCGACTATTTTTTTGTCGCGACAAGTCGTAGTATCTGCTAATTGGGGTTCTCGTCGAGCGTATACATCTCAACCATACGCTCAAGTGGATAGACCGTAACGTGGTCTAGACGCTCGCAAGAATCGCGGCGAGGGGGCGTGCTGCGCGCCTTCTATCGTGAGGGGACGGGTTCGCCGACGAGCGTTATCGGATAGGCGAGGTCCGATAAGGGGTCGGATTAACGATTCGAATTCTGGACCGGCTGTCGAGTTATATTCCGCCGACGTAGTGCTTGACGGTCGACTGGCTAGGATGCTCGTAATCCTAAACTGCACCAATCTCCCTATTATCGCTAGGTAGGCGAAGTCAACAAGGTGGGCAGCGCGCCATAAGGGTTGACTAAACCCCCTTGTGTGTCAGCTGCAGGATTCGAACCCGCGACTCGTCACCGACCCAAGTGGGCGAGGCTGAAATCGGGACTTATCTACCAGCGAAGTGACCAACTACACCAGCCGACATGAAATTCATAAGAATAGGGAATTCAGATACCCTGGAGCGCGTTTTCGGTGCCAGTACGGGCGGGCATACACAAGGTGCCGCGAGCATTATAATGGAATGGGGTTAATGGAACACGAGGTGTGCTCTTGTTGCATTTCGGACGGGTATAACCCCTATTTTGGCGTTCAAACAGTTAGAAAATGAGAAATTTTGTTTGATCTAAATCATGGGAGTGAGGTACGAATGAGATGGATCCAATGTTTGTTAAGCTGCCTCTTCTTTTCTATAGGGAAATCACTAGCTTCTAGTGTGATTTATAGAAACTTCTAGGTACAGCATCGACAGACATACACATGCCGATGAATATATTTTGGTATTGACAATACGTTGTATTATGAGGAGCCAATTGGAGTTTTGTAAAGTGTAGTAACACGAACTCAACACTACAAAAGTTTGTTTTTCTTGCAGAATTTATACCCCATCAAACAGGTAAGATATATATCGCTCAACCCTCATATCTTAACTAATATCTCAAATCTGAAGACTAACGCCGAGAGCTTCGCAGGTGTCCGTAGCCCATGTCAGTGTCGCCAGCCTTTGAATTGTCAGCCAAACACATCCTGCTTCGCCATGCCCCTCAAGTTTATTTATTTGACTTACTGGTCAGCTGATTCACAAGCACCAATAACACAAGTCAATACAGCCTGGTTATAAGCCGAGTCCCTAGCAATGCCACAATGTTAGTAAGTGTCGTGTTACCATCAGCCACAGCCGACAATGACAAGGGTATGACGTAGCAAGAAGCGTCGAAGGAGAAAAAGCAGAACGCACCCGCACAAACATGCGAAGTCGGTCGTGTCAGCACATGCACTGGTGTCCACGTTGTCAGTGAAACAGGCCTGGGCGCAAGTGGGTAGCTCCGAGACGTCCTGGGCGGCGACGAAGGTGGCCAAGAGGGTGATGAGGGTGATGGTGGAATGCATTTTCCAAAGCGTTAGAGTTCCGAGGTTTGTATGGAGCAGGATATGGTTGAAGATTGATGAATGTTGTGATGGGCCTGGGGGATGATGTGATGGGGTTGTGGAGGTTAGAAGGTGTTTATATCGACCGCTACTTCCCCTTGTGTCAAGGGGCAAGTCACAGGTGTTGTGGACTTTACAGGGTCTAATTTTTGCCGGGCTGAGAATCACAACAACAATTGTGGAATCTTCACATGAAGCCGAGATCATCTCCTTAGCCGCCCAGGCAACAGCCAACATATACCCTGGAAAGTTTGTATAATGGGATTGCAGAATGCGGAGAACCCTTGCTGCTGGATGTCGCAGAAGCTTGAGGTGCCAATTGAGGCAACGAGACTACCACCAAGATCTTGCCCCGAATGTAACGGCATGATCATCTATAATCTATTTGAACTTTACAAGGCCAGGGGTACCAGGAGGGGCGCTCCCGTGAATATCCACGTATAGAGGACCCGGGAAAATAGCTAGAATAATACCAACCTATGGCTATGCCACAGGTGAATATGTGACCCACATATAGTACACGACTTGATGAACTTGTCCATTTTCAATTTTAAAGAAATGGGATAATACTTACAGTGTTGTCTTTAACGGCAGGTACCATTCCCGTGTCTTTCCACAACCAAAATTTCCGATATTGTTCCAAACCCCAAGCTGTCCATCTGTGTACAAGATAATTAGATAGTTGCCATATGCCCCCCTTCCAAGAATATTCCACGGCACAACCCCATTCGATCCAATTCACCGGGATAACCCTGTTTCTCCAAGAAGCAAGTAGTCACCCGGGCAATATACCATCGGCACTCGAACTAAATAGGGCCCCTGTCCCCGTCCTCCGCGCCGGCACTAATACTTGGCAATTCTGGGGTAAAGCGGGGGACGTTCCATGGCTGCAAACAAGGACAGTGTCTTCACCATACTCCTAGACTTGTGATAGAGTACTAACAGAAGGAACATGCAGGCTTTCAAGAGTGCTATAGCCGAATAGTGGAAACTAGCTTGTTCGCACTGCTCCTGCCCCCTTCTCCGCCCAATGGCCAAAAGCCGTTGTTGCATTTCTAGTTGTTAGGAACACAACGTTACGCCCTTAAATGACTGCGATTTATGTGCTTCGGACCCAGTATGCTTGAGGAACGTACTCGTTTACCTGATATGTGCAATAATGGAGCTATCGAAATATAAAAAAGTTGAGTAATTATGCTACTAGTCGCCTCATCATCCCCAACGGCAACACCTTGCCTTGGAGGACGAGCTTGAGAGCAAACTATGGCTCAAATCTGCTAATACAATATGGCTGGATCCGAGTCACTTCACTCACCGCAGCCCTCAAGAGACTATACGATTCATTCACATGAAGGCCCCTTCTTTCACCACGATACGTGACATTGCCAATATTGCACCTCCTTTTAATTTCGCCTGAAGTTTGAAAATGTGTTCCTCACAGAAAACACATCAAGTGTTTCTCTATGTACTCCATCCATGAATGTACTCTGCCGTCTACACATTGCAAATTCCCTATGTACCAATCACACTAAATCCCATCGCTTGATGCAAATACCTCCCATATAGGGTAACCTAGATAGATCCTGTGTCAAACACTAATTTCACCTAGTCCAGTTCGTTTTACCTCCTGTCGTCCTCACCAAGCCCTAGCATAATGGTATCATGAACGAAGAAGAACAAGTATGCGAATCTATGAGAGTCTCCGCACTTCTTTTGCTCTATCTACATGACAACCTGTAGTGCGTGTGTAAGTTTCACATCGACACAATCTTGGAGGGGTATCAAACTTACGCATTCATCCTCTTTCTTGCCCTGGGGAATACCCATCTCATCAAACGTAGCCGGACCCGACTTTACCGGCTTCGGCTTCGCCTGAGGTGCGCTCCCTTGTGCTGGTGCGCTCATGGCCGAGCCCATGGAATTTATAGTTGGGGTGGGAGACCCAATCTTGGCGGGCGGCGCACTAGCGCGCCCTGAGCCAGCAGGTCCCATCCCATAGTCCATGGGTGGGTCTTTTCGCGGTATGCCAGGCGTGATGGGTCCTGGTCCTGGCCCTGGCCTTGCACTGGCGGGTCTCGGGCCTGGTGGTAGGCCGGGAGTCCCCATGGAGCCCATCGAAGCCATCGAGTCACTGCGGGGACCTGGGCCGATACCGCCGCTCATGGTGGGAGAGGTCATGCCTCCAGCACCGGATGGGCGACCGCTGTACGTGTTAGAAGCTGGTCGCGGTGCTGGTCGCGTACCGTAGTCGCGTCCGGGGTTGGCTGGGATGGGAGCGGGAGCACCGTAACCACCTGGGGGGAATTGACCAGGTGGGGGTATGTTGGGATTCGTTTTCGTCAAACGGTTCTGCGAGGGGTTGTTTGGAGCGGGGCCACCAGCACCAGCAGGTCGCTGATTGTAACCTCCGTGTGGCCCTGAGGGTGGTCGTTGATCGTATGCTGACATCTGACCACGGCCACCTTGCACTTGGGGTGCCCAGCTGGCCGAAGCCGACACGGGACGACCACGGTTCGGATCCACTCCAGCCGGAGGAATCCCCAGGTTGCCGCCAGACTGCGATTGACGAATGCTGGGGCCGGGTATTCCTTGCTGGCCGGGGGACTGGGAACGAATGGCAAACGCGCTTGTCGAATGGTCCGCCGATGGTCGAATGCCGGGGTTGAAGTGGGAGCCTTGAGGAGCCAACTGCGGCGTACGACTTGACATGTCATCTTCCGGATACGGCGCCGTTGACTTCGGTCTGGCGAGGTTGAGGGGTGCTGGCCGGTCATCCTCGGGATAAGGAGCAGCCGACTTCGGTCTGTCGGGGAGATTGACAGTAAACGCGGGTGGTCTACCCCCTGTCCCGGTCAAAGAGGGATCAGGCATATCAGCATGCTCGTGTGTTTGGGATCGGGGAGAGGGATTCGGGGACACCCGAGGTGAGTCTCTAGGTGACCGTTGACTGCCCTCTGCCAATGGGGGCAAGGGGTTATTCTGCTTGAATCGGTCTGGTCGCTTGCCTCGCTGCGATCCATGCTGCGACTTAACTCTCGACAAGGCTGTTGTTTCGTGATCTGTCTTAGAGAGAGTCTTGGACTGGGAGAGCCCTTCGATGCGTTGCAGAGCATCTTTATTGCCGTGGTCGGCAGCGAGTTCATACCATCTTCGTGCTTCTCGCAGATCCTTCTCTACGTAGATACCGATTTCGTTGTAGTAGCCCATGGCAAACTCGCCGGTCGGGAGCTTGGCCTTGGCAGCGAGTTGCGCATACTTGTAAGCAAGTTGCTCATTCTTGGCAAACGTCCCCTCATAACCGAACAAGAACCATCTGCTCACACCCAAGCAGGCCTCGGGCTGCCCCTGTCTCGCAGCAAGTCCGTAGTAATGCAGCGACAGTGCAGGGTTGAAGTCGCAGCTTAGTTGGCACAGTTCATATGCCTGACCCATCTTCAGCTGTGCTTTGGCGAAACCTAGATATGCTGCCTTTTCGATATATTGGCGTGCCACGCCCAGGTCGGAGGAGAGAACACCCTGGGGAATATTCACGTCGGGCAGGTCTCGGGCAATGATCATGCCATAGACAAAAGCGCCTTGAGGTGCGTCCTCGTCAGCTGTATCCGCAGCTGAGTGGATCAGTTCCAGTCCGCGAGGCATATCCTTGTACTGGCCGTGTTGTCCCATCAAGCTGATCATGCCCAGACGGTACGATGCCGCAGAGTCTTTCAAAGCCAAGCCTTTGTTGTAGTGCTGTATCGCCAGGCTGACGTCGTTCGAGTTTTCGTAGAGCATGCCAATCCTGTATTCGGCACGACCCCAGCCATGTTGCGCCGCTGCCGTGTACCCGAGGTATGCCTCCTTCTTGTCCTGTCGCTTTCCAAACTTGCCAAACTCCAGCCACTTACTCCGGATGAAGACGGCCTCGGGGTGTCCCTGTTCGGCTAGGTACGTGACAATATTGACGGCGTCCATGCGCAGCTCATGTTCAATCTTTGGCGTTCCAGGGCGCATGGTTTCACGCTCGCCAGGCCCTCGCAATGCCTCGGCCTCGCGAACGGCGGCCTCGGCGGATATCTCGACGTAGGAAAGAACGTCTCGGGCCCAGCAAATCTGCATGCTAGGATCGTTGGAGTGAAGAACGTGTTGGCGGCTCTCCGCGAGCACAGCCTCCTTCTCTTCATCGCTCGGGGGGATGTGCTCGCCCTTGACTTTGGGGAAGGGCGAGAACGAGGGAAGATCCCGCATGTCTTTGCCGTTCTGGTCAAAGAGTGCTGTATTATTCTCGTTTTCGTGGTAAGGACTGTAGTTGGAGGCCGGGCTATAATCCGTCGCAGGCTGCCCGGGCTTCGGCTGTTGATATTGCTGCCCAAACCTGGTGTTAAGCGACGGTTCGCGACCGTGCTGTGGGCCGCCCGGGCCTGGCATTGGTTGCGAACCGTCTCTCCTGGGATCGACGGATCGCGCTTCGAGTTCTAAGCGATGTAGGTCTGCTTGCATCTGGTGGGGGACTTCGGGCATCACTCTGTCCGACCAAGTCGTCTTGTTAGCCAAGCACGCAGCTAGCTGGATTCGTCGCATGCACTTGCATGCGAGAGAACGAAGAGGGGCGGATGTCAAATCGCAGTCTTGGCTCCGTTCCCCGCCGAGGGGTCATATCATGGAACGCACCTTTGCGGCGACGGTGCTATCACCTCAGGTCTGGGGTAATAGTAGTCATCCTGACCGGTAGGATAGAAAGTGGCACCAAAATGAGACATGATGGTGTGGGCAGAGTTGTGTCTTTGCTGGTGTGTGTCTGCCGCCTTGATTTGAGAAGGATCAGCTCGGATGCGTCCTGCCTTGATGACCAATCGGCGGATGAGCTGTGGCGGGGTTTTGGTTGTGTAGGAGGCCGCAATTAATGTGAGTCTCCCTTTCCGCTTTCCCTTGCTCTGTCTCTGGGATTTCTCTCGCTCTCAGCTCTATCAGCTCCAAATAACCGGCCAGCACACACAGGTGGATTGGAACCAAGCAAGAGATCGAGGCAGAGCTCGCGGTTGTCGCTGTCGCTGTCGCTCGTGATGGTCAAATGCGGTGTCGCAGCAAGCAAATGTCTCAAGTTGAATTCCCGTCTTCAGCAACTTTTGAGGTTGAGGCACCGGATGCAGTTGTTCAAAGACGGCGGTGCAAGACGTTGGCCGCTTCTTTGTACCTTTAGATGAGTGGAGAAGTTTAGCGAAAGACCCAGCAATGCAGACGACTGCGGTTGCCCATTTTAGAGGCGCAATGCAATGCAAGCTAAGAACTCCCTCGGCAGATACTTATTACGGACCTTATTGACAGGGCTTATTGAAAGTCTGAGATGATCTCATCCGCTAATGGATACCAATACCTCTCTATCATGGGCTTGCCGCAGTTTCTGACCACAGTTTCTGACCAAGACTTCTGTGGTCGTATCATGACCCAGAAGCTAGGGAAATAATGAGGGGGAGGGGGGGAAGAATTAGATAGACTGATTCCTGTGGGCTCCTCTACCAGGCAAGTGCTCGGGAATGCTTACATACCTGCTACTGTTGTCACAACTTGAAGTTTGGGACCATTGCTAAATTGCCATGCGTCTGCTCCGGTGGTGGAGTTTTGCATACCCTGACACGCGTAATCAAGTGGGCTGTAACGGGTCCTCATTTGTACATTCACATTGATTCTAGAATTTGTCGCAATGGTAACCTGGGTTTTTGTGTTTGTCTTAGCTGCAACGACCCGTACAATAGTGCGAATGGCATTGCCGGTTGTTTGAAGGGTCATGGAAAGTTAATCATCCAAAAAGGGAGTTGCCTCAACTGTCACAAGGAAATGGCAGTTGTCTTTATCACACTAAGACAGAAGGGCTTGTGCACCTTAAATAAATAAATGCCCGTGTTTGTCCTCGGTGATATGGCACAG
The DNA here is from genome assembly GCF_002105095.1 of Pseudomassariella vexata. Taxonomy (NCBI): domain Eukaryota; kingdom Fungi; phylum Ascomycota; class Sordariomycetes; order Amphisphaeriales; family Pseudomassariaceae; genus Pseudomassariella; species Pseudomassariella vexata. The sequence continues at coordinate 881,962 of NW_024467959.1, read as the reverse complement.
ATTTGGCGCAATACTAGCTGGCTGAACCATCACATGCGCCCTGCTGCTTGAGAGCTTACACAACCGTTAGGGACACAGTATTCAAACATAGCAATTTCCATGTTACCTTGCGACAAGAGTTGGAGTTGGGATTCTGCCGCAGCCACAAGCCGATGCTATTTCGGAACCTCTGGTTGCCTCTGCCTTACACTCTAACCTTCAAGCTTTGAGCGAAGAATGCTTCCAAGCAAGAATCCTCCTGATCTCGGAAATTTTTGCTTTGCTTTGCAGTTGCTCTGCCGCCGAAATCAAATATTATGCATTCTGAATGACAACGTCTTACAGCGGCCAAGATCTGGGACAACAACGGAACACCAAGAGCAGAATTATACATCATTCCAGTACTGAATATGACAAACAAGTGTGAGACCCTGTGATTCCAGCATACTAAACCGGTTTTGGTTTCAAGTAAACATCAGAAGTTTTCCCACGTTTAGAACTTAAGGGGTAGAGCCGATGTCCAAAAAAAAAAGTTTCCAAACCAACGGGATGAGGAATCACGGGTTCATCTGATCTACCAGCTATCTATCCTCATGACATCCGAGGAGCCTGGATTGCACAACAATATGCTCCTGTGACCGGATCATAACAGCCGGGCAGACAGTAGTAATAGAAAGAAGATCTGCTATTGTTAAATAGTAAATTAAAAGAAATCATACAACCAAACTTTTTGAGCTTTGGTATTACTGTGTTTTATGTGAGAGACTTCAGTTTGCTGGTTGCAACAATTGAAGATGCATCCCCATTGGCGGCGAGGACTTGCAGCAAGGGAAAACACGGCCACAACGGCTGTAACCTACCAAACAGCAACAGCCACAGAACAGGCAGTAAGCGCCACAGCGGTTGGTCTTTCCAGCTTCGAGGTTAACAAACTGTGGCGCGAGGCTTGGAGCATCGTCAACCTCAGCCGCCTAGTCCATCTTCTGAAGTCGCCGAGGCCAAACAAGAATACAGCAACAGCAACAGCAACAGACGAAGCACAATCACGTCCCATCTCGCGACAACTATCCACAATCCATCTAGTTTCCCTCGAATACTCTATCCCATTGCGACCGCGGACCCCATCATCCTCACCGCAAGCGGGCCAACCAACCATCGCCCTCACCTCATCCCAATCATCCCTCCTCCGCCGCCCATCACTGCCCGTCACCATGGCCGCCGAACGCACCCTTCAGCAGATCGTCTCGCAACTGAAGTCGAACCCTTCCATCCCCTATGCTGAGGCCTCATCCCTCCTCTCCAAAGCTAAGATCGCGCTGTTGCAGCTCAACGCCCTAACGCCTACTCCCAACACCCCATCGCATATCCTGGCCGTAGCACGGGACATCCACGAGTACGGGGCCTTATCCTCAATCCGGGCCCGCAACCCGGACGCCTTCACACGCTACGTATCGCAGCTGCAGCCCTTCTACGAGCTGCCTTCGTCGTCGCTGCAGCCCAACCTCGAGTCACGGAACAAGGTTACGGGATTGTATCTGCTGCTCCTGCTGACGCAGGGTCGTTATGCCGAGTTCCACAGCGAGCTGGAGGCGCTGTCTACGGCGGAGGGCGGCAACAGCGAAGGTATTGAGGGGGATCGGTATTTGGGGTACCCGATTAAGCTGGAGCGTTGGTTGATGGAGGGGAGCTACGATCGCGTGTGGAAGGCTATGAAAAAGGGCGAGGTGCCGAGTGAGGAATATGGTGTTTTCTCCGAGGTATGTTCTATTTATCTAACACCCAACACACAGCACATACAACACACATAACACACATATACACCACACACTCTCTGCTTGCTCTCATTCCGCCGAGCGAATACTAACGAACATAGATCCTAACCTCCCAAATCCGCTCCGAGATCGCCTCTTCCTCCGAGCGCGCATACCCATCACTCCCCTTGAGCAGCACAAAGTCCCTCCTCTTCCTCGACTCCGAGGGCGCCGTCATCGACTTTGCCCGCCAGCGCGGCTGGGCCATCCGCGATAGCAACATTTACTTCCCGCAAGCCGAGGCTGAGGATGCTGAGCAAAAGGACATCTCCCAGATGGTCATTGAGAATACGCTGGGATATGCACGTGAGCTGGAGACCATCGTTTGATGGCACAAAAGCGACAGTGTGTGTAGTGCTTGGCAATATGAAAACCCATATCAGTCAAGGGATAGGCCGGGGGAAGAAAATACCAAGATACGTATGTATTAATACAACCAAACTACTAGAGCCGGGTAGTTTGCACCGCAACATTTGCCAAGAATAGACTCTCGTCCACTATCGGACACCTCATTGATTCATCACTATTTAAATACTCACGGTTCAACTTCTTTCCCGTAGTACAATCCTGACATCACAGATACACTCGGGTTTATAAATACATGAAACGCTTTTATTCCACGCAATTGTACTAGTGCTAAATCCATTCATTTCGGAATTACCCTACATCCTGCTCAACGTGCTCCGACTCCTATCTATGTTTTGGAAGGGGGTTCAGGCCCAGGACGCCCAGAACGTGCTGGCCGTACCTGCTCCCCGAATTCTACGGGTCCGTTTTGGGGCCTTCTCTCCCCAGTATACCGATATTGTTGCATTTCTCCCTCGCTAAAGGCGAATTTTGACCCGACCTTCAGTCGTAGAGCTTCAGTCCACTACCACGCTTTCCCACCTCGCAAACGTCACACACGGTACACACAGTCCCCTTGTACTTGGAGTGGTACTTGGATCCATCAAAGGCACACTCCTCATACGCCGTACCGCTGTAAATAGGTGTGTGGGATGCAGCACAGATCTCGAACTCTGCGAATGGGTCGTATTCAATTTCAAACGCGTCGTGCGGATTGCGTTCACTCTGCGCCTTGATTTTCTTGGCCTGTTTCCCAGTTAGCATTGGCTATTGTTTCATGTGAATATTTGTAGATGACTAACAGTTTCAAGGATTCGGTTCGCACCCCCGTTGGCCAGGATGCGATTGGCAAAGCTGAGCGCTGAGCTGTAGTTCTTGCTTTTGTATGCCAGATTCATGGCATTCAGCAGGGCAAGTTGACGATGTGGTACCTCGATCTTCGGAATGGTGAAATACGCCGACAATTCCAGGCTCCGCTTTTGAAGCTCGGGTGTGGCGCCCAGCTGCTCAGGCGAGCCCAGTCGCCGCCGCGAAAGCTCAATGGACATTGCCACCGCATACTCGCCAGCGGATGTGATAAGTTTTTTAGCCTCTGCTACTTCGCTCTCTGACGCCACCGCATTGACTAACACGGCACGCAGGATACCCTTGAAGATTTGAATGCCATCCTCCAGCTTGTTCGCCTTCATGGTATCGTAACCCCGTTGCAGGTCGTTGGAGGCAAGATACTCCAAGTCGCGTGGTATAATTGGGAGAGCTTTTCGTGGATCTGTCTCGTCGACTGTCCGACGCACATAGTTGACCAACGGCGGTAGCCCGGGCGACGCAGAAAGGTATGTCTTTGATGCTTCGTATATCTCTAAGAAGCGGTCCTTCAGGGGTGCAAAATTGACAGCACCGACTTGCCTGTTGAGAACATTCATGGCAGACTCGAAGGACCCAGCAGCGACATGGTCTGCCGCCAGAGGCGAGTTGCGAGCCCACAAGTCAGCCTCACTACTACCGGCGCCCGCGGCATCTGTGCTTTCAATGTTGACGAAGTCATTGTCGGTTTCCGGAACGATATCGTCGCCCATGTCCCATCCAGCCGCATCTTCATCGTCATCCGCCTCAAGTGCACCGTTCTTAGTAAGACCATCATCATCGGCAGCATCATCTAGTCCATTCGTGGCGGCTGTCGGCTCGTCATCCAAGCTTAAACCCTCAAGTTGACCAGCGAGGGCCTTCTCAAAGAAGGACTGCGACGTAGCCTTTGTCGGCCAATTGGCCTTGAACGTCTCCACCACGGGTCTTGGCTGCGACAAAGGCTCACCCAGGGTCGGTAAAGCTAATTGATCTTCTGAGATGCCAATGCCATCAAGGATAGATTGGCACTCATCCTCGAGACCATTGGCCTTGGCTAGCATATAGGCAAGAGGAACTGCAACAACGTTAGCTTCGCTCAATTCCCGCGTAAAACACAACTTACATTGGTCTGCATCTTTGAACATCTGTATCCTGTCCTCAAGATCGCCGAGGAAAAGCGAGCTTTGAAATCTTGCCAGAGAATCCCCTCGGTGCTCAGCAATCTTGGCCATTCTCGCCAGTTTGCTGTGGTCACCAGTGAGTAGGTATAGGAACGTCAACTTGTCGAATTGCTTCAGCTTCTGATACACCGTCTCGACGATCTTATGGTTTCCGTGCGACAGAGCTTCCGTTCCAAGTCTTGTCCAAAGTTTAGGTCGATCGAGCTGCTTAGCCGTCTCGAAGGCCACGTCAAGGTTTCCACATTCAATGGCAAGTTCAAACCGGGTTGCGGGGTCTTGGACGAATTGCAATGCGATCTCCGGGTATCCTTTCTTCTGAAGGTAGGAAATGATGGACTGCCCAACCAAGCTAGACGTCTTGATAATGTGGAGCATTTCTTGGTAGTCGCGTTTGACCAGAGAAAGCTTGAAGCGGTACTCAGTCGGGTCAATGTTGATCACCTTGGGCTTCGAGTTGCGGTCTAGGCAGAATACGCTCCGACCTTTGATCCGGACAAGATAAACAGTTTGATCCAACGACATGATAATGCCATTGTCGCCGTTCATGAGGGTATATTTGATGTGGTTGAGGGTGGAGTAGACGAGGACACCAGCATCATCCCAGGCTGCGCTCTTGATTCTGATGGTCTCGTGGAGGGTGCTGACTTGCTCCAGAGTCTTGGTAACAATAGTAACATTGTGCTTGCTCAACAGCGCAGCGTGCAGACCATCGTTAGACCATATAACATACTTGACACCGTTGACGGCAAGCTCCGCGATGCTCTTCTTCTGTTGGATGTCGTACAAGTGGACTGCCGTGGGTGTAATGACAAGCAAGTTTCCGGTACCACCAAAGTAGATATCACTGGTACCGACGGGTGGCTTGAAAGAACGGGCAGTGTTATTCGAGAGATCCTTGATGTCGATAGTCTGAGTTGCGGTATTCAAAACAGCAAATCGATTCCGCGCGACGAAGATGGCCGAGTTGCCCTGTCCTCGCTTTGAGTCCGCTGCCTCCAGAGCACCTGAGCCGTCGCGGGGTAGGCTGATCAGCTCATACGAGCCCCCTTCGGCCGGAGAAGTCACAAGAACAGATCGCTCAGCAGGGTTGTATGATAGTGTTCTTGGAGGGACCCAGGCACTACCGAGCCTCTTCAAGGACAGTAAAGTCGGACTCTCTGCATTTTTCTGGAAATCAAACGAGCGTACATGCTTCTCTTTGGTGATGAAGAATAGCGAGTTCTGGTAGACGGTCGACGCGGGGCGCTCTCGCTCAAGCTTGAAAACCATGACACCGTTGTCGTGGCCGGCGGCGAACAGGTTGATGGTAGGGTGAGCAGCAATGACCCAGAAGCGGTCGTTCTCCCTCTTAAAGGACTGGACAGCCGTTCGCTTGAGCGAATCCCACACGCGTATCGTCTTATCTTCGCCGCACGACAGAATCAAGTCCTGGTGCGGGTGGAACAAACAGCCAGATGAATTCTGGAAATGCCCTCTACACGTGTCAACCTCCCAGGCCTTGGTCTCGCTGAAGCGCCAAAGCTTCACCAGTCGGTCGTCACCAGCCGACACAATGTGGGGAGCGGTAGGGTGGAAGGCAACCCAATTGACGCCGCGGTCGTGTCCCTCGAGCACGAACTTCACCATGGCATCGGTATTACCAAACATGTCCGTCTGTTGTGCGTTCGATTGGGACATACGGTCGTCGTAGGTCGACATGGAGGTCGGGGCGGAGTGTTTCTTGCGCAGGCCTGAAATATCCCAAACGCGGACCGACTGGTCCAACGAAGCGGACACAACCAGGTCATCTTTGGGGTGGAATTGGGCACACATGACATAGTGGTTGTGACCCGTCATGGTGCAGATCTGTGAACGGTTCTGCCAGTTCCATATTCTGATGGTCTGGTCGTCTGATGCCGAGATGATCCATGGCAGCTCGTGGTGGAAGAAAACGGTGCGCACGTAGTCGAGATGACCGTTTAAGGTGAAAAGACATCGCCTGGACTGGTAGGACCAGACCTTGATCTTGTAGTCGTCGCCTCCTGAGACGAAGAGTGGCTGGGTTCGGTGGAAGTCGATACCTCGGACGGGCCCGTCATGGTCTTCGAATCGGTCAATGAGGGTGCCCATGCGATAATCCCACAGCTGGATGGTGGAGGAGTGAAGAGACACGAGAATCCATGGCCGGACAGGGTGGAAGGCGATGCCCTTGGCCCTCGACGACTTGGACTCGAACTTGGTCAACATTCCCGTGGAGGCCTGCATTTTGGCGGTATGCGCCTAAGGTCGTAGCATGAACGGGAAAGATCCAAGTGAGGGTGCCTAAATTGGCAGAGGTGAGGCCGGTGGGTTGCAACTTGCTATGTGTCGGCCAGGTGTCAATTCCTGGGTCGATGGTGTGTCTCGAGCTGGGAGCAGTAGCAGGCAGCGCAAGTGCTCAAGTTACCTAGGTAAGGTAGAGATCAGTCCCAAAAGTGGATTGAATTAGAGGACACCTGGGCAAGCACAACTTGAAGCTTACCCGAAGTTAATCCGTCCCGTCGTGGCCTAGGTTGATAGAGGGGCAGACAGCGCTAACGGACCCTGGACTGCAGCTCTAAACCCTGCAGCCAACCAACTTTGGGTACAGCTAGAACTTCAAATGTCAATGTCTACGGTGTCCAGTTAGGTATTGCATGTTGGCCATATCTTACAGGACAGAGTAGACAACCCAACAACCTGTTTGATAATTGCCTTACACGCTATCAATGGATAACACGAGCATTCAATTATTTCTCTTGATTCGATTTTAACCTTGCTAGCTCTACTAGGGCGCTAGCTGTCTCTGAACAGAGTCCGCCGGCTGGATCTCTTCAAGTTTGATTTACACACCGGGTTCACACGCAACATCTGGAGCAGTCACAACATACGCAGCTTGTCAAGATTCGTCCGGCCATGATACGGCTTCTCAAGCTGCCATGTGGCATTGCGGCCACACTTCTGGCAGCTGTGTGTCTAAATGCCGACCATGTCGCTGCTGCGCCGTCAGTGAACGTGGCCATGAAGGCCTCGTTTCCTTCGCCTCCGTATCTTCTAGAGCTGCTCGAGTCGGCCGCTGTAGAGAACTCGACCTCCTATTTCGCCCTCCTCGATCGAGTCGCTGCCGGCTATTTTGACGAAGCAAAGTCCGACAAGGACCTATACGAGAAGTTCTTGAGGCTTCTACAAGCAGATGGACATATGAACAGCCCAGAGGCATTATCCACGTTCAAGCTTGCGCTGTCCTTGCGCTCGGCGGCGCCTCGAATTGAAGCCCATTACCAATACTACGAAACTGCCGTCCAGCCGTCTCTGGGCTCAATGGAGGAGGAATGTGCGGACTGGATATTGCTTGGGGGGAAACGGTACTGCTCAGCGTCGCTTGATCATACCGAGACAACAACTCAGGCGAAACAGTACGTCAAGGGAGGGATTATTCGCAAATTATAACTGACGTATCTGCAGGCAAATCCAGCTGCTTCCATTCGATCGCACTACCGGCAGTGGACCGGAAGCAGTCTTATACGCCGACATTTCGAAGCCGGGATTTGGCTCTCTCCATACTGCTCTGGCGGATAAGGCTAAGAAAGGTGAACTTTCTTACCGCCTACGGTATCGTATCGGCGAGAACGACGAGCGGGAACCTCTGCCAGTCAGTGGTTATGGAGTCGAGCTTCAACTCAAGAGAACAGACTACATCGTCATTGACGATCGGGAGGCTCATTTTAACCCTGATACGGAGAACTCCTCGCCTTTTGAAGTCGTTTTGGATGCTGAAGAAGAGGTGACTGATTTGAAACCACTTTCCAGCTCCGAATTATCTGGACTTGGAATCAAAGCTGCTTCGTTCATCATGCAGAGCGAGGACCCCTTTCAGAATTTGATCAAGCTGACACAAGATTTCCCCAAGTATTCTGCTTCCGTTGCTGCTCACAATGAGTCGGAGGCATTCCTTGCAGAGCATCTGTTCAACCGCGGACAAATGGTTCCCGCTGGAATGAATGTGCTTTGGATGAACGGCGTCCAGCTCATTGAAAGACAAATAGAACCCTTTACACTGGTTGATCTACTCCGAAGAGAGCGAAAGCTCATAAAGGGGGTGACAGACCTTGGCTTTACTGGAAAAGAAGCTGTGTCCCTACTTGGCCACCGTGAGGTTACTGCGGCGAAGTCCGGCGACGACGAGCCTCGTAGATTTGACTGGACGGATGAAATCGAAGAAGGCGAAGTAATCATTTGGCTGAACAACATTGAGAAAGACAAGCGATATGCCCAGTACCCGACTAGTCTCATGGCTGTAAGTCGATTCGCACATGAGTCTGTTGGTTTCCCCTACTAATTGATGGCATACAGCTGATGCAACGTACATATCCGGGTCAAATCCCTCCGATCAGGAAAGATCTTTTCAACTTGATCTTACCAGTTGACTTCACAAACCCGGATGATCTATACGTAGTTGTGGAGCAGCTGCAAAGCTTCATTCAGCGACTGTTACCCGTCCAATTTGGACTGGTCCCCCTGACCCCGACCAAGGAAGCTGAAGATCAAGCAAAAATGGTATTTTATTTGCTTGAGAACTATGGCCTCGCTGCTCTCCTCTCATACCTAGAATCTTGCCATACTGGAAAGAAGATAGAGAAGCTAGATCAATCTCAGTTCGAAACTGCGATCAAGGATCGAAGTCTTCTAGCTGAAGCCACAGCTTTGCCTTTCCAGGATGTGTTTGAGTCGGAACATCATACTAAACAGGTGCAGCTTGCCAAGCACTGGGTTGAACGACTCAAGGCCGATACACCTGTTCCTCCCGTGTTTCTCAACGGCCAATCCATCCCTCGAGAGAAAGGTTGGCTTCAGGCAATGAGCATGAAGCTCGGAGGCGATTTGCAAACCATTCAGCAGGGGATATTCTTGGGAAACATCGACGAAGAGATGTGGATCCCAGGCATATTCATCGACGGCGCTCCAAGCCGGCGTAATATCTACATTTACCCCGATAAAAACAACCAACTCACGGTCCTGGACGTGAACAAGGTCTACACTGAACATGGCGATCTTTTCAACGTGGTCCCTGTAATTGAGGCAAATGCTGACTCAAGCAAGGAGACATGGGCTGCTCTCACTGTTGTGGCTGACTTCACTATTAAAGCTGGGTTGGATCTTCTCCTGTCAGCCTTGGACTTCCGTCGCAACAACCCAGGTGTCCGCGTGGACCTGGTGAACAATCCTGCTTCTGGTACTGGCTTCAACGTCAACGCACTTCTCAAGAACGATGTGGAAAAGTTATTGGAGATCGAAAACCTAGAGACCCTAGAGGTACTCGTAGCTGGTGAGATTAGAGACAAATATGAGCCCTCATCCTACGACTCTGCTCTGGGACGATTCTTGGCAGCTGCTGGAATCAACCCCGGAGATCAGGTCCTGCTGCTCAACGGCCGGGTCGTCGGCCCTCTTGCTGCCGGGTCGGGCTTCAAAGAGGATGATTTCCAACAACTACTTGAGTTTGAGCAGTCCACCCGGATTCTACCTGTTTATAACGCAGTGGACGCCTTGAATTTGACCCGGAAGGTATCAGATCCGCTCGCTGCCGCCAAGATCACTTCCATCACCGCTCTGTCGACAATCTCTGATCTTCCAGAAGGCATATTTGAGTCGGCGCCAACCCTGAGAACCGTTGTTTTTGATGACTGGGAATCCGAACATACCATGATCGAAGTTGGAGACGCTTCTACAGCAAATATCCACCTCGTTGCGGTTCTGAACCCTGCAAGCGAGCAAGGCCAGAAATGGGCCCCCATTCTCAAGGTCTTGTCTGAACTAGACGGTGTTTACATCCGAATTTTCTTGAACCCCAAAGAAAAAATGGATGAGCTTCCCGTCAAACGATTCTACCGATATGTCTTGGAGTCCTCGCCCACGTTCGATGAGGCTGGAAAGGTCCGTCATCTAGGCGCCAGCTTCAAAGGACTCCCTTCGGAGGCTCTGCTCAACTTGGGCATGAATGTCCCGCCTTCTTGGCTTGTTGCAGCGAAGGATTCGGTTCATGATCTTGACAACCTCAAACTCAGCACAATCAAGTCCGACATCGAAGCAACTTACGAACTCGAGAACATCCTGATTGAAGGACACTCTCGAGAGGGCGCAGGCGGCGCGCCACGTGGCGTGCAACTGGTACTTGGAACTGAGCGAGACCCCCATTTTGCCGACACTCTCATCATGGCCAATCTTGGATACTTCCAGTTCAAGGCCAACCCTGGTTACTACAATATCCAACTCAAGCACGGTCGCAGTTCCGATATCTATACCATCGAGAGTGTTGGTGCTAAAGGCTACGGTGCTGTTGCTGGCGACGAGGGCACCGAGGTGGCACTCATGGACTTTCAAGGCACAACCTTGTACCCGCGCCTCAATCGAAAGCCAGGAATGGAACAAGAAGATGTTCTTCAAGAGGCCAGCACTGCTGGTGACCTACTATCTCGTGGCCTCAAGTTCGCTGAGGGCTTCCTGGGTGGATCGAAACTCAAGTCGGCATCGGCAGAAGAACATGCGGAGATAAACATATTCTCTGTTGCTAGCGGTCACCTTTACGAGCGCATGCTCAACATCATGATGGTTTCGGTCATGAAGAACACGCAGCACACCGTCAAGTTCTGGTTTATCGAGCAGTTCCTGTCACCATCCTTCAAGGAGTTCATTCCCCTGCTTGCAGAGGAGTACGGCTTCAAGTACGAGATGGTGACTTACAAGTGGCCGCACTGGCTGCGTCAGCAGAAAGAGAAGCAACGTGAGATCTGGGGCTACAAGATCCTATTCCTCGACGTGCTGTTTCCCCTCTCGCTGGACAAGGTTATCTTCGTCGACGCGGACCAGATCGTACGCACCGACATGATCGACCTCGTCAACCACAACCTAGAGGGTGCCCCGTACGGTTTCACGCCCATGTGCGACTCAAGGACCGAGATGGAGGGCTTCCGTTTCTGGAAGCAGGGATACTGGTCCAATTACCTCCGAGGTCTTCCTTACCATATTTCCGCTCTTTACGTCGTCGATTTGCGTCGATTCCGTGAGCTTGCTGCCGGTGACCGCCTACGCCAACAATATCACCAGCTGTCTGCCGACCCAGCCTCGCTGTCAAACCTCGACCAGGACCTTCCAAACCACATGCAGTTCCAGATCCCGATCCACAGTCTACCCCAGGAATGGCTATGGTGTGAGACGTGGTGCAGTGACGAGAGCCAGAAAGAGGCGCGGACGATTGATCTGTGCAACAACCCGCAGACCAAGGAGCCGAAGCTGGATCGCGCCCGCAGACAAGTCCCCGAGTGGACAGTATACGATAGTGAGATTGCGGCCGTGGCTCGTCAGAAAAAGGGTGTCAGTGATGTCGTTAGCGAGGAGTCTCAGAAGGTGGTTAGCGGAGACGAGGCCAAGAATCCTATGAGTAGGCGGCTGGAACAGGAGTCAGCGTCAGAGCCTACGGAGAGGCCGAAGGATGAATTGTAGGATTTGTAGACGATGTAGACAGTAAAATAATGTCAATCTAGACATGATCCGTAATTGTAGAGTTCGCGTCTAGTAATGGGCGACCCTAGGAATAGGAGTTATTACACGTGCCTGAACAAGACACCAACCACGCAGTTCAATATTGATTTGGAGACTAACGAATACTCGCGTTGTACAGCCTACTTGTCATGTAAAAGATTGATAAAAGAAACCACAGAACGGGATCCCCGAATACCAAAAAGACACTACAGCTCAGGTCTAGTCGTTCGTGAGTGTTACTTTCCGCTTTGACCTAAGTAATTAGGAGTTCAAATTAAAAAGATAACGTGAATGTACACCGAGCTGGCCACCCTTACATAACCTCGCATAGAAATTTTACGATAGTAAAACCACAACGCCGTAAACCAGTTGAAACTACTCTGAATCTTCCTCTCCAGAAGATGGCAATGCGATCTTACAAGTTCGCGCATTATGCCCAGTCCCGTTGCAAATACCACAGCGTCTCGGGCGCGTTTCAACACGCTTTGCGCGACCACCATTTCGGCGCTCTTCTTGCTGTATCTGCGTCGCCAACTCCCTAGAGTCCCGTAGGTCCTGTCCTTCTTGGAAAATAAGTGATTCTCCTTCCCGTAATTGCATTTTTTAGTCCCCCGGCGCCGGTAACCCATTCCCGGTTACCTTGCTGTATTGATTTCGGCCTGGATCCTGAGCTCTCTGCAACCTATGGTCGTATGTGCCAAATGTTTCTCGTAAGCTATATTAAGTAGGCAAAACATGCTTACATCTGTAAAGTTTTCTTTAAATTCCACCTATTAATTTACACTAGTCCACTAGGTTAGTAGGAAATACTCAAATATCTCCTCGAATGTCAAAAAATGGTAAAAGAAATGGTAAAACATACAATCCTCAGGATTCGCTGGTAGTTACCCATCTAACTACTGATTTAGCGGTCTAAGGGCTGATCTAGATGCTATGGTGTTAACGAAGACGAACAACTTTGTCTCTAAAAATGAAGGCATCGTATCTGACATCTAACATAAGCAGATAATATCTGTAATAAACGGGATTTCCTGAATAAATAGCTACGGAGCACCTATGATTATTCTATCTTACATTATATCCCTATACTTAAGTTTTACTGAATTACATAATTTAATCCCGTCTTACAAGTTGCTACCGATGTCGTAGATTCTGCCAAACGTCGCGGGATATGTGGAGGTTGCTGAGCCTACTCTGCCGAATTGAAGAGATGGTTTGCACGACTTCTTAAAGAAACCAATCCGCCATTCCGAATCGTGTTGCTGATTTATGGGCTCGACGAATACATTGGTGATTTCGATGAACTCCTGGAGGTTCTATCGCCGGAAGCTGATTTCCCTTTTGTCAAACTTATCCTTTCCAGCCGGCCCGTTATCCGCTGTACCGAAGAGTATTCTCGCTACCCGAGTTTACGCCTGCAAGATCTCACATATAATGACATCAGACAATACGCAGAAGACATAATGAGATCGAGATTCAAAACTATCGCACATCCCCTTGGGTCCAGCCTGGATCTGCTTTCAAATGAACTCGCAAAACAGCTTCAGGAATGTTTTGTGGGTGTTAAAAATGGCGACCGCGAAGACGAGCTTCCGAGTGATCTTGCCACATTATACGGGCAGATGGTAGAAAAAATACCATCTCACTACCGTATACAGGCAGCAAACTTGTTTAAAATCATGATCCAGAGTGTCGAACATGAGACATGCGAAAAGCAACACTATTCGATTGACACACTGATCCAAGTGTGGTCACTAAAGTGTCATCCAACTCTTGAGGTCATCGGATCTTACAACACCAGAGGTCTCATTTTTCTCCTGCTAGTCAAGACAGCATTGGCTGTAGCACTAGACCGATCCAGCCGTCCCCCACCTCCTGAATACTTGGATTAGTTGGACAAAACTTAAGCCAGCATTGGAAAAGTGCCACGAGTTACTCTTGCGTTAAGAACACCAATCCTTATTGGGCATGGCGCAGAGTACACTGGTCACGGTAGATCCTTTATTCTTCTCGTGGGGACGGCGCTATCGATCCTACATTGTTCCATGACTTCGACCGTCTTGGGGTGCAATCCATTGTTGTCGCGTTGGCCTTGAAGAATTATGTCAGACAAGCCCTTGTGCGGTTTGCAGGTTCCACTCATCACGTTTGTTCTCGTCTGCTTGACACCTGGAGCCTTCTAAAGCTGGGATCTCAGTTCTCCCATCAGTCAAGCAGAGAGCCACAAGGTAACTCGGAAGTCAAGCATGGGCCTCAAAACTCAATGAATCCTGTTATTTCCAAAAATGAGGTTGGTCCGATTAGCTACATTGCTGGAATCGAAACCAATGTCTACGAGACTTCGAATGTCCTAAATACACGTAAAAATAGCAGCAGCAAGTTGAAGGCAAAAGTGAAAGCTAGAGTGAGAAAGGCTGCATCCCTATTTTAACGTGTTCGAATTGAGCAAGAATATGGCGTATTGTATTAATCAAGATAAAACTGCCAAGGCGAGCTTAAACAATCAACACATAGTCCTCCTAGCGATGAAATGAACCTGCCAGAAGATATTGGCTAATTTCCACTTAGGTCTCTCTAATCACCCGGTTCTTGGTCAATCCTTTCGCTGCCCCGTTCGTCCAGCCAAATATATAGCAAAGCCCGACAAACCCATGGTGATCTTTTGTGGTTTTTGGTTTTTGGTTTTTTTTTCGCAATATGAAAGGAATACTGCACAAAGGGAGCAAGTGTCTCATTGCCAACCTGAAACAGTGGGGGCCCGCGTATACGTCTCGAGCCGTATTACAGACGCGCTACTTCGATAATGCATCCATCAGCGACGAGAACTCAGCAACAGCTTTGGAACTCTGCTAGCCTTTATTTTCCATTTTCTGCCACAGGGTTTTCTTATCAGGAGCCTTCGAATAAATTGGAAAGGTCTTCCGTAATTCGCTAAGACTAGTAGGTGTAGCGTGGGTAGCGGACTTGAAGAACGCGATGAAACAGCCGTTCTTTGAATAGCTTCTGTTTGGTGCGACAACCATCCGTCCAGACTGTAGTTATGCTCTTCGGTTGCTTGAATAACTTTTAGCCTGAAACTAATTGGTAACCAACACGATTTACCTCATGGACAGAGCTGTATAGTCTCATAAGATATCCTAAAATGGCATTTCAAGCGATAAAACAGTATCCTCCCACACAGTGATGCTGGCAACAAAATGGTTGTTTGAATACCATCCGATCATAGTTCAGTCCTCGGCCTCCTTTCAAAAGGCAAGGCTCCTGCTACTGTCTGCGAGCCAGGTGTGCGCAACTAAGATATCGGTCGCGATACGCACCTTTCAGAAACGTCACCTGCTTCTCACCGAGGAGAACTATATTCCGCAATCTTCCGCAATCTTTTGTCGCTTGTAGATATCTTCTATCTTGTTATCCAGACGTAGATATCCTTCGAAGTCGAGGTCGCTCTCGATTATTCTGAGAGACGTTTGGACGAGCCGCCACTCGTACTAATCTCTGATATTCAGAAAGTTATCCTGTTGGCAGGGAAAGTCTCCTATCTTCGGCTGAGAAAGGCAAAGGTACTCATCATAATATAACATACCATCTTTCTACAGCTCTTGGTTAACTGCACTGTATATCTGGGGCCGACTATCTCGTCCTGATCAATAAAACCTAGTTTATCCCCTTCGATGATACCTACGAAGGCTCAATAGAGCTCCTTGTAGATTTCTAGTTTTCCAGTCGCTGAGCGTACATTTGATCAGGGGTATAAAGAGGACCTCTCTGTCTTCTTCGGGACGTGACGTATCCCCTACTTAACATACGTGGACTGCACACTATAAACCTTGGTATCTAATATTTATTCCTTTCTCCTTTATTATCCTTTGAAAGATCTCGTGATACGTGACCCCATGGGGGGTCACCCTATAGCTATAGATAAGATAGATAAGAGCTATAAAAGAGCTCTGCCAGGCCAGAATAACTGACCTGGCCAACCTTTCCTACTACAATAATTCACACCCCATATGATCAAAGACATTAATTGAGGTGATTGATTTATAGTGCGAGGGAAAGCAATAGTTACGGAGGATACAAATCTGCAGTACAGAGTCACACTTGTATGTAGGACTGGGTAATTTACCCGCTATACTTCGGCCTTTAGACCTACTATCTTCATAAGCCATAGGCTTGCATAGGACTGTACAATAAACGAGATTCACCAAATATAAAAACAAAAAAAACAAAAAAAGGCTCCATAATAGCGAGAAGCGAGGAGCGAAGTTAGGCCAGGCGGGTGCTGGGCCTGTGCACTGGGTGCCAGGTACAGCAGCCCGGTATACGGCCCCACCTTAAATTATGAAAAAAGAGAATGAATGTAACAAAAACATACGACACTAGGGATTCGCTGGTGGTCACCCACCCAACTACTAATCTAGCGGTTTGCAGTTTATCTGTAGGAGAGCGGACGGGATCCCGAGTTCTCTGCAACCTATGGTCGTATGTATCATAGTGCGCCCGTGAATGTGCTTATGTAGGCCGAGTATTGCCTTCTTCAGATCGTCGTGGGGCTCTAAAACGGAGAATTATCAAGAACGGCATAGAGCAACGTACAAATCCTCCATATTCAAGAGTTGTATGCCCTGATTTTACGCTATAGTAGCGCTAATATAAATAGCCCAGGGAATAAAAACCACTAAGCTATCTTATGTATGAGGCGTTTCATCGGCCAGGAGTATAAGCCCACTACCAATGCAATGGTGAGAAAGGGGGGTCACTTGGTGGTAACAGTGGCAGTGGATGTATTGGATGTCTCCACTCGGTCTCCCCAAGAAACGAAGGTCTTTATGAGGAGTCTCTTGACTGCTTTACACTTTGCGGCTGTGCTCAACTTAGGACAAGATTGAGTACATAGTTGACCCTCGGGTTCGCCCCAAGGTAGATTGTAAATATTAGCATAAAGCACCATATTGAATCAGTGGCTGTTTAAAGTATATATAAGGCAGTCGCTAGAACGCAACGTATTTCAACTAATTACCAGATTATTACCGAGGTCATCACAGCTGCTTTGATCATCATGCATTATCCTCCCAGAGATATTCTGCCCGACTATCTACCAGTAGTGCTTTCTTATATTTAGGAGCAATACTGAAGTATCCGATCTGAAGTATTTGTCCTGCTAAGATCTCGTTAGCCTATGACTTCTAGATCGTCAATGAGTTAACAATTATGTCCTTAGACACTGTATGGGAGGTTACTGTATTTACTTATACTGTAGATCTTTCATAGCATCTGCGTCATTCCAATGTTGCTGCCTTTGATAAATCGTACCTTATGCCAGTTAAACCTAAAAACTTCCAACTTCATGTCCAAAAATCACACCGAGCGCTCGTACAATCGACATATCGACGACGACGACAACCATTCCTTTATTACTGGCTCACGTCGGAGCCGGCTAGCGAACGCCATATGCCTATTCTAGGGTCCAGTCATCCACCACACACAGCAAAGGAAATATCTCATTGCAAAGCATTACGACATCTCTTGTCGTAGTCACAGGCCTCCAATATCCATGTGATTTGGCGCTGACGTTTTCACCGAACGTTCCAATGTAGATGATACCTTAACCGCTTACTAGTGCTGACTGGTCCCACCAAACCTACCGTGACGTCAAACGACAAAAGCAGTTCATTATTGAGGAATCATTCCTTTTTCGTACGGTAGGCCTCTTCGTCTGTCCATTCCCATCCTCGGCGTGTCAATGTCCCTCCTATTCTGCGGCTTGATAGAATCTGCGCGCCAGCTTCAATGAGTTTCGTATTCTACGTTACTCAAAAGGTTCACACCTCCGTCCGGCAAACATCTTACTGCACCCATCACGTTAAATTATGTTGTTTATTTTTCCCCACAGCGGCGCGGAAACCCAGCCGTACGACCTTTGGGAGGAAAATAGAACCGCCCATAGCTAAGGCTGATGAAGCGCGAAGGATGCGGCGGCTGCGCTGGGTGTTGTTTGATTGGCTCTATCCATGCTGCAGGGGCTGCTGCAGGGGACCGCTTTGCATGAGATCCCATGTCAGGCCGTACCAGGGTAAGTAAGGTCGCTCGACCTTCGGGTCTTGGTATAATACTGTACAACTCAAGTATGGATGTTGGAGACTGAGCGATATGAGAAGAGCCGAGATCGGCTTTTTGGTTGTGATGTGTTGGTAGAGGCAACTCATTGCAGGCCTCGGTTTACACCAGCATTCCCGTAGTACTTGGGATGGCGTACTTGGTATCGATGAAAACGGCCCACTCAAGCTGTGCAGCGATTTTGTGCGGACTGACAAGAGCTTTTTACACTCCTCCAGGAATATGTAACGTTGGCGTGAGAAATGGTCTGTTAGGCTACTGATCTACACTGTATAGCATATGAAGTACCTCGACATAATCTGTTGCAGGATCACGTGTTGAAGGATCACGTGACCTGGGTGCATTAAAGCTATATTTCTGCGAAAGATGCATCGCGATCAACACTTGCTTTTTCAATCTACTTCGATTTAACACCTTTTCTGCAACATAATCTGTGTCTATATGTGCAATGGCCTATTACCTGACGAACACTAAACCCAGTGAGGCGACCAAGTATTTCTGGGAAGCGACGTGCTAACGCTATACATCCCTGGAGAGGTGTACGTGTCAGCTTTCTCGCCACAGCTGACAAATGGAGGGGTTGACCACCAATTCACGCGTAACAATACAGTATGAGGTCGCGCTGAATAAATAGAACGGCAAAATATGCTACAATGCGCAAGCAACTCGCAACTGAAAAACAGCGGCTTGTATTTTGTACCGAGTACCTAAACTAGGTTTAAAGTACAACAAAGAGTCGTGTTATCGCTTGATCATGCAAATACAGAAATAATATTGAAGAGATGATGTATCGTGTGTCCCCATGTATCAGTAGACTCCAAATGACCGTTGCTTTGCCTTGACCACCATCAACACTGAAGGTATTGCAAAATAATGACCATATCCGAATAGGATTGCTCCAAATTATCTGTCAAGGAAACTTCCCGCTATTCTTTGCGATATCCTGCCCCCTCACAGCATCTAGACCAGCATGATGTTACGTGAGGTGACGTAGATAGTTCTGACGTTGAACTTGGCCTTGATAGCCGCGATTACAGGATCATCGTCAACATTGATAACAGGCAGCCCGCCGCCTGAAATCCGGCTTCCGAATCTAATCGCTGGTGCCGAGAAAGCCACGAATCGTCGATCAGTAGGCGTCTCACTCTCAGGGACATTGACACGCTGCCGCATGCGTCCAGAACGCAAATCGAACTCGGCGATAAAGTCATCGCTGCTCGCCTGCGCTGGAGCAGTCTGGGAGCTCGGAGCGAAATTGGTCACGGTTCTGGTCTCCGGGTCGACCCAGACCGCACCATCAGTAACGTTGACGTACAGATACGAGCACTGGTCGTCGAGTTCCATGCCATGCGGGGCTTCATAAGGACTTAGATGAACCGTGCCGACTACATCAGCGGTCGAGATGTCGAGACGGCGATCTCGCGGGAGCTTTCTATGGGCGCAAAAGAGTTGCCCTGGCGGTACCGCTGGCTGATGTAAAGGAGGTTTCGGTACCAGTAGTGGACGATCTGTTGGGGCTCGGCGAGCAGGTCGTCGAGGATGTAGACGCGGTAGGAAACCGCCACGTCAGCGAAGCTGCACACTTGGCTCATGCTGCAATTTTTTCTTAACAAAATATCTTTGATAATGGGCCGAGGGCGTTTGGTATAGCAAGCGGACGCTGACTCAAGACCATCTTGGGCGTTGTTGAGCATGATGATTGATCCATCAACTTATAGTCGATTACAATCATGCCAACTCTCTTCAGAACCCTACCAAGGCCTCCTTGTAGGAACGATTGCAGCCCCGAAAAGCCGGCTGAATATGATCGGTGAGGTCGTAAACCAAAGAAGATAAGTCTGGCCGTCGTAAAGAAAATCCAGTCTCTCTGAGAAATTCCAGAGTGAGGGGAGGGGATGTTAATAGCCCTCATTGCGTCCGAGTCCGATATCTTGGTAACCGATGTCTAGCTCCGCCGCAGCGGAGTGAATCCTTGGCTGGATATTCGGCATGGTCAAGTATTTGATTCCTTCGCTCAACTTCAAACTCAAAACGTCTTTCAGCCGTTCGAAGGGGCTGACCAATAAAGATGCAGGGACGGTGTCTGCGTCGTACCAGGCGACCAATCATGCAAATCGTGGGGGCCGAAGCCGATCGCTAGCTAATAGGGAGTTGACCAGGAAATAGCAACGTCTCGGGTTTATCTAATTAGTCTCGAGTTTCTTGGTCACCGAAAGGTTCCCATCTGGCAGCAATTCAGAGCTCTAGAAAATCCATGTAGGGCTGAATCATGCCGGCCCGTTATCAGGGGCATCACCTCATTGCCCAATAACAGCCGAAGGGCCGGGTACGCAATGGCCATCATAGCCACTAGAGTCCCACGCCATCGGATGGGTCGCTAGACAAGCTTGGAAGCTACCTTGCAAGATCGGCTTATGATGTTAAATGTCAGGAGAGCCAATGCTCATTATCCGTCTCATTGGAAAATGGTTCCGATGTCGGTCACTGTTACAGCCAAGCAGCCCACCAACTGACCAGAGGCAACATGAATTATAATCATTGCCCATGTTGTTGAAAGAAAGTGTTCCATGGTATCTGGGGCATTTCTGACCCAATGCCCCGAATCTGGTTGTCCCACATAGACTGCGAAAGGGTCAATAAAAAAACTCACTTTGTCCCTGTTTTGACCAAACACATACCCAATTAATGGAATCCAAGTTTGTAAGATCCGTTGCCGGTACTTGTAATGCCCAGGGATCCGACTGGGCTTGAGAAATTATTGGGCCCCATGCGCTTGCCGGAACGGAAGACGAAGACGGATGGACCGGTGCCTGTGAATCTCGCATTGCATTGAAATCATCAAAAGGGTAACCTGCAATCATGAGCATCATGCATCATGCGATGATGGGTCTTTCATTGTGGAATAATGCATACCATAGGTTTGAGGGGATGGGAAGGCCGCTGGTTGTGGTAGTTCGGACGGCTCACTGCTGCCACTGGACTCTGGACTGTCCCCATTTTCCATCCCAGTGGCCACAGCGATCATCCTGGAAATGGTTTGGTACGCTCTCTGCGCTTCTGAGGACTCCTTGCGCTGTTGTTCCCAGATCTTTCTCGACGTGCGTAGTATTTCGAGAAGCTGATCCTTAGTGAAGTTCGGGTCCGTCAAGCACCTTCCTTGTGTAACAGATTCTGAGCGCAGAAGATACGAGAGCTCCAGACATAAAATCATGGCGGCAAGTAGGAAGTCGTGAGTCAACAGAGAGTTTTGGAGCCAGTTGTTGCTTGCTAGTCGACCAAATGGCTGGCTCTCGAAGTGAATGTCATACTGATGACGCATAGTCTTGGCTGCTGCATCAAGACAAGTCCAACGTGAGTATGAAAACCGGTGGTCAGAGCGTCCCAGGTTTAAGTATCTTCTGTGCAACACGGAGCGACACTTCTGGTAAAGAATCTCTCTTTGGTAACGCTGCAGAACAAGATCGAGCGGGTCCGCAATAGATTGCACGAAGTCTCGCATGCGCATAACAGGTGGTATAGACTGCCAGGATTTTTTTAGTTTGCTGTCCAGTTCCATGATTCGCTCATAGCGAACCGGGTTTGTCGAGTAGATGGTGGCTTGGATCTCAACGAATACGGATTCCACCTTCTCCTTCAGAATGCTGGGGAGAACTCTGGTCAGCTCGGTGAGTGGTCTGGGTGGCGGCAGTTCGGAAGTCGTTTCATCGAAATCCTCGTCGTGCAAGTTCCGCGGGGGCTCTGTGTCATAGGACCCTGGAGCAATGTGCAAGGGAATGCCGAACTGGAAAGCCGTCACAGCATCCACGTCAAGAAGAATTCTCCACAGTCGTCTACGCATTTCGCCTTCGAAAGCTGATATTTTCTTGTTGTGCTTTGGGTCGCGATGGTAGCCCGAGTGCATAGCCAGCTTGACAATGGTGGACAAAAGCACCGATGTGCCGACCTGCGCGTCGGTCAGACGCAGATACTCGCCACCGAAATACAAGATAAGAGCCTCGAGCTTCCATTTGCCTGGTTTGGTATAATCATCGACGGCAAGGCATTGGGCCATTCTGGTGAGAAAGCTATGCACCACTTCCATGGGATCTCCCGCGATTCCTGGAACTGGTTTCTTGGCGAAGTGACACACCAGAGCTACATGTGCTATGGTACCAAAGATCAAACACATAAAGATGATGGGTGATTGGGAGAGGTCTCGCCAGAAATTGTCGTACTGCGCACGTCAGCGGGTTCTCATGGGTCAGGTAAGATGCCTGGGGCACAAACATGTCGCAGAAAACTGGGCACATGCAAGATGACTAAAGTCTGTTAACATCATATAGATCAACGATTTGGCTGCTACCCACCCCGACCCGGCTCATTTTTATCCTGGAAGAATGCGGCTACCAGTCGGTCGACGACAGCCTTCGAAGGCAGTGCTTGGAGAAGTTCGGTCATTGTTGTAGGTGCAAAGGCTCCTAAGAGAAGCATTGGGCCCCTTGTCTCGGGCAGCTGTGACTCGTTGACATTAGTGTCGTCGTGAGGTTGACCGGTTATTCTCAAGCTGTGGGTCAGGTTCACTATTTCGTCGAGTAAAGCCTCCCAACCAGGTGCATCTTGCATCCTGCTTTGTCCAGTATTATTGAGTGTATCTGGCTCAATCGTAATTCCCAATGGATACTCAAAATGGTCTCCTAGACTCGAGACTTTTGCTTCGGGGGAGGCAGCGGCCGCCACGCTCCACTCCAGCTTCCCAATCTCCCTTAGCCCAATATCATCCCGCGGTTGCGTCTTCAAAACTTGGACAAGTTGTTCTAAGTGATGCAGTCTGTGCTGCAGAGAAGCCACGTCAGGTGTGGAGCGGACTCTTGATGAGGCACGGCTTAACCTGGTGGATGATTTGGGGAAGAGATAGGGGACGTATTCGCAGGAGTCCTGAATAGATCTCTTCAGGCACTGATCGCACGGTAGTGCTCTGTCACATTTGAGCCTATGTTATTGTCAGAATCGATGATACCACAGGGGATTCATGTTATCGAAATACGTACTTCTTTTCTTTCCAACCCTTGGTGTCAGTATTCTGATGTGATTATCTCATAGCTGATCTTGGGATCGTCAAGTAATAACCCAGGGGTAGAAAAGACGTCTTTGGAAAGAAGCACCACCCTAGACAAATGACAAGAACCATGGTTACCTCGCGCAAAGGGTGCTTACCTCGACAAATAGTGCACGAAAAGCGAATCCGATTGCGAGGTTTCTTTTCTATAGCGTCAGCCCCGCCGTATTCAGACGGATCGAACTGAACATCGCTCCCCATGACGTCGGCGGATCACGATAGCCCGAGAATCACCGCAAATTCGCAGTTGATGAGGGGAGGGTGGTGCTGAAGCAGAAGAGACCGAACTCAGAGCAAGTGGAAGGGCAAGCCAGCATAAACAGCGTTGCTGATGTCTGAAAATCAACTTGCGTGCTTGCGCCTCTCTCTTGGATTCATGATTTCTCTAGACCCCTGTTGCATGCTCATATTTAGCGGTTGAAGATCCCACAACATGGTCTGTGCTCGATGATCCCAGACAGCGCATTACTAAGCTGAATGATACCGCGCTAGGGGGTGACAGACATGGGCGGCCCTGCAGGTGCCCGTAGGGCCATGAAGCTTGTTGCTTGAGGCTCGGAGGCCGTCTCTGTAAAGAAGAAAAATTGCTTTGTTATTAAGCCGGGGGGATATCAACCAAATTCGCCGCACAATGCTCTTATATTTCATGCCAAGTCATCACAAAGTACAAGCCCTGGTATAACATGGTTATTGTTCGTTGATCATACCAGTGCGACCATCGCAGTATGAACCCCAACTACCCTCGATGGCAAAATCGCCCCGTAAAAACGCCATCAAACCATGAAACAGGCCCCCAGATTTGTGCGGAAGAAGCAAACATCGACAAATATCGGAACGACAGCTTCTACAAGAACTTGCTGGTCAACCCGCCCAAGATCATCTTCCGTTTCTGTTGACTGGCCCACTTCCCGGCGTCCTCTGCCCACTTCTGGCTCGAATCCGCTGCGTTATCCATGGTATCGCTCATGAGGTTCAATTTTTCAGTTCGCTCGTTCAACTGCCTGGTCAAGTAATCGCCCCAACCTTCCTGGGCGCCCGCTCTTGCCGCCGTCGTAGGGCTTGCCGGCCCAGCACCCCCGCCTCGCAGTTCAGCTGCGGCTGCAGCCATCATGCGTTTGCTGGGGGGCCGTTCGGCACCGCCAATGAGAAGGTCTAGGTCTGTAGGCGAGACGTATTGCGTGCCAGAGAGCCACTGCACGTTGGAGATCGTCGGTCTCGTGGGGATGCGAAGCTCGGGGTTGATGAGAACGTCGGCCGTATTCTCGATTTCACGTCCAGCTCCCCACACGTTCAGTACCGCAAGCTCGGATGGTCCTGTCCAACAGAAAACGGTGCCTTCCTCGGTGACAATCGACTCTGTACCACGGCTGCCGTCCATCATCTTTAGTGGAGCGCTTCCAATCTCCTTCAGTCCCGGTAAAGAAAAGGCACGTGCTACCCGATCCCCAAAGACACCGACGAGGGCCATCCCCTGGATGTCAACTTCAGTCACAGCGGCTGCGTCGCACAGGTAGTCGTCAAAACACTTTGAAGCCCCCTTAGCAACTGCTGGTTTAAAAATGCGAGCTTCCGTTTGAGTGACTACATCGTGTTAGTATCCGCCAAGTAAAAATAGACGTGTTGAGCATACCAACTACAAGCAGCCCGTTTACCTGCTTGCCCTCGCGAAGACCAGCCACTGTTTGACCTGTCGCATACGCCAGCTTTCCCGTGTCCGCTACTATTGGACATATCGCCACGACCCTGTCACTCAACTGGCTCACGCCGGCTGGCCTCGCAGTGTAGCTCTGACCAGATGGCAAAAGGGCGAAGGTAATCACCTTGCCTGTATTGGTCCCAACGAAACAGCAGATGCTTGAAAATTTGTCTCCGTCGAGTGTCATGACACCGAACTCGATTTTGACCGGCCATTCTTTGGGAGGTGGTGCGTATGAATGACCTCGAATGAAAGAAGACCTCTTCTCCTGTTTGGCAAAGTCGACCATGGAAGCCTGATAGATTACTGACGGGCCCCGCATATCTATGATACTGAAGAAACCACGGTCGGAACCCACCGCGATGAAGCCGACTTCAGAAACTTTGACGACAGTTATGGCGCCCTGCACCATTTCGTACAAGCGGATGGGTTGAAGCCCCTGTTTCAGCGCTGGCTCGGCCCTCATACTGATATCTGTAAGACCGCCGGGATTGGGATCTAGTTGTTGATTCTGATTGCGGTCAAAGAACCTGTTGCCGTCCCAGCGATATATGACGACTTCGCCACCGCTCGTCCCAACAGCAAACTCTCCAGTACTTGAAGCCATGCTCATAGCAGTGATGCTGATGTCTTCATACCGGTTGAGGGCTCTCGCAACGTCAACTTGTAGTTGAGTGGGGTTCTCGATCTCGTCATCATGCCCCACGTCCCAGATGCGCACAGTGCTGTCTGCATGAGCGACCTGAATGATACACCGTCCCTCGAACCGCCGACGGGGCCGAGAAGCCTCTTTCCCTCCTTTGAGGAGTGGTTCACCCTGGTTACGAATTTCGACCATGCCTAGCCAGCTTCCCCGATCGAGTGTCGACACTGCAAACTTGGTCGCAAATGGATGGACAAAAGACACAGATGGGTGAAGCTGGTTGGTTGGAGAGATGGGGTACCCGCTGGGAAAGCTCATCGTCAACAGTTCCCCGGAAGATAGCAACGTCATAATGGCAATGGGGTCCTGAGCACCAGCGAAATGCGGGGAAAATCGTGGTATCAAGAAAAAGTCCGTTACCTCGGCACCAGGGGGGGTTTCAAGGATATTTTGCTGCTTCCCTTTGCAATAGTCAGCAAGTATTTGCCAGGTCGATGTTTGGTAATTTGGAGTGACGCCTAGATCAATGAACGTCAATCCATTTGCAGCGTTATCGAGGGTCTGACCACCTGCAATGAGAAGACCACTGTCCTCGGGGTTCTGTTTACAGCACCACGCTATCCGGATATAGGGGTGTTTTGGCCTCGAACCTCCGGGATTCGGAACCGGTTCGTTGATTTTCATGTCATACAGTGTTCGGGCCATCACCACCCGACCATCCTTGGAGTCCCAGAAGACCAAACTTCCATCATCATGTGCTGTGAGGATGAATGTCCCCGTAGGGTGCCAGACAGCGTGTGTCAGCCTGGGTTTTCTCATCGCGTCCACGGCAGCCGTGCTTCCACCTGGCGCTCCTGGAGGAACCTGGTACTCGAAAAACTGGGTTGCCTTGTTTTGCTTGAAGGAATACAGGACAATACCGTGGGAATATGCAATCATCAACTTGCCAATGTCCCGCGGGTGTAGTTGCATAGAGACCATTGCTACAGCCCGTGCCTTGGAATCCTTTTCACCCCAATAGTTGGGCAGGCGAAGTGGTGACATGCGCTCCCGATCGAGATCGTAGGCGAAGACCTCCCCATTCTGCATTCCCAGGAAACACCAGTCCAACATAGGGTCCGTGACCATGGAGGCCACTACGCCCGGGGCGCGGAAGCCAGCTATCCGGCTGCCTGTATCCAGATTCCATATTCCAACTTCGTTCTTCGTGTCGAGACTCACGAGGCGATGGGCACAGAACTGTAACTGGGAAAAGGAACACGGTCGTGGTGGAACCAAGAATTTGTGGACTCGAGTTTGTCCATACACTTCGATGCGACCCGATCCAAACTTGGATTCTGTTGTCCCGATGGCGAGCAGCGACTGGACAGGTTCATATGCGATGCATCTACAAAAGAGCGGTGTCAGTACGTGACTTGTATATCTGTTAACCCAAGGAGCTCGCGTGCCTGATCTGAGAGTTGATTCCATAACGGGCCCGATCATCTGGTGCGAAAAGTTCCGGGAGAATGTTAGCTGACAGGTCATTCTGCATGCCAGCCTGCTTCCCTCGCAGAAAGCTCGCCATATTGTTGTTCGTGACGTTGGGAAATATGTTAAATGGTCGTTGGTTTGGGCGGCTGCTTCGAGACTCGCCGGAGGTTTGTCTATCTCGTTGCAGCTAGACGTGTCGCCAGACGCTGCTTTGGTAAGTAGCTCCAGGCATTTGCTTCTTGGAAGACCCTCATGCGATTTGGCGGGGCTAGGTCGACGTCATGTTGGCGGGGATCCAAGTGCCGGTGTGCCGGGCGCGTGTGGTCCGTGCAATCACCTGGATCCTCCAATCTCAGATTCGCTTTCTTCAGGGCTGAATCTTGCGTTGCTCACCAATCTGTAACCCGAACGACGAAGCATAGAGACCGCACGTTTAACGGCAATCAAGCCTCAAGCACGAAATATGTTTTTATTTTCGTTTCATTATAAATGCAGGCCGTCCCTCCGTCACATTTTGGTATCAGCCACAATTGACGGCCGGGTTGTGAACGAAGGTATTTATTTACGCTTCGAAAGCTGACTTGACCAGCCACACAACCTGCAGCCTCCCTAGGCGTTGGGTGCTGTCAACTTTTTTCCCTGCTCACTTGAGAGACATGTGCAGCTGATTCGACAACACCCGGACGACAGACACGCTCAGTTTTACTTGTCTCTTCTCTTTTCGGGTTTGTTCGGCCAACGACCGGGCTTCGAACTCAATCTCGAAGCATATAGAATTTTCCCATCGTGCAAGCCTAGGGTAGGATATTGGGATTAAGGAGATCTCCTCCAATTCGTCTTGGGAATTAGTTATCGAGAGGCGGTTGGTCTGTTTGAGAGCAACCTGAACCAGCATGTGGCCCAAACCAGGGCCCCTGCCGCTCTACCCGTCGTGTGCAACCGGTTCAGACTTTCAGACCAACCACGATCTCATTCGGAGTCGGGCGGTGCCTAACACTGTAGGAAGTCATCAACTATAAAACCCCACTTCGCGGGCTACCTATTTCATTGGTCGTTGATTTCCAGGGGCATGGTAGGTGTGTTGACTGAAGGTTTGCAGGTAGTGATGCAGCTCCTATCGTCTGCTCCTTCCTCATCGCAAAACAACTGCTGTTAGTGAGCGGTGATTACCAGAAATGATCGCACTCTCCTCAACCAAACCTTCACTCGTTTGCATTATTTTTCTCTCGATCAGCTTCAAACAAAATACTTTACTGCGACTTCTTCGTTTCCTCCTGCATTGAAAGCTTCTCGGGTTGGTTTGAATCACCTGGGCATCATCAACCTTGTCTTCACGTAACGTACCCCACGGTCCAGTTGAACACTTCTTAAGACCTCGTACAATAAGATATAAGTTAATTCAACTACAACGTGAATGTACACCGAGCTGGCCATGACACCGAGCTGGCCACTTTCATGCGCCAACGCGACCGGCCAACTTAATGTTTGATTTTCTCAACAACCAATTATGGCAAAGTCATACAACGAAGCAGACTTAATGCTAGCCCTTCAAGCTCTCAAAAATGACCAAAAACTTAGTCTCCGACAAGCGGCAAACGTACCAAGTCCCCCGAAGCACCCTCCAAACGCGTAAAAACGGCGGCTCGCCCTCGTACGGGCCGAGTGCGCTGAGCTTCGAAAGGCAAATAAGATGCTAAGCCGGCGCCGGAGGACTAAAAAAATGCAATTACGGGAAGGAGAATCACTTATTTTCCAAGAAGGACAGGACCTACGGGACTCTAGGGAGTTGGCGACGCAGATACAGCAAGAAGAGCGCCGAAATGGTGGTCGCGCAAAGCGTGTTGAAACGCGCCCGAGGCGCTGTGGTATTTGCAACGGGACTGGGCATAATGCGCGAACTTGTAAGATCGCATTGCCATCTTCTGAAGAGGAAGATCCAGAGAGTTTCAATTGATTTACGGCGTTGTGGTTTTACTATCGTAAAATTTCTATGCGAGGTTATGTAAGGGTGGCCAGCTCGGTGTACATTCACGTTAGGGCTAAAGATCAGTGCCGATACGTATACTTGGAGTGGATTACTCGTAATTACTGCACTATGAGATTAGATGAATCGTAGCGTATTATATACTATTTCAGCTAGCCGTACTACGTTCTCTTTTCCCTAGACTCTACTAAACCCCGAAGTAGTATATTGTGAGTGAATACGTACCTTAAGTAGGCGCCGTAGTTTGAATACTAACCCCTGCTGACTGTCCCCTCGAAATGAACTAATCTACTTATTCCTGACCCCTACCTGAAATTCCTAACCCCTGCTGACTGTCCCCTCCCATCATTACACGTTTCCGGCCAAGTATCTCAAGAATATCTTCTTCCGATTTTCTCTTTTTACCCATCTTAGACAACTTCGACAATCGTTTATGTTTGACGACTGGTCGGAGGGCGGCAAGGTTAAAGTCGACGAGCATAACGCGCTGGCGCTCCCAGTTCCAGAGTATGTTAGGCTCGCGCTCATCATTATGATCCACCCCCTCGCCCCACACGGCTCGCGACGAGCGCTTCCGCTCCGTCGCTAAGTCCGGCACGTTTACATCCGCTGCCACCTCGCCGGCCCACGACATCAACATCATGTGAACGACACAGGCCCCGCCGGGGAGGACATAACCCCAGGGCCTGGCCAGGTTGATGATCCCTAGGTACACCGGGACCACCTCGCCTTGAAGCCTTTCAAGCTGCGAATAAACCACGCTCTCATGTTGCAAATATTCAAAATGGACCGACTGCGTCCCCTTGCCGACGAATGTGTAGCCATACTGCGCTAGTTCAACCTTGAAGAGTGCCCCTATCGCCCCAATCTTGCCTTGGAGACCGTAAGGGTCTAGTGCGACGCAGTCTCGATACGGGTTTCGGCGTAGCCGTTCCCCAACTAGGGAAGTAAGTTTGCTAGCGTTAATAGGGTGTCGAGTGCTGCTTGCGGCGGTGCGATGTAAGGACACGTTAGGGCAATTCTCGTCAAGATCCAATCCTCTCTTAAGACCTAATAAGCAAGCCTGCGTACAGTATTGCCTAGTAGGTGGAGAATCAGAGTCTGATGACGTCCCCTGATTATCGTCCTCGGAGCTGCTGCTCGACGGCCCTTCCTTCCGCTTGTTCGCACCGGTGCTTCCCGGCATTCTTGGCAGAGCTCGGGAGGGGCCGTCGTCTTCATCCTCGTCATCGTCCTCGTCATCTCTTTGAATCGCCGTAGCGTCTTGGCAGGTCGATCTTGATCGTAAGGAGAATTCTCGAGCCGTGAGTTGTATGTTCGACTTATCCTCATATAATGACCCAGCTGTTACCTGCGATGATGGCGCCGGTGATGAAGAATCCATGTTCTCAGCCTTGACATATTCCTCCGCTTCCTTGTAAGGTTTCGGCCAAATTTGTAGTTCTGATTTTGCTTTCTCGACAGCTTTGCTGAGCGCAGGTCCTTGGAGAGCGTCGGATCTAAGAGCTAAGAGGCAGAAGCTTGCTAGTTGAGCTACTGCGGTATAGGATTCCTTAAAATCTCTATTTCCGCCAGTCGCTTCTTCATCTGGCACACAAAGGTGATAGTATAATGTCCGTAGATCGTCTTGTCTGATGTGAAGGAAAACTAAGGATTTGCCGGCTGTGATATAGCCATACGCAACCCCACATTGAACCATGTAATCAGACACCTGTGTTAAAGCTATAGCAACTTGTTTATCCGCCTTATCTCGGCCCTTTAGTTCAGGATCCGTTCTGGTTGTATCCAAGTTAACCCGTTGAACGACCTCCATAAATAGCTTCTCCTTGATAAGAGCTGACTTGAGATCTTCGACCGTAAGTTTATGGGCCGCCTTGTAGTCGTAAACGAAGACCAAATTCAGGTCACCTCCCAGGTGCTTGCGGATGCCCAGCCCGTCAGGGTAGCTTGGCTTCTCGAATTTCTGCTCGGACGCGACTCGTTTGCTTGGTCCAGATCGCCGTCGGCGCCCCTGTATTTCTTGGCCCTGCTCCGAATCTCCGGTCTGATCGACGTTGCCCTGCCGCTTCAGTTCGCGGCTATTGTTACTGAATCCTAGCTCGGTGAAGTTGAACGTCCTGCATATGTAGGGATCGGCTTCGACTAGCTTCTGGAATATCTCGCATACAGGTGATTCGATCGCAACTTTCACGAAAATGTCGATGTCTTTTTCGGTAGCTACCGGAGCCCGGCAGACGACCTTCTTTTGATGGCGGGTAGCAATCGATGGAGTAAGTAATCTCTTGTCACCAAAGGCCCTGTTGATCTCGTCGAAATGGTCTCGCTGGAGGTCGGTAAAGTCGCTCCAACGACGAAGCCACATGGGGTAGCGCTTGTCATCGACTCTGGTGGCATGTCCAGTGGAAGATAAGGACTTGTCGGCGATCCGGAGAGCTTTGAAAATGTGAAAGTGGCAGTCGTGTAGATACTCTCCCAGCGTGGTCTCTTGGACCTGGAACCTGAGCTGTTCCTCTCGCGCCTTTGCTTGTTCTAGCTCATGCCGGAGTCGCTCGATTTCTCCAAGATGTTCAGACATGGCAAGAACCGATGGGATGTGCAGACTTCGATCAGTCTCACGTACGTCGATTTCAAGATGAAGGGGAAATGGGAGTCATCCGGTAATGGCAATGCTGCGAAAGGCAAAAATGACCCCTCGGACACCACGTGATTTATCGAGGCTTGAAAATTATGGGTACTTTTTCAGGCACCAACTTCTTTGCTCTATGACAAACACCGACCCCTGCTTCTGCTATCATCACTTCACCAACAGCAATCCACTCCAATGTCGTCAACATGGCATCTGGAGGCAATTGCAGGGCGCTGCGGCTGCCAATGACAACAACGCAGGCGTATCGACTACGCGCTGCGCAGTAGCTCACGGCCTCTCTCTCGGCCTCTCTCGGCGGCGTGAACTACACGACTCCATACGACGCCGTGGTCGGCTATTGCTCCACGATTTCGGATGCGACCAAAGAACGTCCCGGCGATGTCGACTTTGCCCTCCGCGCTGTTCAAAGCTATCTGCGATTGTTTGACGGCTAGAAGCTGTTGAATCCGAATGCTGGAGAAGAGCCTAAAGTCTCGGCTGTGCAGATTCTCATCGACGATGCCAGCATTCCGATGCGGCCTCAGTTCGGTAAGCGTGCAACCTTGATTGAGTTTTCATCTCGTCACATATCAACTGACTTTTATTTGTAGCAGATTGGGGTCCCAAGAACACCGGCGTGGAGCTGCCCGAGTCGAGGGTCAGAATGCCATCCGTTTTACCTTCCGCGATTCGAACAACAACAACCTTGTCGACGAGCTTATTCCAGAGGCGGCCTATAACGTCCTGTGCTTTGGGATTAACAAGCCCGGTGCTACGGAGGGTGAGTCCGCATTCTATCTCCGCGTTGGCTCGGCACCTCATAATTAGGCAGAGGACCTAAGTTTGAAATGGAGCAAGGAATGAATGGTTTCGGTTGCCATGAATAATCTGTTGGTAGCTACATATTGCATGCTCAAAACAACCCCTGGTGTTCTCTTCCCATCGGTAGGTGGCTGTGACTTGCCAGATAAAGAGGAAGTTCCTAAATCTGCCTCATATGTAAAGGCTGACAGTGGTGGAAATTTCGGGAAGGTATAGAATATCCTAGGGCTCTGGTTTGCTGCCAAATTTCCCATTTACTTGACGTAGCATCGCCATCAAGTGGGTGCACCGCCTGCCCCCTCATGATCTATCAGGTCATCAACCCAGGGATCACATTGGGTCAAGGATGCTGTTGGTCCCTAGTGCTGCAACCAGCAACACGTCGTCGAGATCATCCAGGCCTTCACTCTATACTGGGAGCGCCTTGGGTCATTAATCCACCTAAGGAAACTAGCAGACATTCCAAAGGATATTATCATTCAGACTGTAGACCACCTAGCTATATTTCCATCTTGGATATTTATGGAAGGCAATCCACCCATAGCGTCCTCCGTACCAGACAGGTTAGTTCGGTGTAGGTTTAAAAACGTAGAGAGATTCGCTCCTCATGTGGCGAGGGATGTGCTAGGATCC
Organism: Pseudomassariella vexata; assembly: GCF_002105095.1. Classification (NCBI taxonomy): domain Eukaryota; kingdom Fungi; phylum Ascomycota; class Sordariomycetes; order Amphisphaeriales; family Pseudomassariaceae; genus Pseudomassariella; species Pseudomassariella vexata. Next base: position 849,178 of record NW_024467959.1, on the reverse strand, counting down.
TAGTCGGTCGATCCGAAAGGCTCTCCTGATTAGAAGCCCCCTATAAAGCACAATGTCCCCTATGCTTGCCCCCTTTTCTCTTAACTTTCTTGACTGATTTTAACGCAAAATGGCTTCTCTTGAACGTACGGCTAGCGGCCAGCCAGGTTTTAGCCTGTCTGAGCCTACCACAGAGTCCCACACCCACATCCGGGACACCCCCACATATGGGACACCCAAAAATGCCTCATCAACACCGCTAGCCTCTAACTTCAACCTCTTCTTTCTTTACCAATATCGATTCAATTGTTACGAAATTTTACGTACATCTTCTTTACACTAATATGAGTCAATATACCGAAGATTATATTTATCGAGCTCTTCAAGCAATAGCTACCGGTCAAAGCTTCCGAAAAGCAGCATATGAGCATGGTGTCCCAAGGTCTACTCTTTCACGACGGATTCAGGGAGCCCAGTCAAGAGATATAGCCTTCGCTGACTACCAGAGGCTCTCTCCAGCCCAGGAATCTCATCTGGCTGAATGGGTTCGAATCCAGGCTGCCCTAGGCCTCCCACCAACCCATCAACAGCTCAAAGACTTCGCCGAGCGTATCCTACAGATCCACGGAGACACCGAACCACTTGGAAAGAACTGGGTCCAGGCTTTTATCAAGATGAACCCTTCAGTCAAGGTCCAGAGAAGCAGAGCTATCGATTCCCAGCGTATTAATGGAGCCTCAGCTAATGTGATCAGGCAATGGGTCAAATACCTCGCTTGTCACGCCGTGCCAGGGGTTGCAATCCTTGCCACTACGCCACCGTACCAGATGTCTTCACCAAAAGAGACCAATACCAAAGTCAGGGACTTTGGTATCTGCAACCACTTATCAATCTGTTCAGACCAGTGTGGGTCAATCACGTGACAAACCGTCACATCGCTATCCCTGAGATCAAAGCTATTAAGGCCTCGAATCGATACAACATGGATAAGACAGGTATTCTAGAAGGTAGAGGATCAAATTTTCTTGTTCTAGGATCATCTGAGACTCGTTCTATACGGAAGAAACAGCTAGATCTCGAGCATGGACATCTCTTATAGAGTGTATCTCTGCGACTGGTACTGTACTACCCCCACTTGTGATATACAAGGGAAAGTCTGTCCAGCAGCAGTGGTTTCCTCTGGACTTGACTCCATACGAAGCCTGGAGGTTTACAGCAACAGAGAATGGGTGGACGTCAGACTCTACGGCTATTGAGTGGCTACAAAAGATCTTTATTCCTTTGACTCAACCAGAGGACCCTGAAGAGACTAGGTTACTTATCCTAGATGGGCATAGTAGCTACGAAACGACAGAGTTTATGTACCTCTGCTTCATAAACAAGATACACTTGCTGTTCTTGCCGCCACACACATCCCACGTTCTCCAGCCTCTCGATCAGTCAGTCTTTGGACCCCTCAAGGCAGCCTATAAGAAGGAGCTTGGTTACCTTGACCGATGGGATACTACTACTGTCGTAGGGAAGAGAAACTTTCTCCTCTGCTATAGGAAGGCACGTCTAGCAGCATTGACCGCTAAGGACATTATCAGTGGATGGAAATATACTGGTCTCTGGCCTTCGAGCATAGCTAGACCCCTTATGAGCCCCCTGCTCCTTGAGAATACGTCAGCACCAATCAGACAGCCTAGTCAGACTTGCAAAGGGTACTCTGATAGTAAGGGTAGTCAGAACTGGGCGTTAGAGACATCAGCAGTAGCCTGTTCAACGCCTAAGAGGAGAGATGAGCTCCAAGATCAACCCAGCTTATTCAGCAAGCTTGATAGTGATCCAAATACCCAGCGGCTACTCTTTCGGAAAGTTCAAAAGGGCTTTTATGAGAAGGACTACCAATTAGCTGTCGCACAGCGAAAGATTGAGGCAATAGAGGCAGAGCTTGAGGCTAGTAGGGCTAGGAAGCGGAGGAAGGTCAAGATTAGCCCAAACTCGAAGTTTACTAATATCAAGGCTATTCGGAAGGCTCAAATCGAGGCTGGTGAAATTGAGGATAGTACAGATGAGTCTAGCGAGTCTGAAAACCTTAGTGACGGTGAAAGCTGTACTGTAGTCGCATTAGAATAAGTGTAAAAAAAGGTTGAAGTTAATGGTTATAATATACAGCATCATTTTTAGGACGTCCCACATGTGGGGGTGTCCCGGATGTATGTGTGGGACGTTATCTATCTTCGGGATGGTGCAGTACGGACTCAGGAACTTATGGGAGCTCCTCAGTACCTCGGAAACTAAAATAGTTTGTATCCCTGCCTCCTTCCTCGCTGAACTGCGCGAAACATGCCTTGCCGATCTCAAAAATGACGACGACGACGGCAGCGATCCCCCCTTTTTAAGCGACGGCGATATCATCTGCGCCTGGTGGACCCGCCTCGCCATCTCGCACTTGCCTTTTGACTCCCAACGCACCGTGGCCCTTAACAACGCGTACTCGCTTCGTAAGACCTTAGAAGCCGACCTGCTACCCTCGATTGATAAATGTTGCGGTTACCTATCCAACGCGGTTGGTTTCCTTACCGTACTGCTACCAGTGCATAGCATCAAGAGTAGGCCACTTGGCCACCTCGCGAAGCAAGTCCGGCGCTCAATTGAGGAACAAGGCACCCGTGCCCAAGTCGAGGCATCGATGCATATGTGGCGCGGCTCATGGGGAACTCTGCCGCCGTTCTTTGGGGATCCGGGAATGCACCAGATTACCATCTCCAATTGGAGCAAGGCGTCGCTGTTTGAGACGGACTTCTCCGCTGCTGTTGTCGCTGCTGGCTCGAATGATGTAGAGGGGGGCACAAAAAGGGGAGGTAGCAAGACAAAGCTGGGGAGGCCAATGTATGTACAGAATGCCCAGTTTGGGATCTGTCTTCCGAATGCATTTCCTATCATTGGGAAGGATGGAGGGGAATTACTGGATGTCGGAATATTTGAAACAGGGCCTTTGGGGGAAGATTGAAGAGCAGCTCGCAAAGGCGTAGGAGGAGTCCGAGGCAAACTTTCCAATCCTTCAACGTGATCTGCAACATTCTTTGCATCGAAAACTCTGTGGCCTTAACTGATGTCGGCGAAGAATATCCTTCTGGTTATCCGGCGAGGTCAATATGTGCGTATTCTTGTCACTCTCTGTCGACAGCCCCCAAACCAGCATCGGGCGCAGAGATTCTGCCCACTCGCACCGTCTATTTCGAACGTCCCGTACTTCATTGAAATATCACGGGACTGCAGCTTCTTGTCGTCGAAGCCTCTGTCCCAGAGTAACTTGGAAAATATGTTCTCATCTACAATCTTGGATGAAAGGTCTGCGCAGCCGATTTCGATAGCTATCCATCCAATATTCCTTAAACAGTAATAGAGCCATAAATTTGATTCTTGCTCTTTGTGTAATACTTTGAATTCCATCCACAAGGTCGCCTAAGCTGACTGGATGATCACAACCACGGACACAACGCTCCATATCCTCAACCTGCGACTTGGTCGGGTTTATTAGGTTGATCTATTGTATCTATCTCAACGGAGATGGTGAAAACTCCCCGATTTAACTAAGCCGACTGATCTGTGCAATAGAGTGTATACGATATTTTCATGCTATACCTGTAGAACACGGGGGGTTGATTTGTTGTTTCTATTTTAGAGAACAAAGTAACATGCCAGTACCAGAAAGGGAAGGACGAACCCAGCCAGTTTTAAGATAAGGAATCTCCAAATGACCTAATTTGGATAAAGGGTGATAAGTATGCGGAAAGCTAGATCGAGTCAGACATATTTTCCGTCGCCAACGAAGCTTGGATTGTATGTAATGAATTTGAGAAATGCTATGCAACTGGGAATTATGCAACCATAGAAACTTTTTTCCTACGAGGTATAATGCTTATAAGTAGGCTTGAATGAAATTATAAATGCGCTAAAACACTGCTGTTCATACATAAATGAGGACATGCTGACCGAATTTGAGTATCAAGACCCATCGCATCCGCATTGCCCATCTGGAAACGTTGGCATGGAAACTACAATACACCCTTGGATAGGCGGTAAATAAGCTGACCACAATGCGTGAGGAAACAGGAACAAACTTCGGTCCCCAACTTGATCCGGCGACAGATTGACCTTGAGAATGAGGATTAATGCAAGAAACACCATCCAGAATATCAACGCGAAGATGGCCCCTAGTAGCATCTGTACGGACCCTTGAAAGATTGGATCCAAATATGTTTGCGTTGCTTGTTTGGTCGTTGGATTTGGTTTTGGTTGTTTTTCGAATATTTTGGTCATTAGGTCCGAGGCCATGTCTCTCTGCATTGCTTGATCGGTCACGAGTTGTGATTCTGTTTCTGTCTGTGTTGCTTGATCGATTATTAGATACGACTCTGTTTCTTTCTGCGCTGCTTGTTTGATCATTAGGCTTCGATGGGCCATGGGGGTTGGTATAGATTCCCGCGTTGATCCCGGGCCAAATGGCCACGTTGTTGGGGCGGTCGCTGAGTGCTGTTTAGCTTCCCTGACTGCTTTTGCCAAGTCTGTCTGTATTGTTGAATTACGTATTGCAGATGGTACGGTTTCCTCCACTTGTTCAGGGAAGTCTGTTTGAGTTTTTGAGCTGGCTACTGGATATGTTGCTGTTTGCTTCACGGACTCAAGGAGGTCTGTTTGCACCACTAAGTCGCTCGTGGTATCTGGTATGGTTTCCTTGGGGAGCAGCTCTTCATCTTCGGATGAATTAACGGTCTCCATTAGAATCAAACTTTCTTCGCTGCCTTCATCTTCAATGGGCTCCTCGGTAGGGTCTTCGACAACTTCTTCGACAGGAACCTCGCCGATCTCCTTAAAGGAGGGTTCTTCTTCTGTACCAAGCACTTCGACGAGTCTCCCGGCAGCTGGCTCTGCTTCATGTTGCTTCTTTTCGACAGGCTTATCTTCTTTGGGTTCTTCAACATCTGAACGATCCGCGACGTGCGTTCCTCTGACCTCCTGGAACCAGTCATGGTATGTGATTTCCTTGGCCCCAATTCGAGCATCCGGATTGTATTTGAATATCTTGCGGAGCAGATTTGCCAGCGTAGTGACTTCTTCGGGTGGGGGTTTGTAGCCGCAAAGTTTGTGTAGGCAACTGTAGTCTCGCTTGCCAAATTCATTCATGGGCTTTTCCCACCATATCCGCTCCCTGGAAAGATGAGCTTCGATTGGATCGGAATTTCCAGAAACCTGTGTCAAATTAGCTCTCGCAACACCTAATCTCCCAGAAGATAGAGTTACGGGACCCATATGGTCAGTTGTCTCTGTGGTTGACTCGGCATCACTCAGGACTCCTAGCAGTTCCATGTTTAGATCTTCTAAGGTTCCGTTCATTTGCTCGGCTGCAATTTGTCTTTTCTTTTGGAAGGCGGACCTATAAGGCTCTGGCAAGGCGCCAAGAAACACCTCCAGGTTTTGGTTGTCATCCCAATTCATCCCTCCATGCATGTGACCCAGCGTGAATCCAGATCGAAACTGGACTATTGTGCATCCCAGTGCCCAGATGTCACTCGCGGGACCCGGCTTTCCGCATTCATATATAATTTCTGGAGCTGCAAATTCCGGTGTAATCGAGTTTTTCGGTGGATCCTTTGCCAGGAAAGCATCCCCAAAATCAGTTATGCAACATTCTCCCCTAACTGCAAAGCTAGCAAGCGAAGTTGCCTCCACCAGGTACTTGGGTGCATGTAGTTCAAGCCTTTCCTCGGAAATAACTGTAACTTTCCTTTTTGTAGGTTTACCAAGCCGCTCCAGCATGACATTCTTTCCAATCTTGGAGATGTGTATTATACGTTGCAGCAAGTTGGGGGGACGCAAGTCGCCGTGACATAGTCCGTTGCGGTGCAGGAAACCGAGTCCCTCCACGGCCTGGAGAATTGCATTCTGGTCAAGATCTCCCTCCAGTGGTTTGCTTTCAATTGGAGGACCTAAGGCTGGCATGACCAAGCAGAGGTGTCGCCCATTGGGACCGGAAAGCCAAAAGTGTTCACCCGGAAGGTAAACATGGTTTTCTTCGAGTTGTTCGACGGTGATGTTAATAGACTTGAAATATGTGGCGGCTTTGATTTCGGCGACATCATCCCTAGAGGCGTCTGCGCGCAATATCTTAATTGCTTTCCAGGGCCTAGCTTCATCGTTTTGATCGAAGCAGAGCCATACAGTACTAAATCTTCCAATACCAAGTTTGTGGAAAACTTCAAATCGTCCGTTAAGGGTATCTTCCAAGTGCACGGGATGGTATCCGCCTGTGACGTAATCCTCAATGCTTTCGACAGTGTCATGGTCGTCTATCGATTGCCTCGACTTTTGTGGCGCAACCGAATACAGTTTCTCTGGCGTTTCTTTGGGTCTAATCGAATACATATTCATTTTAAAAAGTTCTTCAACCGGCTACTTTGTGGGAAATGGAAAAGGTGTGTTCGTAATCCTTAGTGTTGATGGACTCAAAATGACCGGCAGAGCCATGTATGAGAATACAGATCTTCAATCAAGGTGTCTACAGAATCAATATCATATTAATTGGAGGTATAAAAGAAGTATTGGTTATTAAGACAAAGCAATCAAAAAGTCGAGGACGAAACCGGCATATCGAGTAGACAGGACACAAAGGCGGTCCAACACAGGATGCAAACTTGCCCAACTAGTAAGTTGGCACAATGAGGAAGTCCATAATTGAATTCATATTGACAGCTGCCGTAATTAAAGTCACACACCAAACTCTTTTCGATATTTTTCAATCGTTGGTATCCATTACAGTGTTAATTAAAGTTATTCTAACTAGGCACCAAGTTCAAACGCTGTGCAATGAGTGCTTCCAATGAATTACCTTAAAGGAACACACATAGAGGACCAAGCAATGGCACACTTGCGCGGAATAACCAAGTCACGTCTATTTACTACACTAGAACATCACGATATTTCACATCATTCCACCTTTACTAGCCGTTTAGTTTCCTTGACTTTGAACACTACTTAACTACGAAACCCGATTTTTCCGTTTGAATATGCAATATCATAGAATTGAACACAAATAAAACGCTTATCCAGGTCCTATACAAGGAAATTACCATCTTACCACTAATATAGACTAGTGTAGAGACGGGAGAGTGTGTGGGAACATGAATATGGTGTTTGGGTGGTTAGGGCACCGCCACTCGACTAACGAGTACAAAGCTTCAAAGATAGCCAACCTAGGGTCAAGGTCGAAAGGTTTCCAATCAGCAACTTGAAAACTCCCGTGGTCCATCACCCGGCAATTCCCGAACGGTAATTATAGACATTGGTTTGCTCGTTCTCGTGCGTAGAGATAGCGGGCACTTTCTCAAGCTTGCTACATATAGTATTGGTGCTTATCGAATTTTCTTCATTGCCCTCTTGCTTTGTGACAGAGAGACTTGGTTATGTTGCGTAGAGTTCTCCTATCTGGGTACTGCTTTCAATGGTCCGTGGATCTTTATCCTCGAACCACTTGTGCTTCAAACGTTCGTTCCAAGACTAACTTATGACAAAGAACCCTCGTAACAAACTAGATCATATGACTTGCCTTCAAATACAGTATGCTACGGCGAAGTGAGCTCCATCTAATCCAACTAAAGACATCTTACTTATACAGGTGCGGAACGGAGTTTGTGGGCAATACTTTTGAGATAATCTTTCGGTTCAGTATTATCAGCATGAATTACTCCACCGGTCTCACTCTTTAGTAGTTCCCGAAACTTCCCCAGACCTGTCAACCACGTATGGAGGGTCTTCTTTGTACTGGTCATACCTGTAAGCAGCACCCGTGTGATCATCTCTCAATCCTTTCTGCCCAGCACCGTATATTCTCTCTCGGGCAGTCCAGTTGACGGACCCGTCGTCCTCACTGGGATACAAGCCCCTTTTTCGAAGCTCCGGGATCAGTAACTCCACCACATCTTCAAATGTGCCAGGAGTGGTGACGTATCCCAGGTTGAACCCGTCCAAGTCACCTTCACGGATCCACCTACACATATCGTCTGCAACTGTTTGAGGACTACCAACACCGAGAGGCCCTAGACCACCAATGCTCGCCTTCTGCTCGATGACTCGGGGGGTCCATTCGGGGACATCAGGACTAGTCGTAGTGAAAGAATCCAATATACTGCGGACTTTGTGAGCCTCCGTAGAGTCAGCCGCGGTGACATTCTGGTCAACTGGGATCTTGGAAAGATCAATTCCAGTCCAGCCACTGACGAGCACCAGCCCACCAATAGTCGATACATATTTTTCCAGCTCTTTCAGTTTCTCCTTGGCTTCTTCGTCCGTGCGTCCCAGAATAGGGGTGTAAGTCCCAAAGAACTTGAGTGATTTCGGGTCCCGGCCCTTTGCGGCCGCAAGCTCTCGGATCTTCTGGATCTTTGGACGAAGGATTTTTGGAGAGTGAGAACTCACAAAAATCCCCTCTGCGTGCGTTGCGGCGAATTCGGAACCAGCGGGTGAAGTCCCAGCTTGAAAGAGAAACGGGGTCCGCTGAGGCGAGGGGTTGACAATGTGGCGGGAGTCCAAATTGAAATATTTGCCGTGGTGGCTGATGTTGCGGATCTTGTCGGGGTCAGCGTAGCTGTCGTTTTCGGCGTCTGGCGCGATGGCGTCGTCTGCCCATGAACCTTCCCAAAGTCTATTTTCATTGTTAGTATATGTACAGAAGTTTGAGGGTCAAGAAAAGCTTCCTTGTAGAGAACCCGCAGATATTCATCAGCTTGAAGATACCTCTCGTCGTGGTCGATGGGGTTTTCCAGGCCGATTGCCTTGAATGCGGCTTTTTTCCATGAGGTGACAATGTTCCACCCGAAACTACGAAGGATTAGAACTTGACATGGATTTCGTGGTCTGGATTCGTCTTACCGGCCTTTAGTGAAGTGATCGAGGGTGGAAAATCGCTTGGCCAGCAGAAACGGAGGCTCGAAAGATGTGGAAGCCGTGATAGCGAAGGAGAGGTTCTTTGTGACCGCTGCCATGGCACTAATTGGCTTAAGTGCGTGTCAGTAATAATAATACGGGGTTTTAAGGCATAAAACCATACAATAGTGGGATCCGTCACGGGCCATTGTGCAGCTCTCCTGATACAGTTATGGAGGCTCCCCTCGTATGTGTCATAACCGCCATACGTGTCAGCTAGAAAGAGAGCATTGAAGCCGCCTTTATCTAATAGCTTGGCCAGGTTGATCCAATAGTCCAAATCATGTTTGGTAGTCGATTTGTCGACCGGGTTCTGTCATTCTTCAGCAATGCTTTTTGGTAAAGCTCGCCCTTGGAACCAACCTTCCACTGGCCTAGTGAGAAACCCAATTAGCTAAGTTAGATGAAAATGGTATTCCGAGGTATTTTAACCCACCTGGGACTGCTTACCTGGGGACAAATGGCCGATGGTCGACATATCAAACGCATTCAGGAGGATATGTTTCTTTCCTTCGTCCAGGGGATGCTCCCCCTTGACCGATGATTCTTGGCGACTTGGCTCCGACATGTTTGATGGCGCGTTAGGTCTCTTCTTCAGCCTCAAGTGGTGTGGAAGTGAAATACAAGGCAAGGATGTCCGAGATACTTCTTCCAACTTATACGTTTCTGTTGATTTTTTGTCGTATGAAGACACCGTCATTTCTATGCATGGGGAAAGTTGCGTGATCTACGAATTTGATGGTACCATCCCGACTGCGGACGCACTTGGGTTGCGGGGAAATTGCAGTGCTCAGATATGTACCTGGTCTCTTCAGAAAGACATCAGAATCACCCCAATGAGCTTATAGTGGTGCCATTGAACATAGATTAATTATGCTTTCTCGTTTGGGCTCGCAGATTAAACAAGTAGAAAACTATCATTCAGGCGAACGTAAATTTTCAAGAGTAACATGGGCGAGGGGTATATTCAACCAAAAGTTCATTTCGGAGATGAGATTATTCACAGAATTTGCACACATGCCCCCGATACGTAATCTCTATTCATACATATGCAAAATCGGTTCCCCTCCAATGATGATACTTGCAGACTCTACTGTGTAAAATATACTACTTACAGCCACCGCCACTTATCTTTTCGCTAGTCTTGATCTAGACGAACCACCCACATAGCCTTTGCATGAACTATTTGGACTGACATCCTTTGAAGTACACCTCTAATTACTGGGTACGTCACTAGCTCGAGCTTGAACGGACGTGTGCGTCTCACTTTTGGCCGTTTGAGGAGATTTTGTGGCAGGAGATGGGGGGTCCAACTCTTCAGCTTTATTATTCCTGCGACGTGTTAGGATATACTTTCCAATCGGCAGGGCGGTTTCTTACTCGACACGCCTGACATAAGCCTCCAGTATATGTGTTGCCACGATAAGTGAAACCGCACAAGAGAGGCAGAATGCAAACCCCTTGCGGAATCGGGGCACTTCAATCGTTGGAAATACGAGTAAAGGCGTCCACGCGGTGGATGACTGGGATATGGCGTTTATCAAGACCAGTGTAAAAGACCTCTCAGCCGGCGAAGAACGAAGCTGAGTGTTCACCCATCCGTGGAAAACGCTCGACATAGCAGCAGATGAGTAGATCGTCGAAAAGGCGAACCAAAGAGCAGAATCGGGGACTCGCCAAATGACGAGGATAATTAGGCCGATTGAGTTCCAAATGTGGGCAACCGTGATAGCCCATGCCGGTCCTAGGACAAGGTCCGAGGCGAAGCAGATGAACAGGGTGTAGAATATGCCTAACCCAGGGGCAATGGTGCCGAGCTCATTGACGTGGGCTGGAGTGTACCGGTTCAGACTTTTGATCCAGAGGAGGAACGTCCCAGTACTTGCGTGGACCCCAGCATTCCAAAACAGAACATCGACGAAAATGATGCCCCAGAATTGTTTCTTTAGAAGTATGTGTCGAAGGGTGCTCAGCTTGAACTTTCCATGAGACCGATGCCCGGAACGTTCCAGTCGTTTCCGCCCAATATCGATGTCGCTTTGTTTCAGAACCTTCCTGTTTGGTTGGTCTGGAGTTCCGGGGATTACGAAGTAGCCGAGAATCCCAATCGGTATAGTGATAAGCGCACAGATTATGTACATCCATCGCCAACCTGCTAGACCTCGGATTCCGTCCAGTCTCGCCGATGCACCCGCTTGAATAAAGCCGGCAGTTAGAGTGCCAAGTGACAGACCGACGTAAAAGACTCCCCCGCGGCGACCAATTTCGTCACCTCGATACCAGGATCCTGTCATAACTGGTTAACTCTGGAATATTCTGATAAAATAATATGAACACGAACCAAACACATAATGCATTGCGGGGAAGAAAGCAGCCTGTGTGGTAGTCAGCTCAACTGTTGTTTCAGAATGCGATATCAAGCATACCTCGAACCAGCCCACGAGAAACCGATAGGCGGCCAACTCAGCATACGATTTAGTCCGGTATTGGAGCAAGGTGAATATGCCCCAGGCAACATCGAGAATCGGGATTAACCAATACATAGGAACGTAGGTAAACAAGAACATGAACGGAAGTTGTCCGACAACTGCCCCAATCACGTAGAAGGTCTGCAAATGCACCAGTTCGTTGCCAAAGAACCCGAGGTCTTCCTTGAGCCCGGCGACATAGGCATTGTCTGATATTTTTAGTCTTTTGAATCCGAAAAAGGGGAAGATGCGTACTCAGGTTAGACTGGTCAATGTACTTGACCCAATACGATAGCACAGCATACGGAATGATGAGAGCGTCGATTTTGAAAATAAGACGCCGTTCTTGTTTTGTGTCGGAGTCTGAGTACCATTGGATCCTATGCCACTTCTTTTGCTTTAGATCCGACATGTTCGCGATAATGCAGATATGCGGTTGCACTAGAACAGGAAGGCAGCTGGCGTGAGCATTTTAACGTTGCACGATATCAATGTATTGGGATCCTTCTCAATGCCACAAGCATAAAGTGCCGTTCTCGCAGACTCTGCATGGCGTATCACAGGAAACTGGTCACACAATAACAGTTGCAATTGAGGTCATCCTGAATCAAGTATGATGACAGCCCCGGCTACCATGTTTAGGAGACATCCTTACTGGAGATAAGCACCCCGCAGTGAAACAATTCCATAATTCTAACCCAACCGGGGATATCCCAATTGCGTCAGTGGACCTGCTGCTTATTGTGTGGAAATGGGGGGGATGACGTGCTCACCCCACCAAAGAAGGAATAGGGATAATGCACAGCGCCCAGCACTGGCTGCATGGCATGAACTAAAGCCGTTTTCGGGAGCCATAAGAACACAACAGTAATACATAGTGGCATTGATCCCAAGTCCTTCCCAGCCAAAGCGTCTCATTGCGATATTCAGTTCGTCCACTTATAGCAAAAATGACTGCAGAGGCTTTGGGTGTTGACTCCGGGGGGTCTCCAATCGAACCTCATCTCAACGGCACCAAGAAGGAGGCGCGAATCAATACAAATGGTGTTGAATCGTTGACGCGAGGGCCCAAGGGTGCATATCCGCGGTCGACTCTGAAGTTGGACGACCGGCATATTGACGAACCTAGGGAGATCAGAGTGGCCATGATTGGTGCTGGTATCCACGGGATCATCGCAGGAGCTCTGCTTCCGGTAAAAGTTCCGGGGATAAAACTGACGATATTTGAGAAGAATGCTGATGTGGTAAGTAGTTGCTCCTAATAACAATCAACATGTCTCCTACTAACCAGTTTACCAGGGTGGCACATGGTTTGAAAATGTGTACCCTGGGGTTCGCTGCGACATTCCAGCTCATGTCTATCAGTCGAGCTTCGAGCCAAATACGCAATGGACCGAGCAGTTTGCCCAAGGTGCAGAAATCAAAAAATACTGGCAAGGGGTCGCGGATAAGTACGGCGTGTATCATCATCTAAAGCTGTCCCACCAGGTTGAAGGTCTGCAATGGGACAATGATGGCTCAATTTGGAAAATCGCCGTCACAAACCTCAACACGAAAGAGACTTTTGAACATGAGGCAGATTTCGTCCTCACAGCCATTGGAAGATTCAATGCCTGGAAGTTGCCAGAATACCCAGGGGTTAAGGACTACAAGGGTCTTCTTAGACATGCCTCGCATTGGGACCCAACCTTCGACCCATCTGGTAAGAGAATCGCAGTTATTGGAATTGGCGCAAGCGGCATTCAGCTCACAGCCAATATTCAAAAGCACGTTGCCCACCTGGACCACTACGCCAGAAACAAGACCTGGATCGCCGCATCTTTCTCTGGGGATGAGACATCTATCGAGCCCATACCGATCGACCCGGTGCTTCGAGAGTCTTTCAAGGACCCAGCTGAGTACTTGAAATTTCGAAAAGACGCCGAGGAGAAGTATTTCAGGGGCTTCTCTGCCTGGTCCAAGGATTCGAAGCTCAACGAAGAAGCTCGGGACACGTTTGTAGAGCTCATGAGAAAGCGGCTGGCCAGCAAGCCAGAGCTGTTGGAACGGCTCGTGCCGGATTTCTCACCCCACTGCCGACGTCTGACCCCTGGTCCTGGCTATTTCGAAGCAATCACCGCAAACAACGTAGATTACGTGCAAGCTCCGATTCAGCGATTCACCGAAACCGGCATAGAGACAATAGACGGCAAGCACCGTGAGGCTGATGCGATATTCTGCGCTACTGGTGCCAATAGGGACATGGTTCCCCCTTTCAGAATCGTTGCGCACGGGAAAGATCTCACAAAGCTCTGGGCCGAGGGGGGCGAGTACGGGTTTCCGTATACCTACCTCGGGCTTTCCACTCCAGGGTTTCCGAATCTTGGGTTTCTGGGTGGGCCTAACAGTTCCGGTCGGTCTGGCACAGTTCCTCACGGGGCGGAGATACAGGCAACTTTCTATACGAAGTTGCTCAGGAAGCTTGGGCGCGAGGGCATCAAGACGATACAACCTTTGAAGGAGGCTACTGACGACTTCGTGAGTTATTCAGACTCGTTTTTTAATACTACAGTGTTATCAGAGAACTGCAGCTCGTGGTACAATGGTGGTAAACCGGGAGGTCGAATTCATGGATTGTGGCCGGGTAGTGCGACTCAGTTGACTATGATTCTCCGAGAACCGCGTTGGGAGGATTGGGAGTATGAATATTTGTCCAAAACAGGCAACAGGCTGGCCTGGTACTTCGGGAACGGGTGCTCCAAGAAGGAATTGGATCCAGAGGCGGACTTGACACCGTATCTGAAGGTGCCTTTGGATATCGATATTAGAGACATACATGAGAACTGGTGGAGTGTTCCTTGAGATTCGCCATAGGTTCAGTCGAATAGATCTACTAGAATACGAGTATTGCACTTCAATTGTGTATTCCTAACAGCTACTACTAATATGTCGGCACGTCGGTTTATAAGCTAGCAACCAGGGAACAAAATAAACGGAGCACTAGAATTGGAATAATATGGGATATCCAAATATCCTAGTAGAAGGCGCAACTTGGGTATTCTTTCTGAGTGCGCCGTTTGTTCGTCCTCTACTTGCTAGCTGGTGTGGCGAAACTTCACCGATACACAGTTCGTTCCATTGCCTTGTGTCCTCAGAGCCGATGCAGTCCCGCCCGTTTGCGAGTACCGTAGCTCTAATTTGCGGTCCGGAATCGCACGCGTATTTGACAGCTTAAGTTAACAGGGAACCAAAGCTTTCTATAAGCACCGAGCCCCGTAGCTCGGTTTTGACCCCAAGGTAGGGAAAAGCGATTGGCCGATAGGATGGCGTGCTGGCCACGGTACATTTCACGATCACTAATACCAGCATAATGCCACTAGCTCGATCCAGAACCCCGGTTCCATGTAACTTCAAGTACCTGTGGTTCGCCGCGTTTCTACAAATTTCAAGGCGATGCGCGGTTCAGACTAGCCACGTAGCTTATTTCATATTGTCGGCTGGTGTAGTTGGTCACTTCGCTGGTAGATAAGTCCCGATTTGAGCCTCGCCCACTTGGGTTGGTGACGAGTCGCGGGTTCGAATCCCGCAGCTGACACACAAGGGGGTTTAGTCAACCCTTACGGCGCGCTGCCCACCTTGTTGACTTCGCCTACCTAGCGATAATAGGGAGATTGGTGCAGTTTAGGATTACGAGCATCCTAGCCAGTCGACCGTCAAGCACTACGTCGGCGGAATATAACTCGACAGCCGGTCCAGAATTCGAATCGTTAATCCGGCCCCTTATCGGACCTCGCCTATCCGATAACGCTCGTCGGCGAACCCGTCCCCTCACGATAGAAGGCGCGCAGCACGCCCTCTCGCCGCGATTCTTGCGAGCGTCTAGACCACGTTACGGTCTATCCACTTGAGCGTATGGTTGAGATGTATACGCTCGACGAGAACCCCAATTAGCAGATACTACGACTTGTCGCGACAAAAAAATAGTCGAGCATCTTCTGCACATCAGCAGCATCCCACCCCTGAGGACGAATTTAAGTGCCACATTACCACACTTATCGGTAGTTCAGGCAGGGGTTGTAGCACAGACTTAGGGAGGGACAGGAGGTTTAGTAGTCGTTTGGCTACAAGTTTACCTGTATAACCGCCCGACGCGGCTTAAGGGCCCGCTATATCATCTATAGCCCCTTAAGGGAGTACTTGTAGAGGTACCGAGGGTTAACACCTACGGCGTATTTAATATTATTTTATTTCATATTCTGCAAAGAGAAGACAGTATAGACATGGCAGACGCCGATAAAGTCATCCACAATGCTCCTCCACCGCCCAAGGAAGCGCGACCACCAGGTAAGCCAGCCATATCAAGGATTTCAAGTACCTTCGTTGACTCGAGAAATAGTTCGATGGTATCGGTCAACCTTCTACAACATGACCGTTCTTGGTCTCTGCAATCTTGCTGCACCTGGAATTTGGGGAGCTATGAACTCCCTGGGCGCTGGCGGCTCTGCTTCTCCCCAGTTGGTAAACGCCTCTAATGCTCTGACCTTCTGCCTCATGGTATTCTCTTGTTACTTCTCGAGCGCAATTGTTCACTACATTGGGATCAAGGGGGCGCTTATCTTTGGCACGTAAGATTTTTCACCAGAACCAAGCAGTCGCAGCAATGAATCTAAGAAACAAAGCTAAATAGCTGTTTAGGATGGGATACGCACCTTTTGCTGCTGGTCTTTACACCAACAATCGTTTCGGAACCGAGTGGCTCACCATATTTGGCGCTGCGCTATGCGGCATCTCCGCCGGCGTCTTCTGGATGGCCGAGGCAGCCATCGCAATCGCTTACCCGGAGCCTTGGAACAGGGGTAAAGCCCTTGGGTATTGGCTGACATACCGACTGTCTGGACAGATCCTCGGGGGTGCCATAAACCTGGGTCTGAACGCGGACAATAACGGCGCCGGGAAAGTCTCGTACACTGTATATCTTATCTTCATCGCTATTCAGGCCTCGGGGCCTGTCGTGGCTTTATTCCTCAA
Organism: Pseudomassariella vexata; assembly: GCF_002105095.1. Classification (NCBI taxonomy): domain Eukaryota; kingdom Fungi; phylum Ascomycota; class Sordariomycetes; order Amphisphaeriales; family Pseudomassariaceae; genus Pseudomassariella; species Pseudomassariella vexata. The sequence goes on along the minus strand of NW_024467959.1, from coordinate 832,757 downwards.
CAAGCCCTCGCAGGTGGAGCGACAGGATGGCAAGAAGGTAACATTGTCGATTCTTGAGCATCCTTGGAAGGAGATGAAGGTCACAGCGAGAAGTTTTATGCAACCTAAGTTCCTGCTGGTGATACTTTGGATCGGACAGGCTGTGTTTTCCGAGGCCGTGTACTTCACTTACCTTGCCTGTAAGTTGGCACAATTCTCAAGCTGGGAATAAAATTGCTAACAGTTGCTGAAGTGTGGTTTTCCGTCAGAGCGCGGGCTCTTGGTTCCTTCCTCTCTGGTGTCGTCGCCGTCATCGCTGGAAATCTTCTTGGGGTAAGTCGAATCTGGTGCGTAGTTGTAAGGACCAAAGAAGCTAATCATAGCACAGAATTGGCTCGACCGCACCCAGGTTTCGCATAGAATACGCACACGCTCTACTTTCTGGGCCTTGGTCATCACGCAAGGCGCGTGGTGGCTTTGGGCCACGGTACTCGCGACCAAGTTCCGGCAAGCACAGCCGACGTACGACTGGGCCAGCCCAGGCTTCGGTGCGGCTTTCGCCGTGTACATATTCTTGACTGTCGGCTTTCAAGCCAACTATTTGTTCCTGTTAGTTCTGGAATACATGCAACGGTTCTGATAAAAAGTCTAATATCGCCCAACAAAGGTACTTTATCATTACCAACTTGGCAGATCGGGAAGATGAAGTGATTCGGTATGCTGCATTATTGCGGGGCACCGAGTCAGCTTGGCAAGCGGTTGGTTATGGTCTCACCTCCATCACCGTTTTTGCCGAGGTTGGGGCAATCTACATAAACTTTGGGCTTTGGGCTGCTGCGATCTTGCCAGCTTGGCTGGTTGTTCGTAAGTTTGGGTTGGACTCCCAAGTTAAGGGATATGCTGAGGAGGGAATGGATCAAGGTAGCTCCAATGTGACTACGGTGTTCTTGGATAAAGTAGCATAGAAAAGCCAAGCCATATAGGAGACAACCGGTAGGAGCAGGTTTAGGCTAGAGTAGTAGATGTTAGGTATGAAGAGGTCGACGCTAAGCCACACGTGGCTGTGCTGCATATGGTATACTTGAAATAGACGACAACAATGAAATTGTTGACGAAACAACAGTCCCATCAATCTTTTGAAAAGATTCATGCTGCACGTGGGCTTGTGAAAATTCATAAAAATCAAAGATCTAAGCTTTATTTATCTAATTGAGTTTGCGTTGAGACGTGACGCAATACCATGTCAACGGCTGCTATCAAGCGCTAGAGCGCCTGTCGGTTTGCATGGTGCATTGCGTGATTGTGAGATATCTTGCGCAACGCCAGATGAGGGGAGATCACCAACCAAACAAGAAATCGAAGCCCTTGGATATGCGCAACCCCCGCTCCGATGAAGGACGCCGGCCAAGTAGAGGACAAGATAAGCGGCACACTCAAGTAGAGTTGTCAAGTTATACCAGGTCTACTGCAGTGGGATATCGGGCTATCCCATACTATTCCACCCTTAGTGCAACGTTTATCCTGTCGCTACCTTGCAGGCTATCAGCGTGCATGGCATCTAATACGATATTTTCATCCTCCGAGTCGCGTCTTCTCGCAAATCACTTGAAGCTGCTCCGACGGCTTTACTTAGAACAGTGCTCGTTGCATCCCTAAAACTTGTTCATCAGAAGCTTCTCGCTCATTTGGTCGAGAGATACATATTGAAAATGGCAGAAATCAATGGGCGTACTACCAAGAAGAAGAGCCTGGTGCTCAATGCCTTTGTTGAGATGTGTGAGTAGCCTGCCACCTCATCATATGACCGAGCTAACAACTCATCAGGCAGTGGGCATCAGTCGCCAGGCAAGTCTGAAACGTCGAGGTTTCGATCTCTTTTATTACTGACGTCTTAATAGGACTTTGGAGACACCCTGATGACCAGTCATGGCGATTTAACGAAGTCAGTCATTGGGTTCAGCTGGCAAAACTTCTGGAAGAATCCAAGTTCCACGGCATCTTCATTGCAGATGTTCTAGGTAGGTCGCCATTCAGGAGCTCACTCTGATCTGAGTCTAATGACCCACAGGTGGTTACGACGTGTACAGTAGTTCCCTAGACCCGGCCAAGATATCTGGAGCGCAATGGCCAGTCAACGAGCCCCTGGCTGTGATTTCAGCTATGGCTGCTGTGACAAAGAGTTTGGGCTTCGGCGTCACGGTCTCGACCACCTACGAGCAGCCTTATCACCTCGCCAGGAGGCTCTCTACACTTGATCATTTGACTGGTGGAAGGTCAGTTGAGACTATGAATGCAGTTTTGAACTTCTCTAACATGAAGATAGGGTTGGCTGGAATGTAAGCAGATATCGCATATAGTGAGACTTATAGCTGATGATAAGCCCAGATCGTCACCAGTTATCTCGACTCAGCCGCTAAGAACATGGGTCTGACTGAGCAGCCCAAGGTAGTTCAGGTCATTCTATCGAATAAATTATCACCTTCTCACGTGGAAACAGCACGATGACCGCTACGCCCAAGCTGAAGAGTACATGAAGGTCATGTACAAGCTCTTCGAATCCTCCTGGCGCGACGACGCCGTGCAACTAAACCGCAAGACAGGAGTTTACACCCAGCCAGACCTAGTACGCCAAATCAACCACTCTGGTAAATTCTTCAACGTTCCCGGCCCGCACATCTGCCAGCCGAGCCCCCAGAGAACCCCCCTATTACTCCAAGCGGGCACATCCAAGGCCGGCAAACAGTTCGCCGCCCAGCACGCAGAAGCCATCTTCATGTCGGCCCACTCACCAGCCGTGTGCGCCAAGAACATTTCCGAGATCCGTGAATTGGCTAAATCTCAGTATGGGCGCGATGGGTTGAATATCAAGGTGTTGGCGCTAGTAACTCCCATTTTGGGGAGGACGGAGGAGGAGGCACAGGCGAAGTTGAAGGATTACAGACAGTATGCCTCACATGAGGGCGCATTGGTGCTGTTTGGGGGATGGACGGGTATGGATCTTAGTAAGTATGGGGATGAGGAGGAGTTAACGGAAGTCGAGAGCAATGCTGTGCGGTAAGATACTCGCAATGAAGCCAGAGTTCGGGTTATTACTGACAAGACAGATCAACCGTTGAGGGATACGCTAGGTTCTCCCCGGCTACGTCGAAGTGGACGAAGCACACGATTGCCGAACATGTGAGTGTGGGTGGCAATGGACCCATCTTGGTGGGCACTGCAAGCCAAGTTGCCGACGGCTTGGAGATCTGGATTGAGGAAGCAGACGTAGATGGATTCAACTTTGTAAGGCAACAAACTGAGATTTGTTTTAGTGACGGATGGATAATTATGACCTAGGCATACGCGCTGTTCCCGCAATCCTTCAAGGACATTATTGATCTTCTCATCCCAGAGCTTCGCAAACGAGGTCTATTCTGGGATGACTATGCGGTTCTGGAGGGCACGTACAGAGAGAACTTCTACCAGAAACCGGGACAAAAAGGACCGTTGGATGAGCATGTCGCCTCTACCTACCGGTGGAAGGCTGGGGTTTCTGCGCAAGAACATAAAATCCCGGCGTAGTTAAGGTACAGCTGACGGTCTCTGGAATGCTGGAGTCATTGCGATGTATAAGGTGATTGGTTTCTAGTAAGGAATAGCTTATATGTCAACAATACCCTCGCCCTGGTATTATGACCATGTTGCGTTTGCCTGTGTCATAGCAGACTTATTGAGCCGGACTGGCTTCGATATATCAGTATATTATCTGCATCTGCTCTAGTACAGTAGATGATTGTCCCCTTCGCTACTGCTTTCTATTTCTTAAACATTCATCAGTGCACTTTGGCTTGGGCATGGCGTCAACTATTATATTGTTGAAGGAAGGCCAAAGGCTCTGTCCAATCCTCCAGCTATGTATTGGTGCGCATGCAAGGGCCCAAAGGGTCGTCAAATCCATCACCTGGTGGGCTACCTCCAGGGCCATGACAAATAGAGACGGATAACAAGATTCTTCACGAGATCTACTGCCCGGGTAGATAACATTATTATTATTATTATTAAATACGCCGTAGGCTCGAAGCCCCCGGTACCTCTACTAGTACTCCCGTATGTCAAACCGTGCCCTAATGGCTGGACTAAATACATACGCTGCGTCGTCGGTTCGCCCTATTGGCGACTGCGTTGCGTTCACTACCATACTACGTTGGTTCTCAACCTACCAACAAAGTCCCCCCTGAGAAGATCGATGCTATCTGGGCCTTGAAGCTGTCCGACCCGTCCCTAGCAGCCATCTTACAATAGTCCCACTAACTACTGGTTCTCCTGTTGCCGTTGCGAGGTCTCTGCGAGAGTATAGTGGCCGTGGTGCGATGGCGGCCCGTAATCGTTCCCTCGGTCCTTCCAACAGCCCGCAAAAGAGGATTACGTGCTCTGCCGTCTCAGGGGCATCGCCACAGCGGCATAGCGGCGAGTACACGCCAAAAGCCCCTGTCTTGAATAAGAAGGCTGCTAGTCCTATTTTTTCCGTCCTGATCTGGCACAGCGTAGACGCCTCCAGTCGGTTCAGGCCGAAATACTTGCCCCCTTTCGGTATCTGCATCGAAGGGCCCTCCGGTTCCTCAGCGATAGCGCGTCGCTGGCGATCGTGATGCTCTGCTCCGGTGAGCCATCTCTTCCTCCAGTGGTCGAGGAGGGCAGCCGGGACCTCCTTTTCCTCACTCATCCACTCGGAGCCCCGGGCCTCCTTCTCCATAGTGTACCCTGCCGGTCGGAGTAGCTGCGACGCCTGCTTCCTCTTCGCCGGCCTATCCTGCCGGAGTATATGTGACGCTTTAGCGCTCGCGCTGCGAAGCAGATTTCTCTTCCCGCTAAGCCGTAGCCGTTCTTCAAACTTAGCAGCCCGGGCACTAAGATAGAGGTCTAGTGGCGGGATTGCTGCTTCTGCTTCCAGGTGGCGAACCGGCGTCGCTTTGTGGGCACCACAGACTACCCGGAGGCACTCGTTCTGTATCCCCATCAGGCTCTTAGCTGGCCCTGCCGGTTCCTCACTTATAGTATGCCACGCAGTCGCCCCGAAGGCGATCGCGCTACGGATAACCACCGTATATAACAGCCTCGCCCGTATAAGATCGCAGCCCCACGACATATTGACTAGCTTTGTCAGGGCTAGCTTTTGAGTTGCCATTTTTGTTTTAACACGCTCAACATGGGCGTGCCACGTCAGTTTGCGGTCGAACCAGACTCCTAGGAACCTGGCTGAGACTACCGGCGACACTGTGGCGTCCCCAAGGCGAATACTTTGCGGCAAGGGCTCTCGGGCCCTGGTAAAGTGCATTAGCTCACTCTTGTCAGGAGCGAACTCCATCCCGTGCCTCACTGCCCACCGCTGACACGTAGCCCATGCGCTCTCCAACCGGCGGCAGGTCGTGTCTGGATCGGTGCCGACGCTTAGCAGGTTCGTGTCGTCCGCGAACCCGACTACTAAAAGTAGTGGATGCTGCTCCGCTAGCTCCTCGTACAGCGTTGAAATGTATAATATAAACAGTATCGGGGATAGCGGTGACCCCTGGGGGACGCCAGCTCGTAGGGGGATTGGCTCTGACTCCTTGCCATCGAACCGGAGGCGTACCGTTCTATCCTCCACGAAGCTGCGTACCCACTCCTGAACCCACTCCGGGTAGCCTTTCCGGGCTAATATGGAAATCAGCCGTCTGTAATTGACCGTATCGAATGCCCCCTTGATGTCTAGCTGTAGCAGCGAGGCGATGCCCCCGCGTCTCCACGCCGTATAGACCACGTCCTCAACTATACGTATTGCCAGTTCGGTGGACCTCCCAGCGCGGTTACCCATTTGGCCGTTTGGTAGTAGGCCGGCCGCCTCAGCTACTTTGGTGATACGCTGGCTCATCGCCGTCTCTATTACCTTCCCTACCGTGCTAAGCAGGGCAATGGGGCGCCAGCCGCCAGGGGTCTGCTTCTGAGCTGTCGTTTTATTAGGCTTAGGGATAACAACCACCCTCGCTGAGCGGAAGCGCTCCGGGTAGTACCCCAGCCTAAAGCTAGCTGTTGCCAGATCCGCTAGGATCTCCCATAGGGGTTCACCGCAGGCCTTTAGCAGGCCAGTGGGGATCAGGTCGTCGCCGGGAGCCTTCCGAGCAGCCGTTCCTTTGATGATAGACTCGATATCCATTGTGGTCACCTCCCTAGGGACGTTCAGCTCTGGTCTCGTCTGTAATAGGCCGCGATCGAGGTCCGATAGATCTATACACGGGTCTGGGAAGAACCTCTCAGCTAGTAATTTTGCCTTCTCATCATGTGTACGTGCCGTAAGCGTGTCGCCGGCGTCCCTCCGGAGATCTGGCAAACCGTGGGCCTCAGGGGGGGCCCAGCTCCGTAGAATTAAATTAATCAACTTGAATAATAGAAGTACCTTAATAAGTACGAACTATAGCCTTAATACACACGAATTATTATAAACGACTTGAAAATCGAAGAACTATTTTCTCTGTGATACGTGACCCCATGGGGGGTTACCCTATAGCTATAGATAAGATAGATAAGAGCTATAAAAGAGCTCTGCCAGGCCAGAATAGCTGACCTGGCATCCTTTCCCAATACAACAATTCACACCCCATATGCACTCGCATCACTCTGTCTGGTCTTCTTACTACTGTTTTTCTCTTCTGTTATCCACTATACCTCATCTATTAAGAGTAACTCCTGACACTTATTGAATATTTTGTCTGAAAACACCTATTAGAAACCTCTAACCTTGGGTTAATAAGTTCGATACTAGCGACATTAAACGTAATTATAAAAAAATAAAACGCTAACCACATTCATTCCAATAATATGGAGTATACACGTGGTTGCAACTGTGAAGTTAGGGTGCAGAAATACGTCGTGCATCTGTATAAAAGTATACTCACTGTAGCTGATACTCCTCGGATGGCTTAACGAAGTTTACATCGCATCTGAAACGAGCCAACGAGTCAGTGAAGCACCGAATCTTCAAGTCGATTAGAAATAACCCCGCAGTTTCAGCAACTCCCGAACCCGAGACACTCGCTTACTGGCGTTACACCTCGGGTTGTCGGTATTGTAGGCCACGCTCACGTGTTGTCAAAGCTTGCAATTTGGCAATTGCCACCCTTGGGTTTTCTAGATTTTAAACCCTTAAGATTCATCGTCTCTACTTTCTTTGGCTGTCTAGAACATCGGTCATCATGGCATTGCAACAGCTTCAAAAGGCTGCAGTCGTGATAGTGAGTCTGCTGCAAGAAGGTCGTTCCCGAGCCAGACACTTACAAGCCACTAGCGCGAAAACGGCAGCTTCCGCTTCGAAATCCGCCAAACCCCCATCCCCTCCATCCAACCATGGGAAATCCTAGTGAAGCTCTCCGCGACGTCCATCTGCGGGACCGACATCGCTATGGCTGCTGGCTATGTGGGCCCGACGTGCGACATCTTAGGCCACGAGGGCGTCGGCCGGGTTGTGCGCATTGGTTCCGGCGTCGACCCATCAACTGTCAAAGTCGGTGACCGCATAGGCATCGCCTGGCTCCGGGACATCTGCGGTAATTGCCCGTGCTGCGCCGTCCCTGGGGGCGAGGTGCGCTGTGTCGAGCAGCTTAACTCGGGACGGAAACACGATGGGACGCTGCAAGAGTATTGCACTGTGCCGAATCGGTATGTGTTGAAGCTGCCTGATGAGCTAAACATCCCAGACCCTGTCATTGCGCCAATTTTGTGTGCGGGGGTCACGGCTTATAGCGCGTTGAAGGCGGGCGCTGCTGTGCCGGGGGAATGGGCTGCCATTTCTGGCGCTGGTGGGGGAGTGGGGGCGTTGGGGATTCAGTATGCGAAGGCGATGGGATATCGAGTGATTGCTATTGATGTTGGGCCGACCAAGGAGGGGTTCTGTCTCGAGCAGGGGGCAGAGGTTTATTGCGATGCTCTGGATACGAATCTCAAGGATACGGTACGAGGATTCACTTCAGGCGCCATGGCGAAGGCCGTGGTTGTATGTGCTGGATCAGGGGCGGCGTATAGGAGTGCGTTTGACTTGGTCGCCTACTTTGGGACTATTGTTTGTGTGGGCATTCCGCCACCAGATGAACTAATCAGCGCCCATCCGCTGCAGTTGATCGATAATGGGATAAGGTTGATTGGTTCAGCCGTCGGCACGCGGACGGACACTCTAGAGGCGTTGGAGTTTGTTCGCAGGGGCATGGTGAATCCTGCCATTCATCTGAGTACGCTTGATGACTTAAATGATATCTCCGGCAAAGTGGCATCAGTGAGTCACCCCAAACTGACACGATGAAATGAATCTAACAACGATAGACGATTGGCAAATACGTCATTCAATTTGAAAAGTTTTCCGGGGAGCACGAACAGGAGTAGACGTGGTCGGTCGTTTTGCCTGTATCTAAATATACGTGAGTGCTTCGGCATTGTTACTGAATTTTCGTTGAGATCTCATACTGTTCCAGTTATTAGTAAGGATACTAACAACAAGATGATCGCACTTGTCATTCGACGTTATCGAGTAAATAGATTATAGCAAGACAAGCTTACTAAGTCCCTGCCGATGAAACAACAAATCGGTTAACCAATCAACTTTGGCGCCTACATATGTCGCTTTCATGTTGTGTGACTTCAACTGCACTGATCTTCGGTAAGACGGGTCTTGCCGCGCCTTACCGGTTGGGCTGTCTCACCTTGAATTCTGACGGATACTCTCCAATCCAGTCGCACCCCATTCTTTGGGCGCCATGTCAGAACAAATGAGATAAAACGACCAAATGTTGCATGTAGGCCGCGACTACTCTCCGGGTTTCTACTGTCTATGTCGTTCAACCATGCAAAGCCAATTGCTCAGCTCCTTCTGATATGCCAACTGCCAACTACGAGTATGTGTGAAGGACAGGGTGTGGAGCATTCAAGCAGCAAACTACCTACCAATTGGACGACCGAAGGACTATTTCGTCCGGTGTTGCTAAGAAAAGATTGGGCTCGGCTGCGCACAGGAGGGGTTGCCCCAGCTTGCCGGGGCTCTTGCAGACGATTCTCAGTTCTCACTCTCCGATTCCGTCATAACAAGAGAGTTTGATTACTAAGGAAATAATTCTTGCAACTGCATTAAATGCACGGCATGAGACATCCATTTTGAAGCTATACCTGGGCATCCGGTCTCCTGTTGTATACTTACCTTCGCAGGAGATCTCATATTGGTCGAGGTTCTGTCTTGTTATGTCTTGTTATGTCTTCAAGAAAATTCTAGATGTCTCGTCACATGTGGAGAGGTCTATGCTTCATTAGACTTCGGGAGTTTTCGTTCCTGGCGGAGTACTTTGCCATTCCTGCTACTTCGGACGAGTCGATTAGACGTGTAATGTCTCCCCAACTGTGAGTGACAAACAACTGGAACTAGACGCGGCAATCAGAGCAGTTATTCGAGGTTTAACTCATCTTGTCACGCAATTCATAGTGCTCCAAGTTCGTTCGACACGTTGTTTTCTAGGTTGATCTTCTAGTTTCATCAGAGTACATTGACTCCTGCAGGCAATTTAGCGTTGTAGATAGCCCCAGCAAGATCCCCGCTGTTTCAATCAAGATTACGTCGTTGGCAGCTCCTTCCTGCGATTTTTGATTTGCGACCCAACAATTTGGAACCTGGCAGTCGACTTTCCTTCCCCGTGTGAATAGCTACCAACTCCGTGAACCTCGGTCATATCGAACCATGCGCTGTACATAACCATCACTTATCTGTTTTTTGGACATACCTTGCACCCATATACACGTATAACCCCCGGCCGACTTTACCCCGCCCATCATCTCTTAATATCATCCGACCTAGACGATCAACCGACTTGCTCGACGACTGCCATTCGCCATGCCACAACAAGAAGCCTCGCCAGGCAGATTGCTCCTGATATCCAATCGACTTCCCATCACTATCAAACGTCAAGAGGACGGCCAGTATGACTTCTCAATGTCCTCGGGTGGGCTTGTCACCGGCCTCAGCGGTCTCGGCAAGACCACCAGCTTCCTCTGGTACGGGTGGCCAGGACTCGAAGTACCTGACGCCGAGGCTGGTCCAATGACGGAACAATTGAAAAAAGAATATGGCGCGCACCCCGTCTTCATCGACGACGACCTTGCCGACCGACACTACAATGGCTTTGCCAACTCGATCCTCTGGCCGCTGTTCCACTACCACCCCGGTGAGATAACCTTCGACGAAAGCGCTTGGGAGGCATACAAGGAAGTGAACTTGCTATTCGCGAAGACGGTGGTGAAGGATGTGCAGGACGGAGATCTTATTTGGGTGCACGACTACCACCTCATGTTGCTTCCCGAAATGCTACGTAAAGAGTTAGGCGACACCCGAAAGAACATCAAGATCGGGTTCTTCCTGCATACGCCCTTTCCCAGCAGTGAGATCTACCGCATTCTTCCAGTGCGCGAGGCTCTGCTGCATGGTGTGTTGCACTGCGACCTGATTGGCTTCCACACCTACGACTATGCACGCCACTTCCTTAGCTCCTGCTCCCGCATCCTAGAGACGCCGACAACACCCAATGGCGTCGAGTACAATGGAAAATTCGTCACTGTGGGGGCATTTCCCATCGGTATAGACCCCGACAAGTTCGTCGTGGGCCTGAAGAAGCCCAAGGTTCAGGAGCGCATTGCCGCTCTATCGCGGAAGTTCGAAGGCGTCAAGCTCATTGTTGGTGTCGATCGTCTTGATTACATCAAGGGAGTGCCGCAAAAACTTCATGCTCTTGAGGTTTTCCTCACCGAACACCCAGAATGGATTGGCAAGATCGTCTTGGTGCAAGTAGCGGTCCCTTCGCGCCAGGACGTCGAAGAGTACCAGAATCTTCGAGCCGTTGTGAATGAGCTGGTTGGTCGCATCAACGGCAAGTTCGGCACCATCGAGTTTATGCCCATCCACTTCTTACACCAGAGCGTCGCCTTCGACGAGTTGTGCGCGCTTTATGCTGTCTCGGACGTGTGTCTCGTCTCGTCGACCCGAGATGGCATGAATCTTGTGTCGTACGAATACATAGCTACCCAGCATAAGCGCCATGGCGTCATGATCCTTTCCGAGTTCACAGGCGCCGCCCAATCGCTTAACGGCTCTCTCATCGTCAACCCCTGGAACACGGAAGAGCTTGCCAACGCCATCCATGATGCCGTCACCATGTCCCCGGAGATGCGCGAGGCAAACTTCCGCAAGCTGGAGCGATATGTGTTCAAGTACACCAGTGCTTGGTGGGGCCAGAGCTTCGTCACGGAAATGACCAAGGTCTGCGCCGACCAGGGCGAGAAGCACAGCATGATTACTAAGATTGGCAATCATGCCATCGAAGGTGTCAAGGCCGCTATCGGTGCTTCCGGCCGAGCCGAAGGAGATGGCTCAAAGTAGGACTGTGGCAGCTCACGAGACGGCAAGGACAGAGCCAAGAACGAGGAAAGAGCGGAAGAGGGACCGACGAGCAGATGGAAAAGAGCGATGGCGACGGCCATGGACCGAGACAATCAAAGGGTCCCGCTATCCCGAGTAGTGGATCGTCGGTCTGTTTCACGTTATAGAAACCTGCATTCTCGAACCGCGCGCGGGACGGAGGAGTCTCAGTGGCTTTGAAAGCATTTGCATTGACACCAGGATGAGAAGGACATCATTGCATCAGGTGCGAGAGGCGAGTAATGCATGTGTATACATGCATGAGATAATACGTACGATAACGATCAAAGGGATGAGAGGGACAACACATATTTAACCTTGCCGGGTAGACTGGGCATCAGTTTACTCGGCCGCTACCTTTGGGTACGTAGGCTTTTTGACCTTACATAGTTTATCCATACCTGATACTGCCGAATCTGCTTCTAGAAGTCCTCCCTGCACGCGTGTTAAAATAGACCGGCAAGCTAGGCATGCAGGGGCCATGATAAACAGCGCAACCCAGCTGACTAAGTCATTCCTGTCTATTACACTAGAATACGGTACTATCCTATATTATTCCACCCTTGGTATGCCGTTTATTAACCCTCCATTCACCATTGCGCGCCTAGAGCTTGTCTCGTGTCCAGCTTCATCCAAAACATATCAGACAACGTATATAAATAGCTCTATGCTACATGATTATCACTGAGGGGCCCGCTGCAGTGTCTCTCGAGCAGAAGCTTAAGCCTTGGGTCGTGGGTGCTCAACAGGTGTACAGACACTAGTGCATTTTCAACCCAGTTTTCAATCTTGCCGTGGTCCAAATCCCTTCGCTTCGTCACTCGCTTCCGTGTCAGGATTGACGCAACGCTCTCCCAGACCATGATGTCTGCCGACTTCGCACTTAATTTCGATCCTGTGCCTTTGCCCGCTTGGTCTTGGAACCCGAGTAGGAAGATAAGGTAGACGTCCCGACGCCCTCCAGGCATTTTCTTTGTAGCTTTCGTGCTGGGTTGGAATTATGAACCTAGTTCGGTCGAAGTCGCTCCCGAGGTGCTCCATGGCGTTGCCCCCCGGGTGATGGCACAAGCATAGAGCTCGTATCTGATCTTACTGTCAAGTTGCGGTTGACAGAGATCACCGCCGGTGGTGGATCAATCGTCAGCAGTTTCTGCATAGCGATGGTGCTGTTTTAACAAAACGTTAAAGTCTCATCAATATATTTGCTTAGAGCTAGCTCCATTTCGGGATACTCTGGCATATTACTCGCAACTTCCCGTGCGTTCTTGCGCTTCTGTGAAGCCATGTTCAGCTAGCAATCTTCCCCTGCTTTGCTCTGAGTTTGTAGAAAACATTCTTGCTAGGATCGGAGGCTTGCTCTCTACAGCCTTTTCCACCTGTGGGCCGTAATTATCGGTTTGGTCAAGCAGAATCTTTGGCCATGAGTTATTTTGAGTTTCGATGGACTCTGCTCCAATCCCGATGGGCTTTTACGTTCGAGATCTTGGCTCGAGAGGCTTCGTCGTAAAACGAACGACTTGTCGTTAATGTTCAGAGCCTTAGTATATATAACCTACTCTGTTAGCTATGCCAATTTTAATACGATGATTCGTCCCTGATCGTTATCACGAATGACTCGGACACTGTCATCGTCGCCCAACTCGTTTACCCTGGTTTGAGGATCGGTCTCGGGAATCTCGTGCAAGAGAAGGTGCAGCGAGGTTACTTTATCATTCTGTAGCATCTTCGTAGATATCAGCTTACTAATTCTAAAGTTACAAAGCTTATAGACACTATAAGAGATATTTTAGACCAATAAATTAACTGAACCGTTTCATTAGGTAAAATAGTAGTCTTTTCTGAAAAGTGCATTGATTAACATGTGAATTGATGAACCGCATAATTCTCAGTATGCTAATATCCTTCAATCCTTACTCTGATTTTGAGTTCATTGAGTATAGCTTTTGCAAGCAGTTGTCGTCTGATAGTGGAAATGTAAGCCGTACGCAGACTTATCGAGGGTCACTGTACTAACCTTAACTGGACGTCTCCTGCCATTTGCCAAGTATTACAATACCACTGCGCAAATTGTCATCATTGATTCTGAAAATCAGAATTTATTGTCCTTAGGTGCCATTTAATTGAGTAGAATTTACATCAAATTGACAACAGAAAAAACCCCAGAGCTACGACAAGCCAAGACAAGCGATTGTGTCTAAGCCAAACAAACGACTGTCCAGTCTCATTCTGTCCTGCATTGCCACCTCCACCAGCAACCATTCACGAATTACTCCATGCTTTGTCCTGAACGCCGGGGAATCACATCCTGGTAGCAGACGCCTAGAATTGAATCTAGAAGCCTACTGCCATGAGAACCAAAATCAAGCCTCTGCAGTGCTGCATGTCTGCCCTTCTAGGCCGTGATCTCGTAAATTGAAAGGACCATCTCCTTGAATCTCCGTTTAGTATGGCGAGTTGACCACATCATCCTTGCCAAGCTTGTACCGGCCGCTCTCCCGCGTGCCTACGCGGCCTGAACTGCGTCGAGGCGTGCTTAGGCGGGCAGCAACCCCAGCAATACTTTCCCTGGTCGGCCGCTTCATCTGACCCTTGCTGACCATGCTGACCTCGTTTGGCAGTGCCAAAATGACATTCTCATCGGTACCAAACTTGAAGTCATCGGCCTTCACATCGTCGGCATACCGCTTGATGATATACGGTGCTTTCGCACCACGCAAGATCTTCTTCAAGCTCCAGTCGACAACATACGGACCCGTAGCCGAGATGATGGACGTCTCCTCACTCTGTTGACTGATATTGAAGCGGGCGGGTGTGAGAGAGACTGGCTTCCCCGTCTCGTAAGAAAATTGGGCTACGTGCTCGGGTGTCAGCGCCAGACGACGTGGTTGCGGCTTGGCGTCGGCTGCGAAAGATCTCTCGAATCCGAGTTTGCCCTCGTTCTTGCCGGATTTCTGTTGCGCATCAATGAGGAGGAGGTATGTGCGGCACGTGGCTAGGACCCAGCGACCGTCGGCCGATACGTCGAGACCAATGATGGGCTCGCCAAGGGCAGGAATGTGGGTCTTCGCGTTGATACCAAGACGGTCGAAGAGGCGAATATCACCCTTGTTGGATGCGACAGCCACGTAACCCTTCTCGGTGGTCGAAATAGCACTGAAGTCGTTCTTGGAAGCGTACTGCTTCAATTGCGTATCGACGAGCTTGTTGCCAGACAATCGAGGATCAACGCGGAAGAGCGAATTGTGGCTGATTCCGAGGAAGGTCGGCTCATGGGTCATCTGAGCGAACTTGTTCTCGGGCGCGAAGCTGACGACCGGGATATCGTCGTGCACATTCCACTCGTCAACCACCTTGCCGTACTCAAGATCCATACGATACAGCTTGTTGGGATCAGTATCATTCTGCAAAACCAGATTTCGATCCTCATTGTGCAGCATAACTTTCTTGGGGCTGAACAGTTTACCCTGGGGGGTCTCGACTTTGGCGATGTTGGTGGAGAACTCGAGATGATTGTTCGGTGTGTGCTTGAAGACACCAATCTTAGATCCACGGACAACAAACGACCGATCATGCTTATAGCCAACAGCAATCGATTTGTTGACTGCACCATCGCCAGGTTGGGTTTCAAAGTCATCTTGCTCCTCGTCGCTGTCGTAATGTTCGCTTTGGGGGGCGTCATCGTGGTCCTCTTCGGCGTCCTCATACTCGGCTTCTTCTTCTTCTGCTTCTTCTTCCTCATCCTCCTCGTCCTCCTGGTCCTCGGGCACATCGTCCATTTTCAGATCCTCAAATGCTTCGAGGACATATTCCCGCTCCTTGTCCTTGACCTTTGTCCACTTGACCTCGTTCAGCTGCTCCCAGAGCGCGCGCATCAAGCCTTCCTGGAACCGTTCCAAGGTGGGCTGGTCCTTGAAACGCAGCAGCCACGAGTAGGCAGAGCCATCTTCAGTAAACTGGTTGAAGATGAAGGAAAGAAATTCGAAGTTGAAGACCGGGTTGATGTCGGCAATGACGGGAATGCCAAGCCACTCTCGGTCTTTGCTGGCGACATGCAACCAGTAGTGCCAATTGCCAATATCGGAGACTTGTGCCGTGACCGAAGAGTCTTGGAGCACAAATGCGCCTGAAGGGAAGTCGAAGAAATGCAGTTCTCCAAGTTCCATGGACAAAATCTCTTGGGGTTCAGGTTGTTCCGAGGCTTTTGGAGGACCCATATCTTTAGTAGGAGCCTTGACCTCCCTCTCCTGCTTCTGCGCTGGAGTGCTCTTGGGCTTCATCTGTGCTGCTGGAGCCCTTGGAGGGGTTGAAACAGGCCCTCGCTTCGCACTCATATTGGCGGCGTTCTTGGAGAACATTTCGTCGGAGCCGTCGATGGACCGGGCAAGAGTTGGGCTGTGAATCGGACTTGCGTCGGGGATGGGTTGTTCGTCGTCGAATTCGAACTGTTGAAGATCAGCCTCGGAGGCTGTGGTGTGTGGCTTGCGATATTTGCGCTCGTACTGGCACTGTTTGGCGATGCGCTCGAAGGCTTCAACGCTCATAGACTGGACTCGGGAATCGCAGACGAATTCGTAAACGTCGCCAACGTCGCCACTCAAATCTCGCCACGCAAGTATTTGTTGAGAATTTTCTCTGCTCTCGACTCGGAAGTGCAGGGATTCGTCTAGAAGGAACGTCTTCTCGTCGCGCTCGACGGCAAGAGCATCGATTTCGGCGTCCTCACCTTCCTCCTCGGCCAACAACTCAGCCTCACCTTCCTCGTAAACTCGCTGAACAACCAGTTGATATTGGAAGTCCTGACCGGTCCGTCGAATTCGGGCAGTCGCGTCCTTGAAGATGAGTTCGGAGTAGCCTTTTGGCGAGAGGGGTCGGACGAGGTAAAGCTGTCCTTGGGGCAGTTCTATCACAGACTCCTGGCTGTTGTTGCCAAAAATAAGCTTGCCGACTGTGAAACACCTTGTTAGCAAGGGTCATCCGAAAGCGGGTTACCCAGTGATGTCAGCCGTGATGGTCTCTGTGTTGGCGCTTCGGTGCTTGCATAGCGTCCAGGGCAGGCAAGCTTCATGGCATCAAGGGTGAAGGGCATGCTGACTTACCATTTTTTAGGACAAACATATTGTCGGAGTGATGGGCGCTGGCAAATCTTGACGAGGGTTGCGGCGGTGAGTTGGGATTCGGTATTGAAGCTGCCCTCTCAAAGGATTACCCCAGAAGTGGTTCCGCATGCAGAAGAGAGACAGCTAACCCACGACGCGGTCGACGCCACAGTCTGTATCTTGCTAGAGGGAAGTTCAGCCGAGGGAATGCGTCAAAACCTGGGATCACAATCACATTTCCATCCAATCTTTAAGGTTGATCCAGATGGTGGGGTGAGATGTGGCGAATATCAAATATGTGGCAGTGCATAGCATAGCTCAACGCCACAGCGGGGTATCGGACGTTGGTTGTAAAATGTGACATCCAACAACCTGAACAAGACAATCTCTGGACCAACCGCAATCAAGGTGATTGCGATTTGTAACCCTCTTCTTATCATGGACAGGAATATTAAACGTTGGCCGCCTTTGGCGATAAGTCTGACCTTCTTGCATGGGGTTCGCGCTTTAATGAAATGACGTCAGTTGCAATGCTTGGGCGAGCAACTTTAAAGTGACACTGTGATGACAGAATTTCCTCGAGATATGCTGTCTGCTTGATAGCGCACCTAGGATATCCCGCTATTCCAATATTGCAAGCTATCATAATGTAAGGAGGAACTGGAGTACCGGATTATTCCATGTTATTCTACCATAGGTATGCAGTTTGTTACATCGCCTACTAACGTACGGCGCAGCATACCCGAGCTGCTCTCCTAAAACAGAAGATTTTGTTAGATATTCACGTATCTTGCAGTATGACCGTGATATGACGGTTATATGAAAAGAATAATTTGGTGTTTAAGGTTAGGTCACCGTTTTTTCCATGCTCGATTCCCTCTATCTGTTCTGTTGGCTGTGTGCATTGCCTTTAAGTAATCTGAAGGGTCCAGCCTTACTAGGCTACCTCTATCCCGCCTTTATCCTGAAGCACAAAGCGCTTTTATTCTAAGCATAAAGCGCCTTTCAACCTTAGGAATCACTGTGGTGCTCAATCCCACATTTAATATCAAACAACAGTCTAGACAAAGCTAGAACTAACGATATGGTGCTTCTATGCTCCAATACCATGTGACCCGTCATTTTTGACAGATTTCGTTGACTTGAACATACCACTTGTAAAAGTAAAAGTGCTTGCCGACTATATAGAATCGAGTAACTATTAAAAATGTTTCACTACTTCGGGGGATACTAGCAGGATATCGGAATCACAACTAAGCATCCTCACTTCAATATTCTATCATCCATGTACATCCAAAATCAAGAAATTATGGCATGTTGTGCCTCTGTTACAGTCATGCGCATTTTTATTTTCGGGTAGATAAGCAAAATTCCATCTATTTATACTGAGAGATACGTATAGTCTTCAGAACCAGTAGAGAACCAGTTTCTACGCCGCGGCTTTGTTGTGACTGCTTCAAATTTCCAAGAATACCGGGCTGTAACTATATCTGATCTCTGTTCCAGTATTCCTCAACCTTCGCCGTGAAGGGGTCATCAACTGCATCATCATTATCATCCAATTTTGGCTCCCTGTCCTCCTCTCCAAATACCGGTCCTTTCCGTTCTCCCTCAAATGGCTTCCGTCCATACACGACGTAACTGGGGGCAAGTCATAAGCAAAAACTCGTAATAGCTAGGCCAAAACTTACAAGGAGATGAAGGCTCTGATTCGTTGGTCTGGAATTTCTCTTTTGGCTTCAGAAGTCAATTTCTCAACTTCTTCTGGGGATAAACCAGCACCGCGTAATAATTTCCAGCCGACAGGTCGGACAGCTTCGGAAAAGTTGATTTGCTGGTAGCGCCCGACCATGTTGAGGTTTCGGCCTCTTGGCCAAGGGTTGAGTGGCCACATGAGCTTCTTTTCTTCGACATCCACAACTGCATCAAACATGTCAGTTATTGAGTTCAGGCTATTTATCCCGCTTTGAAGTTTGGTTCGGGTTTGGGATACATTTTGCCACAAAGGAATGCTCGTGTTACTACTTACATCCAGTCTCAATGAGCCATCGTTTGTAGTGTTTGACCACGTCTATATCTCGTCCAAGCGCCTTTGCTCCCTCTTGGATAAGTTTAGACCACCTCTGCAGACTGGTACCTGAAGACAGTTAGCTCATCGAACCAATACTCGATAATAAACACTACAGGTACTCGCCTTTCAGACAGCCATTGAGACCCTGGATTGTGGGACACCCGTCGTGGTACTCGATCCAGCCCCCGGGGTTAAGATTCTGGAAGGCATGCCTCATAACCATTTTGGGGTTATCAAAGCAAGAGAACACAGCGCGAAGATGGACGTAATCGAACTTGTGGCTGTAGAGCCATTCTTCTTCCGAGTCCTCCTTTTCGAATGTGCAGTTAGCGGGAGCGTTTTCCGGTTGGATCTTGCTTAGATCCGTCCCAACTACCTGCGAGCTCGGGTTTTGGTTGGCTGATCGATGAAATTTACACGTTAACCTCAATGAACGGAGCCTATCTTGGATAAGCGCATGGGTCTGATTAAGATACTAACCGAATTCTATCGCCCATATTCCAGTGCCTGTGGCGACATCCATAACGTATTTAGGAGCTTTGGTCATGGGAGCCCAAGTCAACTTTCCGTCTAAGAGCAACGTGATAGATGTGTGTTGGAAGTCCAAACGGTCTTGTTCCGCCTTGAATACTACTCAGTAAGTTGACCGTTAGGGGTTGAGTGGGACCTTACTGCGTCGTTCGGGAAGAAATACTTCCCCTCTTTATACCCATGGTACAATCTCCCAGATTCTCCGATGACTGAGTCCGGCTCTGCGACCGATGCCCCTGTTGGAGTTCTATTGACCAACTCATCGGCCAAGTAGGTGAAATCATGGTAGACGGCCGGCGCATTCACATTGATCTCGGACAACAAGGTGGACGGAAGAGTTGTGGAATGAGATGGGAAACCCTTCTGCGGCGGAGGTATTCGGGAGCCGTGCATAGTGATATGCTCTTCTGTGTATGGCGCCGCTGTCCAGCCCAGATCCTCCATGTACGGAGCACGACCCTGAGGGGCGGGACACTGGGTGTATTGTTGTTGTGAGCGTCCTTGGGCATATGAACCCCAAGCCGTGTTGTTAGATTGCGGAAATTGTCGTTGTTCTGGATGCGAGTTTGGCACCCAGCCTGTACGTTCATGCTGGGGTAAGAATTGGTTGTACTGTTGGTGGAAACCTGTGCCCGTGCCACTCTCCCGGGGCTCATTATCGCTTTTTAGGAACTGATTCTGAATTGGCTGCATCGCGAGACTGGGTCCTAGCCTAACTTCAGATTGTTCGCTGTATAGAAAATGTGCCTGTTGGGCCTGTGGCACTGCAGCGGTATTTGGCTTTGTGGCCTGGCTGCCGTGATAGGAAGCCTGCGTATCTCCTGACATGTCCACATGATGAAAGATAATACAGATTTGGCAGCCGGACAACGAGAGCCTAAGGGATATATTTTTGTGGCTTCTGAGCCTTTTGCAAGCTGTTGGGCGGCCCAGTTCTACTTGTCATTTAGTTTAACCGCCAACTGCCTACAACCCTGGTCGGACTCTGCAGTAGCACTCACCCGGGTTCAGTACCCCGATCGCAGCGTGGTGTTAGTAGTCCTGTTGTGAAACGTCGGGGTACGTCGGCACATATGTCAAAACTGAGAAAATTGTCTGGGCGTTGGACGTGATGGTAGTATCGTCAGATCTCATAACTACCAATATGATCATATTCTGCAACGAGTGGATCCCTCTTCTTTTGACGGTTATTTAGTCCAATAGTATTTGTCTATATTTTCAGAATTTTCGCTGGTACTCAACTGGGTAGTATTGGCTTGAGAGCGTTCATTTCATTGAGAATACCGTCTGAAGTGCGAGAACACATAGTAACTACTAACAATACCAAGTCTTCCCTTTTTTCAGTTATTCATC
The DNA here is from genome assembly GCF_002105095.1 of Pseudomassariella vexata. NCBI lineage: Eukaryota > Fungi > Ascomycota > Sordariomycetes > Amphisphaeriales > Pseudomassariaceae > Pseudomassariella > Pseudomassariella vexata. Next base: position 812,272 of record NW_024467959.1, on the reverse strand, counting down.
ATAACTGCACCACGCCCTCTGCCTACCATTGCACTGCGCACTGCAGGTTCCTGCTACCATGCCTTTCCGAAGAGTTCCAAGGATGCCTTTCAGTCAGATCTCCTCTTGTCATAGCTCTGGTCACTGAGTCGGCGTTCTAGTATCATTAGGCAAAGACATGCCATCGTATTCCAATCAGATCGATCGACATTAAAAGCGACTTATCTGGGCAATTGCACTAGACAAGATACGTAGCAGGTCAATTTAGGCCAAGTTTGGCCGGGTTGCTGTGACTGAACTGCCTGCTGGTGCAACTTAAACGTCCGGTCCTATGACGTTGTCGAAGAATTCTATCGCAATTCTGGCCATAATACTCAGGCTTGAGCTTAGAGATCCTGAGTCTGAAGTTTTGATTTCAGGTTCCGGCCTGTGGCCGCCATTTGCTATCCAGACGGGCAGTGTAGCAGGAAACCCGGCATACTCGGTTACTAGCCAAGAATGATATTTGAGCTCCGTCTTGGGTTCGCATTCGGTCTAATAGGTGATCAATCGATTTGTCTAGCAGATTCGATCTGTCAGATCCCCACCGCTTGCCACGAACGCTTTTATGGTCTGATGAAATTCTTCCAGGGTTAGAATCCAGTTTTCAGGTACCTACCTTACCACGACTCCACTTTCCAGAGTGATCATGAAGATGGGGCAAGGAGCACATTTCTGTTTCAACATACATCAAGATGCAACGAAAACGGAGACTCAACCAGACCCATTTCTCTACTAATGCAATGGTCGGCGAGCGGACAGACCCGTCTCGCGTTAGCTTGCGCTCCGAGACGCAGTAGTTCTCCGACAAGCTGGCAATTCTTTTGGACGATGCGCAGTCCTGTTGTATGTATTGAATGGCACGCAGAATCTGGATGTTCCATTGAGAGTTGACGGGTGTGTTGCTCGTATACAACAGCAGCCAACAAAGCAGGAAATGCCCGTTCGCGTCTGCGATACGACAATGAGCCGCAGTCCACCGGGGCAAATATGCGCGTAAGCCCTAGAAAGTGCAAAAATCCTTCTTGATACATAGTCTTGCGCATGGGAACAAGCGCGTATGTGAGTCAATCCGAGAGCGTGCTGTTGATTAACGCCCTGCATGAGGAACAACCGCAAGCTCGAAACTCGACGTGCTGTGGTGTTTTGTGATCTATTTTCGCCCGAATGGTCTGTCCTAATATTCCGAGCGCACAAGATGATATTGATCATTTTGGACACATCGCTTCGATAGATTAGTTTGTCCTCGTTGATGCGATTCCACGTGTCCTTATAAAGCTTGTTTAAGTCGTCGGAGGAGGAATACAGATATTCCATGAGCTCTGACTGCGTATCGTCGTTCTCGGTGCCTATTCTGAGGCTCCTCATCGTAAAATAGACCCCGAGGGAAACCCCGGACTTTCGGATCAGGCTAGCTACGATCGATTTCAGATGCTCATGTCAGTCCTCTCTGCTCAACATGGCTGACCTCAGAAAGTCTTTTGTGGATAGCCGAATTTCTTCTCCTGTAAAGTCTCGCAATTTCAGATTCGGGGATCTCTCGAGGTTCGTCTGATAGCCGGCTCGGGGCAACCTGAAACGCAGAGCTTGGCATTGGGGACGCTCCTCGGCGTATCCATTCGTTGCAACAATCTAAATGCTTTATATTCTTGTGAAACTTCGTCGAGGCCATCAATGAAGAGACAGAAGAAGCTTGGCGTAGTATCAAGGGCCTCCGTAAGAGTCGTTTCGAGTTCTACATCACTCCCATTAGAATCATAGTCTTTCCATACAAGGATTAGTTGCGCTGACAGAGTTTCGTCATGGATGTTGGGTCGTAGATGAAGATTTGATGGAGAAGGCAACATAAGAGGCCCTTGATGCTGCGCTGTGTTCAAGATCCTGGGGATCAGAGATAATTGGCCAGTATACGAGCATTTGGAAATCATGTTTGTAGTGCAGTCCTCATCTGGTTGTGCTCGGTGATGAACTTCATCAGCGTGCTTTTGCCGGAACTAGGGTTTCCGCTGATGAAGTACGATTTTCCATTGGAGCAAAGCCACTCTCCGAAATCGTCCTATGAACCGTCGCTTTCGTCACCATTTTCGTCGGTATCACTCCCAGCAGCAAAATTCTTGATATCCCCATCAAAAATGCGATAGTGTGAGTATGGAATCAAGTTCATGCAATCATTCATGCCCTCGTACTTGAGGTTTGGAAATAGCCGTTGCTTGCTCTGTTGATCGGCGGAATCGACGTCAAGGTCTTCGATCTCCTTCGTCAGCAAAAACTTTTCTGTCCTCGTTTGGGCGGATTCGGATGCGGTATGATGCTTGATTTCCGCTGATTCCTGCTGAGCAATGCTGAGAGTCTTGTTTCTCCCTCAATATCATTTGATGGAACTTTGAAGATCATCGCTAAGACGGTCGTATCCCTCCTCCTGTTGTATTTGTACCGCTGTTGTCCAACTACAGACCTGCAACAGCACGCGGGTCTTATGAGCCACAATAGCTATTCTCGAGCGGAAGTTGCGTTGGGTTTTCGCAACTGTGAGATAACGGGTCTCGTCGCGCAACTCTTCCACGGCCTTTGAGAAATTATCTTCCGTGTCGAGCAGTTCTTGTTCGTCATCCTGGGAACCAGATTCAAAACCGGGATGGGAAAAGAATCGTGGAACCAAAACTTTAGCTAGGAGCAAGATCAAGTGATATCTATCAATCATGGCCCATCTCTTTTGAGCCCTCTTCGAGCAAACTTTTTTGGGAGCACTTCTCGCTAACCCTTGACAAGGATATTTACAATCTCATGGTAAATGTCTGAATTTTCACGGTATGTAAGAAATGTTGCAGGTGTGAGTGGGTTCGCGAGAAATCGAGAAGCATGATAGCTCCACTGAACCAGACCCTCGGGTTCTGCGCTAGTCCTCAATCATGAAGCTGCCCGAGAACTATCCAGCATCCTAGTTTCCAAACTTGGCTTGGTTGGCTATTTACTACAGTCGACGGCTGGAAGTAGTATGGAACTGGTTCTCATGCCTCTAGGGCCTTATTCTTGTATATAGTAACTGATCTCACGTGTGGTCTTCGTTCTCTTATACCTTCACACTGATCGGAACGTCAACGATCAGGTGATTATTGAAGTCGCACATCATGCTAGGCCACAATAAAATTGAACTAACAGCCCTGGACGCACTGCGCCGCTACCTCGCTTGCAAACTATTCCATTGATGCGACACAGCGGCACTAGTGCACATTGCTGTTGGTGACTTCAAGGGTCCGCTGGCTCGGCGCGGTACATTCACTGAAACTCAAAAGACAACCCTAGCGCTGTTATGGTCACATAAGTCGAGTCGTTAAATCATATCTCAGGGGAGCAATCGTGTATGTTCCGCACTTTCGGCTGCCCGGTAGGTGTAGCCTCTACACATTCTCTTCGTGATTTACGACACTGAGAGCCAAATTGCATTGCTTCCTGAGATTCTGATGATGGTTAATTCAGTTCAACGGTTCGCACGGAAGTCTCGAGTGGAGCACTAAAGCAGATCATGCAAGGATTCCATAGCACCACCACAGAATGGGCCCTTGTTCCCGTTAACTAGGCATCAGGCGGTTGCAAACTCCACATACCATAGTAACCTATCAATACTACGACAGATCAGGCGGTCTGGCGGTAGATGTGGGGAAGAGATAGCTAAATTCCGGGCGCTGGCTGGAGTCTCTACAATCGACCAAGCAAGTTTTCTGCATAGTGTTATGTAAGGGAGATTGGTAGACTTCATGCAGTGACTAGGGTTGGATATGAATACATACCTGCATCTCTTGTGCTCATACCCGAACAGCACTTTGGGTTTTCATCTTCATCTCGCTCTGCAATGGCGTCCGTACTGCATCATCTCCAGAACAACGCCCAAGCCAATGCTGCTTCCTTGGTGGGAGCAGTGGGTTTGTTGGCTGTCGTACTTCAATTTTCAGTTCACAATATTGAATTCGAACAGGTTATTTTCCACTTTTTGTCTGTCTCTTTCACATCGTTCTTGATATTGGTGTACTTATTCTTGGTAATCGGTACCTGCTCTCTGGCTCAGGCCTGTATCAAATCCTTTATTATTGAAATTGCCTTCCACGCCAGTTTAATCGTTAGCATTGGGGTCTACCGTCTGGCATTCCACAAGTGCAGAAAGTGTCCCGGTCCTATTGCGAAGAAACCGGGCCGATTTTACACAGCTTATCAATCTGCGAAGAATGTGTGCTATAAATAATTGGCCTAGATGCATGGGTAACATGGTGGTTTTATTCGAACCGGTAAGCTGATCCCCCCCTGTACGTGATAATAACTAGGGATGGCTACTAATAATGTTGCAGGACCACGATAAATCACCATCTTTCGCAAGTCGGCCGTCAATATGACAGTTGGTCCATGTTCTTCAGCTTGGACAACTTGGGCGAGGTTAGGGTTTGAGAATGACTTCCAGAACCTTGCTACCGAAAAAGAGCAATCCGCCCTCAAGCCCATCCACGAGCACATCAAGATGGTTGGCGTTCTCGGCAATTTCCTCAGGCTTCTGGGCTTCATCTCTGTGCTGCTGCCTGCACTGAAATCTTCAAAGTTCGCGCTAACGAGGTCAGAGCAGAGCAGAAGGCATGTCATGTTCTCAGGCTCGTTCTCAGGCTCATGAATTGGAACAAGCGGCTGACATAAAATTGTGTCTAGACTTGAGACCTCGAAAGGCAACCCACCAATATTGTCCCAAGGCCGTGTACGAGAAGGATACCTACATGTCACCGTCGGTTGAAGCATCAAATTTGACTCGCGTATCATCCTTTTAGCTGGGAGGTAAGTCTACCCCTGAAACGTGACCATGCTCATAACAACGACCTTTAACACCAATAGGGATAGCACCACCATAAAAATGCCCCAAACATTGTTCCATTTCGTCAAGTACCCCTACTTCCAAAACAAGCTTCGACAACTTCTCAATGAAGCAACGCTAGACGGTCCCAGTGCGGGGGGCTACGATGAAGTAAAGTCCATTCAAATACCTGGATGAGCTCATCACTAGGACCCTACAGATTAACCCTGCTATAATGCAGGCTGGGCCTCAAGATACGCCCCCAAGGGACATTCAAGTGGACCAGATGCACATCCCCGGCGATAGCGTCGTACTTGTTCCCATGCAACAGATACAGCAAGACCCTTTGTATTGGCAGCGTGCAGACAAGTTCATATCCTGCCGATGCAATGAAAGGTGTGCTGAGATGGAAACTGACAAGTCTCCTTGTCTCCCTCTTCTGCTAGGTAGGCTACCATCTGAAGTGTGACAAAGTGTTGAGCATTCGGTACTGACATGCGAGCAGGTGCTTACAGTTGCCCAGCAAGAACCTAGCTTGCATGAGCTTGCGCATTTCTCTCTTCCATGGTCCGGAAATTTGAGGGGGGGCTGCCCCGGGGGAGATGGGCGAGGAGTTTGATAAGCAGGCGTTTAATACGTTCGCCGTGATAGCGCAGAAGCTGCCATTGCAGTCCACTCCCAGGCCGGGAAAGCAAAACAGACTGCGGCTGGACAATGATTGGAATAAGTATTTCGGCTGTTTTTATTTAACGCTCCAAGGCATTGCAGTAAATCATCGTGGTCTGAGTGTGGCCCTTCAAATGCTATGGCTGGTCACTGTTGATGCTAAACTGGCTACACTTATTGAAGGGCATTGACTCCAAGCTCACGTCACGATGTGGTTAACCCCTAAACAGGGTAGCTGCGAATAGCGAACCAGAACGTAAGTAATTTGAATATCGTGTTCCAAGAACTGGGTTATTAGCGTTTTTCTCTACCGATTGTCAAAGTGTATACGAATATGCATAACCATGTCATATGACCATTCCGCAACGTTGTATATCCTGAATTCATCTCTTATCTAATGCTCCGTTATTCTAAACATGTATGAAAAATCACACAGCTCCAGAAGGCATCGAGGACCATCCGAGGCCAGGCGGCGTGACTCAAGGTGGGTAAAAGGCAAGGGATTATTGATGGACTACGAAATCTTGTTCGAGAAACGAGATGTGAAAGAATGCCACTTCTTGCTGAGTGCGGATTCCTCCGTCTCTGAGCTCGGCGGGGAAGTAATGGTTGCGACTGGAACATCAGATACAGAAGCCGTTGCCGTCGCCGAACTCTCTGCAGATGCACCCGAAGATGTGCATGTTGCCGCCGGGGAGACACCGAGCGACGGTTTGGCGGCGCAGTTGGTCTTCAGTCCCGGCAGGAAGTTGACGAGACCATCGGGGCCGAGGGGATCTGATGGGCCAGGTGGAAGGGTGCCAACGTATGCGTTGAAGTTGTAGATGCCGCAGACACAGCTGGACGACACCTCCTTCAGTGAGGTCCCGGTCATGACGGTGGTGCAGTCGCGTGTTAGAACGAACTTTTGCTTGCCGACGCCCAGGGGAACTTGGAATGCGGTTGCTCCAGCATCCAGTCTGAAAGCCTGGACATTGTTGCCCGACGTGACCGTCACGGTTCCGGGATACGTTAACAGGGCAACAACGAAGACGTTGTCGGTTAGGCTTTGCCAACCATTCGGTTTGCCGTCGAGCGCAGTGTCGGTCAAGTCGCAATTAACGTCTCGCCGGGTTGGCCGGTACCAGTAGATGATTTGATCGGATTTGATGTAGTTCGCGACAGACGTGGCGCCTGCTTTGTAGGCGGCTATGTAGGGCTTCGCCATTTCGAGCCAGCCGTTGTGTGGCCTGAATTCGAATAGTCAAAGAAGTGCCAGCAGTGGAATGAGAAGGCAGGTCTCTTACATATCGTTGGCCCACTTGGACGACCCATCATCGACGTGCTTGGAGGAAAGCGGCGCGACATAGTGACTCTCGCCGTAGTCGTTCCACGACACAATCTGAACAGAGTCGGGCTGCAACGTCAGAATCTCGTTCCATCGGTTATACCACAGCAAATCACTGGGGAACACCCAGTTCTTGGTGTAAGAGACTTCCTGTGCCATTGTCAATATTCATCGAAGATAACAGGACAATCTCGAGCAGCTTACCTTGCCGAAGTGAGTAAAGAACCATGGGGATACAGCTGTATAATGTCAGTCATGTCGTACGTGGTCAATGGGTGTCATTGTACCTACGGGCCATGTAGTGCTTGGTGCCTAGCCAATTCTTGTACTCTTGATCACCTTGAGCAACTGACACGTAACGACCCTGAGTGGGTGCTCTGTTGTTGCCGTTGTGATCCCATCCCTAACTTCGTCAGTCGTTCGGAACGGTGCCGTGGATTGGGGCCTTATCACTCACCATCCAGTTCAGAGCACCCTCGATTTTGCTGACATCAGATTGGCCGGGGTGAAAGTTGGGGACCCAGTAGACTTCAATACGCCCAGCCGCCCGTGCAGCATTCCGCATGACGTCGACATTGAAGCCATCGCCCACAAAGGAGGAGGCAAAGATCTTGTTCCCAACCTTAAGCTGGGCCGGTTTCTGCGAGTACTTGGCAATGGATTGCCCAATCTTCTTGGCGACTTCAATGTCGTTCAGTTCGTAGGGTGAGTACCAGTTGAAGTCGTAGCTGATGAAGACCTTCATGTCATTTTTCGCGGCCGACTCGTATGCATAGTCGAGCTGCTGGTCTGTGAACGTGTTGGTGCCGACGTTTAGTGCGAAGGCATCGATGCCGGCCGCTTTGGCCAGCTGCATATCTATGTCATAATCGGCGGCGCTGTTGCGATTGCTCATAATGCCGATCTGGGTGCGAGTCAGTGATGGCTCGATACAAGTGTACGCCGGGATATACGGGCCATGAAATGTGCGGTAACGAGCTTGGCCGCCATCTGGATTTCGCTTGAAGAGTTGTTGCCACTGGTGGGCATTGCGCTGGTGAAGGATGCGAGGAGCAACGCCCCTAGGCACCAGAACGTCTTCGAGTGGATCATCGTGATGAAAACAATGGAGCCTCGGCTTATTGAATTAACCGAGTATGCCTGCTCATCCAAAGACTTAACTCAGTGGGACAAGAATTTCATCTTCGATACCATGGGCAATGGTGCTGTCTTTTAACATGCAGTCTGAGATTATGGCACACCTGTTTGCCTTTGCCAAAAAACCCCAAACAATGTGCACAGATTGTGAAATGCGCACATCCGAAGCAGGTCGGATATCTGCGTTTGCTCCCGGGGGCTGAATTCTCAACAAGATGCGGACCTGCGTCATGTTGAGATCATTTTCAATGCTTCTCGAGTGCCCTTGCAGCCATATGTTGCTGGAAAGCATGCTCGCTGCTCTCAAATACATGTGCTTAGACGGACAGGAGCACACTATGTATGACCAATTAACTAGCAAGTACGCGCCCCACTGATATGTGTAGGTCTGCGTTGAAAATCTCTAATGAGATGCTGATTGAGTACCAGGAAATTGTGTTCTCAACCATCTGAGTTCTCTTGTGGACACATACAGCTTTGAGCCCGTCGTATTGTTGGGGTTTTCGCGGGTCATAGAGTGGCGGCTGATGCGAGGACCACACGCAAGATGGAACGTTTTAGTAGAGTGTAAAAAATAGAAAACCCATTATATGTAACTCAGGATCAACTCTGAATCAGTCCAAATATTTAGAAATTTAAAAGGCGAGAAATGCGAGAAACTGCTGTGGTCCCTGAAAATTCCCCACTGGAATAGAGTGTGTGCATGTGAAGTCAATAAACATCCAGTGATGCCTGCAGTGGCCTCATCTTCCTTTTGATTGTCATTGTCATCTTTGATTTTGTATATATCAAAGCATCAAATGGTGCCACAGCTCAAAAGTCAAGGAGCAACGACAAGAAAGACCCCTTTTATAATGAGATCTGAACCATTTGCTTGGAAGAACTGAGACGCTCACACGTGTCTGAAAAGCCAGGCTGTTTATCAAAGCCTAATTCACGAGGAATTATGTCTCTGTTTAAAGTTATTGGCCAATGGGTGTCCATGATTTTGAAAAGGTAGTCCTCATGGTCATGGTTACGAAAGACGACATTGCGGAGATTCATCACATTAGAGTTGGGATGATAAGCCTTGCAAATAGTCTACCGAGTGCAAAGCATATATGAAAGTGGCGATTGCCGCGAATAGGGGTGCATTGAGAGGCATGTTGGGCAGTACCGACATCAAGGTTGAATGGTTTTACTCTTATATATAATATTCCTTCTATTTGGGTTTCTATTGAGTGACTTTGTGTGCCTTTTCTTTGTTTTCCGGAAGTAGTAAATTTGCCTTAATATAACCATGTTTATAATAACGTACCCCACAAGCAAGTTGGCCACTTTTTCTTGGCACCGTATGAATAACTTCAATAACTTAACTAAACTAAAAAATAATAATTCAAACTAATCGGAATCCTCTTCCTCGTACGTATCTTTATCATTCTCACAAGTACGAGCATTATGTCCGGGCTCTCCGCAGATCCTACAGCGCCTCATACGACGACGACTTACACGTATATCATCCTGTAGCTGCTGTTCAATATCCCGTTGAGACTGTAAGTCCTGAGCGTCTCGTAAACTAAGAGATCCTCTATCTTGTAGCTGTCGATTTTTAGTCCTTCGACGACGGCTTAGCTCTTGATTCGCCTTCCGAAGTGTAGTAACCTCATCCTCAAGTAAAACTAACCGATGTATAACAGCCGTCGCACCACGTGAAAATTGGTCAATAGCCATAAGTATTGTCGTCGGGGAGCTATTCTGATGCTGTACGATTCTGTTTTTAACGTATTCAGACTGGGATTGCACCTCGGTTGGGTTATTTGGAGTCTTTGTGTGACGGGCTCACTGCACACTTTGATTCCCAGATTAAGGGGGCGCCAGACGAGCTCCCAGGAGGTGTAGGCGTATGTAGCTTAATATCCAGCTGTGAAATCACATATTCCGGGTCGTACGGAATAAGTCCTGTCCCCCTGAAACCTGCCTGGATATTCGACTTAGTTATAGTCGTACGATACGCCCTATAGAATGCCGAAAATAAATCCTCCTTCGAGGTATGGGTTATATGCGCCCGTATTAGGTCTTCAATTTCTTGACTAGATTGTCGAGTATCGCGTCGAGATAGTAGTCCGCGTTTTCGGTTAGCTAGAGTTGTACGAGGGACATTGTAGAGTTGGGCCGCGCGTCGGATGTTTAATTCGGGTTTCGATTGAAGCGCCTGACACGCTAGAATCATGTCGCTTTCTTTCCAATTCGATCCCATCTTGGTATGTGTAAAGATGTTAATTAAAAGGTTGTTCGTACGGTGCCAAGAAAAAGTGGCCAACTTGCTTGTGGGGTACGTTATTCTATACGAGTGCCTCATAGATTGTGGTAGATCGCACACCGTTTTGTCGGAAATTAGATGATTGAATGCTCCTATGGAAATCTATATTGGTATGGCTGGTGAGTTGCAGCGATTCCGGGGACGTACTTGCAGAAAGTGATGTATTTGAGGGACGCAGGAACCCAGAATATGGAGATGTCAGGAACTTTTTTGTGCAGCTTCGCGAGACTGTTGATTGGTGGCTATTCAAACTCCCACCTCTGAAGAACTAAGAGGAGCAGTCGCTAAATGATCGACATGTAATACTGCTTCGATGAGTAATGTCCAACCAAATAACTGGGTTGTCTCTTCAATCTAGCCTATCTTAGTGGCTTCTAATCTAGTCGCCACAGGGAATGCGGAGAACCTGGTAGCCTATACTAGCGTCTGCGTAGTGATGTGATTCAGAAAATATATGCCAATTCATATCCTTTTGTCCTCCGATGCGAAGATTGCGAAGTGGCCAAGTCATTCTCTGCATTTTCTTCCAATTGCTCCTGCAGATGCTATAATCATGTTTTCCTGTATCTTCACCTTCAGCCTCCTGGCAACTCAAGCTGCTGCCTACTTCCTCCCAGAAGACCTCCCGTCTGTCAAGACATGCACTGTGCCCAAGAACACCCCTTCTCAGGTTGATGACACTCCTATAATCAAGGCAACGACTGCAGAATGCGGCGACACCTCGCGTGTCATCTTCCAGGCTGGGGTGACTTACAATCTCATGACACCCCTTGAGCTCAAGGGCTTGAACAATATTGAGCTTGTGTTCAATGGAAACCTCACCCTTCCCGACAACCTCACCTACGTCGAATCCGTTGTGGGAAACCCGACTATGTATCCGGGCCACTGGATTACTATCAAGGGCACCAATGTCACATTGACTGGCAGTAATGATCCATCCGACGGGTGGTTCATTGGTGAGTAAGCTTTCAACTGATGATGCAACTAAGCTAACGGTGAACACAGGACATGGAGAGCTATGGTGGTCAGCTGGGGAGTCTGACAGTGATAATGACTACAGACCGCATTTCTTCAGTCTGGGTGTAACGTAGGTCGCAACCAATAACGGATAAGGCAGCTGCGGTTTTCCTGAAAGGAGTCTTACAGGAATCTTCGCGCTCGTGAACTCAAAGTCTGGAAGCCCGTTGCTTGGGTATTCAGCTTGGGTGGCAGTAATGTATGGATGACCGACACTTTGGTCGATGCGAAGTCGAACGATGGCTTCCCTTTTAATACTGGTAATAGCCCTGTACTCATGTGCTTCACGCAGAACTGTGCTAAGCGCTGCCGTCTTACTTGCAGATGGAATCGACATGTCCGCCAGCAATTCCCTCATCGACGGTTTCACCATCTACAGTGGCGACGATATGATAAATATTTCACCACCGACCACCAATGTCACAGTTCGCAATATTTATACCTCCGGTGGCCACGGCGTCTCTGTATCATGTTCTTCGGGCACAGGAGGCGACTATCTGTTTGAAAACGCCATCGTCGAGAATAGCTTAATGGGTGCGCGGTTCAAAGGGTCGCTTGGCACCACTTGCCAGCTTTACAATGTAATGTGGAGGAACTTCACAATCCACAACACGGGCTACCCTATTCACTTCATCGAAAACTACGTCGACCAGGAAAAGGGAATCGGGCCTGGCGTCAATACCAGCCTCGCTGCATATGGGACCAACTTCACATGGGAAGACATCAAGGGGCAGACCGGAAAGAGCTTGAACGACGGCAGCTGCATCAGCGACCCTTGCTGGAGCGCCACTCTAGGTAAGCTCTTAATCAGATAAAAATTCGAGTGGTAAATCGGCTGACTTGATGGACAGGTGGAAACAACAGCAAAGCTTTGTACTTACTGTGCAAAGATGCGGCACACTGTCAGAACTTCCACTTTTCCGGAATCAACCTCCTAGGCTACGTGAGTCAAAACACCCATTGGAGCCTGCACCTTGCCATACCGAGTGCTGATTTTCGTTCTACAGGATGGCGAGCCGGGGGTAATGGAGTGCACAGGATTGGAGGGGGATAAAACAATGGGTGTCGCGTGCACAAACGGCACTATAAGTTTGAACTGACAGCGGTCACAAGTTGCGTATTGTCATATCTCTAATTTGAAATTTCGGGGTCTCATGTATCGGTATCTTTCCATGCGATCAATATTTCTATGCTCCGCGTGCTGTTAGTTCTTACGGGAACTCTAGCTGACGGCGTGAGTGTACTTATTCGTCGACCCTCGCTCGCTATGTTTAGGGGCTGGCATGTTATTAGTAGTGAGTAAATTTATCTGTGGATTTGAGAGCACAGATGGCGTGGTAGTATAAGACGCCGATCTGCGTTATTGGCCTTTTAAATGTCTACTTGCGACATTCTTTCCAAATCATGCCAATAGGATGAGTCGACTATCACTACTGCCCAGGATGGAATCGCCTGATTGACTGGAACTCAAGCCAAGATGTTCGTACGCCCATAATAGTGAGAATGGCTCGAAGAGGGTAACGAGGTTGACAAGACTGATCCGATGGCTGGGTTTAAACTGCTGGATGAGAAACACAGTCTTGGATGCCGGTGCTGTGGAAGGTTTCTGCTGTGATTTACAACCGCGGAGGACTTCTTCAACCTACAACTTCGAGGTTGGCCTGAAGATGCATTATTGGAAATACCGAGTAGCGCTTGTATAGCTAGTTTCCAATGATAATACCTGGGCGTTTTCTTCGCCATCACGACTGGTTCCAGCCAAGATAAAATGGAAGTGATTTCAGCCTGTGAACATCGAACGTCGTTACAAGCTTTAAGCCCCATAACCGATAGCGGGGCCGGCTCACCTGGACACCATGGGTTGAGGCTTCAACCGCGCAATGTTGAACGCGTTGTACCAAGCACAAAATGCACAATGCTCAAAAATGCGCGATGCTCGGTTGGTGCTCGTAATCTCTAGGTCTTCAATGGCTGGGGTCTTTCCAATTTCCAAAATATGAAGTAAATAAAAAATAATAATATTAAATACGCCGTAGGTGTTAACCCTCGGTACCTCTACAAGTACTCCCTTAAGGGGCTATAGATGATATAGCGGGCCCTTAAGCCGCGTCGGGCGGTTATACAGGTAAACTTGTAGCCAAACGACTACTAAACCTCCTGTCCCTCCCTAAGTCTGTGCTACAACCCCTGCCTGAACTACCGATAAGTGTGGTAATGTGGCACTTAAATTCGTCCTCAGGGGTGGGATGCTGCTGATGTGCAGAAGATGCTCGACTATTTTTTTTGTCGCGACGTCGTAGTATCTGCTAATTGGGGTTCTCGTCGAGCGTATACATCTCAACCATACGCTCAAGTGGATAGACCGTAACGTGGTCTAGACGCTCGCAAGAATCGCGGCGAGAGGGCGTGCTGCGCGCCTTCTATCGTGAGGGGACGGGTTCGCCGACGAGCGTTATCGGATAGGCGAGGTCCGATAAGGGGCCGGATTAACGATTCGAATTCTGGACCGGCTGTCGAGTTATATTCCGCCGACGTAGTGCTTGACGGTCGACTGGCTAGGATGCTCGTAATCCTAAACTGCACCAATCTCCCTATTATCGCTAGGTAGGCGAAGTCAACAAGGTGGGCAGCGCGCCATAAGGGTTGACTAAACCCCCTTGTGTGTCAGCTGCAGGATTCGAACCCGCGACTCGTCACCGACCCAAGTGGGCGAGGCTCAAATCGGGACTTATCTACCAGCGAAGTGACCAACTACACCAGCCGACTGAAGTAAATAATATGCAGGCAGAAATGATCAAAATTGTTCAACTGCAGTGGATCCCAATGACGTCCATAATTGTTATCGATAGCGCAGTTTGACTGAGTGATTTACAGAATAGTCTGTCCGGGAGCTTCGGACCAGCAACGTTAGCCCCGAGGTAAACATTCTGCTGGGTCTACCGGTGGACAAGCCCCGAAGCCGCACATTCAACGCAACTATCGAGAAGATCTTCGTGAGAAGTCTGCCTCGTTGAGAGAAGAGTGATCCGATGTTGTAAAATTACCTCAAGTTCGATACAATTGCCGCCGCTCCTCACTGCGCCCCGTCGCCCGTCAACCCCGGAACGCCGGACTTCACGATGCCCATCTTCGACGCCCGCGACATGATCGCATTCCCCAATGGGGATAATACTACGGACACTGTCATTGGAGGAATTCACTTCAACACGACGGTGTTGGATTTCTTCAATTTCACTCTCTACGACAATGGCACCTTGTCCAACGATTCGCGATGCATTCTCACGTTCGAACCCTACACTCCGCACCTGCTCTTCCCGAACGGCTCCTTCGTCAATAACACGTCGTGCTACTCCGCAATAAATCCGATCGGATCACGCGGAATAGTTGGAATAATTGTCGCCTGCTTGTTTGGGTTATCCCTGATTACAGTACTTGTCAATTTGACCAAACACGGACGGCGGCACCTGCCAGCAGAAAAGCGTTTCTACCCCATTGGTAGACGATGGCAGTGGTATTGGGCTATCTTCGTATGCGCTGCCGCTATCATTGGGCTCTTCACCGGCATTGACGTCGACCGATTCTATCTTCCGGAGCTTCCGCTCGTATTGAACGTCTTCTTCTGGTTCTTGATGCAAATGGGGACAATGGCGCTGGTGTGGGAGGCTGTCCGGCATTGGGGGAGTTGGATGGAGAGGCAATACATCGATCCCAACCCCTTTGTGTTGCAACAGACCGATAAGAGGGGCATGTTCGAGTTTTGGCTGCCTCTTTTTTTCTATTTGTGGCTCTGGCTGGTAAGTACACGTGCAGTCTCACTGAGGAACAGCCGATGCTAACAAGGTCGTAGAACTTCTTCCTGATTGTACCTCGCAATTGGGGCAATATCGAATTGCAACGCTCGCCGGAGCAGACATTGGAGTTCGCCATCCCCACGGCCACTGACAACCGCTTCAAAGCAGCCGCCTTCTGTCTGTTGATATGTTGGCTGACGACTGCCGTGTCCCTGTGGCACTCGATCCGCCATTACGAGGCTAGGAATCGTGGCTTCTTCAACAGAATGGTCGGTGGCTTGGGCTATATGCCATTCCGGTTTGCACTCATTATGCCGCTTGGGTTGTCAGTCGTGGCATATCAGGCTCTCTCGGCCTGGAAGTTCGACTACTCACCGCTGAAGGTCGGCACAAACCTCGTGGCCATGTACATTGGTGGGTACCTGCCGTCGTTCTTGATCATCGTCATCCAGGTCGTCTCGGGCTTCTTGCGACAGAACGAGGATCTTAACCTGATCCGACAGCGCAGGATGCGCGGGCAGGAACTCGACCAAGAGCTGGGCATCGCCAAGAAGCCGGCGTGGTGGAGGCGTGCCAACGGAGATGTGTCAACGGGCAATATGAGAGACGTAATTATGCGGAACGTACGAGAAGTCGGCGGGGGTCGTGCGACACACGCCAATATTGAGGCAGCCGCTGAGACCAGGGCAAGAGAAGCAAATGACGCTGCAAACGCCACGAATGCCAACGGGGGCATTGAAATGAGCGAGCTGGGAAGGACGAACAGCGCCGCGAGCAGCGTACGCACAACCGGCTCGCGGCCTCCAGCTTACACCCGTTACGGCGGAAAGTCAGAGGCTCGGCGGACGGAGCACGCGGTGCAAACGGTTGCTGGGCTCTTGTTCCCCAATGCCACACCGCCGAACCAGCCGGCGACCCAGCCGGCGACACAGCGTGGCCGAGATACGGCAATGAGCGAGGACCGACCCACCAATGACAGGAGTCAAAGTACGGCTAGTGGCACATCCATGACAGCCCCGCCGATGCAGATCAGGTCCATGCTGGATGTCTGAGGCGGTTATAGGGGATTGACCACGCGATGATGGGTTACAAGGCGTTTTTTTTAAGAATGTTTCTCACTGGATCGCGCGAACATTATCGGACGCACCCTGGAACAGGGTACCATCGAGTATAGCAATTGTATATATGTTTAATGTTTGTAATGTTAAAAGTTATCCTTCCATAATGTCCATAGTACCGCGATTATACTTGACTGCATATCATGAAATTAAACTTCACAATCGCAGCTGTCCGAACCTAGGTATTACTGCAACTCAGTAATGGTAGATATCAACTCTGATCAATTATTCAACTGTCACCACCGTATTCTGGGGACAAGCGGGAGACATGGCTTCGTATAACTTGTCATATCCACAGCATGCGTGCAACTGAGATGCCGCAATAGGTCCATGTGTCAAAACCAGAGGAATGCAATGAATATCCCTCTCCAACCGGTGCCAATGCGTTCGAAAAGAGGATTTGTAAGGGTGATAGCACCTGCGCCCAGGAGACAGCGAAAGAGATTGTTTGCTGCTACGGCTGTAGTAAGCGCCTCTTTATTTATGTCCACAACCCGTGTATTAAGTGAATTGAAGGCATCTGTGACTGTATAGAAATTTGCTGATGTCTTGTTGCCGATTTCCGATGATGGGTATGCTATAAATTCGTGCAACTCGAAGGAAGTTTTTGTCGAGGATCCGAGTTACGGTCCAGCGAGAAGCCAGACTACTCATACCCAACGGGGGATAGCATAGTCCGATCTTTACCGAGTCAAACCCTTACCTTTCCTGCAGCTGTACTGATAGAGTACTTAGACCGCGAAGTAGCCAGAATGGAGCAATGAACCATACCACAGGATCATGGCAGCTCCTTTTCGCCTGCAATTTTAACAGAGGACTTCAGCATTGCCGCATTGCCGACCCCTCTTGATTTTCTGCTCGTCAGCATCAGGATTACGTTTCTTTTCGTCTCGTTTCCTGAGGTATTGCCAAAGTGAGAGTTACCATCGGGGCCCGACAGGTTTCTGGCATTAAGATGACGACGATAATGAAGGAAACCAGAAGATGGCTTTCCAGCCCGGGAATTTGTCAAGAATACCGCCAATGATAGGGCCCAAGGCAGAACCAAACGTCACTCCCATGGATGCACAGCCGACATCTGTTCAACTCTCGGCGTTAGTAGTTGCTTCTTAAATATTGTCTAGGACGTAAGACTTCTTTTTGGAGATTACATCACTCCCTAGATACAGCATAGAAAAGAAATAAGGACCCCGATGATTACCCAAACTTGCCACGCTGTGCCCGCGTCGACGCATTGGCAACTATCGCACTTTCTAGGGCAATGGTGCCACTACTACTGGAGCTCTGTGAATGCAGTGAAGAGCCATGAGAGCAGCGTAGTTGTGTTGCAGAGCCAGACCGATGTTGACGACATTGCAGATGACGAAACAGATAACGTAGCTGGACGGCAACCATTGCTGCTCGAGAAATTTCCATTGAAAGAGGGCGCCAGCCCTTTTAAAATCTGTAGATTGCATGAGCAACGCTCTTATAGCATCCCAAAAAGAGTTTGAGCATTCTTTCACTTACGAAGTACGTCGTGATTGTCAAATTGATCAAGGGCATTGACACCTGGAGGCCAAAAGCCAGCAAGTTGAGAGCATGGAAGTAGATGTTGCTGGAAACTGGGGAGATGATGGCGGCGAAGGAGGCGGCAAGGATGATTCCGATCTTAATCGGCTCCCCAAGAACGCTGTATGGAGGCTTTAGCGGACTGTCTTCTTCAGCTGTTGCATCTTTTCCTGCAGCTTCTCTGACTTCTTTCATTTTCGAGGGTCGCTGAGAAGATTCCGTAGCAGTAGTTTCGCGTTAAAGTCCATGCGGGGCCGAGCCGGGCGACTGGCGAGTCGCGGATCCGACATCATCAGTGGGATTATCCTCGTTATCACAACCCTTCATGAAGTCCTCGTTATCTTTTGCAGATTTGCTCTCCGGCTGGAGCAGGCTCTTTTCAAAAAGGTTATCTGTGGGTAGATGTTCGTCTGTGCTCTTCGTTGCTGGGGTTGAGCCACTCGATGACTGCATGATTGCAACTACTGTATGTTCCCAGATATCTAGAAAGACACTAGGGGTTATGAATGGATATATTATTTTTGATGGGTTACATGTTACATCCAAGTTTCTGCAATCACATTCGGTGCCTAACTAGTGATAATTATGTAAGTGAGAGGTAATGTCCACTATAATTAGCGGTATGAGCCAGGCAGGTTAGCTGCCCACTTCAGAATAGAGATTCCGTGTCTATACCCTCGTCTTCCGTTTCTGTTGGAGGTAGTTCGGTTCGTGCATACACAGTCCAGGAGATTTCCGACATTCTCAGAATCTGATGTAGGTCAACACGCGGGAAAGTTGGATCGATTGGGCTTTCGCGAGTCACTTGCCCCTTCTCTTTCCTTCATCTTCTGCTGTTCTTCCGAGCTGGTATTCTTAGAAGAGTCGCCCACAGTCATTTTCGGAGGCCGTCCTTGCCTAAGTTTAGCTTCTTTGAAACTATTGGATCGCTGTCGGAGGTGTGTCTTTCGGGGTCTGCATCTGAAGTCAGTGCAACTTTGCCCTCGGGTGACTCGACAATAATTGTCGCCTTTGCTATTTGTAGCTATCGTAGTACGACTGGGTCTCGCTCCGTTTTGCTCCGCCATAGGCAGTCTCGGTTACCCCGTGGCAGACAAGAGGTGGATCCGGCTCAGCTCGGCACGCCGCTCAAGATGGGATGCGAAGGTTATAGCTAGTTATTAGGTACGGAGATTAGTACTGCATAGGGTCAACCTACTTACCGGGTTTATATTATAATAGCAATTACGGATGGGAGAGACAGAACTGAAACATTCGGGTTTCGTGTAGGTGATATCGAACTGAGCACAACTGTAGTAGAGGGGAATGATCACTGAGCTGGTTCTCGGCCATTCCGACCTCTAATAAGCACCACAGAACCGTTCCGATGCACTCCTTTTACCTGTATCCGAAACATTCCATTTCTCCGTGAACCTCCCCTGTTCGTACCATACCTAGCTCCACCTCCACGGCCTATATGTGGTAGTGTTCCCTCATGGTCTAGTATATAAACCAGAACTGGTGTAGTAGAGACCAAATATGGTTGATTGCCCCAGCCTATTCTTCCACGGCTTGCATCCGTGTACGAAAATCTAGTTTGGGAAATCCCTTGTGTGATGTTTGCAGCTTCGAGAGTTAGTTCTTAGCTTTTAATTTGATACCAACGAGTTGGCAATGCATTTTATGGACGATTACAACACGTACCCCCTTTTCGGATATATTGTAAGCATCGATCACATGACCCGCATGGAATCCTCAGAAAGCAACGCTAGAAAGACATCACAGAATCTAGTTATCGCAATGAGGAGCGTGCAGTATGGCTCGAAAGGAGAAAGGTTATGGTGACGTCGCGTAGTAGCCTTGCGAGGAAATCACTTCACACACCCCGCATAGCCGTGTAGACCCATCCTCGTGGACTGCCAGGGGCAGACTTCCAACAGTCCGGTCAAGGACCGTGCCTGATTATCAAAAAGGGCATCAATGCGGGGCTTTCACAGTTCGATGATTGCATAAAGCGAGGGATAATCACTCGATTCGTATTGGTCCATTTGGACGAATGACACTGCACCCGCTCGCATAGCTGCCACGTGTATTCGGACCGCACCTGTTCCTGTGACTAGAAATCTAGGTAGGGCAGGCATCTACCTGTTTCCGTGGCTTGCAGCGTTCCTCCATCTCCGGAACTTGCATGGTCAGCTTAGCAAACATGGAGACGACCCACGGGAGATGCGTCAGGGCGAGGCTGTCGATCTACCAGTCTAGTCACCCGAAAGAAAGAGCGGTCACGAGAATAGTCCAACGCTGGTAGAAAGCACAAAGCCAAGGCGAAGTGGCGTGGAAGCATGAGGGAAAGAAGGTTTACTTATTCAAGCTCGGTGAGCCTTATTCGCAAAGGCAGAAAGATATGGCTAAGACATGTGAAAATATGATGGGCCTCTTGAACTTCATGCAAGCAACCCTGTATGGGTGGTGACACGGGACGAGAAAGAACCCGGTGATAAGCGGGGAATAGGCTTCGACCGCAAAGGTGTGCCTTGCATCGTGCCGCATGATTGGTGCGGTGGAAAGGGGACCATCCCTCGGTGTCGAAGGCCGATTCGGGAAACCCGACCAGCATTGCTACATCCGCTGGTAGGCAGTCTCGTTTTGTCTTGTGTTCTCTGTGTTCTCGAAGAGGGCGGAGAGGCTGACGGTTGACGTGAGAACCCGGGTCAGGGAAATTTCAGCGACGGCTACCAGGAATAGTCCACAAGGCGTTTAACAACTGATCCGGGCCTGCATTGAGCGAGAGGTTCCAGAGCCCTAAAGTGACTAGCTTCATCGTCGGCCCCGACATGTTGGCCGTTATCTCGCAGTGGCAGGAGCAAAAATGTCTTTACTATGGTAGCTGACTCGACTTTGCCTCACAAGGTTGGTGTGACCACCGCATGACTCACGAGAGAACCCACCGGCTCGTAAGTCACCAGAGTCATATCCGATTATGGACGACGTGTAGGTCGGTTGCCATGTGATGTGATGAATCCACGACACAAATCATGACCACCACCTTTCGGATTGCCCTGTGGGACGGTGACAGCGCAGGCAGGCAGGCAATCAATAATGGTTAAGAACAGTTTGTGATATTGACCATTGGGCGGAAATATGTTCAATGTGTATCTTGGCAATCGCAAGTCAGGAGGGGAAATATTCTATCGGTAACACTGCAAGGGGTCCGATCGTTGATCGTTGATCATTGGCCGGGGTGGGGTAAGGTTGGTTGATGAGCCTTGTTACGGCTTGGTAAACTCCGCCGCGGTCTCGGCCTTTGCTATGCGCGCGGTGAAAGTCTTATAACGTTGTCTATTTGAGACTATGCCACGGCCGGAGGGCTGATGCGCCTAACCAACAATAGCCATGACGAAAAACGACGAATAGGGAAAATCGGAATGTCAAGCCAAGCCAACGTGTCAACCCGAGTAATTTGCTGACGACCCGCCATGCTGTGCCCCTCGTTTTGGCGTTTCACATATCTGACCCAATGGGACTGGTGAGGAGTCATTGGTGCGGTCGCAGGAGCTGGACGCGTAACCAACGTACAGAGTGACGGGTAGTGCCTCCGTGAGAATGATAGATCATTCAGGCACGATAACTGTGAAGTGGCCATCTGTGGAACTGTCAGCTTTCACCATCGGGAAGCCCCAACGCTCCTAATGCCGACAGAGTTTGGAGTACGGATTTTTGGGTTAAATAGAACGGCTGGCAGACTCGCCTATCGAGAAATATGTCGGTTTGGTCGGAGCTTGTATGACTAGTGGTGTGATAAGAAAAGGGCCCGAAATTGGAGCGACGTTCCCAAGTCGACGATACTGGTGCTGCGCGCCCTGCGTGCCTGAGGAACAATGGTGGTGGTGGTGGTGTTGGTTGGTGGTGATTCACATCAGCTGGATGCTGACATTTCCTGTGTGCCTACCTGCCAGAATTAGTGGTGACTGCAGGAAGGCATGCGGCACTTTCAGGGATTCCCGAGCAGGTGCCCGTTGATATGCAGGTGCTTTTAGCCGTAAAACATCCATCCCCGTCTGTGCTTCTCACAGAATGGACCCTGCTATCGTGAACATGGCTTCAGGAGATAATGTGAAGCGTGTTGATGCTGAAAGGATTAAACGCGACAGACAGACGGAGGTCATTGGCTGGCGTGGCCAACTAGAGTCCAACAAGAGTGCAATACCCCGCGAGTCAGATCCTGAGCTGCACACTCCAAGTTGTCCAAAGTTGCGTCAGAGCCGCTCCGGCGTTTGCAGATCATCAACAGATCCTGCAAAAGATCGCTTCCCCGCCACTGCTTTCTAGCCTCCAATGTGCCGAATAATCAGAATCCTCCAAACGCCACCAGGACCGAGAGAATGGCATGCTGATTGTCTAGTATCAACTATGTATGGCGCCAAAGGAGTTATTAGGACACTAAATGTAGCAACGAGTCAACGACCATTAGCTTAAGTACACCGCAAGAATTAAGGAACGCTGGCCTCGTTGCACGAGAAGTTCTATTTGGGAGACACATAAGCTTATTAACGGATGAACATAGACCCCCTGTCTCGACTCGCGACGTTGACACTTGTGTGCCAGTTCGCAAGCCCGACCTGATCAGACCGAAAAGGCTTCCTCCAGCTCTCCAGAAAAAAAGGAAAGAAGCCTTCGATGATGTAAAGTTTGAATGATGTGCCTTGCCCTGCCCCTCCGACTCCACTTGCTTTCGCATTATCTAGCTTGTCTAGGTCGAAGTGTCGATTGGGAGATCCAGTCGGCCACAACCTAACCACTCTGACCAAGGCGGAACCCAGCAAGTTCAGGGCGCCCTGGCGCCAGGACATTCGCTGTATGCCAATGGACACTTTTTATAGACGGGTAAACCCCTGCTCCCTAGACTGTCTTTGCCTGTGAAAATCCATCTAGCGCCTACTTAGGTAGAGGGCACGGCCATTGTTCCAGACAGGGGGTCAGCCAGCCCCTCCCTCGCATGAAATACCCCTCCACGGTTCCAGCCACGCAGCTTCCAAGTCGAGCGAGCATCCACCCCACACTCAACCGAGAGAAAGTGCTTGCAAGCCCTTTGCTGCTAGCACCCAAAGTCCCGACGAGAGTCATTTGACGACGCCCTGTTGCTTAGTATCACTTGCTGTGTCTGACGAGAGATGCGAGCTTCATTCAATGTCATCCAGAACCACGCCAAAGCTCATCTGCAATCATTCATCGGGGGCCTCTCCTGCCGTGCATCAACAACTTTGGCCAGCTTCGGTCGCAATCTGATGAATCGCCCCTCCAATGCGGTACTTCGTACACTACCTCCATCGCGCACTTGCCTGCACTTGCACTGAACCAGGCACACAGTTCGTATATCACACGCCAAGCTAGCTGTGCCCCTGTTCGGACTTTAGACCAGGCCCAGCGAAATAATAAGTCATCATCGACAATCCGTCCCATCCATCCCGAACCTGCTTCACTTTCTCACTTCGCCCCCGAAGCTGCGCGACCACGCTTCCATCTTCTTTCTCCTCATTTTCTGTTCTTTGCCATCTGCAACAAACATCCATCCCATTACTCCCTCACGAAAAGAAGAAATTGCTGTATTGCACATCATCCCATAGTGTTTCGCACAGCCATCGCACTTGCCGACTTGTTTTTGGTCGACACTGGTTTCGATTTGACCCGATCAGCCCGGGCTCCCGCTTTCTGGATCCAGAGCCTGTCCGGTGGTTGGTTAGATCTGCCCAGGCCCAGCTTTCGCACGTACACTACGTGCTCGCCGAGTAGTCGTGGACATGGTCAAGACTAGCTAATGAGTTCCTTGCATTGACACTGCAACCGACGAAACGGCCCATCGAATTTCTTTCTTCTTGTTTGTCGCATTGCCCCCTGCGAGCCATCAGTGGCTGGCTGTCTCTTCGGCTTCACCAGCCTGCCTGCCTTCGACACATTTCCCCCACCGAGCCCCGGCAGCACAGAGGCTTTCTCGCATCATCAATCACAACCGTCGTCAGTTAACCTCGGGGTATCTGGGCGAACAAGCTTTCGAATGAGTTGAAACGGCGCTTTTCGCTCCCTCTTCCCTCTTTCCCCCTCCCCCCTCCGCTTCTCGCCGCCTCTCAATCTGTCTCAAACACCTACCCCTCCTCCGCCCGCTTTTGGTCGCAATTCGCGAGGCTGTCATCTGAGGTACTTCAAGCATTTCGACTCCTTTCGCATTCCCGCATTCGTCAACTTCCACCGTCAACAAACTCCCGACTTGCTCGGATATGGCAGCGGCATTTCGGCCGGTCAATATCGAGGTGAAGAAGGAGGACTCCACAATGACGACCTCGCCTACGACCCCGACGCCTACCAAAGCCACTTTCGGTCAGCGCCCATTGCCATCGTCGCCGTTTCCACAAGCAGTTCAGATTCCCGACAACATTGATGAGAAGAAAGGACCGCGGCGGGAAAGTTCGCAGATTTCGAGAAAGTCGAGGGATTCGAATATGGACGTGGATGACACAGATGGCGAAGGTCACGGAGAGGATGGATCAGAAGACGAGAGTATCGACGGGTCGAAATCATCCAAGAAGAACAAGAAGTCGCAGCGCTTTTATTGCACGGATTATCCCCCGTGCAACCTGTCTTTCACGAGGAGCGAGCATTTGGCACGACACATCAGGGTGAGTTACTTTACTTCAAGCCCTTTCTCCCTCGACCAGTGTGCCTCAGGGCGGTCGGACTGCCAAGGACAGTTCGACGACCTTGCAGGGCTCGACTAGATCTTTCAAACCAGGTTTTGGAATCATTGTTAACACTGATGCAGAAACACACTGGCGAGAGGCCCTTGTATGCAATCTTCACCTACTGTTGTTCGCTCTGGTCGATCTTAGGAGTGTAAACTGCCTAGCCGAAGCTTCTCTAGGGTTTTACACTCTTGAGACATGACTTGGAACATTCCAACCCTCCCCAGTGTCCCCAAGTTTGGGTGGCTAACACCCGATGTAGTATCTGTTTCTGCCAAAGAAAGTTTTCGCGCCTCGACAATCTTCGTCAACATGCGCAAACTGTCCATGTAAACGAGGACATTCCGCCGGAAAGTCTGGCTGCTACGGGCACTAGATTCCAACGCCAGATTCGGACCGAGCGAGTTCGTCAACCAGGTCGGGCTCGCGCCTCAACTGCGGGGAGTGTAGGAGCCGCCCGAGGGCATTCCAAGTCATTATCTACATCGAGCATAACCTCGATAGGGTCCAATTTTGGTAACAACCGGGAAGAAGTCAGAACAAGACGGCCTCCTCCTTTGGTGATGGCCACAGACCAACGATCAAGACTATCCTTCGAGTCATACCACAGCGGTGCCGATAGCCAGTTTCCCAGCGACTTCAGCACGCCAACTTCGGCGACCTTCTCAACCGCTCAGAGCAGCCCCAGGTGGAGTGGATCTGTCATTGCGTCGCCCACTTCGTCCCATTCTCGATCTCAGAGCATGTACACAGGGTCACGTACCCCTGGGAGGCGGTTGAGCGTTCCGTCGGGCAACCCTTTCTCCTCACCAATTGGTGCAAGCCTGGGACGACCACTTTTTGGACCTGGAGCCAACAGTTCCAATCAAGGCTCATTCTCCCCAACTCTCAGTGTGACCTCCCCTACATCATCGGTCTTCTCCCGGCGCGAGTCAAATTCAGCAGAGGAGGCGTGGAGGAGACGAACTTGGCACCCGGACTCTAGCAACAACTTCCAAGCCACGAGCAGTCGTCTAAGTAACGTTATCACCCCATCTCAGTTCTCGAATTCGGTTCCTATCGCGAACCCTGCCGCTCAGAGCACCACCGTGCGCCTTCCCGGCATCGAATCGTTCGATCCCGTGCCACATCGGCCATCTTCACCTCCGAGACGCATTCCTTCGCCAATGCATCTTGATACTCTAGCACCTGTGGTCGAATCGCGGACGGAGGAGAGACGGGGCAGCACTAACTGGGACGTTTCCCTCCATCGAGGCCTTACCCGCCTCGATATTTCAACATCGAACACGACACCACCCAGGGACGGGGCTGGGTCTTGGGCTCACGAGGTCAACCAGCTTGTCGAAGC
The DNA here is from genome assembly GCF_002105095.1 of Pseudomassariella vexata. Lineage (NCBI taxonomy): Eukaryota > Fungi > Ascomycota > Sordariomycetes > Amphisphaeriales > Pseudomassariaceae > Pseudomassariella > Pseudomassariella vexata. The sequence continues at coordinate 786,459 of NW_024467959.1, read as the reverse complement.
AGAAGCTGACAGGGTGCGGCTCAACCCGCCAATGGTTAGATTCAATGACAATATCATCATCGAGCGGAGCAATCCGAGCATGACCATTGAAAACAAATCATTCCATCAACACACCATGTCCGCTCCGTCCATCACCGGGAAGAGACATGGTTGGTACAATGGCCCCGTTACTGTGCACACGGATGCCCCACCTGAGAAGATGGCGCGGGTGGAACGGATGGTTCATCCAAATATTGGCGAGTTCGCAGGTTTTCCTGCTCGACAAAACGTGTCGCCGCAACAACCTCCCCGGTCTGACAACGCCACCGACCGAGACAACATGTTGCGTCTCCAGGCACTCGTAGCTGTTGCTACGAGCGAGAATAGTGCTACTGCTGCCTACTGATGACAGGCAACACGGAACGCGCATCATTCGACGAGAAGCCTCTGGAATCTCATTCTACTAGATCATGACATGGACTTCACCTAATCTGATGTCTCACATGTTCCGCTATCGCTACCATTTTATGACGTTGCTATTTCCTATGTCTTTGGCGGACTACACCTGCATTTTACGACTGGGTTCATTCTTATATGCGTCGGCGTTCAGGGGCTGGTTTGGAATTTTGGGGATATACCCCTGGCATCTACATTCGCTGCATAGTTTGGAATCTCTTTATGTCACGCTTATGATCATTTTCTCACGACGTATCTGGGTATGACCATTTTGTATTTTTTTAGGCGGAGGTATCAGAATCTCTTAGGCACACTAGATGTCTGTTGGCGTCGGCTCGGATGCCGGACTTTGGTTTTCCTTGTTTAACGACTGATGAATTGATGCCGCGATACCCCAATTCATTCTGAGATGACGGGTTGTCCCACAAAGGTGGAGGAACTTAATGAAGGTCTTTGGTCTACTCCTTGTTGCATGGATACCCGGCAGGCATACATACTCTTGCATTTATGTAGGCTTTTGCGGGGATCATCCAGGTGATTAGATGTAACTGGCCGGGAACATACTTGGTCGGTTAATGGTCTGTCTTTGATACCCTGTTCATTCTCAATTGTTGCGTTGGTTCGTCGGGCTGTGTTGTGCTGGTGTTGTTTATGTCGAGTACATAATTACGCTGCATCGTAGTGTTCCCAAGAAAGAAGACACGGATAAGTGGCAAATAGATAGCAAGCAAGTGTTCGTTATATACGACTCATGCCAGATACGGTCCTACCCATGGATCTCGTGACACATTGCCAGCAGCTAGAGTGCAACCCAACCCTGCTAATTCGTATTCATTTCTCGCATTCGGTGAGTTCTTGGGTGGGTAAACATACTTGTGTATGGTACTCACAGCAGCATTGTGAAACATCAACACGTTTGGGGAAACGGCCCAACAAGTAAATCGACAGGAGAGGTCATTCTATGTCCACTTCTAGCAACTTCTAGTGATATGTGAGCCTTTACTGCGCGGTATCTCATCGGAGATTTATTTGAAAACCTGCATATGAGAAAACCTCTGTTATGCCAGGGTTGCTTCCTGCAAGGAGGTAACACAATAAACAGCAAAACAATATGGGATAACTCGATACCCTAGTGGGATATTATGGGATAACCCAAGATTCCAATGTAGCAGACCAGGTATCACTTGAAGATCCCACCTGTGTTAGCAATTTATTTTGTCATCAAGTTGTCGTGCACTTTGCTGCACATCTTCACATTGTCCCGCCCCCTTTAGTGCTCTCAACAAGTCACGGATATACATATCCAATCCTGTTTGTTTTACGCCAAGAAGCCGGCCAGAACGATTCGAAGTAGCTGCAGGGTATCATCAAGACGTCTCGACGGATGAGCCCATGCGTCTCAGCCTTCTCAGGTGAGCTGCTCGATAGACACATGAGAGTCTGCCTCCGGGAATCTGCGGCGATCCACTGCAAGTGAACAAATTATGTCTCGGATGTCTTAATGACCTGCGGAGCTATGACCGCTGCCCGTCAAAAGAGTGCATTTCCATGCATTATGAACAAGCCTATCAAGTCGAAGAGACCGGGATTCATTGAAGATCGATCTGTCACTTTATGTTATATGTAGATTAGCCAGGCCTTTAGTTAGACTAGCTGCTTCTCAGTTTGACCAACTGACTGACAGTCGTGGCTGCATAAAGCACACCATGCCGTACCCTTCAAGCCTAGTTCACACAGTGTTGCGGGGTTTTGGTGTCATGATCAAGTCGAGCTCAACGCCTGTCGGTGGACTTAAGGGGCTGGTAGGCTACCGGGTGGGGACTCACGAGTGGAGCTATTTGTGTATGGACAATAGGTTCGAATTGGCGGGTGGTCGGGATTTGCTGGTGTGCTACTTGCGCTGTTCGTCTCTCCGGGTGACTTTTCGGGTCTGATGGCGTGACGTCTAGATTTATCTTCAAGCGAGGATCCTGAGTCCAGTTGTTTGACGCGACATGCAGTTGGCGTGAGTCGGAGCGTAGGTTGCGAGATCGGAGGCCGTATAACCGCAACGGAACCGAACTCGTGCCGCCGGGGGCTGGTGTTAGGAGTAAACCGGTATCATGGGGATACTCTTGAAAGTACCGTGACGAATCATTTTACTGGCAGATATTTCCCCGGAAGGTCATTCCAAGTATGGTCCGTATGAACTCAACTAAAGCAACATCCCTCGTGGCCTCTGAGAGCCATTCGGGCACCACCCTATTGTGCTCTAACGCCCAATCGAGCATTACAATCAAGGTAATTGGAGATTCCATGTATCATGCATCTGGCATTTTGGAAAGTCTGGTGCCATAATAGTCCTTGTAGGGTAAGAAACGAATCTTCAAATTAAGGGGTTCAAGGCCTCGCGGATATCTTAGTATTAAACAAAGATGACAGAGGAGAGTACTCTGTAATGAAGACCATCTTACTGATAATGAAACAACCTAATTCAACATGCGAACCTATCCTCTGACAATTTCCATCTTGGCGAGTGAGCTGGAGCTGTTGTTGCTTTAGTGGGAGTAGTGAGAGAGCATGGTGTGAAGTTTGGCTAAAATTGCTACGACCCAAAATTGGCAACTATGTCTGTAGATATGTTTTTCTTAACCCCATTTGGGACCATGTACGAAGGATTCCGACTACAAATTACTGAAGTCACATATCATACCAGGTCTCCATTTAAGCTTGCCCATTTGTACGCGCTAAGAGCTGACGTTAATATGGGCCGTCCCTAAGTCTAAATATCATGTGGCTGCCGGCCTTTTGTGTCTAACGCTTATTCGGATTCCCTGGACTTTTAGCAGCAATATTTTCACCCCGGTGGTCCTCACGAACTTTTCATAATAGGTTTCTTTAGTATTCTCCACCCAAGTTAGCCCTACAGCGATAGTAGTTGCCTTCGCCACGTGGTTATGATCTCAAACCCACTTATAGTCTTGCTAGTATTCTCGGGCGCAAATCCAGACTACAGCCCGAGCTCGATCGTTACATGCTTGTATTGCTCCTCCTCACGTCTGGTTCTTTTATGCACTGATTCCCGCCGGTATGGGACCACACTAGATCCATCAACTTCCGTGAATTATCATATGGCACATGAAAGACTCGACTTTTAATATCTCATTTTGCATCCTAATGAAAAACGCTGGTAAAACACAATGACGGTTTACTCGGTGTAGTGCAGTCAAGGGCCTCTTCAACCTAACCAGTGTCCACCTGGTGCGCACCAGCCACGTCCACCATCAACCACAACCAACCAAATCTCCGGATTTTGATGCGGAGACAATATCCACCCGGAGACGTGGTTGATTGTGATGGGTTGATCAGGCTGATATTTGGCGGCGGTCATTATTACTGTTTGTGGCACTTGCGGAATCTGCGTAGTATCCATCCACCTATTCTTGCTTGGTTGCCGCATCGTCACAAGCCAAGTGCATGATGTAGAAGATGAATGATTCTTGGCCAAATATCAAACGTTCGTTATTCTGAGTTGCTTACAGCATTGAACCAAAAGACAGCCTCTAGATGGCTACCAAGCGCTTCCTAGCAATCTGTCAATCACGATGCGACCCGACACGAAATCCCACCCCACGATTGAGCGTCTCCGTCATGGGCCATCTCAAGATCAAGAAGGCACGAATATCTGCCCCTCAGGACTCGATCGACTGACTCGAATTCATCCGCCTCCCCGCAGAGCTTTGATACATGATTTTCAAGCGTTGGCTGTCAAACCTCCGCTGGTCCATCTCGTGCCAGAAGTCGGAGTGCAAGAGAAGCACGAGTCGGGTGAGAAAGTGAGGTTGGCATTCTCCAGCGCCTCCCGGATAAGGACTGGCTGAATGAGATCATGTCCGCCTTGCTTTTTACGTACCTAGTCTCTAAGTCCGCTGAGATTCTGGCCACTGTATCGTCTAAGCCCCCCTTTGCCTAGGACGCCCCTTTTCGCCCGAGACGAAGATAACCTCCAACGCATACCGTCCGAGGACTGCGAATCTTTCATATCTGTGGCAGCCAGGGTTCTGGAAAGAGTTATAGCCTCTCCTGCGTCCTCGAGAGCTGCCTGATTCCCTCTGTAAAACTTAGTCGTGTACCTCATTCCGTGACAGGTATCGTGTTCGATTAGAATAATGCCATTCCTGACTCTGGCGGTGTACCTTGCGAACCATTACATCTAGCCATCAACCGCCTCGAAGAGCTTGATAGTTCCAGCACAAGCGTCAGCCTTGGAGTCAACACCAAAGGAGGTATCAGTGAGCATCTAGACGAACCAGCTACGCCTAATCTTGATGGAAGAGAGACCCGCAATGCTATTTCGACTGCGCGGCCGTTGGCCAAGTACCGAAATCAGCCCATGGGGTATGATCACTTGAAACATTTGATCAATGAAGGATTACATCAAAGAGCTGAATGAGGGGTTCTCGGCGGACGAGATTCAGAAGGACAAGGGAGAAAGGTTATTAGGCTAGGATTCACCTTATGCACTGCACGGGTCTGCCGACTTTCCTACTGTCAGCTGGCAATTCCTTGTTATGACTCATGTTCCGTATATACTATATCAATTTCATTTCCCGTAGACCAAATGAATACATGCGTCTGGCAGCGTAGGGCAGTGTGCTCGCGTATGGGGTGCATGTTCATCGGATGTTTCGGTACAGAGTGGAGAATTCCTATTGCCATTTCTTCGTATTTCCCGAGAAAGAAGAAAATAAACCCATGTAAAGTGCCTGGTTATTGTTAATCTCCATTAACGTACATATTATCTGAATATAAGGGCTTTGCTAGACATGAAAGAATATTACTCGTCTAGCGAATATTGATCTCGAGCCTGGTTTAGCAAATCAACGGTACAAACCCTGTTCATGGAAACAAATATCGGCTGAACTCATAAACGGCAGTCTGGATAGAGACCTCATCTTTCTACTTGTTGATTCTGGCCAATTCAATATTCGTAGAAGACGGCAGAATCTACTTGTACAAACGAAACCAGGAAGAGCTAAAGCGATTCATTGCACGAGCTGTCGCCATATCGGAGAGTAGTCTGGTACGTTCGAGCTCCTGCACCATAAGGAAAAATCTCAGGGTTTTTTCTTCTTTTAAAAAGGAAAACAACCCGGTCCTCCGCTTCATGATAACCGCCAATGTTGTAACAGGTGCTAAACTTAGATGCTTTAGCGAGTCTCTTCTAACCACGAATACTTTGAAGCCAGCCCCGCAGATGCTGCTTTGAACGACTGCTCCTGACTATATCGATGAAGCTGGTGAGAGTTATCTATCACAAATTAACCGTGCGAGGTCCTCCACCATTATGCCCCGGCTTCGGCCTTGGCGATGGCGGAGGGTCTTCTCGTTTCTGGCCGGCTGCCACCGTCTAGTTTTCTCCGCCCTGATATCGCACTCTCCTACTGGCGTTCCTAGATACGTACCTTGCAGGACGCTCCACCGACTGAGGCTGGACCGCTGACCAGGACATACACCTCGCCAAGCCTCGGATCCACCACACTAGTATTTACCAGTTGCAAACTAGTTGAACTAATCACCACCATAGCCCACCAAGTCTCATGATTTTGCTGTGGAGACAATATCCTATTTCGAGAACTGGTAGGTTGTAATGAGTAGCTTTCCGTGGACATTCTGTAGTGGTAATATATTTAGATATCGCACTTACCAGTAGGACTTGCCTGTCCTAATTGGCCTAAATTGTAGATTTGCGATCCGTTGGTACAGACCCCATAGGAAATGGGAATAGGAACACAGAAATATCAACAGAGGGTCCAAGGTCACGGGACAAGGATCGATCACGGGAATAACTTTTATTTCATAGTTAAACAGCCCCTGCTTTAGTAATTAATCTAAGAATCTATATAACCTACAGGTAAGGCCTATTAAGCCTTAACTACTCTATCTTAGCTCTCTCTTACACCGTATCGTTATAGTTAATTCTCTATACATATCATATTGCTTAGTTACCCTTTAACAGTACTTGCTTGCTAGCACAACCTCACCTAGACACGCTTCCGTGGTTTAATAATCAGACTCTGAATAGCGTTTGTCACACCTATATACGTTATTTGAGTACCTTCCGCTCTAAAACTTGAATAGTCAAATGCTTTAGGTGACTACTACGTTTTGACAAAGCAGAAGTAATGGGAGTACCAATCAAAGTTGCTATATCGGTTCATCTCTGTTGCAGAATAATAAACCGAACAAAATAGACAAATGGTTACAAGTACAGTTGCCCGTTCCTTCGTTCTAAATGAACAACTCGCCTCCAATATGGTACAGACCTGCAGGGGTAAGCCTTAGCTCTCTCCTAGGGCACTGTATAACCGGATGCTATCAACGCTGAGGTGTAGCAGAATAGCATCGATAGAAACTAAAATTCGTTTTAGTTGGTTGGTTACATGTAGAAACGTGGTTCTATCAATTTGTTGAGACGATGGAACCCAAAAAAATGGAAGGCGAAGGCCCGAAGAGTTGTTGAGCTTACGTGTTTTAATCAATCGCTTCAAGTATCTCCTTGGAAGCCCTTGCCAAAATTCATATAAGTCAGAAATCACGGTGTTAGATTTGGCAGACGATGGATTTCAGGGAGCCCCTTAGTCGATGAAGAGTTTATTGATGTCCCCCATCAGAGTAAATAATGCCTTGGCGTTGCGACTTATGGGAATCGCATGTTGACGGATCATGGCGGAAGCATCGGTTGTATTGAGCCAGTTGCTAGCCCGTGATCCAGTAATTCTGCTTGCTTGGAATATTCATCTGCTTGTGAGGTTAATTGAGATGCAAGATTGGCGACCATTCTATGTGTTTCCGGCACTATGCTTAGGATGGCGGATGTATCTTTCACGAAGGCAGTGGAATGCTGCACGACAAATGATGAAGTTGTGTTTTCCGAAATCTGCATTTGTGACAGACTAATACAAAACTCGGGCCATGAGTGGAGGTCACTCGTAAATCTGCTGGACAATCAGTAATATGTTGATAGGAAGCATCTCGGAATAGATACTCCTCGAAGGTCATCAACGTCCTTCTGAGCTATCATGGTCCAGTGAAGTTGGATTACAATGTTGCTCAGGCGCCTTGTAGTGCGAAAGTGGCCGAGACTACTATTTGTTCACCATTGCCTGCTGTGTCTGCGACCAGTGTGTAGCTATCGCTCTGGTCTTCAAAATTTGGCGTTCGGCTTTATTTTTGGGTCGAGACGAAGCATGTTCTGCAACGTGCATTGAATCAGATCAAGCTCGACGCGGAATTGCGATAAATGCGCCGGGGCATCATAATAAGGAAGGCACTTGGATCTCTTGCATGAGGTGGATAGTAGCACCTACAATCATGTTTATAATAAAGTAGTAAACACAAATAGAGCCATCTCCATTGGAGCGATGTCACCCTGGCCTCTTTCACCTGTAATGTTGACACAGCAGGTAATGAATGGCCTCGCAGTTCGGTCTCAGTGCTAACCTGGACCGAGTAGTGGCCTAAAGTGGTGTCAGTTGAAGCCAGAACATGTCTTCGCCATGTCCCAAACAGCAGGAGTGATCTCGATCTGGTGTTGCTCATAATTGGTGCAAGGACGTATGGATAGACAATAAAAGCCCGCCACCATAAATGTGAAAAAGTCAAGCCGTTACAAGAAGGTTTGAACAGTTATGAGATCCATCAGAGGCTCATATAAAACAGTCAATACCAATCCAGCGCGTATGTCAACGCAACTCCTGTTCCTCATAAGTTGCCAAAATTGCGAACTTCCCCCCTATTTATATCCACAGGCCCAGTGTAATACTGTTCCCATTCCACCGGAATCTCAATGACTGCACTACGCACATATATATGCTTCGCCCCTTCCCAATTTAACCCCTCGACACACCCGCCCTTCACACTGACTGTCGACCGCGGCGTCCCGTCTTTTTCATACACGCGGTGTACCAAACGCGAGCCGCACTCTGGACAGAACCAACAGTGCATAGTGCCTCCGCTCGACGTGGGCCGTGTGTATACCTTGAGCTTGGCCTCGAGGGCGGGGGAGAGCGGAAACAGGCCCTCGGCGGGATAGATGGCCGACGTGCCGTAGGCGCTGGACGACTGCTTTTGGCATTCGGTGCAGTGACAGTGGAAGAGGTCGAGATAAGTAGCTGTCGGGGTCGGGAAGGAGACAGAGCCACATTGGCAGCGGACGGTGAGGGGTCTAGGTGGGGAGTGGGTGGTTGCCTGCGATGCCATCGTTGGTATCCGCAACAACCCACGATCAGGATGGAAATTCGCAATCTAGGTCGTGACGTAGTGATCTAACCACATCTCAATATTAGAGACAATAATAATGGAGACACCGAAAGAGCACGCACTGCGGGAGCTCGTGTTTGACAGACGCTGCGGTTTGGACTTGCACAAGTCACCAGCGCAGCTAGATCAGCAAGAGTTTACTTTCGTCTGATGTATGTGTCCGGCTGGCTTGGGAATTCACTTGAACCTATGCTAGTCATATTGGCTTTGCGTCAGTTAAACTGCTATCAATGTATCCCACAAGTGTATTTTGAAGGCCAAAACTTACTGGGAAGCGTAGTCGCGATTAACGCATTGAAGTTCAATACTTTGGACATGGGACCCTTGCACAACATCTTGTATCCGGCAACTCCGATATCTTTGTTCTTAGTCCCAAGTCCAACAATGACTTCAAACTATTGTATGCTAACTCCACGGCTCGCAGTAAAGCAAAAAAAGCTTACCATGGCATTATGTGGTCGGAGTCTTGTTCTTGATACAACGCCGTATGCTCTACTACAACGAAAGACTTCTCTCCTATTTCTCTGCCTCAATTCTTTCCAAGTATCTATCGTTCTCAATCCGGAACTTGAAGACTTCCGGTATTTCAGCATTAGCGTCTACCGGTTAAACTCGACGAAATTAAACAATGCGCAGCCCACCTAGCATCGAAATAATTCAACCAGAGGACCATCGGCCAGAGAACCCCTGCTACAGCCCCTCAATGCCCAGCCGGGACATTGGAAGCCACCCCAGGTTCTCATCCCAGCCGTCTCCAAAAAGCTCAAGTTACGGCGTAGGAGGTCCCTGGAGCTGAGCGTCCAAATATGGATTATATTACTTGCTTATTAGGTGCCGGTACATGGAAAGTCCTATCATTTGACCCAAGCGGTCTGATGGGACACCAATGGTATAAAATGCCAGCGATCTCTCAGAGGCTCATCAATACCAGGTTTCGGCAGGCTCCCATACATAAGCGTTGCGATCTGATGTCCACTCGCCCAAAATGCTGCTGAAACCCATCATCGGCTCGTTGTTATTGGCTGTCTGTACATCGACTGCCAGCATTCCCAGCCCAGTCGAGGTCATTCGACGTGCCCATACCACTGGGACTGTGATTACGAAATGTGCCATTCCTGGAGTCTTGGCATTGGCTTTCGATGATGGCCCATATACCTGTAAGTTGCAGCCACTAGCCTTCGTCCCTCGTTGGACAGGACTGACTTATACGTCTTATAGACACCCAGAAGCTGGTCGACACGTTGAACGCTGCTGGCGCCAAGGGCACCTTCTTCTTCACTGGCACTCTCTATGGTATGCATTACCTCCTTCACTACATATACATGCAACTTACTGTGTAAGGCTGCATCTATAACCAAAAGACCGCCGTCAAGAATGCCTACGACTCTGGCCACCAGATATCTTCCCACACTTGGTAACCCCTTCTTTTCTCTCACACAAAAGCCAATGCCTCATGTCTAATCTCACCTCCCACCAGGACGCACACCAGCCTTGGCAATCTAGGCGCCTCGCAAATTCAAACGGAAATGACCCGAGTCGAGCAAGCCTTCGTCAATATCTTCGGCAGGAAACCCGCTTACATGCGCCCGCCCAACTTGTCCACAAGTGCCAACATGCTCTCGGTCCTGAAGCAGATGAACTACGTCGTCATCACCGACGACATCGATGCCGGCGATTGGAACCACGAATCGGCGCAGTCCAGCGAGCAGAAGTTCCAGAATGCGGGTGCGAGCGGTAACGGGCATATTCCGTTGATGCACGAGACTTACGATTCGACGGTGAATACTTTGGTGCCATGGTTGATCAACTGGGCTAAGACTAACAATCTCAAGATTGTGACTGTTGGTAGGTGTTCTGGCAGTATGGATCAGTGACAGGGTGAAGGCTAACTGAAGTAGCTGAGTGTTTGGATGATGTGGATGGCATGTATCAACCAGGTAATTTTACTGTGAATGGCCAATCGACTTGCTAGATGCCAAAGGTGGACAACGAAGGGGATAGGTTTCGATATATATGAAAATTGAACCTAGTGCGTGTACACGGATTCAGGGATAACATGAGAGCAGTTGCGGGTTCCTATTATACAAAGGGGCTCATCGAAAAATTACATAAGCGCTTTCGTTTACTTTGGACAAGATCAAAGCTCAAGAACGAAGCGCCAATTATGTCTCATTCTTTTGAAATGATGATTAACTACACGGAATTCTAATTGTCAAGATGTAATGGACCTCGACTGGCCGACGGGGCGGGGTCTAGGCATTCGGCTTTACAGCTCTCAATTTCAACGACAAATCCGAGGACCCTTCTCTCGTTCCGCAACTCCAAACCCGACACCGGCGGTCTTGCCAGCAGTGTCTTCCCCCTTGCTCAAACTGCGACCACAACCCGTTTAAATTGGGCTGCAGGATTCAAATCGTTATGGAATAAGCCAAGCGGCTTTGCTGATCGTGGCCCGCGGACCTTGTCGGGTTCCGTGCCTATGGACATATGCCTATCTGGGCGAATGTCCCTGATTTTCAAGTAGGGAAAACGGAGAATATAATTGTAGATCCCGCTTTCTCTTTTCCTGTCGATTCATTCAGTCACACAGCAATCATATATATTCAAGTGCGATCATTAACCAGAAATACCCCTTTGTCATTTACGTCAACCCGTTTCCTCCTATTTGAACACCCAATCATTGCAATTATGTCTGTCTTCAGCTAAGTCTTCCCGCCTTGCGCGCAGTTCACAGAGAAGGACCTGCCAGATCAGATGGGCAAAGTCTTTATAGTCACCGGAGGTAAGTTAACGCCCATTTTGCGCAAATAATTCCATGCTAATGTCGTTACCACAAACCAGGCGCTGTCGGCATTGGTTTTGAGTTGGTCAAAATGTTATATGAGAAGAATGGCACCGTGTACATCGCGACAAGATCCCGCGAAAAGATCAGCCGTGCCATCAATCAAATCCAGCAGGTGCACCCGACAAGCCACGGGAAAATGATGCCACTTGTATTGGACCTCGCAGATCTGAAATCCATTGAAAGCTGCGCAGAAATTCCTCGCATCCGAAACACGACTGGACGTTCTCTTTCACAATGCCAGCGTTACGGCAACCTCAGTTGGCAGCAAGTCCGCACAGGGTCATGAGCTCCAGATGGCCACCAACGACCTAGGTCCGTTCCTTTTGACAAGGCTCCTTAAGCCCATATTACTCAGCACGGCCCGAAGTCCCCAACGGATAGAGTAAGGATAGTCTGGGTTTCTTCTATGGTCGGACTTGGAACTCCGCAAGGAGGTATCGTCTGGGACGAGAAGGCCAAGCAACTGACTTTGCTCCCGGACACGCTTGACAATTATATGCAGTCCAAAGTCGGGATGGTGTTTCTTGCCCATAACTTCGCGCAACGGCTGGGCAAGGAAGGAGTCTTGAGTATGGTACGTCAATTCGCGGCTGAGACTGATGAGAATACTTGCTGACGAAATCGAAGTCATTGCATCCGGGCATCATGAAGACAGAGCTTCAAAGACATATGTCTGCACCCGTGCGTGGAGTCCTCGTGAGTTATATATTTGGCTGTTAAAACACGCCCCAATATCTTACCCCGCCACAGGGAGCTGTGATGAAGGGTCCTAAGAATGGTGCTTACACTGAGATCTTTGCTGGGTACTCGCCCGAGGTGAAGACGGAGAATAACGGGGCCTTTATCATCCCTTGGGGTAGGATGGGCTCGCTTCCTGATCATGTAGCCGCGGGTGTGAAGTCGAAGACCAAGGGTGGCACTGGCGCATCAGAGACATTCTGGGACTGGTGTGAGGGTGCTGTAAAGGTTTTTTAATGATTCTTGAAGTGAGAATTTTATAGAGTATATTTACTTTTGGGAATAAAGGTACAAGATGAGTAAGTCCAGTCCAGAAGTGGTTATTCGAATGCTGTAATCTGACGATATGGGCAAACATATAACGTAGTCCACGGTCCAATTGCACACTTTGGCAGACCTTATACGACAATGTATAAGTTAATTCAACCACAACGCCTATCATCAATTGAAACTACTCAGAATCGTTATCTTCAGACGCCTCTACATCATTTCCACAAGTGCGCGCATTATGTCCGGGCTCGCCGCAGATTCTACAGCGCCGTACACGCGCAATTCGCCGCCTCGTACGACCACCAATTTGACGAAATTCGTCATGTAACTGCCCATCAACCTCTCGTTGAGACTGTAGGTCCTGTCCAGCTTGTATACGAAGTGACCCTCCACTCTGTAGCTGTTTTTTCTTCGCACGGCGACGTCGACTTAAGGTCTCATTTGCCTTTCGAAGTGATTCGACCTCGCCTTCTAAAAGGGCAAGCCGATGCATAACCTTCGTTGTACCTCCCGCAATCTGATCTATTCCAGCAAAAATTGACGTTGGTGAGCTATTTTGATGTCGTACAATCCTATTTTTCACATAATCGGTTTGTGATTGGGCTTCGGTTGGGTTGTTCGGAGTCTTTGATTCCCAAGGGACGGGGAGACCAGCCGAGCTACCCGGAGGTGTTGGCGTATGTAATTTCACATCGAGCTGTGATATGACATAATCTGCATCGTACGGAACTATCCCTACCCCTCGGAACCTCCTTGGATATTTTAAACCGTGAAAGTTGCGTTGTACGCGTTTAAAAACGCCGGTAAAAAGTCTTCTTTCGAGATATGACTTATATGTGCTCGCATGAGATCTTCGGTTTCTTTTCCGTACGCTCTTTTTAACCCGCGAAAACAACCAACATCAAGAGGCTGGAGCTTATGCGACGAATGAGGAGGCATACAAAGCGTGACGATATTGTTAGCTTTGCAATATACCTCGAAATCGGTCGAGCGATGGCTTTCGTGACCGTCAAGGATCAATAGGCGATGAGTACCTTTCGTACGAGACTTGGTGTAATGATCGAAGTGTTTTATCCAATCTTCGCCTCTCTCGTTCGTAGTCCAGCCATTTTTAGTAACTGCGATAACCCAATCAGGCGGTAATGGGCTGTTTTCGTACCATGACGAGAGGTGGGTTTTGCCGGCGAAAATGATGTACGGAGGGAGGGCATAACCGGACGACCCAACGCCTTGAATAACTGTAACCCATTCCCGATTTCCTTGCTGGGCTGCTCTAGGCCTTCCGCGCCGATCAGAAGTCGTCACGACCATTTCGGACGAGATTTGGCCCATCACAAAACCGGTCTCGTCGAAGTTGTAGATATCCTCCTCCTGGATCGCGTATTTCGCAATTGTATTCCGTACCAGGTCAAACCACGCGTCGGGGTCTTCGCAGAGGACTCTCTGATAGTAGATCCTTCGATTTAAACGCGTCCGGAGGTCTGGTTGTCGTCTTACGAAGCTCGAGGCCCAGTTGACGCCGACGCGACTTCGAAGTAATCGGTTGGCCATATCTTCAACACCACTCAATCGGGGACGAAATGCTCGCGAATCTAGGTCGGTTATATGTAGTAAGATTGCCTCTTCTTCGGAAGGAGTCAATTTTTGCGTTGGCGATCGCGTAATCGCTCGAGCGGTTTTACCGTCGCGTCGATACGCAAGGGTTCTAAAAGGTACGTTATAGATCTGACCAGCGCGACGTACACTTAATTTTGGATCAGATTGAAGCGCATGTAATGCTAGAATCATATCACTTTCATTCCAAGAACCAGCCATAGTTATATGGTGAAACACCGCAGGTCAAAGTGGTAGCGTACGAAAATCTGCCGAAGTGTGCAATTGGACCGTGGACTACGTTATACGATTTCGCTAATTATATACAGTATTATAGTAGCTAGAATATATGATGGATTAACCCGGGACAAAAATGCTGCAGCAGTGTTTTGCAAAGAGAAAGATGGCAACGACAGGGTATTGATATTCCAAGACCTGATGAACAGCTTAATAAAGCAGCTAAAGTCTGTCTATACGCTGACTGGAGGTAATGACCGTCCGGAAATTGAATGAAGACGAGCAATACACATAGCGGCCAATAGTCTGTCCAGCGAAGCAAATTGAGGGCTAGTGATACATCGCTTAAATGCATGTATAGCATGATCAAAGTCTTCTCGCTGCTTCGCTTCAGAATCCTGATATTCTGCCGGCGCGATATAAGCATGGAGTTGGACAATATGGGCCCTGTGGGCCATGTGGGTCCTATACTTGCCACTATCGCCACCTAGAACGGCGACCATCCCCACATACCTCTATTACGAGAAATGTGGCGAGGATAGAACATTCCCTACTTATCTATATGCTTCTACAACTTGTCTGAATTAATCAGCAAGTCTACCATTCATTGACTATATAAGAACCCTTTTGTTTCCATACATAGACCCTCGAAGAGAGGACCAGAGTTAGCTACAATACATACAGGTTAGGCATATGTGCCCTCCTTTTGCTCCTTCAACGGGAACATAAAATCCAAGTCATGGCCAAGGTGGTAAGGAAGAAGATCTCGATTCGCCAGGGAGTTCTCGATGTAGGCTAAGCCAGCATACTCTCCAGGATTGCCGCTCTGCTTCTCATTGCCAATGATTTCCTCAAGGTGCTCAATAGCTCGCTCAATGTCATTTGTCTGCTGTCTTGGATGAAGTGATTGCCTCGATCGCTCATACAAACACTTGCCCAAAACAGCGGTGGCGTAATTGAAAGTAGTATTGAAATTATTGCCATGGCAGTAACACGACATCTGGTTTTGGACGGAATGTCATTCAAGACATCTTTCATGAATCGAATAGCCTTGTCCATGTCGCTCATAGAGTCAAGTCGAATGCTTCGCCGGCCATAGAGTTCAGCAAGCAAACCACAGTAAGGGACTCTCCTCGGATCGGTCGGCGGTATGCACTCTAGGGTAGATTCAATTTATCCGATAGCTCTGGCAATATCTTCGACAGCGCCTTACCCTCCATTTTGAACCAACAGCTGCGTCGCGACCCTTGGGCCGAGCCAGAACTCGCCCTCTGGACGCTGACTCACTCGGCAGACACTCAACGGATCCAGTCAGGTCTTCCACATGACATGAATGGTTGAATAGGCGGGAATGCAAAACAGATAGACTGGCAAGGATATTCTGCGTAGCTGTGCCAGCAAAGTCCTCTTTCTCAAACCCGCCACAGTCGAGGTCTCGAGCGGTCTCAAGGCTTTGGATCGCGATATTGAGATCTTCAATATTGCCCCAGTGGTCAAGCCAATCCAACAGTCGTATTGGATAATTATGTAGCCGGCAAGCCCTGTGGGAGTCTTGAATATCTGCTTGGAACGAATCTCTTGCGAGTCGAACAGCCTCTTCTAGGTCATCTGAAGTGCCACTGCTTTCGAATCTGAACCGATAGAGCTAGAAAGACTGTACAGAGCGTGAGGCATCGTTATGTCATCAGAGCTGTGGGTCTTCTCCAATGCCCGCCTTCCGCAAGCTACAGCCCTTTCTATATCCTGATTCTCAGTGCTTAACAAATATCTCAGCCCCAACGTTGCACCGAGCTCCGACAACGCCTCTACATAGTCAGGCGCTAGTAAGATCAATTGCTCAAGCAATTTGATTGAGCTATCGAGATCCGTGGTGCTTCTCATGAAAGCATCTCTTTTGCGCAGGCCTATGGCCAAAGTCTCGTGCACTAAGGCATCATCCGGTGTGATCTGTAGAACTGCCTGGTATGTTTGGATCTCACGGTCCAGATCAGTCGTAGAGGAAGTAAGGTTGTATCGTCCATCAAGACACTTGGCAAGGCACTGGAGCACTATGGGATAAGCGTAATGGTTCTGTTCGCAGCGCCACGCGTCGGCGAAATCATATAATGCCATAGCCTCGTCAATATCGTCTACATGGCGTTTCGGGAAGCCCTCAGTTAAAGTACTCGGCCAGCTGAGCCCATCGCCATGGTTGGTCTTCCTTGCCTTCAGCGACCAAGCTCAGAGCCTTTCTCGTCGCTTATATGGCGCTATTGAGGTCTTCGATATCCTGCGAATGGTTTTGGAACAGACGGTGTCTCCAGGTTCCAACTTCTGCCAGCCTATCCCAACGAAGCGCATCGTCCTGAGGAGTCAGATATAGTGATTTCTCTGCTATATGGAGACCGGACACGCAAAATGATCGTGTCGAGGCCTTGTATTTCCTGCGCCATTCTCTTGTTTCGCGATTGAGTTGTTCTTCTTCTGCCCTGCTGTTTGATTCGGGCATATTATCGGGCAGATGCGTGAGATGCAGTACAATGATCATACACAAAGAATAAGTTTGTCTCGCAGGCAACAGCCCCAAGTAATATTAATGGTGAGTTCATGGCTATCTATCCAGTCTCAAGGCCAGAAGGGAATGGTGTCTAAAGGAACGTTACACAAAGCCTCATCGTGGCAACCTTCAGAATTTCTTGCAGAAAGCCGCCTTTGATAGTTCAACTATCAAGAACTTTTGTAATACAAAAGTCTAGCCCACAACCGATTGGGCTCTTTGAGCCAGCCTAGATCCCAAAATTTACAGCCAAGTTATGTATCTAGTTCTATTGGAAGCAATATCTATCAGAAGAAAATCTTCGAAGGTAAATCGCCTTCGTGGCATGCGGCGTGCGGCTGACTGCCTCCCACTTACCGATGACGGTGCTCGCGCATGCTGAATTCAGCATTCACGCAGAGGTCGCGACAAAACAGCACGCCGAATGGTCCATCTAAGGTGGGCAACGCCACCATTGCAAAGGGAAGTGAATAATATACAACGTCCGCAGGCTACTTTGACACGTCACCATATAAAATGGCGCATTTTAGATCATATGACTTGCCTTTCATCGTTCAACGATGCCAAGTCTGAGCATCTAAAATTTCCCCCAGTCTCTGATACGCATCAGCTGCACGTGGGTATCGTACATGATCTGGCCCCTGGTCGGCCTATGTGGTCTCACACACCTCTGCAATGCTACCCAACATCATCGCGCTTATTCGCTGTTTCAGGTAACTGCTAGTTGATTAAAAAGATGACAGCTACGCTGGCATTATGCGGTACTAGGATTGGGGTAAGTAGCAAGTCCGTTCAAAGCACCAACCAAAGAGGTCATCGAAGGGAGCTCTGCTAGCTAGCTGTTCGACACCATGTAATGGGAGGCACCAATGGTGTTTACCAAAACTCAGAGCTATCATCCAGGGTGCGCCTCAGAAATGATCCCCCGCAGATAACCTCATCCGTGACAAACCCCGCCCTCTCTCGGTGAACGTCGAAGGCAGGGTCATGGATTTGACTAGTCTGTGTAACGATCTTCCAGATGAGGTACGCTATGCAGTCTGCTGGCTTGTCGACTTAATATAAAGAACGGGCATGATCCAGGTTGTCGGACACACCTTTTCACCAGCAAAGTGTAACAGCCAGCGGAGTCATAATCATCTCTTGAACACTCTCTACCGAAGGCTTCAATTCAGGAGATGGATAACCAAACCCTGTACAACTTTCTTCGGGATTCTTCGGGTACGCCGGAAAGCAACATTCGAATGCATCTTTCCCGAAACATAGCATCTCCAGCTATCAAACCAGATCCCAGTAACACAGAGCCAACACTATGGAATGCCTGGGATTTGATCAATACACTCAAAGGTTGGTGGCGTTGTGATGACATGGCGGCGACCGTGAACCTGCATTTCCCGGAAGACCTGACACCCTCGGCTCTGAACGCACATGCAAAATTTTATGAACGATTTACCAAAATTCAAGAGATGGAACCATGATTATTTACCGAAAGGTTAGTCCAGTGGCAAAAATGGCTTCTTTGCTCTTCCCCTCTCCAAATATTGATTGAATCACAATGATTGTTGACGCTCGGTGGATAAACAAACCTGGGTCGCAGTCCCATAGCTGATGTACATTCTCCATCACATGCATTCATTCACGAATTTGCTAGTAATAAGTTCAAATTTAGCTGGGTTCGGGTCTCAGGGTCATCTTGGGTAGAAGAAAGGGAGATCGTCACACAACCTCTCCATTCACCCTGAACGGGAATATTTCAACTCTCGGTTTCTATAGCTTCAAGTATCTAAATTCTCTGTGTCAGTATCCCAGGCAGTGTGTGTTCCGGAACCAAAGGATGTATATAACACAGGTGCAAACATGCTCAAGCGTCTCGCCGTGCTCCTATCAGTGAAGCCTCAGCAATCTCGGCTCTATTGTCAATGTAATTGCCGTCAGCGTTACAAAGCACATAAGACACCTGCGCGAAGGACGCTGGCAACGATATACGGCCCAGCCATGGACGACCCCAAGCATTTATACACTTCATTGTTTACGATGAATTTGCTCTGGATGCGCCTGATGTTCCGGCGGAAGTAGCAATAGGTAGGCAAGTGTAAATTATTATTGTTGCTTACCGCTGCTAAGGATTTGTACCTTGGGCGCTCATGCCAGGCGCTAGATTCACCGCCATTTCACGGATTTTCACCTCCAATAACTTCATCAACTGGTTCTCTATTGTTGTGCTTCAGCGCTGTTGTCTTGGACGGCTGCTAATGGGGTGGGCTTGCTGCTCCTCCTTGGGTGCGACCGACATACTTGTGCTAAGTCAAATCTTGAGCCCAACAGCCTAGAAAGTTCTTACAGGTGGACAGAGACACCTAGCACCGTCCGTAATTAAGAGTGGGTATCAATATGATCCTGGCAGAATTTGCTTAGTGTTGCTATCAAGAAATCAATGACCTAGCACTATCTTGAGATTAACGTATTTCACCCCCATTCCGACACCCCTGTAAACCCCAACAATAACCACACCGCTATTTACATTATCCTTTTATTTCTCAACCACTTTTGCTTCAATTGACTTTATTCCAAGTATTCGATCTGATCTGCTATCAATGCCTTCATATACGGAAGAAGACCTCGCTGCCGCCGTTCTAGACGTCGCAAATGGTAAATCTGTGCGACGCGCTGGCCTGGATTGGGGTATACCAAGGACTACACTTATCGACAGACTTCAAGGCGCTGAATCAAGTCGCGAGGCCTCTGCTAGCCAGCAAAGGCTATCTCCAGTGCAAGAAAAACACTTAGCAGACTGGGTTTTGGTCCAGGAAGCCCTTGGACTAGCCCCAACGCACGCGCAAATCAAGGAGCTCGCGCAGCGCGTCCTAGCCCTCAAAGGTGACCACCAACCACTCGGCAAAAATTGGCTGGAAGCCTTTCTAAAGCGTCACCCAGCACTAAAGACTAAAAAGCAACGCCGTATCGACTCTCAGCGTATCAATGGCGCGTCTACCGAGGTAATCCAAGCCTGGTTTGCTTCAAAATTACGTATTCCTGCAATTCAAGTGATTAAGCCGCAATGCAGGTATAATATGGATGAGCATGGCCTTATGGAGGGTCAAGGGGGCTCTGGGCTAGTTGTCGGGAGCGGTACCTTACACGCAATACACCAGAAACAGCCTGGTTCGAGGGCGTGGACGTCAATTTTGGAATGTGTGGATGCCCTCGGCAATACCTTACCCCCCCTGGTTATTTTCAAGGGCAAGGACGTCCAAGAGCAGTGGTTCCCTGATAAAAATCTTCAGGACTTCAAGGACTGGCGCTTCAAGGCATCCCCCAAGGGCTGGACAGACGATACGATAGCTATCAAATGGCTTGAAGACGTTTTTATACCCCTTACGCTTCCTCAGGACCCTTCAGACACTCGTTTACTTATTTTGGATGGTCACGGTAGTCACACAACTGATACTTTTATGTCTCTTTGCTATCAAAACAACATATACTTATTATTTTTACCCCCACACTCATCTCATGTCCTTCAGACTCTCGATGTTGGGGTGTTCTCAGCTATGAAAACGGCATATCGCAAGGAGGTCGGGTTTTTAACCCTATTAACTGATTCAGCACCTATTGGCAAACGGAATTTTATGCGCTGTTACGCCAGAGCACGCCAGAGGGCCCTAACGCCTCAAAATATCAAGTCTGGTTGGCGTACAAGTGGTCTATGGCCCCTAAATGTCGCTAGGCCCCTTACTAGCCCTCTTCTGCTTGAAAATAGCAACCGCACACGTCACCAAGGTCCAGACATTCTTATTACAACCCAGCAAGTCCAGAAAATGCTCCAGACGCCTTCAGAGGGCAATGTTGTATGGTCAACGCCAAAGAAGAGCGTAGATATAGAGCGCCAGTTTAGGGAGTTCAATCGACTCCAACAAACTAACATGACTACACAACGCCAGCTATTTAGAAAGATGAAAAAAGGGTTTTATGAGAAGAATTATCTATTAGTAAGCGCAGAATTACAAATTGAGGGCTTGAAACAGCAATTGGAGCTTATGAAGCCACGGAAAAAAAAAGAAGGTGCAAATAAGTCCAAACGCGAAATTCGCAAGGATTGAGGACGTACGGCGGATGAGGGAAGTATCTAATGAAGCTCTTGTTGATTATTCGGGTTCAGAAATATCTAATGTATCTACTGTCGAAAGTGATTGTATAGTTGTTCAGAATTGAATTTGTGGTGGTTGTTTGAAATTGCAGTGTTATTCGTGGTGTTTTGTTTTATAGCGTGTCGGAATGGGGGTGAAATACGTTAGGCTCCGAAACTTACGACGGATTGACTTACGCAGGCTGAATCAGGCTCTCTAGTGTGGGGTCGCCAAAGGCAGAGTAAAGATATAATAGACAAGAAAAAGGGACGGTTGCTTAAAAGGAGATATAAACATGTAAAGAGGCATATTTATCAAGTCAATGAGGATATTGAGCTTGCCCTGCGCTACCAGCCGTCTGCCTAAGGCATCAAATTTGGTGATTGCTTTGCCGAACGCTTTCGATGACGTACCTCCTTATGCGCCGCCTGGAATCGACATGATCTAAGTTTCCTACCTTCAGATATTGTCATCCTATCTCGTGTTATCTAACGGTGGGTGTTAAAAGGCTGTATCATAAAGAATAACTAGCTAACGTCACCCACAGGTCATTGCCCCACATGGGTCTTTGCCCAACTTTTCAAGAAATCTTGACATTCCATCTTTACTTATACAATTCTTCCCTTCCACAACATGGCACGCAAATCTAGTGAAGCTAATCTTCAATTAGCCATCCAAACTAAACGACGCGATCCTCACCTAAGTTGGAACAAGCTTGGTAAAATCTTCAAAGTCGACCATAAGACATTGAAGCGCCGTTACGAAGGCGTACAACCATTACACATTACTAACATGTCCAAACGGAAAATGACCGAAACCGAAGAGAATACGATTACCCGACGCGTAATTGAGCTAGATTCGCGAAATTTTCCTCCCCGGCTTCGATACGTTGAAGAAATGGCGAATATCCTCCGACGCGACCGCGACGCGTCACCCGTCGGCAAGAACTGGGCCTCGAGCTTCGTACGGCGACAACCAGACCTCCGGACGCGTTTAAATCGTCGAATCGATTACCAGCGGGCATTCTGCGAAGATCCTGTCGCGTATCGCTGTTATTTTAAGCGTGTTGTGGACATAATAGCGAAGCACGGCATCCAGCCGGAGGATATCTACAACTTTGACGAGACGGGCTTTTTAATGGGCATGATCTCAACCGGCATGGTCGTTACGAGTACCGAAAGACGTGGAAGGCCTAGGTAAACCCAGTAAGGCAATAGGGAATGGGTTACTGTCATTCAGGCGGCCAATTCCCAAGGCTGGGCGGTGCCGCCGTACATCATCTTCGCGGCCAAAGTTCACCTCGCTTCGTGGTATCGCGACACCACATTACCGGGCAATTGGGTCGTTGATCTATCCCATAACGGATGGACAACGAATGATATTGGTCTCATCTGGGCAGCTCACTTCGATCTGCACACACGCGATCGTACGAAGGGTGTCAAACGCCTCCTGATCCTTGACGGTCACGAAAGCCATCACTCGATGGATTTCGAACAATACTGCAAGGACCATGGCATCATTACCCTTCCTATGCCTGCCCATTCGTCCCATAAGCTCCAGCCTCTCGACTTGGTGCCTTTTAGTGTTTTGAAACGGGCGTACGGTGTGTTTGTTGAGGGTTTGATGCGACGGCATCATACCCACGTTACGAAGGAGGATTTCCTTGCCGGTTTTTTGGAGGCGTTTGGCGCTACTTTTACTGAACAAAACATCAGATCTGGTTTCGAAGCAGCTGTAATTGTCCCTTTTGACCCCGAAAGGGTTATATCTGCCCTGGATGTCGCAGAAGTCGCGCGTACACCCTCTGCCGACCCAGAACTCCAACCCCCTATTTGGACTTCTAAGACACCTACTACCACCCTTGAAGCCGAATCGCAGTCAACGTTGGTTAAGAATAGCGTTCAGAGGCATCAAGACAGCTCTCCGACGCATATTCTTCATTCAATTGACTTGATTGCAAAGGCTACGCATGCAATGATGCAAGAGAATGTTATCTTGCGTCGCGAGAACGAAGAGCTTCGTGAGACTAACCATGTGCTAAGCAAACGTCGCAGAACCAGAAACAAGCAAATCCAGTATGGTGGGCCACTTAATATAGAAGATGCACAAGTTCTACGGGCTATTAGGGGTGATACGGGTTTGGAAAGTGAGGAAGAGGGTGAAAGTAGTCGTCCTACAAGGAGGAGGGCAACGGGTGCTAGGCGCTGTGGCATTTGCGGAGGAACTGGACATAATGCGCGAACTTGTCAGGCAGATGTAGAAACAGATAATGAAAATAATTCTTATTAATTTCTTGGATGAATACGGGTTGTTGTTGATCTATCTAAGATTAAAGGTTGGGAGGTCGTGAAAAGTTGGGCAAAGACCCGTGTGGGGCATTGACCTGTGGGTGACGTTAGCGGGGAAATATTATCTATTGTCGTTACGTATACCCCGACCGAGGTCGGCCGGTTATTAGTAGGATGCAGGGGATAGAAACGGAGGTACGAAGAATTGTCGGCCGGCGACACCGAGACCTCAACAGGTATTATATGTGTGATCCAATGATGACTGAGATGAATCGCACCAATCCAAGGTTATACGGAATTAAGTTGACCATCGATATCCACGGTCAGTAGAGCATGACTGGACAATGCACACATGGTCTGTCTGATCCAATGACGTCTGAAAGTTCCAACTGGAAAGTTGGAACTTTTCATTCTTCGTTCGCTTTGAGGTGTCCAAATGCTAATATCCAGCTTCCCACAAGTGCTAGAACCCTAGGACATCCAAGCATGCATGTAAATGGATCTTGTAGACTCCCACATGTGAGCCTAGGATATATACTAATTTGTACGGGCTTCCAGTCACATACGATCATAGGCTGTAGAAAACTCGGGATCCCGTCCGCTCTCCCATAGATAAACTGCAAACCGCTAGATTAGTAGTTGGGTGGGTGACCACCAGCGAATCCCTAGTGTCGTATGTTTTGCAAATTTTTGAGATATTATGTTTTATTTTTGATACATTGTGTTTTTTGAGGAGATATTAATATAATTCTTCTACTCGCTAGCTTGAATGAAGTGGAAAGTTAACTATAGTTATTACGCTCTTATCTGCCTTAGAAGTTGGCCGAGGCTTATGCTCAGTCGAGTGTTCGTTATCTATTAGTGGACTGGTGTAAATTTATGCAAGCATTTTCTAGAAAATTTAACAGAGGTGAGCATCCTTTGCTGTCACAGCGCTGGCGATTACAGAGCCACAGAGCGCTGTATGTCGCAGTTAGTGGGACCAAATGTTACAGATCCACTGGCATTCTAGATCTTTTGGTCTATTGGCCTAGGGGCTTGGTCCTGTCAAATATCACGTGTGTCCAATCGAGTAGTCAGAAGTGCGTAAGATTGTATATGAATGAGGTGTATTGTTCTCTGTCCTCGAACTCCCGTTGCTCTGTCTTTTATAGATTCTTTAGAACATATCGGAGGTACATTGTTCAGGTATCTGACCCCTAAGTGGACAGTAACTTTGGTGTTACTTTTGGGGAAAGGGGTTCCTTTCGCCTTCTGAACTTTAAGTGACAATAGTCTTCTCTAGTGCCATATTATTTCTGAACCTAGGAACCAGGCGCCCTATCTGACAGGTCCTCCCTTGTGACATTTGCCTACTTAACGTAGTTTACGAATAACATTTAGCACATACGACCATAGGTTACAGAAAACTCGGGATCCCGTCCGCTCTCCTATAGATAAACTGTAAACTGCTAGATTAGTAGTTAGGTGGGTGACCACTAGCGAATCCCTAGTGTTGTATGTTTTATTTTAAATGTATTATATTTCTTTTGGAGAAGATATTACTACAATCTTTTTACTCTCTAGCTTGAACGAAGTGGACAGTTAACTATATTTAGTGCCTCTTATCTGCCTTAGAAGTTGTTCGAGGCTTATGCTCCGTCGTAAGTGTTCCCTACCAGTGGACTATTATAAAATGATAGAAGAAATTTCAAGAAAATATTACAGTCGTCAGTGTACTTTGCCTACTTAATGTACTTTACGACCAGGTTTTAGCACATATGACCATAGGTTGCAGAGAACTCGGGATCCCGTCCGCTCTCCTATAGATAAACTGTAAACTGCTAGATTAGTAGTTAGGTGGGTGACCATCAGCGAATCCCTAGTGTTGTATGTTTTATTTTTGATATATTATATTTCTTTTGGAGAAGATATTACTATTCCCAAGTCTGAGATCACCGCAAAGACCGTGTGCATTTCTCTGCTCGAGATAGAGCAGGCATTTCTCACAACGCCTAGTGCTGAAGATATGAATGCTCTTTGTTTTGATAATGGACACTGTAGAGAGCCTACTGTGGCTTACAGGTGCGAATATTCCAGGAGAACCCGACACTGATCTTACACTCTTGAACGGCTTGTCTGAGCACTCATGCTGGAACAACCGTCGCTGCGCTTCTATGTCTTGGATATCGGTCCCCTGGGCAAAATCGAACCGTTGTTTACATTTTCCAACATCGGAAGAGCGCTCACAGTCTTTGACGATATCGACGACAAGGAGTTTATACAGATAGATGAGATCCTCTACACGAGTCGATTCCGGCCCGATTTTCAAATGAACAAGCAGTTTAGAAGGCATGAAGGAGGAAAGTACCACATCCAGATGGAGATGCTCTCCATGAGTGGACCTGCCCGTCTAGCAATTATACAACCCGGCGCTACGAGCAGTTTGCACTTCCAGCAGATCCGAGAGGTATCGACCTCACCTCCACCCGGCTTAATTGACGTCAATCTCAAGGCCGTCAGTCTCAACGCCAAAGACATTTACACCATGGGCGGCCATGTAGAGACAAGAACAGGCACTGCGGTGTGGCCACAGCCGTGGGGCCAGCCGTCGGCGGCCTTCAGGTGGAGGATGAGTTGCTGTCATGGCCCCTAATTACTTTACAACAAATTAGCGAGTTCCTGCTTAGTCAGCGCATAAGTTGCTTCCGGGCGAGCAAGACCATGTCCTCTGTACAATTCCCATAGCTTACGCTACAGCTCTATACGCGTTGCACAACCGAGGGAACCTTAGAGCTGGAGAATCCGTTTTAATTCATGCCGGCGCCATGGGAACAGCAGCCATTGCTCTGGCCAAGCTAATCGAAGCCATCGTATACACCACCTGTAGCTCTCAGGCCAAACGTGACTATCTCATGAACGACTTGGATGTGCCTGCCAGTCACATCTTCAACTCCCGCGACGATTCGTTCGTTCAAGGGATCAGAACAGCTACCATCCCCCGCCCCCCAACTATTGTCTAATAACAATGAAACTGACGCCAATTGCAGTGGAAATCTTCCTAAAGGGTACCACCTTTACAGCGTTCGACTTGAGTGATCTTTTCTATCATGAAGATCAGCACTATCGAGATATCTGGATTACGTAGGTTTCCTCTTATGAGGCTACGGTCCCTTAATAGCAATGCTAAAAAGGAACGCAGGCGAAAAAAACAGGCGCTTGAACTATACCGAAGCGGAAAAGTCAAGCCCGGGTCGAGCCAAATCTACGACGTCTCGAACATTTCCGAAGCATTTCGTGCTTTCTCGACCAAAGATAGAATCGGAAAGATCGTCGTGTCATTGAGTGACAAGAACAGCATGGTCCCTGTGAGTATCGATTCATAAGCCGCAGTCATTTCTTATGCTCACTGGTAAAAGATGGTGCCTGCAAGGTATCTTACTGTATTCGACCCCGAGAAAATTTACCTGCTTATTGGATGGCTAGGCGGATTAGGAAGCAGTCTAAGTCGTTGGATGCTACAAAAAGGTGCAAGGAACTTTGCATTCATCGGGCGTTCAGGTGCAGACAAACCAAGAGCAAAGTCGTTGGTTGACCATCTTGAGAGCAACCACGCCAAGGTGTTTGTCATCCGGGGAGATGTCACATCTCTGGAAGATTGTAAAGCTTTGGTTCAGGCCAGCTTAGCAACAGGCAAGCCCGTCGGTGGTCTTATCCACGCAGCGATGGGACTCCATGAATCCCTATTCAGCCGCATATCGCACGAAGCCTGGCATACGGGAGTTCAGCTCAAATGGATGGGAACCTGGAACTTGCACATGGCCATTAAAGGTCACGAATTCCATCTGGAGCCCGAGAGCCCTTGCCGCAAAGTATTCGCCTTGGGGACGCCACAGTGTCGCCGGTAGTCTCAGCCAGGTTCCTAGGAGTCTGGTTCGACCGCAAACTGACGTGGCACGCCCATGTTGAGCGTGTTAAAACAAAAATGGCAACTCAAAAGCTAGCCCTGACAAAGCTAGTCAATATGTCGTGGGGCTGCGATCTTATACGGGCGAGGCTGTTATATACGGTGGTTATCCGTAGCGCGATTGCCTTCGGGGCGACTGCGTGGCATACTATAAGTGAGGAACCGGCAGGGCCAGCTAAGAGCCTGATGGGGATACAGAACGAGTGCCTCCGGGTAGTCTGTGGCGCCCACAAAGCGACGCCGGTTCGCCACCTGGAAGCAGAAGCAGCAATCCCGCCACTAGACCTCTATCTTAGTTCCCGGGCTGCTAAGTTTGAAGAACGGCTACGGCTTAGCGGGAAGAGAAATCTGCTTCGCAGCGCGAGCGCTAAAGCGTCACATATACTCCGGCAGGATAGGCCGGCGAAGAGGAAGCAGGCGTCGCAGCTACTCCGACCGGCAGGGTACACTATGGAGAAGGAGGCCCGGGGCTCCGAGTGGATGAGTGAGGAAAAGGAGGTCCCGGCTGCCCTCCTCGGCCACTGGAGGAAGAGATGGCTCACCGGAGCAGAGCATCACGATCGCCAGCGACGCGCTATCGCTGAGGAACCGGAGGGCCCTTCGATGCAGATACCGAAAGAGGGCAGGTATTTCGGCCTGAACCGACTGGAGGCGTCTACGCTGTGCCAGATCAGGACGGAAAAAATAGGACTAACAGCCTTCTTATTCAAGACAGGGGATTTTGGCGTGTACTCGCCGCTATGCCGCTGTGGCGACGCCCCTGAGACGGCAGAGCACGTAATCCTCTTTTGCGGGCTGTTGGAAGGACCGAGGGAACGATTACGGGCCGCCATCGCACCACGGCCACTATACTCTCGCAGAGACCTCGCAACGGCAACAGGAGAACCAGTAGTTAGTGGGACTATTGTAAGGTGGCTACTAGGGACGGGTCGGACAGCTTCAAGGCCCAGATAGCATCGATCTTCTCAGGGGGGACTTTGTTGGTAGGTTGAGAACCAACGTAGTATGGTAGTGGACGTAACGCAGTCGCCAATAGGGCGAACCGACGACGCAGCGTATGTATTTAGTCCAGCCATTAGGGCACGGTTTGACATACGGGAGTACTAGTAGAGGTACCGGGGGCTTCGAGCCTACGGCGTATTTGATAATAATAATAATAATATATTGGCTTACAATTGGGCGTTGCAACCCTTTTTAAAGCTAAGGGAGGAGTTTCGGAAGAGCTTGCGGCGCCGCCAGACCCTCTGGAGGAATACTAGGAGAATGAATGAGTTAATTTGAATATGCATTGTAGGTTTACACGGCCAGAGATTAAAATGGCATGAAGATGACGGACGTGGAATCGTTATGCTATAAGATCTTTGGTTCGGACTAGTACAAATGAGAGACACACGTCAAGATCCCGAAAGCATGTCCGTCAATCTGTCATTTTTCCATGGCATATCCTCCTCTTTAGGACCCATAATATTGGAATAATTTCTCTATACACTCCAGCCACCATAAACTCGGGCATATTATCCCGAATCCACTGCACCCTCTCTAGATCGCGCTTACACTGTGACTTGGCCTACATTCAGAACATGTTAGCACTGTTTGGGGTTGCCAAAACCATGTCACAGCAGACGAGGACCAGCAGCCTTTTGTCAACCAGATAGGTGAAAGCATTTAAGGGGTGTAGATGACGGAGTGTTAGAAATGCTAAGCCTGCAGTTGAAACAAGCTGGACTTAGAGGCATAATTGAAACTAGGCATTAGTAGGACTGCCTTTTTATATATTGAACTCTTTACCCAGTCAATTAACATATAATCCGTCGTCAAGTGCGGAAGAGTTGATCCATCCAGGTAAATCGAGCTCCACTCGTAAAACTTGCCAGCCGCAGAAGATGCGAGTCGGGGTAAGTGAGTCCCTGGCTGCCGAAGTAGATAGTCACGATCTTCATCGAGACGATGGATTCAAATTATCATGCAGCTCGAGTCGAGTCTGCTAGACGTATATATAGTGGTATGTGGGGATCGTACCTGGGGACTCCTGTAAGACGGATCCATGAGTATCAGAGTTCGACTCCTCTGGATCAAACCTTTCATCGCAAGGGTCAGCTGCCGGTAAAGGACATTGCTGTATTGGTTCGACACCAGAAATCCTCAGCATACAGGCCAGCATACTCTTGAACGGTAATGTGGCAAGTCGGTTAAGTTCTAGAATTGATTCGTCCATGCCTGGTATGCTAAACCTAGCCATACTTAGCAATGATGTTTGTCGACCAGACCTGTGGGAATATCGAGAAATTTATACGCAGGCTATAATGGGGTCTAGACCCAGTACATCAACCGAAGCCGCGAATCCACTCGCCGGGTCCACGCCCGGTTCGTTCTAGCATGCCAGAGATGGCCAGCCGCAAGACGAAATAGTCGATAGGTTGCGACATGCTATCATCGACTAAGTTTAGAAGAGCCAATCCCTCGGCAATATACAGCAATGTTAGGTTAGTGTACTCGATGCCACGGAGCGCTGGGCAAATGATGGTCGTGTGTCCCAGATTGTGCCACAGATTGTGCCACGGGTGGACAGTACAAGCGGTGTCCGGCTAAGGGCAACAGTGAAGACCGTTCATGGTAAAAAACGGTGGATTCATCGTAAGGTGCCATAAACCATAAAACCAGCACGAAGCCGGCCAATTCATTGTGAATCGGCATCTCAGTGCTGTTTCCGTCATGGCTAGAACTGGCGCTGAGAGGGTCTTGCACATATCGCGAAATCCCTTACCAGCATGGTGACGTTCTACCATGCCCCATAGAACAGTTGAGCAAATGGTGATGGATGCCTTGAGATTGGGCAGCGACAGGTTAAGCCTAGGCCGAGCCACAAGCACCTTGGCACAGTGAATGAGAGCGATGCCGCATTGGAAGACATACAGCCCTCTCAAAGGCACACAAGGACCAGTATAGCCATCGGCGCTGGCCCATCAACCCGTAATCCAACCCCATGAAATTTGCCCCTTTCTTGTGAAGGCCTAATTCGACGGCTGGGCGGATCGGGTGACCTAGCAGATACCATGAAGTGGTGATGTTGGAGGTAAATAACGCATATTGAATCAGGAGCAAAACGTTCTCAAGGTGGTCAAACTTGGAGGTGCGGATCAACTCGGGATTTTTCGTAATGATGCGCACGGCATGACGATAATATGCCTCGGACCTCGACATTGGAAAGACACAAGCGCACGGTTCAGGAGCTTGATGGCGGTAGAGATCATCATCGGTCTGAATCCTTGCCCCGAGAAGGCGTTCTACGTTACGATGGCCATCATACAGGGCAGCCAGCAGCGGCAGGCATTGCGGTTTGGCTAGGATCGGCGAAAAGAAGTCGCAGTGCTCAAAGTAAGCCTCGAAAAGTCTTACTGCAACCTCCTTTGCTGGTAATTTGACCGTGTTTCAGACGGCAGGTTGTCGATGAGAGACTGGTGCCCTCCATCCATCACATAAGGGCCCTCAGTCGCGGCTGTATGCGCAACTGAGGGCAGCAGTACTGACGGTAGACCTCTGGGCTGGGTAGGCCCGAGTGCGCCACTTGAATCGTGCGGACTGCCATCTCCATGCGGGCCTGCGGGCGATTCGAAGTGGCTGATATCGTGGGATGCCAGCTGCATTTCTAGATACGCAATGCGGTCTTCTAGACTCTTCAAGTAACCGTAAGATAATCAGAATGCAGCCAGTGAGTGGACTGGGCCACCGGAACAACAGATACCTTCGAGGAGCGACGCGACCGTCAATATCAGTGCCAACGCAGGGCACTCCGCGCCTTTCACAGTTGGCGCACGAAGGGACGTTGGAATCAATTTGCGACGTTAGCAACTCAATTCATATGGCTGGAGCAACATAGTTTAACACCTCTGTTTCCTGCTCCGGCATCGATTGCATGCGGTAACATTGGCCCTCCTGACGTTTCATCTCCTTTGCAACGTTGTTTATGACCGACCACGACGACGCGTCAGATGGGCGGATCGGCTTTTGCCGTCCGGGCTTTAACCTTGGGTCTCCTCTGAAGAAGGGATGCACCGAGACAGAAGACCAATTACTGAAAACTCGGGGCGCATTGGGCACCAGGTGGAAGAGCCCCGTTCCAAATTGTATCAGATACACGACCCTGTCTCTGTGAAGACTGAGATGTTCTGGTAGGAAACATCCGCCGTGCTGCTGTCGATCTTGGCTTAGGAAAGCGGATCCAAGTCCACGTGATGATCTGTACGTACTTTCCAGACCTCCCATGCATCAAGCTTGAAAACATGTTGCCGATGTCTCACAAAGCAAGACCTAACGTGTATCTCTCTCACGCTATCTAGCTCGCAATGTAGAACTCAAAGGGTATCTTAAAACTGATGGAGGTGGACAGGGAGCTGTGACAATACGGACAATGGCACGTCGGCGGGGCCCGCCTGGCTCGACCTCGGCGCTGAAACGACAACAAATGAACCCTAAAATTGGAAGACTTAGGGGTAAGCGCAGGGGGCAATTGGTGACCTGCATCGCGCGTTTAGCTTGCAGGCAGTAACGGTACTGATGTCGACAACCGCATTCACTTGATGCTATGAACATCAGATTTCATCTTGTTCTCATCTGATATCTCTCGAGAACCTCATAATGCTCTTTCCCGAATTCTTCAATCGTCTGTTGCCCACCCTCACCGTCGCCCAATGGAGTCAGGGCGTCGCGGGTGACGATGAACCCATCGAGAACTCGGTCAAGCAAATCGCCATCATTGGAGCCGGAGCTGCCGGGTCTTCAACGGCATATGCCCTGCACAAGTATGCCCAAGAAGAAGGCCTCACCATCAATGTGACGTTGTTCGAGAAGACCGATCGCATCGGTGGTCGCACACTCACCGTGAATGTTTATGACAATCCAATCGAGCCCGTTGAGCTTGGCGCGTCCATCTTTGTCAAGGTCAACAACATCCTATGGCAGGCCACTCAGGACTTCAATCTTTCCGTCATTGAACCTGGCACCGACGAAGCAGGACTTCTAGGCATCTGGGATGGCGATAAGTTCGTGTATCAGCAGGACTCGGAATCTTGGGAATGGTGGAGCCTGGCCAAGCTGTTCTGGCAGTACGGCACAGCTCCGTACTACACCAACAAGCTCGTGCAACAGACTGTCGCGTCGTTCTTGAAGCTCTATGAGGCACCTTACTTCCCCTTCCGGTCTCTAACCACGAGGGTGTTTGAACTCGGCCTCGTCAAGATTACCGGAGTGACCGGGCTACAGTTTTTGGCGGAGAACAAGGTAAGCCCACGTCTTCGAAGCCAGAGCTACAATTAGCTGAACTCATTCAAGCTTGACGGCCCTTTCGCACACGAAATCGTCCAAACTGGCACTCGTGTCAACTATGCCTCAAATCTTGCTTACATCCACGGAATGGGCGCCATGGTACGTTTCATGCTCATCATCGCGCGAGACCACGCTGACCCGGCCTAGGTTTCTATGGCTGCTGAAGGTTCGATGGCAATTGCGGGCGGCAACTGGCAGATCTTTTCCAACATGGTCAAGTCCTCCAACGCGCATGTTTACCTGAAAACCTCAGTGACGTCGATTGGCTTGAAGCCCAGCAAACAGCCAAATGCGCCAAAGCCAAAATACATCCTGAAGACAGCGGATGCTGGTTCGGATCCCGCAACCTCGGAGGCGTATCCTACCGCCTTTGACGATGTGGTCATTGCAACCCCTTACCAGTTCAGCAACATCAGCCACGGCAACGGCGTGATGCAACGCCCCATTGACACAATCCCCTATGCAACCCTGCACGTCACCCTATTTGCCTCGCCATTCCGCTTTAGTACCGAGTTCTTCAACTTGAAACCAGGCAGTGAAACCCCCACCTCTGTCCTAACCACGCTTGGCCAGGGCGAAGAGCCGCAACCTGGCTCAGCAGGCGCTGGAAAGGCAGGCTTCTACTCGGCCACATTAGTGAAGAAAGCCACCAACCCCAAGACGACGCAGACTGAATACATCTACAAGATATTCTCACCCAACGAGCTCACGCCCGAGTTCCTGTCGTCGCTTCTCGGGGTGAAGGTGCCCGAAACGTTCACGCGTTCGACCGAAGCTGAGGATGAAAAGGAATACGACGTGGTCGATCCAATTTCATGGTACTACCCTACCGTGTTCCACCCCTACCCCCAGGAGCTCCCGCGCGTCACGTTCCAAGACCCCGTTTTGGGGCCGGGACTCTATTATACGTCGGGTATTGAGAGCTTCATCTCCACAATGGAAACTAGTGCGCTCATGGGAAAAAACGTGGCGAGACTGATTGTGGATGATTACCTAGCGGCCAAGCCAGCAGAGGAGCAGCCAGAGAAGGCTGTTGGAGAGGACCAGGAGCAGAAGGCCGTGGGTGAAGACCAGGTGCAGAAGGCCGTGGATGAAGACCAGGTGCAGAAGGCCATGGGTGAAGATCAGGTGCAGAAGGCCATTGGAACTGATGAGCTGTAATTTAGGATATGTCGAGGAATTAGGATAACCCATACAGCTCAGGAAACAGGATTGATGTGGTCGTTCCAACTCATTGGGTATAAGGGTGGTAGAATTCATAGCAATGCCACTCTCTCGGTTCTGTCAGAGGTCTTATTATCTGAAAGCAGCACGTATCCTATGAATCCGGCCAGATTTCCACCTGTGTATTATGTAGACCAATTTCAAGTAATAAAAAGGCTCTTTGGCCATTAACCTAATTAGTTCTTGACGTGCGAGTTCCTCGGAAATACACAGCAGTAGCGCCGGAAGAGTTCTGTGGTACATGTACACACGATTTAATGCTTATATAGTGGCCAATTTACATATTGTAGCTACCTAGGCTGGTGATTCCCGAACGTAACGCCACATTAGATTCCAGACTCCAATCTCCACTACACAACGGATCACAATCAAGATGGGATGGTATGGAATAGATCAACTTTCCCCTCTGGTACTCAGGCATAACTACAAAAATCATGAAGTTTAACTAGAATTTATGTCCATCTACATGTTTCTCGTATTAAATTAGCCGACTGTCTGCCTCAATTTCAAGATACGACGTATCGCGCCACCACTTTGTCATCTGGTTGCCAGTTGTGGAAAGTTTACAATGCAATGCTCGGCCTCCCAGAATATGTAGTGCACCAACCACATGAGGTTGGCTACATATAGGGCTAGTAACGACTTACTCTCAGGATCGCTATTCCATGTCGCTGTTTTCCTTTGGCTCAAGCCATCTCTGCCGCCAGATGAACTTGCCGGTCGAGGGCTCCATGATTACACCATAGTGAGTCTCCTCGTTGGAGATATCACTAACATCTGGATCCATCCATCTGATAACATCTTCCAGCCGAACCATGGGCCCTGATATAGACCCCACTTGGCGACGGGCTCGCTGCTTCTTCGGGCTCCGGGTGTCTGCGTTCCAAAGCTTAACAGCACGCTGTTTACGTTCCACTGAGAATCCAACTAGATCAGCCAGGCCGGTTACTTCCATCTCTACCTGTTCTCTATGAACCGATTCTTCTGCTCTGCTGGGTTCCTGCTCGTCTTGCTCGTCATGGTTCATCACGACTATGAAGTCCTCGGCTCTTCTCACAAGGGCGGTCCCGTTGTCCTTTTCCATGGTGATGGTCTCAGTACCGGTGCAGAAGACCAGGTACGCCGCAGTGGAGTGCGCGGTCGTGAATTCGTCGAGTATTCTCTGGTCTCGTGCTGTCTCGGATTCCTCTCTGCCCTGCGGATTCTCTCCCCGGTGTCTGGGTGGCAGCAATATCGCCCTGAGATGACTCGAGATGGAAAGGCGCAGTCCCAGTAGGACCAGGATAAGATGACAAGCGTAGCTGAATCTCTTACACCACGAACTCGTGTCATGATGCGGCCTGAAATTGAGCGACAAACTAAGCCCGCGCCGCACGCCCGTCAACACACCGACATAGCCAAAGTAAGTCATGGACCTCGCAACGACTGCACCGCCCGTCTCCTCAACAAATTCCAGCTCGATGACGATACGACGCAGTGGATCCATTCCCCAATCCAACGTCCTGAAATGCACCAACTTGTGTCCTTTATCGCTCCTTGGATCCTTCACTCGGACACCACCGGAAGTGCATCCCATGAGCAGATCGAGGAGGACGTTGAAAGCTACGAGGAGCCACATTCCGATGCCGGTTGACTGGCTTATTCCCCGCAGCTCCGCGGTCTCTTCTGTTGAGTACACCCTGCGAAGCATGATCTGGGCTAGTAGGCGGGTGAGCTTCGCGATCGGCCTTGGGAGGAAGGAGAGTAAGATGTCGTCGAATAGCTGGGAAAGACCCTCGAGACGGTCCTTGAAGCCCGTTGCGATATGCCTGTATCGCTCTTCAGGAGGAAGTGAGAGATTCACTGTGTATTTTGGGGGTTGGGTAGGGTCATCTAGAGTCTGGCATTTTTGGGGTTCGTGGTGTCTCATACCGGCGGAGTCCATGATGTTCCGTGTGGCTACTGGATATCAAAGCACCTGCAACCTTCGTTGCAGCCAGGAACGAACATCTTTAGGCGTATCTTAATGTCCTAGGGGCATTTATATAGAGGTATCCTTTAGTCAGCCACACCTGCATGGCAGAGGCGGGGTAGTAGAGCCAACCACGGGTTGAAAGCTTACCGGAGTACTTAGGTACTTAACTGCAGATCACACAGATGTATAGCCAGCCGTAGTTGTATTCAACAATGTGGCCGAATATGTCAATGCAGGTCCGGGGTTCTCCAACGGAGTGGCTTATCTGGCCACCGCTGATCGAATATGTGCGGTACCTTGTATACCAAGAAGCGCATCAACACAATACCCATGCGGAATACATCTTATTCATACTTACGTTCATTACTTAGAATTGGCGGGAGTGAAGACTGGAAATACCAGATTGTCTAGCTCAGGAGGCCAGCTTCAGGACCTTTCGCATATAGCCTTAATGTTCTTTGTTTCAGTATATAGTACCAAACGCATGGAATCTATATTGTACTTCCCCCTTCTGGTTCCCAACTCCTTTTATCTGAAAGAAGACGGCACGCTGGCCCTATTCAGCCGCCCACTCCGGAGCCACCCTCCTGCAAAACCTCAAAAACTTCATCCAGCCGACGGCACTCTCGACATTCCCCACCGGATCAGTAACGCGCTCTGGATACGCAATGCCAGAACCATACAGCCCCAGGACACCCTTGAAACGGCCAGTCAACGGATCAAAATCCAGCTTGACTTGCCGCCCATCAACCTCGACCTTTGGCGGCTCGTTATTGTCATAACCAATAGCGCTGACCAAATGCGTGCACTGGGGCAGCTCAGCATCATAAATCCCCTGCTCCTTCCGACCCGGCGCCGCCAGGTGTATCCTGCGAACTCTAGGATCCTTCTCAGGCCCAAGAACCTTCCTCGCCCAATCTGCAGCCACGCCCTTGAGTCCCGTATTGTCGTACAAGATCCAACCGTCCTTATACTCGGCGTACAACAGCGGCGACCGATAAAAATTGACAAGACTGACCCCTTCGCCCAACTCATACAAGTTCTTCATAGCCAACACGGCCGAGTGGCTAGACCCTATGATGCCAACCCTAGACCCAAAAGGGACCTGTCCCTTGAGGGCAGACGGTTTCAGCGAGGTATCCAAATCCAGATCTTGCAGATTCGGATACTGATCTGCCAACCCAAATTGCCTCGGCCGCGACCCCTGCGCCAGTACCACCTTCCGACTAGTGACGCCGTGCTCTGGCAGTCTCCAGACGTCTCCTTCACGCACGAGATGCCGAACTTCGGAGGCCAAACTATCGATACCAGGGACCTTCCTCATGCCGTCAGTCAGCAGCTGCGCCACGTTCACGGCATCACCCAGCATACACGTAGTATCCTGGTCGAGCTCCAGCATCTTAGTATATGCGTTAGGCCCCGGTGCGGACTTGATGATATGAGCGAATGTCTTGGTTCCAGTGGCCCATTGCACGAACAAGCCGGTCTTGGTGTTGCTGGGCACCTCGCGGTACTTCTCATGAATGCGGCCTGCGGTGAAAGTAGGGTCCACCATGCATATGCGGGATAGTCCGGCATCAATCAGGCTGGACGCGGCTGTGAGGCCTGCCGGGCCAGCTCCGATGATGACGGCATCGTAGACTTTCGAGCTTTGTGGTGATGATAATTTCATGGTGAGTCGTCGAACCTGCGAGACGCTGCAGATGCTGAGGTTGCGTGGAAGCGCCCGCAGGCGAACCGAGGAGACGGCCAACATCTTGCGTGCAGTGGTAGTATTACCATCTGGAGAGACACGAGGTAGGGTATGTGGTGTTGTGGAGAGGGCCGCGTCAAGACCCAATGATTTCTCAGACTTGAGGTGACCGCTGAGTCGTTAAAGGTCTCACAACACGGATGCGTTTGGCCCACAGATTGCCACCGTGATCCACCTTCTATACCCTGGTCTGACCTTGCAGCAACTGAGAGGGGTACAATGTAGTGTGATTTGCGCAGACCTAGTGGGCCGTTTCAGTATCAGCTCAGGAAGTTGGAATAGTGGGATAATGCGTACTTACGTATATGCTTTGGAGCCCTTCATTGAATTTGCGGAAGGGGAGAAAATAATAAAACTATTCTGAGCACGGGCCTTGGGATCTCCCTATGAACACGACCTGAGGGGCTCACTTTACTCCGAGTACTACTTAAAATTGCTTATACACATAACCTCTACATTAACCATAGTGCTTCTCGTATAATAAATTATAGAGTATATGATACGTGACCTCTTGGGGGGGGGGGGGTACCCTGTAGCTATAGATAAGATAGATAAGATAAGATAAGAGCTATAAAAGAGCTCTGCCAGGCCAGAATAGCTGACTTGGCCATCCTTTCCCATATACAACAATTCACACCCCATACGCACTCGCATCAGTATAGGTACTACTTTACGCTAATACTAACCATAGGCTTAAATTAGACCGAATTTATCGCCTAGCTAACATAATATAACGAAGCAGAGGTACTGCGAGTACGAATCGAGGTTACGATATTAGTCTATCTCTGTCACCGAATACTAAACTAAAGAAGAGAGAGCAAGAGTTGCGAGTACAATTGTCCATTTTTTAAAGGGTACCCAACCCCTCGGCCAAGAGACCAACAGATCTTGAATGTCAGTGGATCACTAACACTTGGTCCAAATAACTACTGTACACAGCACTCTATGGCTATGTCATCACCAGCGCCGTGATGCCATTCCTCTGTTATACGGAGAACGGGCTCATACGGATAGGACAGCCTATACTACGGTATATCTGCTCATCATCTAGGTGATGTCATGGGACTAGGCCCCTATAGGTCGACATGGGCCTGAAGGGTCTATATCCTGTATGTAAATACCGTAGTCTAAGCTATGGTCCTTGTCTACCTCTGCTCTGCATTATTAATCCAATAACATACACTTGAGCCCTTCCACTGAGCATCTATATTGCACTGGACCCTTCACATTTGTATTGATTCATCTTTCAAATAACAGCGGCTTTACCTGCTGTCCAACAGGTCCCTCGGAAAAGGAGCCTAGTTCTTCGACTTGCCCCTAATAGATGCTAGGTCACGTTGATTACTATGAGAGCTGTTTAAACTACGTGGTAGATATAAGTTTAACGAGTAGTTATTCGAGGCTAAGGCCAAGATCGCCGTTAACGGCGTGGCTACAGGTAGTAAGGAAGCTTAGTTCTACTACCTGTACGGTAGCGCAGACAATTACGTTAAGCCGAAGCTATTGCCCTACGTACTCCCAGCACAGCAGACCGATAATTACGGTATTAACGAGTATATTAATTACCTTAGAAGGCTATTCGACGGACCTAATAAGGTGAAAAAGGCCGGTTAACGCCTGGCTAAGACACGATAGGGCGTATCTGTCCCTGCGGCGTACCTACCCGCCTTCGACGAAGCCCTCAGTTGTGGTGCCCTGTAGGAATTTGATGTTCTAGCGGGGTGGTCCCCATACTTTTGGAACATGACTGGAGAAGTTCTTTGAATATTGTGCGGCAATAACCAAGGCTGCTGTTGTCTAGAATTGTTATACAGGACATTCAAGGATATCGCACATCCTTTCTAACGCAACTTGGAAGAGGTTGTGCCCTTGTTGAATACCGTTGTGATCAAGGCAGCAGTCGACCAAATAGTCATAGACGGCTACCATGGTGGGATCAAGTAATTTGAGTACTTGTTCGCAAAAGCTGCTTTGCTCCTGAATTATCCGCACAGCCATCCGGTGGTCTCTCCTGTCACGAACGGCCTAGATCAAGAGCTGATAGCAGATCAATTGAAAATACTTGTTTACTCGGCTGGTGCATTCTTTCCCTCGCCGCCCCACACCTTCTCCAGCAGCCGTGGCTTAGGTCTCGCTGAACTTGTTTATAGCCACCCAAGCGTACCTTGGGCAGCACTCCACGGCAAGGGCACTAGATGTTTGCCCGCCGCAATTTGCAAAGCGATATCTTCACCGCCAGTCTGTGTAAGGTTAGTTTCCAACTTTACTGCGCTGAATATTGTATACGTCTCGACAACCTGAGACATACGGAAACCTGGACTATCCATGTTGTGGTTCACACAACTTCCCATGGTGTCCCAAGAGCAGTGCAAGGTTTGGGCCGGGTAGTTACGTATTCCAGAATGGCCTCACTTTCTTAAGCTTGCCAGTTGTGCACCCGGCCACCCTGGACCTTCGGAGAGCTTCCTGCCTACAGCAAAGCTTCTGCCATCGATGGTTCCCAAAGCCTGGAGTCGAATGCAGTCGAAAAGTAATTTTGAGCGATGCTTACCATGGTTACGTCATTATCAGATCATCGGGTCCTTCAAGACGACGTGGGATCCATGTCATGGAGTCAGATGGGTGATTTCCACCATTTGCCAAAGGAGTGCCTCGTGGATTAATTGCTTGCCATGTGTTATTGGGGGCAGTGCAACTGAAGTTGTGAGTATAAGCCAGGCGCTGTGATCGCTCATGGTGGGTGCTGGCCTGGGCGTGAATTTTGTGGCAGAGTTGACCAACTTCTCGTCGCCTGAGATTTTTCTTCAGACCCCATCGTCTGAAGTGGTACTTGTATATCTTGTCACTCCCCTGGGTTAGTCTTGAAGACGAGCGCCGAGAAATTCTGCGCAAGCAACGTGCAAGAAACATACGTTGCGTAGAGATTGCACTCGTCCTGCATGGCCACAATGGTATACTTCAACTTCTTGCCCTGGTCGATATATAGGTTGGTAATAACCTCCCGAAGTTGTTCCCAGTCTTTATTCTCCCAGACATTGGTGGGCGATACTGTCGAATTTTGGAGTCCATCGATGAGGAATTTTTATCCCCGAATTACTACTGTAGACGCAAATAGCGCACCGAGGGCAGATACAGCGTTGAGTAGAAGCGGGAAGATCCTGAGCACACCTGCCTCCACTGATCTCTTTGTGCACCATGCTCCGTTATGTTTCCCAAAGATGGGTAGAAGTCTGCGGCTGGTATATGGATACCTGCGATCTTTGCAATGAGAGTGAATTAGGCCTGGGCAGTATGCACCTTGACGAGCGCACTCTACTATGCCGACGGGTCATGGTCGACTTACTACTCGTCCCCGGTAGGATGGTTGTGGTGCTTATTCATAGATTTT
The DNA here is from genome assembly GCF_002105095.1 of Pseudomassariella vexata. Taxonomy (NCBI): domain Eukaryota; kingdom Fungi; phylum Ascomycota; class Sordariomycetes; order Amphisphaeriales; family Pseudomassariaceae; genus Pseudomassariella; species Pseudomassariella vexata. Next base: position 745,505 of record NW_024467959.1, on the reverse strand, counting down.
GTTGGACGATAGCATGCCGCAAATGCGATTGGGCCATCCATTGGCTGTTGACAGGCGGTGGCGTGGGTGGAAGCAATCACTGTCTCAACCTCTAGGGCCTGTAGCACAGCGGCACAGCAGTTGCGTGTATGCCTGGCGCACATTGTCTTTGGCTTGAAGCGAAGGAAGAGTCGACATACAAGGGAATTATCACCAGAAGCGACGTTCTCGGCCACCAATGATTCGAACTTGGAAAACTTCAGATGAATTTTCGAATCTGAGGTAAAGGCACTTAGCAACTGGAAGGCCTAACGTCGTTGGTGGTTTGGAGAACCAGAAGCTAAGCCATCATCTTGGCCCGTGCGTTAACGGCTTGCAGTTGACAAATCCTCCCGCCGGGGCGACAAGGCTGCAGCCGAAAAAAAAGTTGGAGCTCCAGATTCGATCACGCCCAGGTAGAGATTGATGAGGCTTGACCTGGTGTCCCTCTTCCATAATCCGCACAACTACGATAGGACAACCTTTCAGCGGCAAGATACCCTGGAACCTATTCTACGCAGCAGATAAACCTCAATCATCATGTCAGCTGCGCAGCTCCTAAACCCCAAGGCCGAATCCAGAGTACGTATGCCTTTGAAAGTGGCAGGGCCCATATCCAAGCTAATATTCTCCAAAGCGGCGGGGTGAAGCTCTCAAAGTCAACATCAGTGCTGGCGAGGGTCTACAAGATGTCCTCAAGTCCAACTTGGGGCCCCTAGGCACCATCAAGATGTGAGTCAAGCGCATTCACGAACACTCCCTCCCTAGCACGCCGTTGCTAATGTTAAACCAAGGTTGGTGGATGGCGCTGGACAGATCAAGCTCACCAAGGACGGCAACGTTCTGCTCCGAGAGATGCAAATTCAGAACCCGACCGCAGTCATGATTGCGAGAGCAGCAACCGCGCAAGACGACATCTGTGGTGACGGCACCACCTCGGTCGTGCTGCTGGTGGGCGAACTGTTGAAGCAGGCAGACCGATACATTGCCGAGGGACTGCATCCCCGCATCATAACCGAAGGTTTCGAGATTGCGAAAAACGAGTCGCTCAAGTTCCTCGATTCCTTCAAGCTGACCAAGGAAGTCGATCGAGAACTTCTCCTGTCCGTCGCCCGCACATCCCTGTCCACTAAGCTCAACTCGACCTTGGCCTCCAAGCTGACCCCCGACATCGTCGACGCCGTCCTTGCCATCTACCAAGCCCCCGCGAAGCCCGACTTGCACATGGTGGAGATCATGAAGATGCAACACCGCAGCGCGTCCGATACGCAGCTCATTCGTGGTTTGGCATTAGATCACGGTGCAAGACACCCCGATATGCCCAAGCGGGTGGAAAACGCACATATCCTAGTTCTAAACGTGAGCTTAGAGTACGAGAAGTCAGAGGTTAACTCGAGCTTCTTCTATTCGAGCGCAGACCAAAGAGACAAACTGGTCGAGAGCGAGCGAAAATTCGTGGACTCGAAGCTGAAGAAGATCGTGGACCTGAAGAAGGAAGTGTGTGGCAATGATCCCAAGAAGAGCTTTGTCATCATCAACCAGAAGGGTATCGACCCCCTGTCTCTGGACGTTCTGGCCAAGAACGGCATTTTCGCCCTGCGAAGAGCGAAGCGCAGAAACATGGAGCGCCTACAGTTGATTTGTGGTGGTACCGCACAGAATAGCGTTGAGGATCTGTCCCCCGACGTTCTGGGCTGGGCTGGACTGGTGTATGAGCAGCAGCTGGGTGAGGAGAAGTACACATTCATCGAGGAGGTCAAGGACCCGAAGTCGGTGACGCTCATGGTCAAGGGACCCAATCAACACACTATCACCCAGATCACGGACGCTGTACGGGACGGTCTGCGCAGTGTCTACAACATGATTGTCGACAAGAGTGTGGTTCCGGGAGCCGGCGCGTTCCAGGTCGCGTGTGCGGGTCACTTGAAGAGCGATGCTTTCAAGAAGACGGTCAAGGGCAAGGCGAAGTGGGGCGTAGACGCATTCGCCGACGCCTTGCTGATCATTCCCAAGACGCTTGCCGCAAACGCCGGTCATGACATTCAAGATGCCCGTGAGTGCTTATTATTCCTCTCTCTCGTGGTTTGACACCTTGCTAACATTACTACCACTCCAGTTGCGGCGCTTCAGGATGAGCATGCCGACGGCAACATCGTCGGCTTGGATTTGGTTCTCGGGGAGCCGATGGATCCCGTGTTGGAAGGTGTCTTCGATTCGTTCAGGGTGCTGAGAAACTGTGTTGCATCATCCTCGAGCATTGCATCCAATTTGTTGCTGTGTGACGAGCTTCTCAAGGCACGGCAAATGGGACGACAAGGTGGTCCAGGCCCCGGCATGGACGGGCCTGAGGAATAAGTACGATTGAATGAGATACCACTGCGTGTACTTTAAAAGTAAAAAGGGATATGTGATAGACATAAATGATATATCTCTTCAATGAGAGAAATCACGCCATGCGTGTGACATGAAGGTAACCTTGAAGTCTTGCACTTGTCAGGGGAAATGCAACTCGGCCTTTCCTTCCAACCTAACCATAGCCTGCATAAGCTAGCAGTAACCTAGAAGCCGGCTGGCCCAAGTTTTCAAGATCTTTTGACTTGGTCAAGTGCCCCCACAAGACAGAACCCCGTATAACCAATCTCAAGCACCTTCCCTGGGTCGATCCAAACCCACAAACTGCTCTTAGATTCCCACCCTGGGCTCGCAGCAGCATCCAGCCAGAATGCGAACTCAAACAGATTGACGTGTGAGCATCTCACACTGGCACACGCTCCTCCAGCACACCCCGATATCTCGCGCACAGGTACAGCCCGACCGGTCTCGCGTTATTTTCCCATTCCTGTCACTTGTCAGCTCCATACACAGGCATCCGACTGTACTCGGCAGCACCAAGATCAACTTACCGGGATCAATTGGGTGGGGTTGAGGCTCAGGGTCTGGGTTCTTGGCTAGAGCGCCGCCTTGGTTCGGGAATGAGGAGGGAGTCATTTTGAGTTCCAGTAAGAGTAGTGTCCTATGTTTGGGTTGTGCTCTTACCAAAAGCTCTATTGACGGTCGCTATTGAATCACTTTATACCCCCCGTGTTGGTTACCTTGGGTGGGTGAGTTCGTCTCGCGCAGTCGCGCAGTCGCGCATTCGAGCATGTTGGAGATTCTGTTGGACTGATCAATTGTGATATTCCGCTATTGCACAGTTGTGTTCAGTTTTAAAACGCAGTTTCGGGTTTGTTAGCTCGTGTAGTTTGCGGGGTGTGTTTAATGAGCTGTTGCGCTTCTGCGCAGTTGCGTGTAATGAAATTGGGTTACGTTTTACGGTATACTGTATAGGCGCAATGCGCACGCACGGATTACTTTAGGCAGGGCACTACGTACGAAGCGACGCCTTAGACCCCAGTAGAGTCTAGGTATGTCCATGTACTGATGATTCTCATATTCATTCCTCGTTTCAATGTACATATGACGGTCTTATTATCCGAGTCAAATCATACCCAGGTCTAGATTTAGTATAACGTCCCACACCTACATCCGGGACACCCCCACATGTGGGACGCCCTAAAAATGACACTGTATATTATAACCATTAACTTCAACCTTTTTTTACACTTATTCTAATGCGACTACAATACAGATTTCACCGTCACTAGGATTTTCAGACTCGCTAGACTCATCTGTACTATCCTCAATTTCACCAGCCTCGATTTGAGCCTTCCAAATAGCCTTAATATTAGTAAACTTCGAATTTGGGCTCATCTTGACCTTCCTCCGCTTCCTAGCCCTACTAGCCTCAAGCTCTGCCTCTATTGCCTCAATCTTTCGCTGTGCGACAGCTAATTGGTAGTCCTTCTCATCAAAGCCCTTTTGAACTTTCCGAAAGAGTAGCCGCTGGGTATTTGGATCACTATCAAGCTTGCTGAATAAGCTGAGTTGATCTTAGAGCTCATCTCTCCTCTTAGGCGTTGACCAGGCTACTGCTGATGTCTCTAACGCCCAGTCCTGACTACCCTTACTATCAGAGTACCATTTTCAAGTCTGACTAGGCTGTCTGATTAGTGCTGACGTATTCTCAAGGAGCAGGGGGCTCATAAGGGGTCTAGCTATGCTCGAAGGCCAGAGACCAGTATATTTGCATCCACTGATAATGTTCTTAGCGGTCAATGCTGTTAGACGTGCCTTTCTATAGCAGAGGAGAAAGTTTCTCTTCCCTACGACAGTAGTAGTATCCCATCGGTCAAGGTAACCAAGCTCCTTCTTATAGGCTGCCTTGAGGGGTCCAAAGACTGACTGATCGAGAGGCTGGAGAACGTGGGATGTGTGTGGCGGCAAGAAAAGCAAGTGTATCTTGTTTATGAAGCAGAGGTACATAAACTCTGTCGTTTCGTGGCTATTATGCCCATCTAGGATAAGTAACCTAGTCTCTTCAGGGTCCTCTGGTTGAGTCAAAGGAATAAAGATCTTTTGTAGCCACTCAATAGCCGTAGAGTCTGACGTCCACCCATTCTCTGTTGCTGTAAACCTCCAGGCTTCGTATGGAGTCAAGTCCAGAGGAAACCACTGCTGCTGGACAGACTTCCCCTTGTCTATCACAAGTGGGGGTAGTGCAGTACCAGTCGCAGAGATACACTGTAACGAGGATACCACACGTCTCACAATATAATAGTCAGGTAGTGCAAAGGGTAGCTAGAAGTAGGCCAGTGTATGGGTGCGTATATTGCAAGACTGATTCTTGAAGAATCTAAACTAGGTGCGAGCGTCTCGAGTTCTCCTCTTAAGCTGGACGGTTCCGGGGTTCTACCGGATCGGGGGGCGAATCCCTCCCGACTCAGCTTGTCAGCTGAGACCGGCCCGCCACAACGGCTCTTTCCTTACATTTTGGGTGTCCCACATGTGGGGGTGTCCCGGATGTGGGTGTGGGACGTTACCTGTCGCTGCCTTGAGTAGCTTCTAGCTGAGCTGCCTGCCTCTTGCCTGATATTGTACGCTATATTTGATTATTCCGACAAAAGACTAATTTACCTTGCAAGAGGTATTTTATCCCTAAAAAGTTAAGGGTATATGACGTGGAATTCGGGAGAGACAGAGTTATATGCGTGTCTGGATCCCGCGCGATCCGCGATCGGGAACGGAGCTAAACCCAGCAAGTGCAACGACTTCTCTCTTACACCCAAAATGGTGCACCTGCCTTTTTCGGATAAAATGACACCGGTATGCACCTAGGATCATTATCGACACGAAATAGTCGATCCTTCCGACTATTCCTATATAAGCTGAAAGCTGACACTCGGTTCAACTTTTCGGGCGTTTTCTCCTCATCTTCAAAGGTCAATTCAGCAGTATGCATCTGCTTTATGTTTTATCAATAGCTTTCGCACTGTCGTACTCGGCGGCTAGTGCAACAACCACTGTGGAAGGAGTCAAAGCATTAGTTGAGCGACGTTTACCCAACCATACGGGCTCTTTCTCCTTTGCAATAGTCAATGGCACGGCCTCCACCGACACGGGTGTCAGCAAGCCAAACGATGCATTCACCGTGTCCAATGGTGTCAACGGGACCATTCATGTTGAAGGGAATAGTGGCATAGCGCTTGCGACTGGTTTGCATTGGTATCTCAGCAATGTAGCCCACGTTGATATCTACTGGTTCATCGGATCGCACCTTCACCTCGCTCCTAGACCTCTACCGCGTCTCAATAATACTTACCTGGGAGATAGCATAGTCCCATGGAGATATCACTTCAACACAGTAACCTTTAGCTACACGACTGCCTTCTGGACTTGGGAAGACTGGGAACTCCAATTGGATTGGATGGCCCTGCGCGGCATAAATCTTCCATTGGCCTGGGTTGGATACGAGAAGATCCTCGTCGACGTTTTCCGCGAGGTAGGATTCGCAGACACGGATATTTCAGATTTCCTGTCTGGTCCGGCGTTCCAGGCTTGGAACCGATTTGGCAATCTCCAAGGTTCGTGGGGACCGGGACAGCTTCCCCTGAGCTGGATCAACAGCCAATTCGAGCTGAACAAAAAGATTGTCGCGAGAATGGTGGAGCTAGGCATGAAACCTGCAATGCCGTCCTTTACTGGCTTCGTGCCTCCGGCTATCTACACGCTCTATAAAAATGCTACCATAGTGAATGGCAGTGCCTATGGGTACGAGGGGCTGTTTCCCAGACGCAACACCAATGTCACCTTCCTCAGCCCGTCAAATCCTCTCTTCGGGAGGATGCAGAAATCGTTTATAGCGAAGCAAAAAGCAGCGTATGGAAACGTCAGCCACATCTATACACTGGACCAATACAACGAAAATGTCCCATTCTCGGGAGATCTTGACTACTTAAGAAACATCTCCTCCAATACCTACGCCTCTCTGCGGGCTGCAGATCCGCAAGCTGTGTGGATGCTGCAGGGGTGGGTATTCTACGCCGCAAGAGACTTCTGGTCAAATACCCGGGTAGAAACGTACCTATCCGGTGTCGAAGACGAGAACATGATCATTTTGGATCTGTTCAGCGAAAGCCAACCACAGTGGCAGCGAACAAACAACTACTTCGGCAAGCCTTGGATATGGTGCATGTTGCATGATTTCGGTGGGAGCATGAGTCTCTACGGACAAGTCGAGAACTCAACGGTCAACCCAATCCAAGCTTTGGCGAACGAGAGCAGCACTATGGTCGGTATGGGTCTCACCATGGAGGGCCAGGAGGGGAATGAAGTACTTTACGATCTCGTGCTGGATCAGGCCTGGTCTAGCAAGCCCATTGACACAACCACTTACTTTGAGGATTGGGTGACGAGTCGATATGGGCCGCAACTTACAGTCCCGCAAGGCTTGTATAGGGCTTGGGATATCATGAGACAGACTGTGTACAACAATACCAATCTTACAGCGGCGATATCAGTTCCCAAATCAATTCTGGAATTACAACCAAATACATCTGTGATGTTTGACATCTTGGGCCACAGTCCAGATGCCATGCTCTACGACCATAACCTCCTCTTATCCGCCTGGATGCACCTCTACAGCGCAGCAAACGATGACCAGTCGTTATGGCAAAACCCGGCATACATCTTTGACGTGACCGATATCACCCGTCAAGTACTTGCGAACGCCTTCAACCAGCTCTACCACGCATTCGTGACCGCGGCGAATGTGTCACGAAACAGCAGCACATCAAGAACTGCCGGCCAGAAAATGCTAGATCTTCTCGACGACCTCGACGCCGTTCTTCTGTCGAGTGGGCAGAGACACTTTAGCCTCTCGGACTGGATCGCATCCGCAAGAGCCTGGGCTTCACCTCCTCTGCTTGGAAACAACAGCGATACTGTCGAGCCAGGATCGCCAGCATTCGGAGCTAACATGTCCACGAGCCAAACTGCCGACTACTACGAATACCAAGCCCGCAACCAGATCACGATTTGGGGCCCAACTGGGCAGATTCCGGATTACGCTAGTAAGCAGTGGGCTGGTCTTGTGAGATCGTATTACAGGAAGCGGTGGGAGTTGTTTGTTGAGTATACGCTGAATAGTACCACGTCTCCTGAGGGCGTGAACGAGGGGCTTGCGGTGGCGTTGACGGAGTTCAGTCTGGGGTGGTGTCTAGAGAAGTGGGATGATGAGGCAGGTGATGGGAGTCTATCCGCTCCGTCTGATGGCTTGGCTGAGGTTGTTGCTGGTGTTGTGAAGAGATGGCCGTCGATCTTTTCTTAGTGCCACCGCAAACAAGGAGTACAGATGAAGCGGAATGTACTTCAAGAAGCTTCAACATCATGCCAGGGGCTGTACATCAATATGAAAGTTGCCATATTTTCATGGGGTCAACTATCGGAACTAGTTTAGCCAGTTGATTGGTGCAAGGCTCAGGTGCCAGCATGGTATCCAGCTGTGGTGAAAGGCTGAAGGCGCGGTGAAGGGACACTAGCAAGGCAGAGTGGTGTAGTGCCATGCTCGTATTCAGTCGCCAGTTTCCTTGCACTGCGTGGTGCATTTCGGGTGTGTAAGCTACAGACTATAGGAGTGGTTATTATCATATGAGTAGCTGATCACCAGGTTTTGCGTCAATAATTCGTCCGGCCTACAGCATTAACAGTTGGGGCAATCCGACAGGGGCAACCCGACAAAATATGCCATTCCGCATCCCATGAAACTTGTTCAAAGTTGTAAAGTTAGATGAACATGTCGTCCCATCATTTTGGGAAGGCTTCTCATAATGCCTAGTGACAATGGTCATTTCGTTTCAACCCAGTGTCGAAACATGTCAGTATCTACTCTATAGTCTAGACGCCATTGTTCAGGTCCCCCACTCGCCAAGACTACACAAACAGCTGGGGGACTGGGTACGATAGCCTATACCAACCTCATTTGTCACGGAACAGTGTATTCCGGAGGGAATACCCACCTGCGTGTTTTTGACATCAGCCGACCCCAGCGTGCCAAGCACTATAGTCACCCTCCAACTGCATCGCAAGTTATATCAATGCACATCATGACACGGGGGTTTTCAAGTCCAAACTCACATGTCATATTCGTTAAATATTTTTTCTAATTGTCTATGGTTTCTTGTGATCATCTATCTCTGTTGCATTTCTCGAGTCCTTCACATCGCGCTCCCCAGTCCATCGACTCGCCATGCTGCAGAGTGTTACCCGATTGATCGCCGCGGTGGCTGTTGTATCATTATTGCCCTTGTCACTGACCGATCCCGCTTCGGACTGCCCGAACTACGGCGATTTCTCCCAACAGCACCATGAACCGTTTTCCTCAGGAGCATGGCGTCTCAGTTCCCAACGCCCCGAGTCGCGCTGTCGAACTTTCAATTCGACCATCGTCGAGGACGAGATCAGACGAATGGAGAAAACCATCAACGACCCGGATCTGTTCCGGTTGTTTGAGAATACGTTCCCAAATACGCTCGATACGGCAATCAAATGGCGGGGCGTGGCAGCGAATAATTCTAACGAGGAGTTGACCTTTGTGATAACGTGAGAAACACGTAGGGTCTGAGATCGGTTAGGGCAGCCGTCACTAATGTTCTGTGATAGAGGAGATATAAACGCCATGTGGATACGCGACTCAGCAAACCAAATCGCGCCATACCGGTACCCAATTCTGCAAAACGCAGAGGACGATATTGCGTCCGTCTTCCGCGGCGTGATTAATCTGCAGGCTCGGTATTTGGTTATATCTCCTTATTGCAATTCTTTCCAGCCCCCGCCAGAGAGCGGTATCCAGCCAGAGTACAATGGCGGGCAATACAATGTCATTCCCGCGTACGAACAGAACGTGGTGTTTACCTGTAATTTCGAGTTGGACGACTTTGGCGCCTTCTTACAGATTTCTCATGATTACTACAACTCGACAGGAGATTTGGCGTTCTTTGGGAAGTTTCAGTGGATTTACGCTGTACAGTCCATCATGGGTGCGTCGCGAGCTATGCAGGAGCCGACTTACGATGATGATGGACGTTGGGTTAGGCCGGCTTATACCTTGTAAGTTGAGACTTTGGCGTCGAGAGGCTTGGGGTTTGGAGAGGGGGTTTCTGCCCCTGGAACACCATACTCTGGAACCATTGCGGAGTGAGAGTCACTAACGCAGGGACCGCAGTCAATCGCTAACCATGACTTCCTCCGGGACTCTATCAAACAACGGCATCGGCAACCCGGTGAATCGAACAGGTCTCGTGAGATCACCCTTTCGCCCCAGCGATGATTCTGCCACTTACGACTTCCTCATACCCGCCAACATGATGCTCTCACGGTATCTCGAATCTAACGCAAACATCATGGACCAACTTCCGAGCGCCCCGAAAGGTCTTGCAGACGAAATGCGCGACATGGCCGCCGAAATTCGTGCCGCGATCCAGAACTGGGGTATCGTCAGGGCACCCAACGGCAAGATGATCTACGCTTATGAGGTGGACGGCTACGGAGGGCAGAACCTCATGGACGATGCCAATGTGCCCTCGCTGCTATCGGCGCCGTTTCTGGGGTATAGCAACAGGGAGGATGAGGTGTACCAGAACACGAGGAAATTTGTGCTCAGTCGAGGTAATCCGTTTTGGTGCTCTGGGCCCGTAATTAACGCGGTGGGGTCCCCGCATATCAGACCTGGGGCGGCTTGGCCGATGGCGAGTATCATGAGGGTTATAACGAGTGATGATGATCAGGAGATTCTTTCGAATATTAAAGCGGTACTGATGAGTACGGATGGGCTGGGGTTGGTTCATGAGAGTGTGGATAGCTATGATGCTAGCACATGGACGAGGCAATGGTAAGTGAACCTCAGGGTTTGACAAGTCGTAAGTTGAGCTGACATTCCTAGGTTCACTTGGGCGAATGGGCTTTTTGCCCAGATGATTCTCGATCTGAATCAAAGGAAGCCGGCGCTTTTGAAAGAGAGCTTTCAGCCAACATTCGTAGATTGAGATGTGTGAAAACGTTGAGTCCACTTCCAACAACCACCAACCTTCCCCATGTTTCCAGGTTTGTGGTCAACACTGAAGGATAGGGGGTCCCAGCTGGGATACGCATTAGCTGCTGAGGATGAGTTTTTTCAAGGGAATAGCAAGCCCAAAAAGTCAGGAATTCGACACAACAATGCATCTGATTCTTGTCGAGAACAATAAATGTCCGCTTGATCATCACCCCCGAGTCTTCTCTAGGATTTTTGACTCATTAGCGAGTCACTGACATATCGGGTTGAGTGTTAACGGCCTGCATGCATGCTGGCGTCAGACAACTTCTTTATCTGGAGCGTCGCTTTACCTCAATGTCCAGGATCTCGCGAAAGCACAGCGCGTCCACGCGAATATCCTCGGCCCCAAAGTCCGGCTCCTAAAATCGATGCCAGAAGTCTGAGAAGTGTTCGTAAGGCGGCATCCGAGCTCCTTACCTTGCCGGGAAACAGACTGAACGTGCTCTTCAACAACTCGGGCGTCTTGGCCGTCCCGAACTTTTACACGGCCGACAGACTGGGGTCACATCTGGCAGTGCACTACTGAGGCCCCTTCCTTTTGTTCCAGCTTCTGAAAGACGCATTGCTCTCAAGCAGTTCCCCCGGTTTCCCCTTGCGCGTCCTCAACGTCAGCAGCAAAGCGCACCAAGTTGAGCGCCTTAATCTGAAGGACCTGCACATGACCCATACCAAACACTCCGTCTTCAACGATTACAGGCGCAGCAGACTCGCCCGAGTTTACATGGCAAGCGAGATTGAGCCACGGTACGGCGCCAAGGAAGAGGGAGGGGCGGAGAGCGGGTATGGGGAGTGGGCTCATGATAAGGGGGATGCGGGGAGGTTGTGGAGGGCTAGTTTTGAGGTTCCTGGGGTTGCCTTGGGATGAGGAATAGGGGTCGCTGGGTCTACATGGAAGCTTGGGCTAGGTTTAGATGAGCTTTGGCTATAGTCGAAAAGGAGGCAATGAGTTTGATTCACGGACTAAATCCACCTGATGGTCCATAGTGGCTTTCAAAGCAGCTGTCGCGGGCCCAGTTGACTACCTAGAGCATACTATCTACCTATTGCAAAATATACAAAAATTACAAAAATCAAGATTCTATAGTGTCTGCACCTCCTTAATACTTCCTGACATATTATTTCCCCACTTTCATCTATTTCTGCAGCATTACTGGTTGGTTCGCTTCCATGAAACCCAACAGAGTATTACTGACCCCACCACCACTAGTTCTGAGGCTCTTTTTGCTTTTGAAGACTTTGCTGTTGCTTCTAAGGCCACTGCTACTGACTATTTTGTTTCGTCAACTCTTCCGCCGCGGCAAACCCGGTCTTCTAAGTCAGCGCCATTGCTCGAACGTCGTGCTGTAGCATAGGTACCCCATGTGCGCCGGCCATAGGTAGCTTTACAGGCAGCATTGAAAGTCCTCTGTTCATCCCAGCCACCAATGGTGCCTGACCCACTGGGCAGGGTGTTGTCCAGGTCCACCATTGACAGCGGCCATCCTGTGTTTATAGTTTCGAAATCCCGCAGAGCCTTTCATTATTGGCACAATTTAATAAACCAGCCAATGTTAGGATCAAGGGCAGGATGTAAAATGACAGAGGGGAATAACTTCTGCAGTCTGGATGTTTCTTCCTTTTGTGGCGAGACAGAATTCAAAAGGGGCCCGTGTTTGTATAGAAAAGGGACGCTATTCATTATTAGGAGAACTAGTTATTGGTGTTGACAAAATGGCAAATCTTCGAAGTCGAGTTCATCAGAGCACGATGGCAGATTCAGATCTAGTATGATTTATCAAAGTGGGTGCTTAAAGACTTCCGGTGCGACTGCATGACGTCTCAACCAGTGTGATACGGCTTAGATTGCACGCCATAGCAAAAAACTCCAAATTCATCTTAGGAATATTTAGGAACACCTCGAGGTGGAGATACGCATAACCCCGACCCTGTTTTTCTTTTATTTCATGAAGTAACGGTTAGTCTTTATGTCATTTTCAATGTTATTACGCATGTGGTCTTCCACGGCCAAGAGCTTCTACATACTGAAACCCATCAAGGACAGGCCTGGATATCGACTCTTTCTGCGACAAGCACTCACGAGGCGTTTGCAGCCTCAGCTCAAAAAGAATGTGTTCCAGATTCTTAGGACACCAAATATACACAGATATCACTACTGAAAGTGACTGGATGTAATATGATTTAGATTATATATTATGTGGTATAGTGTTACAGTATTTATACAGTAGCTCTCACTCAAATTAACCCCTCAGCCATAGCCTGCTGTATCCAATCGCACCTTGGGTTCGCCAAGTCATCGACTCCCCTAACCACACCCCCATACGTAAAATCCAGCACGGCCGCTTCGCTTCCATACTCCGGGAAGTCCACCAGCCCCTCTGCTTGTGGTTTCCCCGTCTGCACAAAAGCCACAATATAATCCTGCAACGCATGCGCCAACGTCTCATTTACAGGGAGCCCATCATCAGCCGTGGTCGTATCGCCATTGAAGAAAATATACGGCAGGTCGGCGGCGTGGTAGCCCGGCGGGTACGAGAAGACGTAGTTGTAGGTCTTGTTGGCGAAGGCCGTGGCAAGGTAGTTTGTGCTGCAGGCGAAGTTAATCTCGGAGGCTATGGTGGCTGCACGGGCGAACTCGGTCGTCCAGGGATAGGTGCCGTCGAGGACGTCAGGGTAGACGGTTTGGAGTATGTAGGCGATGGTTTCGGGGGTGGCTTGGGGCAGAGATGAGGTGAGGTAGGCTTGGATGTTGGCCGCTGTGGTCAAGCTGCTGGGGATGAAGGGAATGGATTCGTTGGACATGTGGCTTGCCATTACCTGAGTGGTGTTAGTGTTTGAAAGGGATAACAGCATGGTACAGGGAGGACTTACATTGACTGAGTGGTCGAATTTACCCTCGAGCAGCAGCACTTGTGGCGTCTTGGGGACATAAGTTCCGTCGGTGACGATACCGTAGTTGAAGGTACCTTGCATCGCCTGAATGACGACCCGTTGGTTGATAGCCTGCAGTGTCGCCAAGTCCAGAGACTTCAGTTGTTCAACCGAGGAGATCGTCATTTCCGTCACGTTGGAAGCCACGTCCAAAGTCAAGTCGTATGTCTTCGTTGTGTTGATGTTGAACTGGAAAGCCGGCGACTGAGAGATAGCCCTTTGGAACGGGGCGGAGACAGCGCCTCCATATCCTGTAATGTGATGAAGAATGCTTGAAGCGCCGGCACTCTCGCCCATGACTGTCAACTTGTTCGGGTCTCCGCCGAATCGGCTGATGTACTTCTGGACCCATTCCATCGCCATTCTGTGATGCGTTAGTATTGACACGTACTTTATCAAACCACAAAATTGATTGCGTCCAAGGACTTGGACTCACCGTTGATCGTAGAGCCCTAGGTTCGGCGTGACGTCGTCGCCCGCTAGCCAACCAAACATGCCCAGGCGATAGTTGATGGAGACAAATATGACTTCGCTCTCATTACTGAGCTGAGACCGAGCGATGAGGCCGGCTGGGCTTCCACTTGAAATTTTCGATCCACTTGTGAAGCCACCACCATGGATCCAGAGCAAAACGGGCGCTTTATTCGGTCAGCATCCGTACTGGAGGACTGGAACTTCGATCGAACTCACTTTCTGCCACCGATTTGTTAAAAACGGCTGCCGGTACATAGACATCCAAGACAAGACAGCTTTCAGTCTGTCCGGGCTGGCTGGCAAGAATAGCCTCGATAGTGGCTTCGTCAACGCCATAGGCTTGAGCTTGCAGTGCTAGGATCCACGCAGGGTATGCCTGCATGCACATAGTTGTCGTCGAGCCATTGTTGACGGTACCGTTGGTCTTCTCTGACAGAGCGACGGGTTTCTGAAACCGCAGGTCTCCAACTGGCTGTTGCGCGTAGGGTACGCTGCTGAACAGGTAGTAGTCCCCGGTGGTCTGTTGAGAACAGTCAGTATCGTAACTGATGCACTCCGTAAGATAAACACTGGAATCTTATACATTGACGGTAGCCCCATGAATTTCGTATCCGAGGTCGACCGTCGGGGCAACTTGCGCGAGCGCAACAGACACCAGCGAAGTCAAACCAAAGGACAGTATGTTCTTCATTTTTGACTTGTGTTTGGCAAGCTAACGAACGAACCAAGAACCACGGCTACTAAACAAAGGAGAAAATTCAGCCATCATGGCCAAGATACAAAATCCTTATTAACCCCGGACGACACGATAGACGCGTCCAGATTTCTTTCCACCTTCCGATTTACGAGTATTCTCACCGTCATAATATTGACAAGGGCAAGCATTCAATGTGAAAACGATACCCAATGCAGAATTCTCCGCCGGTGGAGCTGTCCAATAAGCGGCGGTGCCAGTACACATGTTGCCGGTGGAAGCGGAGCCAGATTAGCATGACGAGGCCTTGTTATCATGGCAACCGCATTGCTCTCAAGTCTTCATGACAACTCATTTTGCGTCTTGTAAGATTTACGTGATGGCTCATCCCATCCTCGGAACGGTGAGACCCGAGTCAGCGGTTCGAATGACGTTCATCTATATTGGGGCTTCGTATATTTTCCAGATCTTGGAGCATTGAGGAAAAGGCATCATGACTCGCTTCTAAACTCGTCTACAAATTTCGACTCAGCCGCTCAGGTATATAAAACAGGCTTGGCTGCTTGTTGCCGAATACGCTTCACATTGGAGTTAGTTAGTTGATCCACTAGGGAGATACCCGGCTTCCGCGATAGACAAGCTTTTACTCCAATCGTAATCTGTAGGCCGCAGGTCATAGAGCCGGATTGTAGATGCACAAGATAACGACTGTTGCTCAAGGTCGTGTTCGGTGCCCGCGGTGCCCAGGAGGCTAGCTCAAAGTTGGCAATCTCTCCATGACTAATTTCCTGTGCCAGGCACTGTTGCTTGCTGTGTCGAAGCAATGAACAGTGGTAGAACTGATTTGGTATCAGGGGGCCCAGCCCGGCTTGGCTTACATTAATCCTGATGACCCACTCGTGATATTCGGAAATAACCGAGGGTTCGGATTTGGGATCATCGCTGATCGGTGCGACGGTTCATTTCTTAAGAAAAGCAAGTCTAATGGGCGTCCTCGCTTTACGGCAGCGCGGTCGCGAATTCGCCAACCCTTAAAGCGATACTGAAGAAATGCCTCCAGACATGATCACCCTAGTGTCGGTGTAGCTCAGCCCATCAGCCAAACGCCGAGCCTCGCGGCATGGGAAGACGACAGTAACGCGTTGAATGCGACTCGTAGTATTTCTATGTCCAAATATCTAATAAACCGGCCCGCACCTGCCCGTTGACCGCATCAACCAGCGCGTGGCCAGGAGTCATTCGGGTCTGCTTTCCCGTCATCCACATTGTCACCTACGATGACCTCCTTCTCTCCGGGATCCCTGAAGAGGGTTTCTTGAGCTTTGGCGAATATTAGCATCGTCTGAGAACCATGAATAGTATGGATTGGACTCACCGCTCCAGAGCTCCGAGTACAAGCCTCCACGATCAATCAGGTCCTTATGCGAACCCATCTCCGCCACACTACCTTCCTTCAGCACGATGATTAATTCCGCGTCGCAGATTGTGCGTAGTCTGTGCGCAACGAAGACACTCGTTCTTGCCTTCTCCCGGAGGATACTGTTGATGTTCTGCATGAGGGCCTGCTCGGTATGCGTGTCCAGCGCGCTCGTGGCCTCGTCAAAGAACAGCAGCGGCGGATCCTTCAGCAACAGTCGTGACACGGCAAGCCGTTGCTTCTCGCCGCCGCTGATCATCATCCCTCGCTCTCCGACCTTGGTTTCGTACCCAGCAGGCCAGCTCGAAATGATGTGGTGAACGCGGGCGCGCTTCGCTGCGGCGATGACCTTAGATTCCGGTGCTGCTAAATCGCCATACCTGATGTTGTGTCCTACCGTGTCGTTGAACAAGGGGGTGTCCTGTGGCACGACACCAATGGATCTTCGCAATGAATCCAGCGTCACGTCTCTGACGTCTTGGTCATCTATGAGAATCCGACCGCTGTCCGCGTCGTAGTACCGGAAGAGAAGTCTCAAGAGCGTCGACTTTCCGCATCCACTGGGCCCGACTACTGCTACTTTCTTACCGGCGGGAATTGTGACGGTGAGGTCACGCAGAATTGGTCGATCGGAGTGGTAGCCGAAATTGACATTCTCAAACTTGATCTCGCCACCTTTGACCAGTTGCAATGGCTTGGCATCGGCAGGCTCTTTGATGGACACGTTCACCTTCTGGAGGCTGAAAAGCGTTTCCATGTCTAGCAGGGACTGTCGCAGCTCGCGGTAAACAGAGCCTAAGAAGTTCAACGGCACCGAAAGTTGGAAGACCAGCTGGTTCACCATAACAAGGTCCCCCACCGTCAACGAGCCAGCTGCGACCCCATTGGCGGCAAGGTACATCATGGCCGTGAGCGCACTGGAGAAGATGATGTTCTGTCCACTGTTTAGAAGAGCCAGAGATGTAGCAACTTTGATCGAGCTCTTCTCGTAGTCGAGGAGAGCGTTGTTGTACCGCGCGACCTCGAATTTCTCGTTGTTGAAGTACTTCACAGCTTCGTAGTTGATGAGCGATTCCACTGCCACGGTCGATGCCTTGTTGTCTGCCGCGTTTGCCTGTCTGCGAAACTTTGTCCTCCAAGCTGTGGTCCATATGGTGAAAGCCGTATACGCGGTCATGGTGATGGCGGTGATGGCGGCAAACTGTCCCCCGTACTGGTAAGTCAGAATGCCGCAAACCATGGTGATTTCGAGGGCCGTCGGAAGTATATGAAACACCATGCTAGTCAGCAGGAAACTGATACCCTTCGTTCCTCGGTCGATGGCGCGCGTGAGACCTCCAGTCTGCTTGCTGAGATGGAAGTCCAGATCCAGGCGCAGCAAATGATCAAACACGTTGCAAGCGACCCTTCGGATCGCCTTCTGGGCCACTGATGCGAAAATAGCGTTGCGCAACTCCTGGAAAACAGTCGCGCCTATCCTTGTCGCACCATAGGCCAATATCATGCTCCCGGCGATCATGGCGACGTTGCCACCCGTAGCTCCGACATCGATATTCATCGAGTCGACAATGCTCTTGAAGTAGAATGGCACTTGTACGTTCAACACCTTGGCTCCGACTAGAAGGACCACAGCCAAACCCACGCGCATCTTGGTCGAGAAGCTGTCTTTCGGCCAGAGATATCGCGACATTTCCTTCATAATGGCCCAGTCCGCTTTCCGTTGCTCTTGCGCGGTCTTTTCTATTGCAGCGAGCGGGTTATCCGACTTCTGTGCCCCTGTCGCCTTCTTCGCGCTATCGTCACGCGCCGTGGAGGCATTTTTGGGCGGTTCGGTCTTCGAGCTATAGTGACCGAAGAGGCGTTGAAAGTTCGTGGAGAGAGGAGTAGGATGTTTTCGGATGGACAAGTGTAGCCCAAGTCGGGGCTTGGCCAAGCCAATGCATGTCGCATGGTGGACAGGAGTCCTCGTCAGGCCCCTCAGAATCATTGCGTCGGCTTTGGTTCACGAGCAGTCATGGTGGACTGCCGATTTCGATGCAGATGTTCTGGAAACGGCGAAGAACCGAGAGCGCTGGGGCTAGGGCGCCAGAGAGTATTCCAATTGTGAGAATTCAAGTCAGGTTTGGATGCTCCACCTTGCGTTCGAAGGTTTTGTTAATGGTGCAGTAATGCGCAAAGGCTTGCGCCTTTAAGCCGCAAGAATTGGTTGGAGCTTATGGAGGGGTCTGATGTCAGAATGGCTACAGATTTCGCGATGATGGAGTTTTGGAGCTTGGATCGCGCAGCTGCCAGAGCTCTCACTCCGTCACCCCACTTCCATCCTACAGTGAACCTCGCAAGCCGACATTACCACTGTTTCTACAACAACATAATGTTAATTGCTGATACGTCCGTGTCTGACTCTACTTAAGAATGGCAATTAAACCGCTTCGTCCAAGGTCCCTTTCTATCGGCGGCCATCAACCGTCCATCTGGAAGCTGGAACACGGTCATCGGTAACAGCTCAATTCTCGAGGAATAGCCAGGGCCGCTTCGAACCAGTCTGCCCATATGTTTCACCAGGGACAACCATGGGAATCGGAATGCTGCCCAAGAACACAGACATTCCAACGCTGGAATCACCCTTTCCCGTTGCTGTCTGTCCGCCATCAGCCGTGGGGATGATGACACCGCATTCCCAATTCCGACACGTAAGCTTTGGCTTGCCAGTCTGTCTGTCTCTGGTCAAGCGACCCCTAAGATTCGGCATATTAGCATTTGAATGGAAGCAATGCAGATAGTCACGTATGGGCTTGCTTCGCGATGAATAATATCGTACGTACCAAGCACTCTCGGAAAGATTCGCACTTCCAACGTACCCCCAGGCGGGTGGCCCCTTACCAGCTTGACGGAGTCGCACAAGCATGATCTTGTTGTGCATCAACAAACCATCTCTTACACTTTTACAGTCGTGGACCAACTCTCGCGGGAATGTTGCAGCGTCCCACCACTTCGACTGAGCGCAGATGGTGCCCGCAGACTAAGATCGTCAGTAAGACCGTGAAGAGGCAAGGCACTTCCGAAATGACTGACCTGTGTGCCACCACGGCTCTTGGCCACAGTGTCCTGAGAGGGGAAATACAACCGAAGACGGTCCCGGTATCCTGCCCATATCGTCGAGGCAGACGGCTTTTCGGCTTTTCCTTTGCCAGTCTTCGTGGTTCGCTCGCCATATTCTTTCATGCCATCATCGCCTAGGATTCAAAGTCAGCAGATAGACTCGCACTCGCGTGTTTACTGACGTACCTTTTGCAGCGTAGTAGATAGCCGCCACCAGGTCTTTGTTGACCGAACCAAGTGACGACGTGACCAAATCGATCTCTACATCCTCTTGGGTGCCGAGTCCTAGGGCAGTCACCGCACGACCAAGTCCGCAATAGCCTGTTTCCCTGTTAGTGCAGAATCTTACAACAGGCGGGATGCCAGCGTACCTGTGCGTTTCCAGCTGTCGCCAGTGTGGGTCTTGCCACTACCTTCGTGTCAGCAACGTGCACACGCCAATTAAGCATGAGCTACTTACATGCTATGAACGAAAGAATAACGGCTCGTCTCCGAAAAATCGTAATTCTTGAGACTGTTAACCAGACCCTCCTGTAAGCCTTGGGCTTCCAGGAAATACAGCAGGTCGTCGCCGAACATGGTAAGTTGGTTTTCTTCTCGCGCTTTCGGGTCCTCGATTCGTGGCAGGTCAATAATGAAGACAATCTGCAACCAGTAAGTCAACGTCACGGTAGCGTCAGCGCGGTATGAAGATTGTCAGGACAAACGTTTTCCATGACACCAGTTTCGCCCCAGTCATAAGACACAAGGTTGCCGCTGGGCACGACGAGTCGTAGATATTTGGGGTACTTCAGAATCTGTAGTTTGGAGTGCATATTGCCGTACGGCAACATTGGCGGAAAGCAGAATCTGATAGCAGAGCCCTTGGGGACATTTTCCGTCATCTCATCTTGCTGCCACGGAATGTCAGCTAGATATCATGGCGGTGGGGCGAGCGAAGACCGTACCTGTTGCTTACTAGAGGCAAAGGCGATGCAGACGATCTTCGTCTTCTTGATGTCAATCTTGGAAAGCATCCACTCCTCGTCCCACTGGAAGGAGCTGATGACGGCGAGTTCCAATTCGTTCTTCTGCAAGACTTCTTCGATTTTGATGTCGTCGCCTGTTCGGGGGTAGCCGTACGCCCAGGTCTTCTTCACCACCCCCCTGGGGAAAGGGAGGCCTTGTGAATTTGGGTTGGCCAAGGTCGGGTTTGCTTTGCTGGTCATGCCCAATCTCTCAATGGTTGGCAATGGCCCGGTTTTGAGCCTTTGTCTGTCACCCTGGGTGTCCTGCTCGGAATCAGGTGCTTTACGCTTGCCTTGTCTGGCCAGGCGCTCTTCTTCCATCTTTTTCCGGTCAAGAGCGGCAAGACCGCCCATCGCCGGCGTTGTAATCTGCTCCGGGAAAACCTGTTTGGCTGGTGCATTGCTTTGGCTCGCCTTCTGCAGCTTTGGTTGGTGATAGACAGGCGCTTTGTCCAAATCGTCAGAATCGTCGTCGGAGCTCAGCTCAATGGGTTTGTCCTGTTCTGCATCCTGCAGTGAAAGAGCGATTGCGTAGCGAAGAGCGGCGTCCTCATCGCCATCAAATGGATCTGAGCCTTCCATAGTCGCCGAGATGTTGTATTATGACGATGCAAAGCCTTGGGATGAAGTATGATGAGGGAGTGACGCGGGGCAAGATGCGACCGTGCAAGCCCACGGTACGGCACTGACGCGAGAACACGTGAATAATTCGGCGGCAGTGTCAACCCAAGTAACTTCATTCGCTTTTCGTTACGCACAGATTCAAGGCTGATTGAAGGCTGCCTTCCGCGGTAAAGGGCTGTAAATTAGGTTGCCTGCATGATTTCGATCAGACTTCACGACCACGTACCCCAATCTGGACCCTAACCATAACCTAAACCCTGGGTCCCCCAAGATACAATCCCTCAGACCTCGAAAAGCGGAAATACTGGACTTAAGAAATGATAATCTGAGTATCTGAACACCTCTGCATTTTGCGACTCCCATTCTGCGGATGCATTGTTATGCGCCTAGTTGATCGGAGTACCGAGAGATTATTGGAGAGGTAAGTAGGTGTCTCATTGCTTTAGCAATGCCATTCAATCTCACTCGCAGCCCTGTTGCATGATGAGTAAGGTTTCTTCATTGCAGGATAACCACTAAGTTGAAGGCACAAGGCATCGCTATAAAAGTGATATAAACACTCCTATGCCGTGGAATATCCATAATATCAATTTAATTTACGCACATTTGACTTCATTTCACCTTGTGAGTCTATCAGATCTTTTTCCGAGTGATCATCAGGTTTGCAGTGCGGTCAATTGATTCCCTGAGGTATCGGGGTCGCTAAGCAGGTGAAGAAAGCCATCTAGGACTTGGCATTGATCAACATCGAGGTGCCAGCTTCTTCTTGGACGGATTTCAAAGGCCCAGGCAATCCATCCAGTTGCTGTCCTCCTCCTCCTTCAGAACCTCATTGAGCCATCCTTCCTCTCGCAAACGGCCCAGAACCAAGGCTTCGGTGGGACACTCGTCATCCTAGCGATAGCCGAGCTTGGATCCCTGCAGGACATCCGGCCCATGGCTTGTTCACGTGAGTGAAGATAAACGCCGCACGGGGTCCGAGACTATCGAGCCACTCGCCGGCATGGATGGTCTCTGATTGGTCGTCAGGAGGGAAGAAACAGGCAATGAGTGCCGATTTTGGCGTTCCAGAGTACGACTAACCATCCATGGTCATTTCCGGCGGCGTCTCTGGCGCCCAGGTCTCAAGGCCAATATTCTTTCTAGATCTGGGTCTGATCCTGAAAAGCCGTTGTGTGGTATCCGTCAAGTGCACGATTGGGTTGCACTCGTCATCTCGGTGAAGTCCACCATCTTGACTGCGGACGATGTAGCCATTTCCTAACAAGGTGCCCAGGAAATCTCGAGGAGCCCTGAGTCAAGTTAGTAATGAGGCATCTTGACGGATCGTGGCACCCCTATACTCTCTCGTTGATGGGTGCCTTGGTAGCTGCGACAGCCGTGTCAACATTTTGTCCACTGGCGGCCACGTTGCCTGCGGGAGTCTCGCTACCTTGAGAAGTGCGATCAACAGGAATGCTTTTAATGGTCAGAGGTTACCTTCAACGTTCATTAAAACCAAATCAATTAGGGATTCGAGATAGCCATGTAGCGCGAAACCACTTTACCACGTCCTTGACTTTTGTGTTTGGTTTGACGAAAGTCTGTACCAGAGATGCTGGGACGAAATTAGCTGTCCATTTGATATCAATACGATGGAACCAATGTTAAGTAAAGATATATTCATATGGTGGCTTTACTACAACCTTGACCGGCGTCGGTCGCTTTAGGAGCGCCAGGTGATATGAGAACCCCAAATCTTGGCTAGCCAGAACTGCAGATCGTATGGCAAGCAATCTATATTCCTTCGACCTTTGAAAACACTTAAGCCTTAAGAGTAATGACTTGGAGAGAGGCAATGATGAAGTTGGCCAGGGTTTTGTCATTTCAAAACAGCCAACACAGTAAGTCTGGGAGTGCACTAGTATTTATGATATCCTAGTCCACTAAAAAGGCATAGTTGCCAGTATAACCGGTTCGTTCCATGTGGATGCACCACTTGTTATGCTTACGTCCTCTCCTGTACTGTGTCCGCCACTTCAGCATCTTCCACTGTATATTGAAGACTCTAAACTGTTATGATGGTGGCGAATTTTAATGTTGAATTGTGAATTGTGCAAACATTTCCTAGCGTCCACTCTGAAGGTCACGGTCCATAATCCGGATTTATATACGAAGTGGACAAATCAGGAGCTCCTTGTTATTTGGGGTGAGTTTTTTACTAAATAGGCTATACGTTTAGTCCGCCTAGTATTGTCCCGCCAATCCACCTACCTTATTAACTCCATCCACCTTTCAATGATCCAGAAAAGGCAGAACAATAGGGTTGTCGTCATTGTAAAAGGTGGCGGAGCAGACACCACTGCCTCCGCAGACATAGAGATACCCATCTGGATAGTTATCCCGAGTAACCGTTTCCGTCTCCCCCTCATGCGTCGCTTCCTCTCCGGAAGCATCCTCGTAGGCATGTGTTATATGCACGCTGAAATTGCCGATCGACTGATACGTTGGAAAATAGAATCGGAAACTCGGATCATCGCAGGGCTCCGGGTGCGTGGCATTGGGATACGGAATTTCCGGCTCTGGGTCATCTGTTGACGAGGAACCGACGCAGGGGCCAAATTTGGCATTGCACTGTGCGCTGGTATTGGTGCTAGCATCGGTTGCATTGACTGTGCCAATGTTAGTTTCTTGACTTTCGAACGGCCACTGTGAGAAGGAGAAAGTGTAGACGTACTGCGGACGGTACAATAGGTGCTTTGCCCGGGGCGGCCGCTGGGGTGGATGACGTTTATTAGTGGGATGTGGAATTCTTGAGGTTCAGATGCTTGGGAAACTAGGGCGGCGACGGCCAGCCCAGACGTGATGAGTAACGTGGTGAGTAACATCGTAATGTTCAGAAGACTTTAGCGTGTCCGTTTTCTTTCACAACCTAAATGTCGAGAAAGCCTATCCAACAGGAATTTGACTGTAGGTGGGCAATGAGAGGGTACTTATTGTAGTTTACAGGACAAAGCCTCTTCACGACGTCGAGGCTAGTATTGTGATTCACATAGCATACAACATTGAATTGAACGAAAGTCTGTTGGCTGCGCGTCGGCCTCCCTTACCGGCTAAATCCTTACCTGCAGATACGAGAGCGCTTGTTAGGAGTTAGTGGAGCTCTTGTTCTTTAAATGGATACTCGGAACTGAGGTTTGCAGAATACTACGCGGCTGAATCTTCAAGCTGTGAAGGCTCTGTATTACCTACTGTGTGCAATACAGAATGTATTGGTGGTGATGAAGATGATGATTTGGACTAAGTGAATCTGCAGCTACGGAAGGGGTATCTATAGGCAGTTAGCCCCAGCGTTACACTCAGCACAGGCGGCGTGCCTGGGCTAACGCTATACTTACTATGAGGCTGCACGTTGTACGTAACTCAAATACAGAAGAGGAAAGGAGTATCTGAGAAGTATCTTGCACAGAAAAGGGAGCGAAATCTGTAATTGATGATGCGACATCCATCTAGCTAGCAGACAGGCGCTTATTTGATTTCATGACGCCATTTCATATGTTGTGTTATGGATGCTCGGAATTGGCCCTTCTGCACCAAGTAAGCACGATTACCCAATCCCATGACATGTTGCAGTGCTTGGCGGAAAGCTGGAATCGGTGCTGCAGTGAGGCGGTGGGAAGATCTGCGACCTACGCATCGTATTAACGATTTTAATCTAATTCCGATGTGTTGTGATGAACTATTTCTGTCTGTACGAGATATGTGCGTAACGGATCCTTCTGTCAAGCCTCTTTTCTTGGCACAAACAGTACCTTCAAGAGGCATTAGCCCAATAACTGGTACAACTACAAGTATTGATCCAGACATGAAACAGAGCAACTGCCTCTTGTACGTGTCGACCAAGTAGCCACATTACTCATTTCAACAGTGCTTAGTCGAGGACTTGGCTCCAATTGGGGATCTGACGTAATGGAGA
Source organism: Pseudomassariella vexata (assembly GCF_002105095.1). NCBI lineage: Eukaryota > Fungi > Ascomycota > Sordariomycetes > Amphisphaeriales > Pseudomassariaceae > Pseudomassariella > Pseudomassariella vexata. The sequence continues at coordinate 720,821 of NW_024467959.1, read as the reverse complement.
CCGGGACCAAGATTTGGGCGGAAAGGCTTACAAGCAGCTATGCTTGAGTGGGTATAGGATCGGACAACGCTGTCAATAAATGTAAATTTTCTCTTCTTACCAACCGCAGATCAAATGCTACACACTAGAAGCAGAAAGAGACAACTACGTTACACAAGCACTGTTCATAAGTAACTTTGGACATGATGCAATACGCGTTCTGTAGTACCAGCTCTAGTACCTCTCAAAGCTCTGCTGTGACCCGTTCCCCGAGCCGCTATAGCTCGGCCCCGGATACAGCCCTGACGCGGACCCATCTCCAGCATCGCCATATCCGGGACCCCCTCCTCCTCTCGGGAAACCAGGGTTTGCGTACTGATCCTGGCCAGTCGCGGTGCCGTAATTCATCCCTGCATTGGGCGACCTGGCCCTCTGCGATGGTGCCGTATCCGGTCCATACATGTGCGATGCCATCATCCCCGGCCGTCCCATTCCTGTTCCCCCGGGCTGATGATGCTGGCCGCCGCCCATATGTGGCGGCGGCGGCGGTCGATGACCAGAATACGGCACACTACTGTACGAATACTCCGACTTATGCTGCATCCTAGCCAGCTGGGCCAGGGGCTGGCTGTCATTCACGCGATGGCCGAACTCAAAGGCGAGCTCGGCGTCGGTTCGGCCGTGCGTCTCCTTCATGTAGTTGTCGAACTCGGTGGTGGCATCTGCTACTTTGCGGAACTGGCTCTCTCCTAGCTGGGGGTGAGACGGGCCGGGATCGGGCTGGGAGGATGGACGGTTGTTGTGGTTATTATCTTTATTGCGCATATCGTAGTAGGAGAGCGAGGAGGCGATCTGGAAGGCGTTGCGGATTTGGCGGCCATTCCACCACCCTTGGGTAATTGGGGTTAGTATTTACCCTTGAATGGGGACTAGGAGATGACATCTGACTTCTAGAAAGTCCATCTTCAAAAGCAGAAACCCCTAATGCATTCTTATTTGGCAGTTTCTACTCCTGAAGCAGACTGGCAAGGGACGAAATGACAGAAGCTAGGATTTCATACAGTTGCGCCGGACGTTGAGAGAGTTATCAAACTGGTCTTGGGCGAAGCGGATGATCTCATCCTTGCGAATGTCTAGTGGCAGTTCTCCAGAAGCGGCACTGCGTTGTGCGTCTATTTGTCGTAGGCGTTCGATGTTCATGTCGAATATGTCCATGGTTTGCTGCCAGCTCAGGGGCGGATAGTAGAGACTGAGATGGATGCGGGACTTGAAGGCTTCGTCCAAGGCGCCAACTCGGTTGGTGGTGAGAAATAGAATACTTCATGAGCAGCGTTAGTCATTGTTCCTGTGGATGCGTGAAAGGACTGGGATCTAAAATGGTCCTGAGGATGATATTTCTAGAGCCAAACTTCAAGACCAACTTAGTAGAGAGAGAGAGAGTCGTTCGACTTGAGGGACTCTGAGAACACAACTGGCATTATCTGAGGAGTATTTACCCATTGTAGTATTCGAGTGTTCTGAGAAACACTGGCACACGTGTTAGTAAAGCCGAAAAGAGGCTGTATTTGAGAGTACCTCATCAGGGGTATACAATATGACCAACCTGAAACAAGTGCGTTTCTCTGGAGATCTGTCTTGGTCCGTTGGGACAGAAAGACGTCTGCTTCGTCCAGGAGTAAGACGCAGTCCCATATATGTGCCCGACGAAAGATCTCCGTGAGAGACTCCTCGACCTTGTCGGGAGCGAACCCCAAGTCCCCACAAGTAATGATGAAAAGAGCTTTGTTGTTGGCCTGAGCCACAGCTTCGGCCGTGGCCGTTTTTCCCACGCCCGGAACCCCATGTAACAGGATGACCAGCCCTCGAGCCTTGCCATGAACAATGTCCTGGTTGATGAGCTGCATGCCTGGCAGTCTCTCGATGTCCTTTTTGACGAAATGCGTAGCAACGAGCGACTTTAACATTTCTTTATGAGAATGCTTAATCTTGAGGTCCTCAAACCCGTTGACGTGGTAGGGCAATTCTGTGCTAATACGGCTGATGTCAAGATTAGCGAACTTGCGGTCGCGGAGTACATAACCGAACATGCGCCGAGGCAGGAGAAGAATGTCGCGCTCGCTGATAATATGCAGTTCCTTGGTAGATGCGCTGGGATGTCGCTGGCGGAATGCCGTGAGGAATTCATCATGATTGATGTACTCATTCTTGCGTATGACGTCTACGCCTTCTTCGATCTGCACGAGGTCCCAGCTTCCCTGAGAGCCAGCGGCAGGGAAGCCGGTGACGCTGTGCATGCTCGGACCAGTCTGGAACTGAAATCGGTCGCGTGAGGTCTTGAAGTAGCTGCTGCTCACGAATCGTTTCGTGGGCCATGAAAAAGGAACCGAAGCAAACCATTCCCATCCCCCGCCAGGCATCCCGGGGGCTCTAGGTGCGGTGCTCATCTTCTTGGATTGTATGGCCTCCTTGGCATCGACAATGACCTCGCTGTCGATATGCATTGGATGCTGGCCGCCGCGGAAAGGCCAACCACTGTAGTACAGCCTTTTGGTCCTAGTGCACTCTTGGAATTTGCGGCCTTGCTCTGCCAGAGCATCTACGGTCTTCTGTCGCTCTTCGTCGAAGATCAAGGGGAACACCGGAAGGGAGCGAATGTCGCGCTTGCCGCGGAACTGGGATATCTTGAAAATCTGTTTCTGTGGGCCGTAGAGGTCGCCATCGAAGTCGATCGAGTAACAGTAGATTTTGCATGCTCTCTGCTGATACTGACTTGAGTCTAAATCGTAAAGGACCTCATCCTCCGAGATTGGTCCACCGGATGAAGAAGAACTACTCGAGACGTCGGAATCGGAGCTCATCGAGCGACTGCTGTGAGACTTGCTGCTTCGAGAGTCGGAGCCACGGCGACCCTTACGGCGAGTCCTTCGTCGTTTGGATGCTTGATTGTCGAGGCTTCTGTAGTCGAGTGAGGGGCAGTCCACTCTGTAGACCCTCCATAGTGAGTGTAGCCGGTCCGTCAACGAGATGATGGAGTAGCCCCCCTGCACAGGTTTGCAGACTTCTTCGCCCAGTCGGAAGAGATACCACAAATCTTCCCAGCGAGCCTGAGATTTGGAGTCGGGGCCCTTATAGAACTGTTCATGTAGTGGTATGATTTCCGAGTCCACAAACTGTATGTATGATCTCAAGTGGATCAGTGCCTCACGACTATCGATCAGAGACTCTTCTCTGTGCTGTCGGGCTACCTCCCTTTCTGCCTCGCTCTCCGAATTCTCGGACTCAAATGTTGATACACGTTTGATGAACCTGTCTTCCTTGTCTCTCTTATCAGGGTCAAGTTTTTTGTCGGATTGTGTGGTAGTCCCTGATTTCTCTGTGCTCTTCGCCGCGTTTTCGGCTGTGTCAGCTTTCTCATCTGCCCATTTGGCTTCCAGCTCGACGAGCTTCATCCTCATCCGTGGATGAAAGTGAATGAATATCTTGAAAGGCCGCATGAATGTACGCGGCTCGAGCTCTTCACTCCACTCCAATCCTGCGGCGTTGCTCAAAAGAGCGAGCATGTATGGAGACCGAATCCTCACACGCTGAATCCACCGCTCATCGGTAGCCGGGCCATCTTTCTCTTTGTTTGAGACGTTCTTGAAGGTTCGGGGTAGGGCCCGTCCGGATATTCTTCTCCGCTGCTCATCTCGCATTTCCTTGTGGACATCAGCTCCTGCCATGAGCACCTCAATGGTATAGTAATTCTCTTCTTCATTGTGGCGATTCTTGAACTCGAGAAAGCCCATGCGCTTGACTCCGGCTACCGGTCCTAGCCTTGAGCCGAGTTTGACGTATTTGTCCTTCGGTGGCTTTTCTGGAGTCTCTCCGGGCTCTGGGGGCAACTCGTCATTGGCATCCCATTTCCCAATTTCAATTGGCCTCTCGTATATTTTCCCTTTATCTGTCTCCGCACCTGTCGTGTCGTGGTCGTCCCACTTTCCAAGCTCTGCAGGTGGACTTGAGACTCCCAACATAGGTGATTTGAATGGCACCGCAATCTTCGTATTCTCTTCCACCTGCAGGGCTCCTGGTGAATCTGGTTTAAATTTCATGTCGGTATTAAGAGCCCGGTTCATTCTTCAGCCTGAGATTTGCGCAGCGCGTGATGGCAAATCTCAGCCCGTCAGTAGATTTGCGAAGTTCAATCGATTTTTGACTGGTAGAACCTAGGTGAGACCAATGGCAGGTCTGGAGGACGCGGTGAAGACTTGCCAAGATGAAAAAAAGACACCGTGGAGTATTTTGGCCAATGTTCTGCAATAACTTCAGCGTTATCGACAACTTTTGAAGTAGAAGAAATCGCGATTGCGGCCGAGACAGAAAAACCGGAAGGATGGGCAGCCCTGTTGGCCCCCAACGAGATCTCGACCATGTCAGCTCCAGGCGAAATCCCGACCAGGATGGCGCATGTGCGAGTAGGATGCTACATAATCCTTGAAGCTCAGTGGGTGTGATACCAGTCCGACCCTGGATGTGGCGCTAGGCAGCGCGAAAGCCCAGGCATTTGAAAGGTATGCCTGTCTATTACACTTGAATATCGGGCTATCCCATATTATCCCAACCCCGGTGCGCCGTTTATTTTGTCATCCTCTCTGCCAGCTTCTTGTGTGGTATAACAATCGCCGTCTGATCAGGACACCGTGAACAAACAACTTGATGTCATTATTTTGACACAAGGAAATCCCGAGGCTTCAAAATGGACGTTCATGAAGTCAACGATACGTCCAGACTTGATCATGCGCGAACATTCATCGATACCCGGGTGGCGAATGTTCTCAACAACCCTACATTCGGGCGAGATGCAGTCTACGATAGTCAGCGGGGCGAATACATAGCAAAGCGGCCGCATCAGTATGTGTCAATCCCCTGAATGTACTAAGCGCCCGGCTCTGATGTCGTGGCGTGTGGTTCGCAGCGACCTCGAGCATGCGCTGGGCTTGTACCTACAGAACAGCAAGAGGCCAACTGATTTTGACCCCCAAAACTCCTCGTGGGGAGACGTGTTCGATCAAATTGCGAAAGCCGAGACTGAAGACTTCACAAAAAGCAAGAAATGGTACGAAAAGGCATGGCGGAAGGCAGGAAACGCTGCACCCTTTGTCATCCCCTGTCTTGACTTCATTCCGGATGACTACGGCCTGAAGGTCCTACGCAACGGGCTCGCCGTACTATTCAGCGTATGTGCAATGCCTGCATGATTATAGATCCGAAAACCGACTTACGTGGTAGGCTTCGAGGAAATGGCAACTCAACCGCGAATGCATACTTCAGGCCTTCAAGCGGATCCTGGGAATCATCGAGGAAGCACGTGCGACCAGGGATATCTACACCAACGACGCCAAGTTGCGAGAAAAGACGATCGACCTTTACAAGAAACTGGTAGAAGCCGTCGCTGACCTGATCGGCACTCTAATACCCAAAGAACTGAGTACGGGCAACTAACACACGCGAATCACGAGCTTGCTAACGGTTGATACCTAGAACACAAATTGTTGACCAGGTTTGCCGTCGACTACACAACGGATAAAATCATGCACACTCTGGAAGACGTGACGCGCTCTGCTCAAGCACTTCGAGACTATGCCAATACCCTCGACAAGAGAACGACAGTCGAGATCAGGAATATCGCAGAAGGCAACCAAACCCAGCTGAGAGCCATCCGAGAAAACGTCTTTGGTGTCGAGTTAGGAGTGAGAAATTTGGACACGCAATTCAAAGTCTTCGGCGAGAATGTGGAAGACATTAGAACGGGTGGGCATGATCTGAAGAAGGTCATTCAGGAGATGAAGCAGGAGCAGAAGATGCTATGCGATGCGTTTGAGGCGCAGAACGCTACGCTGATCGATGTTGTGCAGGCCCACAATGCGCTACTTGGTCATTTGATGGATCCTGTTGTGCATTTGCGTCAAGGTGAGCTATCTAGCAAGGTGAAATCCACAATGACTAAAGAATACCACAGCCAGCCAAACCACCGTTGGAGCGCCACAGAATCGTTTGGCGCAGGTAGGGGTCATGCCATCGAGACCAACGCTTGTATCAGTCGAATGGGTACTCGAGGTCCTCGCAGTTTCTCACATGGTATCAACCAATGATCTCCGCCAGACCCTGAACGACGGTCGCATATCGGACATGCCAGATCAAGGCCAAGCCCAATGGCTGTCACGAACCAACGAATTCGGGAACTGGCTATCCTCATTTCACTCAGAAACTCTCCTGGTAGACGGAAATCTGGACCTATCTACCGGCGGCCGAACCTCACCTCTTTCCGTCTTTTCCGCAAAGCTAGTCGCCAGCTTTCTTCGACTAGAACCAACCGAAACTCTCTTCTTCTTCTGCCGCCAACATACTGCCATCGAAGACCAACTCAACGGGCCCCGAGGCATGATGCGCTGTTTGATCTCACAGCTGCTCCTCATCCTCTACAACCGCGGCCAGGCGAACTTGGATTTCATCAGCAGTCCGGAATACGTCGCCGATCTGGAGTGCCACGACTTTGAGGCACTCTGCTACACCTTCCAGCAGCTCGTCAGGCATGTTCCGTATAATACGCCAGTGATATGTATTATCGATAGCGTGTCAGGCTACGAGCGGATGGAATGGGCGGACGACTTGTGTTTGGCCGTCGCAAAGCTGCAGGAACTCGTTTGTGATGTCAATCTCGGTCCGGTGTTCAAGCTGTTCATGACGTGCCCGTACCGGAGTAGGGTCGTTTGGAAACAGGTTGAGCCGTGGCAGCGAGTTTCTCTGCGGCCTGGCATTTGGGAAGAGGATGAGACCTTGGAGCGATCACTTTGGACGAGGATTAATAGGCCTTGGTATCCAGAAAGTGTGTAGCTTCCGCGGATGGGATTCTGCTGATTAGGAGAACTCCTCTCTATTTCGTCGGATGCCTGCCATTTCTTGTACTTAATTTTATGCTTTTGTTCTCAAGGTTGCAGCCGACTGTCCTCCAGCTTTCATCCCCGTCTCCAAATCATTTGCAACGTCCCGGAGGCTGCTATACGTTTGTGGACGTATCTGGGTCCGACCGTAACGCCTCTACGCGCAGATCCCTCAGTTGCTGAGCAAGGCTCGACATGAAACTCCACCGAAAGATCCCATTCTTACCTGGTGTACCATGTGGGTGCCGACCAGTCCGTGTCCACTAACGCAAATGGGACTGCGTTCGGCTATCTCAGCCTCGAGGTTGATGCTTCGACGCTTCGCGGCGTCAGTCGATTGCGCTTCATCCGCTAGTAAACGAATGAAGCTGGTTCTGTACTTTCGATTCAATTCTTCTAGGTCCGTAGAGATCGCATCAGGATCTCTCGGTGTCGCGTAGTTGTGTGTAGCTTGCAAGTGGTCACTACGATCATTAGGGTTTGTATATCGGTAAGCATACCGCACTCTGGGATACAACAGGGGTGGTACTGAACCGGACCGCCCGCGGCCGCGACTGGCCGCTACGCTTACGCTGCATATGCGACCTCCTACCTCGGGGAGCACGATCGCGTATTCCATTGGATGGCGCAACAGTCCAATTATGTCGGCCGACGCACCTGAAGCCACCCTATCCGGTCTAGACCTTCTTTATCACCCTCCCGTATAGGAAATAGGAAGAAAGCAGGGCTTGAAGTGCATTCGCCATGGCACTTTCGGACTCTAAAGACACATGTTTAGGTCGTATATTCACTTGTTAAGGTTCGGTGTACAAGATCAAACCAGGGGTCAAATACGGGTGTATAATGAATCCATCAGCCACATACAGCAACCACGGAAAAGCCTTTCATTCTCTGATGTAGGAATTTGAACCATGTAACCACTGGTATAACGCTACAGCCGGTACATTGAAATGTTGGGCCTGGTTACGAAATACTTACTTTTAGTATGGCGTTCTCTGATCATGACCTGCGGTACTCATCGTGCCAAGGACATATGCCCACCTTACGAAGGCGGGAAACATTGAACGGCGCAACCTGGAACGTGTATACCTATGAGCCATGAGAGACTATATCACATAATAGATCAGATTGTCTGTTGGGTAGGTACGGCATAAGTGAGCAGTTGCATGTCTGTGCACAGCATGCTGTCCCTGAGCTGAGTTAGTTTGCTGCCTATCGTAAGTATTTCGCCATGGTTGTGGCACCTGCAGACTACGGTATTAAACGTATACGGGTTGATAAGAGCTTGGTGTGGTTATACGCATCGCTAATATGCGATATATATGTCCGCTCTCATGCAGTCGACATTGGTTGCTCTTGGCCACACCCAATAGTGCCACTGCCCTATTGCATTCGTTATACTTCGAGTGGCTCGTTCGACTTCTCTTGCCGACATTGCGCGAGTAATTGCACTCTTTGCGAAGTCGTGTACGCCAATCGGCTCATTGGACACGTCATGGTGTTGACCACGGGCCTTCGTCCCTCACTCAGCCAGTCTTGACCCTCTCGTAAACCCCACAAATTATGTCCGTTATCAGTACAGCCACGCATGGTGGTTAAGAGATTATCCGCGTCACAGAAGCGAGGACGCGAGGAAGCAGACCTGCCAACCTGCTTCTTCGACCAGGCAGCGGTTCCGTACGGTCGTCCGTTCGTAAGCAACAGATGAACGAACGCACGGAGTACGAAGACGTGGAACCAACGTTACCAGAGCCAGAGCTGGCTCGCGCATGTTCATAATTGATTTGTTGATTTGATAGTTGCATTGATTTTATGGATTATGTCTCGTGTCAGAGCATCTCCGTTCGGCGCAACGCCGAGCTAATCAACGGTAGTAGCCTTTTGGAGGCGATAAACGCAGTTCTTGAACCAAGGAGTCGCTAGTAAAACTCGTGAAACACGATGGGTCTTCCCGAAGACCTCGAACAGATGCCGTCGTAAATGCGTCAAGTAAACAAAGAAGAATGCGTCGACCGACATGGTGTGCAAAAAGCGCCCCGCCACGGAGCCCCGATGCCTGTCCTATCCCGCCAGTAATAAAAAGGTAATATCCAATCCGAATCCCCCCCGTCTGTATACAGCAACCGTCCACACGCAACCCTACGCAATCAATCAATCCATCTACCGCACTTCGTTGACGTCGGCTTCGCTTGGTCTCCAGCTGCGCGAGCTAGCTTTTGACAGGGATCCAAAGCCGGGCATCGACGAGAACCTGTTCAATCGCTTCTTCTGCGCTGGCGGCATGTCCATATCGTGGTGCGGAGAGCGGGCTTCTTCCAGACTGCGGCGTTGCTGCTCTTCAATGGATGCTGACATGGCTGAGCTGTTGGTGGACGAACCCGTGTTGTTGGGGGTGTTGTAGACGTATTCGCCGTCGACATAGACGGCGTTGCTGATGAAGGTCGAGCGCCGGTTCCGGTTGCGCGTGTAACGTTGCTCAAGTCGATAGAGCTCGATCTTGGCTTGGATCTTTCCAAAAATGCTCGGCATGATGGGCAACGAGGTTGCGCTAACTCGCGATTCGATGTGGCGTCGCCTGCTTCGACGTGTAACGATCCTTTTCTGTCGTGGACTGACCTGCAGAAAGACTTCGGACCAAAATATTAGATGCTGAGGGGCTGCGTTGGAGTTTGATTGTCCAATTGATTCGCTCCGCACTCCGCGTGATTACTGTGCATAAGACGTGGGCAATGTGTGTCTTTGTGTCGAGTCGTGTCGTACATGAGCCGAATTGGGTTTTCTTGGTAACGAGTCGCAATTGGAATGAGTGGGTGCGATGTTGGAGAATTGACTTTGGAGCAAAGGAATGAATGGGACGATTGTCCGAGGTGCGCTCTTATTAGCCAGCAAGAAGGTTGGGAATAGAGACAGTTTCCAAAAAGAAGGCGGGAAGCATGGGGGAGGAGGAGAGGGGGAAAAGACACGAGGTTCGAGAACCGCAAAAATGTGGTGCGAGATTCGTGTGCGTGTGTGTGTGTGGGTATCTTAAGCATGGCGAGCATGGGAGGTGTGGGGTGCGTCAGGGTTGGGCAAGCTCGATCAAGTTAAGAACGACCTAGCCTCTCTGCAACACGACGGAGCTCGCATCCAGAGCCACGGGCAGCCAGCCATATTGGCCGCTCAACGTCTTTCTTGTGGATAGCGGTGGGCCAGGACGGAGCAGCACTTGAGTGATGCTTGCATGTCCCGGCCGCCGCGAGCAAAAAATTCATGCAGGAACCCCTGCTGGCTTTGCCATGGGCGCTGCTCTATTCCCACTTGGTCACTCACCCTACTTAATACCGGTTGACGCCGCCATAGCGCTGCCCCAACCCGACCCAAGACCGTTCTGGCACGTGTGCAATATGCGCGTGCAATGACCCGATAGCTCCTGTCCAGCATGCATCAAGACGCAGGGGAGAGCTACGTTTTACCATTTGTCCATGGTAGACCCGTTTTTGCCATGAATGCGAGTCAACCCGCCTCGTCGGCTGGCTTTGTTTGAAATGCGTTGGCTCTGAGGAAATGGCGCGGTCTGTTTTTGGTGATCCCAGGCTGACGGCCGGGAAGGTGGGCCTTGTTTTAGCGTCGTCAGATAACGTTCTGTTCGCTGAAACTGGGAGTGGCAGGCGCGTTGGGTGTCGGTTCCGGACGTTGGCAGCGTTAGAGCCGGATCATACAACGTACGTCGACAGAAGCACGTCGTGATGGTTGCCAATGTGCCTGGACAGCCCCGCATAGCGCTCTGAAGTGTTTTCATCGTTTTATACCAGCAATGCTTCGTTCTGGTCATGGAGCTGGCCCACCGGCATGACTGTGTCATGCAAATCATGCTCAACGTGTTTTGAGATGGCCCGGATCCGCGATCAACAGACGATCTTCGGGTCCCGCGTCCACTTCTCCAGATCCCATTGCAGGCTTATCCTTGCCCCACATGTGTCGCATCTGTTCCAAGAGGTTCAATGGTTCAAGCTGGCTCTACATTGCCGTTCATCAAGGTCAATGATATCCTCTCCTCTCCTGCCTGTCTTCACAATATTCATTCTGCGTGCTTCAAGTCTGGGCTGGTTGCAATGCTGTGAGCAACCCAGATTGGCTTAGCGTTGTCGATAGCATCAAGAGGGACTGGCGGTCTGGACTTCAGGCTTCATAGCACCGCGGCCCAAGTACGGCGAAGCCATCAATCCCTCGTCGACAGCACTTCAGTCTCGGCAAAGACGACCAGGGCCGAATTTCCACCCGCGTCCTAGTTAGCTTGCGGAAGATTTGCGAAGGCCAGTGCGCTAGCTGACTGGTTGATTTTTGACGTCGTGTCAGAAATAAGATCAAGTGTATTTGTCTGATCTTCCAAGGCTAAATCAGTAACTTCAATAAATCGATAGCTTATTCTTATTACGTAGGATAAACGAATCATGCCGCTTTCCAAACATGTAATAACAGGGTCATCCCGCATCACTCCTATCCCGTGTTGGACTCCCGCTTTAACATGCGGTCTGCATTGCCAACCGAGGTGTGTCCCACATTATAGCATCTTCTACAGCTGATATTCATAGCTCGGAAGTAACATGTGCCAATCAAGACATATGTTGCCTCGTCAAACTCATTCTGAAATTAAATATACCAAATCCTTTCCGAGCGAGATGTTAGCAACGCTCAAGAGACCACGGCGGTTGATTAGCATACGGTGTACCCTCGGGAGGAAGTCCGGGCTGTATATCGGGGGCTTCGTCGCTTGATGGGGTCATTCATACGTCCAGCTCAGTAAGATACACACCTGTGTTGTCGAAGGTAACAATGGACAGACGCTGACGTGATGCAGCGGCATCATGTTTACCGATCGGGATACTATGGTGCCCAGATTCTACAACATGGGGAACACAAATGGGGACAAATACTAATAATGGAACATTGAGAGGATTGATTTATCCTATCCTGGGACACTGAATATTTGGCTTGATCGAGGAACGGTACAAATAGCACCTGTTTGAACCCTTGTTTCTCCTTCATCTTGAAGGTTGGGCAACGGCCGGTGTTTGCTGGCGCAGACCAATATATCGCCCGATGTGCACATAAGCTCAAATATAAAACCAGTCCTCCTATGTGGATTGCATCAGACACCAACTGAGCAAACCTTTGAAGCAAACAACATGAAGCCGATTTCAAACATCAAAAGCGTTTTCCAGCAGCTTTACTACTATTTTCTCCGGCTGCGGTAACAATCTCATGCTGCCGTCGCGCCATATGACTACTCTAGGGAATTACTATACTTTCGGCAAGCAGCAACCCTCCAGAACTTCAGGCTTCGGCGCGATATCTTTTCATCATACTACATTCCAATCCTCTCTCATCACTGGAATCCTATTATAGTGGGAGGTATATCTGCTTTTTTCCAAACCACCCATATGACCTTCATCTTTGCACTTGTCAATCCACTGCTCCGAGCGCTGGCCTATTCGAAGGCAAGACAGTCAGGACACTGGCAGCGATCATATCCAACTTGCCAAGTCAACACACTTCCTCAGCGCCACCCAATATCTCAACTTTCCTTGCACGTATTCTATTCAAAGGAAACCATTAACGCTCTTCTAATCGGCACTACGGACAAGATGAAAACCTCGCCGCCGCTAACGATACCACTTGCAGGTAAAACAATCTTCGCTCAATCGATGTCTAGCACGCTAACCCAATTACAGCCCTCCAGGAGGCGTGGTCGAACCCTTGGCTGCTGTCACGAACTTGGAGAATGCGTTACAGTCCGCTGCCAGTAAAAGTCTTCATCTTGACGAGCTTACCTAGAAGGACAAATTCTTACGCGCCCTGGCTATGCAAGCAAACTTGGCAAAAAAGCCACAGTGTGGGCCAAGTACGTGGAGATGAGACCAAATATGGACCTCATTTTGTACCGTTACGACATCGTCAAGATTGAGCCCGAAGTTGCTGGCCAAAAGCGAGCGCGGGTGATCCATTTGCTGGAGACGCATGAGGGGTGTCAATACAGGAAAGATATGGTTACTTATTTCAAAGCCACTCTCATCACCAGCAGAAAATTGGGAAAGGACAGTGACCAGATTCGCGTGGTCTACAGTGGCGAAGGTGAAGATGTCACGGGCCCAAGTTCCCGAGATAAACGGTGTAAGTCCGATTGTCATAATCATTACTGCCGATTCGTCCACTCTATGATTATCTCCAGCCGAACGGCCTCTCGGCTAAGTAGATACTAGACCTGTACAGTATAGCAGATGGAGTAGCATATAACAACCCTGATATTCCAGTGCTACAAATAGGAATAGTATGGGTAGATTTCGTTATCATAGGGAGAGCACATAGAATGCGCACTATAAATGCACATGATGGCCCGTGCGTGCATGACGTAGAGTGTTCCGGACTTGCCTCAATAGGCAGGAGGCGGCGGGCTCCTGCCTTCATGTGTGATGTGTCACATCTGCATATCTTTTCCCGAGTTGGTTCGCCAAATACTCACTTCGCACTGCTCTATCATCGCTTTTATATCATCATCATGGACGAGAAGCTCATCCTCAAACCAAAAGCTCACCCAGGAGATGAACGCGTCCACGAGACGACGTTCAAGATACTCCTCGATGACTATCTTCAGCTTGGCAGTTCTATCTCTGCGGCTGCAGCGGCAAAATCCATCGATGAATTAGCTCCAAAAGATGATGGCAAAGCGGAAGGCTTTCTCTGGCAACTCTGGGCCGAGTTCACGGCGGTCGCAGAGCAGCTACCCTACGATCATCTAGCCCAGGATAAGCTCGTCAAGCTCGTAAGGGAGCTCACGTTGCTTCCAGACACGGCGGTGCAAGTCTGGAACGTAAGTCACTAGAAACCCCTGCCTGTGACGGAAAACTGACAATATTGAACGTATCAAGATGAGACTATGGAAGGATCTGCCTGTCTTTGGCGCAGTTGTGCGAGAGCATCTAAACGGACCCCAGAAGTCCTCCAATGAAGCAGAGCAGACCGAGATCTGGAATTCATGGATCAACTGGAACGCATTTGCCGCAGGGCGGCTGTATACGGCGGGCTTGACTGATCTCAGCCATCCTCTCTGGATGATTCGCGATGCCTTGGAGGAAGAAATTACGGACCAGAAGGGGCTGAACAAAGCTAAGATCATGACCGCAGCCCAGATCATCGAGCACGCTGGTCCAGTGATGTCCCGGCAGCTCGGCGCAGTTCAGGAGCTGAGCGAAGTCGAAGAAAGGATGTGGCGTGGCGGAACTCTTTTCCAGGGCAAGTCGGGACTCCATCCCGACAGGTGGATGTTCTGGATCGAGCGGTTCCGAAATCTAGCGGAGGGAGAATCAACGGAAGAGGTCAAGCGTGCTGCTGAGCGTGCTGCGACTTTGATGGAGATGTGGGATCAGAAGCGGAAGACTGCTTAGGAACAGAACTGGTTGAGCAAATGAATTAACGGATGGCAATGGATCTAGCTGCGTCATGCTCTAAATGACACTATGCTGTTTAACTGCTGCACTCCACTCAATCTCCCCTGAAGCCCCTAAGTTCGTTGTAGATGACTATATACTTCTTAGTTTATAGGAATTATCTTGTCAGCTGCTGCCAGCTGATGTCTATAGTCTCTCGCCGCCGCTGCAAACTTGCAAACTAGCCTGGTTTTGAGCACAATCTCAGAATATTTTCCCTATTTCAACCCCTACATTTGACCAACCCAAAAGCTTTGCAGCCAGCCAAACCCCAACGAATTAACCATCAGTGCTCCCTTCCTTTGGTCCTCGTCTCCTGAAAAAACACATCAATTATGTCGACCAATACCCTCCTAATCGATGTCCGCTCCCCTGCCGAGTACGCGACCGGCTTCCTCCCCAACGCCCTAAACATCGAGTACACTCAGATCCACCATCTCGCCACCCGGCCCGGCGTCCAACTTGACGACGAAATCACCTTGTATTGCCGCTCTGGCCGCCGCTCGGCTATTGCTCTGCAGGAACTGCAGAGCCTCGGGTTCACCAATGTTCGCGATATCGGAAGCTTCGAGGACGCGCGTGAAACACTCGAGGCCGAGCGCGGAGCTCGCGGTAACGAGGTATCTGGAGTGGGTGGAGGTAATTCTTCAGAGGCGGATGCATCTGGAGCTGGACTTGCCGCGGCGTCGAAGAGAGAGGTCCAAGTGGCCTTTGAGGAGCTTTTGACTGGGTTGGAGAGGGTGGGTGGCTGATGTGAGCTAGTTCAACAAACCCAGGTACTATCACTGTCAGAACGTAACAGCCTTGGGGCAGTATGTTGACGACGGGCAACGGACAAGATCCTTGACAAGACCTTGCAATCCGGGAGAGTGATAAAAATAACAGATTGAGAGTCTTCTTGTCCTGATTGGACCAACAGAAGCACCTCAGAAGGTACAAGCAATCGTCTGAGCTTCAACAGGCATGAACAGAACAGGGCCTCAATAGGTCCTTGAATCGAATCACCTCCGCAGGTGAACAACAGAATGAAGCCTCAGCAGGTCATCAAAATAACTGGAGCCTCAACAGGCGAAGGGAATGAAATTCAATTACGATTTGCTTAGCCGCTTGCTTCTTTCTTTTCTTCTCAGAGAGTGACTACTTACACCGGTCCTTAAATATCCTCGACAACACACTTGCATAATTCATCTGAAACCCGAAAAGCAAGACCAAAAAACCTGTCTCTAAGTCAATATATGTCTCCGTTGTGCCTTTGCAGTGCAACCCGAATAAGATCATAAGGTTTCAACATTATAGTTGCTTTTTACAAGAAGATATTCATTTCTGACTGCAACGGAGGTTACACCTGCGCCTTACAAGTGTTTGAGTTTGATCCAAAGCCACCAGAAAGTATATTGTTCATTGAGTTTCTGCATTGCTGTTACTGCTTTTCATTACATCAGCTTATCTTGCTATTCTATGTTATCCTACCCGCTACACTGGCTACCCCATGGTTTTGTGGACCCAATAATCAAGGGGAATGAGCCTCGTCGTGGTATTACTGGAGGCTATGACCCATAATTCAACTCCCCTTTTAACCTTGCCACCTTCGTGTCCATGCTTTCGCCATGTTGGGCCCACGGTATAAGAAACGTTGCTTACATCTTCGGAGCAACCCCCACAGGTGCTGCATTGAGCTTCGCCCAGTCATTTATGAATGATCCTTCCCCACTGGTCATGGGAGTCCTGCTCGACTGCCAATGTAGGCATACGTTCGCGGACCGCCTCAAACACAAATCGGTGCAACCGAACAAACACTTCTCCGTGGCCCCCCATGCGCAGTCACGTCTGTACAAAAGTGGAAGAACAGATGGGGCGCACATGTTGAGGTACGTGTGGACCATTTCGTGCATCAGGTTGTATACGAACGACTCCATTGAACACATCGGAGCAGGATGAATGCTACTCTGCTGTAAATTGTTTCATTTCGCTGACAACTTTCTTTGGGGAGCAGACTTTTCGGCACGTTGGCTTTAACTAATCTCAATATCGCGCGAGAATTGATCTTGGGGATCCCAGGCCTGGTGAGCAACAACCGACATGTCAACGCTGAAATGCCGGCTAAATAAGTTCGCAATATACGGCGGATCTGGTTGTATCGCTTCCAGATATGGATCTTCACACAGCAAACGTTTCCCAGAGGTGGGAAAGCAATTTCTTGACAGATTCGTTTAGAGTATCGAATAAAAGGTGGGGGGCTATCTTAGGAGTTCCGGTGGTATTTATCCTTCAGGCGGCCATCGCCATTATTTGCAGCCTTAGACAACTTGCCAGATCGTTCTTGAAAGTCCACATTCATCCTATTGGATATATTTTCGAAGTTCCGCTTCGTATCATCATCTTTTGGTCGTCCTTGTGATAACTGAAGATCAATGGGTGATGAGGCTCCTGTTGAGGTAAGGGTTACTCGTTTGTTCGACTTCTGTGGTAATATCTACGGTCTTCTCTTCTCGTTATATTCGGAGTTTTCACAGTTGGAAGTACTTGAAATAGCAATTTGGTGCAGAGATATATGATGCGCCAAAGTGCTCACTTCAACGCTCGCGGTTCTTAACATTCTACAATTTTGACTGCTTGACCACAACAGAAATGAAAACTTTTGAAGGATTCCACCATCTTTCCAAAGTAATGCTAAGGATTATGAATATTTTGAACTTAATAATCAGGTTGATCCAATGTGACCAGTCTTGATCTGAACCTAAAAGCTAGACTATGATCGCAATGTCATTAGTACGAAATTTCTGCCAGAACAAAGTATCACACAAATATCTTTACTTTATCAATGCCCAGAACACATGGAAGGAGCAGAAAGTCCGGTCGAGACATGAGAGCCCTCATCCTCAGCATCCTCAGACGGCTCTTCAAGCCGATCGCAGCGATACTCAAATTCATAAAACGGAGACTCATGCGATCGAGTCAAGAAGCTCCTCAGAGAAACGACCATTCCAATTCTGCTATGACGCCAATTTCGGAAAAGAGAAGCAACAGTGTTGAACCTGACCAAACATCAGTTATGTTCCATCTGGTAGACAAAGTCGGCATTGGCCCCTGCATGCCGAACTACACCCCAGCATCGGCGGTCTTCGTTCTTCTTTACAAATCTGAGGCCCCTCCGCGCAATCATGGCCCTTTCCCGGTTCTCCGACTTCGTCTAACAGAGCCCAACGAGGAATGTCTCATCTGCCGCGAGCGAGAGATTTCCAGAGAGTTTATCGATCTCCACTGTGGGCACAGATTCATGACGGCTTGCATACGCAAATCCATGAAAATACAGGGTGTGAACATGGTATGCCCCTTGTGCTGTCGGCCCGTCAGACACTATAGCAAATGCCAGCACCTGGTGGATCCCTCTCTCCTCGACAGCACCGCCGAGAGCCGCGGAGAACTCGTCGAAGGAACCCCCCTCCTCAGTTCCTGCCCAAGCTGCCGAGAGGCAGACAGAGCACGCCGTCGTCGGAAATTCGCAATGTCAGTCACCCCCGAACGCCCCAGACCGGACTGGGAACGGCTAAGAGCCATCAGCGACCTGACGCCGGAGCTGAAGTTGATGCTAGAGGGAAACTATTACGCAGAAGAGAGCTTCCTGAGGGTGAAGAATTACCTCGAGATGCAGCTGCAGCAGGACAAGGCGCACGTGCAAAGCATGGAAGCTGCTGAGGTCAAGGAGAGACCTTACTTTAAGGCTAGGCATTATCCGACGTGGTTGCACCTACAGAGGATGCGGTTCAAGATTTCCGAGGTTGAGAGGTTGCAGAGGGAGGCTGACAGTGGGAAGTTGCTTCCAATATTTCATCCGGACAACGTGGGGTTGGGAAAATCTAAGTGAGGAACTTGTATGCCATGAAATTCCAATATTCCCCTAGTTAAGCGGCGCCCTTCATTGGAATAGTCAAATTATCTTCATTTACAACACTGAGAAACTGAGATGTGCGAAGGAATACGATTATTTGGTATAAGCTTGTTTTGTTATCCGCATAACCCCTTAACCCCTCAGGCAACCGTATAAGGTACAAGATATGCATCATATAAGAGCTGTGACATCATTGCGCGATGTTGCACAAGCCAGAGTAGGTGGTCTAAAGCAGCATTGAAAGGGTGAATCACCATTTTCTACAGGCTTACTGCTATGTGACCAGGAAAAATGCAAATTCATCATGTGACATGGTACCAATCACAAGTGTGATTTGGTAGATGCCCTCAGCTGTGAAACTGGCTTATTCGTCTCCCTCAAGCCGTGATTCCTCCCTTCCACCACAGCACTCTATCCCTCATACTAAAAACAAGTTCCAACACGTTCAAGAAGTTCTTCAACGTCCACCAAGGTCAACACTTACGACTGAGCATAAGCCCCAGACAACTTCTAACGCAGAAAAGAGGTACTAACTATAGTTAACTATCCACTTCGGTTACGCTAGTGTCAGAGAACAGAATGCCATAGGCACCAGTGGGTGTCAGGACACTGAACGCAGGACACCGGCGGGCCGCCGGAGGGGTGTTTCGGACAAAAGACTCCCGAATCATGATTACAATCTATGTGAAGCTTTGGGATGACGAGAGTCAAGATCCTTGGCATCGCCGACCCTGCTGTTATGCCGGGTCCAAGCGGCGGCCTAGCTATCTATATAAGGACCATCTCGAAGTAGGATAGGGAAGGAGTTGTCAGAGCCACAAGTGTCATCCGAGGCGGGCCGGCTTCCACCAGGTAGGAAGCCGTTTGTGGCGGCTAGAGAGCCGCTTGTGGCGAATGAGAGCCGTTGAAGCCGTTTGCAGCGGATAGGGAATCGCTTGGTTGCAGATAAGGAGCCGCTGTCCAAGATATTGGCCGAAGTCGGAGGAACACAGACATACGGAAGCAAACATCCAGAATCCAAGAGAGAACCTCGGCTGGCTATAAGTAAGGAGTCGAGACGGAGGAAGATAGAGAGGGCAGAGATCAATGCATCACCGTGGGCACCCCTACCTGAGACCGCCAGTGACCACCCGGTGCTACGTAGGAGGGACGCCCGTTACTCCCCATCACTCTGTACTATTGCCTTCGGCCTAGCCGTACCCTGACAGCTAGCGAGTAAAAAGATTTGATATCTTCTCCAAAAGAAATAAAATATATTAAAAATAAAATATATTAAAAATAAAATATACAACACTAGGGATTCGTTAGTAGTCACCTACCTAACTACTAATCTAGCAGTTTACAGTTTATCTATAAAAGAGCGGACAGGATCCTAAGTGCCTTATAACCTATGGTCGTATGTGCTAAGTGTGAATCGTAAACTACGTTAAGTAGGCAAAGGTTGTTCACCTCTGTAAAGTTTTCTAGAAAATGCTTTCATCAATTTACACTAGTTTACTAATAGGGAACACTCGACCAAGCATAAGCCTCGGCCAACTTCTAAGACGGATAAGAGGTAATAACTATAGTTAACTTTCCACTTTATTCAATCTAGCGATTAAAAGAATTATAGTAACATCTTGCCAAAAAGACATACTAAATATATCAAAAATAAAACATACAACATACAACACCAGGGATTCGCTGGTGGTCACCCACCCAACTACTAATCTAGCGGTTTGCAGCTTGTCTATGGGAGAGCGGACGGGATCCCGAATTCTCTGCAGCCTATGGTCGTATGTGTTAAGACCTGGTGTTAGTGAAGCATATGTAGAACTAGGTATAAGGACTCTAGCGAGACCAAAATTAGCTACGGATATTCATAATATCTAGCATATGGCCTAGAGTCCAAGGCTAGCAAAAACATACAACACTAGGGATTCGCTGGTGGTCACCCACCCAACTACTAATCTAGCGGTTTGCAGCTTATCTATGGGAGAGCGGACGGGATCCCGAGTTCTCTGCAGCCTATGGTCGTATGTGCCAGATGTATGTGTTAGTAGAGCTTATATGGAACTAGACACTCCCTTGCACTCGGATAGAATCACCCAGAACAAGGGCGAGAGATATCTAACTAAGCACGGCTAAAATCAATTATACTAAAAAATGTTGGAATTAGGGAGAAGGCTGCTAGCAGCTACGGATACCATAAAGCTCTTGACCATGCTCACCTCCCTTGGGTTTGTGCTCGCCTCTGCGGCTCCAGGAGCCATCCCCGAGCACTCCACCAAGCTCATCAGCAATCCCCAAACCTCCTCCCTGACCCAAACAAGCTCTTCACGCGACTATGGATGGTCACCTACCAACCGGGCAACATAGCCTGCACTGTCGGCACGCACCGCAACGAGAACACCGCCAACTCGCCGCTCATCGCCGATTGGAGCGCCCTCTCGACCGAATCTCCCGGCTTGCCATCAAGTGGGAAATTAGCCAGCAGCCAATGGGTAGTGTGTTTTGCAGGATTTGTGCGACTGATCTGGTGGGAGGTGGGAGAAGGTTCGATGGGACAGTTACTTCTATATTTGTATCCAGTTCCTTTGAAGTACAAGTTTAGGTATAGAGGACGTTGAGTGCGGTACAACAATTAATCTATGAGTTGCATTGCACATATACAATTTCCGCCTGAAGTACATGGCGCGTTTGAACCTTACAGCGCCCTCAGCCAGTTTCCGACACAGCCGATACAGTTCCAATATTAGCCACACAGCAGACTGGGCTCAAAGTTTGCTTTTCCCCCACGTCTGCCCCCTCTCGTCCTTGTACGTGGCAAGCTCCATTCTCTTACTGTCTCCACCATGGCTGACCTGGACCGGGGCATCAAACACGCTTGCCTTGGGGTTTTCCTTCCTGTCTGCTGTCTCGACGTAGTCCCGCTCGCCTTCACCGAGATACAGCTGCCTGGGCCGCCAGATCTTGACACCAGCCGGGTTCAACATCATTTGTCTCCAGTGAGCCAGCCATCCGACACAGCGCGGCACGGCAAAAAGTACGGGGAATACGTCCAGGGGAATGCTACCCACGTTAGCCTCAAAACGCATTGCGGTTGTAGTGGAGAAACGGCTACTTACCCCATCGCTTGGTAAATAAGCCCCGAAAAGAAGTCCACATTGGGATAGAGGTTTCGACTCTTCATGAACTCGCTCTTTCGCGCATAGTCTGCTAGGGTCATGGCAGTATCGAGAAGCTTGTTCCTGCCCGTGACCTCGAAGACCTCTTCGGCGAGTTCGCGAATCGCCGTGGACCGTGGGTCGACATTTTTGTACACGCGGTGCCCAAACCCGACGAGCACGCGTTCCCTCTTCTCGACCTTTTCCATGAACGCTGGCACGTTCTCGGGTGACCCGATCTCCATGAGCATGCGAATCGCACTTTCGCTGGCACCGCCATGTGAGGGGCCGTATAATGCGGAGCAGCCGGCCGCTACCACCGAATAGGGGTCAACCAGACTGCTGCCCACCTGGAGAACTGTTGCAGTGCTGCAGTTGACCTCATGATCGGCATGGAGGATGAAGAGTGTATCGAGCGCCTTCTCCAACACGGGGTGGGGCTGGTACTCGTGGCCTGAGAGATAGTCCAGGAGATAGAGGAAATTTCCTGTGTAGGAAAGTCCCTGAGCCGGTCGATTGAACGGCCGACCTTGTCGCATCCGGTACGAGGCAGCCGCCAGGGTAGGGGCTTTCCCGATGATTCTCAGGATCTGCTTGTCAAGCACCTTCAGGGCCTCCATATCGCCCTTCGCAGCATTGGTGTAGAGCTTCTGCCCCGCGAGGGAAGGATTGGCCTCAGGGGCAAAAGCTCCCATGGTAGCGAAAGCAGACGACAGCATGGCCATGGGATGAGAGTCGTATCTGAACGTCTTGAACATGTTCTCAATGTCGCTGTGGATGAAGGTGTGGTGCATGATTTCGTTGTTCCAGTTGTCGTACTGCGATTTGGTCGGCAGCTCTCCATAGAGCAGCAGGTAAGCCGTCTCGAGAAAGTTGCTCTTCTTGACCAGCTGCTGGATGGGGTACCCGCGATACCGCAGAATTCCATCAAGCCCGTTGATGTAAGTGATGCGGCTCGTTATGACGGCAGTGTTCATATAGGCTGGATCGTAGACCCGAAGCCCCTGTTCTGTCTCATCCTCTGCGCGGTCTTGGCCGGCTGGAGCCTTGATCTTCTTAATGTCGGTGGCCAGCACGGAATTGTGCGTGATGGGAACCTCATAAGCCTGGCCAGTTCTGTTGTCGATTACGGTGAGAGATTGGCGAGGCGCCTTACTGGGGATCGAGACCATGTTGCCAATTGCTGCTGGGAGAGAGACCAGGCCTCAAGAGTGGGCGGATGGAGGAGAGAAGGAAGAGACCCTGCGCCGTTCGCACCGGAAGATACGGCAGTCAAATGGCCAGAAAAATGGACGAGCGGGACGATCACAAGCGTGCAACTATCACAAGCGCGCAACTCACGATGTAAGCTAGCTTAGTTTGAGCTCAGTCGTCGGATTTGAGCTTCGGCAAAAGCCGGCGTACCTCGGCTGACCGCCCAAGCGAATGTAATAGCCTATGCACGGCTCACCAGCCAGGGGGTGTGGCTGAAGATGACGGGCCGACGGAATTAGGACTCAGCTGTTGCCAAGAACAAATTGATTGCTAGTTGAGAAGGTGGTCAGCAGCGCTACATCAACTCGGAGTAGCATTGGGAGCGGCATTGGCGCCGTCACCCGAAGCGGTATCACCAACCGCTTCTCTCTCTTCCTCCTGATATTTCATTCCATGGCCGGCTGCCAACTCTAGAATCGTTGTGAAGACGCAACCTCCAAGCATCCTGCGCCGGGAGACTATCAGAATATACTCTGCTTCCACCTCGGGAGGCGCAAAGCCAAGCACTTTAGGGCTCACGTCTGAAGAAAAACCACCTGGCACGGCATGATCGGCTTCTGCTGCAGTACAGCGCACAGTATATCCAATTAGATATCCCATTTGCAACAAACGCCAAGACTTTTACGAGAGCCACATCTCTGCCCCCAGCACCTGCAGCGGAATCATCCAATACCCGGCCAAATACGCACAAAAGTTCTGTACAGTACGGCCCCCATCTTGTCACCTTTCTTTGGGGAACAGACCAATCACTTGGTGTCATCACCCCCCTCCCTCGCCATCTCCCTCCCCCCAAGTCCGAACTGCCCGACAATCAGTCGATGCCTCCCCCAAAGCAGGATTGACGCTAGATAATGACGAGGGACAATTTCTCTTAAGGCTGAAAGAGGCATCTGACTGCATGCGTCCTCCAACTGTGTCCAATCGATGCCCGCGTAATGAAGTGCGGAGAACAACATGCATAGATTATAGCTGGTGCCCTACGCGAACAAGCACCCCAACTGCCCCCAGCTCAGCCCTACGGCGCGCGCAGTGGCGGTAAGCTTAACGAGCTCGATCTTCTGGGATTGGTCCAGAAGTCTGGTTCTTGGTCCCGTCCATTGATAGATAACCATAATACGGTGCCGTTGGAATTAGACTGAATGTGACTTAGTACGAGTCCTCCCGGGCATCATTGCCCTTCCCCCCTGTCTGACTGCGGGGACCACTTTTTATGCCTTGCTGTGACTATTGTACTAAAATTGGGACTTTTGTACGGCAGTCGTCGCCTTTAAATGGTCATGCTGAGCTCCTCTTCTCGATCTCTCAGCATTTGCCAACCCATCTTCCAAGATGCCCAGGCCAGAACCAGTGAATCGACAGCGGAAACGCCACAACAGGTCTCGCAATGGGTAAGTTCTCTCTTAGCATTCCCTCTTCTATCTATCCCACGGCAGTGGCTGACGATATATGACTTTGCAGGTGCAAGACTTGTAAGCTACGGCACCTCAGATGTGATCAGCGCAGACCCCTCTGGTAAGCCGAAGGGTTTGGCCGCAAAGAGTTTGGCCGCATGGTGCCGTGGACCAGGCGTACGAGTCTTGGTCTATGAGGCGGCCAGGAGCAGATCAATAGGGCATGCTAACACTCACTAGCACCTACTGCCTACGAAGGGGTGGTGAATGTGGATACAATGACGCGTCTACAACCAGCACCGACCAACCCGACACAACTCTCCCGACTGAAAAGCAATACTGGGACAGCGAAACTCTCCCTTTGCACGGCATGGTTACCGCCCATGACCTAGATGACTTGTCTATCACCCTGACCGACGAGTCCCGTTCACTGCTTGGCCTATGTAAGTCCCCATCTTCTCTTGCTGGGATTCCGCAATGAAACACCTGTATGTGGTTACAAGCGTGTGCTAACAACTATGCCCGACGAGAAGTGCGCCATTACAGTGCTCCCTTGAGCACAATGGGCAACAATGGATGTTATGACTCTCCACTGTGAGTCGTTTTATCCCCGTCTTCCGTCGTTGGTGTCAGCTGACGACGAAAACTCCAGCATCAGTTGCGCCTTTTCCCAGCCCGAATTCCTCCCCAGCGCTATCCTTATGGCGGCCGTCCAGTACTCGTGGATCACCCATTCCATAAGCGAAACTAACCGGACCAGTACTCTCCACCACCGACTGGAAGCGGTACGCTTTGTCAACAACCAGCTCCAGGATCCGACTTCGATGACCAGCAATGCCACCATCTCCACTGTGGTTAGCTTAGCTTTGGCCGAGGTACTCAGCTCGCTCATCCAATCTCTCCATTGAACAAGTGACTGACAGAGTGCTGCGACAGAGCGCTCTGGGATGTTTTGCAGCAGCACAGGCGCATTTGAATGGTCTCGCCCAGATTATGAGTATGAGACACCCAGGACCGACACCGAGGATATCAACTCGGTTCAGTCATCTTTTGCAATGTTTGGAGCAAATGTAAGCTCTTCCAGAACTATGTTTGGTAAAACAAGGTAGAGACTCATTTAATACATGGACCTAGGAGTCAATATTTCAAGGGCCCGAACAAAACGGAAACCCTCCAAAAATGGGGCCAACACGACTGCATGGCCAAGACATCATCCTGCGCGCTCGTCGAGCCACAGCCCGAGACAATAGTGTTGAAGCAAGAAGGAGACTTCGACTCCGACTCCTGCACCATTGATCCTCGACTCGTCGAAAAGCCGTTGCCGGAGCAACCTCAGAAAAAGCCCGAGCAAGAGCCCAAGCAAGAGCCCGAGCGACCTCCCGAGCGACCTGAAGTAGCATTACGTCGAGCCACTTTTGTCTGGTGCTGTGTCAACCTCTTCGAGATCATCCAACGCGACGACGTGGACCTGTTAATCCTCAGCTGGCTGCTCGAAGGTACGCTCTTCGACCTCGTGACGACAGAGAGCCATGTGGCAGGGCAACGCCTCGAAACCCGAGTGGCTGCTTGTAGCCCTCTACGGACTGTACTCCATACATGTCGTGCTGGAAATATGTGACGATGCGCCCTCGCAGCAAATAGAGCGACTGAGAGATCAGGTTTTCGAGAGAGTCAGGTTCGTAAGTCAGATTTTGGTCATAGATAAATGGGAGGAGGCGAGGACGTACATGACGTTTGCACACTCGGAGCCGTTTGTGTGCGAGGGCGAGTTGAGAGGGTTGTGGGAGGAGGCTTTCGCTGGTCAGGGGGTGGTCAACCAGCAGCAGGAGGCCGAGGGGGTGTTGACATTGGCTCAGCTTAAGTTTGAAGAGAATTAGTAGGCGGGTGAGGGGATAGGTTGTAACTGAGGTATGAAGAGTTTGAGTATATACAAAGAAGGCGTTGAGTATATACAGAGAATGAGTTGAGTTTATACAAAGAAGGGGCCCGATCTGTCCATAGTAAAGAGGGACCCATCCTTCCATGAAAACTAGATGTGGGTCTAGCGCATTATATTTGTGAAGCTTTCTATACCACAATGAGGTTGTGCAATTATGTAGTCTTTGGATGATAGCTATGGCCAAAGAATGGCAAAGCCACCTTTTTCTTCAATTTCAAAGCAATTACTCTGTACCCAGAATTAGATAGTAACTTGGATATCTTGGCGTCTGTATTTGGTAATTTTAGTTCTTGTTTCACCGGCCCATTTTCAAGCCTTGAAGCAACGTCACCAAGTCAGTCTAGTTGGCCAGGGTTGGTGTAGATGAACAACCACCACGTACTAAATGTCTAGACTTTAGCTGCCAAGCCATACCATTTTGGACTTCGTTGATGATGTTGGTTGAGTTATGGTTGCCGTAGCTGTGGGCCAAGAGCCAAATGCAGGTCCCTACTACAGGCTAACCAATAAAGTCACCAACGTAACCCAACCTACTGTAGATGGCCGGTGGACCAACCCAACGGAAGGGCATGGTGATGTTGGTGAGGTTGTCTCGAGGCTTGTCTATTTTGTGTAGGTGCTCAACTTTGAACGTCCAGTAACGTAAGCAATGGGTTTGTGCATGACTTCCTACTATAAACGAGGCCCTTACAAAGTAGCGACTTGATATCCCCTGAAGTTAATCACTGCCTGCCACTGTTCTCGGATCATCTCCAGAGTCCGGAACAATATAAGCAATCAGCGTTCGCAATCTCGCCATCTCTCATGACATTCTTCCCCGGTCTGTATCTTGCCCCGAGAACACCACCTTCCTCTGTGGCTTCCTCCAGGTCCAGAAAATCGTCCCGCCCGGCGTTGGCATCCCCTCTATCCCCGGAGACCCAAAGAACCACTTAACCACCGTCGCGAGCGCGCCCAGGCCGAAAACTACCAGCATCGTGGTGAAACCTGTGAGCTTGGCCACTGGCCACAGCCATGAGTCCATGCACCAATCCTTAAGCTCATAGATGCGGTTAGTTTCTTGTTGTGTCTTTTGTACAACGCTTCGAGGTGTTGCGAGAACCAGTCATGACCTGCGTCGTGTAGCCGTATTTGTCGACCTGGCTCATGTCGAACATCCCATTGGTGAAAAATTGCAGCTACTCAATGAGCTTGAAAAGACATCAGGTGCCGGAACCCAGTCATCAAGCGGCACATCGATGGCCTTGGTGGTGACTGGCCGCAACCCACACTGGAGAAACATAGCCGAGTAGAAATCTACTCGCAGATCAAGTGAGAACAAACCAATCCAAAGCTGGAGACGCCATCTCATCAACCCAGTAACATGGACGGAACTCAAGTCACTTGAGTGCTACAAGAAACATTACTTTTCAATATTCCAACAGGAAAAGAGCTTTGCAGACTTGGGTGGCCGGAGCAATATGTATTATCTTTAGGGAGTGATTTCAGTACCTTACTATTCTATTTGATATATAAACGGTTATACGACTTATACCGAGACGTGACCATCTGAGATGTCTTACGACCTTTCTTTCCCACTTTGTACCCATTTGCATCACCGTACGTGATGTTTGCACAATACGCCTCCAAGGCACCCCAAATCTAGGCCCCCTGGTACGTCCCCAGTCCACCACCTCCCAACTAACCTTGCTTCGTCACATCATGGAACTGCTCCAACCCCCTATTCCACCGCCCCGTGTCACGCTCCTCGAACCCAGTCGGCTTCCCAGCCTCGTACATAGAGTCGAGCTTCTCGAGGGCGTCATCGTTGGCCTCGCGGTGCTTCTTCCAGTATCGTCGGCAGGCAAAAATGGACGTCACGATGAGGGCGAGAGCGGCCACACCGCCGCCTGTCGCGACGCCAATAGTGGTCGGCCTGGACAGACCGCCGTTGCCACTCGAAGTCTGGGCTTGGCTGAGGCTGTTGGTGGGCGTCATGGCCGCTATTGCGGAAGCGGAGGCGGAAGCGGCGACTGAAGATAGGGGTGATGATGTGACAGAGACTAGAGTGGTGGGATCGAGTGAGGCTGGGATTTCGCTAAGGAGACTAGTCACGGACACGGCGACGTCGATACTGGTGAGGTCGCTGGTAACGGGTGCTGACAGCACGCTGGTGAGAAGAGTGGTAGGAGCGCTGGTGACTGATGTAGCGGCTGACTCGATGCTGGTCGTTGGTAGAGCAGTGGCTGTAGTGGGCTCATCACCGGCAGTCAAGGTCGTCTTCGGGGTTGCTTCGGGGATGCCTGTGGTGGTGGCATCAACGGCATCTGTGGCGGTTGTCTCTGTCTGTGTTGCCGATGCTGTAGTTGTTTCTTGCGTCCTTGTTTCGTCGTCCTTCGTCGTTGTCGTCGAATCATCCTCCTCGTCATCATCATTACCAGGCATCCCCGGGTTGGTAACGATAGAATCGTCCGTGGCTACTGGTAGGGCCGTGTACAAAGTAGCCTTGGTAGGCACCTCGGTATCGGTAGTTGATGTAACTTCGGGCACTTCTGAAGTTGCGGTTGCCTCGGGTGCCTCCGTCTTCTCCGGTCTGCCTCCCGCCGGCCGCGATAGTGATGAGGAGGTGCCGGCACCTCCACCAACACCTACACCGACGTTTGCGACGGCGCCCAACCCCAAACGTCCTCCAATGCTTCCCAAAAGGCCAGACATTATGAAGAGATGAGTCAATCACAATAACTTGCTATAGAACACCGGGTTCAACGAAGAGAATAGAGTATAACTGAAAGAAAAAAGAAAAAAGAAAAAAGAAAAAAAATGGAGTGAGCGACAAGATTTCAGCCTGCTTTCATCTGATGTCGAATTGCTTGACAAGATAGGGATTGGTGGAACAGAGAAAAGTGAAAGGCTCCCAAGACACGATTGATCTAGAAGAAGAATGTCACGGTCATTTTGATGATCATCTCAACCCAGCCCCGTCAGCTGCTGCTACCCCCCGCCCCCAAGACGCCGTTCCGAGCAACGAGATGGCCTGTTGTGAAGCAAACGGAGGCCTATTTTGGGTCACGAGTGCCGGACGTCGATCAACCCTTGGAGCCCTCAGTGACGTTGCGATGTTCGTCTGAGGAACGGTCGACGTTTCACATCCCCTGACAGCTCCCCCTGACAGCTTCTTGGCACCCTGCAGGCCCACATGGCCTTAGGCTGCCCCCAAATGGTCCGATTGACTGCACATGGGCCCAAGTGCGGAAACTCTCAAACCTGCATTGACTAGCCCTAGAAATCTTGCAATCTTGCAACCCTGAGAAGGTCCTTGACATGCCTGCAAATCCAGCGTTTCTCGTTTTAGTAGGTTTTGCTTGGTTCAGCATTTCCCAACATTGCTTTTTCGCTCATTTCGACCGTTATCGCATCCAGGGTTGATAGTCTCCACAAGGCACATTTTCCCTTCCTCACAAGGCTGCATTCAATGCCGAATTGCCTTTTGCGACTGTGCACTTCCTGTACGTGGGAGGCTTCCAGCTTCGGGGGCCGCGCTGGCCGACCATCCATTGGAAGTGACTGAGATTCCCAGCTTGACGAAAGGCTTGGTATCGTGACCGAGAAGAAACGAGCCCAGATCGCCTCAACCCCGATGGACGCATGCCTGCATCTTGTGAAGCCCAACTGCCGTGCTGCCGTGCTACTGAGCCGGGAAGAGAGGTTTCTGTTGGGGCGTTTCACGCTGCATTCCACATATCGGCAGTAACAATGTTTTCCCTCCCCAGTGTCTAGGAAGCTGTGACCGGATCGACGACGTCCGCTCATCTACCCGGCCGGGATGACCCTGCGATGGTCGTTGAGGCTTTCAATCAGCTGTTGAGTCCGCGCAGCAGTGCCTTTCAGCTCGATCTGACTGCATTGCTCGCCGCACCGAAAATAGATCAGACGGTTTGGGTTGCGTACGCTTCTCCCGTTTCTTCTTACTCACCATACAAAGCCTTTCGTCGAGCTGAGGATCTGTCACTGTCCAATGGATGATCCCCAAGGCGCTGAAAACCCTGCCATGGATGACGCAAAAAAGCACATTTTCAATGTAATGCTTAATGCTTAATGCTGCTCTCCTGTAGGACGAATTGACAGCTCCAGTCAGATCAGGTAGGCATCAATGGATCCGTGCTCAGGCTTTCAAAGACCAATTGGTGTAGTGAGTGGTTTTTATTCGTACGCAACGCTAGATGTAAGTACTTAAATGCATTTGCTTGCCGTTGATGTAGTGTTTCGAGAGAAAGAGCTGGAGGTCAAGATATATAATCTTGTAGACATATACCATTGTAGACAGCAGCCTTATCAGAGGTCAAGCATCAATGATACCTGCATGTCATTTGCCCCAGGAAACTAGGAAAGCCAAGCTCTTCATTCAGATGATATCGTGGCGGCGAGACGCTCAGATGCGGAAATGATTCCACTTATACACGTCCCCACATCCGCTGTCCAAGAATCAGGCCGTTACAGAATCCCCGAATCCCCTAAGCATAAAATCCCATGGCAGAATCGTCCAGTAAGCTCGTTCGTTGGAGTCGGCTGAACTAATTTGCCGGTTACAGCCAATCTGCCCCTTCTTGTATCGTGACCTGAGAAAGACATGGGATGCTACCCTGCGAGTCATGCTGATAAGACCCGCTCTGATATTCAAGCGGTGTGAGGGAAGTGGCATCACTTACCTTCATTCATGCTCGTGCGTGAAAACATAAGTTTCTGGTTTTATGTCATTTGGCCGTAATTTCAACATTGTTGTAGTCGACTTCCTGCCGTCAGGAGCCAAAGGCAATGTTAGATACTACCATTTACCGCAATCATCATCATCAGTTCTTGAAACCCATAGCCTGATAAGCTATCATTAATCGTCAGTAAATTCCGGGGCAGAATTTCTCATTGTAAGTGTCTTGGCAATATCTGATAAGCCTTGCATCAACAGAAGTATTAGTTGGATCATTACATACTGGAGACGGCTCTAACTTCTGTGCCAGACCGGCATCTCTATGTCGTCAACTCCACTCTCGAGCCAATTAACTGGGGTGTTTCAACACCACAAGGTTCCAGCTTTAGCGTAGACCATGCGCCTGGTTATAGACGCGATCCCATATCATATTGTCCGTGTGCAATGGTAAGCCAATGTTGTGTTGATCTGGATATGTATGTTGTACACCCGAGCAAACAGGAGATCATGTTTAAGTCCACAAAGGGGTAATATTCATAATACTTGCAGTATACCCAAGCCTTTAGCATAAATAAGATTGAGCCATGTGCAGTCACTTTACAAGAGATTTGTGGTGAGCTCGATTCAGTATACTGGTAGCTAAGCATCGAATGAGTTGAACAGCCTTTTATGTTCTAGAGTTGCTAGGAAACCCCGGCGACTTCGGGCTTAACCAATACAGTCTACCGGAGCGCTCATCGGTAACAACAGAGTCAACTATGTGCAAATAATGGGAATTGGATGGGGCTGGCCTTGATCCATATCGAATCACTGTACTTCAGATTGCTGTGGTATGCAATGGTAATACATATGACTTTGGCTGGGCTTCTGGAAATAAGTCAGCTGATATCCCAGTTAACCCAACAAACTAGCATACTGTGTTCATCGGATCTTGATGTGTCAATATTGCATAAACCTTGATTCTAGTAAGACCGGTGAGCTCATACAGAAAGGAGATGCGGCAGCCCATAAAAGCTTACAGAAATTCTATCAACTGGATTTGAGTCTTTGACCAGAGAATATTCACCAGGTCAAAGTAGCAGTTTGGAAGCTAAGATCAATGGTCACTTTTGTATGAATGCTCGAGTGATCGGTGTGAAGAGAGTCGAAATTGCTACTCAAAAGAAAACTACTCACAGGTGAAGCTGCCATTATCCTTTAAGCCATCGCAGAGTTCTGTGTGCCCTCAAATCAGTCGTGGCCCCTTCACAAAAGCACCCTTTCGACGACAAACCACCTGACTATGTGCCTTCCTTCAGAGCGCGACCCATCCAATGCAACGACCTCCTTCAAGATGCCTCGAGATGAAAATCAAGCGATGATGTGCCTTCCCCAAGGTGAAGATGTCAAAGAGTCAACGTATGTGTATGAATCGGCCTAAGCGGCACATGCCTCAAGGAGAAGCTGTGCCTCAGCATCCTCATCGTCCTCAAACTCCTGCTTCTGTTGCTTCTTCTTCTTGTACGACAGAGAGAAGTCATATAGTTCGCTCTCATCATCATCCGCCTCATCCTCATCCTCGACCTCATTTCCCTTCTTGGCCTGCGATGTCTTGGGGAGCCGACCACGGGTAGATTGAGGCTTGGTGACCTTGGCCGCCTTGCAAGTGCTGGAGCTACCGTCCGCTTTCCCACCGCGCATGATGCCCAGTCGCTTTTTGATGTTGTAGAAACGGTTCTGTGATCTAATGAGAGGTATGTTTGAAAAGGATAGGTGTCAAGAGGGGGTTGGAGAACATACCTTGGCGACGGTAGGACTGTTGTACTTGTTCGCTTTGGCGAATTTGTCCCAATTAATGGAGGGGACACCTTCCATGTGCTCAATCAGCGAGAGCAGGAAGGCTGACTCGCCGGCATGGGCCGCGGCTTGTTACCAGAACCAGCCATTGCGATGGTTGGTGGAAGAAGTGAGCTGGCGTCCAAAGTTGACTTGTTGTAAGCTGGAGATCTCGGACGAAGTCTGGATGCGAATGAATGGTATCGTCTGAAGGACTAAGGTGTAGTTAGCCGGTGGGGTCGGATGAAATGTAATTGCAGGGATGGATAGATAGCAAGTCTGTGAGTGGAAATGCCAGCGTGAATTGAGCTGGTTATTAAGTGCTGCCACTAGCAATAGTAACTCTTGCCACCATATTAACGTGGATTCCACATGGATTACATCTGCGCGACCGCTCTTGACGGATATTCCACGTACTCGACACGCCCCAAAAACGGCAACAGGGAGTCCACACTGTCTGCCAGCAAGTAGAAACCACTGCTTAGATAAATATCATCAAATTGGCTGTTGGCCTTGATCATGTAGTAATGATAGACTTTCCTGAATATGAATATCCTGTGGTGTCCCTGACGTGACCTGGTGCGTATGCTGTGCTGTGGTAAGGTGTGGTGGGGTGGACGTGGCGGTGATGTGGAATTGGTGTTGAAGTTCAACCACGTCATGACGCGCAGGTCGGCTGGAGAATTGATTGCGGGCCATGGATCCAAGTGCACACAGACCAATGTTTTCCAGTTGGAGGGCGGCAATAAGGGACCCCAGTAGTCATATTGGGTATCGTAAGCTAAACCACCTTGTTCCTCTGAATACCTTAGATTTTTATAAAGGCCAAAAAAAGATGTTTTTTTTTCCCTTTTTCTATCATGGTTACGTCTGGTTCGAGGTGGGGTTTTGTAGCCCTGTACTTGGCCGTACCTTCCCACCTACCTTATACTATGTTCCTCTAGATAGCTCAAATCGTTTGAAACTTAACTACTACAAAAACGACCGTTTATATATTGCATTATCAGAAAGAACAGTCCCAATATGCGGAGAACTCTCGTCGTCTTCAAATCGTGAGATCTCCTTTCCAACTGTCTCGCTGGCTTTGGAGAATTGCAAGGGCAGAATACGCCCAGCAAAGATAACAAACGGTTTTATAAAATATACTAGCGCAATTTAATCCCGATGAAAGCCCTCTAGATCCTTCTGAAAGGTAGAATGTGCCTAAGGGGTGTCTGGTGCCACTCTTGTAGTGTAACGGGGTAAGGCCGGACATCAGGGAAATAGGTTACGGGGCTAGGAGAAAGTTTATTTTCTCTTCTTTAAGAGGCACAGAGGCAGAGTAGGACACGAGTCCCTCATCTTCATGCATCATCATCCTCATCTTCATATCATCATCTCCTTCTCATCTATATCTTCACCTTCGCTTTTCAGTCAGTTATTTAGTTATTTTAGTTATTCAGCTTATCTTTACGTTCGAGATCCTATTATCACGATACGAGTATCAGAGGCACATCCGACCAACTCGCGCACCAGACGTATAAGAGCTTCACTCTTATAACCAGTACCACGATCTTCGTCTGATAAGACCACCAGATGGGATCTGTTGGTACTGGAGCCGTCTGTTCAGTGTGTTAGGTGGTAGGTATATCCTACTGACCGCCTGACCCTGTTTCAGTGGTCAGATGGACCTGGGACTAGACCACCTGCTCTGGCGAGAGTGACACTCTGAATCAAGGTAGTCATGATGACCTGAATCGCAGAATGAATAAGACCAGCATAGCTAACTATGAGACTCGTATCCACATGAATATCACTTGTTACTATTTGTATACCTGCAAACCACAGTCCAAGGTTCTTAGTCCGGTTATGTAGGATTGAGCGCCACGGTTATGCCCTAGGCCAAAGGCGGTGTAGCGGCAATTGCACTAGTAGGGTCAAACCCTTCCTCGTAGATAAAATAGCTACATATAATACACAACAGAGCAGATAGACAGATCAATTAATATAGGATCTACGTAGAGTTATTAATAGAGGATTGAATCCCTTATAACGTACCCCACAAGCAAGTTGGCCACTTTTTCTTGGCATCGTACGAACAACCTTTTAATTATTATTATTAAATACGCCGTAGGCTCGAAGCCCCCGGTACCTCTACCAGTACTCCCGTATGTCAAACCGTGCCCTAATGGCTGGACTAAATACATACGCTGCGTCGTCGGTTCGCCCTATTGGCGACTGCGTTGCGTTCACTACCATACTACGTTGGTTCTCAACCTACCAACAAAGTCCCCCCTGAGAAGGTCGATGCTATCTGGGCCTTGAAGCTGTCCGACCCGTCCCTAGCAGCCACCTTACAATAGTCCCACTAACTACTGGTTCTACTGTTGCCGTTGCGAGGTCTCTGCGAGAATATAGTGGCCGTGGTGCGATAGCGGCCCGTAATCGTTCCCTCGGTCCTTCCAACAGCCCGCAAAAGAGGATTACGTGCTCTGCCGTCTCAGGGGCGTCGCCACAGCGGCATAGCGGCGAGTACACGCCAAAATCCCCTGTCTTGAATAAGAAGGCTGATAGTCCTATTTTTTCCGTCCTGATCTGGCACAGCGTAGACGCCTCCAGTCGGTTCAGGCCGAAATACTTGCCCCCTTTCGGTATCTGCATCGAAGGGCCCTCCGGTTCCTCAGCGATAGCGCGTCGCTGACGATCGTGATGCTCTGCTCCGGTGAGCCATCTCTTCCTCCAGTGGCCTTTTAATTAACATCTTTACACATACCAAGATGGGATCCAATTGGAAAGAAAGCGACATGATTCTAGCGTGTCAGGCGCTTCAATCGAAACCCGAATTAAGCATCCGACGCGCTGCCCAACTCTACAATGTCCCTCGTACAACTCTAGCTAACCGAAAACGCGGACTACTATCTCGACGCGATACTCGACAATCTAGTCAAGAAATTGAAGACCTAATACGGGCGCATATAACCCATATCTCGAAGGAGGATTTCTTTTCGGCATTCTATAGGGTGTATCGTACGACTATAACTAAGTCGAATATCCAGGCAGGTTTCAGGGGGACAGGACTTATTCCGTACGACCCGGAATATGTGATTTCACAGCTGGATATTAAGCTACATACGCCTACACCTCCTGGGAGCTCGTCTGGCGCCCCCTTAATCTGGGAATCAAAGACTCCAAATAACCCAACTGAGGCGCAATCCCAGTCTGAATACGTTAAAAACAGAATCGTATAGCATCAGAATAGCTCCCCGACGACAATACTTACGGCTATTGACCAATTTTCACGTGGTGCGACGGCTGTTATGCATCGGTTAGTTTTACTTGAGGATGAGGTTACTACACTTCGGAAGGCCAATCAAGAGCTAAGCCGTCGTCGAAGGACTAAAAATCGACAGCTACAAGATGGAGGATCTCTTAGTTTACGAGACACTCAGGACTTACAGTCTCAACGGGATATTGAACAGCAGCTACAGGATGATATACGTGTAAGTCGTCGTCGTACTAGACCGGCCGAACCACGCCGACGGCGCTCTAGGATCTGCGGAGAGCCCGGGCATAATGCTCGTACTTGTGAGAATGATAAAGATACGTACGAGGAAGAGGATTCCGATTAGTTTGAATTATTATTTTTTAATTTAGTTAAGTTATTGAAGTTATTCATACGGTGCCAAGAAAAAGTGGCCAACTTGCTTGTGGGGTACGTTAGACCCTGCAAATGGGGGTGTATGCAAAAAGGTGGTCAATGCAGTTAGTAAGTACTGCATGTGAGCATAATTGAAGAGCCCGGCCACGTAAAGCCATATCAGAGGGATAGAATGTATTGATTTTTAAGTTGCAATTGACACCGAAAGTCTGGACATACCATAGTCGGTGTTCGCGTCACCCACCAATTGAAGGCCATCAATTGAGTCGCATCTTCAAGACCCTCTCCGCAATAGACTCGGGCGTCTCCTCTACAATCCCAAGCAAATCGGCATCTGACTCCTCCCGCGACGGCGCCACCACATTCCTGGCCTTGCCTGGATCCAACAGTTGTGCCACGGCAATGTACAGCGTCCAACCGCCGGCCCCAGCCTTGTACCTGGCCCCTCCCTCCATCTTCATCACCTCGGTCGTCGAGTGCGTCACTGGCCACTGCCTGCCCGTGACCTTCTGGAAGGCTTGCAGCAGCTCGTTCTGGCACGTGTTGATGGAGCGCGCCTTGACGAAGCGGTTGGCCGTCTCGTCCGGGTGGCGGAGCACGCCGACCACGCTCTGCCCTATCCCCTCGAGCATTGTGCCCGTAAACACCTCATCTCCGGCATCGTAAATAGTGGCAGTGCCCTTGACAACGTCGAATCCCATGGCAGGGAACTTTCTCAATGCCTGTGAGACGTGTAAGCAACCACGTGAGCTTTATGTGTGTGTGGTTTGCCCGCATGTCTGATCCATAGGCCAAGGCAACATAAGGTGGAACTACTCACCCAGTCAATGGGTTTTCCCGTGGTGATGCCCGTCCAAGTGAAGGACGGATTGGCTTCGGCGCGCTTAGCAGCATAGTCCCAGCCAACATTGCACCGCTTGATGGTCTCGCGGAATTCTGGCAAGCCGTGTGTTTGGGTCCTCAGTCCCCAGCCAAAATCGTTCACGATGAAGCGCTTGACGCCGGCGGCCTCAGCAGCATCGACCATGGCGACCTGGTGCTCGACTCCGGACGGAGCCACGGCACACACGACGGCATCCTGGCCCTCCAATGCTTTGGTAAGATCCTCTACCGTGTAGGCGGTCCTGATGACGGCCAGACCCGGCAGAAAAGTAGACCTAGACTTCACGCGAGTGATGATGGTCACATCGAAGCAGCCATCTTGGGACAGAGCTGCTGTGATCGGAGTTCCGAAGTTGCCCGAGGCCTTTATCAAAGGAAGAGGGTTGTATTAGTCGTCGTCCAATATGTAGTGGTAGAAGTTGGCTGTATTGTACTCACGCCGAATACGGCAACTCTCCTGATGGTGCTCGTCGCTTTGTTTGGCTCCATTTTCCGGGGAATCTGCGAGTTGGAGGTGAGTAGAACTGAAGTAGAATGAGAAGTGAATCTAAATGGGCAGAAATTAAATGAAGTGAGTCGGAATCTAGTTACGTAGCCCTAGCCTCGTCCGACTATACATTTATACCTCGAGCGGCCGGAGATCAACTTAGCCCCACAATAAGTAAAACAAGCTTGTCAGCAACGCCGGAGTGAGACGGATACAAGAGACTGCCATCATCGTGTATTTTTGCCCACAAGTGCGGAACTGACAACCAACTGCAAGTCGTGCCAATTATATGCGCTGCAATACTAACACGCAGTGCTGTGCTGTAGCGTACACAATTGCATTGATATAGGTAACACTGCCACCTAGGTATTTCAATATATTACTAGCGCTGGCTGGACAGTCGGAGGTACACGAGACAGTCGACATGCCTCAGGGTACTGATTCGATTATATACAACAGAAATGGGAACTCTTCTGGAGTGTTTCACAGCCTGCCTGTTCTTAGTTTTTGGCCTCCCCCTCATTGGGCGTCAATTCTGCTGTCCGGGCTTCAGCAGCCTCATCAGCCGCCATGACCTTCTTCTTTTCCACAATGCCATACTCGGTTTCCAGCTTCTTTCGAAGCGGGACCTCCCTCTCCACGAAGACAAGGAAGAAACTTACACCCGAGACGGCGATCCCAACCTGCCAGGCCAGCTTCAGACTGTCAGACAGCACCGATGTAAGCTGGGCGGCCGTATCAGGTGCCAGCGAGTTGACGAAGGAAGCTGTGGCGTGCTCGTATGCCTTTCCAACTATAAGCGCACCCACTACAGACTGGTCTGTGATGGCCCCTGGCGCGAGCTGGTTGAAGCGCGTGTTGAAGACTGCAGCTGGGATGGCGGTACCCCACTAGAACGAAGCCAGTGTGAGCATCCCATTAGATGTATATTTTGAGCGTCCAGGTGGGAGTGTGGAGTTGTAAGGAATTAGACACATACCATCAAGCCGAAGCTGCGCAGGAACGCACACAAGGCTGTAGCCAACGCGGTGTCTGATTCAGCTAATGGTGCCAAGATAGCAGGAAGCACCGTCGGCATCACTATAAGGGAAACAAGAGCAACGTCAGCGGCGCATCCCAGTCAACCGGTCGAGCCAGGCGGGAAGACGTACCAGAACCGGCACCAACCGACTGCAGGATCTGGAAACCAATCCACCAACCAGTACTCGAATTCTCATCCAACATCGTGAACAATCCAAAGCCTACGATGGCCAGAGCGAAACCGACGTTCTGGACTGGACGATAGCGGCCAATCTTGGTCATAGCGCCACCTCCGAGGGCAACACCAGGGATGAGCGCCAGGATAGTCGGCAGCAGCATGACACCCGATATGCTTGAAGATGCCCGCAAAACGCCTTGAAAGTAGATAGGGAGGAAGAAAAGCGGCCATATGGTTATCATGCTCTGCACAAAAGCAAGGACAAACGCGGTGGCTGATGTCCGGTTCGACATGAGATGGATCGGCACCATCGGTTGAGGAGCAAGTCGCCGATATGACTCAAAGAAGAGGAAGCCCACCAGTCCGGCGAATCCGAGGATCAGGGGCACGAGCGCCTGATAGGATGACCAGGGGTGTAGGGTGCCAGCCCAGGCGAGGCCGACGAGCTACGGTAAGAGCGAGCGTTAGTCGAGTTGAAACTTCGTCGTGGAGCGTGGTGAACCTACAATTGAAGTCACCGAAGCAACGAATATGGCGTTTCCGGCCCAATCAATGTTGGTCAACTTGTCGGCGAACGTTTTCTCCCGGTTGTAGTTGGTATGCAGAAACAAAAACAGCAGCGCCAGGGCCAAGCCGCCGATAGGCAAGTTGAGATAAAAGACCCAACGCCACGTTGAATGCTGGACAATGAGACCACCGAAGAACGGCCCCAGGGCGGCACCGAGCCCGACGCAGCCAAACGTAAGGGCGAAGTAGCTACCTCGCTCGCTCAGGGGCACCAAGTCGCAGACGATGATTTCCATCAGCACGTTGATGCCCCCCGCGCCGATGCCTTGCACCACACGGCCTACTATCAGCATTTCCATGTTTGTAGCACCGCCACAGATGCCGCTGCCAAGGACGAAGGCGGCCGTCGAGATAATCATAGGCCAGCGTCGGCCGAAGACGTTGGCTAATTGGCCCTGTAGCGGTTGGAACACAGTCCTGCGTTCTTGTCAGCCATATGAGGTGTTATTTCCACTATTATATCTGAACACGAGAAGAACATCTGGTTTCACGTGCATAGCTACATAGTAGCCATTGGAAGCCCAAATATAGATATCGCCTCCACCAAGATCAGCAATGATGGAGGGCAAGCTCGTAGGGATGATGCTGCCCTCCAAGGCGGTTAATACGCCGCAAAAGACAATCGCGACGATGATGCTGTAGAAACGAAAGCTTTTGGGTTCCTTCTTCTCGATCTCAGCAGACACAGGAGGCTCTGAGATTTTATCTGATGCTTCCGTGTCTGTCTCCGTTGGTATTGATGGGATGGTATCACCTATCACCCTTCCTGGTTCGGCGCTTTGCTCCTTGGCATTAGCCGTGATATCTGCGGCTCCAAGATGTACCCGAAGAGTAACTTGCGAATCTTCGACTGGCAGGGGATGCGGTGCAGTGTCGACGTCACGGTCAAGTACGGATGGGGTGAGTCAGTATTAGATCGATATGGTCTATGATCAACCATCGGTCGGTGTTCAACGTGCATTGGATTAGGGAAAAAACTGGCTTGGGGGATTTGAACACATCGGTCGCTGTTCGGAGATCATGTTCAACCAATATTCGGAGATCTGGGGCCACAAAGCTTCGGAGATCCTGGTCCACCCAAGACGTTATGGACCCCAAAAGTGGTCTCGAGTGAGACTTACAGATCAGTTGTTAAAGGTCTCGTTCGAACTGGAAAGCTAAAGAAAACCTCGCTTTGAACAGGAAATAATATTTTACCCCTCGTCATGTTGGTATCAAAGGATCGTTCTTCCCCCATGCATATGGCTTCTCAGCATTTCAAAAGGCCTCGTTGAGCAAACTAGATCCAAAATGAGCCCAACCACCATGCAGTTCACACACGAATCCGTCCGTGATTTCTTGCTCAAAGAAAAGGGACTCCAGAAAATTTGGGCAAATCCGGGCTAGCAGAATGACAAGGTGAGCCACGCGGTCTTAGCAAATTGCTGCCTAAGACAGATGAAAACAGACATTGGAAGCAGGACACCGGACTCGGAATCTCTGCCAGCACCAAAGTCATTGGAGGCCAGGCAAATGAGAAAGACTGTTACAGCGTCATATCCTTTCCTTCGATATGCTCTTGGCAATGTTCTTTATCACAGCGACAAGGCTCAATCGTTTGGATATCCACAAGAAGCCTTTTTGAAGCAATTCCCGATAGCAAGCTGGAGACACCTATATAACATGCTTGCTCTACCTGAGAAGCAACGCCGCTATCCGCTTGGCACACCTCTTTTCACACCTCTTTTGTGCATCCTTGCAGAAATGAACCTATGGAGCCTCATCCATATTCATCCTGATCGTAAGCGTCACTGGGAAATTGAAGGGGGCAATTACCGCTTCCCCTTGCTTGCTGCGTTAGCTTATGGTATTCGAGAAGCCGCTGAGGACTTGGGACTTCACGTCTTTCTGGACGAAAAACTTCCGATCACTGTTGATGAGCCATGCAAGACTTACTTGAAGTCTTTGAAGTCGGGTCGTCAATTCGATACTCGTTGCCGCAGTCTGCTATTTTGTCTCCTGGAGTTTGACTGTGTGACGGCAATGGAAGGTCTTCTTTGAAAAGCTACCCCGTAGACGAAAACGACCCAGATGGGCGAACGGCCTTGTCATTCGCAAAGACACACCAGCAGGCTCGAGTGCTTTTAAACCGTGGTGCGGATGTAAATGCCAAGGACAATAAATCACGCACACCGTTGCAGCACGCATTAGTGGAGAAACGATTCGAAGTCGTACCAGTCCTCCTGGATTGGAAAGCAGACTTCTCATTCTGGGATGCGGCAGAAAGTGGCTGGGAATCTGTGTTTCCATAGGCGCTCAAGAATTACCGCACAGATTATTAGATACACGCGATGATATTGGGCGTACACCAGTCTCCTATGCTGCTAGTGCCTCCCAACTGGGCGTGGTCAAGCTACTTTGCAGTTTGAAAGATATCAATCCTGATTTGGCAGATAACCTTGGACGGACACTCCTTTCCTGTGCCTGTCAGACTGGCTTCAACAAGATGGGTGAGATAGTTCGACTGTTACTTGACACGGGCAAAGTAAACCCAGAGTCACGAGACATGCGGAAGGACTCCTTTTTCCTACAACCTGGCCTCCCCCTCGCATCCTCGTCGGTTCAGATAATGCTCTTTACCGCGCGCTAATTACGGAGGCAATAGCGTTATAAAATACCTTTACGATGTTAGTATAGATGGTAATGCCGGCCTTACGCTTTATCTCTACGTACGTTACTCAGGGGTACCGGCGGTAACAGATAACTAGATGCCTCTCTGCTCTAGCGGAGAGCCGTCTTAGTGCACCAATTCGCTTAGCCGGACGTGTAGTACCGGTGGAAATAGCCCTACGCGTAATCTGATGATGGTGTCGAGCCGAGTGGTTCCAAACGTGTCCGCCATCTCCCTCCGACTCTTGCCGCATCCTCTGACGGCTATAATGGCGACTCTGGCCTCCGGAATTACTGCGTCATTAGCGCCGCGACTAACGCTTATTTCGGTGCTAGAAGACCGATAATCCATGGCGAATTGCGGTAGTTGTTGTTTTCATTTCTCAATTGGGGTGTAGGGCTGAACGCAGACTTATTGAGGGTCACTGTGGAGACTGCTGTATTTCTACCCTGATTCTTCTAGACAGTTTACCTCTAGGATTTAGCAGGGCTTACCTGAGCCCATTGCGGCAATAAAACTCCTTCATTTTTACCTCTAGCGGGAATCATGAAGCAATACCAATCCATGTGACAACCAGAATATTGGTGCTTCGGGGAGGTGCAATGATCCTCATTATTCAAAATATCTGATAGGGGAAAAGCTACCAGAATCCTTCAATTAGAATAACAGGGTAAGTAGGTACAGCCAAGTCACTTGATATTCCCATGCTTGGCCTGGCTAGAACCAGTATACTGCTGATTCTAAGCGAAGATTCGGACTTTCCCGGTCAGGATGTGGCCTTACATTGAATGGCTTTCGCCTTTTTATCTTATGTCGTCTAGGTGGGAAGAGATGTAGGCCAGGGATGTACAAGATGATATTAATTTCACTACAACCCAGCAACCCAAAACAACAACATCTTGACCCACCGCAACTACGGCTTCTTCTCTTTTCCAACTCTCATTGCGGTCCTTCCCAAGGGGCGTTTATTTCCCTGCTTCTATGGAGAAGGAACTACAGTGAACTCATTTATGCGTACCTACATAAAGTAAATCTGTCTAGGCAGTCCGACAGAAATGAAGCAAGCAAACCCTTGTCGTACCTGACACCTAACAAGCATGTAACTATGGGGAATAGGCCCGTTAGACTAAAGCACATTCTACGCGTCTGGTCTAGCTAGCTATGAAGGGTTTCTTTTTGGAAGATTATTTTCTGAACTTGCTTTATCAGACAAAATCCATGTGCCCCTATCCTATACAACACATCAGTTGAGCACCATACTTCGCTACCTGGACGTGTGGGATACCCTTTGTTGGCGTATGAACCAAGACTTCCAGCTGCTTCTCTTCACAAAAGCAACAAACATATTCACAGGGTAAGAGACTGTATTGTGAAAGAAGACCCACCACGCTTTAATCTCGGTACGCCTTGCTGCCATATAATCCAATGTCTTCGATGGCATCCGCCGCGTTCGAACGCCTCTTTCGCTTTCATGCTCATATAATGCCCCGTGAGAGTCCAAACAAT
Organism: Pseudomassariella vexata; assembly: GCF_002105095.1. Taxonomy (NCBI): domain Eukaryota; kingdom Fungi; phylum Ascomycota; class Sordariomycetes; order Amphisphaeriales; family Pseudomassariaceae; genus Pseudomassariella; species Pseudomassariella vexata. The sequence continues at coordinate 677,414 of NW_024467959.1, read as the reverse complement.
GTACATAGTCTACACCTGTGACCGGTCCAACCCAATATCGCCAATTGCCTCAATATCTACCCACCGAAAGTTGGGCCGCAGCCGTGTGCTTTCCCCAATTCCCGCAAACACCAACACGTTTTAGCTTACACTAATCCAACCCGGCATAGGCACATAGTTGGTTGAGCAATATACTCCACTTCGGACTCTTCATTTGCAGGGCATCAAAGAGGCCTTCCCTTGTAGGAACTGAGTTCGGTGGTATGCTGCTGGGGCTGTTGGGGTCGCGTGCCTTCTCCGTCAGCCTCTTGAGCGTTGATACACCCCATGTGATGATATGAAGTACATCAGTGTCCTCACGCTGTTGTACACGGGCATTGCGGGTGGGAGGCTGTGTCGGCTCGGATTGATTGCAGAGGATGCGAACTAAACGGAGGAGGTTTTGAGCAAAGCCTTCGCCAGACGAGAGCCAGGCCCGAGTAACACCACTTTCGTAGCCCGGCGCCAAGGAAGCGATGATGTCGGCGGCGAGCAAGCCTTGCATCATGATGGGTTTGCGCGCTTCGACGAACGAAGGGAGATTCGCGGGCCTGCTTTCCTTGTTCTGGTCGGGTATGGGTGCAATGGCAAGAGCAAAGGTGCGCGTCATGAGCTCGCAAGGTGGGGAAGCCGATGCGTCCGCGGCGAAGATGGTCTTGTAGTGCGTCCTGTTAGGCTCATCTCGCGCCAGGAGCTTAGCAAGGGAGTCCACCGCATTGGGTAGATAAATGTGTATTGCGGGCTCGAATGGCGGGAAAACAACTTTGTCGGCTGACATGGCTGGGGCCGGTGTGGGTGCGAATGATAGCAAAAATTGCAGTAGACAGAATGCTTGCTCTCTGCCAGGAAGCTCGATAGAACCCGAAACGTTCGAAAGAAAGATGATGATATCTTTCATAAAGTCCAGCGTGTTCTTTGGTGACCGAAGAAGATTCTCATGAGTGCCCAGCGACCGGATGATGCCGCAGATAAACTTGATGACCTGCTCATCAGCAAGGATTGAATGGTTCCCATCGAAGAAAGAGAGGTTGCGGAGAATGGTAGTAATGGCGATCAAGCGATCCGCAGAATGCTCCAGCTCATACTCGAGGTCTCCTAGGACCGGTACCCTCTGCAGGGCCAACTGCTCAACGCGACACAGCCTTATGACCTCTTCGTATGAACCTAAATCTATTTCATCCGATATAGGGGTTGAGCCATCAGCCAGAGCGTCTACCTGTTCTTCGGCGCAATCGATGAGCGACTCCACAAGATCATCGCAGTACTTGAGATCGATGAGTAGACCCTGGTTGCGCGCTCCTTCGTGTGTCACAGTTGCCAGCGTGTCAAGGGCCAGGCGGACCTCCCCAAGGATTCCGCATTGAAGACTCTTAGTTAGGGCGTGTATATCTATGAGCCCCAACTCCAGCGGTGGAGGTACGTTCGGTCGCCACTGTTCCAACTCGTCACCGAGCTTTTTCAGGGATTCAACGTCCAACCCGCCGTAGAAGTGCTCTGTCATGTCTCGGGACTTGGGTTCATATTCATCGGGATTGGATGGTGGTGGCGGCGCCGGGAAGGGAACACTAGCAACCCCATGGGTTGGCATCGCCTCGGCTTGTGTGTGACGAGGCTGTACCGCCATGTGGCCGGGTTTGACTCCCATTGAAGGCGACGGCATGGATATGTCTCCTGCCACAGGCGTGGCCTCGATACTCCTAGACAGGCTGTTTCTCGCGTGGTTGGGGGCCATGTTCGATTGCTGGTGGACCATTTGCGGTTGCTGCGGTGTTGAGAAGCCATTGACACTCGGCTGCGGCATTCCCGGACCCAGTTGCTTAGACGGGGTTGGGGCATGCGGCTGCTGGAGTTGAGGCTGTTGTCCTGGCTGTATATGTTGACCCTGCTGCATTTGTCCTTGGGGACCCATCCGTTGCGGTGTCCCCTGACCTGGTCCTCCAGGCGCCCCAGCTGGGCTAGGCATCTGCTGGTTGCCCGACCTTTGCTTCATCCATGCAGCCTCGAACTTCAATAGATTTTGCTCGTAAATGGCCTTTACTTGTGCAGGAGCCGACGGAAACTGCTGCGGGTGAAACCCGACTGATGCCGCGACCTGTGACCACAAGTTGCGTTGGGCAACGATACGATAATAGCCGAACTTGCCCATGTTCATAAACAGCTGCAAGAGATGGAGGGGCCGACCTCCTATCGAGGGGTTCGCGTCCAACGGGAGGCCATGTATGCTCATGAAGTTGCTCAAATTCTTCATGAAACTTTCAGGGTTTGTACTCCGCGGTAACTGCGGCTGTTGGGGGTGCATCTGGCCCTGGGGCATCTGCCCATTGGGCATAGGACCACCCTGCTTGGGCATCATGCCGCGCCCTTGATTAAATTGCTGCTGTATCTGCGCCGCCGTCAACATCTGGCTCTGAACCTGGGCCTGAGCTTGCATGCGCATTTGCTGCATCATCTTGGGGTCCATGCCGCGTCCTCCTGCCTGCATCTGTTGCTGTAATTGATGCATTTGCATCTGCTGCATCTGGGCCAACTGGCTAGGGTGCATCTGTTGCATCTGGCCCATTTGCTGCATCTGCTGCGACATCTGACCCATTGGTTGTGGCATCATCTGCTGTGGCATCGGATTCTGGCCGGAAGGGGGTCGCGCTGGCGAGGGGGAGGGTTGGAAGTTCGGGTTGTACCCTTGCGGGACGGTTTGATTCTGCATGTAGGGGTTGGGCTGAGGCGTGCCACCATGCTCCGAAGGAACTGGTGATGCTTGAGGACCGAACTGTTGCGAGGCAGGAGAGAAAGGATGTGGTGACGCGGTGTTCACGCGTTGAGGCACGCTTCCGGGTCGCAGCTGATTTCCCGCCATGACGGGGGATGGTGACGCAGTAGCGGAACCGTTGGGATAGAGGTGAGGGTATTGTTGAGCGGTGCTCGAGTTGGGTCCCATGGCGGTGGGCTGGAAGCCGGGATACGGCGCCTGCTGAGGCGTGTCGGCGCGCGACGTCGGTAGCATACCCGGATTCTGGCGGGGCGAAGCGCCCATGCTGTCCTCTCGCGGCCTCGGGCGTTTGGACGGGATGACGGGGTTGGTCTGGTATACGGGGTTCTGGAAGGAAGGCGAGGCGTTGCGCATGGGGCCATTCTGCATCGCGGCAGCCATTTGTTGTGGGTTGGGATATTGAACGGCGGCGGCGGCGGGATTGAATTGGCCATTGGCCATGAATGCCGAAGGATCCATCATGCCGCCGGCTGGTCCTCCAATGTTGTTCGGGTCGTTCATGTGTGGGAAGCCGTTGCCATTATGGTTCTGGACGGCGGCTGCCTCGTTCATCCAAGAGCTCATGACTGACGAACAGACAGGTGGGAGCCCATCAGACTGCGATTGGCGCGATGTTAGCAATCAAAAACGTGTAGCGACGCATCCATTGAGATGGGAAAACAACAAAAATTGGATGGGTAGTGACACGTCGCGATGCAAGAGTCGCGTCGGTCGCGGGTCTATGGAGTTGGACTGACTGCGATCGGGGGAAAGAAGGAAAGGCTGTGCGGCGACCGAGTGTAGAATTTTGCCACAGTGCCCGCGAGCGTGTCCCGCAAGTTCCTCCTGTGACTTCAGCTGGGCCAAGGAAGCAAAGCAACACCAGACTGCCGGCGCGCATCCGTCTCGGACACAGTTCAACGAAGGCAGTGTCACGAGACAAGCCGCTACTTGATGATTTTTAGATACTTCGGGCAGGCCAGGGGAAGGGGTGGCAGTAAATCGACGGAGAGAGGTCTTACCTACCAAACGTTCAGTCGGAGTGATCTGGCACGGCGGCCAGAGGGCCAGATTCGCAATGGGTTTCAACTTTCAACTTTGATCAAGCCGTCTAAGCCTCAATAGGTTTAGTACGCAACAAGCGAAATTGCAGCAGAAATTGTTAAGGAGGAGGTATCTGGGGCGTCAAAAAAGGTGGAGGTGGGAGGAAAAAGACAAATGAGACATCCGGCGCTAGTAAGCCCCACTAAGCTTCGGACTTTCGGGCTTTTACCGTTTGGCACGACTTCCAAGGAAGAGTATTTCCGATTGCTGACTAGCAACTCGCACCGCCAGCAAGCAGGTCGTTGTCGACGAGATACCTGATGACAGCAGCACCAAACTTGGAGAAACTACTGACAACAGTCCATAGGAAATTTTGCTTGCCCTCCAGGGTCATGACTGGATAGAAGTAGCGGGCATTTAATTCAGTGTTACTGCCGTTGGGTTTGTCATCCTCTTGGTTTCCCGGCCAGATGCGTATGTAATGGTGATGGCCAGCCCAAAGAATCAATCAACCGCAAGAATACCGTGAATATAGGAAATATTGCGTTCGCCAGGTTTACCAATATAAGTTACTTCGAAGTACCTGCTTAGGCGAATCCGGTAGTAACGCTTTTGGTCTGGCCCCAATAATTGGCAGGATCCCACGGCGTTGAATACTAGGAGATGCCATCGTCACCAGATGCCGAATGACCTTGTACAGCAGAATCGACCGGGCCACTTGGGGGTTCCATCCATTGCTGTCCATTCCCGCACCCAGAAGCCCTCCTCTTCAATGACTTGAAATCAAAGCTGGGCTGATAGTTAGCCTGGAGTCATGCAAGTAAGTGCACAAGTCGATGTTGAAAGTAGTGTTTACTTGTCGCCAGATTCGAAGTTTGAGAACCAGATGGCTAGCTCAAGTGTGCACGAGCTACGGCATTGGACAATTTGGAATCTCGGGAGAGCTTGAACCCAAGCCATTGTTGATCTGTTTGGGTCGCCATGTTGGCCTGTAGTCAAAATACGCGCCGTGAAAGGCGACCGAAGCGACAGGAGTTTATAGCGACGCCATAGACCGCGGGTGCGAAGTGTCAGATAGTTTCGCTCAGGAGCGAAGTCGAATCCAAAAATCGAATGACGAGGTAACAGCTGGCCACGCTCAAGTTGAGGAACTGGGGGAATCCGCTCGAAACAGCTTCAACAGACAGCCGGGCCAACCCTTGGCCTTGTTGGGCTTGGTGACACGAGCCTGAATTGTCTGTCGACTAATCAGACGAGCCTCATAATCAGGACTCATAAGGGACAAGTTTTGAGCCGTAAAATCCGCACCGGAAAAATAGATAGACAGTGACCGGTGCCAATAATAATGCCGAGCTGTAAGATGGCTAGAAGGCTGTGAAGTGCTGACGGAAATGCAAGCCTGCATACCAGATGTGAGAGAGATCCTCCTTGACCTGGTACGGAGTAGACCACAAGGGTGGCGAGCCGCTTCGATAACGGGTGTTGTGCCGACACCAAAGGGCAAGCCAGTGGTCATTGAAAACAACGTTTCCTATCGACAATTCGTTGCATCCTGCGGTCATGCCCAATGCCGATAATTCGCTGCTAGAGCGTCCATCTGGTTGTTGTGTTGCCGCCCCGAGGACAAAATCGAACCTTGGGCTGCGAACGCAATGCAACCTAGGTGGTAGCGGGATATTCGAGTGGGGCCCCACTGGATTCTTCGCTTTCTGCGGCACTGGTTCTCCAGTTCCGTTTGCAGCCAGTCATTGCCACAAAAGACGCCCATCATAATCAATTTCTTCGGCACAAATTGCGGGGTGAATGAAAGATGCTGGTTTCGCTTTTCTGATCATTTTGTCGAGTTGAAATTCTCCTTCGAGGCCCCGTTGATAGCGTTCATACCGGTCTAGCTGAGAAGCAAACGGTCATTGTTGCTAATACGGGGAGGTTACGTACCTAAGAGTAGCAGCGGCAGTGCGAAACAAAGCACACGAAAACAGCAGCCAGACAACTTTCTGCAAAGATGAATAGAAAACAAAAATGGGTGGGAGGAAAGAAGCAGAATACGAGCGATAATACGAGAGTCACAAGGGAAAAGATTGAAGGGGTGCCCGGCGGTTCTTAAAGGTCGACAGGTACATCTCATGTGTACATCGATCGAATTCAATGGGAGTTCCCACTTTCAGCTGGGACCAAGTTAAAATTCTACGGCAGGTGCCCTTTATGTGCCTCGACTAACGGGTCACTTTTGCTTGAAGATGACAATTGCTCCGCTTTGACATTTGATTGAGAAGCTTCTCATCCAGCCGTATGCAATTACTTTGGCCGGCAAAAAGGGAACAGCATCGACGGTCTTCCCATGTCATCCATTTGACCATTGCCTTCTAAATCGGCGGGCGCCATCTGCCAATCTTTGCTCATTCCAGGGGTTCTACATGGCAAACCGGGATCACCATGAAGCTTCTGGCTCCCCTTGTCATATGCAGTTCTAGTGAGACAAACTCTAGAAAACGCCAGGTCGACGTCCAGACGACGTCCCAGATCGTCGACACTTCGACACTTGTCCTCGTCGGTCGAATTGGAAATGGCGCCGCAATCCCACATGAAATCATGCCAAATCCAGAGTAATTCTGCCTTTGATTTTATTGACTCATATGGGCCCAGTATGCTCCCGAGATCCCGGCGGACGGCGTATTTGCTGCGAGCTCACCACGCAGTCCATCCCTGCTTTTCGATGTGTCTCCATTCATCTTGATGGATGCCATAATACGTATAGCTTCTAGCGGTTGCTCATTGCCCTTGACGGCATGAAGATGAGGCATCATTGAGGGTTTATTCATCTCACCGCTTCTCCTTCGTCGACTTCTTACAGGTCGCCCTATATCCTACGAAGTATACTGCCCCACGGCCTCGTTCTCCGCCGAAGTCAAACAGGCCCGTGGGCCACACCCACCACTTTCACAGATTACAATGTCAAACATTTCACTCATGGACGAGCATGTCCCGTGAACAACACTCCCAAGGATGGAAATCATGTCCAAGCAGACGATAGTCTCCTGAGGCAATCTTATTGCATGCAGCCTATATAAAGCTTCTAAAGCAGGAGGCGTAGTGGACCTGCTACGCCACACCCTGAGGTCTGGTTCTGCTTCAATACGCAAGTTTAGCACAACATACGCACTGACCTCACACCTGCCACTCCGTAAGATGGTCGACCACCCTGCAGAATCATAAGTACATATGCCGAAGTCGTCGCCTTATGGATGGAACACACTCCCAAGTTCTCCTCGGAGGTGACAAATTCCAGCAAGCAATGCATGAGCCGGATCTGCGATTTATCGGTCCCCTCTCAAACCGCTAAGCACATCTGGCGGCGCACTCTCACGAAAAAGCAAGGTGTGACGGCCTGACTCGCTTGCGGTGACACAACATTTCGATGCGATGACTGGGCATCAGCAGGCGATTCGGGGTTTGTGCATTGGCTGGGAAGCACGAACGATCATCGTGATTGCCAACTTCTTTCTCGTTTTTTCTCACCCCATCATCAATCCTTTCGTAGGTTCTATCGTCAAGGCACCACATATCAACTAGCCCACTGACATCCGGGGCCGTTGAACAAGATGAGCCAACGAATATCGACGAGAATCCCGGATCCCTGCTGATCCTGGTCGTTTGCACCGAGCGGGCATGCTTTATGTGGCGTTTGGAGGTGCAGACAACACGCTCGCTGTACTTCATACAGTGGATGCATCAGGTAGAGGAGAGCATTCTGTACAAAATACGAGTACCCAAACCCAATGACGAATGGCTTACGGGGCTTTCCAGCTTGGCTAGTTGAAGTAAATAGTCTCATAATCTTACCTTTTTTGCGGGTAGTCTACCGGGAGTAGATGCGAGTTAACGGTGGCTATTCTAGGTTACCCTGAGTGGGATGATGTCACTCACTTAAAGCCTTTTGTCTACGGTCTACCGCTTATCCCGGGAATGCTCTCGTTGCAACATACCACAGTTGCTTTTTCAAGACGGTTTGGACAAATAATATGACTCGGACAAATCTCGAATTTAATCATGGTCGAATGGGATGTTGAGATGACTTCAAGGTGGCAGGCCTGATACTGAAGTGTATATTCCGGCAATTTGGGGCCCGGGCCAATTCGCAAGGGTCGTGTCGATTTTAATTGTCGAACGTCAATTGCGTCTTGGCATATAATACTTGGGCCCAAAGGTACCAGCCACATACGGTCAAGACGGCAAACTGCGCTCATCACTAGGAACTATCTGATTCTGGTTCCCATCCCCGTCTGCCACGAAACTAAATCAACACAATGCCCAAACGGAAGGCCATTGAAGCGGACGCCGGAGCAAAAAATACCGGGCTGAGGAGGTCGACGCGTCGGAAGTCTTCAGGGCCAGATAACGCGACGACACAGGAAAATCCGACAAAAGCACCACCAAAAGCTGAGAAGAAAACGTCGACAGCAAGAGAGAAAGGTGGAAAAGAAGAAAACGTGACGACGGAGAGGAAAACACCCAAAGCTAAGGCTACTACTTTCGAAGCTTCAATCCCCCCCAAGGAGGCAGACGATATAAACACTCCGGAGAAGACATATTGGCTTCTGAAAGCCGAGCCTGAAACCCGGCTGGAGAACGGAACCGACGTCAAGTTTTCCATCGACGACCTCGCCTCTCGAACGGAACCTGAACCCTGGGATGGCATGTGATATTGCTTTCTGACATCTATACTCTATCTAGCCTTGAACCAAAAGCTAACCCCGAGCCTAGGAATCCGCAACTACGTCGCGCGCAATAACCTCCGCGCCATGAAGAAAGGAGACTTGGCGTTCTTCTACCACAGCAACTGCAAGGAACCCGGAATCGTCGGTATCATGGAGATAGTGCGCGAGCACTCGCCTGACCTGTCGGCACACGATCCCAAGGCGCCGTACTACGATGCTTCGTCAAAGGTATCGGATCCCAAGTGGAGCGTTGTGCATGTTGAATTTCGCGGCAAGTTCACGCAGCAGATTGGGCTCAAGGAATTGCGGGAGATGGGAAAACCGGGATCGCCTCTTCAGAATATGCAGATGCTCAAGCAGAGTCGGTTGAGCGTCAGTAAGGTTACCGCCGCGGAATGGAAATATTTACTCGGCGTGGTGGAGGAGCGAGGAGGGTTTAGCAAGGAGACGTAGTAAGGTGAGAGGTTATTGACGCGACGAAACGACCATGAGCTGAACTCTCTTGCGGCGTTTCTGTCTTGCCTGGCATAAAAATTGTCATTAGAATCATTGTGGGTGGCCCAGTCCGCTCGAGCATCCAAGGGGGCTGTGCCGTCTGTTCGAGTCAGCCGCATCGCGTTAAGGCGGTCGGGCTTGTATTCTCATTATGTACGAACAAGCTAAAGATAGTCACGTTCATGGCCTAGGAAGTGTCCGGACGGTGTGTTCAAGAACGACACGGATACCCGGGTCCACATTTTCCAAAGAGAGGATTGGTTCGATCCAAGCGGTTGTCTTCTGGGCAAGTTTGGTCTTGTTCGTGGTGGTTGCCAGTGTTGTGTTCAGCTGCGCAAGAGCTTCCCGCAGAGCCTTGACAAAGGTAGGAGAGTTGATATCGGCACCAATAAGTGCTTGTCGGACAAGACAACTGCACGTGGCGGGGTCGTTCGGGTACAGCTCTGTCATGGTATCTAAGACGTGTTGAACGAGCCTGGGCTGGGATGACACCTTTGTAAAGCTGGCGAATAAATCGAAAAACCGTGTTGCTGCCGCCGCGTTGAAGAAAGGTTGTTTCTTGGCGATGTCGAAAATGGCTTGGGGGATCGCTCCTTCGAGGGCCGGATTCTTCTCGCTCTTCTGAATTTCCAACTCGTCCGCTGACTTTGTCGCTGTCCTGCCGTCGGGATTTGGCAGTACCAGACGACCATCTTCGTCTATATCATCCTCGCTGTCCCCTTCGTCGAAGTGAATCTCGTCGTCGCCATACTCGGCCTGCTCTTTGATCGCCTTATCAACTCCGCCCTTCTTCGTTTTCCTGGCTTCCAGCCTGTCTAACCAGTCCATTTCGCACCTCGCATACTCGACCCAGACGGTCGCATCCTTGGCGCAAAACCTTGTGCCACGCATGAAGAAGCCCCTGGCAGCTTGCATATCCCCATTCGAGGCTGCTCTCCGTCCGGCCATCACCCACATCTCCGGTTTGGCAGGGTGCATTCTCAACGCCCGGCTCATGACTTTTCGCCACCGCTTCGTGGCTTTGGCATCCTGTGCGAACTTCAAGTATTCCTTCCACAGCTCTATGCTTCCCGGGTGTTTCCCGACCGCGCGCTCCAGGATACCAAAGATACGCCCCTGTCCCGCATAGGATGAGGCGACTTGCACCTTCAGGCGTTTGCAGCGTTTTGTTCGTAAGGCTTCTAGGGACCTCTCCCATTTGGCGTAAGCGAGCCAGTCAGAGGGTTTGCTGCCCGGTGACAGGACGAGGTGCTCGAAGTCATCGTGTTTGTGCGCCAGCGAGCGAATCTCGTCGGGGCTGAAGATGCCCTTCTCTTTGAAGTCGTTGAGTTGGGGCGCGAACTGCTCAGCGTAGTAGCGGGCTTTGTCGGCGACACCTGCCATTGTGAATTTTCGTATCGGCAAGCACTGCGAGAACGAGGCTCGGTTGGAGAATTGGCTTATTACGAAGATGTGATGGGTTCGCCAGTCTTGCTGGTTTACTCTAAACCGTTGGAAAAGTTTCACCAGGCTGAAAGAAAAAGATGCAACTTTTCTGTGGAGCGTCTGAGCCTTGTCTTATCGCATGCGGGGAAGCGATTGATCATGGACGAGCGCCATAGTGGACGCCAAACCAGTGCGGAGGCTGCAAGCAAGGATCCGTGAACAAGGATACACCTCGAAGTTAAACAAACAATTACCACCGAGGCACCCGGAGCCAATGTAAACACTGTAGTTGACCAAGTTGTCAGGCGTTACGGCAAATCACAACAATTCCCTCTCTTCACACATTCATCCTCCTCATTGCGCGCTTGTTCCCGTTCCCCTACCTTGTTGTCATGATAATGCTGCCGAGGCCTTGAATGGGAGCTTTCTGAGCAATTGTCGCTACTGTGATGGCGCCCACATACAAGGACAAGCCTAGCGGGGCGCTCATCTCGTTCAATGGGAAATGGATATCGTGGGCACACACCATTGTCGCATACAGTCAGTACCATGCTACTCGGCAACACCTGGCCTGCCACTGAACTCATAGAACACTCTACACACTCTACTTCGAGCCTTCTCATTTGAATTGAGCTAACTGGTCATGCTTGTACAGCTGCCTTCATAAGTGCCCTTGTCATCGGCATCTCGCTTCACTATCACAAGATCGTCAAGAACGAACATTATGGTTACCCGGACGAATGGTTTCCGTCGGTATCGGCAACGATCGGCGACCGCTACCCTGAACGATCGTTCTTCATGTTTTTCATTGCCATCACATCGGGTATGTTGTTATAAGGCGTGTGTGGATATTGGACCATGGATCTGCCGAGAGATGCGCTCGCGCGAACGTGGGGTTGGACATTTTAGCTTTTGACACTTGAGTTGCGAGCGAAATGTCCTACAGCTAGAAACACTCTACAGCACCAGTTTGCATTTGTGCTGATTTTGCCTCTCTAGGTCCGAGATTCGCTCTAGTAGGACTTTGGTATCTTTTGACGGCGAAGCCAGGCAAAGCGCTCCCTAAATTCATTGCCGGCGTGGGTCTATTCCGTACTCTGACCTGCGGGGGGTGGACCTACGTCACCTCGACGGATGACCATGATTGGCACGATATCTTCATGATATCCTACTTACTTGCGACGATACCCTGGAAATATGGCTGCATCACATTGAGTCCACCCAATGCAAAAGCAATTAAGTACAGAAAGTACCTTGCTGGGGGCTTCTTCGGTGCCATCCCCGGCATGATATACTTCTTCATACAGCACAAGGTTCATCGCATTGCCGGAGGTAAGTCAGCAACGCCAACCGGTCTTTTAGGGTCAAACTGACATCCTCAGCCTATACAACATATTCTTTCTTCGAATGGTCGTTGATATTGTTTGATGTCGCCTTCGATGCCGTCACAGCCCTCGACTTTGGCACATTTGAGATTGTGATCAAAGATATCGGGGGTCTAAGTCAGGGGTACGTTCAATGGCTTCCTCGATAGCTCTAAGCAGATATTCGTGCACACTCGCTTGGGCTGGTTGCCCACACCACATCGCCTGCTTCCATTCATCAACGTGGTCCTTTGTCCAAACCGACGCGCAGACACGTCCATACAGACCTCATTCAGCGCAATCATGTGGCCGGGATCTTTTCGTGCGATCAGAGTCGGAAGGCAGCATGGGCGCCCCTGACCCCAGGCAGTTTCACCGGACTCAGTAACTTGCGCAAGTCGTCTTTCAAGGTTTTCTTACCCGAGCGGCCAGCACTCTATTTTGACCTGAATTCTCCATGTCTGGCGTGCTCTTTGCGCTGTGCCGCACCCAACTTGGCCGCAAATCCTTGATTATTGGCCTGCTTGTCTTCATCGACATATTTGGAGGCATGGGAAACATATGATGAAGCAGCCCGAGCGAGTGTGATGCCTGTACGGCTACTGCTCAGCAGAGTCTGGAGATCATGTACTAATAGTACCTTGTAGAAAGAACAAACTGCCAGTCTCGACCATGGTTCTAGAGAAAGAAAAGGCGAAAGCCACAGTCGGTGTCTTTGACGCCAAGTTTTCTTGGGGAGAAGCCTTTGACACTGCCGCTGAGGTCTACCATGGCTTCGTATTCTGGTCCATGCTCACTAGCTTGGGCGTCGTCATCTGGTACTTTCCCCTCTGGTACATGGGTATATCGGGTTACGAAGCACTCGTCATGTCGACAATCTCGCCGTTGCTCCTGGGTATCAAGCCTGTTCGTTCACTGGTCATAAACAACCTCCGGGCGTGCCATTTGCTGTCGCTGTCAGGACTTCTCGCCTGGCTTGTTAAGGACCCAGTCTATCGGCTATTTACCGTCGGGTTCGGGGTTTGGATGGCCTGTCTTTCATGGGCGGCCACACTCTTCTCCGCGAATGTTCATGAAGTCCGCCTCGAGTCCAAGATACTTGCGTGGACGGTCGGTTTGGTCGTGTCCTCGACTGCGAAGTTTGCTTGGTGGACCAATAACCCGATATGGCCCATAATGCATGCTGAGAACGGCGGGAAGAATGATATCGGTCTAGCCCTAGCCGTACTAGCTACCTTGAGATTCAGCCGCAAGGCCCCGTTGAACAGTGGGATTGGAAAGAATGACAAGCAAGGTGGTGCTCCGTCCTTCCTGGCTGCTCTCGGTATCGGTGGCCTTTTCTTTGGCATGCACTCATTGCTCTCGGATACAAGCACCATGATATTGTGGGTTTGGGACGGATACCCTGTCCGCGGACCCCTTTCTGCTCCTCATGGATGGTTTACTGTTGCGGCCATGTCGGCTGGTCTTTTGACTGGTGTGCTCCGACCTAAGTTGGTGAGCACCTGGTCTGCGTACGGCGTCGGCTGTATTGGAGCGGCCGTTCTAACATCATATCCCCGCTGGTTTGGCTATTATGGCGCCCTCACCATCGCATTTTACCTGATGGCCGTCGCCGGACCACTTCTTATAGCAGCTGCTAAGGAGAACCCCGCAATGACGTTTGGCCTCGGCTTCTTCATCTACAACATTATGGTCCTTTTTCACGTCTGGGTTGTTGCCTATGCGTTCGTGCCGGGCGGACCTCTTGTGCGCGAGCACACGGATTGGGTCATGACCAGCATGATGGTCTTGATAGGCTGCGGGGTCTTCAACCTGACGTCTTTCAATTCCCTCCACCGCAACACAACAAACCGCAGGCGTTATTCCGTATCCCAGCATCGCAAATATCACACGTTTGCCCTGGGGCTCATAAATATCCTATTCCTTGCTTCTGCCTATTTCCGTTTCCCGACCAATGACTACCAGCCATATCACGCCGATTCGCGCGTGCTCACCGCGGGCATCTGGACGATTCACTTTTCTCTTGATAATGACATGTGGTCGTCTGAGTATCGCATGCGTGATCTGATCAAGGAACTCGAAGTCGACGTCATCGGCCTGTTGGAGTCTGATCTTCAGCGCATCATCATGGGCAATCGAGACACGACGCAGTTCTTGGCGGAAGATCTCGGCATGTACGTTGACTACGGCCCGGGACCGAACAAGCACACATGGGGCGCCGCCTTACTCAGCAAGTTCCCCATCGTAAACTCGACGCACCATTTGTTACCATCGCCCGTCGGTGAACTAGCACCCGCTATACACGCCACGCTCGACTGTTACGGTGAGCTTGTAGATGTCTTTGTGTTCCATTCGGGGCAGGAGGAAGACCCGGAAGATCGACGGCTGCAGAGCGAGTACCTAGCGAAATTGATGGGATCAAGCCCCCGACCCAGTATCCTGCTCAGCTACCTTGTGACGCAACCGCTCAAGGGCAACTACAACACGTATGTCAGCGACATCAGTGGGATGCATGACGTCGAGCCAAGTGATTGGGATCGCTGGTGCGAGTACATTCTGTACAAGAACCTGCAACGGGTAGGCTATGCACGTGTCAGTCGCCATACCATCACGGATACAGAGTTGCAACTTGCCAAGTTTGTGGTTCCAAGTAGCGAGAGCGAAAAGGCCGGGGTGGCGAGGATGGAGGCTGACCAGCGCTTGCGCGACCGCAGAGTGAGTGAAGACCAGGTGCCTGAGGGCTGGAGGTTTCCGGCTTTGTTCAGGGGGCAGGGGGTACGAGGGCATAGATACCACGTATTCGATGAGCCGTGGTATTATAAACCTGAGTAAATGGGTGGTTGGTAGGATGGACTGATGATAATGAATAGGTGGGGGATGACTTGTGATGCTGCATGCAGCTTTGAAATATATTAAAGTGAATGGTGGATGTGTAATACTAGTGCCATGAAAACAGATTTCTCAATGATGTCTGCAGGTACACAGCTTCCATCCCTTCTCGTACCACGACGCATGGTAGGTAAGGCCTAACGGGAGGCTCGATGAGTCTGCTCTGCCCTGGACTGGAACTTTTTTGGGTGGACCCAACTCCCGCCAATATGATAACAGTTATAGACGGGGGGTTTGGGCGACTCAGTGAGAGTGGCCATGGGACTACTGTTATGTTCAAAAGAAACAACTGCCGCTCAACGAGGGAACTCAGCTTGGTTGGTAGGTGATCAAATTAGTAAGCAAAACGCTGGTGATGTTGATCAACCAGTGATTCGGGTGAGGTTAGGTGAGGTTGGCGACTTTTTGGTTGGATTTACTGCTAAGAGATGAAGCTATCGCTAACCACACCGGTTCGGTCCCCCGGGAACATGCTGGCGGAGTTGGCTATAGCCTCTGTAGCCTCGTCCGGTTCATCCAGCCAGTTATTTTGTATAACTCTCTCGGCCGTCAGGGTCCCAAGCAGAGTATCTAGCTGGCTTATTAAGCCGGCTCTATACCAACTTTGTAGTGTTTGACACATGCTTATGATACCGGCGTCAAGGCTTGGCCGCTGTGAAGTGACCATTCTACCGGCAGATGAAAATAACCGTTCACATTCATATCCTGGATATTATGGCCATAGGCTCACGCCCATGATGAGAGGTCCTTACCGCGTTCGGAGAAAGTGAAGGCACGGAAACACTGGGAAAGGTGCTCTTGAGCCTCCGGGAGTGGGGGCGATTAGACCCTCCATAGCATAAGGGCAGGCTTAAGCGTCAGAAGAATACCAAGATGGTAGCTCAGTTTCAAAGTACCAGACATTTTGTAGAGATTTGCAAGCTAACAAGCCTTACAGGGGGTCCTGCAGGGCTGGCAGGGACCTCTAGCAACTTCAAACTACCTAAAAAATACGGCTGTCAGGGACCCCCAGCACAGTCAATATAGCTATTTGAGCCTTGGCAACTATAAACCAACCAGGTTGCCCAACCAGGGCCCTCCGGTGAGATTAGCAATGTAAACCAAAGTCCGGAGAATAGTGAGGGTATTGGTGTAAATATACGCCAACCCTGGCTCACCAGGTTGGCATGGTGAGGTTGTTCGGACCCTTGCCCGGCATTCTTGCAGTCCAATCAGTCTATAAGCCAAAAGCACTAGACCTGAGACGCCAGTCACGTCCAGGGAGTACCACAATTGCAAACCAAGACCAGCCCTCCTACCAAGCCACCGCGGACTGGGATCATGGTCTCCTTGCCGCAAATACTGGTTCTCTCATCGCAGATGCTCCAAGAAGAGATGATCCAACTACGCCAAAACACGCCCCTTCCGTCCACCCTTATCGCCGCCCCTGAAATTCACCCACACATCTTTATTATCGAGCACCAGCACCAGGATTTCGTTATAACGGAAAATTACGGGGCCTTCGTTGTGCCGGAAAGCTTTGAGGTCTATAGCTTTCACAATTCTGAAGAGTTCTTGAGAGTCAAAAGCGGTGAATCAGTCCTTGAGGAAGCCGCCGTTCTGGACGAGTTTGATATAATGTACCATGCCGACAAGAAAGGCAATTCTTTTCTTGCCAAAATATGGTGTAAGTCTACTATACTGTGCGGTGAGGTTGCGCAGGCTAAACTATCCCATTTTTACGGTCGAACAAGGACGTTTGGATATGAAACACGCCAAACTCAAGCTGCTTTTCAACGGGAAACTTTGATTTAGCCCCAATATCCAAGGATCCAGAATACGTGTTGGATTTTTCGACGGGGATGGGCATTTGCTCCATCGAATCATGTCTGTGGTCCCTGAAATTTTGCAGCTACAGACTTTGTTACCTGACTTACCTCTCGCAGCTGACCGGAGTCCAAGTTCCAAGGCAGTTGGCATGGACTGGAGCCAAATCCAGCCGCCCAACGCGCCTCCAACTGCGAGTTCAAACGAGATGAAGCCAAAGATGAATGCGTATTTTCGCGTCAAATTGGTTTACACGTGCTTCGATAGCCCTCAGACAGTGGTGAGACATGCTTTCAACGACTTTAAGCTGATGTGCTACATTGAATTCCAGGACGAGTCTATAGAGATCACATCGATGGATTGCGGTCACTGCGGTAAGGCTTAAGAGCTGATTGGGTTTAGATCCAAGGAGATATTGCACTGCTGGTGTATTCACAGGTACTGCCCTTGAGCATTTGTCCAAAATTTGCATTCAAGGCGCCGTGGCTTAGGGCACTATATATTGGTAGTACAACAACACACAAAGTGGTTGCTCATATTTGGACGTCAGTTACCTTCTCCGTTTATTGATCATCTCCGCTCCATCTAAGCCGGGCTCGTCAATCCCTCAGAACTGGGCCGAGTTCCCTCGTGTCTGCCCTGAGCGATGTCTTACAGTCGTTGATGTCGAAGAAAAAGAGTACACATGCCCCTTAACCTCTGGCCGACTTACATCAACATGAAATTGGCCGGACGATGCGCCCAGGCCAACCTCGCCGAGGGACTTCGCGGCATTAGGTGGAATATGTTAAATGTTTCAGGTTTGTCTAGGGAAGAGATTGATAAGTTTATGCATAAGGCGAAGGTAGACTTGACTTGAATAATAACATGTCGATTTGAGCTCCTATGTATATTTTTGTCCGAGGACATAGAAAACCCCACCTTACTAATCACGCGCGTTAGGTACATTGTATACGGACTAAAGCCGTTCGAAGGGAATCCTGGAAACAAAACATTTATTGAAGTATGCAAGCACATTTTATGGAAGCAACGGCTCCAGAACATTTCCCATCATACACTGCTTTCGGCCGAACCGACAGAGAACTTCAGCATTGTCGGATGGTTCGCAAATTCGCCCGCCGTGAGCAATCTGATGGAAATAGTTTGTTAGTACTCGTCCCGACTTGTGGGCGAATTACCCGCGTGAGACTCCAAAGTATTTAAGTGTAGGTATCTTGTTGTGAAATTGATTCAGTCTGGCATAGGAAACTCAGAATCACCCTATCTCAAGAGTATCTGTAAAAGAATCATCATGAGCCGGCCCATATGGAGTAGTTTCTGAATTATTGAAGCAGCAAGGTTTGGCTCTGCAGCAAGGTTTAGTTTGGCTCTGCATAGTCGAGTCATGAATATGAAATCTGCGAGCTACGTCAATTGCCGATCTTTAAGGGTCCGTCTGTGTGCTCACTGTATCTAAGGGTCTTTTGGCCATATAGCTCCTCATCCCATAGATTCATGACTTCACTCCCTATACGAGCGATGGGTAGGCTCACCTCGAGAAATATTCGCGTTCGAAACAACAAGACTTGAGATGAGGGCTTTTACGTTCGGCGGCTCCATCACCCGTATGTGTCCTTAGCTTTAGCGGACGGTAGACTTCATCTGATGTCCTCAAGTGTCTGCGGATGCCTTCAGCCCGTGCTGGATAGCATATATCCCGGAGTAGCTCAATCTATCACAGCCGAGCACTCCGACAAACTTGTCTTGATACCTTTAACACCAGCTCTGAAAACATATATAGTAAATGTATCTCCTCTGAATAATTGTGTGTATGAGTCATTGTGAAAACAGATTTATCAAACAGAGCCATTACCTGCGTATCCCACGAAAGTCCTCTTGTGAAGATGTTGCCCAAATTCAATTGCTTCTCAGGAGCAAAGACCCATCCAGCATGTCCGCCACGAGTGGAGACCGACGAAATCTTGCCATTGGGATTTTGGGATAATGTCGATGTGTTTAAGTTCATGATGGTGTGGACACTGCGCTTCGACGACGTGCTCAACGCCAGCAAGCTCAACGACTCACTATGGCGGTTAATTGAAATTGATGGCTGGAGGAAACTGGGCGGCCGTTTGAGGATGAATGTTCGTCACGTTTTCCATCCAGCACTGATTAATTTACCCTCTGTGTGAACAGAAAGAATCTGATTTCTTTCATCTGCAGGAATCCAAAAAACTCGAACTTCATATCCCCAAAGAGTTCACCCCTGAACGCCCAGCAGTACGCTTCACACACGTTACCTTCACTGTGCCCATCGGAGACCACCCCCTTGCCAGCCAGCTCCCCAAGGCGACGTTGGACAGTCATAAACCAACCATGTCCCTAGGCAGCGACAAGTTCCTCCCCCTTGCTGTGAGGGAAGGTACTCCCAGAACCGTCGAGGATCTGCTATACAGCGACTGCCCACAGCTATCTCTGCACGTCACCTCATTTACCAACGCCACACTCGTCCACCTTGTGGGGCCCCACACCCTCTTCGACGGCATGGGAACACACATGTGCGTGCGTGCCTGGTCGGCGGTCCTAGCGGGGAAGATACACCAAGTCCCGCCCATGTCAGGCGGCACCTCGGATCCAGCAGCCAGCCTCGGCCTCGGGTCCGAACCCGAAAAAGCTGCAAAAGCCACCGAGGAGCCGTATCTCCTCGCCTCCAAACAACTCAAAGGCCTCAAACTCTTCCACTTCACCCTGCGCAGTCTCTGGGACAAATTCCGTCGCCCCAACGTCGAAACTCGCACCATCTGCATCCCCTCCTCTCTCTTACAGACTCTGCAAGCCCAAGCCAAACAAGACCTAGAGAAACAAGTCGGCGAGAAATCTGAAATCCCCTTCGTCAGCGAGGGGGATGTCCTCATCACGTACCTGACCCTACTCATTGCCCGCGCGCAGTCCCGTCCTCGCCCCCTGACGGTATACAATGTGATCGAAGTCCGCAGTCGGCTAAAGTCTGTTTTTGCTGAGGGGAGTGCATACGTGCAGAACCTCGCCTTTGGCGCTGTGACTTTGTTGTCTGCGTCGGAAGCCAGTAATTTGTCGTTAGGTGTCATCGCTGCCAAGATTCGTGAGTCCATCGCTACGCAGTCGACCGAGGCGCAGCTCATGGCATTCATCCACCTGATGCGCCAGGAGCTCGATAGAACGGGAAAATTTCTAGTTGTGTCCGAGCCGGATGCTATGATGGTCGTTTTTACGAATTGGCAGAAAGCGCGGTTCTTTGACGTGATTGACTTTAGTCCTGCGGTTGTGAGGACGGGGGATACATCCAAGAGGAGGGTTACGCCTAGCGGGAAGATTTCGTATCATCACTGTGAGTCCTTGAGTGAGAATAGTCAGTTTAGGAATGCTGTGATTGTGCTGGGGAAGGACCATGGAGGGAATTATTGGTTGAGTGGCGCGCTGAATCCGAGGACTTGGGCTAAGTTAAAGGTGCAAGGCGAGTTTTTGAGCACTGTTATTTGAATGCTTGGGGGTTATTCACGACGGATACGAATGACTCATGCGAGCTTTTACTATGCATAGGGCCGGGACTTACTTTCAATAAAGAGATTAAAAGAAATGTGACTCCAGAGACGTGGAGGACGAAACAGCAGACGCCAATACTGGGAGCTTTGCGGTTAGTGATTCTTACAAGTTGCTAGCAAACCTAACATCAGTCGTCTGGGTCACAGGATCATGATGTCACTGAATGAGTATAGGGTATGACATAGACGGGTTGAAGGTGATGGTTTGATAACTAAAGTAGGGTGTTATATTAACCAAAAAGAAAGAGCGTTATTATTCAATTCAACCTATATCTTGATGACCTAAGTAGGTCTCAGACAAATATACGAATATTGTGGTGGTTCATGGCATCCCGCTTTTACTCAGGCTCGGCTCAGTCCAGTTTCAGTAACGTGTCCTGAGAAGCCGGAGCTGGGACTATTTATTCACGGTTAAGCAAAGAAAACGGATTTCAAATAGAAACGGTTTCTTTCGACAGTCGCAAACCAACGTGGCTTGTGGCTTGTTGATTGACTAATGCAGCTTTTGGCCTCGTCCAAATCCGGCCTCCGTCCACGCCGTGAATAGCACATGTATCGTCGTTGTCGATTTTCGGCTTGCTGCAGCTATGACAGAATTGACAGTACATTATATAAACCTTTTTATCTTGATTTGTATTTCTAGAAGGGAATCTCTCAGACGCGGAATTTTTTACGCACTCTTATTGGCTAAGCCCCACAAATACATCTGCACAAAGGCGGTAAGTCGACACACCTTAACAACGCTCAAAATAGAAGGCGGTCAACACACCAACGCATTTAATACCTGTTGGCGCAGCCAGCGTATTCGCGACCCATTAGAAAGGAAACATCTAGCAGTATATAAGTATTTACTTTCCTAAAGGTCTAGCAAAGGCGGGCTTAATCCTACTTTAATTACTGCTTATTAGACCTTGTGCGATATGGTAAGATCTGTTACGGTAAGCACAATTGAAGAGTCAAGACACTCTAATGTACCATATTAACTTCACGATTCTAGACAAGGAAGGAAAGAGAAACTACAACTACCTGGCTCTCATCTGACATTCTTCAATCCCACGTTCAGATGGCCCGTGCCTCAGGTCCTCTGTCGGTGGGGTCTGTTGTGACACCGGCGTCACACGGCCGTCACCGTCACAAGATCTCCTCGTCGCTACTAAGACAAATCTCCCACTGACTCCTCCGCCTCCGAATACTAGGCTGCATCGGCCGCCCACGTGCACGCGTTCCTGTTGTTCTTCCAATACCTAATGTATCCACCTGACTTCGCGTCTGTCGATAAGATCGATCGTCGCTGGCTTCCTGTCTAGCCTGCTGCGCGAGCCTTGTTAAAGTCGACCTGTTTCTGCTCCCCGGAGGAGGTATGTGAGACTCGGGGCCAGGGATCGGCGTACGGACTCGTTGGTGATCCCGATTATTGGGTAGGAGGTCGTTAGAGAGGTAAATTTCGTGATCATTACGCAGCTCCCATAACGGCTGATAACGCCCACGGGAGCCATGGGGCTCGGGTACTGTTGTAAAGGTCTGCGGGAACGAGGCGAAGATATTATCGAGACTCTCTTTATCGCCAATTCCGTAGTATTTACCGATGCTTGTGCCGATGCTTGTGCCGCCACTTGAGGATGAAGGGGGTCGCGGGGAATCGTTGGATCGATGACAACGCTGTCGCTTTGAGGGACGCGATTGACTGCTGCTACTGGGGCTTCGTGCACGACGCTGTGCTGTGGGCTGGGACATGGTAGAGGGCATAGGAATCTAAATATCTGATACGTAGAGATATTTGGATTCCTAAGAATAGAAGGGATCGTAGTAGCTACTTCGCGAATAGCCTCGCGACGCATAAGGTAGTAGTAGCTGTACCGATAAGGTGGATCTCTAGGCAGTACATTAGGAAAGGCTGGCAGAATCTAAGTGTCTTACCAGTTAAAATTGAACCAATGAGAGTTGGCAAAAATTCCGCGTCTGAGAGATTCCGCGTCTGTATCAATTCCCTTCTAGAAATGCTCGTAAACTCATGAGAAAATGTAAAAAAAGAAAAAAAAAACATTCAATATGTTTATTGGACCAAATTGACCGTCAAAAGACGAGGGACCCACTCGCTATAGAATGAGGTATTTTTGGTAGTTATAAGGTCTGACAATGTTCGTAACTATCTTTTTCTTGATTCTACCGTTTGCTAGGGCCCATCAGTTTGAATGGAACCATGATCGGAGATGTGGGATTTATGCGTGGCGCCATTTCGCGACTTGATCCAGCATTCAGTGATTTAAAACAATAGTATCTACTCCCGCCTCCCGGCCAGAATGCCAGTCTGGGCATTCTGCCTTCCGATCCTATTTGTCGGGACACCCAGCAGGCCGTTAGTAAATTCAACATAGGTCACCCTCTATTAAAAAGGCGTGGCCGGGCGACTTCATAGCATTGCAATATCAAGAGAACGGACATGTCACTCTTTGGGAGAATAAGCCTAGAAACTCTACGGTATGGATTTATGGCACCTCATCACCTTCTGAGTATGATCGTCTCCTTTCTATCCACCGCGTCTAGGATAGGTCTAGAACGGGAGGGGATAAAAGGGGTGGTGTGCTTTTGGCCACCCGGTCTTTCGACGACGGTAGATGTTACTAGATCAATTATGAGCTAATTCCTTCGGCACGCCAGGAAACTTACTTTAAGGCCCTTATGAACCCTCAGGGCGCTGATCTGTGGTGCTAGAACGATTTGCGACTTTCTACGAGCATTCGTGATAACTATACGCTGTACTAGGTTTAGGAATGGCCGACTATCTCTACCGATACGATCTCTCAAGGCCGAATAGAAGTTTATATGAGTTGTATGGATGTTCAGATCTTATCGGGCGTTCAGAATGGGACGGTCGTGATCGAGGAGGGCCTAGACCTGAACTTCGCCGGTAATGAGAAACAGATGCTTACAAGTTCGATGTCATAAATGAGTTCTATACTGTCACAGCAATAGTCTTTTCCTGGCTAAGTCTAAAGCAGGTTTTTAGTCAATATATCTCATCATATGAAAATTTTCTCCCAATCCAAATAGCTTAAGTGGTATACAGCTTTGAATTCCAAAGCACTCCCGTAGGTCCTCCTCAAGGCCTGAAAAGAAACGGTGGTTGTCTACTATCATAATTAAGGCTTTGAAACTACCTTATGCTCTTTCTTGTCTACTTTCGTCACGCGAGAAAACTCTTGCAACTAGGACTTTGGCAATGTCAGAGATGAGGTGTATACACGTGTTATTACATTAAGGTGTTTTCACTTACCTGTTGGGTTTTGGTGACCTTGAAAAGACTTATAGGTCTCCTCTTCTGGACAGAGGATGAACGGCCTGCTCTTTTCAGGATATCTTTCCATGACCCCGCCTCCTTCACTTTCTATGTCTGCCTTGTGGTACGCCTGGGACGGCATTGCGAGGAAGCATTTTCATATTGCTGATACCGGGTGATACTGTTCTTCTCAGTCGGACTTACGGGTGGGTAGACGAGTGGATCAAATAAGGAATTCCATGGCAGCTCGATGTCGGCATGGCTTGTATCGTGGTTGTCAGGTTCTTTGTCCCCGTGATTGTGCTCTGTGGTAGGCTCAGACAGGCTAAAACCTGGCTGGCCGCTAGCCGTACGTGCAAGAGAAGCCATTTTGCGTTAAAATCAGCCAAGAAAGTTAAGAGAAAGGGGGGGCAAGCATAGGGGACATTGTGCTTTATAGGGGGCTTCTAATCAGGAGAGCCTTTCGGATCGACCGACTAGGATCCTAGCACATCCCTCGCCACATGAGGAGCGAATCTCTCTACGTTTTTAAAGCTACACCAAACTAACCTGTCTGGTACGGAGGACGCTAGGGGTGGATTGCCTTCCATAAATATCCAAGATGGAAATATAGCTAGGTGGTCTACAGTCTGAATGATAATACCCTTTGGAATGTCTGCTAGTTTCCTTAGGTGGATTAATGACCCAAGGCGCTCCCAGTATAGAGTGAAGGCCTGGATGATCTCGACGACGTGTTACTGGTTGCAGCACTAGGACCAACAGCATCCTTGACCCAATGTGATCCCTGGGTTGATGACCTGATAGATCATGAGGGGGCAGGCGGTGCACCCACTTGATGGCGATGCTACGTCAAGTAAATGGGAAATTTGGCAGCAAACCAGAGCCCTAGGATATTCTATACCTTCCCGAAACTTCCACCACTGTCAGCCTTTACATATGAGGCAGATTTAGGAACTTCCTCTTTATCTGGCAAGTCACAGCCACCTACCGATGGGAAGAGAGCACCAGGGGTTGTTTTGAGCATGCAGTATGTAGCTACCAACAGAGTATTCATGGCAACCGAAACCATTCATTCCTTGCTCCATTTCAAACTTAGGTCCTCTGCCTAATTATGAGGTGCCGAGCCAACGCGGAGATAGAATGCGGACTCACCCTCCGTAGCACCGGGCTTGTTAATCCCAAAGCACAGGACGTTATAGGCCGCCTCTGGAATAAGCTCGTCGACCAGGTTGTTGTTGTTCAAATCGCGGAAGGTAAAACGGATGGCATTCTGACCCTCGACTCGCTCGGGCAGCTCCACGCCGGTGTTCTTGGGACCCCAATCTGCTACAAATAAAAGTCAGTTGATATGTGACGAGATGAAAACTCAATCAAGGTTGCACGCTTACCGAACTGAGGCCGCATCGGAATGCTGGCATCGTCGATGAGAATCTGCACAGCCGAGACTTTAGGCTCTTCTCCAGCATTCGGATTCAACAGCTTCTAGCCGTCAAACAATCGCAGATAGCTTTGAACAGCGCGGAGGGCAAAGTCGACATCGCCGGGACGTTCTTTGGTCGCATCCGAAATCGTGGAGCAATAGCCGACCACGGCGTCGTATGGAGTCGTGTAGTTCACGCCGCCGAGAGAGGCCGAGAGAGAGGCCGTGAGCTACTGCGCAGCGCGTAGTCGATACGCCTGCGTTGTTGTCATTGGCAGCCGCAGCGCCCTGCAATTGCCTCCAGATGCCATGTTGACGACATTGGAGTGGATTGCTGTTGGTGAAGTGATGATAGCAGAAGCAGGAGTCGGTGTTTGTCATAGAGCAAAGAAGTTGGTGCCTGAAAAAGTACCCATAATTTTCAAGCCTCGATAAATCACGTGGTGTCCGAGGGGTCATTTTTGCCTTTCGCAGCATTGCCATTACCGGATGACTCCCATTTCCCCTTCATCTTGAAATCGACGTACGTGAGACTGATCGAAGTCTGCACATCCCATCGGTTCTTGCCATGTCTGAACATCTTGGAGAAATCGAGCGACTCCGGCATGAGCTAGAACAAGCAAAGGCGCGAGAGGAACAGCTCAGGCTCCAGGTCCAAGAGACCACGCTGGGAGAGTATCTACACGACTGCCACTTTCACATTTTCAAAGCTCTCCGGATCGCCGACAAGTCCTTATCTTCCACTGGACATGCCACAAGAGTCGATGACAAGCGCTACCCCATGTGGCTTCGTCGTTGGAGCGACTTTACCGACCTCCAGCGAGACCATTTCGACGAGATCAACAGGGCCTTTGGTGACAAGAGATTACTTACTCCATCGATTGCTACCCGCTATCAAAAGAAGGTCGCCTGCCGGGCTCCGGTAGCTATCGAAAAAGACATCGACATTTTCGAGAAAGTTGCGATCGAATCACCTGTATGCGAGATATTCCAGAAGCTAGTCGAAGCCGATCCCTACATATGCAGGACGTTCAACTTCACCGAGCTATGATTCAGTAACAATAGCCGCGAATTGAAGCGGCAGGGCAACGTCGATCAGACCGGAGATTCGGAGCAGGGCCAAGAAATACAGGGGCGCCGACGGCGATCTGGACCAAGCAAACGAGTCGCGTCCGAGCAGAAATTCGAGAAGCCAAGCTACCCTGACGGGCTGGGCATCCGCAAGCACCTGGGAGGTGACCCGAATTTGGTCTTCGTTTACGACTACAAGGCGGCTCATAAACTTACGGTCGAAGATCTCAAGTCAGCTCTTATCAAGGAGAAGCTATTTATGGAGGTCGTTCAACGGGTTAACTTGGATACAACCAAAACGGATCCTGAACTAAACGGCCGAGATAAGGCGGATAAACAAGTTGCTATGGCTTTGACACAGGTGTCTGATTATATGGTTCAACGTGGGGTTGCGTATGGCTATATCACAGCCGGCAAATCCTTAGTTTTCCTTCATATCAGACAAGACGATCTACGGACATTATACTATCACCTTTGTGTGCCAGATGAAGAAGCGACTGGCCGAAATAGAGATTTTAAGGAATCCTATACCGCAGTAGCTCAACTAGCAAGCTTCTGCCTCTTGGCTCTTAGATCCGACGCTCTCCAAGGACCTGCGCTTAACAAAGCTGTCGAGAAAGCAAAATCAGAACTACAAATTTGGCCGAAACCTTACAAGGAAGCGGAGGAATATGTCAAGGCTGAGAACATGGATTCTTCATCACCGGCGCCATCATCGCAGGTAACAGCTGGGTCATTATATGAGGATGAGGATGAGTCGAACATACAACTCACGGCTCGAAAATTCTCCTTACGATCAAGATCGACCTGCCAAGACGCTACGGCGATTCGAAGAGATGACGAGGACGATGACGAGGACGAAGACGACGGCCCCTCCCGAGCTCTGCCAAGAATGCCGGGAAGCACCGGTGCGAACAAGCGGAAGGAAGGGCCGTCGACCAGCAGCTCCGAGGACGATAATCAGGGGACGTCATCAGACTCTGATTCTCCACCTACTAGGCAATACTGTACGCAGGCTTGCTTATTAGGTCTTAAGAGAGGATTGGATCTTGACGAGAATTGCCCTAACGTGTCCTTACATCGCACCGCCGCAAGCAGCACTCGACACCCTATTAACGCTAGCAAACTTACTTCCCTAGTTGGGGAACGGCTACGCCGAAACCCGTATCGAGACTGCGTCGCACTAGACCCTTACGGTCTCCAAGGCAAAATTGGGGCGATAGGGGCACTCTTCAAGGTTGAACTAGCGCAGTATGGCTACACATTCGTCGGCAAGGGGACGCAGTCGGTCCATTTTGAATATTTGCAACATGAGAGCGTGGTTTATTCGCAGCTTGAAAGGCTTCAAGGCGAGGTGGTCCCGGTGTACCTAGGGATCATCAACCTGGCCAGGCCCTGGGGTTATGTCCTCCCCGGCGGGGCCTGTGTCGTTCACATGATGTTGATGTCGTGGGCCGGCGAGGTGGCAGCGGATGTAAACGTGCCGGACTTAGCGACGGAGCGGAAGCGCTCGTCGCGAGCCGTGTGGGGCGAGGGGGTGGATCATAATGATGAGCGCGAGCCTAACATACTCTGGAACTGGGAGCGCCAGCGCGTTATGCTCGTCGACTTTAACCTTGCCGCCCTCCGACCAGTCGTCAAACATAAACGATTGTCGAAGTTGTCTAAGATGGGTAAAAAGAGAAAATCGGAAGAAGATATTCTTGAGATACTTGGCCGGAAACGTGTAATGATGGGAGGGGACAGTCAGCAGGGGTTAGGAATTTCAGGTAGGGGTCAGGAATAAGTAGATTAGTTCATTTCGAGGGGACAGTCAGCAGGGGTTAGGAATTTCAGGTAGGGGTCAGGAATAAGTAGATTAGTTCATTTCGAGGGGACAGTCAGCAGGGGTTAGTATTCAAACTACGGCGCCTACTTAAGGTACGTATTCACTCACAATATACTACTTCGGGGTTTAGTAGAGTCTAGGGAAAAGAGAACGTAGTACGGCTAGCTGAAATAGTATATAATACGCTACGATTCATCTAATCTCATAGTGCAGTAATTACGAGTAATCCACTCCAAGTATACGTATCGGCACTGATCTTTAGCCCTAACGTGAATGTACACCGAGCTGGCCACCCTTACATAACCTCGCATAGAAATTTTACGATAGTAAAACCACAACGCCGTAAATCAATTGAAACTCTCTGGATCTTCCTCTTCAGAAGATGGCAATGCGATCTTACAAGTTCGCGCATTATGCCCAGTCCCGTTGCAAATACCACAGCGCCTCGGGCGCGTTTCAACACGCTTTGCGCGACCACCATTTCGGCGCTCTTCTTGCTGTATCTGCGTCGCCAACTCCCAGAGTCCCGTAGGTCCTGTCCTTCTTGGAAAATAAGTGATTCTCCTTCCCGTAATTGCATTTTTTTAGTCCTCGGCCAGCTCGGTGTCATGGCCAGCTCGGTGTACATTCACGTTACACTAGTAGGGATCAGTCACGACTGAACACAAGCCTCAGACAAATTCCAAGTCAGATAAGAGGCACTAAATACAGTTAACTTCCAATGTCGTTCAAGCTAGAGCATAAAAAGATTCCGGTAATATTTCCTCACATGTTAAAAATAGTAAAACATACAACACTAGGGATTCGCTAGTAGTCGCCTACCTAACTACTAATCTAGCGGTTTACAGTTTATCTATAGGAGAGCGGACGGGATCCCGAGTTCTCTATAACCTATGGTCGTATGTGCCAAATATTTTTCGTAAACTATATTAAGTAGGTAACGTAGTCCACAAGCGAACGGGTCACCCAACCGAACGGGTCACGCCAACTAGCAAAACATGGAATTCAACACGATTTCGCAACCACAACGATTTGATCCAGCGCTATTTCCACGCATTTCCTGCTGTACTTGCTGCGCAACGTCCTTTTGATCTTGAAGATCTTGTACGTCTTGTGAATTAAGTGATCCTCCAAGCCGTACTCGTGTTTTTTTGGCCCTGCGCCGCTTGCTAATTAGAGCATTTGCCTCTCGAAGTTCCGCGACCTCAGCTTGGAGTAAAGCCATCTTATGCATAATACTCCGCGCTCCTTTCGAAAACTGATCGATAGCATCGTAAATTGACGTCGGGGAGCTATTTTGATGCCTGGAAATTCGAGATTTAATAAATTCGGATTGCGAAGTAGCCTCGGTTGGGTTATTTGGCGTCCGAGAAGCCCAAGGAAGGCTTTCCCGCGTAGGGGGCCGGGAGGACGTTGGAGTCTGTAATTTCACATCCAGCTTCTCAATAACAGTATCTGGGCTTAAAGGCACAAGCCCAGCCCCTTGAAAGCCTGCACGAATATTGCTTTCGGTCAGGCTCTTCTTGAACGCGTCGCAAAATGCCGGAAGAAAATCCTCCTTTGTGATATGCGAGTCGCGTAGCAGTCGGTTTGCCATATCTTCAACAGCACTTAGCCGGGGAGGAAGTGCTTGCGAATCTAGCTCAATTATCCTTTGAATAATCGTATTTTCTTCTAGTTTTGTGAAATTCCGACCGTTAGCTTCGATATTGCGACGTGATTGACGTTTTTGAAGACGCGCCTGGAGAGTAGTATTCGAGACTTTGTAGATTGTTGCAGCACGTCGGATACTAAGTGTTAAGTCATTTCTGATAGCCTGAGTTGCAAGGAGTAATTGAGATTCTTTTTGAGCAGAATCCATCGAGAATTAGTTGCGTGGTAAAGTTAGGAAGTTTAGTTCTATTTTTTGCTATTGGCGTGACCCGTTCGCTTGTGGACTACGTTATATACGGCTTGTAAATAGATATAGCCCACAGGGTTATCTGATAGGATCTGTGGAGGTCTATAGAGATCTGTAGGGCATACAGATCCGATAAATCAAGTAGGATCCTCTAGAAACCTGATTCTAGCGTGCCGCGCGGTATAACTAGCGCCGAGACCTTAGCTAATACTAGCTAATAGGATATACCGCGTTTTAGCAGTTAGCGTAGGACTATACGAAGTATATATCTTATATAACTATTTGCACCCCCTCCGAGGTGCTCGGCTCAGTTTAGGGGCACTCTAGGCTACTTCTTAGCCTAGACCGCCAGCGAATGGTATTTGAGGGTGCGTTGGTCACAAACTCTGCCGACCTTTCCGAAGCATGCTCGTAATCACCCCTGTATCCGTCTCTACTTGGTTGAGAGTCTTAAAGTCAAATTCGAATACAGATGTACCCCTGCTGGCGATGCTAGGACATATATATGCCGCCAATCCCGGTCTGCCTCAGCCCAAATCTGTTCCATCAGAAAAGAGCCAACCTCTTGTCTTTGGTGATCTGGGCATACAGACATGAAAGTTAAACCCAGAGAACGTATCAGCATAAAAAGATATGTGGGGTGCAATCATTTTACTCACTCACGCAATACATTGTCGAGGTTGTCTAAGGCAAGTAGTCGCTCGTTCATCGAAGTTTTAGATATGTCCGCCCATGCCTTTACGTGAAGTGTGTCTGGAAGCTAATCCTGTTCTGACCTCTTTTTTGGGTTATCTTGGCCGCCGTTCTCAGTTTCGCCTTCGAGAACCCAGCCAGCAAATCCAATAGCGGTACCGTCGGTCTTGCATGCTTTGTATAGGCGTGTGACGGTGCTCAAGGCGTGTCCCATTCCAATGGTATAGAATCATATGATATCATATTGCTCGTCTCGTAGGTCTGCTAGGAACATAGTCCGATATTAAGGACCATCTTGCATCGCAGGAAAATCAATAGTCCGATTATGGCATTCTATTTCTGAATGTTTAACGTGGGAGAGAATCAGTGCCATTTCTGTCAAATGAAATACTGCATGATTAATGATTTTGCCAAATAGCAAACACAGCATAGTTGAATATACCTGATGCGAGTGCATATGGGGTGTGAATTGTTGTATTGGGAAAGGATGGCCAGGTCGGCTATTCTGGCCTGGCAGAGCTCTTTTATAGCTCTTATCTATCTTGTCTATAGCTACAGGGTAACTCCCCATGGGGTCACGTATCAATACCACTTGATGCAGAGAGAAGATGGCAGGGGCTTGATTTGTAACTACCTGTCTACCGATCTGTCCCAGGTACGATGGTAGTAGTCCGATGAATCCACCATCCGACCCCCACATTGACCTGGCCTGGTGGTGTGTCTAGGCAAATAACTCGTCCCCAGCGACTACTAGATCCACCGCTGGCCTCCTGAACCCCAAAGCACCTCGTAGTTTCCAGTGCCGTACTCAGAATCCAGCTTCTGCTGGATGTAATCCTTGACGTGCTTGAGCTCTGTATAGTACACGAACTTGCTGGCATCAAGGCCCGGGACCGACGTCATGACTTGGAGAGCCACGTCAGCAGCGGTGCTGGTGGGCACAGTCGTGTTGTTAGAAGCAGGTTTGTTGTCGCCGCCGCCCCAAACTATGCCTTCGGCTTTATGCTTGGCATCGAAAACCAAAGCACCGGAATCGCCAGGCCTTGCAAAAACGCCGGGACCCGAATCGCAAGGAACGATACACTTTTCGATAGTCTCGGTGATAAGATTGGTTCCATGGTACAGGGCAACCGCCACCGAAGTTGAGAGCTTGATTCCAATAGTGGCACCGGTTCGGGCGCCAGCCATGGAGACAACGTCGTTGCCTAGACCGCCATAATCGTTCAAGTAGTCGGCTACACGGATGTAGGGATCCTACGTAGGTGAATCAATTAGGACTGGCTGTACTCGATACCGTAGAAAACTTACATTGGTACTAGTGCGACCGTTGCCATTCACGTCGAAGATGGCGACGTCGAGACGGGATTTAGGGTCCGGACCCGAGGTTGTATCGGGTATAGCAGTAGCATACCGCAGCTGACCAACAGTGCAGGAGAAGGACTGTATGGTTTGGCATTCGCTAACAAATTGATGGCTCTTGCGAAGACGTTGGTTCCACATGTCGTGATGGAAGGCGGAGGGACTCTCGATTGTGGTGCCGGTAAAGCCGTTGTTATACCAATCTAAAAGAGGTGTCAGGCACAGTTGTGTACGTATAAAATATATAGATGTACTTACCGGGATTCCCAACGTGACCACAGGTTACACCAAGGAGCTTAGTAGAATCCTCGGCGCGTACCTCGAGCATGAAGGAGAAAGACCCATAACGACTATCGCCCTGCCGACCGAGAGAACATCCCGGGAAAAGCGCACCATTGCCATACGTATCCTCGAAAGAGAAGGGGAACGAGAACGCATGTAAATAGAGGGCGACCTGGTACTCGCTGACTTGAATCATCAAGTCGTCACCAGCAATACCACGTCTGTCGAACACATCCCAGATGCCATGGATAATGGCCGTAGGCAGAGTCGGTCCGCAAGTACCGGGCAGCACACCTACGAAGCAAGCGACAGTGCTGCTATCATTGGCGATACCACACAGGGCCACCGTCGTGAAGGCGACGTTTTCCTTTTTCAGCATATTCATGACTTCTGCGCGCAGCCCATCCGCCTCCTAGGCAGTGGCATACTGGCTCGCATTCGGGGGGACATCTGCAGGTGTCAGCGTTGTAATGCCAAAGGTTGACATTTGGGGGGGGTTGCTGGCAGCGGATGCTGTGACAAGACAGGCCAGGAAGGTCGGGGCATTGGAATGAATACGCTCCGTAGGCGCAGTAGGAGACATTGTGGCGCCTTTATTGAGGACTTGGGAAGATGCAGTCGATGATGCGAACGAGGCGTGCGGAGCTTGTGAAATGAAGACCTCCGGCTTGTGAAAGTTGGGATCGATAAAACGTCCGCGAAAACTTCGGAAGCAAGATCTGAGACGCTCGAGCCCATTACTGCGCTGTGCGATGGTGGTTGTGGCGTTGGTCATGACGCCTGAGGTGGTCAACTTGAAGACAGTTCCAAGAAGCATTGTTGGCAACAGTGACGATCTGAATGAATATTGATGAAGATGGATAAGAAATGTTAATTTCTGGGAGATCCAGGTCTAAATACGCACAGTTTCTATGTTTACAAGATATGACCGCATTGCGACTTTGATATTTCTCATGCCGTGTTCATGTGGCTGGCTCTTTACAGTGCTGCCCTAGTGTGGCTAGGGCTGTATCCACCACATTCATTTTGATAGGTAAAACTACACTAAATAATAAAATTGCAGGGATAAGCTTCGACCTAAGTCGGGGGATTGAATCAATCAATCTTGTCAGCGAAACCTAAGACAATAAACAGGGATTATTACATGATTGCTATAGGGACATGAAAGTCAACATTAGAGTCAGGATGCCCATCTGTAGGCTAATGAACCTGCAGCCTCCAAAATCGGATCCTTTACCATACTAAAGTAATTATTGCTCCTTCCTGGACTAGCATATAGGTTCCTGGTTATGGATAACGTAGTCCACAGTCCAATTGCACACTTTGGCAGACCTTATACGACAATGTATCAGTTAATTCAACCACAACGCCTATCATCAATTGAAACTACTCAGAATCGTTATCTTCAGACGTCTCTACATCATTTCCACAAGTGCGCGCATTATGTCCGGGCTCGCCGCAGATTCTACAGCGCCGTACACGCGCAATTCGCCGCCTCCTACGACCACCAATTTGACGAAATTCGTCATGTAACTGCCCATCAACCTCTCGTTGAGACTGTAGGTCCTGTCCAGCTTGTATACGAAGTGACCCTTGTTACGAACCGTTGGCCCTAGACCAACATTACAGGCCCGTTGGCAGGCCAGGTGGATACAGACGCTAGGATCACGGGACCCCGCATCGGAGAAAGGAAAAGACCGACAGGTCACGTGACCTACAGGGGTGGATATGTTGGTCAACTACATATCCAACCCACAGGATATGTTGGCAGAGAACATATCCAAGTGGGGATCAGTGAAGGAGAGACGGATATATAAGGGACAGGACTCCCAGGCATTTCATAGATAGACAGTCTCTACTTCAGTGATCAATCTAAGCATCAATCTAACCCATTGGTGAGGCAAACTGCCTTGACGACTCTATTCCCAGTTACCCTACTTGAATACTTCAGTTACCCAGAGCCCTATACTCCATACGTCAGACCCCGATATTATTGCTTGAGGACTCCGCAGCAGGACTTACTTACTAGCACAAACCCTTACAGACTCTTTAGTGGTTTACGCAGCTAGACTATTAGAGGTTTCGTTACACCAAGCTTCGGCCAAGCTCAGGCGAAACCCCGGTCAGGCTCAGGCTAAAAGCGGCGTGGCTCAGGTCCAAATGTGGCACCCAGACCCCCCATGGACACTCTACTTCTGTGGGTCTACATAGACCGTTCGGTCTCTATAGTACGTTGCTTCTAGCAGACAGCCTCATGATCTAGGTATACCATTATAATTAAGCAGCCGTTGTTAACAGCTAATGCAACGGCATTAATGATTCTTCACAAATATAAATACTATTGATTAGATCCGCGGAAGTCGCCTTGGGCTTTCAACTTTCTTGAGTAACGTAAGGTTATCTATAACCAACAGATACGTATTCACATCGTCTTGCCACAAAATACGAATGACCAACGAATTGGCTAGGCCATAACTTTTCTAACTCGTATTTTACTAAGGCCGAACTATCTACACAATTTCTTTACTGCTTATACGCTTTCGTTAGCGCGAATAGTATGTCTAATCTAGACATAATACGCAATTGGAATAGTGCTACAGTTTCCGGTGACTTGGCGACTGAACGTCTTACATTTGATGAAGTTGTTAATGCTCGCCGCAGCGGGATTCAGCAGATCCATAATCATGTAAGAATCGATAAAAATGCAACACACTCAACTTTTAGAAAGGCCATCATGAATAAGATATTAGGGTAATCAATTGTGAATATTTTGTCTTTAGCCCACTGACCTGGCTCAACGAACCATACTGCTTTTCTCACGAATACTTTGCGGTAGGAGAGAAATCATGGCCACCATACTAAGTTTTACACTGGGAGATCCAACTCACTGGGGTGCAGAATTGCATACATGGCAGGCCGCCTATCTCTTTGTGGTATTCCTACGTGCCATTTTTTTGTCGTCCTATTCTCGCTGGAAAGAGTGGAGAGATCACAGTGAAGAAAAATAGCACATCACGGGGGAGTCACCCCAGTCGTGTGGCCCAATAACACGACCACCTTTTCCCAAGAGCAGTCATGGGTATTTACCTAGGAACACTGGAGCTAACAAGCAATTCGTTGACTTGAATCCTATTACTTCCCGTGAGAACCCGCAGCATGCTTCTCAGTCTACAAGTTTCCAGTGCGGTGATTGCAATTTCTATGTTGTCAAGTGCACCGCCTTAGTCACACTTCATCGGTCTGACCACCATTGGCATGTTTCCAAACCGAAAGGGGTCCGCGTGGTTACTCTTATGATGCATTAATTAAATCTTAGGGCGGTAGCCAATGTGGGTATATTGCGCACCGGAAACGTCAACATGTTCATCTAGGGATGACCGCCGATCCCCTCCCTCGGGCAGTGCTAAATGTAAAATCCTGGCCAGCTAAATGACGAATTGAGTTGCTCTTGATTAGCACATCGAGTCTAAAGGCAGTAAAGCTGAGAAATGCATGTAGTCGGGGTCCAAAGCTAACCCCTTTAGTCGACAATGATCGCGAACCCTTTCCCAAAACGCCAACCACCGGCCAGAGCCTTATTCAAATCTGCCTTGTGACGAAAAGGCAACCACACCAGATCTCATGAACTGGAAAAAAAAGAGGAGATCGTTAGCGTGAACACACGATGCACTGCCTCACCAGGTCGGATGACATGGTTAGGAATGGTACGGTGGATATGGTCACTTGCCGACCAGTCGCGGCCTCCTTTCCGGCCCCCAACTTTTCGGTGAACCGATAACGCAAGGAAAATACATTTCTGAATGAGGGACTCCATGTCAAGCCATGGCCTGCAGACCTGGGGGCACGTCTCTATTTCGTAAGTTTACCGGATATGCACGAAATATGCCTTGGCTGGAAGTTGCAAGTTCACTGACGATAAGCAAAACAGCCTGCGCCAGGCCTCCCTCTTCCGCTGGAAAACACACGTCAGGCAACAAGTCCAATAAGGTTGATCGAGGTAGGCGGCATTTACCATATAAATATATGTGGACACGGCGCCACCAGCGTGGTTGGTCGCCGATTTGTACCAATTGAGACCCAACTTGTCCGATACGAAGAAGATGGACAAATTAAAGCAGGGCCTTGGGAAGCTGACACGACTGACAGCTAAGACAAAGGATAGAATCCGTAAAGCGAAGATCCGGAATGGAAGTCCGAGGTGAGTGCGCTCTCGTACCCCCAAACATCCCACCCAGGAATGTGGCTGCAGTCAAGCTGATATTTAAACAGAGAACGATTCCCGAGACTCCAGAAATGGAGCTGGGAACTCGGAATCTCTAAATTCCCAAAGACGAATCCTGGGTCGTCTTATCCAAGCGTGGTGAAAGAACCGGACCGGCCGACGAGCAGTTTTACCGAGCAGACCACGAGCACACCTGCGGCATCAACGCTTTCGAACGTCAACCAGAACACTTCGCCACAAGAATCCATTGGGCATCCGGAATCTTCCCCAAGGAGCAAATCCATCTCCACCTGGCCATTGAGAAAGAAGGACGTCGTTATCGGAAACCTGAATGCGTTGTTACTGAAGCCCATTGAATCTGGAAGCATAGAACCGGATACAAGAGGAGACACACAAATAGTTTCTGGTCGTGACAAAGATGCTGGTTGTGCTCCTGGGTCAACCCAATTGATCACCAACCGTGGTCCAATGCCAAGGAAGAAGTACTCCCCGGAAGAGATGACAATCAAGTTGAAAGCCGTCCATATACAGAAGAATTCCACCGTGGAGACCCGGAAAGAATCCAGCCTATTTGTCCAACTTTGGGAAGTCCAGCTTCTACCAGCGCTGAAGGCTGAATTGAGGGGTATCAAAGGTTGCTATTCAATCAACGTCCTCAAGGGGGAGAAACCAGGCCAGCGCATCATAGACATCATGACCAGTGCAGAGCTCGCGGAGGAGATGAAAGCCGCATTGGAGTGCCAAAAAGACCGATACCTCCCGGATAACATGAAAAACAGAACGGTTCTGGAATTCACGAGAGGTGAAATCCAGTTTTCTTCTATATCTGACACCGCCAGTTAATCATCAAGCAACTCGTCAAGCCAATGGTCGCGGAGGTCTGATCCTTGGCATCCTCCTATCAATATTCGCCGGTACAGCAACTTCGTCATGGGTGATTCGGTGGGACCAGAGGGCCTCGATGGGAGCGGTACCTTGGGTCCCATGCTTAAGATCAGTAACAAGGTCTATTGGCTGCTCAATTGGCATATATTCGATGACAGAGGTCGGAACCAGAAGTGGAAAGAACTACGACCACCTCCAGTCAATGCCGTCCATCCGTCAGAGGATGATCTGCGACAGACTCAAGGCCAACAGCACTCCCGACTCGGAAACCCAGTTGCCTACTCTGGTCAAATGTATGTCACCTCGCGCGAGTCCAAGTCCATGGCTCGAAAGTGCGCCGCTGAAGGACGAGATCACTTTCCCAAGACCCCGCGCGTTACAACCGACTGGGTCCTGTTCGAGGCAACTTCCGAGTCGAAAGTCAATAAAATTCGCGGAATCAGCATCGAAGGGCGTTGTGACTCCTTTGGCAAAAGCATCACCGAAACGAAGGACCCCATGCTGCCTTGTTGCATCCCCTCCAAGCAACCTACTTTCGTGTGCTGTACCGCTCGCACCAGTGGCTGGTCGGCCGCGCAGATTTGTGAAACTCTCGCCTATTTGAACCACGGCAACAACATAGAAACCAGGGAATGGTCGGTGCAAGCTGCAGAGACTGAAAGCGACGAATGGAACCTGGGCGGGATGGGCATACCGGGAGACTCTGGGGCTGGCATTATCGAATTATTATCAAACAAGCTGATAGGCCAATTGTGGGGGAGAAACGTCTACCACGGTGACAAACACCGGATTACCTACTTCACAGCCATATCGGATATCTGCGATGACATCCAGGACAACATGCCGACACAGGACCGACCGAAGCTGCCTTGCGATGATGCAGGGGAAGTGGATATGAACAGCACGCGCCGTTTCTCGTTAAACAGTATCAGTGAGGATCCCGATGACCCTTCTGGTAATTCGCACGAAAACGTGAACAGCCAGGCAGCGGAACATTCGAATACGTTTACGATTCGCTCGAGTGCTCGGCCAAGCAGCAACACAGGGAGGTGCGGAGACATTATTGTCCATCAGTACATCAACGTCCCGCACGCAGCCACATTTTGATCATCGGAGGCGAACTTTCATGCTTTTTACGGCATGGATGCGGAAACGTAAATGTGTTTTGACGAGTTGTTAGTCATGGCGAGGTGATACACGGAGTTTCTGTCTTTCTCAATGAGATCTGCTGGGCGGGCAGCAAGGCGTGCTTTCTGGACTTGATCTTTTGAATAGCAACTTCATTCTCGTTGGACTTCGTGATTAGTGTTATGATATCGTCGAGAACGAAACCACCGATGCTGACCCAAGAGGTGTGTGGTTCGCCGACCTGTCATGCTGCGCCGCAGCCGCAGAATCCTGCTGCCTGGAGGCCGCCGCTAAGAAGGCCATCCATCCGTCCCCAGATAGATCAACCCATTATGAACCTGCCCTGGATTCGCTCTAAGCACTTTAAATTTTCCGTGTTATATGTATCGGTTCCTCCAAATAAGCATTCATTTCCAGTCGAACTTCGCATCTCCACAAGCGCCATTCCGCTTTCAACCGTCCGAACAATGGACGATGCTGGTTCGCAGCCAAGTCGCCACCACCGGCACACGCAGGCATCTAAATCATGTGTGTTCCCTATTACAGACGGTATTGCGTGCGAGGAGGTGCCGAAGCTAGTTGGAACCCAACCCATGCAATCGGAGGAGTTGGGCTTCTACACACCCCATCAGCGCAAACCCGTCTCCGACAGCAGCTATAGCTATGGCCCGTATCAATTCCCCCTCAGTGGCTTCGGAATCAACACCGGCATGGAGAAATTTCCCGACATCGAAGTATCCGGTTTCTTGTACGGCTCGGCCCTGATGTCCGGGGGACCACCCTTGAGTATCTCACCACCCATGTCAACCGTCTCACGAACCTCATCCGTGGGGTCAACTCTGTCACCTGTGCAGACGGAATTTGCTTCGCAGTCAGATGTCTTCACCAGCTACACAGGCGGCAACTCCTGGTCGCGTGGTCCCAGCCCGCTGCGAAATACGGTAAAGGCATTATCGTCCCCATCTGAAGCATCGACCTTGCAAGCCGCTGGGGAGGGTGAGTATGTGTGTCTCGCTCCGGGATGTGAGGCCAAGTTCCCTCGGGAGAAAGATCTGGATTATCATGTCAAGATGTCGCACTTGCATGTCTGTCTCTGGAGTGACAATGGACCCTGCGAGAGCAGCGGTTTTGCCACCAGGGAAGAGCTCAACTGGCACGTCAAAAGCGAGCATTTGCTTGTTTGCCCTGTTCTAGGATGTGCAGAAAGCTTATTCAGCAATAAGGACCTCTTAGACTGCCACATCAGGTGGGTGCATAAGGATGCTGGGTCCCAGAGAAATAGTTGCGAGTCTAGCAACCTGCTTGGAACCACGACGATGTCACGATCGAACTCTTTGGATAAGCC
This sequence comes from Pseudomassariella vexata, assembly GCF_002105095.1. Classification (NCBI taxonomy): domain Eukaryota; kingdom Fungi; phylum Ascomycota; class Sordariomycetes; order Amphisphaeriales; family Pseudomassariaceae; genus Pseudomassariella; species Pseudomassariella vexata. The sequence goes on along the minus strand of NW_024467959.1, from coordinate 637,936 downwards.
GGAAAAGGCGAAAATAAAGGTCGCCAAGGGCCAGTTGGCTGATGATAAAGTGCTGAAAATGGAGATGTCTATCGGTATCTACAAGAAACGATGCCGGGAGCAGCTTAAGAATGTCGTCGAGAAGAGGCTGAGGCGGACTAACGGTAAGTCCCAACAAATGCAGTCGAGTGTTTTCAGTGTCGCCCATGCCGAGAGCTAGATCCTACCTCGATGACTGCTCAAGCGGTCAAGGTATTACAAAGCCGTGCGTTGGTTGTCCTGTAACGCCGCTTGTCCTATTGACCCCCTCGTTGCTCATGGCTAACATCATTAAGGAACCACGCCAAAAACTGGCGGAAGCCCAGGAGTAACCCCAAGGCTTCTCGAATCTGCAAGCTTCCCAGTCATATGGGAGCACGTCGTTCTTCCATTCTTAATTGAGTTTATCCCGAAATGGTGTGGACCGGGTCACACGATCAGCGTCCTGAGAGGAAATAAACGTGACGCTAGGCGCGTTTGCTTCATGACGAAGAATTCGGTGTCAAGAGCGAGGAAAGTATTGATAGCAACCCATGTGCAGGATCTCCTTCCTGAAAACCACCGAATTAACGTGACGTTCATGTTTTCCGTTGGTGAAGTTGATCGTCTTGTTTGGGCTCGAGGGTTGAGCAAGGCAATGCCCGACGAGGTTTGCACGCCCAGAAACCCGTTCTGCTACATTAGTCCTTGTATGGGAGACAGCATTGGTGCAGTCCTTCCAGATGGTGATGATGTGTCGGCCACTCTCGGCCCGTGTTTGACAATTGGGGGAGGGGATTACTGGCTGGCCAGTTTCCACCCCTTCGTCGAGGCAAACCAAGCGGGAACAGTAATGATTCAACACCCCTCGCCGGATGACCGTGACCGCTGTCTGAAGGAGAAGCACGATGCATTGGACAATGTCGACTACAAAGTCGGTAGGCTCACTGCCACTTCCGGGTACGACTTAAAGACCACGAGAATATCTCACGATCCTTATTGGGAAGACTGCAACAAAGAGCCACCGTTTGTTGTAATGGACTGGACGTTGATTTCAGCTCTGTCTCAGACCAGCCAAGCAAACCTGGTTCGCAAGTTCCCCACGACGGCAACACCAAAGCAAGAGGTGCCCATCACGAAAATGAGCTGTGTTATGCCTGGCAGCGAAGTGTGTTCCACGGGCAGAACGTCAGGACACCAACGAGGCCAAGTTTGTGATATCCCCGCTTACCTCTCCCCATCCGCAAACGGTACTGGAAAAGGCACACGCGAGTGGTTCATCGAGGAGCCATACTCGTATGACAATGAAGACGATTGGATTCGCGGTGGCATCGGCGTCCAAGGCGATAGTGGCGCCGCCATTGTGGATTGCGACACCAATGCACTCGTTGGCACTTTGTGGGGAAGAAATAAGTACTTCGGTGCCGGACCTAGGCAAACGTTCTTCACTCCGATTTTTGACATATTCGACGACATCCAAGAGCGTTGCGGGGAGCAGACCAGGCCACAACTTCCGCAATATCTCAATGAGGCAGATCGCTGGCCCGTTTACCCTGTCTGTAAAACTTGCTTTGACCTACGCGAGTACTTGGACACTCGACGCAGTTCCAGGGAGTCCCTCATGTCCATGATTGCCGGCGTTGGGCCTGGGCAAGAGAATGACCACGATCTGACCTCAGTATCCGAATTGGCAACCCCCAAAGCCAATGGGGATCAAGCATATTGGCGCTATACGGGCATGGAAGAGATGGGGTCGTCGTTCAACAGTGTTGCATCTCCAGCAGCGTTGAGCACATTCTTTGTCAACCCACAAGCTGCCTCACCAGGCATGAGTGATATGAGGAGTCCATATGCATTGGCTCTCAACGATGAGGATCTTTACGAGAACAAATATGGCGACCGTGGGGAGGTGGTCTTGGGGAAACATCAGCCTGTTCCTGTGCCATTTGTCCGGACCAACAGTCAACAATTAGGCAAAAGGCGTCGGATCGTGTAATCGTTCTGCACACGACATCTTAAAGTAACCCGGCATGCCCCCCAGCTCTACATCTGGAGAGGCGCGCAAATATTTCAATACCTGGTCAACTCACGTTGGTTGCAAGATGAGTCAAACTAAGCAACACCGGTCTAGCCAAAGGCAACGTTGAGCATCACAGTCGATTACGCGGCGGGGGCATTGCTCTTCGGCCACGGGTGTGAGTGAAACGGTGTGCTGAACGATGGATTTCGGGACGGAGTACAATTAACCAGGCAAACCTCCTCGCCCCATTTTCCGGGCCCTCTGGTCTCTTCGGTTGTGATTCGCCCTCGACCCTTTGTTTGTTTCCTTGTGTCGACGGGCATTTTCTGTCGCCTTTTCGCCGGTGGGACCAGCGACATTCCCTCCACGATCGCCACCTCGTCCTCTTCCCCTGCCTCGGCCGCGGAAACCTCCTCTGGCGGCCCCTCCATCCGTGCCCGAATCTTCTGTCCCCGAGCCAGCCGGGCTTTCTCGCCAAGCAGTTGATGCGAGTGGTGGCTGATTGCCACCAAAAGCACTGTACTTCATCTCAAAAGATTTTATTTGTTGAGGATTTCGACTCAACATCAGTGCCCAGCCTTCGATGGCCTCGTCAGTCATGCCCGTATCCTGCTTTAACTTCATTCGGTAGTTTCCGCGTCGGGTATCAGAATCTCTATTGAACAGTTTTGGATCTGTCTGATAGGATTTGAAGAGAGTCTTTTCAGCAATGTCCTTTCGTTTCTGGTCATCGGCGTCATCCGCTAGGGCATCATTGACAGCGAACCCGGAGTCTGCGGCATCATATGTATCGTCTCTTTCGTCGTCATCCGCGTCAAATGCGGACAGTGCTGAAAGAATGGCTGCTTTGTTTGGTGCGGTGGATCTATCCTTGAGGATATCATCTGCGGTTTTATTCGGGTTGTGCTTCCCAAAGTGTAGATTAGAGACATCAACTTCTAGTCTGTCGAACTCGTCATCGTCAAACACGTTATGACGAACTGGAACTTGCGGTGGCGTAGAGCGCGGCACGAGGCTACTTCTCCTTCTGCGGGGCTTATCTTGCGAACTATAATCCACGTTAGCATAGCAACAGGTAGATAGTAATTGGACGACTTACAGCTCTTTGGTACGATCTGCATTAGCCAGGTGCGGCGGGTGGGATTCTTCCAACAAATGTGATATGACTTGTTCCGTGCTGTCTTCATATTCATCTAGTAGTGACGAGATAAATCCGGAGCCCAGATCAGGAAAAAGGTCTTGAATCTGCGAAATTTGGCTCATTCTGTGCACATGCATATCCCCAGCTTGATCATCATCTTCCACATTCGCGACCCCTTTGCCCTTGTCGATCTTGCGCTTGACCAGCTTTTTGGGTCTGACCTTACCACCAGGTTTGCGGAATCCTTCCAGCGCCGTGATCACTGACTTCATCCTGGTTGCAGTTGACACAGACTCATCAAGGCGATGCTGAACTTGTTTCAGGATTGGGGTAACAGTGACCAGTTCAGCGACCATGGAGTCATTTGCATTGATGGGTCCAGCCTTGTGGGCATCTGCAGCTGTTTTCAGGGAATAAAGCTGGTCTGTGAGCATCGAATACATCGGAGAAGACCCTTCTGTCAGTCCAATGAGGCATAAGTATGCAGTGGTGATGATAGTCTTTCTCAGGGGTGGATTCATGATTTTGTAACAACTGACCAATCCGTCCAGGAAGTCGCTGCCCGCGAGGAAAAAGGAAGCGGTATCAGGAGATACGTGGATAAGGTGATTGAGTCTTTTCAGACGCATTTCTGTTATCCTGAGGTCACCCTTGATACCGTCGTCCAAAGAAATGATAAGATACTTCTTCAATGCATGTAACGATGTTTCGGGCGTCTCGCCCGTTTTCTTAAAAACGGCAGCCAGGACTGGTGATGCTCTCTTCTTTCCATAAATTCGGCTGAAATGGGACAAGAATTCCCATTGAAGGAGTGAAGAAGGTGCAGAAGAGAGCCTCAATAGTCGAGAAGTAAGCAAGAAACACTTGCGAAGGAGTGTCGATGCCGAAGGAGACGTGCCGAGAATACCAACGCCGGAGGTTGCCGTCTCTTTCATGAATGAGACGAGGTAGGGCGTAAGAGACTCATCCTTGGAAGATATTCTAGATAATTCGGCCTCTGAGAGTGATAGATAGGCCTCAGCCAATAACAACCATGTCGAGAGACATGATTCCCATTCCTCTGGAGCGAGATGATCTCGCCAAGCTGCCTCTGGGAACGGCGCAAACGGAGGAAGGGTAGCAGCCATGATCTGATTTCTGGAGGCTGAAATGCGAAGCCAAATGTAGGTCGCAGATGGGAGAAGGAATAAAGGACAGCTCCCGAATATTGAGTTTTAAGGTTTCTTTAAAAACGGACTGATTTCAATACATCTCCAGTTGGGATCAAACGCCTTTCTTAACATTGAATGTCTTCGCCGAGTGACGCATCCAACTAGTTGAGTAGATCTGGACTACTCAGGTGGATCCATGACAGGACCGGGGGCAGGGGCAACACCCCGCGCTAGACCCCACCTGGCTTAGCTTGCCAACTAAACTAAATCGAACCCTATGCCGCTCCCACAAAAAAAAGTTACAAAAGTTCGCGAGCCTTGCCGAAGCGGCGCAATCGTAACTCCAGTCTTCGTTCTCCACGAGCAACCTCACCACCAGTTTTCCTTCATCACGTTACCGTAACGCACCCACCGTTCGAGTCGTGAAGGAAGTCGTCCTCCCCGCCAATCCACCCAACCAACCGACCAAAACCTCATTCAACTTAAGACCAGTCATCATGTCCGGCTACAACAAGGGCGAGAAGGACTTCGGCGAGGCGCCCAAGACGCACCGCATCCGCATTACGCTGACCAGCCGCAAGGTCGCGTCGCTGGAGAAGGTGTACGTTGAGCCCTTCAACCTTGTACTCATATTGGCGATGCTTACTGACCTCCGCGCAGTTGCTCCGAGCTCATCGAGCGCGCCAAGTCCAAGGACCTGCGCATCAAGGGCCCCGTCCGCCTTCCCACCAAGACCCTCAAGGTCACCACCCGTAAGACCCCTTGCGGTGAGGGTTCCAAGACCTGGGATTGCTTCGAGATGCGCATCCACAAGCGCATCATTGAGTATGTGGCCCCCTTACCTGGGTTTTACCAGAGGAAACTAGCTGACAACTTTCGAACAGCTTGAACGCCCCCACCGAGATCGTCAAGCAGATCATCGTCAACATCGAGGCCGGTGTCGAGGTCGAGGTCACCATTGCCGCATAAATGTGTTCAGTCGGTGACCCAAGTATGGGTATGGAAATGGGCACGTAGCTAGGCCAAAGAGCGGAGAAATCCTGCTTATGGGTCGAACGAAACGAATCAATGAGAAACCCTTGAGCTAGGTACCAAAGTATGTCTTGATGCGAACGGAAAGACCACCTGTAAATCCCAATCACCACTCCTAGGTTGGAGCTCGTGAACAAATCCACAGACGATACAAGGGATACAGCATAGTGTCTTATCGCTTTGCCCTTCCCAATAATACAGGATTACCCACTGGATATCTAAACCTACGTGCCGGATTTTGTTTCCCAAACGCCATATGCCATGCTTCGTCCGTGCTTATAACAATTGGTGAACTAGAAATCAAATGTGCAGTCCTCCCTCATAGGTGGTACCTCGGGCATATCACCAGCGAACCGTCCAGTTCTGCTCATTGCCTCGTACGCAGCCTTGATGCTGGCAGTATACAACCCTGGCTCAGGCGGTTCCGTGTCGGAATTGTACCCAGGAGGACCGTCCGGGAACCAGATCTTCTTCCATGAGCCGTCCGGCATTCGTAAGCCTGGTTGGCCATTGTTATTGTACATAACGCTCCGGCCTTTGAACATCGTCAGACGGCCATCTATGTTGCGCGAACTGTAAGAGCTGATTGGCGGGTGCTGTTTCGTGCTGTTCGGCGCGTAGGGGTGTCCTGGTGTACCCTTTGCTTGCGCCGGGGCTTTTGCCGCCTGAACTTGTGGTTGACCGAAGTCGTTCTTCGCCGCACCAAACCCACTCGATGCCGGTTGACCGAACGGATTTGCTGGAGCAGCAAGTGCCGGTGCCGAAGTGTCCATTTGTTGGTCTGTGGAGCCGAATGGATTTGAACCAACAGGCCGACCGAAGGCACCACTTGTCTGGGCAGGCTGGCCGAATGGATTTGCTGGTTGGGCAGCATTTTGGCTCTGCGCGGTCTGGCCAAAGGGGGCAGCTGCAGGAGCACCAAACGGATTGGGATTTGATCCCAACGACGAAGGCTGTCCGAAGGCGCTTGGTTGTTGGGCGGGTTGTCCAAATGCGGCCGGCTGTGGAGCAGTCTGCCCAAAACCGGACGACGGCCCTGTACGAGCCCCGAAGGGATTCGGCTTTGCACCTAGGGCTGATGTTTGACCAAAGGCAGAGCCGGTCGTGCCTGGTTGAGAGGGCTGGCCGAAAGCTGGCGCCCCAACAGCTCCAAGTGCTGAAGGTTGGCCGAATGCTGAAACCCCCGCTGCACCAAGACTTGAAGGCTGTCCGAACGCTGACCCGCCTGTAGCACCGAGACTTGAAGGCTGCCCGAACGCGGATCCTCCTGCAGCTCCAAGAGTCGAGGGCTGCCCGAACGCACTAGCCCCGCCAAAAGGGTTGGGCTTCTGCCCCGATGCTGAAGGCTGACCAAATGCACCAGTGGTTCCCGTGGTCGATGGAGCACCGAAAGCATTTGTTGTGGTATTATTCGATACTGCACCGAATGGACTTGCCTGCGTGGTGGAAAACGGGTTTTGGCCCGCCGCAGGAGCCGAGTTCAAGGGGTTTCCAAAGGGACCGGATGTGTTGCCAACCGCAAAAGTTCCATTTGTGCCTCCTTCTCGAGTATTTTGCTTGCAAATATCGTTGCGGTTTGGGTGATTGTTCTCAGAGCCGACGATGAAGTTGACTGCGCCATCCAGGTCATTAAGGGTTGTCAGGATTTGGTGTTCAGCTTTCTGGTAGAGCGTTGCTATATGTTGGAGCTGGAAAACGATCAGCATATATCTTGAATTAAAGACTGGAACCTCCATCTTACTGCTTCGGGTGGATTTGAGCTCGAAGCCACAAGCAATCGTAGCTCTTCGAAGCTCTGCTCTCGTGGGAATCCCCCGAATAACTGCTCTGGCGCATCCTTACCGGGGCCGTAAGATGACAATATCCAAGATGGACGCTCCTCCGTTAGATCGATCTTGATCAACTCCTTGGTAACCTTGTACGGGTTCGTTCCGCTATTGTTGCTGTTGCCTCCACCGCCAGAGCTTAGAGAGCTAAATCGGTTGTTGCTGGTACCGCCAAATGGATTGTTATTGGCCCCAGGGTGTTCAAATCTGCAGTTCGCTTGAGAGCGATTGAAAGACATGGTCAGCTTTTGCTATTTGAAGAGGCATGGAGAAGTATGCTGTATCGGAGTGTTTTCTAGGCCGTTGATTTTGGATAGTTAATGGTAGGAGAAGGCAGCGTTCAAGCTGGAGAGATATAGACATACCACCATTGCGACAATTGCCATTTTGGTAGAACTTGCACAGCGGCGCCATTGCGGAAGACCATTTCCTGCTCCTCGGTTTGGCGACGAGGTTTAAGATGTCGTAGCCTCGAACAAAGCCTTGCAGTTGCGTAGAAGACGCGACGCCCCACTATTTGTACCAGAAACGGACCTAGCGTTCCATGCCCGTGAGAACCTGATTGTCTGACTTGATTAAACTGGGTGTTATACTACCATCAGCTCAAAGAACCAGGAAATAGCATCATCAACCTTGGAACCATCGGCCCGGACAGCTGTGCTGCAGAGAGCTGTACTTCCTGGTGAGATTTCTCTATGGATTGGCAAGCGCTTTGTCACTGCTAACATCTTTATCACTTTGTAAAGGAGGTAATGTGTTTTGAAGTAGTTGCACTATCCTCACCTCGGTCGTGAGGTGGCTTTTCTTCTCCTGGCTGTCGCAACCAACTTTTCTAGGTTGACGTGGGACAATGCATCATGTCATCGTCCATTAATCGAACTGAACAATGGTGGAGAACGTCGTTGTATTTCGATACATTATGCTTATCTGCTCGCTACATCTAGGCTACTGAAATCTTAAGGTGAGGCAGTTTTGTTGATCAAAGGGACCAAACCCCCCTCGACGTACTCCGGGCTCCTCCAGGTGGACCAGTCGTGAGTGAGCAGTCCCCAGGTCTCCTCGGAATCCTGAACACCGGTCCTGATGTAGTAGCTACCGGCAATAACCCACTGCATCCAACTTGCCTTCTCCTGGGCCAGGTAACTGGCGACGCAGGTGGCATACACGTTGTCCTTCCATTGGGTCGCATCCTGAATGAAGCCGAACTCAGTCAACGCGATTGGGAAGACGTTGACGGTTTGCGGGTCTTCTGGGTGCATTGCCTGGAACCCGCTATTGTAGAGACTGATCTCGAGACTTGTGCAGTTGGTCGTGGAGGCGTAGGTGTGAAGTTCTAACACGAGTTTGTCCTCGTACCCGGCGAAGTCGGAAAGCTGGAAGGTGCTGGTGCTGGGGGTCAGAGCAGTGCCCCGGACCACGGGGGTAACAAAGGTATCGAAGCTGAGTCCGGAGAGTAGGATGAGGACGTCGCTGTTGGCCGCGTTGACGGCGCCGGCTCCCTGCTTTATGTATTTGTACCAATCCTGCCAATTGTACGACGCTGCCGCGAGCGTGGCGTTGTTGTCAGGCTCTCGAAGTTCGTTGCGCAGGGACATGGACACCAGAGCCGGCCAGGACTTGCCGTGCTCGGCCATGTATCCGAGTCCTCGGGTCCAGTTGGCGACGGAAAAGTAGGTGTCGCCAAACCACGAGTTCCCATCCTCAGTGTTGCAGCACCAAGCCCCCAAGGACATGTGGTTGTCCAAATTGATCAGAATCTCTTGAGCAGCGCACTCCGCGGCGACGGCATCAAAGACTTCTAGTCTGGTTATGTTGGCGCCGAAGGAAGGGTTGGCGGCGAGGACCTGGTTGTAGACTTTGGTGCCGTTGGTCTCACCAAGAGCTTCGATGAAGGCAGTTTGGATTGGAACATCTTCGCCGTCGTTTTCGTAGATTTGATCAATCATCTCAATGGCGTAGGTGAGGCGGATCGAGTTCATGCCGAGACTCTTGATCTGGGAGACGATGTATTCGACTGATTGGTATTGAAGACCTTCAGGGATCATGACGTCTGCCGCACCAGGCCAGTTGACTCCGGCATAGACAACATCCTCGCCCTCGGTGTTCTTGATGTCCCGTCCTTCGGTGACGAGGGGTCCGTAGGGCCAGCTGGCAGCGACAGAAGTCTGAAAAAAAAGACTATTGCCCACAGCGAGCAGTGAGAGCAAAGAAGCTCCGAGAGAACGCCTGGCCATGATAAGGATACGAGGGCACCAGGATCTGGATATTGCCACTAGCTTACCGACACTGCTCACAGAGGGGCGACTGCTCGCATTTTAAGCATCGATATCATAACTGCCTACTGTATCAGTGGAGCGGAATAGAGTATAGGCCCCTCATAATCCATTGGTCTGGTTCCGAGGTTCATTATGATGGTAAACCTTGGCCAGGAAACATCATTTCACCGACGGAACGAAATTTACCATGCCAACACTTAGTGGATTTTCTTGGGGTACAGTTACGACCCAAGACTCATCCGACTTGTCTCCCAACGTGTCCAGTAAGGATTGAAGTATCAATATCGACGCGTATAATGGTAGCTTGATGGACTCGCATGGAGTTGGAGAGGGCGGGGAAACGCTGAGATTCCAACGCATTTTGGCATCTTCCCCGCGTTGCAACCGTCCCATCTCCAACGGGTTCTTTGATATTGCTAGTCAATTTCGGCTCAATACGTTACCAGGAGAACCCGGCATGAGCCGAGGTCGCTTGGTAATTGGAAAGCTTGAACAGCACTTGTTTGTGTGGAAAGCGAGCTGTACAGAATATGGAAGGTCGCAACAATACCAGTGGCACAGAAGGAACTCTCTGGGACTCGCTCGACTGTAAAGAACTCGACCCCGATGCTTATCTCCACAACAACTGCAACCACAAGACAAACAAGAAACTTGAAAAACACCGAGCCCAAGACTCGTGACACTTGAGGGAAATCATTTGAAGATCACGAGATGGAGATATAGCGGAGAAGACCTAGAAGGCCGAGGCTGTCTATCACATCACGAACCTACTAACCTAAGTCGGACCGTGACGGACCGAACCCCACCACTCAACTCTTCCTAGGCCCGACTAATATATATATACATGAGAAAGGGTGACAGCGAGTGTATGTATGGCCATGCAAGGAACAAGCGACGGCAGAAACGCGCCACTTACTGGCGTTTCCTGAATTCCACCAACGGACCATCCTTCAAGCTCGTAAACTGGTCAATCAACTGGAACTCGTTGACTCGCTGCCTCCCCCACTCCAAGCCCTCGTGGCCCTCGGCAGGGTCAACACCACCTGATTTACGGAGGTCGTAGGTGTACAACACCCTCGCCAACGTCGTCATCAACTCTACGTACGCTAAGCCCTTCCCGATACAGCCTCTTGGGCCGACAGAAAACGGACAGAACGCACTCTGAGCCAGCGCTACGTCGGCCTCCCTCACGACAGTCTCGCCGTATCCACCGAAGCTCTTTTGCGACCCGGCCACCCAGCGTTCCGGACTGTATGCGAACGGGTCCGGATAGTACGCGGCATTGTGGTGGATTGTATAGTGCGGTGTGCCCACCACGATGCCCTCGGGGATGAACTCGCCGTCAATGGTGATACCGCCTGAAAGTACCTCGCGAGGCAGGATTCCCCCAACCGAGGGCGACATGCGCATGGCTTCATCAATGCAGGCTCGCAGGTAGGTGCACGAGTTCAAGACGGGGCCTTGATGAATCTCTTCAACATCACTAAATTTACTTCGGACTTCTTCGGCCGCCTTCTCCAGTGCTGATGGAGTTCGCACAACATAGAACAGTGTCGCGGCCATGGCAGTGGATGTGGTATCGGATCCAGCAATGATTCTGAGTCATAAGTCAGCATCGCTTTCGCTTTATGATGCAGCGTACTTACAGCAGATTCGATTCTCCCCACAACTCGGGAGTTGTGAAACCAAGTCCTGTTTCTGGATCGCGAGCCTTCAGCAGATGGTAGAAGAAATCACGACGATCAGTGTCATCGCCCAACTTTGTTCGGTCTGTCAACTGGGCCTTGCTGTAGGCCATATACTTGGCTCTACCCGCTGCAATCTTATGGAAGAGCACCTTGTCGAGGTGCAACTTGCCAACCAAGGGCATGGTCCCGCACTTATTTCATGTCAGCAACACAGACCTAGAGCAGATCAAACCAACACAGTCTTACAATCAGATGTCTCGTGGTAGCAAGCGATACCAGCTCCAACGCGTACCGATTGTCCGGCCTCTCCAGCATATGGAACGCCTTGCCAAAACACAGATCGCCCAGAATGTCCATTGCGAGATAGTTACACCAATCCGACATGTTCTTCGGCGCCGTCCAGCCCTTCTTCTCCGCACTGGCGTCCATACCGATTTGTTCACAGAACGATCGTACATTGGCGAGGATATATCGCTCCATCTCCTTCATGGCACTATCCGAGAAGCCCTGGGACAAAACGCGGCGCTTCCGCGAGTGAACCGTCTTGTCCCGCGTGTTGTGCGTGTTAGGGGCCGGATGCACAAAGGCATCGTAGAACTCGGCTTTGCGGACATTGGACTTGAAGCCGTAGATGTCCTTGAGCGCTGTGTTGGAGTTGAAGGATACGCTATTGGGACTGAAACGGACGATTTTGCCGTATCGTTCGTGCATGCGCCAGAACTCCAGGTGTCGGTCACCTTTCCAGGAGTGGTACAGTTGGTGCGCATCTGTGATTTTGGCCAACAACGGGCCTGGATATTTGGCCAGAGGATGGAAGTACAGTCGATAGACGACGAGGGCTACAACCTGCGGTGTGCAGAGTCAGCAAGTTGACGGCACCAACCGAGCTCAGGTCACCACACTTACACAACTGACTTGGACGGCCGCAACGCTGAGGATCAGAAAAGGGAGACTGAGAACAGCCATACTGTTTGCCTGTTTCGATTCTAGCCTATATGCCACACGAAAATATCAAGAATCCAGGAAACAGTATTTTCTTTTGTTTCTAGCAAATAAAGCCCATCTGAATTCCATGGCATCCGTAGTCAACGGTCATTATCAACCTTCCTTAATGCTGCCACGGTTTAACGCGGCCTCGAGCTTATCGTTGCGCCAACGAGTTGCCAAATCAAGCCAACCAAGAAACGTCCGGCTAGCTGCGGATCCAATCATGGTCACGAGGAAGGTAATTTGCTGACTGTTTGTGAGGAAACTTTCATACCATTACCGTTAGCATGTGCCAATTGGATGTTTCGCATTAGATGCATTCCCAGGAAGGATTCATATGGAGCATCCCGCAGATCTGGGCGGGTTACAGATCGCGGGGGAGAGCGGCACCTACATAGAGGACTGGGAGTCCTACTGCGGAAAATCGCCCGGCTGCGGAAGATCTGCTGATGCCGGCCTTGTCCGTCCACGAGCCTGTCTGCTGTGAATCAGTACCAGTGCCACACCCCACTTATTACGGATTCGCTTGAGCTCACCACCAACTTGGCCAGTTTTTCGACGGATTTCAACCTTCAATTAGAATCTACGTAATGACCGCCAACCAAGGCCTGTCTCGAAGACATCTGTAGGCTGTAATTGGCCTGTCAATCGACGTCTTCTAGCTTCTTTTGCGGCATCAGAAAAGCTCTTTTTGGCTACTCTACGTAGTCCTTCATGATACTTGGCGAGAACTCTCTGTGCTTTAGCTACCTCATCTTCAACCTTCCTCTTCACCATCTCTCTACCTTCTGCAACGGATAAAACTCCACCAGATTGAAGATGATAGTTCTTCGTAGCGCGCCGTTGTTTTTATATACGTTCGGCATACTTTGTACGGCTAAGATCGCGCTTAGTCTGTATAAGCTCGGTCGCATTAACGAGGGACCCTTTAACAAAGCGACTAAGTCGATAGGCTAGATCTGGACTAATACCAAGCTTTGGATCAGTAAGACAGTTCGTAATCTTGCTAGCTACTTTATTAATTTGTCGAAAAGTAGTAGGTGTGCCTTCATATGACGAAGATGAAGTGGCTGGTGGTGGTGATGGCGTCTTTGGTATACGTTCTTCAATCTCTTGTAGTATGGGATGAGGGTAAAATGGATATATACCGGTTTTCTTGAAGGCTGACTGGATAGTAATCGCTTTGAAGGTCTTTTTGCGTACATCTTCGATAATTGAGAGGAACTCTAGCTTGGTTATATTGGTACATCCATCCCGTATTAGCTGATCGAGGGACTTCGCATGCCAGTGCTTATATGGCTGAAAAACAACCACATCTAGTGGCTGTAAGAGATGAGTAAGATGGGGGGGCAAGCCGAAGGGTATAATATCGTGGTCGTTGCAGTACTGGATAAACTGCTTCGTATGGTGGCTGCCATGGCCGTCTAAGATCAATAGTCGCTTTCGACCTTTCTGCGTTTTCTTAGAGTGTTGTTCGAAGTGCATAAGCCACTCGAGAGAGATCTCGTCATTCGAATAGCCTGTATCGACCGGCCGTAGCTTCGTACCTGGATGAAGGTCTTGCGCGTACCACTGAGCCGAGTGGATAGTCCCCGTGAGTATGAGGAAAGCTGGTATTACGTCGCCAACAGCAGAGATAGCTTCAATAGCTGTCGCTGTCTCTCTATTTTCTGGTAGGCCGAAGTAATGGGCCCTCTTGCGCTTAGTGATGATAAGTTGATCCTTACCAACACCAATCCGGAAGCCAGTCTCGTCCATATTCCAGAGATCAGAGGGATCGATTCCTTCTTCCCGGAGGACTCTCTCAAGCCGTGTAAAATACTCTCGTATAGTGTCGAGGTTTTCAGCAGTCTGGCGGTTTGAATGGAGCTTCCGCTGGGAAGCGTGGAAGTAGCTATGGCGCTTGAGGAAACGTGTAGTCCAGTTTGATCCGACTGTTGTTGGTGGCTGATTTGGTAGAACCTTGACTCTCACGTAATATCGTATTTGCAGCGTCGGTAACGAATTCTACGCGAACCGCAAGATTGATCCTATCAAGGCGGTCGATGTAATTACAGAGGGCCTTTTCTTCGGCTTCAGATAGTAGTTTGTTGAGTCCTCCGTGGTTCTTAGTCTTCCCAGCTTGCTTGACGCGGTATCGGAGGGTCTCGCGTTTTACGCCGCTTTCTCGCGCAATCTTGGCAATTTTGGCTTGAGGATGCTCTTGCATGTAGAGGACGGCTTCCTGTAGCTGTGAGTCCATTGCGATTGAAAAAAGCTAATGAATCGACGAAGATAGGATAGGTTGAAGTTGAAAGTGTCGAAAAACTGGCCAAGTTGGTGGTGAGCACCAACTTAGGTAACTTCCTGAGATTTGTGATACAGAGAGGTCCACATGGCCAAAGAAGAGGTGAGGCAAATTTGAAGGGGGCCATATTGATATACAGCACTATTACGAGATTCAACCACCAATAGGAGATGGCCTCTATGGCACAGTGGTAATGCGTCGCACTCGTAATTCTAGGGCAATGCGAAGATCCGCGGTTCAATTCCGCGTGGAGGCACGGATTTCACGATAGATGAAGTCGTAAAATTTTATTTTTTAGTATTTGCACATTTATTGCACATTTTGCAAACTTTTCACTCATCCACGACTCTGTTTACAGGACGACCTCAAACATTCCTGATGAACACCCAACCACAGGAGAGATTAGCAATGAATGGCAATTGACTTGGAGTTATGAGTAATCATATGTACAAACTTGGTTGAAAGTCTATCCTAAACGAAAATGAACTCTTCGTAAGGGCGAAGTTTCAACAAATGCCGTACCGCTCCATTACTACTCCTTGAACGCCGCCCAAATGCTTCGAACGACTTGAGCCACTTAACCCATATATTTGTACATCTCTCCTTTCTATGCACCTCCTTCAACCAACTCCATCCGTGCCCGACACACAGGACACCCCGCGGCGACCTTGTCTCGCAGCAGCCTCGCATGTGTGACCTTCCTCCTGACAAAACGCCCGCCTCTCGTACGATCCTCATTTCCATCCCAGTAGTCTACAATGACCGGGTCCGGTTTCTGGTCTGGATAAAGAAACTCAAGCAAATGCGAGATGTGGAACACATGCCCGCAAGCGAACCCAACGAGTGTCTCCATTTCCCACTCGGTAAATGGTTCGTGACATCGCGCGCAGTGCCCCGGCTGCGGCGGCCGGTGGTCGTGTTCAGGCTGCTGTCTGGCGCCGCCGTGTAAGCCGCCGCCCGTCACGGTGTGTGCAGCCGTTGGGTCCATGACCTCTGGTGCCGTGGGCGTCTGTGTGCCGCTGGCATTCGGGGAAGCCAGCGGCCCGGTGGCGAGTGTCGCAACATCTTGTACTTCGATGTCGACGTGGGCTTGGTCTTTGAACTTGACTTCGAATTTGATGCCTTTGTGCTGACCCATTCGCAGCATATTTTGAGCTGCGCCCACTTCGCTTCTCAACACCTTGGCGACCCCGTTGGAAATAGAGTACTGGATTTCGTGCTCCTTCATGATGTGCTTCAGCCCTTCCCTGAGGCCAGGTATCTCAAGACCTTCCGGTATCCGCCTCACGAGTGTGATGGGATCAATAGCCGTCCCTACTTCTTCCAACAGCCCGCGAATGAATCGCGGTTTGTCCATACTATAGTCCAATAAGTCTTTCCACAGATCCGGATCGTCTTGCTCTTTGGCAAAAGAGATAGCTTGTGACACATCACCTAGGCGGTCGATGATGAGATACAAGGCACGTTTCACCTCGCCAGTTTTCGAGTAGAGATGCACGAGTTCAGGTACGTAGTTTCGGCTCTCGCATTCTTGTGCTGCTTTCTCCAAGGTGTAGCTGGTAGAGTTTTTGAAGAAGTTCATCAAAAGATCGCGGTCGAACATGGCGAAGAGGCGAACAGCCAGGTCGGCGAAGTCATCGACAAGTGACACGGACTCGTCCATGGGTCGCTCGCGGTACGCATTCCAGAGCCCACGGAGGTAGAAGTACAAATACAGATTCATGTCCTTCTTTTCTAGTTGCCGAACCACAGTGTCGGGTTTGATGAGGCCGCGCTGGCCTTCATCAACCAGTAGTGTAATGGCCTCTGATGTGGCCTCGTCGAGTTCCGGGATCGTCATCTTGGACAGCTGAGCATCCGGGACCCTAAGTGCGATGAAGCTGGGCACGTCGTCTGTGACTGCATCCGCGAGGTGATTATCCCTAATCAACCGCATCGTAGAGTCTGCATCTTGGAGCTTAATGTAACACTTCAAGGCGTCTCTGTAATGGCCATTGGCTTCGTGGAGGTTCGCAAGAGATTCCATCACGATGCGCCAGTCACGCCCCTTCTCACCGTCTTCGACACTGTCCTCTCGCACATCTCGGTACTTGAGAAGGTTCTCAAGTGCAGTGACGATAGTGTGGATATCAAAGAGCTCGGTGTCCCAACGATCCAGCAATTCTTTAAAGCGTGGCCTATCGTTCTGAATGTAGTGTCCGAGAATGACCTCGTACACAGTTCCGGGAATTGGCGGGCGCATAGGCTCCGTTGGCATGTAATCAACAATTTCATCGAAATTTTGGGCGCCGGCGAATGTGTATATCCACTTCTCCCAGCGGTCGGAGGTATTGAGCACCTTTGCCGCAACCTCAGCGGCACGGCTCCAGTTTCCGCCTTCCACAAGCTCCTGAATCCATTGTTCGCCAATTCGTCGTTTCTCATTCTCTGCTGATGAATTCTGAGACCGGAATTGATAATCGATCACGGACGCAGTATCCTCATAGAAGTCATCACTACTCGGTTGCGACGACTGCTTGTCTGGGCTTGAGGGCATGGCATCTGGGAGCTTCTCAGGAGAAGCAGACATGATCTCCGGGTGCTCATCCAGGAGATTCCAAGCATCCTCGAATCTCTGACGCTCCATCAACCACCCAAGATGATCTCCAAGGTCCCTTTTCGTGGCGAGTATGCAGTCATACGGACTGTGGATAAATATCTTAGCACCAGGTTTGACAAGATTGGGATGCACTGTCTGCGGCCCTGATCGTGGCCCAATGCGAATGCTCCCGGCAGTGCTGGCGACCTTGATACTAGACGCGTCGTCGTTGCTGTCTTTGCTCTTAATACTGGCACCGGAATTGAACAGTGTTCTTGGATTAATGGCCGCATTCCACATGCCAGTCCCGAGACCAGCCATTGCATCCAACACGCCTCGAGATGCAACTACCGACGCAGCATTGTTGGCTGGTAACACTCCGATGTGATAGTCATTTGATGATAAACGCTCGAAGCGGCTGACCGTCAGACTGTCCTTGTCAATTTCAGCTTGTGAAGTTAAGTCAATCAACCTCAGCTCGGGTGCCTGAGCATTCTGGCGACGTCTTAGGCCGCCTGATGGCTCACTTCCCGTTGATGCAGTAGAAAGCTCCGATTTATGTCCCTTGGCATGTTTCTTGATGCCATCTTCGTCTTTATCTTCCTCGTCTGGTTTGCAGAATGCCAGAACTAAAAGCAGATTTTGGGTGTATAGCGAAATACCAGAAATAATACAGTCCATTCGAAGCCTGTTGGTGTTAGTAGATATCTAGGTTCGAAGCAGGGAATACGAACTTCTTGGCTATCTCCGCCTTTCCAAGAGACTTCTCGCCAGCATTCTTTCCAACCCCAATACCGCCTGGTTGGACGTGGATGATCCATATGGTGCCTCCCCAACCTACTATCAGCCGTTCTACCTTCTTCTCGCTGTTCGTTGCCATTTGTTTGAGTTTAGTTGCGGCTGGCGATGCCGTAGTTGCGGCAGATTCGGGCTCCTTTGCATCTTCATCCCGCTCGATGGCCTGCTCATCAATCCATTCAGCTCGCCCTTTCCAGACACCGGCCATTTCTTCCCACTCATCCGTCTGCGGTCTATCAATATGCCCTATCCTCTTCCAAGCGTCTTCGACTTCCGAATTTTCTAGATGAAGTTTGGTCCGCATGATCTTGATGCCGTGCTCATTGAGCCACACGACAAATTTCCCTGACAAAGACCACTTGATCGTGTTGATCGTACCCTCTCCTGAGTGCAGCACTGTGTCCTTGCCAGTATTTGATCCTAGCCCCATTGACCCCAGCCACCCAGCAGCGGCGGCAGCAGCCGTGCCGGTTGTTGTGGACGTACTTTTCCCGGGTGGAGGGCCAACGGTCAAGACGAGATCTCCGGCCATCCCACCTGAAAGATAAGTTTTGTCATTTTTGTAGTCGGGCGACAAAGCGACAGCTTGCACCGGACGGGCGAAATTCCGCAATGAAACGTCCTTCACATCAATAAGGGACTGGACGCATACATTGCCGTCCATTGAAGAGGTTGCAATATGGATGTTGTTCGAAGGGATATTAGGAAGTTGCGGCGGCTCTCGTGCTCTCCGCTGATCGCTAGCTCGGGCTTTAGACAGTTCAGAATAGTTCGATGATGCTCGTCCACGGTTCCCAGTGATAGATGCTGCTCGGGTTGTAGTCTCGGACTTCCAAGTCGTGGGCGGGAGCGGTGGCGGGTACGGGGAAATGGATATGCTCGTGACGGATGTCGAGTGGGCATGGTAGACTCGCAGTGACTGGAACATTGGCAGTTGTATAACATTGATGTTGCCGTTGTGCGTTCCTATGACCATCTTGTCACCGGCGACAAGAAAGGCGCTCGTCATGTCGGCATTTTTATAGAGGGAACTCAGGTGCTGGGTGAGTCGAGCATATTTCAGCTTTGGCTCGTCATCTTCATCATCTTCGTCATCCTCGTCACCATCCTCTTCAGCTACCTCCTCTCCCTCGTCTGCCATGTCTTCACTCTCGTCGTCCGTCTTGTGCTCGTCCATGTCTTCCACCGGCCGCGGTTCGATCTTGACGAGCTCGGCGCTGGATTCAGATTCAGGTTCGTCATTCTCGCGACGCCTGTCATCGCCCAGGTCGGGCGATCCTTCTGTCATTATTGGCAGTAATTACAGCGGCTGGGCATGGCATGAAAACAAGACGGAAGGAGGCGAGCAGCTTCAAGTTATTGATCGTCGCCTAAGGTACCTTGGAGCTTTGTCTAGGCTAGCTAGCTGTTAGGGCCGCGGCAGACACTCAAGTTACGTCAGTTGACCGCACAGTGCACAGTCGATAAGCGGTCAGTTGCGGGCTGAGATTCTGGGGCACACCGGATTTTACACAGTGTTTCCATCTTGCATGAAAACTGTACACACCGCTTCCATTTGGGAAGCTGCGGCCAATGATGACAGTAGTCTGCCCCTCACTGAAATTAAAGAACCTGGAAGTCGCGTCTTGTCGACCAACGCGTTTCTCAACGGTCGAAGGTAAGAGCTATTTGCCATCAATGTCCTCTCTAGACCGACAACTGTTTCTGCACTTGTTGCCAGCTTCACCGTTTTATCATAGGTGACTCATGGAGCGGATTCGTCAACTATGGCCTCGGTGACATCCCTCGGGCTGCACCAACCGACAGCGCTGCAATATGCGATACAAGAACAGCTGATCCAGGAAAATGCGCCGAGCTCCGATTACACCTGGGACATCACCGTAAATCATCACGGAGATGATGTGGGGGAAGACGAGCTCCTCGTCACCAAAGACAGCGTCATCTGGTCTCGCGGTAGCATATTTCGCAAGTGCTTTGGGTTCAAACTGGAGAGGGAACCTGTTACGCAGGCCTTGTTGACTTACTTTCCCGGGTCGGAGCAGGCATCCCGCTATGGAGCTGGCAAGTCTTTATCGGACAGCCGGACGCTATCGAAAGCCTTGGTAGTATTTCTGAAGACACAAGCTCACATCTACTTCCTGGACGGCACCAGTCATGTCGTTCACATGCCGTTCGAAGTCGAGTCGGCCTGCGCTGCTCCGCAAGGCGTCGTCATTCAGCGAAAGCAACGGACCGACAGCAGTCTTGCAGCCAGCCTCAAGTTTCCTCGTGTACCGCCAAACTCGTTTATTTCCCCCCAGTCCTCACCGGCGTCCATACGAACCTCCCAACAGACTACATTCACGACCGAAACCCTAGGTAGGCCCAAAGCGCTCCCTTTGCGCCTGCAGAACCCGCTAGACGATGCTTGGGATATGCCTACGGAGAAGAATGGGTCTCACTGGCCTCGGTTGGTGTCTTTGACTGATCCTCTCCTCGAACTCGGACTTGTCGTTACGCAACCGGATCGATCGTCGAAGCGCAAGGCCCGCCAAAGCTCTGAAAAGGTGCCATGCTTTCTCGACCGAGCTGAAGAAATACTGCACATTGAAGAATTACCACGGCTAAGTGGCACGTCAGACAAGAATGGCAAGGACAAGTTGGTATTGGTCATTACCATGAATCGAGAAACGAGCATGTATAGTGTCTGGAGGTTCACGTACATTCAGAACGCCGATCCGCTTCGAAACCCTCCAAACCCTGCCAAGCAAAAGACAGACCGTCGTAGGAGTTCAATGCAGCCGGGTCTTGCGAGCGGCGTTACGTCTCCTTTGCAGCCAACCTTCAAAGAAAGCCTTGGGGCTACTCTCCCTGGGAAAAAATCTCGAAAAAGCGAGAAGGTTGAAAGAAATGAAAAGGCGCTTGAAAAGCTCGAGTCGTCACTTGGTCTCGACAAGGAATCGGGCGTCACGCGACGAACATCACGTCGGGTGAGCTCGATGCTTGCACGCGCAGACCTGTCAGCTTCTCAGGACCGGACAGCGTTTGGTGATCAGGCACAAATCGCAAACCATGCGGGCGCCCGCAGGGAGACATCACATGGAAGCTCGCGGGCACGAATCAGCGGCGCTTTCCCGGGTGTCAGCTTCAGTGGCACCGTCACGCAGAGCGTCAATGCAATTGGCAGTTTTCTGGAAGCTCCAGTTGACAACCTGCTGGAAGAATTACGTGCTGGCGGCGACTTCGAAGGTTTCCACAGCATGGGGCTAGACGACCACGACTTCGATGGCCTCACACAAGAGATTATGCTCACGAAGATTCACAGCATGCCATTGGATAATACCAACGTCAGATATTCCCTCTCAAAACAGCCGGCCAGGACTCATTGTAAAGTGTTCTGTCTTCCTGGGCCACAATCAGCTGTTGGTGATCAGAATCGATGCCAGGTCTTGATCGGCATCCAAGACACAATGGAGAAGCGTTTACAGTTGCTTACGCTACACCTCCAGACAACAACCAGAGGCCATCATGCATTTGAGTCCGACAAGACAATCATAAATTTCGGTCAGCTCAGAAAAGCTCAGAACGTCATTGACTCGTGTAAAATTGTGGATGGAAGCCTGTCCATGATTCTTCTTCTCTCCGAATCCGGTGATGGACATCGTGAGCTAAGCCTCCAGGCCCCATGGAGCCCACTGACATCCATAACCCTACCAACAAAACTTAACCTTTCGGATCTGCGGAGCCTCGGTTACCGTGGTAGTCTGATCGACCATGAAGTCGGTATGAGAAGAGCCGTAACCCCTGTAGTAGGAGAGATAGCTGGAATTCGCCATCCGAAGCTCAATGGCGTCGTCGACATCTTGGACAGCGGAACCCAACAACTTCACCAGATTCGCATCCAACTCCGACCTACCTGTCCTCAAGTTGCGAAAATTCTCCAGCTCCTTCGTGGTGTCTTACCTGAACCATTTGGCGACAGATTGCTGGCTGGCTGGTGGCAAATCGTCGCATGGCTTCGACAAGAGCAGGTGGATGTTGCAGACATGGAGTGGTCTGCCGCCGTGATTCAGATACTTTCGATGTACCTTGCCCTCGGGACTGCTGATTCTTACTCTGTTGGTACTCCGTTGGGTCATAGGAGAAGCAAGAGTCATCTCAGATCGAGCAGTGGAGCATACACGGACTCGAGTGATTGGGATACGATGAATGTTTTCGAGACTCCAAATTCATCGACTCACCCACCTTGGGTTGACCACACGGCGTGGAGATGGGTCGTGGAACAAGATGACAGTTCATTTAGCATGTTCCAGCAGAAACAAGGTACTGAGGACATGGACTTCATCTCTTCTCACTTGCGCCATGCTCAAAAGTACTTAATGTCGGCGCTTGGTGAGGCTGCTTGCAGTCCGGAGGGGTACTTGCCCACGGCTCTGCACAACGATGAGTCCAGTCGAGTCCAATGTGCCCAGGACATCTTTGTTGCGCTACACTTGCTCCTGGAAGACCAGAAACTTGACATCACTGCTTCTTACTCCGCATCACCCGGGCCAACAAATCTTCGGTCGGTGTTACTTCAAGTTGCCCGATGGATGAACTGGAGTCAATGGGTATATTTATATGAATTAGACATGCCCGTAGACTTGCCAACGTCTGGAAGTGACAACACACGAGTTTCGCTTGCTCGGATTCCGCAGGAACCTCCCACTTGGCACGTATTTGACTGGATCCAAGACAACTTAACTCAAAAAAATACAGCTCATCCGCAACCAATACCGATGGTCTTCTCATCACTTTCACAAGACGCTATCCCACGGACAAGAATGTTTGTCAAATTCTTCAATCTCCTTGAGACCAAGAAGGCGTCACCTGTGGACTTTGTGGAATCGATGTACAGCAGCGGGATCACATCTGTGGTATTGGAATTACTCCCAGAAGCTGTCATGGTGCCTCTTCAAGATGCCATTGCTCAATGCCAAGCACATCCGCCATCCGCGTGGTCGAGAGACCTACTAGATCTAGTGGACAGGAAGGACGTTGGTGTGGTGCTCTCGCCGTTAGATGGAAGCCGGTTCCACTCCTCTAATCTCATTGTACGTACTCATTTTGCCATGTTTGTGGCAAGCTGCTAAACTATATCTAGGCACCTTCGCACCTAGCTTCTTGGGACTTCAACTCCTTATGTCAGAATGTCATGGATTTCAACGACGCTCCCACTGATGATGTCGCCGAGAGCGATAAACAGGCCGTTGTCCGGGCCATCTTCAAGGAAGATCGAAGGCTGGAAGAGACAAAGCTCATGCTCAGTACCACGAAACCACGGGTCGTGCGGCTGGACCCACTTCCAGAATGGACAGAACAGACCTATCTCGAACAGCAGAAGGAAGTTGTGACACGGCTGGCTACTAACACGCTGTCGATTCCTGCCGGGAGAGCCTTGATGAACTACGGTTTGCGTTTCCCACTGCTGACCCAAAAGTTCCACATCAACGGCTTCGTCTTGAACTGCACTATCAAACCGTCAAATACAACAGTCGGCGTAGACAAGAACCTCTTCAAGGAAGAGGAGATTGCCTGGGGATTCTTCCATTCTGGTGTCGCCGGAGGTCTGTCAATATCTCGGCAAGCACAGGGTATTGATACGTCCTGGATCCTTTACAACAAGCCCGGCAACGATCTCAACAACAGACACGCTGGGTTCCTTCTCGCGCTGGGTTTGAACGGCCATCTCAAAGGTGTAGCCAAATGGGTTGCTTTCAAGTACTTGACTCCCAAGCATACGATGACGTCTATTGGACTTCTCCTGGGCCTGGCTGCTTCTTATATTGGCACTATGGACTCCTTGATAACGCGTCTTCTCTCTGTCCACGTCACGAGGATGTTGCCTCACGGTGCAGCTGAGCTGAATCTTTCGCCCCTTACACAGACCACTGGCATCATGGGCATCGGCTTGTTATACTGCAACAGTCAGCACCGCCGGATGAGCGAAATCATGATGTCGGAAATTGCACACATCGAGACGGAAGATGACGAGGAACCGCTGCGCAGTGAATGCTATCGGCTTGCTGCAGGATTTGCGCTCGGCTTCATCAACCTGGGGAAAGGTACTGATCTCAAGGGCCTGCACGATATGCGCGTCACTGAGAGACTTGTCACCCTGGCTTCGGCTACGAAGAAGGTCGAGCTTGTACACATTTTGGACCGATCCAGCGCCGCTGCCGTTGTAGCTGTTGCGCTTATTTACATGAAGTCCGAAGATCATATTGTGGCTCGTAAGATCGACGTGCCAGAAGCAATACTGCAGTTTGACTACATTCGCCCTGACATCCTCCTTCTCCGAACCGTCGCAAAACACCTTATTCTTTGGTCTGAGGTCGATCCCACACACGATTGGATTCGACGCAATCTCCCACGTCGCTACCACTCCCGCGTCACTCCACCTTCTGAGCCGTTCGACAGTTCCTCACAGGGCCCTCTTAATTCCACCCACCTGCCCTTCCTCACTATCCTCGCCGGCCTTTGCTTTTCAATTGCTCTCCGCTATGCTGGTTCAGGTCGTCTAGACGTCCGCGACCTGCTACTCAATTATCTGCACGTGTTTTACGGCTATTGTCAATCCTCATCGTCGAAAGCCAACTTTGATAACCGCACCGTCCAAGTCACTGCGCGCATGTGTCTTGACACGGTCGCGCTCTCTGCGGCTACAGTCATGGCCGGCACATGCGATCTTCAGGTTCTGCGCATCCTGCGATCTCTCCACGCTCGCAACGATCCTGAGACCACGTACGGCTCTCATATGGCCACACACATGGCAATTGGCGTCTTATCGCTTGGCTGTGGCACGCAGACTTTCAACACATCAAATTTGGCCATTGCAAGCTTGTTAGTGGCATTCTATCCAGTTTTCCCAGATCAGGTGCAAGACAATAAGAGTCATCTGCAGGCATTCCGCCATTTCTGGGTTCTGGCCACTGACCCCAGGTGTCTGGTTACGAAGGATGTGGCTACAAACACACCTGTCAGCGTGCCATTATCTATCAAACTGAAAACCCCCTTGGGAACAGAGCCGGGACAACCCAGCGAAGATATGCGGACTACACCATGCCTGTTGCCCCCTTTGAGCGAGATTTTGAGTGTTCGTACGACCAGTCTAGAGTTCTGGAATCTTGACCTAGACTTTGCCGGGCCAGGAGGCGACGAACTGAAGGAAAAGTTCACCAAGAACCAGGTACTCTATCTAAGGCGGCGCCCAACGGGCGGTAATCCATTCGCGGCCACGATGCTCGCTCTGGGTCGCCAGTCGTCACTAAATACGCCGTCGGGGTCAACCGAGGCTGGGAGCCAACCACTTGAATGGCTGTTTGATGCAGTGCCAAGTCTGAAGAAGCTTACACATTCGGAAAGAAGCATTGTGCTCGACAGAGGCGTTGGCGGACCCGATGTAGGCCTAAGTTGCGGAAGCGTGGTCGATGCCAAATTGGTACTGGAAGAAGGTGTGAAGAATGGCAGGCGGGACGACTTAATTGGCCTGAAGGGCCTCTTTGAGTGGGTCGAGTGGAGGGTGCGACGATCTGAGGCTGAACGGAGAGAAAGGGTCAGCCAAGGGCAAGGAGATGAAGAAGATGGTTGGGACGGCGAGGGCTGGCTTAGAGCTAGTGTTGTCGAAGGTCTGAAGGGGATGGTATGGTTGGCCGGACGGACGGGAGGCAGTGATTGAAAACAAAAACTATATAGGAACTAGAACCGGAAATAAGGGTTCATCAATGACCTGGGCATTGTGACAGTACTTGTCACGAGGCGCTCATCTGGTTCTCAAAAGCATTTGACGAATGAATGATAATGATAGCAACATAAGTTCATCTTCGTGTAAGTAATGTGTGGAACTCCATGTTGTCTGAGATGAAGTGTTAGACAATAGGCGGATTCCTGCTACTTGTGTGTATGATGTTGGTTGCAGTCAATGGTACCATGTCGTGTGTGCACATTCGCACCTCCCCAAAATGATCTATACCCAGTGGGCGAAGTCCTGACCGGATGTCACCAGGACGAGCGCAGATACGTCACGAGGCGGTAGGTCCAAGTTTGGGATAATGGGTGAAAAGTTGACTGAACTAATCGGATGACTGGTGCAGGGTGGTGTTTTCACACGGAAGTTTGCTCGGTAAACAACTTTGCAGGACCAAAAATCTGATATGCCACATCATGCAGCTTTCTGGCAATCTCATTATCCTGCTGGCGCCAGTGGATCTTCCTGGAATCATTCAAGTCGACATGATCAGTGAGTTCCTCAAATATCCCCAAGAGGTAACACTTGTTCCCAAGCATGATTGAGTGCCAGCGCATCAGCAGCCTTATCTTGCTTTCCAGCTTCCTGTCATCTATGACTTCGATGCCAGCAATTTCTTGAGAGCACGAGCACACTGATGATGCTTTAGCGCAGCCTTATGATAGTCTTTTCCGTGAAAGCATACAATGTGCTTTCAGGTCCTGCAGGTTTGGCAGTAGAAAGTATCACCTAGGAAGTGGCCGAACCCGCACCAGCACTTAGTAGGATCGCAATCTTGTTCGCTGAATATCCTCAATGAGCCTTTTGTCGGACCGTACCAGCCTGTGACCCCCAACGGCTATTCCGCTTGCGGCTACAACAGCCAGTTAACAGGATTTTGGACTCCGTGCTCCAAATCCTCTGGTATCAGCCACTGTTATGCGCAGACGTGATCAGCACTCTCAAATTCTGCAGCGAAGACGCACATTTTTCTGTCCTTCAGGCCCTTATAGTTACTTTCAATCTTTTTACTTGAGAAGTATAGAGAAACGTTCAATCCATGCTTTGTTATAGCTTGCGATAGAGTTGGTCCATAACAGCTCTTTGGAACATGCCATAGCCGTGGCTGCTACGTACGGTTGCTACCGTTTGTTCTTGTGCACGTCTACATAGTTGTAGATCCCATGAATAACAACGTAGGTGAAGTTGTTCAGCAGGCCGGGACCTCCTTCTCAAAGCATAAAACACCTCCCAGCTTTTAAATTATCTGTCGCGCGTTATTCAATATTTCATAACTTGGTCTCTGGGCGCGATATTGCCGAAGAAGAGGGAAACAGGAACAATAGGATGCAACATGGTCATCGCCCAGAACCCCACGCCTTCCCCCAATGAATCCGACAGGGAATTGGAGGTCTATAACCCACGATGCCTCGAGTCTGCAATCAACTGGCGAGATTAGTGACGTGGATTACTTCTTTGCAAATTCAGTCCAGGACGAGTATGCAGGTCGGATGTGGAGTCTGTTGACCCCCGTTACAATCGAGTAGCTCCAGGAACATGTGCGTACAGAAAGCCGACATAGATCCTGTATCAATGGCAGATCGGGGGAAATTATCGGTGCTCCAGATATCTTAGAAAGGTCTTATAGCCCGAGGCGAGGCTCGACAGGATGAAGTTGAATATATATAAAAACAGGTTTCATAATACTGGGCATGTGCGGTCATAAGTTTCGCTGAAAGCTGACAGCTCATAGCGTCCCGGAAACAAGGACCGGTCTGATATAGATAAAAGGTATAAAACGGATATAAGAAAGACAGACAAAAGAGAGAAAAAGAAAAAGGGATGCAAACTGAATGTAACGCTTATAAATGACAATGGCGACGACTGTCTAGTCACTTCTCGAAGTCTCGGAAGGGGTATTGGTGTTGACTGCCCTGCGACATCCACTTCCAGCCATTCAGAAAAGGAGGTGAGGGCGCGGGCTGAGCGAGAGTTTTGGATAGTAAATACTATATCAAGTGTAGACCCCTATCCCCTTTGCGCAGGCTAAACAAATGTGATAATAGACCGACTTTTACCACAAAATTGTGTCATCTTCAGATTATAACATCATTGAGCTTAAGAGGTGACTCACTTGGTCTCGCTGAAGGCATCCTACGTTGAATAGCTAGTATATGGCTGTGGCGTATACACAGGGCATCGTGGCAGCGTCCTCGAATGATAGACTTTCCGGTATCTCGACGCAGAGCTCTTCAAATGTGATGTTGAACCTCGAGTATGAGCCACGGCTGAAAATCATAGTCCGATCGCCAACTTGTAGGTCGTGGACGTTAGGATCAGTACTGGAAAAAATACTGAAACCTCGAGACCAAAACCATCCGGAACTTGGACAATCCCGTTGGCACTCAAGACATCCTGTAGATAGTCAACCTCAGTTCAACGCCTTTGCTAGAATCGTGTGTGACTTATCCTGAAGATCAAACCAGCACTGTATGTTTGCACCTCGATCTGCCCCTCTCCGTCTCAAGAACGATACAGTCGCCCTGGTCTTCACACACGCGGTCATCTCGCAACGCAGACGGGCGGAACCAACTGACTTGAATTATGCCATAAAAATAGCATATTCAAAATCGATCGCGGCTCCTTGTTGTCGCATGTGAAACTGTCTCAGTATGAATAGTGCGGGCGGTACCAACTAGACGCTTGGTCCTCTCGGCTTGGGAATGCTTATGAAGCAGTTCCTGCCCCTATACCTGGCGACCAAAGGCGTATCTGCTGTTATATTCAAATCTGTGACGACGTCATATCTTTTCAGCATGTATCTCTTGCCGTCTCAGTCTTCGCCATTACCGGGCCGTAAGCGTACCGGCGCTCTACTGTCGCTGTTTCCGGGAGAATTCATGCTGGTTCCTCCATTCTCGAAATCGAGAGGTGCAGCCCCGGAGTTCGAGTGTGGCCTGTTGCTCCTACAGCATGCACTCTGGGCCATCATCACGGCCTGCACGGTTGAGGTCTTCGGTGCTCCTATCCGTGGCGCTGGAATGGGTGCCACTGGCCTCATCTTGAGGTTGCTTATCTGAGTTTAGTGGCTTATTGAGGCGTCTAGCAAGGCGGAAAGTGTTGCAACTTTGTGATTTTCGGGGGTAATTACAGTTGTCATGACAGCGCGTTGGCTTTTGCTGCCGAGGGAAACGAGAGGGGGGTTGCAGCGTCCTAGTTAACAGAACCCTGTGAAAGGCGTGCTTGGCGAGGAAAAATTGATATTACGATTTTAAAAATTCATGTCTGTATTGAAGGTGGGTAGCCTTGGTAGTGATGGTGTGTAATGTGCCTATGGTAATGGAGAGTGGTCTAGTGTTCAATACGAAATGCTTTTTGTTGAACAAACGCTGTAGCAACCCACTACCTATATAGCAGGAGCCAAGTTGTCCCAAGTGATTTAATAAAATCTGGACTTGACACCACAGATTAGGGAGAATAGGCCTTCCATTTATACCCCCTTTTCTTATTATCCATCTCTTCTTATTATAAGGAGGGTTAGAACAGACCAGAAGATGGTTAAGCCCTAGTTGAGACATGCTTTTAAGATGTTATCCTTTTATTGCATGTGTTTGGCTA
This sequence comes from Pseudomassariella vexata, assembly GCF_002105095.1. NCBI lineage: Eukaryota > Fungi > Ascomycota > Sordariomycetes > Amphisphaeriales > Pseudomassariaceae > Pseudomassariella > Pseudomassariella vexata. The sequence goes on along the minus strand of NW_024467959.1, from coordinate 608,793 downwards.
GCGTATTAAATGCACTACATCCTGGGACAATTAGGGTCGAAATTAATGGCTTATTACGAGAAGAACATTGTAAGATGAGAACGATTAGGTACTACATGGATGTAATAAGACAAATTATGTACACAATTTGAAAGTCTGGAGATCCCGCCAGAATTAACAAGGAGCAAAACTGCAGTAAGTTTTGGTAAATTAGAACCACTAAGTCAAAATGCTCTGATTGCACACTTAAATGGTTCCGTAGCCACAGGAGTCAATGACGGAGCTAACGGAGCTATAAGCAGAGGCGGAGGCAATGGTATATCCATTGAACTTGCTAAGGAAGTCGGTGTCGGAGACGGAGAAGGTACCGGAAGAACCGAAGCCATTGAGCTGGCAAACACGACCGAGGCTGGCGGTGCAGGCGGTGTTGGCGTTGGTGGAGGGGCTTGTGAAGGCCTTGCCCTGCGAGCTGGCATCGACGACGGTGGCGACGTTCTGGAAGATGTTGCCCTCGGCCAGGACGTTGGCGCCCGAGCCAATCTCGAAGGCATGACCAGTGCTGCTGGTGCCATACCAGTAGTTGTTGATGGCGTGGAGGAGGGTGTTGCCACCGACCTTGGGGGCGCGGCCCGAGAAGTGGTGTACGTAGTTGTCCTTGAAGGTGACCCGGTCGTCGGAGCCGGTAAAGTACAGAGTCCAGTAGTGGTAGCCGTCGCAGGTGGCGGACCAGGAGCTGGAGCCGTCGATGTTGCAATTGGAGATGGTAACGCGGCCCGAGGCGGACGTGCCGAGGACGATGTGTTGACGGCCAATCAGCGAGGTCTAAGCAATGTTAGTTTAGTCAAATTCCCATCGAAGCAATGGGATAATGAGAGAAGGGAGTACGTACAGTGACATGATCGATCCAGACCATATCGGTGCCGTCCAGAGTGATGGCATCACCACCCCATACGTACTGCGGGTTGAGGTTTGTGATCTCGATGTTCTGGATAATGACGTTGGTGGCGCCGTTGGCAATTCGCAGACCTTTTCCGATAATAACACCGGAGGTGCCCACGCCAATGAGGGTCTTGTCCGAGGCGACGGTAATACCCTCGATTCCGGCATTGTCGTAATTCACAGAGACCGAAGGCGCATCGGGTTCGTAGTTTGTACACCAGTTGTTCTGGTTGATGGCGACCTGGCAGCCCGAACCGGTGCCCCAGGGAGCACAGCCGGTTCCGCTGGTGGTGCCCTCGGTTCCGCGGAAGTCGTAGGTCTTGGACAGAACGATGACGCGGGGTGAGGAATCACCGAGGTACGCGATCAGCTCGGCGGTAGTAGAAGGGTAGACCGGGGTGGCAGAACCTCCGCCGGTAACTCCAGCAGCAAACCCTTCAGCCTTGCCGGTGACGCTCACGGCAGAGGCGCCGAGGGACATGGCCGCAATGGCTAAAAGTGTTTTGCAAAACATATTGTGTTGATCAGTGGGGCTTTTAAAAGAATGTCAAGTTGGCCAGCCTGGATGTGGAAAAGAAGGACAAGGTGGAACGGCAGTGATCGACGGATGAAGAAGAAAATATCACCATTGAACGACGAACGAGAGCCTCATATATCTCTTGGATCTCCTGAGCGTTGTAAGCTAGACTGCCAGACCCAACAGTACGGTAGGGCGCAAGCAACTATCCTAGTACATATGAAACGGGGTTAGCTAATATTCTATCTTTGGCGCCCAATGACATTGCGACTGATACCGCATTAGGAAGCAACCACTATATTCAACGACATTTGAGCTCCACGCAGATGCCTGCCAGAATCACTGCAAGCTGAGCCTCGGCACGGTCACAACCGATTGGCCTAAGGTACAGAGTTATACTGAAGTAGCTTAGTTGCAAGCTCTCGATAAGCCGAGGGACGCGTACTGCTCTCAGGTTTAGCCCTGGAATCCAATTGGCACTCTTATTGAACCCTATCAATGAACCTGGTTACCTCATTATCACATAAGTAAGATCTGATAGACTAGGAGGCTCTTTGACGGGACTGCGGTGGGAGTCCGGAGCCCACTTAGCGAGCCCCACGTCGCTTGACCTGATCATCGTACCCGTAGACTAAAAGCTCCCACATTTCGTTCGGTGAGCCACTTTAATAAGGAGAAACTACCCGCCGAAAGACGCTACCGTTTTTGCCTTCGTCTGTCCTGTGCACATTGGGAAGATACTATTGCATCTTGCATGGCACGAATGCAACCATGGAACAAGTAAAGCCGCGGCGGCTAACAGAGACTGAAAACGCGCCCCGATGTCTCTTCTTGAGTCTGTTTTATGGTTATTATCCCGGGTAAGCGCCGATCCCCCTGCCGCCGATCCACCGACATATCCGAGCAATTTGGATGAAACACCATGTCTAAATCCTCGTTAAGTCTTTTCGGTATCGGCCTACCGATCCTGAGCCCAAATCTGGACAAGCCCAGTAAGACCCATCCTACCCAAGAGATTTCTGCATGATCTGGTGTGGTCGTTATTTGAGGTTTATCCACACCTTGCGCCAGAAAAGCTTATCGTCACCACATTTCCGACGACGTGCAAATATCTATGCTTCTACGCAATGGTGGAATTTCTTTTTATAGACCCTCTGAAAGCTTTGACGCTGGAAAATGGGAACTCGTGGCTTGAGGTCTAGACATCTCGCGGGCTCGTTTTCGGTTTTTCGATAGTGCATATTGTAGGCTAGAGCCTTGCTTCAAAGTAGGATACTATTAACCATATCGCCAGACCCGTCATATCATCAATTCAGAAGTCTCGAAGTGGTATCGGCAATTCTCCACCGATGCTGTCTTTTCATAGGCATTGTTGTGGTATCGAAACAAGGAACGCGAAGAAAAGAAGACATGCTGAAATGCATGAAGCCGAAGAGAGAGAAAGAAGTGAGACCGGTTCGACCATGGCGGTGTACGGAGTGTACGTGGCTCGGCAGCATTGTCAGCTTCTAGCCCCGGTGTTGTATTTGACAACTCCTCGCCAAGCGGAGCACAGAATAAACAGCTCACCGTAGGCAGAATAATTAAATGAATCCCGACTACTGCATTGGAATACCGTGCTACCCCACATCATTCTACCTCGGTGTGCCATTGATTATGTTCCGCTGGCTGGCTATGTCTCTGCTTTTTCGATTCTATCCATAGATCATCGATAACACCGACAGTGACAAGATCAATATCACTGTGGTGGCACATTAGCTTGAGATATTCGCAAGCATTGCTATCCACGTCTTTATCAGAACCCAGCCTCTTTCTATTTCCAGTTCCGCAAAATACAAATGGATACAGAACTATTCCCACGGGAAACACAGTGAGTCACAAGCTGTGAAATACATCAGACAATTTTAACACGTACCAATCTGGTCACAAGCCATCATCGTAATTGTTATCTCGATGAAATGTGAGCCTAGCAGCTTTTTTCATTTAGGAATGAAGCATGCATTATTCCTAAGGACTTACTGCAGCGAGTGGCACAGTCGCTCGGGATATTAGTCAGAAATGGTGGTATGATAATCTATTCCAACGAATGGGTCTATGCTGCGTTTAATTAAAAGAGTTCATCCCAATGGGAACCTAATAAATATACAGGCTGGGCTGCTTTAATGCAACTGGTCACCCGCTGCTCTTTGCTTGAAAGGATGCAGATATTCGCTAAAGGCCTATTTCATCCCAGCGACTCAGATTGATATCAAGAAGGACATGATTGAGATGCTTCGGTTGGTTTTATTACCATTCAAGTTCACATTGTTGAGTCGCGGCTTGTTCTAGGAAACTCAGATGCTAGCCACAACATGACCACTGAAAGGAAATGCGTGATTTGCGCTGCAGCTTCAAGAACATGAGATATATGTAGCTCACCGAAATCACGTTCACTAGAACTAAAATGCGCCAAGCCGCGATAACTATATCAGCTACATAGATTCGGTTCTGCTTCTTATATAACGAGTCTATCTTTTACTATATATCAAAAAATAATTTGATACGCACATAAAGACATGGAGAGGGCTATGTATATAATCACGAATGCAATTATGTGTAATTTGTAGCTCCAAGTTTTCTGAGGGGATAGCAGACTGAAACAACGTCTTTGCAAAGCTAGACATTACAATTATGCACGGAGAAATCGTCATTACTATCTAAAGTAAAACTGTGCACTAAAGTATAACTTATCAAGAGCCGTTTTTTCATGAACTCAATCCTGGTACGTTCCACCAATCTAAGCCGGTCGCGCATTGAATTGTTACTGGAACAAGTAATGTCCTGCCGTCCCCGCCGTCTTGCTACCAGACGTGAATGCCCAAACCGCCAGGCGCGAGTGTTCCCCCAGCAAGATATCCGCAGTCAAGAAGAAGATGACGTTAGCTCGGCCTAAAGCCTTCTCGAACCTGAAGAACTTCACATTATTCTCACCGGGGTTGTAGCCCGGCGGCAGGGCAATCAGTCCCATATCATTCAACCCGTGATTCTTCAGCGTTTCAGAGAACTGCTTGACGAACTCGAAGTCATCTGCGGGTGTAGACAGCGTTTTACCGGCGTTAAGGAAGGCGAATTCGTAAGGCTCGGGCTTGAGCTCCTCTTCGTCGGACTTGGACAAGGGCCTGCTACACGGCACGACGCGGGTCTTTGCTGTTGACGTCTTTCTGGACCTTCCAGGGGGTCGACGTCGAGCCGACCTCGACAAGAATCTCGTCCGGGTCCATGGTGAAGTGGTGTTGTAGGAGCTGCAGGCCAAACTTCTCACAAACGTCCGCATGGCGGCTGAAGAGCTTGTTGATATCCCCATGCGGGGCCTTCTCGCCTGACTTGGCGTCCAGGTATTTCAGGCCGACTCCCAGGATCGGGAGGTTGTCGCAGATCGTGTGGTCGTAGACGAGCGTCATATATTCTTGCTTTTGGGTGCCGTTTTGGTTGTTGTATCATGAAGTGCACGAATGTTAGTGTGGTGAGTGTTGTGCTTGTGAGGAGCAGGAGATACCGGAGTAGTTTACTCAGCAATTATAGATCCCGACCATATATTGGGATAGTGCTAGGACTGACTGGATCATGAGTTTCAAGGGTTGTTGAGTCATCTTGGCCCCCTTCCCACAATATTGAATATATGAATGATGGATTTCCTTTCTGGCATTCCTCCCCGGTTGCACGTATCGCATTGGGAGTTTACAGAATTTTTGGGAGGTCCAGGGTTATTGCCATGCCTTTGTCATAATTGCGTTTAATCATCCTTTGATCCTGGTTTCAGGTGACAAGTTCAGTTACTTGTACTTTGTGCGCCACCAAATGGGATAGCCAACAACCATTCTCGTTCATAAATTCGAAGACGGTTATATGGGAACAAGTCATCAAACTGTCTTATCAAAAAGGGGGTACAGTTATCATCTGAACCGACAATAGCATTTGATGCTTGAAATGAATAATGCTCATGTATTTTATGTACATTATTTGACAATGCCAACACTTGTAGGATACAACACAGCAGATAGGTTGCATAAGATCCCTTTGCATTGCTCTATCGGAATAAATTTAGCTTTGTAGTATTGAATAGCGATTGACTTCTGACTATGCTGACCGGCCTTGGCTACACCACACCCAGGTAATTCCAAAACTCGCTACTATCTCACGGCCTAACGGCCAGCCTAGCGCGGCAAATATTGTCCGAGTCTGGCTAAACTTAGCCTGCTTGTACTCCTACATCTCGTGTGGACTCCCCGAGTAGCCTGAAACTCCTGACGCTAGACTTAGATTTCAAGCCACATAGTAGGAAGTGCTAGGGCTATTTCTCAATACAGGCCTTTCTTACTATGGAAGGGCTATGGCACAAAGTAGTCGACGCCTCACGATAGAGCATCCGGCGGCCAGCTGCTAAGGATCCCCACAGAGACATTGAAAGCACAGAAGACACGAAAAATAGTAGTAATAGCCGGCTCGATAGTGCCTATATGAGCCGCTCTATCCTTAATGAAGACCAACAGAATAAGCGGCGCCGATAGTCGTAGTTGTAACAGCTGCGGCTCTGTGCGTGGGTAGCAGAGGGGAAGAACTCGGCCGACAAAGTGGGTTTGCCTGTCAGTACTCCTGAAAGGGTCCATGACTCCTCAACTTCGTCCCTGGATGGCCTGGTCGATATGGCCGCCGAGATATTCTAAATGGGGCATTCTCCAGGGTAGTTAGAGCCCGCTCACGGCCTTGGGTTCCTACCTGATTAAAAGTCTTGACATGAAGCAGCTTAAGCTGATTGCCGGCGAGGACTAGCCCGCAATCCCCTGCATTGCGTAAGACTCTCACGAAGTCTTGAAGTAGGGCGCAGTGGCTATTGTTTAATCTACTGTAAGCTATATTGGGGTCCTGTCACGGGGTAGCCCCCAAGGGTACTGTAAGGTACGTACAGAATAATCTCGGACCTTCTCGTAAGTAGACTTTAGGTTATAAATTCAAATCGAACGCTACAACCTTTCTTTGCAAAGTAATTAAAAAGAAATTAAGTGATGAAGGTAGAACGACAAAATATCGAGTCAGGTTTACCCAGAGGTTTTATAGCCTGCTCTCGGAGATTTCTATGATAATAACCCGTCCTGAATTATAGCCGACTACTACATTCAAGCCAGACGCAGCCGAACATCATGGTCGGAAATCCACCGGTAATCAGCAAATCCTTTGCATATGAGGTAACGCAGTTTTTGTCACACTAATCACAACCCCACTCGACTATTATTACAAACAACTGCTAGAGATTGAACAGGAAGTGTCGCAAAAGTTGGGGAACTAAAAGGCATGTATGGATGCTCTTGGTATATCTAGCAGATTAATACTAACAATCCCATTATCAGTGTGAAGACACGGGCCTCTGCCTTGAAATATGAGGCTAGAGACATAATCGGTATCAACGGTGTGCTCGTACTTGCCTGTGTCGGCCGACCAGACCCGGCCTGTTTTGTCGAAAGAGGCTGACGCGATCAATTTTGAGTCGGCCAAGAAGGCCACGGAATTCACCACGCTCTTAGGTGTCGTTGGCGATGTAGCGGCTTGCTTCAAGCTTTAGGTTGGGCTGATCTGGATTGTACCGGAAGTCAAAAGTCCTCAAGGACAAGACCATACCAAGGTTTACGGGGAGGAAGATTTTATTTAGAACAGAGAAAATGTTGATCGAGCCATTTACTATTATTCATCGCTTGCATTAGGCATATACTTGGTATAGAGGAACAAACTACCCGCGGGTGGGAGAGCTAGAATCCGCTAAGAAATGTTTCCAAAGTAGCGAAGCCTGTTCGGAAATATATAATCAAGGAGAGTTCGAAACGGGGAGTCAAACGCGGGAGCCGGGGTCCACTAAGATACGACCTCGAAGCCTAATGAAATCACATACATATACGAGGATAAACGGGAAACCACACCGAGTGGGGAATAGTGGCTGTCCGCCAAGGCATGTCTTCATACCCCATAGAATATGGATAAGCATAGAGGGTACTCGGAATAGGAAGCCGCGAGCAGATGGGCAGGGCTTTTATCTGCTAATACATGTCTGCAAAGCCCATCGAAACTGTGAAAGTTGGAGAGTTCGGATACGAAGACATTTATTAGAACGTTTAGTAGAGAACTTAGAAAGGCTATGGGGGAAACGGCCCTCTGCTGATGGCTCTGGATGGATGTCGTATCGATCGCTATGCCTGCTCTACACGTTGTGCTACGTAGGTGAGCGTTAGAGGCTCTGTAAGGTGCTCTTAACTATCCACACTGACTATACCGCTTTCGGCCTAGGGCATAACTGTGGTGCTCAATCCCAGAGGCTACACAATGTCATCTAAGTTTAGTAGTGTGGATTGTGAGAATAGTCCTATTTGCTATTTGCCCGTGGCTATGGGAAGCTATGGCCTCAGGTGTGGAGAGGTACGAGGTAGGCAGGTACATTGTAGCATTCAGGGACTCCTCGGGGCCAACTTTGGATTGGTCCCTTACGCAACTTCGTAGTACCGATACAGCACCCGATACTCGGAATCCGACAGTAGCTACCCATTCCCGTAAGAAGCAAATAATCGTGTAATTATATACTCCAGGGCGATGAATTACTAACCTTCCAGCCACAGACAAGTTACTCTGGTAAACTGGGTTTCAACTTGTATCATTTGGGTATGCACAGAGAAGCCCACCGACCCCATATATATAAAGTGTCACGTCATATGTCCCAGTCGGATTCGAGCCGCATAAGTGGGATAATGCTAACTCTCACATGTCACCAAAAGATCCGAGAATAGCCTCACGAGGTTCTGGATCTCTTCTCGGGTGCCAGACTCCCATCCTCAGCGGATAACCAGCCTCCCGTAATGCTGTCTCGCTCACACCGCCATACAGACTGACCACGTTTGTCTCAGGGGCACCAAATAGCAGATCGGCCATCGTCTTGAGATGAATCGGCTTGCGCATGACTAAGTCGAAACCCGTCTCTGCGATCGTGGCGGGCGATAGCGAAACCAAGGATGCCATTAGGGCAATAACGACGACGCGGCGGACGGGTTTACCGTTCGGAACTTGCGGCGCTGATGAGCTCGACGAGGAGGAAGAATACTCGAATTGCGAGCTTGTAGGTTGCTTCGTAGGGATGTCTTGAGATTGTGAGGCGATAAAAGAAGCCCACGAGTCCTCTTCGAATTCGCGTATGCGGCGCGTCGCTTCAAAACCATCCACCACTGGCATCGTTACATCTGTGACAGGACATCAGTGACCCGCAAGGGTAAAAGCATTGCCACCAAGAGCAAGCAGGGGTGGAGGCTGACTACCCATGAGGATACATCTGAATCGATCCGGATCGCGCTTGTATATCTCGACCGCCTCTTGACCATTCCGGGCCGTTTCGCAAGGCTGTCCCCATTTCTCGCAGATTTTGCTCATTAACTGACAACAGGTACGAACGTCAGTAACTGATCACGAATATGACACAACAACATCGGGGACGCTGCAGGCAATGCAGCAGACGACGGCATTGCGCGACGTACTCTCAGGTTAATAATGTGGGCGTCGACACAGAGTAACGTGTACGCCTTTCTACCGGCAAAGCGGTTCGAGACCTGTGATCCATTTTGCAAGTCCGTGGATCGCAACCGACCTCGCTGCGAACGGGGTTCCGAGTCAGCTTGGGTGTGCGGGTGAGGGCACAGTGGAGCTTACAGGTCTTGATCTGACTCGGTGATGTATGGAATCACAGAGTGGTGCTAAGCCGCCGTCGTCGTCCGCCTCTGTTGCCATTGGGGCAGAACGACATTTGCTACCGTATGCAAGTTGCCAGGGTCATGATTGACTCGCCGTGAGCAGAAACAGAGTCAAAGTGAGGGGTCAAAATGCAGCTTGGTTGGGCGAGTCAGGTTCCAACAGAAGAACTCAGGGTCATTTCAGGGTCCAACAAGGATCCAACTGTGGGGCTGTGATCTATACGTCATTGGACCGTCAGCCTTCGCACCTGCAGCAGTCCTCGACGGGTGACGGGAGACTAAGGGCTTGAGCTTCCCCGCTACTCTAACAGCTCAACGTCTTAAGTCGCAACGAAAACTAAAAACCGGTTTCCGAGGTAATAATCGTAACTTAGTCGGCGTAAACAGCGGTTGACACTACTTGCACTTGGACATCTGAGTATACCATGATCACTTCGTAAGCGCGGTTTGTTTTCGCAAAAGCAAATGTTCCCCATACACAAGTCGACCGCCTTTTGACTGTTCCAGAACCCCCTAAACGCCATGCATGCATGCCAGAATACCAGGGTATTCGATCCATGGGGAATTCAACAGGATTACTACGTCCCTCGTGCTCCACTTGCCTGTCCGCTCTATCGGGCCACAGCCGCACTCAGAACTTGCGTCCTGAAGAACGCTCCTTTGGTTCTCTCGATAACTTGTTGGTAGACGCTGCTGGGCGGGTGGTTCATCACCACGGTGCCTTCCTTGTAGTCAATCTTGGCATCCACTCTAGTGTCGCGGATCAAGTTGACAATCCACTTCTCTCCTTCATCCTGACCCAGTCCCAAGCGCGTGCTAAGATCCTTGATGTCAATGCGCGCGTGGATCTTGCAGTAGCTCTCCGAGATCAGATGCCGTGCTGAATCAACAAAGAGATCTGCGGTGGAGAAGAGGAAGAAGTCGGAACGGAGAAGCTGTTCGGCGAGCGTCAGCTGGCGTTGAGCATCCTCGAAATCGAAATCGATGTACAGAGCCCGGACAAAGTCCGTCACGGGGTCGGTGTACTCATACGCCTCCTGCTTCACGATGCGCACGATATCCTTGAGCTGCTTCTGATATTGGCCTGAGTTCCTCGCGCGGCCCCGACCAGTGATGACGGCTGCTGTGAGATATCTCAGAATCCAGGGGCAGCTGGTCTGAATAGTGTTGATGAAGGGCGGGCTGAAGAAAAGGTCGAGAATCTGATCACGGGTAGAATCATCGTTGAAGAGAGGGAACATGGCCCAGTGGATGAGCCAAGTGCGGCTGTTGAGCTGAGCCAAGGGGTTATTGAACAGCTTCGTGTCGATGCTCTCCTTGACCTTCAGAATCTCCTCGACCGCGCCTTCCCAGTTGGTTGTCAGAATCTCGGATGCAAGCTTTCCCCACGTTGCCGCAGCCACCTTGTCGTTGTCTGTGGAGAGAACACGGAATTGGTATAGCAACTCAGCGGCAGCACCGTAGTTGCCGCAGCTGTACTGGAAGTTGCCGTAGTCATAGAGCGCGTTCACGTTGTCTATGGTAACCTGTTTCCATCATTAGTAGACGGCCTAACGAAAATGAGTTATCATGACTTACATCGTGATCTTTCTTCAGGAATTCCAAGTTGGCAACCTTGTCGCTGCGCAGGTTGGTGACGACATCTTCGCGACCCAACAAATCGGTAATCTTGCTGGTATCTTGCTCGAACTGCTCCAGTCGTGAAAGAACCTTCTGTCGCAAGTCATTAAATTCTGCGGGCGCCTCATCCAGTCCCTCCAGATCTGCCTTCAAGTTGCCGATAAAATCGATCATGTTGGTCGTCTTCAAGAGCTCAAATTTGGCCTTGGTGACCTCGAGGGCCTTCGTGTCGTCATCTTCGGCGATTTGGTTGGCGGCAAAATCCAACAGAGGGAAAATCAGGTGTCGGTCGAGGTGGCCCACGAGCTGGGGCAGCAGGTCGTATTCTGCCATCTTGTCGTGTCTCGTGTGTATCGTGAAGCTTGTTGCTAATGTTGATGTCACCGAGACTTCTTGGAGCGGATCCGTGGAAATTTGCGACATGAGAATTGAGTGGGCAGCACTGTTGTGGGGGTCTATCTCCGAAAATCTGCCGCCGCAGGGTGGCAAGTTTTGGCGATGCTTCCCAAAAGTGGCTTTCATGCCTCAATGTTTCAGACGAGGCACGGCCCGGATTATTCCCCAAGCCGATTTTCCAATCAGGCCTGTCGCGGCAAAAGATCGAGTCGGGATCAATCCATGGAGTCGCATCTAGCATCACAAAATCACATTTGTAGAGCAATTGTGCGCCATCATAATGTTTTCTAGAGCTCTGCGACCACTGCGAGTGGCAGTAGCTCCCAGGATATCCACTGCGGCGCGGCAAATTACTCCAGCATCTGCTCGCAGACTGCTAACAACCGAGACGACCATCGCAGCATCGCAACCCTCGGAACCTCCCGTTGCTTTGCCTCAAGAATCACCCATAATACCCCCCGAAACCGCTCAAACTATAGAAACCCTGACCCAGCGTCAACTGCCATATTTCGTTGCGCGCAACAACTTCAACAACCTGTCCGTCTACCAACGCTCCGGCCGAGGTGGGTCGCTCAAGACCACATTATTAAAGAAGGGAGAAGGAAACCTACAGGCTCTAAGGCATGACGTTGCAGAGGCGTTGGATCTGACGCTTAGGGATGTTGCGGTAAACAACGTCACGAAACACATTGTAGTCAAGGTTGGTTGAGGTCCACTACACCTTTCTCGATGACTACTAACGTCATACTCCAGGGACACAAGCGGGACGCAATTATACAATTCCTCCACACCATGGGATTCTGAGAGATTGGTCAGTAGAATTTCGATGAAATAGCAAGCCGATGCATTGCACGATATGGCAGCTAGAGAGCAAAGGCAGCATAGACCGCCAAAGCACCAAGAACGCGAGCTTCAATCTCGTGATGAGATATCCGACCAAGAGGATGGGCTCGATGTGGTATATATGTATCAAATATGTGGACAAAAAGGATGTGCTGCTTATTCAACACCCCCAATAAAACGAATCGATCACCACTCCTAACAATCTGGCGAGATGCGATGGGCCTAGTGATACACCCGTTCGACGCTGATGCGCAAGGGAAATGTGAAGGCACATTGTGTGATTGCTGTAGATTCCGCTGCACTGGATAGGGTGTAGTTCATATGGGAGAGGAGTGCAGTCCAGCGTCGCCCTACGGCAGGCCCCAACGGCATTGCTTCAAAGAGATTTGCGGTTGACTGACCGTTTTTGCAGACCCGAAATGCTTGCTACACAACTCCTCCGTTTTAATGGCCATCCTACACAATGCATGCAGACTTTAGCTGCGGGGTACTTCGTGGAAATTTATAGCAACCAACTCATCTCCTTGTAACACAACGAGACTAAACTGATGAACGCAGCTGCCGGTACAGGGCCGAATGCGGAGCAAAAAGCCCCGCCGCCGATGCATCTCACGTCCTCCGGGGGGACAAGTGGCATCGCGTCTAGGCTCTCGAGATCTATACGTACTCTGGACAGCTATTTTCTTCGAGTGAATATTCTACAGATGCTCGCAGTGACTCGAGCTCGGCTTTAAATAGCATACACACTCTTACTCGGCTACGTCCAAAATAGCTCGCTTGGCTGTCCTGGTTTCCTATATCAGAGAGGAAAGCAGCCTGGAAGTTGCCATTGAAAATGGATTCTCCGGTCTACATCAACCCCAGCGCCAAGGATTGGATCTACATATCATCCGAATCCAGCACCGAGTCCAGAATCCTCGAGTTCCACCAGCTTCTGCCCGATTACAACGAAACCAAGTTGCATGCCCTCCCCGAGCTAGCTGCGGAACTTGGACTCGCTCATGTTCTGCTCAAAGATGAGTCGAATCGCTTCGGCCTGCCCGCGTTCAAGATCCTAGGCGCATCATGGTGTGTCTACCGTGTCGTCGGCGATGCACTTGGCATCGACGTGGTTTATAATAAACCGTCTATCGAAGATCTGGGCTCTGCGGCAACGGATGCAGGTGTCTCCATTGTGACGGCCACGGAGGGGAATTGCGGACGTGCAGTGTCACGAATGGCCAAGTATCTCGGCATTCCAGTCCGTGTCTTCGTACCAAGTTATATGGACCGGCAGACACGGAACAAGATTCGCAGCGAGGGAGCAGAGGTGATTGAAGTTCAAGGGAGTTACGACGACACGATCCCGGTGATAAGGAAGGAGGCAGAACAGGAGAAAGTGCTTTTGGTCTTGGATGTTGGACTTGAAGGGTTCGAGGATGTGCCAAAGGTAACTTTTACTTCTTTCTGGTCATGTTAGAACTGACATAATGCACAGTACTTTGTCGAAGGCTACGGCACCATGCTTGCCGAATCAGATCGCCAAGTTCTCGAAGCGACGGGTGGAAAATCCGCCACGCACGCTATCGTCCCGTGCGGCGCGGGTTCTATTGCACAGGCCGTCACCGAACATTTCAAGGGCGCCCAGAGAAGAAGCAAGTTGGGGCCTGCATCTATCATTGCAGTGGAGGCCGACACTGCAGCTTCCTTGAAAGCCTCGCTTCAAGCTGGTCGATCAATAAGTATAGTCACAAAAGACACTATCATGTGCGGTATGAACTGCGGGACATTGTCAACGCTTGCCTGGCCGATTCTCAAGGACGGCGTACATGCCAGCGTGGTGGTGACAGATCAAGAGTCCCATGCTGCTGTTGTGCTCTTGCAAAATAAAGGGGTTATGGCAGGTCCTTGCGGAGCGGCCAGTGTTGCAGCGTTGAAGAGAGTTTGCGCGGAATATAGGGATATTCTAGGGCTCGGTACTGAATCAATCGCCGTGCTTTACTGCACCGAGGGGCCCAGAGCGTATACTGTCCCATTTGAAGTCCAGGGGCGAGACGTAATGATGATCCACGAATGAGGTCAGGTCATTCGCTATGGTTCATGTATCAAATGCTCATCAGATTATCTCTTGCAAGTCATCATTATCTCCAAGCCGCGAGAAAGAACATTTTCTCCATTCCGTTCAGCTAGATTACATCGGAATCATCAGAAGAGGGTCACCTTTGGGGCCTCGATCCCCCTTGGGCCCTGGTGGACCTTCGTCGCCCCTGTTTGATGTAAGTATCTTTTCGAACTGCGAAGTCAGTAGTTAGAAGAGCCAACATACTGCGGGCCCGGACGTCCTTGTTCGCCACGACCTTGGAGGCCCCTTTCACCCGGTTGACCAGGCACACCTGGTGCCCCAGGAGGCCCAGATGGTCCAGCAGGTCCTCGATCACCATCTCTGCTACAGGAAAAGTTAGTCAAATCTGCGTGGAACGAACCGACTGATCTTTGATACCTCAGGAGCAATGTTCTTAGTGGAGGCTATTACTTACCCAGGCGGCCCTCTTTCTCCATCTCTCCCAGGCCGTCCATCAGAGCCATTTCGTCCATCACGTCCGTCACAGCCATCCCTTCCGTCTTTTCCAGCAACGCCTGCGGCCCTGTGAAGAATCCATGATGTCAATTTGACGAATCACCAATAATGCGGGCTGATCTACTAACCCAGGTCTACCAAGCTGCCCATCTGCTCCTGCGGGCCCCGCACGGCCTATTGGTCCTGGTAGCAACAGATTAGCACATCAAGCTTGAACAAAGACCGGGTTCACGACAAGAATTGCGGGTAATCAGAACAGTCTTGCATACCCGGGGCACCAGCAGGGCCTGCTATACCTGGTACACCTTGGGCTAGGTATAAGAGTAGTTAGTAAGGCAACTCGCTTGGAACCAAATGGGTAAGACCTACGCCCAGCGACGCCCCGAGCACCAGCAGGGCCTGCTATACCTGGTATACCTTGGGCTAGGTAAAAGAGTAGTCAGTAAGGCAACTCGCTTGGAACCACATGGGTAAGACCTACGCCCAGCGACGCCCCGAGCACCAGCTTGTCCCGGCTCCCCTGGCGGTCCAGGATATCCCATCCCCTGTCCCAGCTGTTATCAGCACTCTCTATAAACGAACAGTCCCGGATATCGCATACAGGTGGACCTGGCGGGCCCTGAGGGCCGCAGGGACCAGAAAGACCGCGTATCCCTGGATGACAGTGACAGCGGTGACCATAACCCCCACCTCGCGGCCGGAACCTTTGTTTATTGGCTGTCTTATCAACGCCACGTTTGAACGTGCCCCTGTAGAGAAAACAGAAAAGGAATATCACGGAGGAGAGACCGAGTATAATGCCTAGTATAACCACGGAAGTTGTCGAGACGCCGTTCGCGGGAGCGGGTGCAGCTGATGTTGGCGTGATACTTGACATAGAACTTGGTGTCTCGGACGGTTGGGTCGCTACCGAACCCCTGTCAGGGCCGTAATCCCCGAGCCATAGTTCTGTAGTGATGATCACAGATGGTCTAGTGAGGGTCAGTGTGACGAGACTAGTCTGGATGTCTTTGATCTCTGGAACAGGGGACGCTTCGCGTGGTACGGTACTCATCGCCATAGACGAGGATGGCTTAACTCGAGGTGACAATTGCTGGCAGTGTGATCAATCGACTTGAGGATTCTTCTTCTCTAAGTGTGGGAGCCATGGTGCTCGGGAATGCAAGAACTTGAGACACGTCTCCGAAAATTGATACTACTTCTCCCAGAAGCACTCTCTTTCCAAGAATCCAGGGTCACACCATCGTGTCGGAGGCCCACCCACGGCGGTGTTTGTTCACAATCAGAGAACTTACTGATCAGATTCGAACCTCGACATGATGAAAAATATATGTTGCAAGCCGATAACCTTCCGTAAATTTCTGTCAGATAATGCAATGGGCCGCGTAGAACGGCATCGAGTTGTGGCCACCTGATTGGATTGTGCCGAGATATGAGACTGCAGCACATGTCACTCTCGATACCACACTGTGAGAACGCACTGGATTGATTACAGAGGTCCAATCTTATTTTGCAGGTATCAAAAACTCCAAATAGTTGCCGATACTTGACAATCTCCTTAGTTGACACATGGGGTGGGTGAGCGACCGGGAGAATACCCAATCTCTCATAAGAGACGCCAGGACACCCTTCGATCCCAGTGTTGCCAAGTCTATAATTATGAGAAACTGCACTTATCACAAAATGGGCTTATAGGTGTATCGTGCTCAGTAAGAAACTTGCCGGTCATCTCTCATACTCCCTGAACACCCCTGGCGCCCTGTGATCCTTTTATTCTATTTCTGGTACTCTTCACTGACTTTCCGATTTGGGGGATTATGCGGAACATACCGAATCTGGCAAATTCAGTCGCCTCTTAGCATGCGACAAACAAAGCCAAAGTCATGATCATTTCAGCAGACCACCATCAACTGGCCATCTCTCCTTAACTCTTCTTGGTATATGTCCCTGCTCAATGCAGTCGTCAGGACGGCCTGCACAGTTTCACCGCACCCCTTGTAGTGTTTTGTTACGAAAGGCGACTCGCTTTGTCTGTTAAGCGATATCATCGCAGGGCACTCGGTCGGCAGCATCTCTTCTCTTAAACATGCGACGATACGGTCAAGCATGTTGTAAACTCTTGCCTCGTGCTGTTGTTGGTTCGCAAGTTGTTGCGGACGAGTCCTGGTAGGAACTTTAGCTTGTTATTATTCCACTAGACGAAACAATTTCTTTCACCGTCACGCATATCGAGAGTCTCTTTCAGTTGTGATGAGACATTTCTGCGTGCGCATCCGCGAGCTGAGAAATCCTGCCACTTCTTCTGAACCCTAGAAATCGCCAGAAATCTACGGCGATGCCATCTTTTCGATCGGCCACTTCGAGAGACTCCTCTTTAGTTCTATTATTTACTGCGTCTTCGATTTTACGATATAGAACTGTTGTTCTGACGATTGCAAGGAAATTAGTGGTCTACTCGCGGGCTCTGTCCAAGATCACCCGGCGACCTTTCTGCCAAGTACAAGTCGACGGTGAAACTTTTGAACCTTGATTACACCAATCAGCAGGATGTCTCCTGCGTCGAGCTCATTGCCCCATATTCCGGAACCCTTCACAACCGGGTGTTGCGTAAACTCGGGCTTGGGCCGACTGTGTTGATCAAAGAGGGCAAACCCGTTGCGGACGTTCCGAAGTTGGTCTGTTAATCCTACGGTATAATTCTTCCATCATGCGGCCTCGTCGAACTATCATGCAATATAAGTACCCAGTTGAGGATAAAACCGTCCGTGGCTTTGAGCCACGTCAACGCTTGATATTTGTTCAAGTCTGGTCCTCTTCAAAATAATTCTCGCTGCTGAATGAAACCCAGCGCAAACTCTTTACACGAAAACCCGCCAGTGGAATATGCCCAGTGTCTTCAGGTTCTCGTAATGGTTTCCAAGATCCCGAGACTCGGAGCCTTTGGCAATATCGATAAAATCTACATGGGGATGATTCATGACGGCCTTGGGACTCTCACTATTGGCTACCATCACTGCCACCCACGTCATGGCTGCTTTGAGTCTCATCATTAATGATACCGTTATCTTCGTGCAGATATTTGAAGACATGGGTTCATGCAATCGCCGAATTTCCAATTAAGAGGCCAGTAGAACGCATGCTGCCGCTAGATTCGGGCTCACCAGGCTTGATCTTTGAGAATATTTGATCCCAAGATCCTGGTAGCTCGGGGCCATTCCTGCCGGCAATGGATTCCGAGTAAATCTTGACATGGAAGACTGCAGAGAAGGATCAGGAGGTAAAATTTGGAACAAGAGTTTCTTGCTGGCCGGTATTGACGGATTACGCAGCGGGCAGACAGTACTTACGTACCCTGCTCAAAGTTGCTCGTTAACAACAACTTTTGTGATTGAATGTCGGTGGTTGACTGCGTACCACTCGCAACTTCGTATTTCGCATCCAAGTTACATGGAGAGGCACAGCCTGGGGCAGCTATTGTCACGGTTAGCGCACGCCAATCGGTATACTAATGCAGCCACCGATCATGCTCCAATTTATAGATGTATAAGTAGAATTTGAAACCAGCATGGCCCAATCTTCAACTCAAATTTTGTACATGGATTACTATTTTAGAACTGGGCAGTCATCACTTCATAGGCTGTCTCTTAGATAGGACTCAGAGGCCGTGCATTTTGGTTCTTTATTGACCTACGTAAGCCCATAGCTACTGGAAGTGTTCATACGGATTTGGATTTACCGACTATATAAGCCCATTACCAATTTGCATTGAGCTTGTGCAATATACGAATGTGAACGCAACACTCATCGCGGCATAAGTGATTGATTGGTTCCCCTGAAGCAGTATAGAGCGCCCTCGTGGGAATATCGCTATGTCTGTTCAGACTACTCTCGTCTGGCGGATATTCTTTTATCCATCTTACATTCAAATTTGAGACTGTAGGGCATACCAGAACCACATATGGCCCAGCATAGATACCCACTGTTTTCGAGGAGAAACGCACTATTCGCCAAGGGCAAGTTCATGAGCTCATCGATCTACTGAAGTGCATCTGGAACCCTGCCATGGTTACACATTGTCTTTTTACAGGCGCCTCAGAAAATAATTTATCATAACTGTGGCCTGATGCATGCTGGAAGTCAAATGAGGGTCCATGGAACTTCGCCAGTCCTCGAACTGTCATTCCATCCCAGACGCAAACTAAACATTGAACCTCGCTATTATCGATTTCAACTGTGATCCATCACTCGTGACCGGCTTCAGTCCATCGTCGGAAAAATGGGTGTCTTCAACGGTTGCTTATTTAGTTGGTCTTTTCTGTTGGCCCAATTGGTGATAATAATCATCAGCATCTGCGTAGGGCGACGTTTCTTTTCGCCCATCAGCGACATTCCTGGCCCGTTCGTGGCCTCTTTCACTCGCTTGTGGCACATCCGCCGCATCTTGAAAATAGATCAAAACCTCAAACTCATTCGTCTTCACGATAAGCATGATGTCCTCACTCCTAGAATACTAATCCGAACACAATCAGAGGCCTAACTCATCCCAGGCCACTTCGTCCGCATAGCACACAACGAGGTCAGCGTCAGCCACCCAGACGCCGTTAAGAAATTACTGTTGGCGCCTCTACATAAGGGCAGCTGGTATAAAGTGGTGACGTTTCCAGATGGACGATTCCAAAACCCCATGTCGGCCACCGATCCAAAAGTCAAGAACAAGCTATCTAGGCATCTCGCACCGGGATTCGTGCTGTCAAACATGCTCCTGTCGGAACAAGCAATCAACCAAACTATACACTCACTTCTCGGCTGGCTAAGCGAATATGCCGAAAGCGGCAAGCCTATCAACTTGAACGAGTACTTCAGCTTTACAATATCTGACATAGTTGGAGAGGCCATCTTTTCGAAGCCTTTCGGATTTATTAAGGGAGGAAAAGATATAGGTAACTCAGTCGCCAATGCCGAAGCGCATAGCGCATATATCGCTGTTGCTGGCTACTTCCGCTGGCTACACGTGCTGCTCCTGGCTAATCCAGTTGTCACTTGGCTTGGTATCTTGCCTGCCGGTTATATAATCGACTTTGCTCTGCGTTCTACCAAGGAGCGTGAATCAAACCCTGATGCAAGATTTGATGCTTTGGCCCACTGGTTTCGTATGCTGGAGCAGAGCCCGGATCGCATACAGCGACATGAGATCGACTCCGGCGCGTTTAATTCTGTGGCTGCTGGTTTCGATACGGTATCCTCTGCTCTCCAAGCTTTCGTATACTATATGATACGGCACTCGAATGCGTGGCAGAGGGTGAGGGATGAGATAGACGCTGCGGGTCTCAAAGACGGTGTGGTTTCGTACGTCGACACTCAACGGCTGCCGTTTTTACAAGCTTGCATCAAAGAGACATTACGTATCTTCGGGCCAGTACCTATGGGACTTCCGCGTTTGGCACCTGAAGGTGGAATTATCTTTGGAAATCGGGAATTTCCCAAAGGTACGGTGCTATCCGTGAATGCATGGGTCATGCACCATTCCAAGGAGATTTGGGGCAGTGATGCTCGCCAGTTCAACCCAAATCGATGGCTAGGGAATGACAGTATCGTCTTGGAAAAGTTCCTGATGCCGGTATGATTCCACATAACTGTATACTAATAAGTTAAAACTCACTGGATTGCATAGTTCGGAGCTGGGTACGCAGCATGTCCCGGGCAGAACCTGGCCAAAATCGAGTTATCGAAAATCACCGCCATGCTTGTTCGTGACTACGATATCCGGCAGGTTGACCCAAGTCAGAAGTGGAAGTGGAATGCATTTTTCACCTTGGCGCCGCATTCATGGCCTTGCTATATTACTAAGCGGAAGAGACAGTAATTCCTAGATCGGAACAGGTACAGCGACAAAGACGGTGGTAATTAAGCAAGACTGTTAAATTACTGTCAAAGAACATGCCAGCGGCAATCATTTCCAGGTTTAGAGTCTCAACCCCGGCGGATATAACTCCACTACAGGAGCTGAAAAGAGCGGGCAATGATCCCTCCCAGGTCATTAGACTCATCGGCAAATCGAAGGTAGTTGGAGCTATCGACTTCAATATTTGCCGATCATCCTTAGTAAAATATGAACTTGAAGATGGCTGTATGAATGACTTCTCCTGTACATCAAGCACTATGATATGGGAATCTCTCCTGCCCTCAGATTCCGTCTCCGTATTTTCAGAGGGCACAGAAGGGGTACTAAGCCCCCACACACACAACCTTTCTTCCGTGAATTCGAAGGAGTCAATAACGAACTACTCGCCAAGTTGGCCGTACACGCAAGCTTCAACCGGATGAAGTCGGAACAGCGAAGCACGTGAGATAAGTGGTCCAGATGATGTCTGAGATGATCACCGAGCTGGGCACTTTGAGAAATGCCATCCACCTCATCCCTTACTCACGTTCATCAAAGCGCAAGCCATAAGAGCAACAGGGAAAACACCAATCACGACGGATACTGAAACGGGGTCAGGCGGTCGGTAGGATGTACCTATCACCTAACACACTGAACAGACGGCTCCAGTACCAACAGATCACATCTGTTGGTCTGATCAGACGGAGATCATGGTGCTGGCCGTAAGAGCGAAGCTCTTATAAGTCTTGTGCGCAAGTTGGTCGGATGTGCCTCTGAGACTCTCGTGTCGGGATAATTCTCAGAATAGGACGTCTGGCTCCTAGGAGTCGAATTGAAGCTGTCTCTAGTACTGGATTGCTCCGATCAGAGCAAGACACAATGTCTCATAGTTGTCAAGGCTAAAATGGAAAGGATAGATGGATTCTTAGAAGCTATCCCCTGAACGTGTAAGTGAATCATGAACTGAAGCTTCTGAATTGCATGCATTGAAAAGAGTGCGATGATGGCTAACTATTGCTTGTCGAATCGAAAAGATGAAGAAGTCATTAAAAAGGGTCCGTCCTCGAAAAGAAAGTTGCAGCCACAAGCCTCCTTCATCAAAGCAAAAGATCCTCCCCATTCCGTCACCTATTTTCCCTGGCGTCCGGCCTTACCCCGCTACAATACATACGAGAGCATGGCAAAGTCACGGTACTATAGCGCAGTGAGAATAGGTCTAGCCTTGGGCGAAATCCAGGAAAGTGAAGGCAAGTGAAGTGCACGAAGCACTAGAATCTGAAATGAAATGGAACCCGATAGCGAGTTGTAGCTCGGGCGTTGAGCTGGAAGACTGCCGACTACCACATTCTGCTTCTGTCATTGTTCCCAACTCCTGGCCCCTCGGAGACTGCCTCGCTAGTCATAGAGGATAATATTGACGTTAGGCCCCCTTGGACCTGCCACGCGAGAGCTGCGGTGGGAGAGCTGACGGCGGGTTGACGGGGTCCACGCGAGTAAATGTCAGTGGCGGGGCGGAGGGTCAAGGCCTTCTGGGGGATGGAGTTTGTGTTTTGTATATCCCCACCATTTACCCGTCATTAATGACGGCTGATTCCATGACCTTGGATTGGATCCAAGGTTGATACCTTCTTTTCACGGAAGACTATTTTTAACTGGTTCCGATTTTCACTAGTAATCCACCAACTTCAACTTGTAAATCGCTAAACATTGATTACAGTGTGCTCACAGTGGAGCTATAACAGGTGGCCACGCGACCTTTGACATATGCAGATGACGTAAATACTAGCAACAATCGGTGGTATAACTACCTGTAGAGTAATCGAAGAGTGTCATAATTCCCAGTCAACCCAAATTGTCTGAAACTATATGCACATTAACGCCATCGCCAACAGAACGTGAAACCTCATATCCTATCTATCAGCATTAAACAACGAAAACAAACTCCCCACTCTGCAAATCCAACAAGTTTTCAAACGCCCGCTCACCTATCTATCCAGCCACGGCAGTTCCAGTGTCAGCACCCTCAGGCAACCCATCCGCATCACTAGTAATGGTAAATAGTGTGGTCACAACGACTAATACGATTATGACGACATAGAGGGCGAGGTTCGACTTGAGACCCGGACTATACGATGGCGCTTCCTTCTGTCTATACAAGAGGGGACCAACCACATTGCCGGTGGAATGTCCGATGAAGAGCACCGCGTTGATGCATTTGGGCTTGGTGTCACCAGGGGTGTTTTGTGCAGACCGCGAGTAAATCAAAGGGGCTAATGTGCTATTCAGTCATGAAAAGTGTTGAGGTTCGTAAAAGACTCACGGGTGCCAGGTTAGATGGAGATAAGGTAGTACCCGAATAGAAGGGGACCCTGTGAGAAGCCTCGTGAGGCAACACCACGAGAACCGCGCAGCTGACTATCGAGGGTATGCACAATAATGCAATGAATGACCCTATTTTCTTGAGCTTCTGGGCCAGAAATACCTCTCCGACTGTGGTAACCAAATGTACGGCCCCGAACGGGATGTTGAACAAAATGGTTTGGAAGTTGTCAAAGCCGCAAGTCTTAACGACGAGAGGTTCAATGGTGGAGATCCCACCGAAGGGAATGCTAATAGAGAACAGTAGGCAGAACTAGAACCAAGCCTTGGATCCAAGTGAGATTGTTTCAAGTGGCCGTTTTTCCGCTCACACGAAACGACACCCATTTGGTTCATCCTCAGCCTCTCAACCGCAATGAGCTTGTCGTTGTCCTTGAGAGAATTGGCTTCAACTAGCGAGTCAGGCGTGAAGGTCAACATGACGAACGATAAGGTGACGGTGATGACACCGAAGAATATTAATATGATCTGCCGATGACTGTGAATGCTATCTTGTCATACACTTCGGTAGGCAGACATACCTGGTAGGAGTGCAAGTGGGACACTGTATGCCCCAAGCCATAGGTGATTAAACTTCTGGACTAAGCGCATCCACTCACCCGCAGATCCAATGAGAAGCTGCCATGATTTGGTGACTTGCCATATTCGTAATGCCATTCATCGCCTACCAATAACTAATCCTCACTGCCTGCTCCGGCCTTATCTACCACGTCTGCATAATAGCAATGAATCTAGGCGCGACACTGGCCTCAAATGCGCCGAAGAATAATCTCGTCGCCAGAAGACGCCCAAAGCTATGCGCAGCAGCCATGCATGTGAGCATCATGCCCCACAAGCAAACCATGATACTCGTTAAACTTGGCAATAGGCAGTCGCACCAGCAGCCATGCCATCGGAAGCTGCATAAGTAGCTGGGCGAGATACACAGTACTACCTAGTCAGCTGTAATGGTCGCCGACGAGACCGGTGTGGTCGATTAGGCAAAAGACCGATGCGTATGCCAGGGTGGCTTTGTCGAGGGCTTGGAGAAAATAGACGGTCAACATGATGGGTAAGATGACGAGATCAATACGTTGCAGCAGACGCTTGTCGTCTGCGGGATTGATTATGATACGACTCTGTGGATTCTTGTGCAGGAACTCGGCGGCGGCATCGCGGGCGTGTTGAGATGCGGAGGTATTCACAATGGTGTGAGAGTCCGTGGCCCGCTTATCACCATTGGCTTCATCGGCCATGGTATTGGATGAATTTGGGCTATCAATCTCGTCACCCTCATCATCCGCTGTGGGGAGAGGCTGATATCGACCTCGCGAAGTGGAGGATGTCAAGGGTTGGAATAGACTCCGGAAGGCCTCATGACGTATTTAGTCATGGCGACTGCTGCATGAGTTTGAAGCTATACCGCTCACGACAGCGTCGTACTTGGTAGTACCGTCTCGGAAGCTGCCCTTGGCCGATTGATGGTGGCCTTGTAAGAGAGATACTACGCACGTGGGCACGTTAACCACGAGCTGATTCGATACCGACAAAAGCTACATAGTGGAGTTGTGGATCCTTGGAACAAGTGGCACGCTAGAAGGAGGTCTGGAATCTGGGGTCAAGATGACTGACTTGAGGGTAGCACTGATGAGTCTGCAAAGCTTGGCGAGATAAGCTACCTTGTTGTCTCTACCTTCTGTAATGTGACCTTCCCTGAGTTTGCCGGTGAAGGGAATATAAGCAATTTTCTCATTCACAACTAATGAGCTTCCCAGAATGCAGGATATTGTCGTGAACGTCGAACTTTGAGGCGTGACTCAATCAGACGGTCGTTTCTGCGAAGATATATCTTATGGAGGATACAGAATTGGGGTATGAGACAAATATGGAATCTTCTATTTCTACAAGTTGAAGTCTGTTAGCCGCAAGGTCATGTGAGGGTTAGACTCAGGGTAATAATCCTGGTTGGGCATACGTCGGAAGCAACAGTATCACTCCTTTGACCATGTATAAGCTGACAGTTTTGTAGGGGTCTTTTGAACTACGCGCCCATATTATCACCACGGTTAGAGGAGCAATGTGGAAATTCACATAGGGATGAAGGCAAAAGGCAACGGGGTGTATTGAATACCGAACATAGCCTATTCTCTCATTCGGGTTCCTATTAAAAACCGAACCGAACTCGGGCAAATTAGGGATATGTGAGAAATGCCCGGCGTCCGGACTTCCGTGGAGATATTTCTTCCGTGAACTTACCTGGGTCGCGTTAACATATTTTCCGTCTGCAAACTAATATTTTCTAGTGAGAACAATATTTGCACACATATCAGCATACTTTCCCCTTGCATTTCGCTTAGGAGGTGCTAACTTCTTTGAGATGTGTGACTGTTATGCGATTGGGGCTCTGCTGTAGTTCGTCTGGTGATCTGTTTAAGCTTTGCTTAGAAATTCGGATTTCCGCGGCGACCCGGCCCGAAACCACAAATCTAGAATAAAGGCACATTCTGACAAGGATTCTCGAGTTTCATATTCACTTCCAAGCCCTTGCGGGGAGTTTACAGCATCACGTCGGCGTAGAAAATTGACGAACAACGGTGTCCGGGTACGGTGATCGGACGATCGGTGACCATGTGAGTGTTTAGAACATAGATCCGGATCTGGGTGTGATACTAGAAGAATGGGCAGCCAAGATTTAATCAAAGCCTGCGAATATGCTGAACCTGGAATTGGTTCAGAATCAGGGACTCTGTTGCCTAGCGATATCATCAGACATTTCTATTAGGCCGGTGAGAAATTTCATATTCGGATATACCGGCGACAGCTTCGTCTCATAGATCGGACAGTGCCAATCGAAAGCTTGACTTTCAGACGAAGGCGTAGCCCGGCCAAGGGTTGGTCGAGACATACGGCACATCGTAGCGAGCCAACGTCATGTTCGTCTGATATACTCGGCACTTTAACACTCTTCCTTATATCGTCGGCGAACTGTCAATCTACTTAATCTTTCTGCAAGTAATACGTTCCTTCTCTTCTTACAGACAGTCGCTAACCTCCTAATCATGAAGACCCCATACCGTGGTGCGCTTCTGTGCTTGCCATTGACGAATGCGTTGTTCTTAGACTCGTATCTAAGTGGTGTGCGGAGGCTGTATTCTCGACAGATTTCATTCCCTACAGCTCCAAACTTTACGTTTCCTATTCCGACTGGGACACCCGCAAGCGACCCCAACCCGCAGCCATCACCACCGCCTCAAGGACCTCCAACACCTCAAGCCACTTTGGATCCTGAGGTTCCACCAGGAGGCAGCGGTGGTGTCTGTGGAGGGTCACCCAATGGCTGCTGGGGCCGATTTGACATTACTACGGACGCGGAGACGGCATTTCCAAACACGGGTAAAATCGTAGATGTTGGTCACATCCTGTCGATATTTTCAAGATTTCTCTGATTGAAGACTAAAATTTTTGCAGTATACATTTGAGGTTAAGAACACTACATGCGCCCCCGATGGGGTTCCAAAACCTTGCCTTCTAATAAACAACCAATTGCCTGGACCAACAGTCTTTATAAGTGAGTACCAGTATACGTCCACAATCATCGAAGCTAATAGTTCCAGACTGGGGAGACACGGCAAGAATAACCGTAATCAACAGCTTGCAAGATAATGGGTGAGTTTGATCTTGGTTTTCAGAATCAACATGACTAAGGGTTGGGCAGAACAAGTTTCCACTGGCATGGAATACCTCAGCGGGGATCAAATACCCAGGCAAGCTACTTATTGCCATCCAAAATCACGTTCGAAGGTGCTGATATGTCAGCAGGACGGGGTCAACGGTGTCACCGAGTGCCCTCTCGCCCCCGGAAAGACGAGGGTATACACCTGGCAAGCAACTCAACACGGAACCTACTGGTACCACAGCCACCATTCATCCCAATACGGTGACGGCGTTTGGGGTGCAATTATTGTGAATGGGCCACATGCTGCTGGCTACGACGTGGATTTGGGTCCTATCACCATTTCGGAAGTGTAAGCGGCTTGTAACGGTTTCAAAGTCTCCATACTAAAGTGGATTTTCAGATACCACAACGTTGGCAGCCAGGGACAGGACACCATCACGATGACACAGGGCGCCAATGTCAGCATACCAGACAATATTCTCTTCAATGGGACCAACCTAAACTTTGCTGGCGGCGGACGGCATTTTCAGGTTAATGTGCAGAGGAATCAGCGATACTTGATGCGTTTCATCAACACAGGTGTGGACAACTTTTATCAAGTTGGTATCGGTATGTTATCTCATTGGAACGATTCGGGTATAACTCGGTCTAATCAGAAGCAGACAACCATCAGCTACAAGTTGTTTCCATTGACGGGCAAGCAATCGTCCCATACACGACAACCTGGGTGAAACTTGGCGTTGGTATGCACCAAGACTAAGTGAGTGAGTTATAAGGACGGGAAATGCTAATTTTCTTCCTGAATCAGGTCAACGAGTAAATGTAGTAGTGACGGCCAATGCAGGCGGGCAACGAGGACGAGATGGGTCATACTGGATACGCGCAGTTCCTCAACCCTGCGTGTTTAACAGAAATGACGGCAAAGGCAATCTCGCCAATGGAATCTTCTCGTACACGGGAGCCGAGGCAGATATTCCAGATGGTTTGCCCCGGAGTCAAATGTCCCCTATTGTTGAGGGATGCTACGATGAGGCACTCGACCAGGTGCAGCCCATCCCTCCTAAGTCGGTCGACACGACTGCCTTTAAACTAACACAGGTTCCCGTGTCGAGTCCATTCCAAGTCACGAGCGTCACCGGAGGCCGGGTATTCCGCTGGGTAATTGGCAGCTCGACCATGGTAGCCAATTGGGAGCAACCGATCATCAGTCGGCTTTCTCAGAAGAACCCAAATTTTCAAGCATCAGATAATTTGATCGAGGTCGATGGAAGCTCCAAGTTTGCATTCTGGTACGTTCAGAATCAGTTCTCGGAGCCACATCCGTAAGTCAACTAAGCCCCTGTTCGACCCAGGTCTCCAAGCAACTCACCCTGTGATTCCAGACTTCATATGCACGGCAACACTCTCCGCATTCTGGCATCTGGTAACGGAACATGGAACCAGGATATCCGTTCGCTGAACTTCGCCAACCCCATGCGGCGGGATACATTCATGCTCCCGGCTGGAGGGTACGCCGTCATGGCGTTTGAAACCTCTTCGCCCGGCGCTTGGATCTTGCATTGCCACATATCTTGGCACGCAAGCGAAGGACTTGTGACCAATGCACTAGTGCGGCGGAAGGACATTGTGGTATCACCTGAACAGCTGCAGACGATTCAAAGCCAGTGTAAAGATTGGACGCAGTATTTTGAGACTGAGCGGAAGTACAATGTGATTGGAAGCGGGCTCTAACTGTAAAATACACGAAGAGTACCTAGAGTCGGCATGGCTTGGGTGTTGGGTGTTAGCACAAGATCAAGAATGTGGGAGATGTGTCTGAGATTAACATTGTTATTGAGAGCATTATTATAAGCTCATCGAATTATTTAGTTGGGACGTATACACGTAGTCTGGCTTTCACCCCTGTCAAAGAAATACCTCCGCTCGGGCGTCGAGACTGACACCATGCTGCTGGAGGTGCCAAAACCAAGAGATATTTACTATTGTAGCGAATACATGGACAAAAGAAGAGACGCATACCAGTTCTTGTATGACTTGAATGGTGTGTTCCCAGCAAATCTGCTTCTACAAACGCGCACATGCACACACACATTTGCAGGTTTTCTCGCATTTTGATACGTAACCAACGCTGGGCGAATCAACTAAAGACTTTTCGGTTCGAAGTATCGACACCAGTCAACAACTTGACAAATTTTTCCAGGTCGATGGTTTGATCTTCGAGAAACCCCACCATTTCCACCAAAGGTTGATATTTCCTGCCTTTACTTTGTAACCTCTTGCAGCATATAACAGGCTACACGCAGGCCTGCAGTATTTTGGCGCGTCTCGGCGAAACCGAAACAGATCCTGGGACAGTTCGTTGCAAATGCACGGCAAAAATAGAGTCTTGGGAGATGTTGAAGGCCTAATCTTCTCCGATGCAGTATTAAAGACAACTCGATATAGGCCAGAAAAGGCTTGGTAACACGCAACGGGGTCTTGAAAACAAGGCTTATAGAGGGATTTGAATAGCTTGTATGACGTAGATAATCGACTAAGTGGTGCAAATATGGTGGAATTGCTCCATTCTACAAGTAATTCGGGCATGCCATGCGCTCCCGCAGAGCACAAGTCCCTTGCGTCGACTGCAGTTCTTGGCCCATTATCGTCATTATTTTCCTCCTGCGCAATTCACGTACCCAGAACTGTGGCGTCGTTTTGATTTTTACTTCTCAGTTACCAAACCGAGCCCTCCAAATTTGCTGCAAACATGCTCCCGTCATCGAAGGTTATGATTCGATCCATATGCATAAAGTGCTGATCCAGCATCATCTGTGGTATTGTGTTGAACTCGCCCGTATCAACACCAGCGCTTGACGGGTTTGACATATCCATTCGATTGGTCACCGCTGTTGTCGAGCTGTCAGGAGCCATCTCTAAAGAGTGGCCACCGCTAGGTGCAGGTGTATTCATATCGAGACACGAGAGCCTGCCGGACATGGCTGCTGACCCATACGCCCATTGACTAACCTCGCTATGGGTCTGCTCTTTTGGTAGGTACGATGGCTCCTGCGCTTTGTGTCGAATGTTCTGTCGAGTTGTTTCGGTTCGCTGCTCAAACTTGCTTTGATGGTCGATCTCGTTCGTATACCCCGTGACGTCAATCCGATAGCTCTCGTCTTTTTCGCACATATCATAGAGATCTTTCAGCTTCAGCGCGTACTTAGCAGCCAAGTCCAGGATGGGCTCTTCCGAGAAGGCCACCCATCGTCGCGACATTTCCTGAAGGCTTCTAATCAGAGACCAGAATTCATCGGCGAGTCGGTTCTCGACGTAGAACCGCCAGTGCATGAGCATCATCCTGCCTGCCACAAAGACGCAAAAACAGAATTGGCTCGTGACTGGCGATGCATCGGGTGTATACTTTAGGTAGTTCTCCGTAATCGTTGCAATTTCGACACCTGCGGAATAACACGTATCTGCACTGCAGCTGCTAGGTAGGCGGTTGCGAAAGGCCCAACTGGCAGGCGGGTACGCAATAAGCTGGTGTAGGAGGATCATTGAAGCATTGTGGGTGCAATGGGCGAGAGTTAGATTGGGGTCCATCATGGTTGTCTGCCGCGCAATCTCCGACTTCCATTTTTGTGGCAGTAGCATCTTCGGGCTGTTAGTTCGAGTCGTCCAAAGAAGTGATAGTTTTACATGCCTTCCAGTGCACAAGGCGGAGGTCTAACTCTTTGAACCGCGTGAGCCAACATCCAATCTCTTTCTGGTCCCGCATATTGATCTTCTGCTGTAAAAAGTAGCTCGTAACACGGCTCATGGATTCGGTCGCCTCGATGCAATACGCGAATGCACCGACCGTTGACATGTCGGTTGTTGGCGGTCCCCCGGCAGAAGACACTGACTCAGGGAGGCTTTGCATCTCTGCCTCAGCACCAGCCTGGCCTGGAGACGATTGATAGTGCGATGGTATAAATGCGATGGGATTTCCGATCCTACCTGCTGATTTGTCCCAAATCCCAAAGTAGGGGGTTACTACTGGATTCTCCTTGTGCCAGAGGCCGCCGTCACAAGGAAGTCGGCGATGCACGTCATCCGAGGTCAGGCTCGTATTCCAACCCAGACTGGTGTTGCAAAACCGGTCCAGATTGAATATGTTCCAGAAGACATGCCTTCTTTCTTCCAGTATTGTCCAGTTTTGTGTCGTGTTCAAGGAGGTGAAAGGTTGGCAACATGGCTGGCGATCACTATCCTCATGTTCGACAGTCAGTTGAAGGTACTCGACAGTCCGAGTGAGTGATCCGACGATGGACCACGCTCTCGCAGCATTGCCGTCCCCGATCTGTCCATGTTAGACCGCACTCCATCTCCAAGGGAAGTAACAGGAGCTCACATCAGTGAAGGCAATAATTGTCAAGGCCTGAAGACTCTCAACGGTCAGAGAGTCCATGGCGGAGGATATTATCCAGTTGCGAACCCGGTTAGAGGGCCAAGCCGGTGCACTAGAGTTGAAAGCGATATTCTCGGCCGTCACGAACTTGGTTGCAGAAAGCGTCATAGCTTGAAGTATGATGGCAAGTCTAGGCCGCTCGGCCGGGTCTCGATATTGTCTCTGGAACCGCGATGGGTGAACCATGGGTATCCACTGTTGAACGTTGGCGAAGTATGCCGTAATGATTGCCTCAAGAGAAGAATTTTCAGGCAGTGGTGGACAGTCACTAGTGTCAGATGGCTTCTTTACTACGGCGTCGTCCTCAACCACCCGCCGTCTCTTTCGAGGATCCGCATGTGGTTCCTCTCTTGGTGGAGATGCTCTGGGTGCATTGACCAGCTTTGGAAGCTCTTTTGCGAGCAATGAGAGTATCTTGTATGCAGCGGACTCGTGGCTACTGCCAGTGCAGTTGCCGTTGTGGTCACTGCAAGTTGGGGTTGTCCTCTGATCCAGGCCACCTTCCAGGACCAGTTGTTCCAGTGTGTCTGCAAAACCGTGAGCACGTCAGTCAATAAGGTCAGGCGATCATTTTATGTTTCACCCATTCTCCTATGCAGATTCTCTACCGCGCCTGTCTTCAGACCCGGCTTGACACGCTTTAACTCGTAGATACAGTCGAGGCCTGCCAAGACCTTTTAGTATCAGGCATAAGCATGACAAGTGATAAGGTGCATACTGGTCTTTCGGCAGTGCTCGCAAGTAGGCCGGTCCCTCGAGCACCGCAGCTTGGCTCGCCGGCAGCCGTTGCAAGCGAGACCGGTAGCGGAGGGCGCCCCTCCCGAATCGTCGTTGCCGGCATCGTCGACGGACTGATTCGACATCCCGAGGCAAGTCTGTTTCACATGTCACGATATGTCGCCATTACCCAACATTGGGCTACGCACAAAGTGCACCGTACGAAATGTGCACTTCCCAGCATCGAATGGGGAAACTGGCTCGCTTAAATCTATTTTCTTCGACCTTTACTCCGCATCCCGCTGTCAATCGCCCAAGATGCCGACTCATTCCCTCGCCCCGGCGAAGCCACTGCATGGTTCCCCGCTTAAGTTAGCCCCTTTCTAACCCAGGAACGCATCAACCACCCCAGGATTATCCGTGCTTGATGGACAAGTTCATGTCGTTAGGCTAGTAAGGCCAAAGCAGGAATAATGAAAAGATAGGCGGGCACTGCACCCGGTCGAGAAGCATGCTGCCATCATGCTATGCTTGAGCCTCGCAGCATACAGCAGGCAGGCTTGTAATAAATTTGCAGATACCATATTAACGTGCATCGAATAGCGGGAGTGCCTAGAGTGTTGCCACGTGGTTGCTTTGGGAGATGACCTCGTTCTCATATTGCTCGCTGAAGATTCCAACAAGCAATGCGCACTACCATGTGTGCATTTACATGGATTCACTTCAAATGACTGATTGTCGAAGGTAGCACAGTACAATAGTCCCACAGGATAACCAACATTATATGTGAAAGTTCTAGTCATTTCGATATGTTTTGCTGGATGTGGTATTTGATAGTGCTCTAAGGCCACCAATGTTGGGTTCTGTGTTAGCAAGTGTAAAGCAGTGGTTTGGTGCTAAGACACAGCTAGTGCTAATCGAACGAGAATAATGCATAGACCAAAATAGATTGAAGAAGTATAAGTACAGACAGACCGCAACCAAGACTATAGAACCTGCAGAATATAATGGCCAAAACACCAAATCGACAACACTTTACCCGCTACTATATGAGGTCATAGCGAGGGGCATGTCAAATAACAGACCATTGTCGAAGCATTCTTACGAGCAACTTGCCTGGCAGGCATCATTTCAACTCCCGAGATCTTAAAGCCTGACTATGAAGCAAATCTAGCCTGAGACAAAACATTAAATTGTTCCTGACCTTAGGGCGTTGAGTGACAAGGTTAGTCTGTTTTGTTACGGCATTTCCCGGCATTTCCCGACAGGCCCCGATTAATTCTGGACATCCCAGCGCTCAAATTATCTCCCCCGCGTAGAGTCGAAGTTAGCTCTACCCCGGATTTTATGTCAAAATCCATAAAATCTTCCCTATTCCTCTTCTTTTTTTCAAAGATGGGGATGGGGGAAGGTGGGGCGGTAGGAGGGTTAACTTGTGCCCCCAACACGAAATGACAATTGTACGCTCATGCTGACTTTCCATCTCCATGTTGAGATCTCATGCGTCCGGTGTCGTCCCGATGCCGCATCCATGTTGGTCATCGGTAGTCTGGAGCTTCCAACTTTACTTGAGGTCCTTGGCCAAGGCGAACTAAGCTGTGATGCAGCGCAACGCACTGTTTCGGTGTCATATCTCGATATCGCCAATGCTCTTCAGACGAGCTTCATCCGACGTCGGCTTCGATACAGCATTGTCTGCCCATTGGGACCCAATTCGTCAAGTCAGCTGCCAATTTCAAGGGCACAAGATGACTGGATCATTGACAGAGCATGCAAGGATGTCGGTCAATCAGACAACCTGCCGACCGAACCGCGCCTCTGCAATCGTTCCAATCGGCGAATGTTGGTACTGAACGGCCGGCTTTCTTGACGCTCCAGCCCACTTCTGCACCGGTGCACAGCGGCTCCCGGACTGCCGACTTACTGTCAACCTTCAAGTATGGGTGCTGTCGTTACAGCAGTATTTGGGACGCTCTATACGCATGGGCGTCGACTTCACCATGAAGCCTTGTAGATTTGCCCATGTATGCCTTTGTTGGCAGCATGCCTGCATGGCCGAGTGGGGTGAATCGAGGTCGAAACTGGTTCTTGAACCGCAAGTGCCTACTCAATAGGAGGACAGGTCCTCGTATGTTCTCCGTCCCCGCCCCGGTTTCTCCACAATGGTAAGCATAATGACGGCCAACTAAGCAACTTGAGGACTGTCTAACGATATAGCATCGACGTCAACTTGTCTGTTCTCCCAGAAAGGCAACTTTCGGCTCTTGTTCGACGCCCACTTGGATCATTCAACAGGCCTGTAGTAGGCCCCAGGATGCCCTTGTCCCATTCACCCTCGGCCAGGACATGGCCCCATGCTCTTTCCCCTCATTTTTAACATTCAATGGGCATCGATTTTTATTTAACCTCCGCCCGTGTTTCCTATATTTTTACTACACCTTACGTTCAATAGACACTTCTCTAGAATTGGTTCTGCATAGCCTACACGATGTTGCACCAACGCGAACGAGTACTGCAACACTACGAGCTGCAGGACGACTGCAACGGACCGAAAGTTTCTCCCAACATCACGCTTCGAACTACTGATGATGCTTCATATGGAAATTGCCTTTTCCACTTCGAAGCTATTCGTCCCAATGTCTTCCGCACCACCTTCTCATCGCCGCAGCATCCTATTCCACCACACCCAAGTGCCAGAAGACCCACTCCCAGCTTCGGTGCCTTGACCCCGGATGTGAGCACTGACCTTCACCGTCGTTCCCGTGTTATTGAAATTGGCAAGGTGAAAGCTATAGTGGAGTGGGCTGGAGCTCCCATCGTCTCTCTATTCCTTGAGGGTGTACAGAAGCCCATTCATCAGGATCTTCACTTTCGTTCATACGCCATCGATGCTAGTGGCATTGCTCATTACGCGACATACAAGAAGGATACCCTCCATGTCGGGCTTGGGGAGAAGTCAGCGCCGATGGACTTGAGTGGCCGTGGCTTCATCATTTCCGCCAGTGACACCTTTGGGTATGATGCTTACCGTACAGATCCACTCTATAAGCACATCCCACTGTTAATTAATGTCACTCCCACGGGATGTGTCGGGATTTTCTCAACCTCACATTCACGTGGCACTTGGGCTGTTGGCTCGGAGATCGATGGCTTGTGGGGTCACTTCAAGGTCTATCGACAAGCATATGGCGGACTCGAGGAGTATCTCATTGTGGGCAACACTGTTACGGAAGTCGTCCGAGCCTATGCAGAGCTCGTTGGATTCCCCTTGTTGGTACCACGGTACATGATGGGTTACGTCGGTGGCGGTATGAAGTATAGCATGGAGGATTCACCTCGTGGATGCGACGCTATTCTGAAATTCATCACGGACTGCGAGAAGCATGACATGCCATGCTCCGCGTTCCAAATGAGTTCTGGCTACACTGTAGCTGAAACCGAGCCCAAGACCAGGAACGTCTTTACGTGGAACCGACATAGGTTTCCAGACCCTCGGGGCTTCACTCAGGAGTGTCACAAGAGGGGGGTAAGGCTCCTTGCAAATATCAAGCCATACGTTCTTGCGAATCACCCCAGCTACCCAGAGTTGTCCAAATCGAAAGCTTTCTTCACTGACCCAAACACCAATCACACAGCGGTCGCAAGACTTTGGAGCGCTGGAGGTGGTGAGAGTGGAGAAGGTAGCCACATTGATTTCACGTCCAAGGCGGGGTTCGACTGGTGGTATGAAGGGGTTCGCGCTTTGAAGGATGTCGGGATTGACGCGATGTGGAATGACAACAACGAATACAATATCCCGAACGATGACTGGCAGTGTGCTATGGAAACGGTCAACGCTCCTGAGAAAGACATCCCCACACATATTGGACTCTGGGGTCGTGCGCTTCACACCGAACTCATGGGAAAGAGTTCCCACAATGCTACCGTCGAGGCAGAGCCAGATACTCGCCCCTTTGTCCTGACTCGCAGCGCCACCGCGGGGACTATGAGATATTGCGCCAGTTCTTGGAGCGGTGACAATGTCACGAGCTGGGAAGGAATGAAAGGCGCTAATGCTCTAGCCTTGAATGCCGGGTTTTCTCTACTCCAGGTAGGCCGCCCCGTTGAACCAGATCAACATACGAACTGACAAAAGAAAGTGCTATGGGCATGACATTGGTGGCTTTGAAGGACCTCAGCCGACTCCTGAACACCTGGTCAGATGGATCCAGTTGGGGATCCATTCTCCGCGGTTCGCAATTAATTGCTACAAGACGAACCCCTCGGACAATTTGGTGGGCGAAGTCATTGAACCATGGCAGTATCCTTCCGTCGCTCCAATCATTCGAACAGCAATCAAACGCCGTTACGAACTTGTCCCATACACGTACTCTCTCATGCTTCAGTCTCACCGGGATGCTACCCCGCCACAGCGGTGGACAGGCTGGAGTTACGAGTCCGATCCACTCGTTTGGTCCAACGAGGTGCTGAAGGGTGACACGCAATACTGGTTTGGAGATGCGCTTATGATCGCTGGTGTCTATGAGCCTGGAATTACGTCTGCGCGAGTCTACCTGCCGGGACGTTCCGGGGATGTTGGCTTCCTCAATCTTTCGGCACCCTACCAATTCTTGGCCCCTGGAAAGTGGCACGACATCTCGTCAATTTGGCACAGTTCAATTCCAGTGCTGGCACGCATCGGTTCTGCGATCCCGGTTGGTAAATCGAAACCGACCACCTGTTTGGCGACCGAGGACCCTGAGTTCCCAAGCATGGCCAAGGATGACTGGCGGGGGGTTGAGATATTCCCACCGCCTAACATCCATAGCCCAGAGTTGCCAGCAGAAAGAGATTCTCCTGAGAGAAAAATTCCTCGGTCTACCAAGTTGTTTAAAACAACCTGGTTGGAAGACGATGGTATCAGCTGTGCGGAGAAGGCAGACCTTGTCGAAGCTACCATCAAGTATGGTGCATCAGAGAAACACATACAGATCAGTGTAAGTGTTAAGAAGTGTGGAACCTTTGAGCCACTTTGGTTGGCAAATGGAATTAGTGTGATACTTCCTGTCGGGGAAGAGCGTGTGGTGAAGATGCTCGATGGTGAGGAAGGCCTTCTCGAAGATGTTGGACGCGATGAGAGAGGTAGACGTATCTGGAAGCTCCGTTTCAACGCTGAAGGGAACGTCCCTTGAAGCATGGGATATTTTCGGGATCATCTTGGAATGGGAGAAGGACAATAGTAATGGTGATGAAAGAGAAGGGGGCATGGCTCAGAGTTGACTTACCGTCACAAATCACTAAACACACAGCACGTACTAGACTAGGATTAGACATCACCTTCCCAGTACTCTACTGTCCAATTGCTTCGTGTACTATTTTTGGTGTTCGCATTGTCATTGTAAGTTAGAGTAGTCCGAGGATTTTCCACTTGTGCATTCAGTTGCAGGAGTTGGGTTTGGCCAGCCTGGACTGGACTGAAGTTCAGGGGTCGGCAGAAGTTCGGAGAGAAACAAAGAAGTGAGTGGGCCTGTCTCAAGCACGATATAGGTACCCACTATTCCCAAAATTGTCACTCCCGCAGTAAGCACTAGTGGTTTAGTGGTAAAATCCATCGTTGCCATCGATGGGCCCCGCGTTCGATTCGCGGCTAGTGCAATGTTCATTTTTGGGTTGGTGACGTTCCACGAGTGTAAGCTGCCCCTTGTACCTTACTTAGTCTTACTATGCTTGGTCGCATTTTTTTGTCTTGATCTTGTTGTCCTGTATTATGCTAGTTAGCTGGTTTACAGGAACCATAGGCCTAAGATGACTTGTTGCTGTTATCCCAGTTATATCGGCCTTATTGATGCAATCTATGTGTTACATGTTATTTACTCCCTCTCTCTTCTTACATCTTCAGGTAATAAGAAAAAGCCGGAGTTGACACTGAAAAGGTAAAAGAGTAAAATATAATAAAAATACTTGATCAATAGTAACGCGTCTTCTTGTTCATCAGCGGCCATTATTACATGGCTAGTTTGTCGGTAAGAGAAGTCTTGCCTTTTCGCAGCCGCTGCAAATTATTTCCATAGCTTGACTATATCGACTGAGTTTATGGCTGTATACGTCAAAATTGAGTAACCCTGGAAAAGGGCCATACCTATTATACTTGGAAGTTGCCCGAGCCGCAGAGTATGGCGGATTCGCTGTGCAGCTTGTAAAGACAAGAGGAGAAAAAAATCGATATACAGCAATTGTTGGGCTGTCATAAGAAAATAGCGTATCCGTTACTCGCCAACTGTCTGATTTTACCTTTAAGTTGTGTCACACGATCGTGGGATCGTTATGGAGGCAAAATCTTCGGATTTGGTTATACTAGTGGACCATATGTACCGTTTGTGATAGTGAGGTGCATGTCGTTACAGAATGGTTACTCTTGTCATTGGATGCAAATCAACTGAACAGATTTCACGTCAAAATGCGGTACGCCGGAAATACCAGTCAAACTGATATACCACAAGTCGACTTTGGTAGCCAGATTACTGATTACAGTCCAGAGACGTAAACCAAGTGTGGATGGATGCTCACTACGTTTATTTTGTACGGCTCCGTTTCCTAGGTGTATTTTCCTCGCATGTTCTGGGCCGCAATTCATCAGTACCCCAAACGTGGACCTAATAGGGTGTTGTCCTACAAGTCCAACCTAGCTGCCTCCTTGATATCCCTGGCACCCCGGGGCTTCCATCCACTTTTCTCTTTTTATTCTTCCTCGCAAGAGAAGAAAGTCCAACAGTCATGCTCCAGGCTCATATCTCCCATCCCGCTCATACTGCCTCACCATGCGATTCCACTCCCTATTATCCCTTTCGGCCTCATCATCCTGCCACCCGCGATCATGCTTTACCTTGAGCTTACACCTCCCCATTGATCCCTTTCCCCCAAATCCATCAAAATCCAACGTCCACTCAAGCGGCAACATCCCCTTTGCCGCCCCATCGGGCGAATCCTGCGCGTCATCCGACACCCACGCGTACCCCGCCTTCAAAATTACGGATGCCGTAATAGTGAAGATGCCCCACCCCAACCGTGAGATCTGGTATGGCGGCCGCTGGCGAATTATGTGGTTCTCGCGGAAAGTCGGGTGCAGGAAGATGTGTACTTCCTCCACAATATCCGTCCGGCTAGGCTTCACAAAGAACGTCCACTCGTGACGGTTCTGCATGAGGTCGTCGCCGCTGGGTGACACGGTCTCGTGTCGATTGCCAATGTACACCGTCATCGTCTGGATTCCATCTCCCCCCTCTGCTCGTCTTTCGCGATCAGCCTCTACCTCTGCTGCGCGCTCTGCCCATTTTTGGGGGTATGTAGCTTTTAAGTGAGCGGCACGCTGTGCGTTGTCAGAGGCTGTGGTTTGCATGCGGCACATAGGGCAGCGCGCCTCGAGCTCTGAGACGGCGTCGAAGGGGACGGGCTCCTCGTCTACGTCGACGATTATCATGGGTGCTGCTAGGGAGACGGAGGCCCAGGTCGCCATGCAAAATTTGCAGAGTGTGTGACGACAGGTTGTGGTCACGGGGTTGTAGAGCATGAGTTGGCATATGGGACACGCGTCGTCATCATCAATTTCTTCACCGTTGCCGTTCTCGTTGTTGTCATGTTCAGAGCTTGATGGGCCTGATTGTTCATCGTTGTTGGCACCGGCCACTGTTAGCGTCACTGCTGAATTCGACGAACTCACGGGAGTGTCGCTTTGTCTCTGGAGCATTGAGCGCCTGGCTCGACGGGCTGGTCTGGCATCTTGAATATCATCCCGACGCAAGTTTCCCCTCATTGTTTCTCCAGGGTGTGTCTTGTAGAGAATATGACTACATCGATTGTGGCTCTGACACATGAACGTGTTGTGGCAGGTACGCGATGTATAGAAAGCTATAAAATGAAAGGCCAAGGATTTGCGACTGTACAAAATAGACACCCGTAGGACAGGTCGGAAAGATGCCGTACCGTCTCCGATTGCTTGAATCTTTTGTTGACACAGAGGCAACATGCTGCAGCAGCAGGTGGGCGGCGCGGTCGCCCCCCAACATATGCCGCGCAGAATCTCAGCTAGCGCATCCCGCTGGCGCAATAAACAAGGCCTGACGGTGAGATAGCTAGTCCCAGGTTAGAGCAGAATATACTCATATCAAACGCCACATGGGTACAAATTCCTCAAAGTCATTTTTACAAAGTAGGAAAACTCGAAGAGAGAAATGCGAATAAGTTTAAATGAAAGGCATCAGAAAAGAAATAAGAAAAATTGAATTCAATAAAGTTAAATAAGTTGTCCAGCCCAAGATTTGAACCTGGATCTCGAGGCACACAAATTTATAGACCTTAGCCATTGCGAAGGTTTAACCATGAGCTTTTCGTGTCGCTTTGCCAATGCCTAGTCTTGGCGCCCTCGTGAGATGTTGAGGGAGTCTACACAAGCACAGGCAACGACTTGTCGTACCACAATGTCATTAACTTGATAATTCTGGTGCAGCAAAACTGTATGCATGTATAAAACTTTTTATAAACCACTTATTCAACCTCATGAGTGGGATTGGGACACTTTGGATGGTCCAGTTACCCCTATTATCTACGCAGGTATCTTTCACAGCGGTAAACTTACAGCTGAGAAGGATTGCCAACAACGGTGGACTGTATCCATTCCCACTTTGTATTTCACAATGGTCAAGACAATTTAATAGCCATTACAACTTATTGAGATTTCATAATTGCTCCGGCGACAAACTACGTGTCATCCTTGCACTCCTATTTTGACCCCTTAGGATGCTCTGGTTCATCCCATATCTCAGTGTCACGGGTATTTCAAGTACAGAGTGACGGACAAAAGTGCTAACGAGAAGTCGGCTGCCAGTCACCAGGTTGGTACCAGTGGTGTAATGTAGGGGACTCAATAACGACAAGTTAATTGCTGCTCTTCCTCAAGAGAAGGGGAGTCACAGCAGCCTATTTAGACTTTTCCGACCCTCGTATAGGCTAGGGCCTTGCAAGCCACTGGAGCTCATTGACTATCTAAGGCCTATAATTCACTGTGGCTTATCTGCACCTGACACTCAGCCATCTTAGTCTCTAGCACCTTGGTCATTTTTTGACCACATCCGCGTATCTGTGAAGCCCCCATCCTTGTTCTGTCCACCAGCTCGTGTCTCCTTAATGCTAAAGCCCTCGTTGTACCAGCATGTCCGCTGTTACTGCTGATCACGCACACCGTAGTGCGCATAGAGCTCGTGGGTGATATCGCGGTGCATCCAATATAGATGATAAACAACCTGCTGCCAGTCATCTGGCATCTTCCTCTTGAACAGTCGCTTCAAGACACACCCTGCATCTAACTCGGCGTGCGCAACGCCGCAAAATCCAGGAAAGTAGGCGCCAAGTCGACATTACCCTGGCTATTGTGTGTATCTCTGTCCTCGTTCCCCCCTCGTGGTTTGTTCGTAAGATCTTCTTCCACGATGCTGTACCAACGCTGGAGGGGATCACCGCATCCCCTGATGGTATCATCATCAACTCACGCGACACTATCGCCATGATATTTAAGACTTTCGAAGCTAGGAGGAAGATGAACATTGGCGGTTCGTATAGGAGGACGATTTTGCAATGATCAGTTGGGGATGTCAGATCCTGCCCGACTCTGCCATTCAGGACTACATGATGTATTTTTTTTTCACTCTGGCTGGATTTTCAACATCTAATTCACTCAGGTTTTCCTAGGCGATTGCTATGTTTCCTTTTTGGGCATGCCGTGCTCTTGGTTCATCCAAAATTGTCTTGGATATCGCACCATCTACCTGTCTGGTCTTGCCATCATGGCGACCCTCATATTTCTCGTCAAGTCCCTGTATCTGGCCCCTTCGTCTTCCATCGGATGGGCATAATCTACTGTCTTCGTGGTTCTTTGCTTATAATAAGCTCCCCTCCCGTCAAAATGTGACTATTATGACATGCTAACAATTTATGGTCCAGGCTGCACCATTGGCCCCATACCCTACGCCATTGCCTCCAAGGTCGATGCCACTCAACTCAGAGTGAAGGTCATCTCTCTCGATAGGTAGGTATTAAGTAGGAATATTGTTACTTTTTGTTCATTTTGAACTCAATCGTCGCGCCTATATGTTGGGCCCCACCTATAGCAACTTGAAGAGCGAGACGGCTTTCTCTGCGGCTGGGTTCACGTGGCTCGCGGTATTTCGGACCTTTTTCAGGTTGCCTGAGCTACGGGTATGATGAGAAACGATGGGTCATTTGTACCATGACAAGTTGCTGGGGCGTAGGTTTAGGGAGGAGGCCCATTGGTATCAATGAGTAGTGGCTGTGGCAGGATGAACGAGTTTAAGGGCCTTCCCAGGTAAAACCAATAGGACGAGGAAATTTAATGAGTCTAAATGTTTTTGAGGATCTCATATGCATACATGCATGCACAAGTGAACATGCTTGTCAATCTCCGTATCAAGGCAAACCCAGGTCCCGCGACAGTCCTAATACCAGTAATGGCCCGCATATCTCCGTTCACCTACGCTTCCCAGATTTCTGAACGAACATACTGAACCCTCCTTAACTTACACATATCCCGAATCTCATCCTCACTCCCATATAACACACTGACAAACACCCGATGCTCCCCCGTAGAATCCGGCTCGGAATGCACAGGCGAGTCCTTCTGCCCCCAGCTAAACCGGATAATCTGCCCCCTCTCCATAGCAACCTCTTCACAACCTGCGATCTTTTCCGCAATCTCGGAGCGGCCGCGATCCTCGTTCGACCGCTTGACACTTTGAAGTACATCGTCCACATATGAACTCGGCGCGAGCACCCGCGTCGCCGTCCCGATGATCACCATGGCATACTTGGAGTGCGGGCGCCGTACTCCTTCAGGAGTGGAAGAGCAGCTGCACTCAAACATCCTCCCATCCCTGTGCCATCGCGGGACCTTCCACTCGTCGGTCGGAGGGCCCATGCGGATGCAAAGCCAACACGAGTGTGTGATCTGGGATCTGTCCTGGGGTTTAGCGCTGGATCTGCAATAGTCGCGGGAGAGCGTTAAAAAATTGTG
Organism: Pseudomassariella vexata; assembly: GCF_002105095.1. NCBI lineage: Eukaryota > Fungi > Ascomycota > Sordariomycetes > Amphisphaeriales > Pseudomassariaceae > Pseudomassariella > Pseudomassariella vexata. The sequence continues at coordinate 566,062 of NW_024467959.1, read as the reverse complement.
GATCACAGGCTTTATACTCTCGCTATTTGCGTTTGAGTTGGATTCAACGAAGGAGGCGGCTGAGGTGGAGAGGATGTTGGCGTCGAATGAGCCGTAGAAGCTATAGCTCATATATTTCGGGACTTGGCTGATTAGGTTGGGAGATAGGGGGATGTAGGAGAAGAGGGCTAGGGGCGTGGGATGAGTGGTTTTGGTGTTGCTGTCGTCTCTTTCTTGCGCGGTCATTTTCGATTTGGATGTCCAATTTGACTTATAGCTCTCGGGTGCCATGCGGATTTGAGGTGAGTAACCTTCAACCTTTCTATTTGCTCCCTCACGATTAACCAAGCGGGCGTGGTTGAAATTAGGGCAAGGTTCAAAGGAGCTTCCAATCCGAATAACATTAAAGCTGCAGTGTTGGACCAGTCAGCGTTAAAGTCACGTGTACATCAACTGAACCCTGAGAAGCCAGGCCGGAGCTGAACACCCTCAGACATGTGGCTTGCTCGTAATGGTCATCTAGCCAACAATCAAGGGCTAACATTCATATATCTCATCTTTATTTATCCGACTTGTGAGGGCATCCTGCTCACTGTGCTCGCAATCGATGAATACCTTTTTCACATTCAGGAGTCGCCACGTTACACATTCCACCAAGATGCACTAGGGAGTCCCTGACCTTATCAATGTTCGTGACCTGACATCCAGATTCCAGGTCCAAATCGAGCGCATAAGTAAGCTAGTAAGTATTGAATCGAGGCTTCGGCTCGCTTAGTCTACAAGGAGTCCCATCTGCAGCTTTTGGAGGCGGACCTTGGGGTTCACGGGTGATAATTCTGGCGAATGGGGGCTCCGGCTCACCCAGCCCGAAAGGGGCATCAGGAGGAAACGGTTCTCATGTTTCTTGATCGACGTTTCTCGACTCTTCCTTGTTAATTGTCAATGGCTGGTTTAGCACATGTCCATTTTGCCTTTGATGGTCGTTGCTAGTTTCACCATGCAGATTTCTGCCTGCTAAGACGCTCTCAGTCCCTTCTTCTTCGTGTATGGAATCGGGTGCCGGGGCATGTGAGAGATCTTCATATGAGTCCTCAGCGTAGCTGGTGGCACAATTCAGATAGCGTTGAACCATGGAATCCTGCTCGCTCCGAGCAGCCGTCCGATCCGTGGGAGCCTCACGACAGCGTCTCACAAAGTGGGTAATGGTGAAACTCGTCTTGCCTACTGCTGTAAGCAGCGCCAGACAGCTCGTAGCGATTGATAGTGGATCCATAGCTCAATGTTCCATGACGCATAAAATGACTCTGTTTGATGGTTCGTGATGAGACTTGGGAACCACGACGGAGCCAAATGTGGTCCCCACAGATGCGGACCATTTGTCCAAATTTGCGGCATAAACGACGTCGTTTTCGTATACTAGCATCATGATCAGAGTCATTCGACAGTCTTAACGTTGTAGATATGGCGGTCAGACCAAGGCGTCTTGACAACCACCAGTTACACCCTGCCTCATGAGTACATACCGACTGCACATATCAAGGACTTGTCATCGTATATGTGCAAGACGGCAAAACGCTTGGCATTTATTTCCACGAGCTGGTGCATCAGTGCCGTTTCATGCAAACCATCATTGGATTCCGCATTGATGTCAAAGAGGGCATGAAACCATCGTTCAACATCGCCATCTTTCCTGAGTTGAACATAAACATCGTCCTTCGCTATTTGATTCGGTCGCTTGGAGAGCGCGTTGGAAATTCTTGGTATCCACGCTATGGACGTGGCAAGGGTGCAAATTATACAGCTCAGGAACCTCCCAAAAGGCATGAGAATATTACTAAGTATGGCCCCCATTAGCGACTGAAGACGACGAACCTATACTATAATTCATCATTGGTTATTACAGTGAATGAGTGCCTATTTCCGGAACAGGACCCTGAGGTGGCTGGCATCATCATAGTTCATAGTGTAATAGGAGAAAATAAAAGGATGTTCATTTCGCGATTTGTGCAAGACAATAGGTACCAATATGGAGAGAATCTTCATCGCGCAATATTCCTGGAACAAGTAAGAGATCCTATCGAGACATCTGTTCAACTAGGGAAATTCTGCCTTCCACCTGTACTCCTTTTCTGCCTCCCATATTCCAACAGCACTGAGCCACCGCAAATCACGTCCATTCCGACTATGGCCCTTCAACCTTGATGGTAGCAGAGCCACTGCTGAAGTACCCCTCAGTAGCAACAATCTGGTAGTTCCACTCCGTGCCAAGCTTCAAGCCGGCCTTCTCCCACGCGTCAAAGTGGCACCCAGTCGTAACGGTGCCGCCGGCCCGCTTCTGCTGACGAACCGACCAGAATTGTTGGAAAGTCCTCGTCCCATCGATAGAGGGCTGGTTGGTGCGCGTGCTGACAAGAATATCGTACGTGCCTCCGTCACAAGTGACGGAACCCTTCTTGGAAGCACCCGAGGAAGGATTGTAAGTACCAAACGACTCGACGACGTAGTACTCGATCAGGGGGTTTCGAGTCCAGCCGTAAACGGCAAGGTAGCTGTTTCCGTTGGGGCTATATGTGCCTGAGTAGGTGATGGTTCTATAGAGCTTTGTTAGAAAGTCAATGCCATGGGTACTGGGAGATCACTACCAACCTGCTGCGGCTTCCAGGGTTCCATCCCTTGCCGCCGACGAAATTACCTCCGCTTGACCATCGGACGTTGTACTGGCCCGCTGCCTCGTTGGTGTACGTGACATCGGATCCGCCGTCGGTCCACCACGAGTAGTAGAATCCGTTGTGAGTCCTATAAATGCTTCTTAGCGGGGCGAGTATTGTTTTCGTCTACCTTATCGTGTTCTTACCCTGTTGAGCTTGGTGTTCCGGCCCGCTTTGAGACAAAGGTATCGCCCGGCACATTGTTGGGTGCGGCAAAGACCCCCGCGACGGCAGCCACGCCAAGAAGGACGGAGCAGAATGAAACCATGGTTGTGTCTATATTATCAAGTATAATTAGAAGTTCGCTACTGGGACTTCATGAGATGAAGTGGAAGCAACTGAGCGATCGACAATCAGCTCTTATAGCTTTGCCAAGGGAGCCCTCCGCGCGTTTGTTGCATCCATGTATCCGAAAGCAACCACCCTGGACTCGATCTGTAACCCATTATCGCAAATGAGGGCAGAAATGCCTAAGCCTCGTTCAGCTTGGCAGCTTATCGATTTCCGAATATGCTGCTGATGTTGGATGGAATTCAACGCCATCACATACGCCAAGAGGACTTCGTGGCCCCGCGACAATTTACTTGGAGCTGCAGGGTTACAGTTTGAATAGAACACGAGCCTAAAACGTGTCACAACGTGCTAAGAGTCTAGTGACATGCCCGGACCATCGTATGGGGTATCTACCCCGTTCCGTCTGGGCATTATCACCACATACAGAATCTTCAGGTACCTCCGCTGCCATTCTCGGCTGTAAATTCCAATCTTTTCATGAAAAACTGGTATTCATTTTACCTTAGTCACCAGGCAATTGGAATAACACGAAAACTTGTGTTCACCGAGAAGAAATGCTTGAATTATGTTATGTAGAATCTATGGCCATGTATGAACCATTCTAGAATGGATTATACTGCTGTTCCAACTCTTTGACCCGATTAGGTTCAACTGTAGTTACTTTCAACAACCCCTTTGGTCCTGGTGTCCGTAATGCAATTAGGCTGAGTTGGCGAGTGCTACTCCGTAGCGCCACGTGCATCCCAGACCTTGGCGTGCATACACTTCCGGTACTCTTGTTGAACTCACCTGTCATGTTCTTCTTTCATTAAAGAAAGTTTTCTGATCTAGATTGCGGCTGGCCCGTTGAGTCCTTTTTTCCTATTTATGAGACACATGACAGCATCCCTTCTCCTAACCTAAGAGAGCCCACAGCTTGATAAATCATTTGGTCTCTGGTCGAACATTATAAGCCACAGAGGTGTCTTATCATTGGGTTTGGATAATTATTATGGCTGTGCTTATTAAAAATAGATTTATATTTAGCGGAGTATTAGTTTACATCTTAGAAATAGGACTTACATCTCAAATCGTGGATAAAATACTGACAGTCGTTGCATTGTGAAGTTATACCTGCATGCCCCTCTCTACATGGTATTTGACGACAGAGTTTCCGATTGTCTTCAGCATATGCCTATTCGCTTTATTTTGTGTGATCGTATAATTCTTTCTTTTGCGCGATTAAAATGGTGAAATGCCGGACCTGTGTGTTAGTGATCATACTCGTATCAACACTTTGCCTTCTCAGTAACTTGTCTTCATATTGAAGTCAAGCACAACTATCTTGCACCTATTTATTACCTAGAGACCCTTCTTTCAAAGAGTTACATCGCTGAAGTCTCTATATTTAGAGCGATGAATGTTTGCACATATGTGAAGGGTACGACTTACAGATAGTTGCACAAGCGGAGAATCGAGGCCGCAGCAGAACCACGTCGAAAACCCCGCCATTCTTATCAACCAAACAGGTACTAGTGGTACGCGATGATCCTAGTATATTCAGATGCGCATTTCATTAGTGTTGACTTACCGCAAACGAAACGTTACACTAGAGCCACGCATGGGAGTCCATTGAAAGCAGTCTACTGTACCAATTCCAAGACATGCAAGTTCAAAAGCTTGTTCTCGCATAATTATCTCCACACATCTCGCCATGGTGGTGCGCTGGGGGGATATTTTGTTTCTATTGCTGTTGTGGAAACCTCACAGTTGGTGGCATCGGTACCTAATGATAGTATACACAACGGGGTTTCAGATGCATGAACATTGATATGATATGCTTTTCTCTTCATGGCAGTTTCATCCTCAACGTTGAGGAAACTCGGATTCTTGTGGGTTCTACCAGTTATATCCTTGACTATTTTCGTCATACAGTGTGCCCAACCAATGTCATTCAACTTCAATCAAGGTAGTTTATCCATGAGCACCGCACCCTCCTCAGTATGAGGGGCCCAATCCTAGCCCTCCAATTTATCCAAGTCGGCCGCCCTCCGATCCGTCCAGTCCCTCAATGCACCATAATCCGTGCACATGTGTCCAGTGTGGAAGTTGGGGTACGGTCTAGGCAAACCCATGATCCACTGGAACGTGACGATGGCCGGGTCCGCGGTGCACATCAATCTTTGCCGCACTACATCGACGCAGTGCTCGAAGTGCGCATCTTCGAGCTCAGGGTCCTCCTGTTGCTTCGCAAGCATGTTTGGGAAGAGCTCTGGGTACTTGATCAGGTGTTTGGTGGCCCAGAGGGTGTGGAGGCAGTGCAGTTGGTGCGATGATTCGACGTAGCCCATGTATCCCTGGATGCCATCAGCTTTTACTGCAAAGTAATGGAGGATAGGAGACACCGTTTCACTTACTCCGCCAAGTGATTTGGGATACTGCGCTGAGTCTATAGAAAGACCCTGGCTGGTGACTTCTTCTGCGGTAAGATTCAAAACGGGGTGAGTTGTGATGTGTTCCCATTTTTCAAGGATTTCAGGGGTTGGCGGGCCTACGAAACTGCCATGTAAGTTGGCTTGATGGCACGATACGTCAAAATATAACCACATACCTTTGAAAGGGGTTTTCTGCCAGAAAGCCGCTTGAAATATTCTATGGCCTAAAGTTAGCCCGGCCTCTAATCACTGGGTCTGGTGCTGTCCTGTAATTTTGTGGACTCACTCAAAATGCTGTTGATATCGGACGTCGTCTGCATACGCAGGGGCTGCTTTCATTTTCGACTTGTGGGAATATCACCCGCGTTTCTCATCACAAACCATAGATTGGTGGAGAAGTAAAGCCTCCCGGTGCTGAGGCTTTGTTTGGGTCGTGTTCCTGCGTCTTCAGAAGCAGCACAGTCAGGAGAGATATGGTGACTGCATGAGCTATCCAATGCAAAGGCTCCGAAATACGAGTATAAGACGTGCGCCGTCGGTGCGGCTCGCGCATAGTTGGATCTGACGACTCTACGTCATCGGAGTCTCGCGAAGAAAGAAGCTTCTCCTCATCCTGAGAAACTGAACTATAAGCTTCAGACATTTTGACTTTCAGAAACATTGTGACTTTTGAACTGATGTGTAAAGATGCTGGATTAAACGCAAGAAGGTTTGATGATGGAATTAGGATGGTTCTACTGTTGGCGATCAGGGTGCGAGAAAATGCCTTCTTTTCTTGAACTAGCTCATCGACTCCCTTACTGTCGCCAGCAATCGATCAAGATTGCGAGTGACTGTAACCCAATTATCCGAAGTCTGGGGAAGATCGGTGATCGCTACCCGCTGATAGGCATCGAAAGTAGTGTAACAGGTAGTACAATGGCTCACTAACACATGCACGATATTACTTCGGCTGCAACTAGGATACAAGACAACCAATTACGACTTTCTGTCCCGCCGGATCATCCGCTCCGGAGGAGCATGTCTCTTAAGCGACTTATAATAGAGGGGTACGATAATCATACCGTTTGCAACTTCTCGTGATCCTTAATGAAGGCAAACGGGGAGCTATCCGGTCTTTCTCAATATCGACTCGAGAATTCGAAGGATTGAAAATTGCCTCTAGCAGTAAGTTCTGATTCTCTTGGCCCCTGCTTTGTTTGGTCCATCTTTGCTTCAAATGAGAAGGATATTCAACAATCGAGTATGGAGTCACATCGCTTGTCTTACTGCAGATCCTTCTACATCGTTGTGTGGTTCCGTACGCCCTTGCGCGCAGCTTGGTACAGTTCAAGTATAGCAGAGCGAAGGTTGAGTAACTGCAATGACAACAACCTGCCGCATTAGAATCGTTTGTCACCAATCACATTATCATTCGTCATTTCCTTGGATGGACCTTTGATTGTGGACTTCCGGTATGCTTTAATTACAAAAGGTGACCCAACGATTTTTTTCTTGAACTTCTCATCACTACACATTGCCAGACAGTCTCCATCCCTTCTAAAAGGTAATCGCTGCCATTTTGTCCATTCACAGATCTGTAAAGATTTGTTCCTTGTCAATCATGCATATCCAGTCCGTTCTCGCCGTCTTGGCTGCATTCAGCACCGTCAGCAATGCCCTCCCTGCAGCGGCAGGTATGTAGACGCTCTCAATTATATGATCTTCTGGACTAATCAATGACAGCCAAACCTGCCGAACCTGATGTTGGCTTCAACACTGCCTCCTACGCCCATTTATACAGAGTCGCTAAAGAAGAAGGTCTTGCCAAGAAGTCTCCTGAGGAAGAAGTCGCCAAGATGGAGAAGCCGGTTGTTGAATTCGGCACTGCAAAATAAGCGCACCTATATAAGGAAACAGAGGCTGAGGTTCTTTTCAAGGAGTAGATTCCTTTTCAATTCGAAAGTCCAGGGCTATCTGATTTTGGCCAAGGTTGAAATGGTGAAATGATGATTTGGCTCGCGTAGGTATCAATCACAGTTGACGGACTTTTATGGGAAATTAGAAGGACTAACCGCATTGACCACCTTTTTGCATGCACCCCCATTTTGCAGGGAATTTCTACGCCTCAACAACACGACGTCTCTCAATTTACCTCGCAATTGCTCCCTATCTACGTACAAAATGGCTAATCCAATGGAGAATATTATGGACGATTTTGAGCAGCGAATCGAACGCGCTAAAGAGCTTGTCCGTCAGGGCTCTTCCCAGGCCGTAGCAGCGAATCGGTACGGTATCAAGGGGACTACACTGTCCTACCGTATTCGTCACGGTAATTCGCATCGCGACGCCGCCTCCAGGCAACAAAAGTTGACTCCAGAGCAAGAGGAGGTTATCGTGAACTGGATCCTACACGAAGAAGTGTGTGGACGGGCTCCTAGCAAGCGTCATGTGGCCGACTTCGCTGTCGAAATCCTGTCGAATATCACGTGTGTCCAATCGAGTAGTCAGAAGTGCATAAGATTGTATATGAATGAGGTGTGTTCTTGTCTGTGTTCTATTCTCGCGAACTCCCGTTGCTCTGCCCTTTATAGATTCTTTCGGAAATGTCGGAGGTGCATTGTTCAGGTGTCTGACCCCGAACTTCGGAGTTACTTTCGGGAAGAGGGGTTCATTTCGCCGTCTGAACTTCAAGTGACACTAGTCTTCTCTAGTGCCATATTATTTCTGAACCTAGGAACCAGGTGTCCTATCTGACAAATCCTCCTTGCTCAAGGGGATAACAACACACTCGGCCAACACTGGGTGGATCACTTCGTTAGCCGCCATCCACAGATATGTACCAAAATTAGGCGCGTCGTAGATGCTAGCCAAGTTAGAGCGTCCGATTCGACCAAGATCCGAGACTTTCTGGCTGGCGGAAGACTGGTATATGGCCCCTAGGCTCCGAAGGACTAGTCGACGTATCTTGTGATCCTCCGGAGCCTCATACACCAGATCCTCCGCCTCATATATCACCACCTTTAGTTGCTTTTACTCCTCAGAAAGCGCAGCAACTATCTAGCCAACTACAGTCGATAGAGAAAGCCGAGGGCGGGATATCTCGTTAGATTCGTACCCTAGTAGGCAAGGCGGGCAAGGCCCTTACACTCCAGGCCGCCGAGAATGCCAAATTACGTATCGAAAACGAGCAACTATATAAAATAATATAATATTAAATACGCCGTAGGTGTTAACCCTCGGTACCTCTACAAGTACTCCCTTAAGGGGCTATAGATGATATAGCGGGCCCTTAAGCCGCGTCGGGCGGTTATACAGGTAAACTTGTAGCCAAACGACTACTAAACCTCCTGTCCCTCCCTAAGTCTGTGCTACAACCCCTGCCTGAACTACCGATAAGCGTGGTAATGTGGCACTTAAATTCGTCCTCAGGGGTGGGATGCTGCTGATGTGCAGAAGATGCTCGACTATTTTTTTGTCGCGACAAGTCGTAGTATCTGCTAATTGGGGTTCTCGTCGAGCGTATACATCTCAACCATACGCTCAAGTGGATAGACCGTAACGTGGTCTAGACGCTCGCAAGAATCGCGGCGAGGGGGCGTGCTGCGCGCCTTCTATCGTGAGGGGACGGGTTCGCCGACGAGCGTTATCGGATAGGCGAGGTCCGATAAGGGGTCGGATTAACGATTCGAATTCTGGACCGGCTGTCGAGTTATATTCCGCCGACGTAGTGCTTGACGGTCGACTGGCTAGGATGCTCGTAATCCTAAACTGCACCAATCTCCCTATTATCGCTAGGTAGGCGAAGTCAACAAGGTGGGCAGCGCGCCGTAAGGGTTGACTAAACCCCCTTGTGTGTCAGCTGCGGGATTCGAACCCGCGACTCGTCACCAACCCAAGTGGGCGAGGCTCAAATCGGGACTTATCTACCAGCGAAGTGACCAACTACACCAGCCGACCTGGGTGTTGTAAAAGGCCGCGTACGCTATTTCAGGCGGCATCCGAGAGTAAGCAACTATATAAAGAACTCGATAAATACGCTCCAGATATACGCCAGCCCGTCGAGCCAGACCCGAATAAAGTATTCGTTAACTTATCAGCGATCCGAACAGCCCAGGACAAGCGAAATAAGCGAATACGGCCTATTTTACCGGATAAGCAGTTAGAAATTGATAGTTTTCTCGAAGGAAGGGTCACTCCTAAAAAGAGGGCTCGAAAGAATATATCTAAGTCTTCGGACACTTAAATTAAGTATGTTCTGTATATAAATATATTATTATTAAATACGCCGTAGGCTCGAAGCCCCCGGTACCTGTGACGGTCAACCCTCGCAGACTCACTACAACCAGGTGACTTACAGCTGGAACACCTGCCGTGGCAGTGTGAGATGGGAAGCCAATCATAACCCTTGTAGGAGCCCCGCCAAGCGTGGATGACTTAGTCGCGCTCCCTCAAACCAAAGTTGTCATCTTCTTTCCTTCGCTCCTTAGAGTAGAATCTTCGTCGATAGCACCTAATCGAGGTCTATACCAATGCGATGCAACCCAGGTCGTGACAGTACCTCTACAAGTGCTCCCGTATGTCAAACCGTGCCCTAATGGCTAGACTAAATACATACGCTGCTACGTAGGTTCGCTCTATTAGCGACTGCGTTACGTCCACCACAATACTATGTTAGTTCTCACCCTACTAACAAAGTCCCCCTGAGAAGATCGATGTTAGGCAACCTTGGTGGGCTTTGCCAAGACCACCAAGGTTACCACGTGACTTAGCCCTTCGGGACTAAGTCCAACCTTCGTGCTCCATAGGACTAGATAGAATGTCATGCTTTTACAACCTCACAAATCTTTGACCACCTTTGCGTGTAACAATCGATATTATCCGGGCCTAAGCGCTATCCGGCCAGTCCTGAGTAGCCACCTTGTGATAGTCCCGCTGACTACTGGTTTCCCCGTCGCCGTTGCCAGGTCTCTGCGTGTATGCAGCGGCCATGGTGCGATAGTGGCGCGTAGGCGCTCTCTCGATTCTTCCAGCAGGCCGCAAAAGAGGATTACGTGCTCTGCCGTCTCGGGGGCCTCTCCACAGCGGCATAACGGCGAGTACACACCGAAGGCTCCTATCTTAAATAAGAAAGCTGATAGTCCTATTTTTCCGGTCCTGATCTGGCATAGGGTAGACGCCTCCGGTTGTATATAAATAATATGGACGAAGTATTTAGGTTGATTCAGTTAGACCCTGCAAAATGGGTGTGCATGCAAAAAGGTGGTCAATGCGGTTAGCTACTTCCAATGGCCGACATGAAATTTCATGGTGCTAAGCATCAATACACTCATTCCCATAATCGTTCATTGACCACTCGACATAAACCTAGACATAATCCTTCCGCCTCTGACTCGGACCAGTCCCAAAACTTGAGACCTAAACCCGTTCCCCCATCTGCATCAGACAAACCACCGTCGTGGGTCTCTATGCGAATGGGCGATATCTGACCTCATGGAATGACCAGTAGCCTTTTCAGCTTGCTGCAACGGAATGCTTTACTCACTCCAACAACCTGAACTCTCCCATGCAATCTCAGGCGAGAAACCGAGAAAACATCCGTGTCAGCGCCATTGATCGGCGGACAGCTCATCCGGTTGTAAAAGATATGCAGAGGCCAAGATACATGTCGCCGAAGGTCTATGTCAAGGTTCCATGGGTTCATAGGCTGCTGCCTTGCCAGTACTTCATGGATTCATATCGGTGTCTTGCAGTCTATACCACGCTGGTGATACCACCTTTTTTTGCCTCTTTGCGTACTCCTGCGACAGCAGCACCAGAGCCGAACTCTAACTTGGCCTAGTTTTCAATTCTTGACTATCTTGCCCAGAAGGGGCGTCAAGATTTCCATGAACATGAACGGCGCAACGGTGTTAGTCCTCAGTTGCAGTTCATAGCTTTGCTTCGACTTCGACCCAACGGGTGGTTGCATAACTGCTGCATTATTTCATATAGCGTCTAGTCAGTCCCCACGCTCCAGGACATAGTCGACGGCTTGTCGTACGCTCTTGCAGTATCAACCCAATGACGACAAGCATTTAGGTAGTTTCTATGACGTAGGGTATTACGCACAAGTTCTAGCATGGCACTCGGGACTTATGAAGAAAGTTTGTAGTTGTTACACAGATACATATCTTCAGCATTGAACTTGTAACCTCCGCTCGATAAGGGGCTTAGTAATAAATAAAGTCCACGTACACCGTATAACGCCAAGCTGGCCAAGAAGAGCCCCGCTGCGGTGTCTCCACTTGATAGCCGCCAAGTGCAATTCCGGAACCCTCCATCACAAATTCCGCATAGACAACTCCGCTGCCGATGTCGACCTTTAGGGCGCCTGAGTCAGGATGCTTAATCTGACCAGACGGTCGCTGTTGTTCTTGTTAGAAGCTGTTCAGGTGCCTCCATAGACAGCTACCAAACAAGGCCCCAATAGCCCGGTAATGAACTCCGACCCAAAACTAGACCTGAGACCTGATTAACCTTAACCCACGCCCACGTTGATTGCAAACTCTCACCACATGCACACGGAACATTCACCCAGCAAACAGAGACTTGGATATAACACATGGAAGTTCTACGGGAGGAACTGCCATGTTAAGCTCAACTTGAATCTATAAATACATCATGCGGGTTCATCACTTTAGACTTTCCGCAGAGTTCGTAACACGGTCCCATCTCCACAGCGGATATTCCCGCACGTGATAGTGTGCCAACGACACGTATTCTCGATGTCCAAGTAAATAACACGTTATTGTCACTCTTGAAAATATTGTGTTGTATGTTGTCCTTGCCCGATCAAATCCTTCTTCGTCAAAACAACGCCTACTCAATACAGGGAATCCCATCATGGCAGCCGTACTCCGAAGACCCGCTTCGTCCCTTGCGGGGACCTCTCTCAAACCCCTTACCAGCTCCATCGTAAGACACTATGCCACCTCGATACCGGCCAGGGCCCATCACCGCGTTGTCATCATCGGTGGCGGAACTGCCGGTGTCACTGTCGCAGCTCAGTTGAGGCGCCTGGGAGGCGAATTCAAGAAGGATGAGATTGCCATATTGGACCCTGCGCAAGACCACCATTACCAGGTATACTTCACATTGTCGACATAAAATGATCTATTCTAATTGGGTTTGTTCAGCCTGGATGGACGCTAGTAGGCTCCGGGCTCAAGTCGCTGAGCAGTATGAGCCGGTCGCTGCCGAGCGTAATTCCCGCAGGCGTGCAGCACTATCCGCTCCAGGTATCATCCTTCGACCCGGCCAACAATGTCGTCAAGACCTCTGAGGGCGTCGATGTGACTTACGACTACCTCATCGTCGCACCAGGCCTTGAGACCAACTTTTCCGGTATTCCCGGCCTGCCGGAAGCCTTGCAAGATCCGTCCAGCTTGGTCTCGTCCATTTACTCCAACAAGACGGCGGAGCAGGTCTGGAAGAACATCCAGGGTTTCAAGGCTGGTCAGGCCATCTTTACGCAACCAGCTGGAGTCATCAAGTGTGCGGGTGCGCCACAGAAGATTATGTGGATGGCCCTTTCCCAGTGGAAAAGGGATGGTGTAAGGAATAATATCCAGGCAGCCTTTGCGACTGGTGCTCCGGGTAAGTTTCGCCAGCCGGCCTGGTTTGTTCCATCATATCTAATTTCATCTGTCCAGCAATGTTTGCTGTACCAAAGTACTCCCAAGCCCTAGAGAGGCTCCGTCAAGAGCGAAACGTCGAGGGCCTCTTCCAGCATAACCTCGTCAGCGTGCAGGCCAAGAACAAGGTTGCGACCTTCAAGGATCTGGCCAACAACGGCAAGGAGGTCCAGAGAGAGTTCGGTTTCTTGCACGTGGTCCCGCCCCAGAAGGCATGGGATTGGGTTGCCAAGTCCCCCCTGGGTAAGTTGCTGTGCGCCCTTCATGTACAGGTGCAGCAGTTGTACTAATAATTAAACAGCCGACGCAGCAGGCTGGGTCGACGTCGACAAGTCCACAACACAACATACCAAATACCCCAACGTCTTCTCCATCGGCGACGCCTCCGGTCTCCCCAGCAGCAAGACCGCCGCCGCCATCTCGTCCCAGGCCCCGGTCCTCGTCGACAACCTGCTCGCAGCCATGCGCGGTGCCGACCTGAAGGCTGGATACTCGGGCTATGCCAGCTGTCCCCTCCTTACCGGCCACGGCGAGCTCATGCTCTGCGAGTTCAAGTACGGTGGTGTGCCGGCTGAGACATTTGCCGGCATCTTCGGGTCTCAGGATAAGCCGAAACGTGTGTTCTACCACTTGAAGAAGGACGCGTTCCCGTTGGTGTACTTTAACTCTTTCTTGAAGGGGACTTGGTTTGGGCCAAACTCGTTCTTCCGACCTAAAACTCAGGCAAGTGCTTGAGGATCGGTCGAAAGCGTTTATATTGTATATGGACTTGAGAAGTTGAATTGGGAGAAGTGGAAAGTCCACAGGCAGGATCAAAATTGCAAACTCACTGTCGCTATACCCATCGTGCCAAATAAGCCCACGTAATATGTATTGGATAAGTTTCTCTCCACGAAAATCGTCTTGTTACACAGTGTCCAAAAGCCCCTAGAGCTTGGTTTAACCCATGAAGAATGTTCTACTATATTGTAGTAGTAGGTTATCGTTTTCATGTTAATTTCATGTTAATGATATCTAATAATATCACTAGAGGACAAGGACTACTTTGTTCAATATTTCATCGGTCAAAATCCTTCAATCTCATTCGGCTTTACCAACAAACGCCGGACTGAACTCTTATCACTGTGCCGTCCACCAAGAATACCGCTTACAGTCTACGATACTTGTACTTTATTCTGGTAGAGAAGCTGAATGGTGTGCTTTGGTTCCCAGCGCACCTCCTCTCCATCCCCTCTCTTGTTCGTCTCCCTTCTCGTCACAATGGCTGAATTCCTCACAATACCGACGGCTTGAAGTTGTATACCAAGAATTCACCAATATATTCTCACCTTTTTCGCCATGCTCGCCCCTGATATTGACCCAAACTCACTCCTCAATGTCGTGCCTTGGAAATACTACCTCGCCGGAATCCCGAACAAATCGCATCTAATATCATCCTTCACATGGTCGTCCAATGCGCAGTAGCGATTCTTGACACCAAGAAACTTTTCAACCCTCCATCTTATCTTGGATGGAAGCAGCCTGTTTCTCATCGCAGGAATAAACGTCTTCTCTGTGCCCAGATTCTCGATGATTATTAGTGGTCTTTGCACACGCGCCAGGACTTGTGGTCTCAAGACGTCGGAGAATGGAGTCGATGTGGCTAGACCGTGTTGCGGCTCCAGCTCGTGGCTGGTATGCCATATGGTATTGTGTGTGGCGAAGAGGTTTTTCCCGCAATCTACTGGCCAGGTCCTTTGCTCCAGTATTTCAACAAGCCGAGTTTGAGATATTATAATGCGGTGGCGCATTTGCGACTCTCGTGGTTGACTCAGAGAAGAGGTGAGTCTAGGTGCTCGGAGGTGATGACTTGATAGCCGCTGTCGGGAGCCAAGCTGTCCACTTCCCCGTCGAATATTTTAAAGTTTTGATACGCTTGGAGGAGGAAGGCGTCCTAGATAATATCTTGCATCTCGGAGGGGAAGTTTTCCAGAGGGTGAACATGACGATAGTGGAGGGGGGCAGTCTTTTAGTGTGATCCGGTCTTGTATATGTTAAGATTTGGAAAGAGAAAAGTGCAAGGCAAGCCAATTTGTGATGGGACTGAGCTTCATATGTAAATTCTTTTGGCCTTGCGGTGCTTGTTGGTCTGGGTTGATGAAATCATTATCGAATGGATGCAGGAAGGCAATCACCAACCATACTTGTCGTGGCCTTGTTCACCCACTTTCTTATCAGACATTAAACTCAGAATGTCGAAAACTCGCAGCATGGAGACACAGCAACCCAATGGAGCCACAATCCTTTGTCAGAAAGGTTGTGTTCAATGCCTTAACATAGAAAGGCCTTAGAGGTTAGCAAACCTGTAAGCGGCTATCCCCAAAGCCATCTACAGTGTGAAATGTGAGCTGTCTTCCTCTAAACAAAATCCAGCTTTGTTCTCCCCTGGTGTTCTTGGTTGCATAAAAAAGCTCTGGATACTAATTGTAGTAGGATATTTCAGCCAGAAAGATTGACGACTTCATCTGGTTCCTTCTTCAAAACCCCGTCTTTTCAAAGAACGCTGCATTTGACCTTCTTATCTTCTACCTAACTCCCATAGGCCATACGCCCATCCCGTGCCGATGACCAATCGCCGAGGTAGAACATAGTCCTTTGTGTCTCTTTGTAGCTCTTTTCCAACTTTTTTGTCGCTCATATACTTGAATAGCTCCCTCGCAGACTTCTGGTCTACCAACGGTTGTCGATATTGCCTCTCCCCTTGCACTCCAGATGATCCCTCGCAAAACGAGAACCAGACTCCATTGATCCCCGTCGACAATCGCTCGTCAACTTGAACCAGAGATCCATGCTCTCGACCGCAGCCATAGATGATGCCAGGGCTTCTAAGCTTGCCCATGGCGGCTCATTACGGTCGATGTTGAGCGAAATGTGCTGTAGCTCAAGCGCCTTAATGCCAATCATCTCGATCTACGTCTCCGTCCGAACAGGTCTAGGTCTAAACTCGTCCTAAATGGCCAACGACTCGGAATCACGCATGTCTAGCCACTTCAATGAAATTCCAGGCTTGTTTAGAACAGCCTCTAGTGCATCCTCGTCCCAATCTAATGGGTTCTCCAAGCAGGCCACTGAAGACTTTTAATTCGTGCCGGCGAAGGCAACTTCTCAAAGAATTGCAGCGTCGTCACGTTGTCTTCCCCAAAGAGCCGCACATGCTTCAAAGAATCAGGACGCTCAGCAGCAGCCAGCTCCGCCAGTAATGCATCTCTCTATTGCGCAACTCCAGTCTGTCAAAATGACCCCAATCCATGGCCTCAAGCCACAACGCCAAACTAGTGATATGCCTACGCTGAGCCGGCGTGTTCTACCACAGCCAAAACATCTTCACCAAATGGTTGAAGCTGATACATTCCGCGATTTGCCACCAAACCCCGTCTCCGTGGTCTGGAGGTGGCGTGAAGGCAATGTCATCCCACGTCCGCTCTCCGAACTCGTTCCCCTCGAGCTTGAGTGACGCGAGAGGCGGGTACTTGTCCCCGCCGGCTAAACGGAAGGGGAAGCTTCAGCGGTCGGACCAGTCAGAGCATCCTCTGAGGGCAACTCTGAGGTCGAGGCTTTTAAGACGGGGGCTTTGGAGGACTTTTCCGGGCGTACTTGCCATGATATTTTCGCCGGGCACAGGCAAATAATGGTGGTTAGCTGCCTCGAGAACATGTTGTCCTGCTAGTGTTGCTTGATAGCTTAATCCTTCTTGCGTCCAATACCAAAATAGGTCTCGGCATCCTCCATTTCCCTTTTCGAAGCGATCCAAACATTCAACCATGCATAGGAGGAAGCCAAGTATGACATTGTTAACTCGTCCTAACATTAGTGCTTGGATATAAAAAACCTAGCATTTGATCAATCATTCCCATCTACAGGCCTTCGTAGCCCATGTCAACCTCTGGCTCGGTGGACCAATCTGATTCCATACCCCCAGGAAAGCAAGCTTGCTCTAGTCAATCTGGTGTTTACTTGTAAGTGCAATCTGTAGCGGCAGTAACCTGTTTCAGTCAAAGCTCCTCCTGCACCCTTTTCCCCTTCGGAGGATCCGTCAACGGCACATACCTAACCCCAAACCCTCTCTGCTTCTTCACATTGCCATCCTTATCCTTGTTCACCGTCCATATATACTGATCCCACCCATCTGTCTCTCCGACTGGAATGAACATGCGTCCCGGCGCCCTCAGCTGTTTCACCAGCTCCTCATGCAATTCCACCGCCGCAGCACCAACATGAATTGCGTCCCACCCTCCCTCATTATTTTTGTCACCAGCCTTCGAATCCGCCGCCCCACCAACAGCTGGCTGCCCCGCCGCTGGTGCCGGTTCAGCCCAACCCTTCCTCCCATCACCCACTCGAAACCGACACCGACCCGAATCCAGAAGTGCCCTCCCTTCCGCACTCTTCCCCATGTTTCGCTCCCCCATCTCCTTCAACTCAGGAATATGCTCCACCCCAACCACAACCCCACCTTCACCCACCAGCTCCGCCAACACCTGCGTCAAATACCCACTTCCGCTCCCAATATCCAGCACCCGTCTCGGCCTCTCCTTCACACCCTCCGTCTTGACCCCCTTCCCGCCATCTCCCACAATAGCCCCGTCGCCCCGCGGAATATCCTTCCCCGCGCTGCCTTCCGGGACCACGTACTCGAGCAAGGCCTCCACGGCGGCGGCATGCATGTGCGGCGCCGAGATGGTGGCCGCGTGGCCGATGGACTGGGGCGAGTCCTCGTATGGTGACGCCGGGGCATAGTGCGCGCGGTCGACGGAGAGGAAGGCTGCTTTGACGAGGGGGGAGCGAATGAGGCCATTTGACCAGAGGTTCTCGACCAGAGCCGTATTGGTGCGGCCGCTGCTGCGCCAGGCCATGTTGGTGGTTCTTTAGAAGCCTTTGTTGTAGTAGGTATAACTAGAGGTTGGGTTGAAGTGAAATGCGTCCAGGGCCTTGGTGGAGAGCAGCCGTTCCAGCATGCAATAGGACTCCTCCAAGTTATGAGTTATGTGGTCCAGCGTTTTGCTATTATGAAATTGAAGTTGCCAGTTGAAGGAGACGGCAGCTTGAATAAGACAATTGCTTGCTTGTTCGGAATTGGTATGTGAAAGTCTGACGACTTCTTAAGCTGTACGGAGTGGAATAGATATCGATTCACGAGGAAGATGGAGAAACTTTAGAAAACTGCCGTAGACCTGGGTGGTGTATATCGAGGCTGAGGTGACGTCTGAAGGTCGATCTTAAGCTCCGATAGTGAATGTGGGGTAGTGACTGCGGGGTGTGCTCAGTAGGCCGAGTATGATGAAATTATGGGATGGTCACTTCCCTCTTCACCATGTCACTTTACTACGCCGAGACACCTTGATCAATTCGACAGCATTTCGAACAAATCTCGGACAAACAAGTAGTTCAGCAGTATTGCAATTAAGTGGGCTGATTAGAAGATAGACGAAGACCTACTCAAAAACATGCCAGCGTGCAGAACATCGAAAGTCGCTTCCTTTGTAAAAACACTGGCTCAAAAGTGGCCGCTTCAAAGTCCTGTACAAGTATCGTGTATCCATAGGAAAGTAAAGAGCCATCCCGTGCCCCAGCGAACCCTCTTCCCGTGAAAAACTCTCAAACTTGTTGGGATTTGTACAATCCATATTCCACACCCAACGCCATGCCATGCCATGATTCCAACCAGTCCCACCTTTATTCTGTCACCAGCCCAAGCCTACACCACGGTCTCAGAAGCCTCGCCCGTAGCAATAATGGGGACGCCGAGTCCGCGATCCGGACTTTGCAGTACTAACTGCTCATGCCGCCTGGCTTTAATATAGTCACTAACCGCGCGGATCAAAATGAACCAGCCTACAATCATCAATATGTACGCAATCCATTCGCTGCTCGCAATATCGCTGATGCTGCTGCCGCTTCCACTTCCACCCCCGTTCGAAACGGCATTCGGGTCAAAGTCATGGCTGTTTGGATCGGGTGGTTGCGCGTAGCCTTCAGAGGGCGTTTCGCTCATGCCTCCGGCACCATTCGGAGAGCCGCTTTTCATGTAGAAGCCATATTGGATGAGTGTAATGCCGAGACCAGCACGGCTTCCATTCTTGGCAGCATGGGTCGAGTGCAGCAGGTACGTGAGCAAAAAGCCGACGAGTTGGAAGGACATGCTGATCATGCCATTCCAGATGAAGCTGAAGATGGAGCCTACGGGCATTCCGTCGATGTAGACCTCATCGGGCCCTCCAAGACCGGGCGCCAGAATGGTGGTCTCCCAGTACGGTGGCGCGGCATCTGCTGCTGCTTGTTCATACGTCTGTGAATTTGTTAGATATGCATCCGACGACAAAAATTGTGAGACGTACAGGAGGCTGTTCTTCTACAATTTTTTCCCCTCGTTCTGGCCTTGCCATCATATTTGAGAATACGCCGTCGGACTGGATGCCACCGCCATACCCCAAAAGTTGTGCTTGTGAAGAAGGCGTCTGGATTGGTGCCGTACTTGATGCCGCAGAAGGGTGCGACGACTGAGTCCACTGTTGGGCGGGGGCCGCTGGTCTAGAGTCGGCACCTGTTGTATTTGGTGTGGAACCATTCGATATAGGGAACGAGTTGCCTCGTACTAATCGTTGTCTGTCGTCCGGTTCATCATCGCTGTCGTCGCCTTCCGTGTCGAATGCATCGGCGAGTGCTGCGTCGACATTCTGTTGTCGCCGTCGCTCGAGAGACGAGGCTCGCGAATGGAACGATGGCGGTGGGGAGCGAGGTGACACATGGGCACCCAGCGTTGAGGGCGTATCAGGATCTTCGTGATCCTGGGTGTTGACCTGTTTCCTTGGTCAGCTTACCGGTTGTCCGACTGCGGACGAACGTGGGGCGGAGAGTGAGGCCTCCGTTGGGAATCAATAACCAGCAACTTACCCGTTCGTATCGTCCAGTCATTGTGGTGAATACGATAAAAAAGAAAAGCACGAAAGTGGTGTTATTATTAATGGTAGCCACAAAATTTGGATAATGGTTGAAAGTGGTTCTATGAAAAGACGCAGTGTTTCGTCTTGGACGGGTGTGCTTCGCCTCCTTTGAGTTCGTTCCTCAAGGTTGGGCGGTCGCTAAAAGGCAATCGGTAAGTGGGATTCCGGAGAAGTGGCGACAGAGAAAAATCCACTGGTGTAGTGCGTCAGGCGGTCCGGTAAAAAAGGAAAAGAGAGAAGGCGCGAAGCCGGTGGGCGAAAAAGAGGATATCGAGAAATAGGTGAAAGTTGATGTAATATGGGATCAAGTGTGATCAAGTGGAATGACGAATGAATCGAATGATGGGCGCTAGGGCTGGCTCAGGAGAAGGAGGTCGAAGATGATGAGGCGGCGTGACCAACACAATTCAAGGGGCCAGACTCTGCAGTCAATGCGACCGCTACCGATGGGCAAGGAAAGGAAACTTGCTGATGAATGCAGTCTAGGACTTGTCAGTGCACGGACTGTGACGAACATCCTAGCTGCCTGGCCGAGAGTTGCCTTGGCAGTGAGATCCCTTCAAGCTAGCTTTTGTAAGTCCGAAGATTTGCCAGTTGGGAAGACTGCAATTGGAGTTGATTCAAAGCGAGCGTCATCGCTTCTCTGGAGTTGCAATGAATCTCTGGCGCTCTTCTGAATGCGCCAGGGTACACTGCAACTTTAGAAGTGAATGCAAGCACGGGTTTTCTGAGGAATGATGACTTAGAAGACCATCTCAAATCAACCCTTATCATGGCCAAACCAACATCCGTAAGTTCCAGACCACACCTCCTATATCATTGCTTCCGAATCGGCGACTTACACACAACCACTACCAGAACGCGCATATCCACGCCCTCCGGGCTCTCGCCAAATGGCCCAAAGATACTGTTCGACCACAGATCCAGTTCCAAGATGTGCTGCGCCGAAGGTTCGAACAGCCGGCTGCGGGTCTATCAGAGGATGAACAGTTGAAACAAGCCAATGCATTGTATTCACTGCTGGACAATCGTTATAAGAAGAAGGTCAGTCTCTGGTGTCAATCTTCCGAGCTAGATAATGGGAAACCTGAGGCTGATTTTTTACTTGCAGTATCCCATAACCGGCACATTGCTGCGACCTAAGAGCAACCCGACCTATTTCAACGATTTAGTAACAGAGCTTGAAGAAGCTCCTAACCGGTCCTGGTTTCAGCGAATGCTGTTGAGGGTCGGAGGTGCTGTGCGGTTACAATAAGGGGTATGGACAAACCGCCTCAACTACGGAGGGACAATAGAACTGGCGCAAAGGAATGTAGAACCAAGGAATTCGTCCCGAGTTCGCCTAGTACACCACATTTTACATGGCATAATACATGTACTTCTAGCCACCAGTAAAGCAAACTCCCAACGCCAGTCATGCCTTTTCCCGTTCCAAATTGGGTATGCCCTTTAAATCTAAGTGTTCGCCCATGTCAGGTCTCCCCTACAGATACTTCTCCTCAGGGTCCAGCTTGCCCATAATCTCCATGCTCTTCTCATACATGGTAAAGACGATACCTCCGCTTAACACAAGGCGCCCAAGCCTATAGACTGCACCGCTCCAAAAGGTCAAAACTCCCTCCTGCTTGAAGATCATGGCCGCGCATCGGAAACTGTTGCCGTACGTCCGCTTGGCCTCAATGCTCTGCATTCGCGTCTTGACCGTGTCCAGAGGCTGCGTCGCATACACTGTGATCAAACCTGCCACACCTCCCAATCCAAAAGTTGCCAGACTACCCAGTCTCTCGCCTGGCTGGATGTAGCCCTCCGCCAACTGTTTCAAACTGGTATAACTCCCAAATCGAACTGCGGAATTCGCAGATTGGCGGGCGGCGGTTGGCGCTAAGCCCTGGAAAAAGCCACGCAGGCCGCGTTCTTTGTACATGATGGGAATTG
This sequence comes from Pseudomassariella vexata, assembly GCF_002105095.1. NCBI lineage: Eukaryota > Fungi > Ascomycota > Sordariomycetes > Amphisphaeriales > Pseudomassariaceae > Pseudomassariella > Pseudomassariella vexata. The sequence continues at coordinate 544,097 of NW_024467959.1, read as the reverse complement.
CGTCGAGGAATCCACGCATGCGCGGATTCGCAGATTTACGGTCATCAATGAGTGTCGTCTTGATTGACTCGGTCGGTGTTACGGCTATAAGGGACTCGGTCACACCTGCGCCAAAGCCGGCTATCACGTTTCGGGGCCCAGAAACCTTGCCGTTCTCGTCTGCGAGCATGCGTTTGTATTGTTCAAAGGAGACGAAGCCTGGACATGGCTTGTTAGTCTAGAACGGCAAGTAAAAATCTCCTGGGCACAATGGACATAAGAGACATACGAATGGCAGCTTTCGCTGAGTTCCCTATAATGAGCGTGGTGCAACCTGCGTACCACTGCGAACCGAACGGTGGCCAGGGCAGCTTCTGGCCATCGGGGAGCTTGCGGTTAAGTTGTGATCGTGTTTTCGCGACTACTCGGTGTTAGTCATTGGCGTGTCCTTAAACCAAGACACCTTGTCACAAATGCAACTCACATTCCGCAGGGTATGTGATGGCTGTCGATTATTAGCTCGTTATCCCTATTGACATTCTGCCACCAATCAATGGGATTGGGAGCTCACAAATTTCCAAAGCTCCAGCTAAGGCTCCCGCAAGGACCGACCGCATGGCGCTGGGCTTCTTGGGCTTCTGCACGCCATCTTGTTTAGCTGCCACGGTCGCCATTGAGCTTGCAATGGCTCCTCGAGCTATGCGTGGAAATAACTGACGACGTTGGCGGTGCAACGGAGAGGTTGTTTACGTGACAGAGAAGACGTCACGAACCCGATGTCGCCAAAAAATTAATTTGGCCATCGAGGTTGCGGTTGCGGTTGCAATTGCGGGGAGGCGTTTTTTGCAGCGGGGCCTGCGGCGAACTAGGCCCGTTGCCCGCGTCAACCTTCCTTCTATGATGCATGAGCATAGCATGGCGCCATAGTGTTTGAGGAAGGCGGTTACTCAGGAGCCCAAGTCGCACCTCCCCTTGCCCGTTTCGCTAGCATAATTGCTCGTGTCGACCATAGAATTTGCCAGCTCATGTATCACCAGTTGTTCATGGTGTTCTAGTCCATTTGCTATCTATTTGTGTCCAATAAGTCTACAATAGCCTACCTCTTATCAGACATTGAACTGCTGTGCCCAATGTCGATCATAACTGCACTGAATCAGGGAAACCCTTCAGTGACCCGGCTCCCCACTGTTCTTAAGGGCTGTTACCATCACCTCAGTTGCCCTTCGCGACTTGTGTTTGCATTGAAATCTTTCATTGCCATGATTGCAGTAGCTCTCTGTGTTGCCCCCCCCCTGACGTGGTCATTTACTTCAACACTTGAGAACTCTAGCCCGCTTTTTAAGGCCTGCCTGAACTAAACCGAACCGCCTTCCCTTGTGTTCAGAGTCGAACTTGGAAGCTCGTGTCCTTGGCGCGCAGCGTTCTAATGTTGGACATTGGTCGCCCACTGAACTGGGGTTCTTGACATCTGCAGCCAGAAAGCAAATGCTCAGAACACAGCCTCAACCGCTGACGCAGTTTCTTTGCCATGCGACACGTCCAGGACTTGGCTTAGACCAAACGAGTTGTACAAGCATTGGGCTGCTTCTTTTGCATTGACGCGGCCGTCTCTCAGCCTCTATCCTTTAAACTAACGTCGCCTCCGTCCGGAGGTTTCCACTGGCAGCCCAAGAGTCGGTGCCAGGTCCCCCTGCATTCCGATCGAACGGGTAATAATCGTGCAAGGTACTTTCGCCTCGCAGTAGTTCATATATACCACAAGCCACTCTTCAGATACGATCTTGGCCCCCTCATTCCATTTGGTAGGTCGTTACTACACTATCCGTCTACATCAATACTGCGACATCAACTAGCTTTGACATGGGTGGTCACGTCGAGGCGCACTCGCTGGCTACTCTAAACGCCCTCGCGAGCAACCCACCTCAATATCCTACGAAGCCATCGGAACAAAGAAGGGAGCCGCTTACTTTGTACATTTCGAGAGTCCCCGGCACACGAGGTTTATATCCCTCTTCCACCCTTCCTTTGCGGTATTTGCTAACAATCCACCAGACATCATCCTGTCACCTTTCAAGCCTCAAATAAAAAATGTGACGGCAGAAGATGTTGCAAGTTCGCTGTACTATGTCCACTTCAACACCGCGGAGGACGATCTTATGACCTCTAAACTGCAAACAAGCAATCCGTCTCCTAGGACGAGTCAGGAGAGCTCGAGAAGCGGCCCCCAGATCCAAAGGAAACCAGTGCCGCCGCCGGCAAGGAAAAGCGATGTTGTGGACCCTGCGTTGACGGAGTCACATCCTGCATTCCGAACGGGAACTCCCGTACCACCGTATGGGGCAGATAATCAGGATGCTGGTCCTTGGCTACAGCCATCAGCACAATTAATGACTTCATCTCATGATGGGAGTGCCGTGCCCTCGGAACGGAAGCCGCCACCGCCTGTTCACAGAAAGCCATTGGGGCCTCGAGTCTTGACCTCGGAGAACCTGAACAAAATGCTACCTGAACCCCCAGTTCAACCACCAACCTACAGCGAAACCCCCCGCTCCCCTGTTGCTCCAGATCTTCCTCCGAAACCCAGTCAAAATCATTATCATCATCCTCCTCTTCTTTCAAACCCTTCCGCACCCTTGACCGTTCCTCTTTTACCAAACAGCCGCCCTCCTTCGCCCTTTGCTCCATCCTCTATATCACCCAATCGCTCGCCGTCATCCTCGCCCAAGCAACGCCAGAGGTTCACGCCATACTCCTTAACTCTGATCCGGCGGGACCCAAGCTCCGGCCAGCAATGGAATGTGGGCAGGGTTTCGTCCTTCCAGCTCGAACACCCGGAATTACTACTGCCAGACGAGAAACACATACCATCACCCTCGATAAATATTTCACTTGAAACTTCTGGCTACTCCAAATTTCGAAACATGCCGTCGGTCGGGCGCGGGGCCATCGATATCAGGGAAATCAGAGAGAGCCTCGATATGATTCGCCCCGGCGGCGCATCTGCGGCAGTGGCTACATCAGTAAATCAGTCACCCAATCGACAACACACCAGACCGGAACCAAACCACAGTTCGTTTGTCACAAACGGAGCTGCTTTCGATCGTCAGGTCAAGATGACGTACGCACCGTCGTTTGCGGCAACCTTGAAGCACGCGTTTCGTCGCGAACCGAAGCACCACAGCTCTCTTAGTGCGTCAGACGACCTACCAGTCTCGCCGCGACTTTCCCAGCCAAGTCACTCGAGATCAGGTAGTGCTGTCAGCGCCTTGTCCTCGGGAGGAGAATTCGATCCTTTCGACGTTGTTGAAGCGCCTGTCATTACAACGCCTGCTCCGGGTCTCAAACCTCAAGGCTACATGTTCGCCAGCCCGTGGGATGGCCGCTGCGAGTTCAGGACCGGGAATGGGGGCCGGAGTTTGAGGTGTCGGCATATCCTGCCCAGCTTCGGCACAGGGGGTGGGATGTGGAATCCGCTGGTGGGCGGTGGTGATGCGAACGGAGAACGCCCCGAAACGCCGCAGAAAGAATCCAAGGTTAAAGGCCACGATATCTCCGAGCTGCGTTTCAACCTCCCTTCGAACGAAATATTCGCCAATGAGAAGACAAAGCTGCCCAATGAGGGAAGAGAACGAGCCAGGGATAGAATTTTCAACAGCATGATCAATAAGACTGAGGATGATGTGGACGATGATGAGTATTATAGCTATGGCTATGACCTCAGCCTAGGAAAGGAAAAGGCCGGTGGTGGGAACAGGGGTAAGAGAGCCAAGATGGGCAAGCTGATCATCTGGGATGACGGGCTCAAGATGCTGGACTTGGTCGTTGCAGCGAACGTCGGAGTGTGGTGGGGTGTATGGGAGCGACGAGGAGAATAGACGCTGTTGAGGAAGGATAGGGGGTGATGCCGAAGGGGTCATCAGTCGGCAGTGTTCAACATATCGACCTACCGATCGCATGTGGTTCTAGAGGAGTGTCGTCTGCCAACTGGTTTGCTGAACGTTGAAAAGTGCGATTTGATGCAGCATATGTCAAATTTCATGCGTTCTGTTTTGTTAGATACCAAATGTTTGCCCATCATAACAGTTAGAAAATGCAAATACACTTCATGCCACGCATACCAAAGAATACTAACCATCCGGGATCCTCCATTTTGCCTCCTTGTGATTCTCACAGTTGACTTGGGAGTTCCTCGAAATCAAATGGGTAACTTCCCATGCCTACTTCAATGAAAAGGAGCAAGATTGGGATTCAGGGGACATGAATTGATCGCACTACTCACCAGAGTGTGCCGGACTGAGAAGTGCCGCCATGCCGCCGTGCCATCATACGATTAATGATTAGGGGGGGTTGGACATAGGACTGAGAATTTCGACCTCTTCCTCATCAGACCTGGAATTATATGTAAATGTAACAACCTAACATAAATGAGCCTTAGACGTAGGATTTTCAATTACGACTTGAGCTTCAGCCACCGCACGTGTAGCTTTTACTTCATAATAAAACCCTTACACTGCATGGAAATTAAGTTTAAAAAAGTAATGTAAGGTACGGAGATCGTTATATAAGCTGGTATTAAATTTTACTGGTTTTATATATACTAAGCTATATATAGATTCTTTATATGTCAGAATTATGAAGCTGTTACTCAAGTATTATATACAATTTATTCCTCATTTGTAACCCTTTTCTTCAAAGAGTTATGTGAGGTAGAATTAATGCAAGCCTGGTATTTAAGGTTATCCAAAAGGGTGGTGGGGATAGTATTTATCTTCCTTACATGAAGATCATGTAGCATGAAGGAAGTTCAACCTTTTTAGGATACCTGGTCTTGCGATATAAGAGGCATATTACCGAGTCCTTGATTACTAGCTAGTTCAAAGTGCGCCAGATACCGTGGCTGTTTCTCCATAACCAGTAGATGTTCATCATCTTCATTATTGCGACATAAGACCTACAGGACCTGTTGATCTACTCAGAATGAACAAGCATCATGCCGAATTCCATCTCAGCAAAGCAAGTCCTGACACTGGCACGGGAATCATATCACACGTGTACGTGTGATACCGATCCACTTAGGCGGTATAAGTTCAGCAGCGGCTGGCGCTGATGGCGTTCCAACGCTTCTCACATACAGCGATGCGAGGACAAGGAAAAGAGTCACTATCATGACACATGATAGCAACCAGTGTAGCGCAGTCTGGTGGACTGTTACTGTGGCAGATCGAGGGGGCAGTACTTCAGGTTCGGCTCGCATTGCATCAGTCGACCAGGGGTTTGACGCATCCATCTCCCGTATAGTTTCTGGATCTTTTGATAGAGCGAGAGTTCGGCCGGTGTTGTCGTCTAGGTCTTGTCAAGGTTTTGGTTGTGGGGCCAAACCTTCGCAATCAGCCTCAAAAGGCCTCAACCGGCCCATATGATCACGACATAGTAATTTGGCACTCAAGATCATATTTGCCGTCGAATTAACCATCTTTCATCCCATTTATAGATTCAATAAGCAAGCAGTCAGTCATTCTTCTATTCTAACAGATATTCGGGCCCGCCACTGCCCCTTTTCGGCAAGCCTGGGTTTTGGAAGTTGCAGAAGCTATGTTAGTTGTGCGTGTCTGGTTCCACTTAGACCTAGTGGTCTACATGTTGGCGCACGCGTCTTGTGCTATCGGCATCTTCTTTATTGAAGATATATCGGCTTTGAGTTAGAGTCAAAGTAATATTCAGGGGCTGGTCTCGTGGCAAACCTTGGTCACGCTTGCGACTCCCTTTCGATTCTCTTCACTGCGCAAGTTCATGACGTCTTGTTCTCGCCGTCGTTGATCTCTGTGACAGCTGAGGTAACCGAGGTTGCTACATGCTTTCGTTTCCCATATATGCTCGTACACGTGTTTCTGGACCTTGTCTCTAGCTTTATCCTCCAGTTAAATGGCCCCATGAGGCCCGTAGAGCCATCTCCGGCGCCTCTTTGAGATTGCGGGGGAACGCTGGGTCGAAGGAAACGCTTCCTAGGTTGTCCCGCATAAAAACTTACTGGAGCTATTCATGAGAATAAAATGAATGCCTTTTGTAAAGGGGCTAGCTTCAAAGACAACAAGTTGGTTGAGAAAGACTTCATGCTTGAGCGCCTTGCTATTGATACCACGTCCTCAGGCCCAGGCTGACAGCGTAAAGTCTAGGGTCGATAGACGACTGCAGCGTCACAGAGAAGACAGATATGAGATTGCTACTGGAGTATTGTTTTAGAACGGGAAACATGCGCGCCTTGTGCAACCAGGAACCTGTGGCTTCGTTCTACGACGTATCAGAGGATTCTGGGAGGAAATTTGTCCATCATGGTTGCTAGACTAGGTGGAAAAGTCGGCGACATGGGTCGAGGAATATCACTGTGTAAATATACCATGCTAAGGTATCCCATTAGAATCAACGGTCAGGATGGTTTGCTTCGGATGTCGTTTGTGTATGTGAACCACTGTTCCGAGGGACAAATAGGAATTGTAAAGGCCAACATGGTCGAGTAGCTTGTACGTGTTCAATAAGAACGTCGGTTCGAAGGTGCCTGCCTGATCAGTTATGTAGTGAAACATACGAGTTCTTATGATTTAGGTGCCAGTTGTTCTAAGGAAGTACACAATATCTGATTGCTAGACTTCCAGGCATGCTCCGGGAAGGGTCAACTGCCTATCCTGCACGATCTCATAGCTTATCAACGTATGCCAATATAACTTGATTAGGTGCTATCCATTAAATGAATTGTAGAACGCAAAGATTCGAGTACATCAGCATGGTTCCTATTTTGCTATATGACTTCGGAAGTAATTGAGCGTTGACGACCCAGGAATTTTACTACTAAGCCAGGTCAGAATGGGGTTTTTCCTAGGAATTGCTGGACATTTAGTTGTATAGTTTTCATAGTGTGAGTTCTTTACTTACTCGTAATGAAAGAGAAAACAAATGAAAAAGATGGAAAACTAAAATAGCCCTCATTCAGCACCGCAGGCGTGGAACTTTCGCTTATATCTAAATCTTCACTGAGTAGGCATTATTTGCATGTACATACTCAAGTACATGTCCTTTGGTATATTACTTTGTTAGGACGGAAAACTTTCCAATATGTACATGTGGTCTTGCCTGAAACACTCATATGTCGAGGGTATCAAATATGGAGTCCGCCATATGCTACTCCCCCCCCCCCTTATAGAGTAGAATCAATGATCAATTCTCCGCAAGGTATACAACATAACCTCAAGCAGTTCGTGTCCGTAGGCCAACTCCACCAGGTATCAGTACCAAATTTCCAAACTTTAGCTATTTAAGGACAAATTTCTCATTTTGGTAGCTAAAGAACTCGTTAAGTTAACGTAGTCCACAAGCGAACGGGTCACCCAACCGAACGGGTCACGCCCATAGCAAAAAATAGAACTAAACTTCCTAACTTTACCACGCAACTAATTATCGATGGATTCTGCTCAAAAAGAATCTCAATTACTCCTTGCAACTCAGGCTATCATAAATGACTCAACACTTAGTATCTGACGTGCTGCAACAATCTACAAAGTCTCGAATACTACTCTCCAGGCGCGTCTTCAAAAACGTCAATCACGTCGCAATATCGAAACCAACGGTCGGAATTTAACAAAAATAGAAGAAGATACGATTATTCAAAGGATAATTGAGCTAGATTCGCAAGCATTTCCCCCTCGGCTAAGTGCTGTTGAAGATATGGCAAACCGACTGCTACGCGACTCGCATATCACAAAGGAGGACTTTCTTCCGGCATTTTGCGACGCGTTCAAGAAGAGCCTGACCGAAAGCAATATTCGTGCAGGCTTTCAAGGGGCTGGGCTTGTGCCTTTAAGCCCAGATACTGTTATTGAGAAGCTGGATGTGAAATTACAGACTCCAACGTCCTCCCGGCCCCCTGCGCGGGAAACCCTTCCTTGGACTTCTCGGACGCCAAACAACCCAACCGAGGCTACTTCGCAATCCGAATTTATTAAACCTCGAATTGCCAGGCATCAAAATAGCTCTCCGACGTCAATTTACGATGCTATCGATCAGTTTTCGAAAGGAGCGCGGAGTATTATGCATAAGATGGCTTTACTCCAAGCTGAGGTCGCCGAACTTCGAGAGGCAAATGCTCTAATTAGCAAGCGGCGCAGGGCCAAAGAAACACGAGTACGGCTTTGAGAATCACTTAATTCACAAGAAGTACAAGATCTTCAAGATCAAAAGGACGTTGCGCAGAAAGTACAGCAGGAAATGCGTGGAAATAGCGCTGGATCAAATCGTGGCCAGCCACGGCAACGGCGCTGTGGCGTATGCGGGAAGACCGGGCATAATGCGCGAACCTGTCAGGTAGAGATAGAATCATCTGGGCAAGAGTATTCTGAGTAGTTTTAATTGATTTACGGCGTTGTGGTTGCGAAATCGTGTTGAATTCCATGTTTTGCTAGTTGGCGTGACCCGTTCGGTTGGGTGACCCGTTCGCTTGTGGACTACGTTATATATATTTAGATTTGTATGTAACGGGAAAATCTTGCTGCACTTTTGTGAGGTGCGTGTCGCTAATAGGTAGGTTAATGTAACGCTCCTCGTGTTATCTTCCAGTGAGGCGTACCTACGGAAGATTAGAAGGGAAGACATATCAACCCGTGTTCTGCTTTAAAGTAGCCGAAGATGGACACCGGGACTGAAGCTGGTAGATCCGAGTAGATTCCGAGATGGTCATATCGCAATCTACAAGCAATCTTCAAATTTTGAGCATAGGATTTGAATAAAAGGAACTTAAATCCCTATATCTGTTGGTTTCAAAGGAAAATGCCTCCTACGTCCCCTCTGGATTATTCGACGAACAGGCAGATCAGCTCTCTAGCAAAGATAGTGTGGATGAGATAGTTGAGTACTGCTGAGCATCCGAAACACCGGCTTTCTCTAAGGACCGTACTTTCGATAAGCCATATTGTTCATTCAAGTTGCTATTGTATCTCCAGCCGAGTTGGCCCTTATTAAGCATAGGATAATTTTCGGTCTAAGTTGCATCTTGTACCTCATAGCATTGCTACGGATGGTTTGGGGCAACTGGACGTATATAATTGCCCACTGTAGGTATTATGAAAGACATCTATCGACGTCTCAACGCTAACTAAGTACTACAAGAGCCGCTATTGGTTTCGACTATGTCATAGCACTGTACCTATTATGCCGAGGCTTGTATTATAGTTGTCTGAGTGGTTTGCTGACACTGGGACGGTGTTTGTTACATTGCTTTTTGTGGTCACCAACGTACATAAGAGTATCGCACTAGAACCTTTGCTTCAGGCAGAAAGAGAACAGGATAGAGGATTAGCCATTATGGAGTTGCTTCGTCATGGTCATGTCAAATGGTTGTCTCTTTTCCTCTATGCATGTTGGCTGTGGGTATCGACCGTAATCTCGTCATTACTCGGTTCGGCACTGTCCAGCATCTATTTGGCTTCCTCACCCTCCTTTGCCGGCTTTACGATCGACGGGAACGGGTTGTATGTGCCACGATCCTCCTTAAGCTTTGTAAGCTTCTCAACGGCCTCATCCAGGGTAATTGGCTTGCCACGGTCCTGGGCGTTGGTGTCGTCTCGCCAACGCACATTGACCTGTCTGCCCTTCACTTCTTCGTCTCCAACGACTGCAATTGGTTAGCTTGGCTGGCTTCCATAGACGGGAGTTTTGACTTACCGAAGATGAAGTTGTATTGGGCCAATTGACCCGTGCGGACCTTCTTCTGTAGGGTGTTGCCGCTAAGGTCAACGTCGACGAACATCTTCGCCTTCTTGAAGACGCCCTGGACCTCCTCGGCATATGGGTAAAAGCCCACACCGACCGGGATGATCAAGATCTGCCGCGGTGACAGCCAGAAAGGCCACTTGCCGGCAAAATGTTCGCAGAGGATACCCGTGAAGCGCTCTATGCTGCCTGCCATGGCACGGTGGATCATGACTGGTCGAGCACAACCCTGGCTAAGCGGCTTAATTGCACGCTTAGGGGCCTCCTTGGCTCCGCTGGCTTGGTCCTTGGAAGTGGCAGGGTTCGGAACGCCCTCCTTAGCGGCTGTAGCGGAGTCGATGATGGCCTGAGGATTCTTGACCTTGATTCTAGGCGGTCCGGCAGCAGATTTCTCGGCCTTCTCTGGCTCCTCCTCCTTGGCCTTGGCATTCGCAGAGTTGTCGGCCGTCATGTACTCCAAACCGAAGTTCTGAGGTTGCAGGAAGTCTAGCTGAATGGTAGCGCACTGCCACTCGCGGCTCAGGCAGTCGACAAGGGTGATGTCAATCTTGGGTCCGTAAAAGGCACCATCTCCAGGGTTCAACGTCCACGGAACACCGCCTTCTGCCGCAGCGAACGCATCCAGGGACTCCTTCAGCATACCCTCGGCTCGGTCCCACGTCTCAATCTCGCCCATGAACTTCTCGGGACGGGTGGAGAGCTTCAACTTGAACGTCATACCTAGCAATCCATACATTTCATGCAAGAAGTCAAAGAGATCAGCCATTTCGCCCTTGATCTGATCTTCCCGACAGAAAATGTGTGCATCATCTTGCTGGAATCTCCGCACACGGGTGAGACCGGACAAAGCACCAGATGCCTCATTTCTGTGCAAAACTCCAAAATCGGCAACCCGCCACGGCAATTCTCGGTGAGACCTCTCGCGATGGCCGAATAGGAGACAGTGGCCGGGGCAGTTCATGGGCTTCAGACCGAACTTGAGGTCCTCTTCCATGTCAATGACGAACATGTCGTCCTTGTAAAAATTCCAGTGACCAGAAACCTTCCACAGTTCAGAGTTGTACATGTTGGGGGTAATCACTTCCTGGTAGCCACGCTTCCAGTATTGCTCCCGGATGTACTCCAGCAGGGTGTTATAGATTCTGGTGCCGTGTGGTAGCCACATGGCAGACCCTGGCGACATGTCGCTGAAGAAGAAAAGTTCCTGGTCCTTGCCAATCTTGCGATGATCGCGCTTGGCTGCTTCTTCCAGGAACTTCTTATGCGCAGCCATTTGCTTCTTGTCAGGGAATGAGACACCGTAGATTCGTTGCAGGGAGTCGTTCTTGTTATCGCCCAGGAAGTACGAAGCGGAGTTCTTCATGATGGCGAATGCCTCGATCCTGCCGGTGTCTGGCACATGAGGTCCTCGGCAGAGATCGATGAGAGGGCCATTGCGGTAGACAGTGGTGAAGGTCCCGTCTGCGATCTTGTCCTTGATGATGTGCTGCTTATACTTGTTGTAGTTGAACATTTCCAACAGGTGCTCTTTGGATAGGACAAGTCGCTCAAACTTTTGCTTCTCCTTGACAATGGAGGACACAATAGTCTCGAGAGGCTTCCAGTCAGAGGCCTGGACGGCAGCTCCTTCCGGCAGAGCCATCTCGTAGTAAAAACCATCGCTGACTGGAGGACCTATGCACAGACTGCAGCCGAAGCGTCTCTCGGAAGCTTCTCCCAGAATGTGCGCACTTGAATGCCAGAAGACGAACTTGCCCTGCTCATCCTCGAAGTCTAAGAGTTCCAGCTTGCAACTTTTCTCTAGCGGTCTGTCCAAGTCCCAGAGTTGCTCCTTGTCGTTATCCAGTCTTGCCACGACAGTGCGCTTGTATAAGCTGTTGCTGATGCCCTTGGCAATGTCTCCGGGGGTGGTCTCGTACGCAGTGCCGGCCTTGACACTGCCATCTGGCATGGTTATAGTGATAGGCTCGCGGGGCTTCTTTGCAAGCTCTTCATCTTGTTCCTTCTTCAGACGATCAAACAGGTCGAGTCGGTGCTGGAGAAAGTCGGGGGCGGGCTTCATCTCGAGAGGACCTGCTGACTCGTTGCCGCCCGTCTTCGGCTTCTTCTCCTTTTTACCACCCTTCTTGTCATTGATGGCGACATTCTTGACTCCCTCGGCGACAGAGTCGACTGCTTTCTTCGCGACGTCCATATTGGGTGGGTATGGGAGAATGAGGTCGGTGAACTCGTTTACGTTCGCATAGGCTGGAAATGGGCCTAAAGCCGTGCTGATCTCGAGGGGAGGTCAGATTAGATATACCAACGGGTGTGTAACCCCAAATCGAGAGTCAATTCGAAAATCGGTCGGGCAAGAACTGTACGCAATACTGAAACCCCGTGCGTGTTCGACTAGACGGCACTTTGTCAGGTTGTGACTCGCACTAGAAATCGGTGCCCCTCCATGACAGGGATCTTCTGCAAGATGGCCAGTGCACTCCATTCTGCCCCTCGTTTTTCAAGACTCGGGTAAAAGTAACTGGTAACATCGGGTTCATGCAATTTATTTGTTCAAGTGCTATAAAGTTGGTGGCGGAACAACTGACGGGTGCCAAAGGTCGAGTATTTGAAACACCAAAGGAGATTCATAAGCCACACGTTCTAGAATAAATGTATGATGCAGTTTCTATGTGTAAAATAACCGAATCGGAGAAAGTATACTACAGTGCTAGTATCCAGCGGTTGAGCTTTGAAAGATATCTCCCGAAAAGGTTTTTCCGGCCGTCCAAGCTCCAGAAAAATTATCAAAAGTTTTAGAAGTAGCTTTCAATTCGAGCCTCTTAAATTGGCAGCTGCGACACTATCAACATAATTGACGGCGCAATTCAACCTCAATTAACTAGCACAATGTCACGAGGTACGCCGCGAGGAAGGGGCGGTTTTGGCGGAGGAGGAGGATTTGGCGGAGGCAGAGGAGGCGGTAAGTCTACACACAATACAACACACCACTACACATCCATGCATCAATCACCATTGAAGAATAGCTAGAGAGAGCAGTGCTAACATTTCATTTCTGCAGGCCGTGGCGGCTTCGGACAACGTGATTTCGGCCCGCCCGCGCAAATCCTCGAAATGGGCAGCTTCATGCACGCGTGCGAAGGCGAGATGGTGTGCGAGAGCATCAACCCAAAGGTGCCACACTTCAACGCGCAGATCTTCCTCGAGAACAAGACGGCCGTCGGCAAGGTCGACGAGGTCCTCGGCCCCATCAACCAGGTCTATTTCACCATCAAGCCGACCGAGGGCATCCAGGCAACGTCGTTCAAGCCCGGTGACAAGTTCTTCATCGGCTCCGAGAAGCTCCTGCCGCTCGAGAAATTCCTGCCGAGGCCCAAGCCGCCGCCGGGCATGCCGCGCGTCAAGCGGGCTGGCGGCCGTGGAGGCGGTGGGTTTGCTGGACGTGGTGGTGGACGCGGTGGTCCGATGAGAGGCGGTAGGGGTTCGTTTGGTGGTGGCTTTGGTGGCCGTGGCGGTGGTGACCGTGGACGTGGAGTGCGTGGTGGCAGTGGGTTTGGTGGACGTGGTGGCGGTGACCGTGGTCGTGGTGGTTTCAGCAGAGGCGCTCCAAGGGGACGTGGTGGATTCAGCAGGGGACGTGGTTGAGTTGGTTTCCATCTGGATACAAGCTATCAAGCTCATGCCCAGACGACTCCAGCTTACATCCGCCATTCTCCGGCCGAGCATGCATCAAAATGGCCGCAGAGATGGGGTGCTGTTCTTTAAAGACAGAAAAGAGTGCTGAGGGGGCTGTTGCATTTCTCATTTTGTCCCGGCTCTCATGTGGTCACGATTTGGCCAAGGCGTTCAAGGATTGATCTCTGGACATGTTGTGCGTCTACTCTAACTTTCCCGGTCCTGTAATTGGCAAGAAAAAAAATGCGAGGCGGGCTTGATTATGAACAGGTCTCGGTCTTTGTGAATACAGGAAAAGGTTGGTTGTACAATCCATACTTAAAGAATTAGTATGAGTGGGATATGTCCGCTCAAAATCAAACTATATGCCCGGGCTTTGCTCCAACTCCTCGAACGCCATGATATTAACACAAGTCATGTAACCGGATCGAGCTGAATCCTAGAAAGAAAGAAAGAAGCCCCACATTTGGGTGGGTTTATGATGAAATATTACATTCTGACGCCTTGGGCAGCGGCGTCGTCGCTGAATCCGGCCCCTCTGTGGGCTTCTTCCGGGACGTTGTCATCAGCAAAGTGAACGCGATGAGCATGCCGAGAACTTCCAGGCCTATGCCAAAGTACTGCGCCCTTCTAAACCTAGCAATACCTTGTGGCCTTCCGATCAGTTGCCATTGGGTATCTTTATACCAAGACAACTCTTGCGGGCCAACAGTCACCATCATATCCAGAGCCATAGCAAGGCGAAACCGTCATATTACGAGTTACGGTGTCCTCAGTGAGGTCTATACGAACACTCGTGAAGAAGCGGGTTTCATCGGTACGTCATTTTTGAGAATCTGAAATCTACCTAATCTGAAATCTACCTTTGATGGTGTACATGTTTTGCCGCCCAGCTATTGGATGTGATCGGGCATCGTTGAAGTCCTGATCGTGAGCTCGTTGAGACTTGACGCAATACTTCCTCAAGTCGCAAAGTTGTCCTTGTACCCCGTATCTGAGCGCGAAAGAAATTCGGACTGGAAAGAACCACCAGTCGTCAAGTGACTTGTAAAAATTAGAATACTTTAATGGATCGATCACAAGACGTGAGCAGAATAACGTACATTCAAATCAGTGCCCCTAGTTGAAGGCGATATGGTACACAAAACATTAATCTTTCAAATGTTCCGAGTCGGCCCCTAAATCCCCAGTGCTGTTGTCGAAAGTCGATGTAAGTTAATACCATCATATTCCCTCAATCGCTTGGCCAGTTGTGGCACCATCCCCTTTCTTGCTGTACTCCCCTGTTGATACTGGCCTGGAGGAATATCCGCGGCATCCTGTGCTTACGCAGCATCGGTCTCGAGACTCGCTTGCCTGTGCAATTTCATCATCCCTGTCACTTTGCTGCGATATGAATCTTCTGAGCCCTTTGTGTTTCAGCAGGGTTCATCAACGCTCGTCTGGAGAGCTTCTAATACCCCAACAACAAACACAGCATCGCAATAACGTGAAGGATATAAAGACAAGAGTATTTGCGATGTTCACCAGTCGCAATGGCAGATGATGGGCAGAATTCGTCAGGCGGGTTTGCACGGTTTGAGTCGGTGCATCTATATATCGTATTAGTTCCGCGACACGTTTATATCCGTCTGCAACTATTGAGGAGAAGGGGCTTACCATTGCCAGAGGCTAAAGTCATTCCTAACATGAAAATGTGCATGTCAGAAACCAGGTCATCGGTGGCATTTTGCCACTCAAATACAGTTATCAAGGTTAGAAGAAGTCCCATGGTCCTGGTTCCTGTAGTCTATCGCCGAATACTGTGAAGCCCCATTAAGTGTTCATCAGATCCGTCCTCGTGAAGGTCGCATCAGAAGGGATGTGCTGATGTCCAAACCAATAGAGGCCGGCGCGTGACCCGCAGACTTTCCGACCTTGTTGGCACCCCGATCGCCAACCGAGGAGTTGTAAGAGAGTGTGCGATTGGCACATGTTCAGGGCTCGCTGTAGTTAGCTTGGTTCCAGAATGTGCAACGTCTCAATACAACAGGACAGAGCGGGTCTCACACTTGTCCACGTAAGTTTTGACTTTGCAAGAATTATGGACAGCTGACGAGAATGATACCCCTAGAGGTAGCACAGGAGTGCTATGCTAGTCATCTAATCTTAAGAAGCCAATACCGAAAAGTTTAGTATTAGCGTTTTGCGGCGCTGTAAGATCCAATCATATTGATAGAAGCGCAACTTGTGGCGATGCCGGTGGCTTTTATAGAAGTATCGCAATAGTCAGTGTAATTCCTGGACCATAGTTTGCTGATCGGTTTGTACTTGTACCAGTCCTAGGAATCCTCTAGAGTTCCGGGCTGTGTATTAGACTTGCTGCCAACATAGATTCAACAGTGCCGGTCTCATTGTCTGGAATCCGCGTGCTGATGTTCCAATTCCTCTCCTTGTGAAATTCTTTGTGGCCGACCTCACCCCGTACACTCAACAAAAGCAACGGGCTGCCAGAAAGATTGACGACGACGAGAACCAGCACGGTTGCCAACGCCACCGGCTACACTCGAAAGTCGTATACCGCAGTCCACCATTTCATGACATACGTCCAATCCCCTTGGTTGCAGATGTTGTGGAAATTTGTGAGGGATGCTCTACTGTACAACGTGCTCTACCACACTACGGCGATGCTGTCAGGGAGTATCGTTGCCTAACCTTTTTGAAGACGTCCAAGAGCTCACCAAGAATCACCGCAGGCTAGAGCGGAGTTCCAGTGTGTAACTAGTCTCGCTTCGTCTTCCCGTCCTAGGTGCATGCGACGACGATGGCGGCGACGACGCACATGAAAGATAGAACGCATACCACCGCTATCCGTGTTGTTTTACTTGGTAATTCCGATGATGATGTCGTTTTCAGCCGAAAACCACGCCGTGGTGTGAGAGCGGTGATGATCGAAAGGGCAGGCTACTGATAAAGGTAGTCAAGGTAGCTAGTATAATCCACGAAGTAGTCGGGTAGCAAGTTTGAATGAGACTGGCCATGAGTTATCCCAAAATAATCGATTGTTGCGAGACAATAGACAGGTCTACTTCATACCATTATAAAAGTAAGTCTAACGAAGACTGACTGCGCCTACCCGCGTGATTCCTACAAGTAGAGAATCTTAGGAAGGTACAACTGAGGGGTCAGATCCCTTCAGCAACTTGGCAAGGAAGTAACTACACATGGAAGCTGCAGAACAACCTGAAGAGCTATTTCAACTTGCGACGTACCTCCCAATCTGAGTGTGTGTATGGGCAGTAGACTTAAGCTGGTGGACGTCGGTAAGCCATTCAAATTGGCAGGCACGGATGTCGCTGTGTTCATGATAGTTGTTCTCTTTTTTTTATACCTTCCAAATTGTCAACAAAGCTTTTCACTACGAGAGAAGTACCCGAATCTCCCCAGTCGTTCTGGGGAAAAGTGCCCGCAGACTATGGGATTCATCCGACTCAGCCACCTGCCCATCCATGCGTTCCTGCTCAGCCAGCTCGTCCGCAAAGATGAGCATCTCCTCCACGTGCTCAAAGTCGACGCAGAACCTTTCAGCTGCCTCTTCAGTGACATCACGGGTCAGCTTGGAGTCCTGTAAATGACGCAAGCTTTCCATGGCATCCATGAGTGCTGACGGTAAGAAATCGTCAAGGTTCTGGCTTGCTGCCGTCAGTGCCTCTGGACTCAATGCTTCCATCTTCCTAATCTTTGCAATGTCCTCTTTCGTGTCCGTGAGCCGGCCGAGCTCATTGAATATTGGTTCCAAACCTGATTCTCGGCGGAAGTATGAGTATTGGTTGTCCACAAGGCGCTCAGCTTGCTCGTCAATAGTGGACTGGAGTATGCCAACCCGTGTCTGGGTGAAATCAAAAGGTGCCAGAGACGTTCTTGCAGCCAAGAGGCAGTTGATGAAGAATACGGAATTTGAAGGTGATTCGATATTCTTGGACATGTTCTCACATCCAGAGATGAAAGGATCAAACGACTCGGTGAGAATGGGCTCGAAGTCAGCCTCGCGATCACCAGACGACGCAAGGGAAGTTTCGTAGGTTTTCATGATGGCTGTCAGCTGCTTCAATGAGTCTTGGAGAAATTCTGGCGGGCCAAGGTCGGACGGCGTATGTTGGAATTCCACTTGCAGAGTAGTGATGTGATCGCGCATCAAAGAGCGGAACTGTCGTAAAGCTTCGGACTCAATATTCATCATCGACTCTAGAAGTACAGATTTTGCTCCGAGAAGCTTCGAAAACGTGACGCGGTAAAAGTTGAGGAGATTGGCTAACTTGTAGGCCAAAATCGTGTCTTCGTTAGTTTGAATAACTTGCTCGAGTCTTTGCCGTAGAATGCGGGCCGCCCCTGAAACATCACGATCAACCAAATCGTTAAGTGCCTTCACAGCGTCGAATTCTGGAGGCGCGTCTGCCTCGTCGGCCATTAGTCGCCACAGTTCGTTTTCACGGCCCTCCTGGATGCCTCTAGCGATCTCGTTTCCCTCCGAGACGAACAGCACCTCGAGTGCTTCCCGCTCGCTGACAGTAGCCGAGTGAGTCCAAGCAAGCATATCACCTACATATCGGAGGGAATCGTGCGCCACCAATTCAATAGGCTTTACCGAACGGTCCTCTTGCCCTGAAGCGGATGTGCCCGTCAAGGCTAAGTAGAATGAATCGGAGAGAATCTGTTCCCTAGCCTCAGCGAAGAAGTCGAGGCAGTTCTGGAACAACGTGGGCCGTTCGGCAAGAACACGAAGCGCTCGGCGAACGGAGGAGTTGATCTGTGGATTTTCCAAATTTAGCGTGTTGAACTCTCTTTGGATCCAACGGTAGAGTTTTTGGAAAGCCAAATTCAGGTGCTTCGAAGTCTGTTCTAGGATCTCTAGCCCTAGCGTTTGATTCTCGAAACCAAGGAGTACCTCGCAGTCGTTCCTGATTTTCTTCGCCTTAGCTAGGACGACGAAGAAGCGATCATCGACGGGCTCAGATGTCAGGCTCAGTGAGGCAACCTCGTCTTCTGACAGCACGAAATGTTCGCGCAAAGCCTTCAGCAACTGTTGCTTTGTCTCAACATTCTGCTTCTGGACCATTAACAAGGAAGCTTCTTGCAATGTTGAAGAAGTGGATTCGTGAGCTGCAGTGACATGACTCTTCATCTCCTGGTAGCTCTTGTTGAGAATTTCGATCGTGGTGCCAATCCTCTGAAGTTGCTCGGCAACCCTCCCAAACTCGATGATGATTTCTCCATTGCTGTCAATGACGTCCTTTTGAACATCTAATCTCAGCTGTCTTCGGGTTTCAGCACTGTTGCTGACACCACGCTCGTCTAGGAGACTGAGCGCATCCCGAAATTCCGCATCTGCATATGATGTGGATAATACTGTTGTGACCTTGGTGGATAGGGGATTTGTGGCCCGAAGGGCTGAGGATCCTGGAGGAGACGGCGTTGAAGGGGAAAGCGGTCCGGAGGCTAGCCCATCTCTCATCGGAAGGGCGATGGACTCAGGGCCGTGAGAGGCCATGATGAACAAAGAAAGTGCGATCTAGACCGATGGAGATTCTCTGAATCCACCATGGTTCTTTTCACCACTATTGGATTTGGGAAACAACCACCTCTTACAACTTCAACATTTAATTCCAGAATGCAGTCGTGGCTTCCCCGGTGACTGGATCCACTTTTCCACTTGATCCATGTCAAATACGTGCCGCACTAGCAGGGATGAAGCGGTGAGGGGTGGCATAATGACTTCACTGGCACGCGGTCACGGCTGCCGCCTCTCTCCACGTTATCGGGCAAAGAGGCAGCTGATCTTCGCCTTCGAGGCAGACGAGGAGCAGCCGACTGTTTCCCTGAGACATCAACGTCGCCGAAATTTCTTACTGACTGTATATCAAACAACGTGCCACATACACTATGGAATAATCGAAACCTCATCTTCTTCCCAGTCACAAATCCATCTCAACTGTGACCCATGACTGAGCCTTTTCTCCCTCTCCGCGATGCGACCATACAGGCCTGAATCTTTTCTTTTCCGACAAGCCTCGCGGTAACTTGAGCGACCGGTGGCGTGAGATCATGGCCGGAAACCTTTTTTCTCGCCTCGTGCCCGGCAGGGACGACGACCGGTCCTACTACGACCAGCTGGCAGATGACGATGTTGACATCGAGAACCGCGCGGGCCTTGCCTTAGATGAAGAGAACTTAAACCATCAGTTCTATGAAGATGATCTTGCCATCGAAGACAGCCGCATATCGACTGCGAGCGTAGTTCCTCCACTGAAAGACGGTCGACGCGGACAACAAGGCAAGCGCGGCAGACCTGAAGCTGGCTCAAGATGGCTAGCCGCAGAAGACGACGGTGAGAATGAAGTGCCGGCTTCGTTGTTGGTAGAACCTGGTATGAATACCGCAGCGGCAAGGCAAAATCCACGGAGGTCTGGACCTCAACCCAACAGGCAACCCGTGCCGGGACCCTCAAACCGAAGGACGCAAGCGCAGTGGGAGACTGCGCAAGCCCAGCAGAGATTACATCAAGATGATGAATACGGCCGCATTCCAAAGACGGCCCAGTCAACGACCCCGCAGAGACTGGGCGTCTTTAATCCCAAAGAAAAGGCCATGTTCAGATGGGCTAATGTCTCCAATCTTGACATTTTCATCAACGATGTATACGCCTACTACCTGGGAGCCGGTATATGGTGTATTCTACTAGACCGAGCCTTGCATCTGCTGTATGTCTGCCTCGAGATCTTGGGTTCACGGCTGGCTATTATACCACCGCAATACTGACTTGGATCAGGAAAGGCATCTTCATCGCCAGTTTGTTGACGCTACTCACACAATGCGTCGACTACAGCAAGCTGCGCGAAAGCAAGAGCATGTCGCAAATCATGATACCCAAGTGCACTAAGAACATGTGGGGGATCTGGAATCTGGGCCTGTGGCTTTGCAGCTTCTATGTCATCTGGAAATCGATTCAGTTCGTTCTTGACATACCGCGGCTGCTGCACATTCGCGACTTCTACATTCACCTGCTGGAGATCCCGGAGGAGGACATGCAAACCGTTTCTTGGCAGGATGTTGTGTCGAGGATAACTGGACTGCGTGATCAGAACGTCAGGACGGCTACTCATTTTACGCCTTCTCAGCGCCGGTTCCTATCCCAGCAAACGGGGCGGCAGGTGGGTCAAGCCAAAGAACGGCTTGATGCTCATGATATTGCGAACAGGCTCATGAGACGTGAGAACTACATCATTGCCCTGTTCAATAAGGACACCCTCGATCTAACGGCGGGTATCCCTTTCCTACGGCATCGCCCCTTCTTCTCCCGGACACTGTTGTGGACCCTCCAGTTTAGCATTCTGGATCTGGTGTTCAACGAATCCAACCAGGTGCATCAGCGCATTCTCAAGTCGGATCACCGAGGACAGCTCAGCCGCGAGCTTCGTACTAGGTTCGCATTTGCTGCAACTATGAACCTGATATTGGCTCCTTTTGTTGCTGCGTTCCTGATGATTGATTTCATCTTTACGTACTTCCACGTAAGTGCTTTTGTCAATGGACAAACTTTTCGTTCGCTGACATTCCACTATAGGAATTCAAAACAAATACTGCTTCGGCTGGCACAAGACAATACACGCCGCTTGCGGAGTGGAAGTTCAGAGAGTTCAACGAACTACCCCATCTCTTCAAGGAACGACTGAATATGTCATATCCATATGCGAAACACTACATCGATCAGTTCCCCAAGATGAAGACAGAGTTGGCCGCACAGACTGTCAGATTCTTTGCGGGAGCGCTCATTGCGGTCCTTGCCATTGTCGGCTTTTCGGACCCTGAAATGTTCGTCGACTTTGAGATATTACCCGGTTTCAACGCCTTCGCCTTCCTTGCCGTATGCACCACCACGTTTGCCGTGGCTCAGGGCATGATTTCGGAAGAGAACGACGTTTTCGATCCCGAGTACGCGATGCGTAATGTCATCGAGTATACCCATCACGAGCCAGAACAATGGCAAGGACGTCTTCACAGCTATGATGTGAAAATCGAGTTCGCAGAGCTGTACAAGCTGAAGATTGTCATCTTTCTAGAGGAAATTCTTGGCATTCTCGTGACGCCTCTGGTCCTGTTCATCAGCTTGCCCAAGTGCGCCGATCAGATCATCGACTTCTTCCGCGAATTTACCATCCACGTGGACGGGCTGGGTTATGTATGTTCGTTCGCAGTGTTTGACTTCAAGAAGGATCCACGAAACGCCAGACAAGCTAACACCATGGATGCCCGCGAGGATTATTACGCGACCAAACACAACAAGATGCAGGCTTCTGTACATGGTTTCTTAGACAATTATGTGTATAACCCCAGGAGTGGTTTGCCTGGGAACCCGCTGGGCCCTGCTGGACGACATCAGTTCCATCCCCCACCCGCATTCCCAGGTCTCAATTCTCCCACGCTGGCAGCAGACATGCGAGCTTCGCGACTGGGCCACAGCGAACGCCCACGAAGTCGTGCCCCACCCGCTTCTCAACAATCAGGCAAGACTCCTCGCTTCGGTCCAGCTCTGCCCCAGCCATCACCAATGGCATCGATGCTCCTCGATCCTCACCATCAGCCATCCGCGTCACTGATTGCGGCACGGGGTGCTCAGCGTGCGCGACAGCAGCGTGCCCCTTATCTGGGCGAGGCAGGTATTACCGAGGAATCGATGGAAGGCACAGTAACACGAAACAGACTCCAGCGTCAGGGTACCACCTTTACAGACGAAGAAGTCGAAGAAAGTGTAGCGCGTCTTGGCGAATCGACGTGGGATGGTTCACCCGGACAAGGTCTAAGCCGTGAGAATAGCGCCGTTGCTATGGATGGCGACGACGGGCCTGGTGTCGTCAAGCTCTTGAAGCAGTTTCAGCAGGCTCATATGAATCCTCGAGGTGGAGGAGTCCTTTAGAAGAGAGGCAGGTGGTCTTGATGAGACATTCACAAGTGGCAACCTGCTTGTATTTTGGTGTTAGGTTGGTCACTTTGGGAATGGTTATTAGCACCTGTCTACAGCACATGTGCATTTTGGTCTGGCTCCTGTCATCAGAGCTGGCGTTGGGATTACGTTGGACATTGAGCATTATAGACGCATGATGATGGTATTCTGGAATAGGCGAGGCGTGTTTTGCTCATCGAGTTAGTCCCATCTGAGAACATTGGACTTCCGATAGTGATAAGATTCGATATGATGTTGGTTTTGTTCCACAATAGAACTCTTGAGTCCTCTGTGTATGTCCAAGTACGGCTACCATGACACCCAGCAAGCAAATAGAACATATTGTGTCTGCCACTGACTAAGTAGGCCGAAAATCCCGTAGCCTGGGTACCATACTAGCTTACAAACATGACCCCAAAGAATTCTTCCTAGTGGAAACCTTTTTATTCTTGGCGATGAAATATTTTAAGACTTTGCTCCAGTCAAGATGTGTCTTCTACTATTCGAATGTAATTGGAAAGCCAATGTCGCCATAAGCCGATTTGACTGCTTGCCTGTCATGCTGCATGCAAGTTTAAAAAATGAATCTTAGGTCATTCAATATGGATACGAACCAAGTTACAGTAGGCATGGGAATTTAACGTACATAAGTTCAATTCGTCCCGAATATTTGCCCATTGAACTGAAGCCATGTTGTGATGATGTGTAGTGAAAACCCAGCTATACTCTGGGAATCTATACCTGATACAATGGCGCACATGCAGTCCTGTCTTATCCTCGGGAATCATACGTCAACGACAACATCACACGATACAGACTGAGCAACGACGCAGCTTCGAGGACGATCAGTATAGATGGGCAAGGGGGCAGTAACCGCAGTACTTTAACTTTAGACAGATGAAGTTTGGAATTTTCATCGTCGAAGCACAGCGACTAAGATAATGTGTTAGATGCAAAGCAAGTGCCAAAGCGCATCTATGCAGTTGCCGACATGCCAGCCAATGCTCATTTACGCAACATAACGCAAAACAGCCTCCAACACCACTAATGCACCGCCAAATCAACTCTTGTCCTCGTCCTCAAGAAATCCGTTTTGCAGGCACATCTTACTCTTCGAGTAGAAGTGTCAACTTCCCTCAGTGCTTTTGGGCCTCTTAATCGGCCACTTCTCCATACAAGTAACGCTCGCCCTTCTTGGTCTTTTGCAAGCCATATCATCGACATCCTCGAGCCGGCTCAGCACGTTCGCAAGTCGCTTCCGCGCCTCCATCTCGCGCTTGGTGCTGGCGGCACCGGCTGGTCGGTAGAATTGCTTAATCACACATACAGCGGCATGGTAGCATTCGTACAGCAGCAAGCGGATGGGGGCGTTTTCGAGATCTTGGATAATGCCATCGTCGCCGTGACTATGACCCAGGGGAGGCGTATCCCGTTTTCTTGTATTGGCTGGAGGCTCGGTTCCATCTTTAACCGGTTGATGGAAGCCGCGGAGGAAGTCGGCGGACGGATTTTGGCTGAAGACGGAGGCTAGAAGGGGGTCACCAAAGATAGAGCTGCTCCAGTCACGGAGACCGGTTACGGCGAGATTGGTTGGCTCTGGCGGGTGATCATCATATTCTTCGTTGTTCGTGCTCTCGCTCTCGCAGCCAAGCTCGTCTGGCTTGTCGTCTCGTCCCTTTCTGCGAGGTGCCCCGCCTCTGGTGCTGCTATTCACGGCCGATCCTCGTGAAAGTTTAGTACCGGCTTCATCTATGCCCCTGGACGCTGTTCCACGCGATACTAAAAGGTTGTCATCGTTTACGGCACTCAAGACCACCAGCCGGGATTCGGTTACGGCGTCCAAGAGATGGGAAAGGCGCTGGACGTGGCTACGTATGAGGGAGTAACTCATCATCACCGCCATATCCTCTCCATCCCTCAAAATTCCTTCCACCATGGAAAGAAAGGCTTGGGTCCACGTTTCCACCCCTCCAGACCCAACAAGGGACATTGGCGTACCATGTTGAGTTGATACCGGCGAAGGTGCTCCAATGACTGCAACCACCGGTCCGAATTT
This sequence comes from Pseudomassariella vexata, assembly GCF_002105095.1. Classification (NCBI taxonomy): domain Eukaryota; kingdom Fungi; phylum Ascomycota; class Sordariomycetes; order Amphisphaeriales; family Pseudomassariaceae; genus Pseudomassariella; species Pseudomassariella vexata. The sequence goes on along the minus strand of NW_024467959.1, from coordinate 519,657 downwards.
GGCATTTGGCGCCTTCATGCTCGAGATGCGTCGGATGAGTTGACCCTTCTGAAAATCGACGCTCCTCCTTTCTGCTCTTGTGAGAGGTTTGTCCAACCCGAACATGGATGTTCCTCGTGTCGGCTCCAACATGTTGAACGCTGAACCCAGCTTGGGACTCGAAGCGGAGCTTGAGACCACAGCTGGAATGTACTCAAGTAAAGGTGACTTGCGAGTTGCCGACGATCGGTTCGAGTGCATATCTCTGGTTGCTAGCTTCGATAGGCTGCCCTTCCCCGTGGTGGTATCGAGGAGGCTCTGTATAGAGACCTTTGCATCCTTTGGTGCACGTTCGAGTGATGTCTCCAGTATCCAATTTATGAGCAGTTCTTCGGATAGGAGAAGCCATTGCTCAGATCTGAGTAACCTCAGGCCAGGAGATGGTGGTAGCGTCAACATAAGTGTCCTGCCATCAGAGATCTCAACCCCGAATCTTCTCTGGAGTTGGCCTGCAACCTGTTGACAAGATATAATCCAGACAGCAGGCACAGCATCGTTAATGACCGCTCTCAGAGAGTCAAAGGAAGGTGATGGGAGCATGGAAGTAAAGTGCACAAGTGAGCACAGATCGGCTCGTGGAACAGACAGTGTTTGGCGACGTGAGCTCCGATGTCTTGTGAGACATTGCACGCTTGTGACACCTTGCGATAGGCGAGCTTGGGAAGCGTTGGGATCCGGAGTGTGGAAGGGGAGGCATAAAGAGGATGGTGGATAAGCATCGGGGATAGGTGATGCGAATGCCACCCCTGGCCGGCACAACACCTTGGGTACCGACATTTATTCCCTCGCGTGTGGTGGTAACGTTGGCCGGAGGTTAAGTAGGGATCATAAAAAGGGCAGTCATTGCATATTGAATGCACTTGTCTGCTGGGGTTTGAACTCGGATACCAGCCCGAGACATGGATCTGGCTGCTGCAATTTCCAACGTCGGGTCTGTCTTCCTGCAGGTGGCTGATGAACCTTGACCTGTCAGGATAATGTGGTTGTGCTGGCCGTTCTTGTCTGAAGAGGACATGGAACCGAGGAGGGACAGCCAATAATACGCTCTGCTGTATCCGGTGAGACTGTGTGGGATGCAAACGGTTCAGAGCAACACCCGGACAAGGCTTCGTTCAAGTGTAAAAAAAAGAAGAAAAACAGAAAAAAAGGAAAGCCTAAAGTCATTTAAAAACAACCTTCGAATTGGCCGGCGCAAAAATGAGCAAATTGGACGACACGAGATATGTCGTATAAAAAAGATGACAGGTGCCTTTGTCATGACGAGAAAGCGCTACAACAGCCGCTTATTGACGAATGAGGCGCGCATGACCAAGAAAGACATGAATAGTGACGGGCGACAAGCGGCTCCGGGACAGAGATAATGAAATACAGTAACGGTCGGCTCGCCTACTGGGGGCGTACTAACCCCCAGCCTAGGGAACAGCAAAGCCTGCCGAGGCCTACGCGGAGGCGTAGCTAGTGACGCCGTGGCTACTTGCCAGGCGGGCAGTTACGACAAATGCCATGCATGTCGAATATGCCATCATTGGGTTTCCGCTATAATGAAAAGCGGGAACCAGCGGGTTTCCATGCATGTATCTGCCATCGCGAGGTTCGGTGATAACAGGCTCGAAGGAACTATAACCATAGTAGATGTTTCTAGATGGTTATACCACCGATTCTGTCACCTGTCAGTGTGAGACCAACGACGCCGTGGCCGGTAGCGAGTGCTACCACGGCTGAAGAACGCCCAGGTATTGGATACCGCAGGACCTGACCGAGCTGTAGTAGGCCTTGGCCGCAACGCCACCGGGGCTTCTGCAATGGTGGTATTGGCAGTCCAGGCCTGGACGGTGCGTGAGAACGCGTCTCCACGCCGTGGCCGCAGGCTCATCAAGCCTGCTGATATCGCGCTGACTAGGGACTCTGACGGTCATGACGCCCTCGAAGCATCAAGCACGAGGCTGACAGTCGGTAAACCATTGGCCTCACCAAGCGACTCTGCATGAGCACCATCATGTCTCATAACAGTTGGTTGAATGTCCACTCGGGTCGAGCTGCCAAGCGGTGTGGCATCACAACCGAAGGCGGACGGTCCGGCTCCAATTCTCAGGCAGCAGGATGAAAGCCGCTCTGAGCCATCCGTATGAGTGTGATAAATATACGAGCACAATTATTAGTGGCTAGAAAAACGAGCCACAGACGCAAAGGAAAAGTCGACGATTTGGATTGAGGATCAAAGGATGATGTTTGTGCAAATGATATTACTGAGATGAGATGAGGTTGCAGCGGGAAGCGAGCCGGAAAGTTTATGATTGGCTGCTGTCAAGCGAGTCCACCCAATTGGGCTGACCCGCTTTATTGGCTGCACCAGACAGAATATTGGCCTCTACCAGGCTAGAAGGTCCCTGGAACTTCCAAGGTCGAAGATTGGAGGGGCAGCTGCCATGAGATGGTGCGTACATGGTGGAGTTCCAGAAGTACTCAATCCCAATGACTAGAGTACGTAAGTATGAACTCTCTTTAATGCTATAACACTTAGATCCTGGAATGAGCGTACCCTTCAGAAAAGACGAAAATATAGTTGGCAGCTCATAGATTGCTGCTCATAATCCGTGGATATCAGCCCCGAAAAGCCCCCAACTTAGAAGCTGTGCTACGCTCTGTATGTACTACTTCACTGGACCGCGCCAACATTCCCTAATCTAGTACTTGAGCAGGTATTGTTTCGATCACTCTCCCGTGTAATGGGATACACCTATTCTAGCGAGCGACATTGATCGTCACAAACCAAGACCCGGTGTGTCTCGAGTTCGCCGTCTACAATGCCATCTCGAGTCTCAAAAACTCCCAGACGACGGCACGGCACCACAAAGACCCTCCATTATCCATTCGTCCATCTCTTCTGAAGAACGATCATCAACAAACGCTTCCCGCAGACAAAAACCCCACATACGCGGCCTTGGCAAGCCATGTTTATTACGCATATTTAGTATCATTTGACAGTTGATATGTAACCCACAAATCCAGCCATGCCGCTGTGAGAGGCTGGTCGGACATACTTGGAGCGGCTGCACTTGGCTTCCATTTGGCGTTTTCGTCAAAATTATTGCAATAGGGCTTAGCGTGGGAGCCGTCCCAAAGCACATTACCCAGCCTAAGGAACATCACTTGCAGTATGTATGGCAGGGGAAACGGAACCATCATGACATAGGCAATATACAAGGTTGTTATCGGCTGCTGCTTGATTCGTAATCTCGCCCAACGCACCTTCATTCCATGGCACATGGTCGCTCCGCAGTGGTGCACGGCAGAGTAATTTCTCCGCATACGTGGTGGATTTTTGATTGTTAATGTGAGATCAATGCTTGGTGCTGCTCCTCCAGTTGTTTGACAGCCCATATCGATGCCCAGGACGACGGAAGTTGCCCCGGCCATTACTTGGTGCAGATATGCTGTGAACTCGGATAGTAGTACCCTAGCTTCCTCGTAATCCCTCTTTCACAGCTACTAGCCTCCTGGTTCCCATTTGCCAAGTTACGAGGGCACGGGAGTTGTTCCCGAGTCGTGGATTTCTACCGGTCCGGTCTCAGCTGCCGGCTCAGGCTGAGAGGCCGGCTTGGGCTCAGTGGCTGCCGGTATTGCAGATTCCCGCTGCTTAGAGGCGGCCTCGTAGAGTTCCCGGATATTGTACTTCTTCAACGCGTCCCAGTCACCAGGAACGACGCTCATGCCACAGAAAGTCTATTACTATTTAGTCAGGGATAGTGTTGGCTCGAGGAGCGGTGGGCAGACTGACCTGGAAAATCTCAATGAGAATGACTTTGTCTGGTTTCGAAAGATTGACCTTGTAACGAGAGCCGATCAATGTGGCGACCTGCTTGATTACGTCATCGCGCTTCAGGTTCGTGTTTGCTCTGGAAGAGAAACGGATAGCATACTGCATGAAATAGATTAGCATCCGAAATAGACAACAGGCTCGCCTTCACGATACCTACCGATGGCTCTCCATCCACGGGCTTCTTCTCCTCGGCTCCTGCAAGCTGGAAGTGATCGGGAAGGACCTTTCTCGCAACTTCCTCGACCCCACTCTCGGTTGCCTTGCCCATAAAGGTTATCGGCGTGAGACGGTTAAGGAATCTGGATTTGCGGTGTGATCTGTCACCGACCAGCTTTGCATCGTTACAAATCCTTCGAACGAATTGGCATGGCTCGACGGGGGGCTTGGTCTTGATGAAGATCAGGCAGTCCAGGTTCAGCCGCACTGGATCAAACACGGATTGCTCACTTTGGGCTTTGTTCGAAGGCTTAATCGAATCAATCTCCTTCTGGATCGATGCTTCGATGTCGCCCTCCTCGTCGGAATCTATGCTAACCTCCTGGGGCTTGATGCCATAGACCTTCTCGCCATACTATTCGCCCCGTCAGTTGGTGCAAACATCGTTACGAACTTCGGATAATGCCCAACCTCCTCGCTCAGAGAGACAATCTCAGCCAATGCCTTTGCTTCCTGGCCTCGTTGACAGGTCACCCAGAACCCCATACCACCAATCTCAAGGCTGTTACCTTTGGCCTTCAAAGCCGCGAGCTTGGCCTTGTGGTGCGTCGTGATCCATTTTCCTTGGTTGCCCACCTACATCAAAGTTAGTGTTTTTCATGTGCACGTCGCTGCTTGGTCATGGCTGGTAACGACAGCATCTGAAATGACTTGCCTTGCGCTGCTTCAGCTGACGACCATCCGAACCGCCTCCAGGCGGTCCCTTTCTCTTTGCAGAAGAATCCATTATAGAGACAATGTGCGACTGTGGCTCTTTGGTGTTGGCAAATACGCAAATGCAGTGCTGGGATGAAATATGTCGGATTGAAAATCTAGCTGTTGTGACTTTGGAAATCGTGGAAGTCAGTCGAGGGAAAAGTGGGTCTTGCGCGACCTGTTACCAAAAGCAAGAGCACACAACAAAGAGAACGCACGAACCATGGGGTCATTCTTATGAGGAGCAATATTCGGTCTAAGACCCCAAGTATCGAAAAAGTTATTGACATCGACTCAATTGGCAAAAATTGTGTCCTACAAACCTGTGACGAATTCCTCGTTCAAAACTGCAAACGCCAGGCCTCAGTGCGGTAATGACCGTTATAAAACCCTCCTTTTGGCGATTGGTGTAGTTACCCACCGCAAGTCAGTTGGTCGTGATTCTGCACGGCAGGCTCTTACACAGTAGCACATGAGACCAGCCATAGAATTAACAATGTATATATTCAGCCCAACCATACTGCCTTCTATATGAGCTTCCAGAAATGAATAAACGGGGTATTGCCTCGATCAGAACCACATCGCCGAAACCCCACCATCGGGTAGTATACGCATGTGCCTTATGCCCTCACCCCCTCCCCATCACGCGAGAATTACTTGGCTAAAGCCGCCGAAGGCCCCATTTGAGCCAAATGTAAATACTCTGAACGCCATCATGCTCTATGCATCCACATATACCTAATCAATCATGCCGTCATTCAGGCTCCCCATCCGCCTCTTGCTTCTCCGCTTCCCAATCCTGGGGCTCCTCGCCCTCTTCGTAAATTTTGACCTTTTCAGCGTACTCTGAGATGTTACTGACAATATTCTCTTGAATCATGTGCCCTTTGCCCGCCGCTACTCTTAAGATCAGCTCATTCAGATTCTGTCTACCCAGAATATCCACGTGGTCTGCCGTGTTCGGCCCTCCTCTGGGATTGAATCGCTCCGGCTCATGTGCCATCTCGTGTGTAATGATTTGCACTCCCGCTGGGTTGTACCGGTTGAGTTTCCAGCCCTTATGACACATGTATCCCGTGCTGAGCAAGTTGACTGTGCCATCGCCCTCACCCATAATGACGCCATGGTCAATATCATCCACGGTTAGTGCCGTGTCAATGGTGACGTTGAGATTTGTCAAGCTGGGCATTTCTGGAGTGCGGTAATAGTATGCCCGCTCGGTGGGCTTACCCACGCCATAGAAGCAATAGATCTTCAGAGACGGGGCCAACGGTAGACGGGATTCCAACGGGTTGATCCACTTGCGGGGGTTGTTCTCGTTGACTTCCACCTGGGCTGTCGTGTCTGCGATGCCATGTGAGTAGCTGTCCTTCATTTGGTCTCGGTACCAGTCCTCGGTGGTGTTCATAATGTAGTCCATAGATTGGGCTACCGTGAAGTTTTTGTCCGGGGCCGTCCAGTTGACACCGGTGCGAAAGTTAAGCACGGATCCATACGAGTTCTTCTGGCCTGGCTGGTCATCCGGAGCCCATGTAAGATTGCCCCAAACGCGTTCACCTCCTTTCGGCATCATGGAAGAGATACCTGGCATCGCACGGAACATCTCAGCTCTTTCATCCTTGTTCAAGAATTTGTCCAATCCATATACGGCAAATGCGTTCAGCTGAGCCGTGTCTCTCATTTCTCCCGACAGGATGGCCGGGATGTCTTTCACAGCTCCTAACATGCATCCGCTAATGTTAATCCACGCCTCGACGTGTTCTTCGACCCAGTCGTCGCCCGCCTTGCCTCCTTTCTGTGACGCGACCCAGTGAAAGAAATAGAACATAACCTGTCCACCCATGCTGTGCGACACGAGGACGACCTTCCTTCCGGAAAACCCATGAGCTAGTTCCACATAGTTCTTCAATCTGGTGAAGTACTGATCGCGGGTCTCGAGATTCGCATATGACAGCCTCCAGTCATATGCCGCAGTGAACGAATTTGTAGGATCGTAGCCCAGAGACGCGAGGTTTTCGAATATCTTGTTCCAGATCCAGTAACCCGTAATGAAGAAATCGGTAGCATCAAAGCCCTGAGCAGCTCTCAGCTTGATACCAGGAGGGTCGAGTCCAGTCCTTTTATCGAGCATAATGTGCTTCTTCCACACCTCCTTGTCCATCACCAACGCTTTCATCATTGTCCAACTGCCCCACAACCTCTTTCGAAAGTAGGGACGCGATATATTCCCAGTACCCCAAGATTCAAGGCCAGTCGAGATGACACCTGGAATCATTATGACGGGGTGGTCGACTTCGAGACCCTCGCTTCGTGCTTTGTATCCGACGGCGAACGAATCAACGCTGTCGACCATTTCGCGCTCGCCCTTCTACATTCGTGACGGATGTTAGCTATCTGCGCAGAAAGTCCAACATGATAAGTAGGACAAAATGTACCATTAAGTCTCGCAGGTCCTTTGCTAAACCTGCGGGCAGTGCCTCGAATATAGTGTCAAACATGCTGAGCTCACCCATCTCGGGAATTAGATCATTCTCCTTGGCTAGGAAGCCCGCGGCAATGATACCGAACAGACTCCCAAGCAAGAAGATGAAGGTGGTTTTCCGTTTCTTGGTCTTATCCTTGTGGGTGTGGTGGACAATTTTGACCGCGTCTCCCACGCCCAGCTCCATTTTCGTAGGAATCTCATCCTGTGCTACTGCCGGGGCAGATGTTGATGACTCTGAAGGCGTGCCCGCCGAGGGCGTGTTTGCGCCGATGGCCCGGCGTCGAAGTTCAGCAGCCATCTTGTGCAGGCCCGTTACATGACTGTCCACCAGTCAATCTGGGGTTGGTGAAACTGCAAAGCCAGCAGAATATGAGCTGATGGGTTTGGGAAGCAAGAAGGGAGCTTGGAAAGGTACTGGGTAGAGAGGATCGACAGGATGGATGTTGTTGGCGGTAGTACCTTTTCACATGCGATTTTCGAATACGCTGGTTCCAGCATTTCGGGACCGCGTCACTCGACCAACCCGTTGATTCGTCGGATTGCGCAGTGAAGTGAAGTATGGCACAGTACTTCGCGAGGGGTGAAGCGCAGCTCTACAGCGGATAGATGCCGTTCTGCGCTCGAGGCCTGTAGCCACCTTGGGGGCAGACACCTCCAAATGCGTTGTCGGCGGTGCAGAGCTTGCTCAAGCACACTGACGTCAGCCGCTTCAGCTTCGACAGGGGTTGATTCCAAGAATGTCTTGGTGACTTGCTCCTTCCAACATAGCGCGAGAAGCTTTGGCCCTGTGGTCCTCCCACAAGTTAGAAACACAACCAAACATCCCACGAACTGCACACAAGCAATGGCAACAGCCTTCCTTGCATGTGAAAGTGGGCTCGTTCCCCAGCCGGTACCTAGAAAGTCAGGTGTCAATTATTACTTCCACAATTAGATGTGGCCGAGCAGTCTTGTGGAGGGGTCTGAGATTCATAGCTCCAAGTCGTCTCACGGGGCATCACTGCCGTGGCCGGCGCCTAGCCTTCTTCATCTCCTCTACTCCACGGAAAACATTCGGAGACGAGAAATGTGAGAATCAATTAACCCAGCCTAATCTCCATTTCCACCCATCTCCCAGCTTTTGCTTTCGGCAGCTCGACTATTTATTTCTCCCCCCAATTTGATATGGCGATGGCCGTCAGTGCCAGCAGTGGGGCGCACCGCAATCTCGAGTCCGTCAGCACTAAGTCGCCTATTCCTATGGAAGTGGCGCGCGTAACAGAGCTGCCCGGTGAGCTTCGCTACATCCAATATGAGCATGTCCTCGAGGAACAGTATCTACCTGCTATCCGGGCATTGATATCCAAGGACCTCAGCGAGCCTTACAGCATCTATGTGTATCGCTACTTCTTATACCAATGGGCTCACCTGTGCTATATGGTGGGGTTGCTCCGTCCTTTCACGTTAGACCTGCGACTGACCAGCTCCCCTGCCTACAGGCTCTCAATCCTGCCGATAACTCCCTGATCGGCGTCATAATCTGCAAACTCGAACCTCATGCCTCGCATTCACCACCCACCCATCGAGGGTACATAGCCATGCTGGCAGTGTCTTCCGCCTACCGAGGGCACGGCATAGCGACGTCGCTGGTCAAGATGTCAATAGATGCCATGGCGGAGCGGAACGCGGACGAGATCGTCCTGGAGACGGAGGAGACCAACCTGCCAGCCATGCGGTTATACGAGCGATTAGGCTTCTTACGGTCAAAGAAGTTACATCGATACTATCTCAACGGCAACAGCGCCTACCGGCTCGTGCTGCTACTCAAACCCATGAGTCTTGGAGAAGAGCACCAATCTGATTAGTCGAAGAAGGGGCTGCTTCAGACCGGGCAACGGTCCATATTAAGACGAGCGTTGATGCGAGTATTCCATCCACGCACTAGCTCAACTCGGAAGCAGTAGGGCCGGTTTGCGAACGGATACAAAATGGTGGCGTTCGTATCTCCTATCAGCATATGGATTTTCCCGCCCGCCATCTTGAAGATATGAGCCTTCAAGGAACTCGTGCATTGGCGGCGTGTCTGGCGGAGTTGTGGAGGACATAACATGCAAGTAAGCAAGTGCAAATATTGGTGATCGACTTTGTACAGATGTACAGTGTTATCTATCAAGAGTCTACATTGCTATCAGGAGGACCATGCGGTTCCCTTTGGGATACTGACCATCACCCAAGCTTCTTCTAGTACTACTGCAGTGCACGACCCGACTCTTCAATAAACCAACTAGCAGCTAAATAGCAAAGGTATTTGAACACATTGAGTCAAGCGAGCCAAACTTTAGTCCTAAGAACATCTGACGAAGTGACGCCATATTGTATTTCCCATCTCAACTTCCGGTGCTTCACGTCGAAGCTTTTCCCAAAATATCGGTCGTGTTGTAGAGTGACGCTCTAACTCCCCAGGGGTTCTGGGACGAAATGCCGAGGTAAGTGTAGGCGTCTAACTTATCGTTAGTACAATGCCGAAACGACTTGGAATAAAGGATATGACATGATCATATTGGAAGGCCTCAAACATGATCACTGCCCTTTAAAGATTATACGACAGCCTGTCCTGGCGCAGGGTATGGCCCTCGGTGTGGCTACGTTGTTCCGGATTCATCTCCACAATTAACATTGGTATTGACTGACCTGGTTTGTAGTACAGTGATTTGCCTCTCGGCTGAACCAGACCCAGCTGTTTCAGTCTCAATGCCACTCGCTTGACGTCCTCTATATCGCCGAAATCGGCGGTGTAGACACAGATGAGCCTCTCGGTTCTCTGGTCAACATCAGATCTGGTTGCGACCTTGGCACCGATGCCTAGCTCGTTTTTCGCAGTTGCCTTTGCAATGACCCCCCAGACCTCGTTCACCGCGTGCACAGAACAGAATAACATCCATTTGCCGCATCTGACGCGCAGGGCTTGGGCCAGATTCAGTATGGCATGTGCGGCATCGTTGCCAGCCTTATTAGTCTCCCGCGTGAGAACCATCTTGGACTTGCACGACTGCTTGAACTGGTCGACGAATTGGGACACAAAGTGCAGTCGCTCCATACCACCCTCGATGAAGCGGGCTAGGTTCGTGCCTTCCTCCTCTGGACCTTCATCCTCACAGCCACGAATGTTCTGGTTCTGCGCCTCGTTCTTGGGCTTGCGCTCAATGTAGGGGTTGCATATCCAAATCCAGGAATTTCCAGGTATTTCGTCCGTTGTTGCCGGAGGAAGACGCTGCAGGAAGTCGTCTACGGTCTCTGAGAGCTGCCAGGCGTACGGGACGTCTGCATAGGGGTTGTGTAGACGCGTCGTTTGTTTTGCTTGTTGCTGTTTCTGGGCCTGCAACCTGAGTGGCGTGGGGTATGCCTGTTGCCGGAGCCACCAGGAGTTTGTGTCAAACTTGCTGGTTCTCAATTCCAGGTCTGCCACCAGGTCATCGTCACCTGCCAGAAGTGTGTGAGTGAATGTTGTGACTGCGAATGGGAAGGGGAGATTTATTACCGTAAAAATCGGAATCTGAGTCAGAATACATGATGATGCTTTCAAAGTGGAAAATTATATGATACAATGTGTATACTAAGGATCATTGAAACAATTCACATGGAGGTCAAGGAAAGACATTAAATGAGACTAAACTAGACATGCAATTGTAAGCATGCAAGTTGGGTAGTCAGGCATTCCGCACAAGTAAACGAGTGAAATGTCGGATTGTTTGTTGATAAGATGTTCCATGAGCTCCATGGTTATTGACATGACGTTGAGGTTGAAGGTCGGGGAAGGTGCCGATTCGCGGTTGCCCAGATAAGCTAGCTGAAACAGAATTGACCCTGGCAGAAGTAGCAGAATAACCTTGCACAATTAATCTACCTAGAGTCTCGATTCCAGCCTCCTTGAGAACGAGTAAAATGGAGTGAGTAAGCAAGGTGCTTATTTGAAGTGTAGGATAGTCTTTTGCAGTAATCAAGGTTAATGGATATACCATCGCCAACCACCTACTATTAGCATGTCACCCTCGTCAGTTCGTTACCGGGTAATTGGGCTCGATGTGTGGGATCTGGTGGGATGCGCAGGGATGGTGCTTCCAGGTTTGCGTTGTGGGTCCCACCGTTTGCCGTGAGGAAACTTACCCTGCAGGCTTCCTTGCAGCGTTCTGTAGAATTTGAGGTTACTTCAAAATCCATCAACCACGTCCAGAACATTGAGTCTTTGGAAGTGGAAGCTAAACCCAAACGACGTTAGCAACCAAAAACACTTGATGTTGCAAATTTTGCTTGAAATTTATCATCAAATTTGTCAATTACTGTTGATCTCAAATTCTCTCAACCTATATGATGGACCAGCAAAAAGCGCATGTGTCGTCAATACAACAACTGGCATTAGATCTCCCTCCAAGCTGCATAGAATTCTGTCAGGCGCATAAGGACTACTTTGTCGTTGGGACTTACAACCTGCAAAAAGATGAGAATGCAGACAATATAAAAGACAATCAGGATAACGATGGGGATCAACAGGAAAAGACACAGCAGCCTCAGAGTCGAAATGGCAGTCTGATAGTATTTCGGCTTGAGCCGAACAACATGTAAGCCAGTTCCATCTCTTTCGGGCTCTGCATCTGACCAATGCTGTGACAATCTATAGGGTTCCAGTTCAAACTGTCCGTCACCCATCTGCTATCCTTGACTTGCATTTTCATCCTGAGAAACAAGATGTCCTGGCTGTGGTGGCCAGCACCGGCGACCTTTCCTTTTTCAAGTTGGACCCTTCCTGCAGTGACGGTCATTTGACACACATCGCCACACACAGACCTCTGGGTGAGGACGAGAGTGTTCTTCTCCTGTCGTGTTGTTGGCACCCTAGGTTAGCCAACCTCATCGCCATAACCACGTCTACGTTTGAGGTCCACGTACTACAGGTAGACGATTCCTGGAATGTCAAGTTCAGCCAGGGGCCTTTACTTGTTCATTCTCTCGAGGCATGGACTGTTGCATTTTCTCCCTTTTTAGAGGACTCTTTGACAAATAAGGGCAGCTCAAAGGGCGCCAATCGAAAGGACTTCACTATATATTCAGGAGGCGACGACTCAAAACTGCTTCAGACAACTTGCGTCTACAATCTCAACCCGAATGAAGACGAGGCATCAATTGAAGCACCTTATCCCACGATCAGCATCAGAGGTCATGGTGCAGGGGTTACGGCCATTCTACCATTGGACTTGAAGCTTGACGATGATGCTGCTGTGGTGGTTACCGGTAGCTATGACGACTACATCAGGGTATTCGCAGTGTACGAACAACACGAGGGTGCTCTTTCTCAGAGATCGAAGCTCCTTAAAGAGCTGGACCTTGGCGGAGGCGTGTGGAGGTTGAAACTGGTACGCCTCGGAGACAAAGGTTCTGCCACGATCCTCGCATCTTGCATGCATGCAGGACCACGGGTATTACAAGTTGGTATCGCCTCAGATGGAAACTGTGACATTGTTGTTCTGGACTACTTAAATGAGCATCGGAGCATGAATTATGGAAGTGATTTCATGCCAGGGACAGAAGGCTTGGAAAGCAGTTTGTGCTGTGTCTCGACCAGTTTCTATGATAAGCTTATGTGCTTATGGAACTCTTAAAGTAGTCTGGGATAATCTGACAACAATCTCAACTGCATTCGTCAGTATGGAAATACGTTCAGCCGAGAAAGTATGGGCAATTGCGAATTTGAATAAGACCCTGCAGGCTGCCGGATGTTCCCATATGTGGCTAGGAATACCACGATTCATTAGGTATACTTATGTATGCTTCAGATCGGAGTCCACAATGAGTTTCTGAGGGTCCCATAGAATATATGGATGCTAGTATAGAGGTTGCATTTTGTATGTTTCAGCTCCCTCATTCGTCGACTAGTGGTTTAGGTCTTATTCGCTCTGAGTTGCAAGAAAAGTGCATTAAATTGAACGATTGTAAACGGTGTAAGTTCCAGAACCTGACAGGGGCCTCGACGCATCTTCTACTGCATGCCAGTTGGTGACGGATCAACTGCGGACCGCCAAGACCCTTGCAACCTGAAAGCCGGCAGCAGTTGACGGTTTGCTTTAAGCTTCTAAGTTTTAGCTTGACCTTAGGCCTCCCATATTAAATCGCGTGTTACAGACGTGACCGTCGGCTCAGCTCACTGAACAACCCTTCGAGACGTCTTTTGCATTCACTCACAGACAGGCCCAATCTCTGCCCTTTTCCAGAATTGACTTCATGCGACAGGCCCGTACTATTTTACCTTAGCCCCAGGATTTACCAGATGAATCACTACTAAGACACCTTGGATCCCTGACGGACGGTTCCTGCGCCCCCCCTCTAAGATCGTCGTTCACGCCGCCGCTTTTTCTCCCGCAATGTCGCAACACTTCAACAACAATAATATGGGGATGGCAGGTGAAGGCAGAAACGACACCAATGGTGTAGCTGTCCTGCCACGTATACACGAGGCTCTGCAACTCATTCACAATCCCTACTCCGACAATGTAGCCCGTCAGGAAGCCCAACGCTTTTTGGAGGACGTCAAGAACACCAACGAAGCTCCATCCCACGGGTACACTCTCGCTTCGGACAAGAGCCAAGCCCCTGTTGTACGGCACTATGCGCTTTCACTACTCGAGCATGCGATCAAACACAAATGGGAGCAATACACAAAAGAGCAGGCGGTCGCCCTTCGCAACTGGGTGTTGGAGCTCTCTCGAAATGTCTCGAGAGAAGACCCTGGCTATCTTCGCAATAAGGTTGCCGTCTTGTGGGTTGAGGTTGCCAAGCGAAGCTGGGTTGCCGACTGGATGGATATGGACACTCTCCTGGTGCAGTTGTGGCAGGTACCCGACTCGGCCGTACACAAGGAGCTCGTGCTACTCATCCTGGAAACCCTTTCGGACGAAATCTTTAACGGAGACGATGCTGTGGTCGCGGTCCGAGAAGGGGTTCTTAGTAAAGCTTCTGTTGAGATCTTCACTCCCGCTGCCGTCCTCCTAGAAACCTTCCCTAAACGACAACCAGGGCCTGAGGTGCGGTGTGGGGACGAGGGCTGGCTGAGACGCATCACTGATTTCTTGGGCCAGTGTCTGGCAGGAGACTTGCAAAATGAGGAGATCCGGAACTGTGCGGTCCGAGGGCTTACGGTCATACACTCTTTGATGCCATGGGTCATCCCGAACGCCGCCACTGCCACAGGCTGTGTACCCGTCGTATGCGACGCTCTTCGTGCTCCACACGTCGCCGTACAAAAGGCTGCCTTGGAATCCTTGCATGCGCTATATTCTCGGACGAGTTTTATTGAACAAGAGTTCCTCGATCTGGTGGTGCCCCTATACGACCGGAAATACATCCAGCTTTTCAGACACTTGTTCGAGTGGTCTACGGTTGATGCTGAAGACATCGACGACGATAAGTATCAGTGTGGCAAGAAGCTTTCCGAGTTGGTCTCTTTCCTTGGTAACTACATGGACCGCCGATTTGCTGCCCTGCCAAATGATCCGGAGCGAGTCGATTTCCAGGGGTTCCTACAACTCCTGCTTCTAGTTACACAAAGTCAGAGCTTGATAGTGTCTATTCCCGTCCTTGTGACATGGTCTCGCCTATTGGGCCACAAATCCATTGGCCCTAGCATTGCGGCATTGCCTGCCTTTATCGGCCCACTGCTGGAAGTATGTGGCTCGAGACAATTCCGATATGATAGCCTACCGGAAGACACCCAAGATCCGACGTTCTTGTTTCTTCTTGAGGATACCGACACAATTCCAGAACGACATGCCTTCCTCGGTAATTACCGCCGGTACTCTTCACAAGTAATTGAAAATATTGTTCGGCTCCAGGTTGTCGATGCCATCCAGCATATCCTTGGCCAGACCGAGAACATCCTTGAGCATCTTTACGACGGCCAGCCTCGATTTGACCCTGCAAACTACACAAAGTCGTCAGCGCCCGTATTGCGTGTCGACGCGCAGGCTACGTTGATTGAGGCCGCTCTCAAAGGTATTACCAAGTGGAGAGGGGCCGAAACCGAAAATGCTCAACATGAACAGGAGATAATTTCGTTGGAGAACAGCCTACAGAGCTGGGCTAACCGCTTGCTCGTGATGAAGTTCGAGGACCCCTTAATCAGGAAGAGAATCTTACAGCTTCTGGTGGCATTCTCAACAACGGCTCTGGATAAAAATGCAGGTTTCATGCTGAAGGTTTTGGAACATATCCTTGTGACATGGCCCGCAGCACAGCCACAGCACAAGACGTACAGCGAGGCAATTAAGGATTTACAGGCCGAAAGCATGGTCGAACTGCAGAGGCTTGCGTCGAAAATGCCCGACCATCTGCTGGATGTTTACGATCAAATTGCAGGGCAAGTCAATGAGATGATTGCTTCAGGTACGCTCGACGAGAAGCGCCAGGTTGCATATCAAACTTTCCTCTTCACCATTGTGCACCGATCGAGTCGTCTCGACAAAGCGACCAAGGTTCAAAAGCTGGAGGAGTTTATTGTGCCGATCAGAACCCAATGGCAAGATAACAGTCTCAAAAGTGCCCTATCATCGTATTCCGGCTTCTGTGAGATGATGGCCCTTAATAAGGCTCAGGATTATCTCGCTCGAAGGCGAGTCCACGAAATCCGAGACTGGGGCTCGGTACAACTGGACGATGAAGGGAAGGCTCTGCAATCCGAGATGGAACAGAGACAGGCGGCTTTGCCGTTGCGACCTACAAAGTCTTTCTTGACATGCTCCGTGGAGAATATTGACAAAAACACAACCCCGTACCAAACTTCCTGTGAGCTGTGGCAGGATGGGTTCC
Source organism: Pseudomassariella vexata (assembly GCF_002105095.1). Taxonomy (NCBI): domain Eukaryota; kingdom Fungi; phylum Ascomycota; class Sordariomycetes; order Amphisphaeriales; family Pseudomassariaceae; genus Pseudomassariella; species Pseudomassariella vexata. Next base: position 503,569 of record NW_024467959.1, on the reverse strand, counting down.
CGGTCATCCTACCAGAGCTACTGAAGTTCTTGAGCCATGCTCATGCTTCGCACACCCCTGATAATTGGGTCGGGCTTCCGGCGGAGATGCGAACCATCGTAGGACGCGTTCTCACCGATCGATTCTGGCAAGCTGGCATTTCCGAAGGCAGCAAGGATGACTTCTATGCGCGGGTTGTAGATAAGAAACACACGGTGGAAGGTCTTGCCTCGACGATTCGAGGCACGATTCGCTTCGTCCGGGAATCTTGCTATGCCATCATCTACTGCATGAGCCGTCTGGACATGCAATTCTACGGCTTTAGCGAACTGCCGGGACCGCTGGCCCACTCGCTGCTTGCAGACTCTCATTACCTATCTGCCCACCAGCTGATCAATCTCTTGAATTTGGTGAGGTATTTAGTGGACAACTGCCCCATCCAGCTACGGGATCACTTCCTTCCTCCCCTGCTCGCTGCCTGTTTCCAGCAAATGGATGACAAAGTGAACTCCGAATGGCAAAAGCTCGACCAGCAACAAGGCGTCCAAGCAGGCGGAGATGCCTTGACCGAAGAAATGAAAGCCGAAAGTATTTTGAGGCAGCTGACGTATACCGCCGTCATGATAGTGGCCGACTTTTTGGATCCGGCTCGGTCGGGTAAGTGTTCGACTTCATTTGTCCGGCATCAGCTGACCGGACCACTGTCGAATGCAGCTAATCAGACCACAGAGCCTCCTTTCACAAGTTCCGAACAGCACGATCGTAACCACCCTTCTCTCCGCAAGTTCTGTCTCATGCAGTCAGCTATCGTGGAGCCTCTCCTGATGTTCTGCACACACGCAATTCGGATGCGAGATACCAGATGTTGCAGTATCATGTTGCGTGTTTTCCGATCCATTGTGCCAGATTTCCAGACTGCCGGTCCCATATCTTTGACGATAGAGTCGAAGTCCGAAACAGAGAAGAAGAGCATTGTAGACGTCACACCCATCCCGGCCTCCACCGCATCGGTTATTCGGGAATACATCTCGTCTGATGTTCTCAAGGCCTGCATCACATCGCTGCACGAACCCTACTTTGTGGATTTGCAGAAGGACCTCGCAGTTCTGATTGCCACGATCCTGCTACACTTTTGTCCACTGACGCAAACACCACGCGACGTGCTGTTATCGCTGCCGAACATACAGCAGGGTGAAGTCGACAAAGCCATCGAGTCTATTTCTAAACCCGGGTTGAGCTCACGGAGCCAGCGGGCGATCGTGCTTGATCTTCTTCGAGACCTGAAGGGCGTCAGCATCTCCGAGATGGGCAAGCTTCAAAAGAGTTTCGGCGACGCTGGGTCCAAGCGAGTCAAGAAGTCAGCTCGGAGTAAGATGGCGCAGGAATTCATGAAAGCCCCAACACCATCGACCACGTCGACCAATGCCCCCCAGATCAAGACTGAGGATGGATTGGAGGGCGTTGCGAGCCTGTTCAATGAGTAGGGTCAACGAACGTGGCTGCGAAAATCTCGTTCATGGTAGGCACAACAACGAAGACGCATGGCGAAGAAAAGAAACATCGAGAGTGTGATTTGGATCAACTACTTGATCAAGACTGGTTTGCTTGTTATGGAGTTACGGTTCGGCCTGGTGCGGCAGGCGTAGGCTTCACAGGATTGCATACTTGTTGTGTATTATTTGTATCATGCCCACTTGACGCCCACGATAGCGAGCGTTTGAAGAGAGATCCAGAGGTTGGTCATGATGCCTTGGGTGGGTTGCGTAGCTCTGCCTGGTAAAGTGCTTGGTCCTTAGGTAACTACAGCGCTGGAGATTACGCTGCTCACCCAGCGAATTCAGAAGATTCATGGCCCCCTTTCGTGATCCTGTGAGGTGTGTACACAACGTGGTCATGCGGCTCGTATATCTGGATGACAATTGTAAAGAAGTGATGTATCACTGGAGCCGCGACAAGATGCCAAGAACAAAATGTATTTTGGTTTGACGCAGTGGATCGACATGGTAGGTACTTATAAGAAGTGCCGAGGTCAAGAAATGCCGTCGTTGAAGTTCAGATGACATAGACGAAGTTGATCACAGGTACTACGATATGATCTCTGATTTCTGTACTTCGTAAGCTCCGATCCACTCAAATTGCCTCAAGGTCCTTGTGGAACGAAAAGGTGTCTAATAGCTATTGTCCATGCCCCAATACCAAACCAAACGTTAACATGAAGGTGGGGTAGGTATATTTCGAAGGCTGGCATTGACATCACTTCACGAAGGTCCAGATGAACAATGTACCCCGCCGTTTAAACATCAGGTCCATGCTGTCGAACCCACATTCGGTAAAGTCAGCCACCGGCGGGTCCCAGCCGCCTACGGACTAGACGACAAGCCTTCTGGAAGGGGACTGGGGAGCCCTTGCCATTTTCTAATCGTGGCAGGTTGGGGTGATCTTGGTCGCGTATCATTTTCGCAAGGCTTTATCTGAGTCTCCAAGCTTGTATCACCAACCACCAGCCCACCCACACCATCTTACACGAAGCGCAAGCGATCATCCTTGGGCAGGTCCATTCATGCACGCTGTACAATCCTCTTTATCGGTCCATGATTTCAAACTTATTTGTTCCAAGCTGGATCCTTCTTCGTGATGCCGAACTCCTCCTTGGTGGGATAGGAGTATTCTGATCGGGCATCGACATGGACGATTCGGAGACGTCCTACACGATAGAGACCGAGGAGCAATTATGGGACGGTGCGCATTGCCGTGTGTCATCGCTCTGTGTCCAGTGTACTGACAAGACGTGATTATTACAGAACTCGAGCGAGTCGTCGCAACCCAATGCCCTGCCCAAGCCCACGAGACTATCGACGACGCCCTGCGAACGTGGCTACACTTGGCGTCCAAGTGTCGAGAAGAGTTTTTCCAGTCGGAAGATGACGTCGCCAGCTGCGTCCAGAGATTGCTGGATGGCAGGCTGTTCAATGCGAATCAGCACTACGTGCGTATGCAGATACTATACAGCATGTTACAGGAGGACGAAGCAGGGCCGCTCTACGTTATCGCCAGCTTCCTACTACTTGACGGTCGAACCGAAGACGCCACATTTCGCCACATGATAGACGAGGGCTGTTTTCACCGTCTGCTCGAGTTGATCAATGGGCGCAAGGAGCATGACCCCGGTTTACATCGCCTGCTGCTGGAGTTGATGTACGAGATGTCACGTGTCGAACATTTGCGCGTCGAAGATCTGATACATGTCGATGATGGTTTCGTGAATTATCTCTTCGAATTGATCGAAGGCCTGTCAGACGACGCTCGTGATCCATACCATTATTCCATCATTCGAGTCCTTCTGGTATTGAACGAACAATACATGGTGACCTCAACCGCCGCAATCACAGACCCAACCTCGCCCGGGGTGCCCCTCACAAATCGAGTAGTCAAGTGCTTGTCACTGTATGGTCCTCAGTACCGCACGTTTGGCGAGAATATCATTCTGCTTCTCAACCGCGAGACCGAGACCTCGCTACAACTCTTAATATTGAAACTCCTATACCTACTCTTCACCACAAAGGCAACATATGAGTACTTTTACACCAATGACTTGCGCGTCCTCCTCGACGTCATCATCCGCAACCTGCTCGACCTCCCCAACGAGCTAATGGCCCTCCGGCATACGTACCTGCGGGTTCTCTACCCGCTTCTGGCGCACACCCAGCTCAGCCAGCCACCGCACTACAAGCGGGAAGAGATACTTAGGGTGTTAAATCTTCTGTCCGGCTCAGGAAACATGCATTTTGAGGCGGCGGACGAGACAACAGTCAGACTGGTGGATCGCGTTTCCAAGGTCAGGTGGCTAGCCGATGACGGAGCCAGCGAGGTTGCCAGGAGGTTCCTGGGAATCAGCCTTGAGGCCAGCGACTCTGCCAGCAAAGTTAGTGTCGTTGACGTAGCAGTAGTGACCGAGAAGCCCGGTATCCAGACGCCGAGCCGAAAGGTTGGTTTTGATGTCGAAGTCAAACATCCAGCATCTTCTCCAGAAAGTCACACGATCGGCAACCAGAAGGAGGCGCCGAGGCGACCCAAGAAGGCACTACCTGAGGTACCAAGGCATACACATGGTATTGCCATTTCCTGTCCACCCGCGGCTCACATAAATGGAAATGGGAACGGAGTGGTCAAGAAAATGCCACCAAAGGCCCCTCCCCCGAGGCGAATGAATAGGCTCAAGGCCGCGTCTTCAGTGCCGGAGGCTCCTCCCCCTGTCTCTTAGACACCCGCTTACTGACGTGAGGAGAAGGGCTGGGCATCACAAATATCCGAAATATCAATCATGGAGGTTTGGTAGCGAATGGACTGCATGAGCGAGCGCATTGGCATGGCATAGTGGTACACCAATCCTTACCAAGACAACTTGCGTTGGGTTGGTGGTGTATGGCAAATTGGCACATTTGTCTCAGGGCTAACGGCGTATGGGAACGGACGGCTTTCTGCATGCTAAGCGTCTCTGATGCATTTATGGCATTTACAATCATGGCAAGGCGTAGGGGTTTAACGTCTGGAAAGAGAATGATTTGTGACTTTTGCTTGCCTTAGGGGTTTGCATGACAGCCGAATAGGCCGAATTATTGAATTTGACGATTGACACAACTTGGGTGTTGCAGTTGAATTTGGTGAGCAATGTGGATTACAATGGATCCTACAGAATGGTGAGATTGAAAAAACATAGCTCTATGTGATTGGAGTAGGACATTACGGCATTTAATTTGGTCGCCCTTGGCCTGAGATACCGTTTTGATGCTGAATGGGGCAGCTCAAACGGCTCTACTTGGTTTTTTCCTGGTTTTCTTTTTCCAACTGATTTCCTTCTTTCTGTTCAACTCAAGGTTACATCAACTTTCCTCCAACTGTCGCCTCGGATTGCAGAGACAACTAGAAGTAATGCAACAATTCACGTCCAGGCTGCAAGCCCCTATTTCAGCAACTTTAGCTTACGATCCTCACAAGGCGCCTGCAGTTTACTCTATCACACCAGTAGGTTCTTGTACTCACGCTCGCTTCCTGGCCCCAAGACATACGATTTACACTTCTACATTTCCGTAGATTATAGTGACTATAAACTTAGTACTCAATATTTGAGTCAACCGGGCCAGCTGGTGATGTCTGTTCCCTTGTCAAAGTAGCAGAAACCAGTATTACCACGACACTCTCTCCCCTGTAACCAGCGAAGGAGACGCCCAATGCTCATTTAGCATGGTCTGCACGTCGTTGTTAATGGCCACTGGATTCATCAAGTATCGTTCTCGACGGTACAAGCGCTGAACGAATCGACAAATTGAACAGCGCCCTTTCATGTTCACATGGGCCTGCTTCGGGTTTTCTTATATGGCCAGCAATGTGGCAGTAGCGCTTTGAGATGGATGGGAAAGGTTTGAGGGGCTGAGAAATAGGAGCCGTGCGGAATTGGGTATCAAGGGCTGGGGAGAGCGTGGCTCGTAGACGTGGTTTAGAGGACGGGACGAAGGGGAATAAGTGATGAGAAGAGGGTGGCTACGCTCAGACTTGACTTGCTCCCACTTCCACGTGCTTCACCCTCAGGCGCTCGGTTTATTTCCCGGAACAGCATCTCGACTGCTTGGACCTGGGAGCAATGAGGAAACAGTGATTTCGGGCTGAGTGGTATTGGATTTGACTCACTTACATGGATTGTTTTCGTGCCGGTAATATGGTTGAGGTAGAAGAATGAAAGATGACATGCAACTGTAAGTTAGTTTAGTAACTAACCCCTCTCGGACCGTGACCCCTGATATTCACGTTTGCGTCTAACACCGATAAATTAACTGAGCCCAACCACATGGAATGGAACTATGCAAAACACCAATATTCGATCACTTATACTACGTGGCCTTGGATGTACGTAGAGCATTGACCCGACTAGCCTGCCGAGGACATGAAGTTGGTCTTTTGATATTTACAGTTGCTCGAGGAACCGGCTCGGGAAAAGAGCCAAAGGACTAAGCTTCCCAAATTCGGAAACTCCCCAATTCCAGTCTAGCCCAAAGAGAGGCCCGACAGAGGTAGCAAAAGTACTGTTGTGAAGTTTCAGATTTAGCTACGTCTCTGTATGCGGCTCTTCAAACACGTTGATCAGGAAAATGATTGAAGAATCATCAGATATTGAAGTAAACCGGGTATGTTTGATTTCCCGCGAGCCAAGTATAAATCATTTACGCCGAGGTCGATAAACATACCACTCCTATTTTCTTTTATGGAGAAGACGTTGGTGGCTACTAACAGTTCTCGTCGAACATACCGGCATACATCACCAGTTTCCTGCCCATGAAGGCGGTCAGTCTCCAGATGGTACACTATGTGAGCTCATCTCCAAATCACTTCTTCCTCTTGCCGTCAGAAATAGGACAGAGCAGAAAAACGAGGCACCAACAATTATCAAGAACCACGGGAATAGACTAAACATCCTCAAGAGAGAGCCGGAAAGGTCGAGGTCGTAAGGCCTCGTAATTCGCTGTTACCTACCTGCGACTCTTACAGCATTCAAGTAGGACCGCAATCTACAACAAGCGACATGTTCCAGAGGACGAATTGTGTGTGACACGATGCCAAGAACAGATGCAGTCGTCAAGTCGGTAGAAGTCGGCAAATAGGATGCCTCGGAATGGTGTTGGCGCTGACGGTTGTTGCATGGAGATGTCGTGGGGAGCAAAGAGACGTTCGATGCATTTCAAGACACGTTGATGATGATCGCCAGGGCAGTGACGGCACCGGCGCTTCCTTGCGTCTGTGGCACGCCCTAAGGTGGGTTCGTTGCTGCCGCTGCAGCTGGCGCATTGGCACGATGCAGCCAGAAACTCTGCTGTGAGGGAGCCAAGTTGCCAAGTCTTGTACGAATAGGGCGGTACTTTTGCTCTTGGACCCATTTGCCATGTAGCCAAATGAGAAGACATTATGCCGACTCTAGTCTGCATCGGGGTCCTACCATTGCAGCAAAATCAGGGTGGCTTGGGCGAAATTACTGTCTTCGCGGCGAAGAAGCTATTACGTCACTGGTCCCTCGGTCAAAGGCGTTTTAGTGTAGTACCCTTGGCGGCCCATGGCGAGAAGACCCTTGTCCACCCACTTGCTGAAAGCGGATGGGAGCTTCATTGATTGGCAGCCTTGGGCAGCTTCGGGTCCTACACTGCGCCCCTCCTCTCCCTGCTCGTTCACTGGCCGACTGCTTCAATCTTTCAGCGTGTTCGGTGCTGCTAGCACGAAGTCACTGCGGAGAAGATGCCACAGTCCAACCGCGAGGTGACGGAGACATCGTCTCCAGCGACATTCGACCGTTTATTTGATAATTTTACCCTTCACTCGCGATACCCCTTTAAATAACAAATACCCATCCAGTGCTATTGCGCGACAGTTCTAAAGCGGTGAAGAAATCCAAGAACTATTCCAACTGTTGAACTCTACCACATCACCGCATTGATCCCGACGGCTATCACACAGCCAAGCGACAACACTCGGTGCGCCCACCTCGGTCAAGTTACACGGAGAGCGACACATTACGCATTGCAGGCGCCACAGACACCCCGAACTCAACGCCCATTACACGTCCGCCTCTGGAAGCAGTGGGCGATACTTCATAGAAAAAGGACAAATCATCATCTCGTTGTAGGTCATTTCGCTGGGCTTCCATGTGGAAGCAAGAGCGTCGTACCAGTATATTCTGGTGGTATCATCGCAGCTAACCTGCCGACAACTCGTTGTCGCAGGCGGTTCCATGTGTACCACAGCGATTATTCTACCACCATCTTGTCTTGTCTTATGTACCGTGCTATGTAGTCCATCTAAAACTAATAGACATGTTCCAGCGCAAACTTACCGTCGACTAGCTTGACCCTAAAGGGTTCCCAGCGTCCCAAGTGAGACTACTAGAGTTCAAGTCGCCAATTTACCCCCGCGACAGGTCCAGGCGTAGGCGTGCTGAGACTTGTTCCTGCAACTTGGACGGCAGCAGCAGCCGTGACGTCGAGCTTCACACCGCCCGAGCATCCAAGCATCCCCCGTCTTATGTGATTGCGTCAATACACTGCACTACCATGGCAGCCAAATCCCCGCTCCACCATCCTACGGCTACCAACAGCAACATCTCCTCCATCCTCAACAACTCTTCCGCTTTCGAGCGCGCCGCACCCGATCCAAATCCGAACCTCGCAAACGCTCACGCCCCTGCCTCTGGGAACGCTGGCCTGTCTAGAAACCCAAGCTCTGGCAGCAATAACTACTTCCATCCGTATCAGCAAACACAACCGCAGCATTCCCCACAAAGAACTGTTGTCGACGACGAGACCCTCTCGAACACGGTAGCCAACTCGCATCTTGCGTCGCCCTTCGCCGCAGGCCTGCAGCCCCCCAGCCGCCAACCGAAATTCACCGAAGAGTGGGATGCGAGTGTAAGAGGGAGCTCCATCATCGACGTCCCATCGATGCAGCGGTCAAGCTCCATATCCTCGCGGCCTGAGGTGCTCAATACCACCACTAGCGATGGCGCAGGAAGCGGCAACGGCGGCGCAGGCATTTCTCTCTCGAGGGGCAACACCCTCAAGAAGAAATCGTCTCTGCGAAAAAGCGGCAGCCTGAAAAGGAGCAGCAGTCGGCGTAGCATGAAGGCCGGCAGCGTGAGGAGCCTAGCGCTGCAAAGCTCTCACGAAATCGACGAGGCGCACAGCGCGTTCTATTGTCCCGTCCCCACGACCGGAAACCCTACCGAAACCCTGGCCAACAGGTTCCAAGCATGGCGCAAGCTTCTCAAGGACCTCATCGCCTATTTTAGGGAAATACAGTCGCACTACGAACACCGATCCAAGTCGCTACTCAAGTTGGCTAATGTGCTGAACAATACTTCCACCCCTGCTGGATACCTCCGCTCGGGTGGCCTGAATGATGCACTGGAAATCTTGAGGAACTACCACCAAACCGCCATTATCGAGGCCAACAAAGCTCGGGAGATTGAGGAGGATGTCATATTGGCATTGACAGGCCTGCGGAGCGACTTGAACCAGAAAATGAAGGAGATTAAGAGCCTATCGGGCGACTTCAAGAATTCTGTCGATAAGGAGATGGATAACACCCGCAAGGCTGTCAACTCCCTACAAGAAGTCCTCGGTCAGAACGAGCTGGACTCGGCATTGACCACCGGCAAGCAGGACCCCTATCTTTTGCGGCTGGCGGTCGACCGTCAAGTGGAGCGACAGATCGATGAGGAAAACTACTTGCACCAGGCCTATCTGAACCTCGAATCTTCTGGTCGCGAACTCGAGTCCATCGTCGTCGGCGAGATCCAGAAATCGTACAACGCCTATGCTGGAATTCTCAAGCGCGAGTCGGACGCAGCTTATAATGCTACTGATGAACTTCGCGTTGGACCTATCGCTATGCCTAAAGACCACGAGTGGCAATCTTTCATCCACAGGGATGCCCAATTTGTTGATCCGGAGATTCCGGTTCGCTCAGCCGAGCACATTCATTATCCTGGACGGGATCACTACGCCAGTCAGGAGATCAGGGCCGGCTTGCTTGAGCGCAAGAGTAAGTATCTAAAGAGCTATACGGCGGGATGGTAGGTGATCATCGCATACTACCCCCTCTTCCTGAGTATACTCTACTAACAGTTGTAAGGTATGTGCTTTCGCCGACCCATCTCCATGAGTTCAAGTCGGCAGACAAGACTCAGGCCCCTATTATGTCCCTTTACCTCCCAGAACAGAAATTAGGCTCCCACTCCACAGAAGGTGGTTCTTCCAACAAATTCATCCTCAAGGGACGACAGACTGGTTCGATGCATCGAGGACATACTTGGGTGTTCCGCGCTGAAAGCCATGATACGATGATGGCCTGGTATGAAGACATCAAGACCTTGACGGAGAAATCTCCCGAGGAACGTAGCACGTTCGTTCGCGGCCACGCTCGCACTTTGTCCCGGTCATCACAGCGTTCCACATCCAGTGATGGCATGATAGACGACGAGGCCGACGAGGAGCCATTCGTCTCCAATTCCCATGCGGCCGCTGTCGCCAGCCCCGGATCTCGCAATAACTCGATTTCCAGTAACAGGCCGCAGCCAGGTGGGCGATTCCCTTCGGATATCCAAGTATGAGCACCTCTGTTCCATAGAATTCGTAGATTATCCCGCAAAATACACTGTTTATCCCATGATATAAGTACTGGTTACTTCATGGAATCAATCCAGGTATCCCATGAAGTGAGCAATGGTTACCTCATGGGATGGGCACTGGTCATTTTGTGGAGCCTTTCCGCCCCCTGAAAGAGATCACGATTTAGCCGAGGGAACAAGCACTGACATCTATCAGGTCAACGCGCAGAGGGGCCTCGAGGTAGCGCCAGTGAGCCCTAGCAGTGGCAGCTCCGGGTTTCTGGACAATAACGAATACCCCATGCGGGGCGCCAATGCCAACGGGAGCAGTTCCTATTACGAGGCCATCGCCGCTGCTGGTGGTCTACCGGGAAGTGGTGTTGGCGATCCGTATCCAGGGAATAGGTCCTCTCAGCTAGTCGGACAGACGTACGGAAACACGCCAAGCGTCAACATGGAAACAGCTCCGAGCCATGCAGCCATAATCCACAACGCGGCCAAAGAGGACGGTGTCAACCCGTACAGCGGTATGCCCCTGCATCGCAATTCTCAGCATGCCAGCGACCCCACAGCGGTGACTGGTCTGGGCCAACAGGGGCCGCCCCAGAACGACCAGCTGGTGTATGCTCAGGCTCCACTTATTACTGCTGTGGACTTTGGGGCTACGCAGAGGAAGGACCAGCCTTTGCCTCACCAGCAACAGCCCCAACCTCTGAACGCAGAGAACGGATATGCCAAAGGCGGTGAGGGAGCAGTGCATGTTCAGAACGGTCAATGGGTTAGACCGGTGGGAGGTAGAACAGATAGTACGCCGCATATTCCTGGAGAATATCCAAGGACTACTCCAGTTGCTACACCTGGTACCTATTGAGATTGAGTTTCGGGGTGGAACAGGACAGATGTCTGCCTCACAATTACTCACGCTTGAGAGTTGAACGGCTAGAGCGACAGACTTGCATACTGTGGGCTTTCTCATTCATTGCGTATATCCAATTTATTTCCTAGCATTACGTTGCACTGCTTGCTGGAAGTTCTCCAGTATCAACGCAGTAGACCGGGTCGTAGGCGACAGCAGGGCTCGGATAGCCTCTGGAATGGCGGGTACAAGCCAGGGCCGTCTCAATTTTAGCAATGGTCATTGGGTAAGCTTTACTCGCGGTGGGAAGGACAACATGGAGGTCACGATGGAATGGTTGGGTGATGACACGGTTTCACATGATGTTTCGGGAACTGGGTGGTTTGGAGGGCGAATCCAAATGCAATATACCAGTCTATTCGTTACCGAGCTTATGGACTTGGAAGTAGTTGTCTACACAAGGTGGTTGACAGCACTGACTTAAACCATTCTACTATTATTATGATTCTGAATTTCATGGACCATCCTTGTTTGCTTGATTTTAAGGGCTTACCCTGCCTACTAGCTTCCCATGCTTCAGTCCGCGTCAATGCTGACTTCCGCTCGTAAGTCTAGCTAATGACGGGCCTTGTCGTCAGACCAAGCCATGATGAGATCCCTGTATTCGCAAGCAGCCATCTGCAGACCTGTGCGGGCAGTAAACGAACTCGGTAGCCGGTAATTCAACCAGGTTGTTGATGAGCAGGTATGAGCCTAGGGGTCCTGTGACTCCAGTCAGTACGAGTGTTTTTGGTCTTTCGGAAACCTTGTCTACCGGCCTTTCCGATTTTAACGGAAGCTCTGTCGTATATCTCGCGTATACACTCTGTTCCCCTCAAGTGCGCTCCCTGGGTATAAAAACATCTGCCCCCGTCTGGATGTTAAGCGTTCTAAGAAGCCTTTGCAAACTCCTTCATGATCGGATTGTCGTAACCTAATCTCGGCGTTAGCTCTCTTCCCGCCATTACTAAACTGCTCGTTCTCAGTGGCAGTACGCATAGCAGCAAGTAACCTAGGAATGATTAAGGAGTTTAGGCTAGCTACATCCAAGTTCTTCTCTTTTCTCCGGAAATTTCTTAACAACCTGCCTCAGACTCTCTGCGATGGTGTCTACCGAGATCACATCAATACAATAAGACAAGACGTCGGGATTTTCCAATTCTTTGAGCATTATAGAAATTATCAATTTCCTTTTCATACAATTTCAACGTCAAGTATCTCCTCACAGCACCCTTATCCATTCTTAGGAATGGTTTATCGAGATCCAGAACCATGAGGTATTCACAGTGGATTATTTCATAGAAAGGTACAGACTAGTTTACCATCCAAACCGTCTCATGGATGTTGTCCATAAGCTTCTCCAGATCTCAGACCAAGGTCAGTAAGGGCTATAAGCTGTTACTTCGAATCCTCTAACGACAACTTGAAGACCGTTGGCCAAGTATGAAGTAAGCTATTTCCCCTATTACTCGTCTCCAACTTATTATCAAGGCAGCTTAACCAGCCGGGTATGAGACAATAGCACCCTCCATATCCACCAGCTGTATCTTCCCCCCATTAGACAGCACAAGATACTTCATGAACCAATCTGTAGTCGAGAACCCGTCAAGATACAGAATTAAGCGTAAACAAGCTGATATGTATTGTAATTCGAAGAGATTCGCACTTTTACAAACTTATACACTCGAGACATGTCTTAAAACTCGGCCTGGTTAAAAGGTTGGAAATTGAAATAACTAGTTTGAATCCTGCCGGTCTTCTGGAATGATAAGAGGGATTTCTCGACACTCTGTTTACCCGCATATGGAGACGATCGATATAAGTTGGTTGAACAAATCCCCTAGCTCAGGAGAAATACCAGCTATGTTTACATGTCACCGTTATTGTTTCAAAGGATGAGAATAATTATTGGAATGACAGGAGCAAAAAGTATTCGTACTGCCGCCAAACATGGCATGCATTGACTTTGCCGTCACTTTGTCCAACACGGCTCGATTAAAAGCCAGCTCCTCCATGATCCAAGGGGGCTAGAAAACATTTGTCGATGTCCAAGAGATTCGCCACGTGCCTCAGCAAAGCTAGATTGGGAAGGACCCTGGGTGGAACGTAGATGAGCCTTGTGTCCTGGCCTAACCCCATAGGGAGAGTTGGGAGAAATCTAGCCAACTATTATGTCGAGTTTATACCACACAGTTTGCTTACAGGGAATAGAAGAGAAGACGAAAAGGAAAATCAAGCATAAGACAGAGGAATCTATGCATGAAACCAAGGTAACTATCTGAAGATAGTTAGCATATCCATCCATCTCACGTTCAGCTATTGGCCCTTGCCCACCAGGAGCTCGTGAATGGCCTCAAACGGAGCGAGGAAGCCCATGGAGGTGAGAATAGTTTTTGGGATACTAGTCCCATCTGTTTAAGCCCATGGGTAGAAACGAGTCGTCTCCTAACGGTAACATACTCAGGTCGCCCAGGTAAATTATCCCAGATTGTATTTACCAGAGGAGTGACAACAGCAAAAGGGGTAATTTTTTCCTGCCTTCCACGTCCGATCATAACTATAGTGCTGTACAAGTTGAGGATCCAACAGCTCCACGAAGCTCGGGATCATGAAAGTCCTCATCTACCGAGTTTGCAGTATGTCGGTGACGGCTGTGTTGATCTACTGAAGCCTGGCCCACATATGACAGTCACTTGCTTGCAACATGGCAATATTCACCTCGAGCGAGTCACCCGGCGAGAGCAGGAAAATATTGTCGTCCCGTATTAATGGCCCCAATCTTAAGAAGGGGTTTGTCTTGAGCTCTCTACCAAATAAAACAGATACTCATTTAAAATCGCAAATTATGAATAAAGATATGGTTGGGACGTACGAGGACCCAAATACCCACTTGAATCGAAACTTTCGCTCTTCCTAAGCGGCAACTCGAGCCAATTTGCTGTTCGTTTCGCGGCCTTGGCAAATTGAGACGCAGTGATGCTAATGAACCCATCTTGGAGGTTGGACGACCGGGTGACGGTGCATACAATGCGCTGGGGATCCTGCCGCGCACAATGGTCTATTATGATGGAGACTAGACACCGACCACGCTCCGATTTGACCTCAGTCGCCATCATGGTTGCCGTTAAACTGTCTGACAGTTGTTGTGCCAAAACGCTATGATAAGAACAAGCCCCTAAAAAGGCGGCCTGAGAGAACGCGAGTGAGTGTGACGACTATCCGGCCAACCTACATGTAAATGCAAACAGCGTCGCCCTCTCCTTAACTGCGTACCCTATACATTAAGCCTTGGTAAGACCCGCCTAACAAAGTAACAACCACACCAACCGCGTGAATTTGGAATCGAGACGACGCAAGGGCAAGTTCTGATGCATATTCCCTCATTGGAAGCTGCACAGGGCCTCTGACGAGTCTCCATCAGAGACGACCATCTCACCCAGCAAGGGCTAACTTCCTCAACCGACCGACCGTAGGAAAATGCCGCCGCTAGTAGCACAGTTGAGTGATATGATTGTCATACCCTGGAACGCTTGTCCGCATGATCCCATGATGTCATTTCCCAAACGCCGTCGCCGTCTGAAGCGAACTGCCGAGGGCTTTGGAAGGTAGGTAATAGGTTGTGAGCATCTTATATACATCAACTGCTGAGTCACCCATCATCTTGGGGTGGTAAGCCCTAGTGCTGATTTATCACATAGGCGATATAAGCACCAGTGTCTGTAGCAATCTAATTACCATATTCCGGGCGATCTGAGTTATACTGTATTTTCACCCAGCAATAGAGCACTTAACCCGAATCAAGACTCGGAATTGGGCAATTTCGATTGGTTGCCCTGTTTGTTCTGCTACCGCAAATATGCAGATAGAGGATGGGCGTTTTGGTTGCAACCAACACTGACGATACCTAGGTGGGCTATTTCAGTGTCATCAGAGTGGCACATAATGGTAGAGAGTATTTCAGTTGCGTTTGCTGATTCTTCCAGCACGCACAACGTCAAGCTCAATGCAACGCACTCCAATCCCGACATGACTGCTATATGTACAAGAATGGCACGACCCCAGGACCATGCTGCTCACAAGTGTAGGTCGAAAGAAATATATAATGGAGATCGTTACAAGATCATGATATGAACATAGACGAGACCGTACGATACCCAAAGAATTCCCCGTCCATAAATGCGTTGTGTTTATCAAATGAAGTAGCCAAACCCAGCCCGCCTGAAACCCAACCGTCTGTCTCTATGCATGTTTTGTGTGAATTTGCAGATTGCTCTGTATGGTTCCTCTTCTCTTGGAGAGTCCCGTGATGCTATGAGGTTTGTTTGTTGGGGCATCCGTTCTATTTCACCGAGCTCTGGCATCTACGCGTCTCGCGTGCTGCATGACCTGTTGGCGTGTCTTTCCTCGGCTGGACGATGATATGGTGATGTTTTCACGTTTTTCATCGGCAAACAGATGCGAGATGAGTCCAAAATAAGATGACGATGACAGCCGAGAACGGGCATTGCAGACCGAGAAGCTCTAGTGATGAGATCTACTACTTCTGCGACTGCCAATACAGCTGATACTGTCGCTAGGGGCAATACTGTCGTTGTCTTCTTCAAACTCATAATCGACGAGACTACTACCAACGTGACTTTGTGGCAAGGGGACCTTCCTGGCGGATGCGTGGCGACTGGGAGCCGTCATCTTTGTGGCTGCTGTGTGATGTGTAGGCGCTCTAGACGGGGCAGCCGTTCTTACAGTGGCGTTAGTGTGATGAGTAGGCGCCCTGGACGGGGCCACCTTAACCGGGGCTGACGATTGATAGGTGCTAGGGGCTTTGGACCTGAGAGGCAGCAACTGGGGTGCGGGCTTGGATGTATTCTCCAACCTCTCAGTCCGGGCCGAGACGTACGTCGCAGCATCGGGCTGACGGACAGACCGTGGGGTCGAGTATTTGGAATACCTCGATCCAGCCTGGCTGCGATGCTCAGCCTCGGTGAGCATCTTGGGGGCGCCGCCATGTTTGGAGCCTGCATGGCTCCTGTATTCGGCATCGGCAATCATCAGAGGATGACGACTCGAGCCCGCCTCGCTGCGGGTGCGACTCCTGCCGGCGGCGCTTTGGCGCGAGGAATGGCGGCCTGAGCGGTCATCAAGCTCCTCGACCTCTCTGCTTTGGCCGCCGACTTGGGAATACCGAGCCATGTAAGCGGGTGGTGGGTAGTAGCGACTCTTGGGAGCAGGCGGCGGTAGCTCCTCGGGATACCGGATCTTCTCGACGGTCCTCTCGACCTCGACATAGCGAGGCCGATGATCAGGATAGGGGTCCGGGAAGGTTGACCGGCGCTGAATAACGGGTGCCTCGAACTCTTGGCGCTGAGCCCGCTCACGTTCATTTCGCATGTTCATGTAAGTGAGGGCACCACCAACGGCAGCGCCAGCAGCAACAGCGCCTAGTACAGATCCAAGAACGACGCTAGCAGTCAGGCCGCTGGAGGACTCGCGGGGCGACGCCTCAATAGTCGACGTGGTAACACTTCGACGCAACACCGCGTACGGCTCAGGCGAGTCGGAGTGGACGGCAACGGGACCCGGGCGTCGAGAAGTCAGTGCGGTGGGCTGGGATTCACCAGGGGCTTCAGGGCCGGCGACGGCTGAGGGAGCCTGCGAGGTAGCCACGTCTAAGTTCCAGTCGAGGATGCGGCCGACTTCGTCCGTGCTAACTGAAGTGCGACGGACTGCTGGTGCTCCGTGGCGTGATGGATAGCTGGCAGAAGGGGCGTAGACGACCTCCATAATATTGCCGTCGAAATCAGTAATTTTTGCACGAGTCTCGCCACCCTTGGTAGCGTCTCCAGTAATGATGGACCCGCCGATCACCTGTAGGTCTGGGTTGGCACGTAATCCTGCAGCGTGGAAATCCGACACAACTGCCACTGACGGTGCTGACAGGACGATCCGCGAATTGGAACCGGCCTCTGCACAAACAAGTTTGTTGCCGAGAATTTCGAACACAGGAAGCGGTGGTGTTGCAGCGTTGTCTTCGGAGCTGGTCCCGAACACAATGGCAGTCGGGCTAGCACTTATGTATCGGAGTCCCAGGGGCTGGGTGATGGCCGAGTAGAATGAAGCTGACGACGGCAGATCAGAGACTTGGATGTAAGGAAGCATGAAGGAGAAGCCCTGAGCCAGAACAAAAAGAAGGCAGGCAACGAGAGAATGGGGCAAGCTGCGAGCTGTTGGAGTGTTGTATAACTGCAGGCGCCCGACGGTGACACAATCCCCAATCTATGGAAGAAAGCGAAGAGAGGTGACAGATGCGCAGCCAGCCTCGTGAGGCAGATCGATCCAGCCGAAATGTGTGAATGGAGGCAAAGAATATCAACGAAGACGGGAGAGGAGTCAAGGCCCTTCTGTTGCACCCAAACTTTGTGCGTCGAACGCTGTTTCTTTCGTGTGACGGGCTTACAGTTCGTCTTGCCGGAGTCTGTTTGTTCGGTAAAAAGGTATGTTCTTGTTAACTTCGAAATAAAGTGTGAAGCCGACTTCCCAAGCAAGTCCTACTTAAGTGTCTGGCGCCGGCTCGCTCCTTGTACACTTGTACAACCAGACCGCCATCAAATAAGAACTTCAGACGACACCGCTAAGGTGCCGTTTAGGTACGCCTGCAGATTGACACAGAGCACGACTCCACTTGCACCTTGGTTCGCCGAAACGAGAACCAGGGCGCACATAATACATCTAAGACTTCCCCCGGCAGACAACGATGCGGTGGTGTCTTGTCCCTCCACGTGTTTGCGAAGTGGCAGAGAGGCCGTAAAGAGGTAAAGATGCAGGAGGGAAAGGCCCAAAATGGTGGACGGGTGCCGTCCGTACCGCTGGTTTGCACTTTTGCGTGCTAAGAGCAAAACATCCTAGTGTTTGCCCTGACCGATGGACCCTGCCCCTCTGAAATCCCCCCTTTTCTAACATCGGGCGACAGGCGAACTGCCACGTTGGTTCGGTGCGGTCTGAAAGGCCAAAATTGCATTGATACTTGCCTGCCAATGATTCGATGCGAACTCGTCCATCTGTGATGCTGTCTGCGGGTGGCCTGCAGGGTCCACTCGTCGTTGGTGGAGCTGCCTGCAGCATTCGACCAACGGCAACGCCCAGGAGTCATGCCCTACGTCTAAGAGCCGCAGATGACACTCAGAGTGCCACCGTTCATTCGCACGTTTGACAGCTCCCCCATGATTCCAGCCTCTTAAGGGTTACACGTAGAACGGGCTAGAAAGGGCGAGAAAAAGGCCTCAGGGACCGGGGTCATAAACCCGAGGCAACCACTCCCTGTCTATTTGAACCCTGCTCTTTGGCATTTAATTGATTGGATTGGTATCTCGGGCATAATTCAGTGGCGCCCACTGAGGTTCCAGTGAGGTGACAATGGTGTGACCTAGTCTCGTCATGTTAGGTGGTTTGGTCCATCCACCATCACCGAGAACAAGAGCCACCGACCCGGATTCGTTCTCCTGGCGCGCCGTCAGGCTTCTTTCATCAAAGCTTGCGAGGCCTGACGCCTGACACCTGATGTTGAGCCAATCGCTCCTATTCAAATGCGATACATCAACGTCCTCGACTTGAAATCCACTAAATTTTCCTCAATTGACATTGTCCGCCCCGACAACCTCAAAATAGCCACCCTTCTGCCTCTCGCAATTCTTCCAATTGGACGGTGTTTCCGAACTCCATTTCTTGATGGCAGTGGGCCAGCCAAAACAAGGCCAGACCTTCTGAGGTGTAGCATCATAGCCTGACCTCAACCTTGGCTTTCCAGCCTTGGCAAAACTGTGTTTTAGTATTGTATACATGGGTGAAGGCAGGAATGCAAAGAAACACAAAAGAGAAGTGGGCCAAGTTGAAGTAGCTCACGAAGACGGTGAAAACGTCTTGGGATTCCATGTTGAACGCCTGTTGTTTTGGTTGCAAAAACAGAGACTGGACAAAAAACGTAGACCCAAGCCCCGGGGACGCTTTGCATTGGCCGAAATGTTGTATGACGGCTTCTGCAAGACGACTCCGCTTATTGTTCATACCTGACACGTTCCCACGACTTGCTCCCCCTTCTTTGCTCCTCCGCGGCGAGGACAGGCTTTAGATAACGTCCCAGACGTCCTCGGCAGCGTGGCAAAACTTGCTGCAAGCGACGCTAGCCGACAGACTGTAGTTGCTGATAGATATTTTCTCGTCCACGTATTCGTCAGCGAAATTGTCCGTACCCTTGGCCATGGCTCCGATGAAGACGCAGATGCTCTCCTTGGGCGTTAGGCTAAAAACATAATCTCTAACGCGCACCAGGTCGGCATCAAAACTCAGCGTCACTTTGCGGCAGTTGGGCGGCAAGTGGTCGGTGATGGGGTTCTGGATGACTCGCAGCAGCTTCTCTTGAGATGTCGTGGACCGAATGGACAGGCGGTGCAAGAGCTGGACCATTAGACCGGCGAAGCGCTTGAAGGTTCGGGGAATTCGGACTGTGGGCGAGACTTCGATAAGCACGCCCTTGGCTGTGTGGATGTAGATCTGCAGCTTGCCGGCCTTGTTGATGGGCGAATCAAGTAGGGTGAGGAGACACTACGTTAGCACAGTCAGCATGTTGAATGCCCGACACAATGAAGGACAGGATTCGTCCGACCTGATGCGTAATATCTGGCCGAGCATCGCTGATGTCTCTGTTCATCTTACGCATAACACCAATGTGCTCGTCGCTGTTGAGCAGCGAATATTTCTCCTCACGGTGCATGCCCATACGACCCCCGCCGCCGTGGGTGGCCTTGAAGGTCTCGAGGCTGGCATTGGACAGGACGACGATGAGTCTCTGTGAGTCCTTGTCGCTCGAGGGGATAGGGACGTGTTGTTCGGCGACGAGCTGAGGTAGTGCCGGAGGGGGGAGCGATTGCGTGCCTGTGGAAACGCGTAAATTGTCAGTTGTGTTGATCGTGTTGAACGTCATCTTGACTGCAGTGCGCGGTTGCTCTTGGGCAGGGAAAGGCTGCAGATGGTTGAAATTGGTGGTATTAGAAAAAATAGTGCCGCGCAAATAGCTTGCTTGCACCTGCTCAACAAACCAGTACGCAATTTGTCCTTCGTCGCGGTTTATTCTCCAGTACCGATTATGCACCAAACACAATGTCGGAGCCCGCGAGCAGCCCGCGAGCAGCCCGCAAAGTCGCAAAGTCTATTGACTTGTAGAGTCAAATGGGAAGTTTTTCTCTTTTCATCTTTATACTTACGAGGTCGCTTGCCGGCGCGGTACTCAGGAGACGACATTTTGTTAAGTTGGGGTTGCCTGGTTCGCGGGGCTTTGTGCTGCAGAAAGTAAAAAAGTAACGCTCGAGTGGATGGCCGCTCTTTCCAATCCAATATTCTAGCACTTGTAGAGATCTTACCAAATATATGTACGTCTCAAGAATTCAAGGTCGGACAAAGAAGATTCAGAAGGATGAGATAAGTGGGAGTACAGATTACAGGGAGACGAGTAATGTGGTCGAAATTTCCGAAAGTTACCTTCCCCGCCGAGCCTGCGCTATGCTCTGTATGAAATGAATCGTGTGCTGACAAGAGCCTGCATCGCCATCACGCTAAGCTTGGCGACCGACCAATTCTCCGGTTCCGCGCTTGCCGAATATTTCCCAAACTTTGGAAGTTGATATTGATTGCGACAGTAGCACTTAAATCCAAGACTTTCTTCCAACATCCAGCATTGATTGAATGTTCTACCTACAAGGCTTTAAATATTCCCGAGCTGATGTTCACGTCCAAATCTTGTTCATTGAGCGGACGGCAATGAAGTGCTCACGTATAAGACTTTCCTTCCTGGTGGGACAATACTGAAGTCCGCACTCAAGGCATTGTGGCAGACAAGGTGATTCGACTGGTCGTTCCGTACGTATGTCTATCGTATGTCTATATATTCTTTTCATCACTGAAAGACGCCGAGAGTCGGAAGCCTACCTATCTGGAACGAAGGCCTTCTGCCATGTACCTGCTTACGACGAAGAATAGCAGAAGCGAAACAGACTCACTCTCCCTCTCACTCGGACTCCGACCCTCGTCAATCAACTCACACAGCCTCTGCGAAGTAAAGCCAAGGCTGGTCAAAGTTGCGAAGTTCCTCGTCTGGTGGGTCCTAGCCGAAACTCAAAACTTGATTCAACAACCCTGGTTGGACATTGACCTCCGTCCAACGACTCGGTTCAGGTCAGTCATCGGTCATGAAGAAAAGGAGTTGCTCCATCTGTTCCGTACAGCATCAGTGACCACCGCGGTTGTTCATGCATCATTGACGGAATAACATCAAGCCATGCGCCTGTCTTTTCGCAGGATACTGACGTTATGAGAGTGTCTTAACTGGGCGTAGGACAGTGTGATATCGCCCAGATGCTCAAGAGACGACTCCCCAATCCGGTGCACTTCTTCTCGGCTTTTGACACTGATAAGCCACCACAAGCCGACGTTGATAAGATCAATAAGATGCATCCGAGAGTTGAAAACCTGCCGTCATGCTACTTCGCACATCCATGTTTGTGTCGACATGACTAGCAGCTATAATCCTGCGTTCCCAGGGCTCATTTCATCAGGCTCGACAGCCATAGGCAACTTTCCGAAAAGGCATGATGTCGTGTCATTTCAAGTCATTGCTATCCTAGCTATCAATGACAGAGGTGCATTCATGTGCAATCAGGATGTACGGGTCTCTTAGAATCAAGGGGCGCGAGATGTGGCGCTCTGTGTTTTGTCTTGGCACACGGAATCGTGCCGAGGGGCTAGAGCAGAAGACGGTATCGGATCTCACACAGCACACACACGCAGGCGCTACCGTGGGCATCCCACGATGCTGCGTACTACACCTACTACAGGGACAACATCTGCCCACGCACCTCGCTAGTTTCGGCATGTGTAACTTGCTCTCCCACAAATGGTGGTACACAGAATTCGCATGTCACAACAGAAGTGGGTGTTATATCGACTTTAGCACCTACCATTGAGTTACCGACGTACCCTAGAGCCTCCAGTTGCTGTCGTTCGGATGGTTCTTACCGTCTCGCGCCAGACTTGCTCTTGTCGCCTCGCGCTATACTCCCTTATACTCTCGCACGGTCCATCAATACCTTGTCCAGCACCGTTGCAACTGAAGCACTCATTTCCCCATGATCGACGGCGAGCATTGTTTCTGATTTTCCTTGGCGACTCCGACATCTAGTGTTTCCGCTTATTATGAACCCCCTTCTGGTGTCTCAAACCCTCGTGATCAACGTCTAGGGCTGGTCCACCACCAATTTGCCAAGACCTGTCAAGCTTTTTGTATGGATCAGGAGCTGGCTGGAGATAAGGCGAAGCCATGAATCTCATCACTCTCCCAACTTCAGATGGTGAAGCACTCCACTTTATTCATCCCATCCGTGTTTCCGAGATCTGTTCATCGCTCGCATTACCATCCAGTCCCCTTGTCTATAACGGCTATACTATTGTCAGTTTCCTTTTTCGTATAAATTGTTACCCCGCAGCCAGGCAGGTCCTGGTCAGAACCTGGTCAGAACCTGATCGGGTAAGCAGGTGCACGACCTGCAACTCGTCCCAAGTTTCATGCCACTGTATTTCGTATGCGCTCGGTATCTCCATATACTCCTGGTGTTCTGGATCTCCAGTAAGAGGGTGTTGCTTATGGTTATGTCCCCCATGGCCGACTATGCTCGCGCCAAGCCTTATATAAGGTGCCATGGTCTTCTTCCATTCTTTTAAATGGTATATAGTATCCAGTCTTCTCTTCTTGGTTTTTTTGTTTCAACCGTTCATCTCTCGTTTACTACCTTCTCTTCCCTCCTTTTCCTTTACTTCTACTTTGCTAGTCAAGTGAAGATCACGTTGACCGTGTATCTGGGACTACACTTTTTAATCTCGACTTCGGACCTCCTTGGCTCTGTTCGCTCTTTTCAACAGATCAGGACACATGGTATCTAAACTCCTTATCTGGGCTGCGGCTCTTCTCGGTGTCACAAGCGCTCGCCAGAACAGAGCCCGAGATGATAGCAGCAGCGGTGGCAGTGTGTATTTTCAAACTCACCCTTTCCTAAGACTGGCTCAATAGTGGAACAGCGTTCTTTCATTGACAATAATTAACTCTCTCTCTCTCTTAAAATAGCTGTTACGCTCAACTCTGATCTTATCCAGAAGGGCTCTTTCTTCGATGGTAGCGATGGCCTCGGTACCCAGGATACTCAAGCCAACTCAGCGACCTCGGAAGAGAACTTTATCAACTTCTGCAGCGGAAAGACTCTTACCAACGGACTCCAAAACACCGATGGGTCATGTAACGGCATCCGTATGCCATTCCACACAACCTTTTCTCGCTTCCAACAAGTACTGACTTTCCCTAGCAATGGGCAACATCCCAGCCAAGTCGGCCATGATCTCGTCGATTCTCCTGAATCCCCAGGCCGGGGACACGATCACGGCCGGAACGGACTTCGACGTTCAAGTCCAAACCAGCAACCTTGTGGCAGGCAGCTTCACAAACGCCGACACCACTTACTATTCGGCGCCGCAGGATCTCCAGGATGGCAAGGTGATTGGCCACACGCACATCACGGTCCAGGATCTCGGCGACAGCCTGAATCCGACGACACCTCCGGACCCGACGCAATTCGCTTTCTTCAAAGGCATCAATGACGCTGGTGATGGCAATGGACTCTTGTCGGCTATCGTCTCAGGAGGGCTCCCGGCCGGCAACTACCGAGTTTGCACCATGAACTCGGCGGCTAATCATCAGCCGGTCATCATGCCCGTTGCCCAGCGTGGATCCCAGGACGACTGCAACAAGTTTACCGTTGAAGGGGACGGGGGTGAAACTAACGCCGCTGCCAACAACGGCGCCGATGGCGAGGCGGCTGCCAATACCGCTGCCGAGGCTGTTAATGATGGCCCAGGAGCTATCGTTGACGACAACGGCAACGCTTCAAACTCGTCCTCGACGATCAGCTCTAGCAGCTTCGATGATGGCCAAGATCAGCAGCAGCAGGAGGAGGACAAAAATAAGAACAGCAGGAACAAGCGCAGAAACCTTCGCTTCGGAGAGCGAATCTTCGTTGCCTAAGCACCTCCAGTCGAACCAGACTCCAAAGTCGTCAGGGATCTATGTGACATTAATGCGGCTTGTTGTCGCGGCTTGACGTGATCAATATATTTTGTTCACAAGCAGGCGTAGGGAGTTGGAGTTTTGCATTGGTTGTGGTAAACTAATTGTATATGAAACTGAAATCTCATGAGTTGACCGGGTTATTGGGGGACGTGTGAGGAGTGTGAACTCTGAATATTTGAAGGAGCTAAGATGATAGCTGTGCCAATACTTTTGTTGCTGTGGATTTATTGTTTGGATGACTACTATCTAGCGATAAATATTGGCCATGACGTATAAAGAGCACAGCTTCACAGCCTTTCTTTGGAGTTTGTGTCATGTGAAGAAGGTTGAAATAGTAGTAGCGCATATAAGTATATTATTATAGGTAGCCCCATGAGCCTTAGGGTATCAATATTGGCGTCGCCTGTTATCGCAAGTTAAGAGACTGACTGCTGCTTCTCAGAAGGTGTGGTGGGTCGGGGGATTGTGCAGTGCCAGTTCCACACTTGGATGAGCAATCCTAGGATGCTTGTTTGGCTTCCGATGTGCCGGTTTCGTAGCCTCTCGCAGTCGTCGGTGTAGATTCCATCATGTGGATTGAAAGCGTCCGCTGGTGTTTCCTATCGAGGGGTTACGACTTTCCTATAAGGTGGCATTCGCACACGATCATCGCTTGGTCCGCCTCAGCTGAACGGTCGGTGGTTATCAGAATTGAAGTACAAACAAGGCTTCCCCACAACAATATCGTGCATACCATAATCCGCAAGGCATTGGATTCTATTTCTTTAAAAATTTCTTCACAATAGTACTAGTCCTTCTGCTACTGGAATTATTATGTGAAAATATGCAGAAAACTATTTGGTTACGGTACCTGCTAATGGCGGTGTGGCTGATACTTGGAGCAACCCGGGATGATTATTTTCACATTCTGGAAGGATCAACATTCCAAGCATTCTGCCCTCTTGTATTTTTATTTATATTGGTATTCACAGCCTTCGCTTTCAAAAACTGTGCTGCTCCGAGTTGATTAAGCTTGCAACTGGTTTGTTGGGTGTGTTTGGTCGGGGGGAGGGGAATGCCAACGTGTTGTCTGTGGTTGTAGGTTGAACCTAGGGGCGACTTGAGGTAGACGGTCTCTCTTTAGAATATGACAAAGGCAGGAGAAAGCATGATTATATTGAATGCCATCTGAGGCCATGAGAAAACTTCAATATGAATGACAGGGTGAAAACTGCCTTAAAAGGGAAATATAATTCGAAATTAACCAGCAAAGAGCACTGCTGTTGTCAGTGATATTTGCAATTTAGCATACAAACTAATCTAAGACGGGACTCATTGGACTGATATGAAAGGGCCATGAGATGTCGTGTTTATTCATCATCAGTAAATAAAGAAACAGCCATAAGAGTACTGCATGTTCATTGACACTAGCTACAACTGGGGCTAAACCGCTGTTTATGATGACCAGTATGACGCATGCTACAAATAGCCAATGTGTCTAATTTCCTACAGGTATTTTTCACCATACTATCACTGCCAGAATCATCCAATGCATTGCCTAACCCAACCTTGAAAACATCCAATATATGCCAGGCCGAACACCCACGAAATAGGCCCAGTGGCGCTGTGGTAAGCGCTCTTTGTTTGGGCCTCTGGAGGGATATCGAAGAGGGTAAGTCTATTATACCTCTACCTCAGCAAATCCCGACTGCTAACCACCCTGTAATCGTGGGTTCAATCCCCACCTGGGCCCCATGGCCACTTATCTTGTTTTTGCTACAATCTCATAGACAGCTGCTCACTTGCTCAATGCCTTTTGCAATTGAATTGGTGATTTTGTGTTCTTTTTCCTAGTAAGCACACTTGGTGCAAATATCGCCCCCTGTTGGACCCCTTGCTCCTACTTCAAATTGATATTTAGGTCGCATCAGACTTGAGAAACATCCGTACGGCAATTTCCTTTGCTCTTCTTGGAGACCTCCCGGTTTCTATATTGACCAGCGCTGTTATTCAAGGTATGCAGTCTCCTCTACATGTACGCAAGTGAGTAACCCGTACACTTCACATTCTTCTTAGAGTTTCTTGGTTCTCTAGATATGCTGTAAATGAATATGTAAAGCCCTATAACAGGCCTCTCAAATGGGGAAGTGGAAAAGTTGACATATAAATGGATTTTGTCAAAGCATTGCAACGAGTGATATCGACATAAGCCTCTGAACATTCCTGCATGGGCACATCCAATTACGCAACTCGTGAGTAAGATTGATAGCTTGAACGGACTTTCCGTACCCATTAACCCATGCTCAGGATATTCTTGTCGATTAGACATTAATCAAATGAGAAAGCAGCAGCTATCTGACACCGATAGTTCTGCGAGTCATCCACACAATAAAGAGTAGATCATCACTGTTGGTTCTAGGGATGTCGATTCTATTATGTTATGTTTTTGGGAGAATTCTCCACGTTCGTAGACCAACTAAATGCGACACGGAGGTCATCATCTTGCGGAACACGGCTGTTGGAGCTATCAAATCAAGAGTGGGGCCACCCCACGGTTGGCGATTTATCCGATGAAACCCATTGCGAAGCCGGGGCCAAGGGACCGGGACTTGCAAGATTTCAAGATCGGCCTCTCAAAAGCACCCGACACCTAGTACTCATCACATGACTCTCGGATCCCTGGTATGAGGCGATGCAGACCACGAGGAGGTAACTGCAGAACATTGGAACCGACGAAGCAAGAAATGAATACTACAGCTGCCAAGGTGGCCACGACAGCGGCCAACCAAGCTGCTCAGGCCACCAAATATGTGCCCATCGCTGGACGCGAACTCAAGCATTGGCAGACAGGCGTGGTGGTGTCGGCAGGCTTGATGGACCGGACGGTGAAGGTGCGGCTCTGGGGCAAGCGGTGGGAGAAAAAAGTGTCCAAGGTTAGTTCATGTATAACCTTGCCTTATCTCAGAACGATCCATGATCTACTACTGTTTGAGACTTGACTAACATGCTTCATCATTTCCCAGTATTTCAAAGTCCCCTCCTACCACCTCGTCCACGACCCCAACAACAGTGTTCGCAAAGGCGACGTAATCGCCTGCTCCTCGGGCTGGAAGACGTCCAAGATGAAGCGCTTCATCGTGCGGCATATCGTCGCTCCATGGGGCCCGGGTATCCACGAACGACCCCCTGTTCCTGACGAAGACGAGCTGATAGTAGCGGAACAAGCGCGGCGGGCTAAGATGGAGGACAAAAAGGCGGCCAAGGCCAAGGAGGCACGGAGATTGGCAGTGGAGGCGAAGCAGGCCAAGTTGGCCAAGAAGGCGGAGCGGGAGGCGTTTATGAATAAGAATAAGGAACCGCAAGTACAGACGAGTATCGATGATGTGGATTGAATGAGGATGGGCTAAATCATCCGAGCGTTGGAGGTGAAATTATTGTAGGATTGGGACTGGGTGCAGGAAGGGCAACAGTCGGCGCAACACAAAAACAACACAAGCGGCACAGGGCACATTTGCAGGTCTGATGAAATGCCTACCATGTATCATATCAATTGTACAGTGGCACAGGGGAAGAAGTCCGAGCCCAAAATGTAATAAACCCAAACTTGCGTCGTGTGCCACTAGGTATCAATGTTGTTACTATCAGCGGCCTATCCACAAAACACCGCTCAACACCACATGAAGAGATGTTGTTTTTACGGTTCCACATTCCTATTGAGAAGCCACCGGGCGAGGTTCACCCACCACGCTCTCCAAATTGCTTGGCCCAGTCCTCATATTCTTTGAGACCTTCCCTGCTGACACTGGGCCGGATGTTGCGGAGGCTGGCTTGGAAGTCACCTAATTCAATCGGACGGATCTGGTCCATGGTCATATGAAGCAGAGCATCTCCCAGTGAACGAAGAGGGCCCATGGCAGCATCTTTCGCGAGTGCAGTTATGTCAGAGCCAGAGAAACCTAGTTAGGGACATGTTAGCTTGGCCATCCATTGAGCGAATCAGGTATCGAGGTTTTGACATACCAGCAGTCAGCCTCACCAACTCAGCAATGTCATCAGCGGTAAGATTGTGCTTCTGCTCACCCAAGAGCGTCTCCAACTGGATCTTCCTCGTTTCCGCTTCTGGCAATGGAATATACTGGCGTCTCACAAAACGGCGCCTTGCCGCCTCGTCAATTGCCCATGGTAGGTTGGTGGCAGCAAGAACCAAAACTCGGTTCGCATCACCTCCCAAATCCCTCCCTACTCCCGGGCTCTCACGTCCCGCTGCCGCCCTCTGCAGATCACTCCACTGAATCAAGAACTCCGTTTTGATCCTCCTCGTCGCCTCGTGTTCTCCAGACCCAGAGCGCTGAGACAAAAGCGAGTCTATCTCATCGACGAATATTATACTCGGTGCCATGGCCTTTGCCAGCGCAAAGAGCGCACGCACCAGTTTCTCCGACTCGCCAAGGTATTTGCTCGTCAAGCTGCTTGCCGATATGGAGAAGAAGGTCGACTTGGACTCGGTGGCAACCGCGCGAGCCAACATTGTTTTGCCGGTCCCCGGTGGCCCAAAGAGCAGCATACCTCTTGCAGGCTCGCGAAGGCCCATGAATAGATCGGGGCGCAGAAAGGGGTACACGACAGCCTCTCTCAAAGCATTCTTGGCAATTTCCAGCCCCGCCACATCGCTCCAGTGAACCTCGTCTCCTTGGACGACAATTTCGTTGAATATGGCCTTGGCAGCCGCATCATCGACGCCTGGAGGGAGATGTTTTAGTATCGCCTTCTTTTTCTTGTCCCGTACAGTCTTGGCCGCCTTCTCCTCATCGTCAAGTGAGCTTGTAGAAGACTGTATAGTGATGTCAGCGGGGAGTGGTGATTCTCTCTGTTTGCTCTCCTTTTGATTGCTTTTTCTTCGCCGCCGGGATGAGCTGCTGATCGGTTCTTCCTCATCTTCGGAGGTAGACCCACTGCTAGGCTTTGGGGTGTGCCTGTGGCTTGCTATGCGCTTCTTCGCACTGTTCGGTACTGGTGTAGAAACGACACGATCTGCAGGCTTCCTGCGCACAGGGAGTTCACTTGAGCTTCTACCTGAGCCAGATTGCTCAGCGCCAGCGACCGCAGAGGCTCGAGCCGCATCCTGTGCTATCGTTAAGCTGCTCTTCGATCGCGAAGAGCGGTCTGCGACATTCGACGTAGATATTGAATCTCGCCTGTCGTGGATGGACAGCCCACTTAGGGCACTAGATGCTGCACCAACCGCAAGTGTAGAGGAGTAGGGATTCGCGTATTCATCAAGAGGTCTTGTTCCGGGCGAATCTGGGCTTGAAGGGTCAAATGCACCATTCTCTGGAGATTTGACTAACCTCCTAGTATGGCTGTCCCAAGAAGACTGTGATACAGCAGCTGATCTCCGAGGCTGCTCTAGGGATGATCTCGAAAGGCCATCGTAAGAAGCACGACCAACAGTGGGAACACCGACAGACGAGGATCTATCAGCATCATCTTTCGCACCATGACTGGTCCATGCCAGAGTAGCTGCCTTGCTTGCCCCAGGTCTATCAGCCGGTTTTGATACAGGTTTTCGAGACAGCCTGAGTGTTTTTTCTGATTTTCCTGATCGCAGCGTTGTCCGCATGGTGCGCTTGTCCGGACTCTGCGATCTTGATGATGCCTTCTCCGGGGTTATCGTGCCGTATGGAGGTAACGACGGTGGATGTCTGGCTGACGATGCGGGGAACCTTGAATCGAGACTGCTTGTACCGGGGCTGCGACCAACGACGGCCTGCTCCGACGATTTTCTTGAGGATAGTGATGGTCGTGGGGGCAGCGCTGGTTTCGACAGCTCCGGATAAGTCAAAGCTGGTATAGTCCCATCGCCTATCCATCCTCGCTCCGAAGATGGTGTCCCAAGCGGGGAGTCAGCTGCTTCGCCCGAGGACGATCTTCGTAATGTAGGCTCTTCTTGTCGTGATAACCTCAACGCTTCCAGCAAGTCAATTCGCTCCTTGCACTGTATTTCTAGTTTTTCAATGCTTTCGACAAGTGCCCGCTCAGTCTCGGTCCTAGGCGAGTAGTTGGGCTTGTTCGGGCCATTGCGCGTCATCTTGTCCAGCGCTGATTTCCAACATCGCATAGCCTCCTTCTCATCTCCCTGGCTTTCGTAGTAAACGGCTGTCGAGCATGTCAAGTAACTCTCATCGTATGTTTTCTGCAGGTTGGCAAAACCCTTGCTCGCCCACATCCTTGCGACAAAGACTCCGCGATCGGGACATGTAGATCACAAGTTATAACACCAAAAAATTATAGTCGTGGTTCTTGCTTGCCGTCAGCACCGTGGCTGGGGATCGGAGTCGTTGTAGTTTGTCGGCTGGTTCCGCTTGTCGCTTTTCCAAAGCCTATTCCCTCAACATGGACTGTTATTTGCTCCTGGATGATTCAGCACACTCGTCGTATTGAGCAGCTAGCGTGAAATTGATGCTACCCCGTGTTGCCAGTGCCTGGTGGCCTTGTGACTTCGCGTTCGGCCTTTGCTTGAGACGTGCCCGACAGGTCTCGAATGACAGTGCTTCTTTGAGTCACCTCTTCGGTCGTGATAAGGTTCGTGGGAACTAAATGACTGTTGGAAGATGTTGTCGATGGAGCAGTGCCCGAGGCTACTATGCTCCAGTTCTCAAAAATCTGGAAGCATAATGACCAAAGAGTCGCTCGTTGGAGATGGAGTAGTATAAGGTACACCGGAGAGTGACGTCGTTGTATTGGTGGGGCAGCTGGCACTATCCTGTTAGCGAGGCTGGGGCCTTTTAACGTCCAGCTTAGAAGTGGACAAGGCCTTCCTCAGTTCACTCAATGCACACAGATATCTCCATACTCTAAATATCACTTCTTAAGAAAAGGAGAATTAGGAAATGCGCAACATTATTACATTATTACCCTAAGTAGATGGGTTCACCCAAAGCAATAATAAAGTCAGATGCAGCCGTAAATATGTGAAAGGATATTGAGTGACGGCGACTTCCAAGCTTGTGTTCCAGGATCGCCCGCCTTCACATGCTGCTGGGACTAGTCAACTAATTCAGTATATACATCGAGCTGGTCTGTCTTTCAGCAATCATGCCTGCTACTTCTTGACTGTGTCTTCATCATCCCTTGGTAGCTGCATTCCCATCATGCCGAGGATATTGCCTGCAGGCCCAGCCATACCAGCTTGACTCTTGAAGCTTTCCAGCAAGTTCTTAGCCAAGTTATAGTCAATATTAACTTCCCCATCTTCACTCTCTTCGTCTTGTACATCTTCCTCATCATTTAGTTCAGCCTGTTTGCCTTTGCCTTTGGTTTGTACCTTCTGCCCATCATTGTCCTTTACTGCTTTCAATTTGGTTGGGGTCGGATCAAGCCTCAAGGCACTATACTCATTCAGCTCAGCTCCCATCTGGGCTGCCAAGCGCTTGATATTTTCAACCTCATCCTCTGATTCAGACTCAGAGCCAGATAGTTCTTCAACGAACTTGGCAGCTTGGCCCCGCGGAGCCGTCGTTGATGCTCCATGGGTGGCCTGAGTCTCTTCAGGGAGTAATCCCATCATTTCCCTCATCATCCTAGCAAATTGCTGTTCGTCGAAACTGACTTCTTTGTCTTCATCCTCACTGTCATCTTCGTCAGAGAAATCATCATCATCCATATCCTCCAGCTCAGCGCCTGCCGCACCTGCCGTGTCGTCATTGAGAAACAATTCAAAACGCTCCACAATTTTGTGAAGATCAGCTTGGGCCGCAGTGTCTCCAAATCCAGACTTCTTTCCTTTGCCCGAGCCATGCTGGCCTTGTAGCTCTTGCTCGAAGTCTTCGTAGTTTATGTCCATCCAAGACTCGTCATCATCCTGAGCGGCATCTGGCCATGAGAGCATTGTAATATCGCTAGGCAATGCTTCAGCACCGTCCTCTTCGAGATCCTTCAAGAGAATGGCAACTTCTCGTGCAACCCGGCTGTCTTTTGTTTCGGCATTGGTGGCCAGCATTTCGAAGCCACTCGTGACCTTCATGCCCATTTCGAGCCTGGCGAGTTTCAGTCCGGCTTCCTCTGTATTCCCGGAGACCTTCTCCGTTGCCTCAATAATGCAATGCCAAACAGGCGGTGGAGTAAATTGCTGTGACTTCAACTGTGCGAAAAGGACCTTGGTGAATCTCACACTAGCAGTCACTAGATCTTCGGGTGGAAAGCTGAATTTACCAGTTTCAGCGAGGAGGGCCTTCATAGAAGGAGGGTCTCTGAGATAGAAAGCCTCGACGGCTGGGGCAATGGCTCCGGGCTTCTGGTGCAGGATATACGCCAGCTTTCTTGGAATTGTGACTAGTGAACGGTGCATGGCGGACTTGATCTGGCCCGGATACTTCTCTAAACGGTAGAAGGCCTCTGCTTCCACGAAGGATGAATGAACGAGAGACGTTGCTCTTGTCTTGAGATAGTCAACAGCTTCCGCCAAAGCCAAAGGGCGCTTTTCCGGAGAACTATGGTCTAGGGGGATGATGTAAAGCTTTTCTGCGTGTATCCAGACTCGATTGGTGTCAATCTCCGGACTCAGCCATCTTGGCAAGACATTTGCAGCTTCGATGAGCAGGAATTCGCCATCGCTGTCATAGACCGCCACCCATAGGCTTTGAAAAGATTTTGTGAGCTCCCGGAGCAAGTAGACGATCAACCACTCATCCTCGACCGAATCGCCATAATACGTAATGCCTTGGAGGTAGACGAGGCCCTTGTCATGTTTGACGTCAAGTTGAAATGAATCTCGCTGCCAGATGTAGTCCTTGGTCAGCTTGTCGGAGAGTTGAAGTGCGGCTTTGCGGACGCCATCAAGGGTAGAAAGCACTTTGCGGGTTTCCAACTGGCCATCAATGACAAAGAGAACGTACTCCACACAGTTCTCAGGCAGCCGCCGGGGGAAATCCTTGAAGCTGTCTTCAAAGAAATCAACTTGGTCTGTTGAATTCATCTTTGATGCTTGACGTGAAATGTCTGTAGATTTGTTTTGATAGGACCTGAGAAAGTTTGAGGCGGGCAACTTGAGATTTAGCGCTACTTTAAATGGACGCCCATCCCCACTGACAGTCTGTGTGCAGCCCGAGCAGTGCCTAACAATTTGCTAACAACAAGATGTGCCCGTGAAGCTGGATCGATCTAGCGGGGGCAGTGGTGGGGAAGACGCGCAAAACCTTAGTACCCGGAGCAGCCTGTGTCCCTTGAACTGCATTCAGCTTTAGGGAGTAGCGTCTTATCTGTCGCATTGCATGTGACAACTGACGACGTCGACTTGAATCTGCTTCCATTATTCCTGCCTGAGTTCCTTCTAGGACAGATAGACCCAAACAAGGAAACGGAAACTTCAATTGCCTCCCCTGTCTTATGTCCTATTGTGAGGCAACCTCTTGGGGCTTTCCCTGCATCAGTCTGCTCCGTCTTGATAGCACCCTCTCTTGTCTTCAACGCGCTTGTACCAACGCGTAAGCAAACTTCGACTTTTACCTGCAAAAATCAGGTCAATATGCCTGCAATAACCTCAAAGCGCTCGCTGCATGCTGCATTTGAAGGCAACGACGATGGTATGGTTGTTGGAGAGGCGAGCTCGAGTTTCCGTGAAGGCGTCAGTACAGCCAGTGTGCGCGGTCCAAAGTGCTTTACTAACGGCATATAGACAAGAAAGAAAGCCCGCATCTCTGATTTTGGGCCGAACAAGGCCTCATCCTCAAGTCGCTCACGTCAGGACCAGTCACAAAGTTCTGAAGAAGAGAACGAAGCAATGGAAGAGCCGGATCGACCACCTAGCCCACCTCCCGCCACACAATACGAGATGCTGCGGGACAATGGGTTTCAGCACCTCGAAGATGCCGACGCCGATGATCAACGCGCTACTCAGCGTCTGAAGGATCGCGACGCCCAGCGCATGGGCGAGAATCGCGTGGCCCCCAATGCTGTGATTGAGAGTATTACCTGCTACAATTTCATGTGTCATACGCGCCTACACTGTGAACTAGGGCCCCTCCTCAATTTCATCGTCGGAGAAAATGGCAGTGGAAAGAGCGCCATTCTGACCGCCATCACCCTGTGCCTCGGTGGAAAAGCCAGCTCAACCAACCGCGGAGCCAGCCTACGTAGCTTCGTCAAGGAGGGTCAAGATCACGCACGGCTCGTCGTCAATATCAAGAATCAGGGATCTGATGCCTACAAGCCCAACCTGTACGGCGACACCATTATAGTCGAACGTTATTTCAGCAAGTCCGGGTCTTCTGGCTTCAAACTCAAATCTGCATCGGAGAGGTTGATCTCGAACAAGAAATCCGATGTGGATGACGTGGTCGAGTATTACTGTCTACAGGTTGACAACCCGCTCAACGTTCTCTCACAGGACAATGCAAGGCAGTTTCTAAACGCTGCCAGCGCTGCCACCAAGTATAAGTATTTCCTGCAAGGTACTCAGCTCGAGCAGCTCGATCATGACCTGCTACTTTTCAACGAATACCTCGACCAGAATGAGTCAAAACTCGTCGAGTACGAAGAGACCGTGGGCGTCCTGAAGGAGAAGGCTGCAAAGGCTCGAAAACTCATGGAGTCGGCAGCGGAGAGTCAGACATGGCGGAACAAGTCCCGAGTGTATGCGAACCAACTTGCATGGGCTCAGGTCTACGAACAGGAAAAGATTTTACAGGAAAAGGAGAATGCTGTTGCAGCTGCTGAAGAGGAGATAGGCCACCTGGAGGAGGCCGTGCAACAAAACACGGAAAATCTATCAAGGTATGACAACAAAATCCAGGATGCTAGGGAGGCCGTAGAAGCTCTGCAGCAAGGAGATTCGCCGGGAGACAAGCAGATGGAGGCTGAAGAAAAATATAAATCGGCCAAAGCGAACCTTCAAGAAATGCATACGCAGGAGCGAGATTTGAACGAGAAGCTACACCAGGCCATCAAGAACGCGCGGGAGTACGAGAAAAAGATTGAGGATGAGGAAAGAAGTCTAGAGGAGGTCAATGGCGGCGCCCTGGCCGTGAAGAAACAGGAGTTAGAGGATGCTAAGGAAGCTGTAACATCTGCCAACGTCAAACTTGTGGAGCACAGCGCCACGACTAAAAGGCTGGAAGAGGAATACAAAAGTGCCGAGAAGGAACTACAGGAAGCTACTGGTCTTCTTGAGCAAAAGCGTGCAGAAGTCAGCGGCGCTGAGTCTCGCTTGCGCTCTCTAACCCAGAACCGCGGCGATATCTTTGCTGGGTACGAAAGGGGTGTACCACAACTGTTGAAGATGATTGATGGAGATGATGGGTTTCACCAGAAGCCAATCGGACCCCTCGGTATGTATATTCAACTAACGCAGCCAAAGTGGTCTGCCATTTTAGAAGCCACGTTTGGCGGGCATCTCAATAGCTTCATTGTTGCGAACAGAAGTGATTACACTCGACTACGAGGATATATGGATCGCCTAAGTATTAGGGGTTGCGGCATCAACATCAGGCGTTCTGGAGCGCTGCTGGACAAATTAAATGAGCCAGATGAGGCTTTCGACACCGCGCTTAGAGTGCTCAAGTTTGACGACGTACGTGTCAGAGACATGATGGTTATCTTGACCAGTCTTGAGCAACTCATTCTCGTTCCAAAAAGAGAGGATGGTCAGGATATTATGTTCAACAACAGCCGGCCGCCGCAGAATGTTGCCGCTGCCTTGACTTTCCACGATAGAAAGAGGGACGAGGGTTGCCGAATTACAAACCGTCAAGGGGGCGAGATGAAAAAGACGGACCCGATTCAGCCCGGTTCGAGACAGAAAGCCCGCATGAAGTCAGATGATGAGGCTCAGATCAACATGCAGAAGGAAACACTGGCGCAGTTGCAGTCGGAATTTCGAGAGCTTGAGGCCTCGAAGAGACGTCTTCAACAAGCTGCTGTCCGATGCAGCCAGGCCGTGACGAGACACAAAAGGGAGAGAACGACTCTTGAAAAGGCCCACCGAGAGGCACAGGCAACTGTCTCGGGCATTGAGAGGGAGCTGGATGGCTTCGAAGGTGCTGATGGGAGATTGCAAGGCCTCCAAGAAGCATTACAGGCTGTCAAAGAGAAACAAGATCATTTCGGCCAGCAGTATGGTAGCATGGCGGTTGAAAAACAGAACCAGAACAAGCTTGTCCAGACCCTCAAAGCAGACTTGGCACAAATTAAAGAAGAAATGGCAGATTTCAAATCTCGCATAGCAAAGGCCGAGAACAAGGTTCAGCGGTACCAGGAACTGAGGCGGCTTGCACTCGTCGCGACGAACGAGGCCCATGAACAACTGGACATGGCCAAGGAGGGCAAGAAGCATGCAGAGGGCTCTCGAGATAGGCAAATGCAATGTGTGCAGGAGTATATTGAAGGAGCCAGTGAGACTACGCCCGAGCGCGTATACATCCCAGAAGGTGAGACGTACGCCAGTATCGAACGGAAGTACACAACCGTCCAACAGCGGATCAAGGAGTTTCGCAACAAACACGGCATGTCGGAGGCTGAAATCAACAGTCAATTTACGCAAGCCACGGAAGAGTACAAGAAGGCCAAAACGACACATAAGCACCTCTGGTCTCTCCAGCACGGGCTGAAGAAGGCACTCGTTCAACGCCTGGACAAGTGGAGATGGTTCCAACGGATGATCTCGGCCCATGCACGAACCAATTTTGCCTACCTCTTGAGTGAACGAGGATTTCGAGGCCAGTTGCTGCTTGACCATCAGAAGAAGAAGCTGGAGATTCAGGTGGAACCCGACCAGACGAGGCAGAACGTGTCGGGTCGGAACACGAAGACTCTATCGGGAGGCGAGAAATCCTTCTCCTCCATCTGCTTACTTCTTGCTATCTGGGATGCCATGGGGTCTCCTTTGCGCTGTCTTGATGAGTTTGATGTTTTCATGGACAACGTCAACCGTGCCATCAGCACGAACATGTTGGTACGTTTGCGAACAAACTTGCACAACGAACAGAACAATGCTAACAATATCTCCAGATCCAAGCGGCAAGACGGTCAGTTGGAAAACAATTCATCCTCATCACGCCAAATGCTATTGAGGGCAGAGGAAAGATTGACAAGGATGTCAAAATCATTCGGTTAGTCACCAACCACAGTTCATGCTTCCACTTTTCACTCGTAGCGGAACTAATCATCACCTTGCAGGCTCACCGATCCTCGACAACAACGTCTTGCTGATCCTTGAAATACTCACGTCACATGTCGCAAGGTATGTTTTGTACGAATACCAACGGTTCTTGTCAACCAGGCATAGGGTGGCGTGTTTAGTGTTTTGAGGTTGATAGGATGGGAGTTATTTGGAATAAAAAAAAGACATGCTCAAGTTTGCTTTTTGGGACCGGGGAGACGACGAGCGGCATGTCCCTGTTTTGCGATATGTGATCTCCCGCCGTAGCCATGTGGGCTGGTGGCTTGGGCTCTATTTCTTTATTGATACTCGGCGGGCAATTCTTTTGCCCAATCCTCTAATCGGCTATATTCTCGCCCTCGGTGGCTACCTTTGAACGGCATGGCACTCTACTTCTGCAGTTATACATCGAATACAACGGTGTCGAGAATCTCAGCGTCCAGAAACCCCCTGCTTAGCCTTTTGCATTTGCCATACTCCCAAATGACGTATTATTGCATAACGCCCGATTCTTACACGTAGTTTTACACTAATACACAAGGCGTCTGTTATGTTACCGATCTCCAACTATATCCTCATCCCTTTACTCCTCAATATATTAACCCCAGCCACAGCCGTGAACTCCATCCACTGGGCCACACCGCCCAGTGCATTGCCCACCTTGCTACTCTCCTCCAGCCGGCGTTGTAGGAATTCGCGTGTCTGGGCGAAGCCGGGCGAGCGGTCATTTGTCATGAACAGCTCTGCGCCAACGTAGGCAGTCGAAACGGTCCCCCTCTTGGTGTACCAGCTCGGGTCGACGGCGCCGTCGCCGGACAAGTGGTAGATCTCATCCGCTAGCAGGGCGAGCTCGCGGAGGGAGGCAGGGACGTGGGAGGGTTGGGCCATTACTGCCAGGGCCTAGGGAAAAGTTAGTCAGTTGTCATCCTTGATTGCCGAGGAACAGAAGAGGTGATAAGATAATGTGCGAGTGTATAATTGGTCTTGAGCATCCAGTAGTATAAGTAAACGTGGTCGTGTCGACCACGGGACATAGCACCGAAAGCGGCGGAGCGGGGTGGAAATGCGGTTGGAGAGTAGCAGGTAGGTAACTTGGGATGGAAGGTGTAAATATACGCACTTGTTGCCAGCGGTGAATGACATCGGCATTAGAAAGCAGACGCTCCCAGGCCAAACGCTCGACCCTATCATCAATCTTCATCGTCTGCCCCTTTGCCCCGTCGCCGGGTGCAGCGTCCAAGGCATTAAAGATGGCGCGGCTCTTGGGAGCTAGGGCCTGGCGCTTGGTGATGAGGTGATATTGGATGAGGCTGAAAGGGCCGTCGGGCAGGACGGCGGTGCTAATGTCGAGGTAGCCGGCATCGCGGGCGCCGAGCGACAGGGCGTGCTGTGTGAAGCCGTGTTCGGGGACGTGCGTGTATGCGGCCGAGAGGATCGCATGTTCGGTCTGGTTGAAAGGGCCTGGGGGAGGAGGGTGGTCGTAGGAGTAGTACGGACGCTGAAGCTGATATTGACGGCCGACGACTCCGAGCACCCGTCGATGTGCAGCGAGGCGTGTGAATGCTCTGGAAGGAGCCATTGCGAAATTAGCCGCCTGAATGTCCAGAGCAGTGAGAAGCGACGAAATGTTTCCTCCTCTCCGCACTACGTATGCAGGGTCCTCGGATAAACTATGGTCCATACCTCTCGGGTGGAATTGCCTCTTGGAACTCACCAACAGTTGAGCTATTCACTATGAGACTTATCGGCAGCGGCCGCATGGATTCATCAGCTCGAACCACTGCAGTCATTTTCAAAGTGTAAGCTTCAAGGAGCAGACGGGTCAGTGAGGCTCGGCCAGCTCCGCAAGGATTACGACGACAGAGGAGTCGCACAAAGCATATCCCGATTCTTCTTTTACACGGTTGCAAGGACCTACAAGTCTGCGACGAGGTTGTGGCTTTTGGCGGTATTGTCTCGCGGATTTTCTGAACAGCCTTATTCTTGGCGTCCGCTCAACGAGAACGGAGGATATTCCTATTGGATTATGGGCGGATAGAGGAACAAATGCGACTGGTCGGTCAATCAAGCATACTGGTAAGGGCCGAGGACTAGACTTTACCTTGTTCAAACTTGTCATTGGTTGGTGCCAATTCTGGCGTATAATAAGAGACATGAAGAAACAGGCTCCATTCGTAAGGGCAATCTGTGTCCGTACATGATGCAGGAGGAGGATGGAGTGGAAACTAATACAGAATCGATCAGTTATGGGTGTATCGTCCGTCGCGACCCCGAAGCTTGCCTGAAGAGCTGCGATAAGTAGCAGTGGTGCTCTCCGGCAACAACGTCTACGTTATTTAGGGCTAAATATCTCCCGCGAGCAAGGATCAAAACCGCGAGGTGGAAGTGATTGTTGCACAGTCGGGTTTCATTTCATACCAACCACCACGAAGGACCGACTCAACTACAATGGGTCGTGGCTGCAGGGCGTTGCTGCAAGCTAGCATACCGGTTTCATCTGATCCACCCGCCCAGAATGCTCAATAATTCCGAACAACCGTGTCGTGGTTCGTACAAGGCTCTTCGCGACCAACTTAGGAGGCAGGTAAGCCCTTAGCTTGGGCAATGTATTTAGGCCACAGATTTATAACGGCTCCGGGTTCCTCGCGCACATCTAGACGTGCCAGGTGTGTGTATACTTCAGCTAAAGGGCAGCCTCGTCAGGACGTTCAACAGCGATATAGCAAAACAAGGTTGAGGTGCATCAGTGGGTATGGACAGCGGCCCACTATAGCTGTTGTGTGACCACAAAGTGCAATTCTTTTGCATGAGGCATTGGTCTTGAGGCCCTGATAGCCGGGCACTCATCAGCGCGGTAAATTACCAATGATGTGCTGCGCCCTTCTTGAGGTGTGGATATGGCATCTCCGGCAGTGACGACGGGCTGTGCTAGCGACACAGGTAATAGTGCTGCGGCCTTCCTCGCACGGGCAGCTGCGAGCAATTGAGATGCTATTGTTCTGGGTCTGCTCAACTTTCAAGGCTCTGCCTGTCAGGTCAACCACGTCAGCATCATCTTCGAAAGCTCTAGATAAGGATACTTAGCTTGTTTTAAACTCGGTGTCAGCAAGCCTTCAGATCATCTGTCCATTTTTCACAGAGCTGCAGACGGCCCGTTGCCTCTTCCACATAGCGAATCAAAAGTCCTCGTTGTCGATTTGACGCCGTAGTAAGATTCCTGATCATTTTGCCTTGCGAATGAGCCCTTCCACCTGTCGCTCCAGAACACTACGCAACCGTGGTAGCTAGCCAGGCTGTTCTTTGAGTCCTTGAGATACTGAGATAATTGGGGAACGTAACTATGATGATCCTATGCAAAGTGCGGGAGGGCAAGGGGGCCACAATTTAGTTGCAGAAGCAGCACGTAGGGTGAAATCCTTCTTGGTGAGCTTCCATGATTATATCGTTAGTATTGCAATAGAGCGAGCTGCTTTGTACCTTGGGGCCATTTTTTGTCATTCATCGAGATGCAATTCATGCTATCCTCGAAAGTCCGCGTATCATCATCGTGGCGCCAGGGAAGGATGGCAAGTTGGT
Organism: Pseudomassariella vexata; assembly: GCF_002105095.1. Lineage (NCBI taxonomy): Eukaryota > Fungi > Ascomycota > Sordariomycetes > Amphisphaeriales > Pseudomassariaceae > Pseudomassariella > Pseudomassariella vexata. The sequence goes on along the minus strand of NW_024467959.1, from coordinate 462,684 downwards.
TTGGTTCTCATGCGGGCATGTCTTTTGAGAAAGGCTTACATGTGGCATCGATGTGACAGGTCAGACAGCCAGTCTAGGGAGAAAGAGTTAAAAAGCCAACCATGGTGTTGGGTTGCTACGATTGACTTGATTGTCAGGAATATCTGTCTTTCCAAGCATCAAGTCGGCTCTCGTCCGTCCCGGTACTGGACGTTCTGCATCGGAAGACAATTGGAGTCGCCGTTCATCATCAACATCCCGGGTTCAATCTCGCCGGTCCCGAGGCCACCTCACATGCGACCACCAAGATCCTTGGGGATTGTTCATTCTGGAGAGGCGGGCCGGTTAGTCTGCATTAGTGGGCGTCCCAATGGTCAACTCCAGGGGCAGAAGGGCTCCACGGGTCAATAGCCGACAGGATGTATTGCAGATAAGTATAAACTGGGTTCGAACGTCGAGTGAGTGTGGACTTTCAATTCCAAGGTTTCTAATCTAGCTTGATGGTCAACCCTTCCACCTTCGGTTCGGGTCCTCGAGGTGCGCATTTCTATGTTTGCACCTGCCAAATTATTAACGTTCCCGCTGGTTCTCACCTGCATAGGTGGGTGCCCCACATTGATACATGAGTAATCTGGTGCGTACCTTCCAGCACGGGTTTGACGCCCTTCACTGTCTAGATTGAAGGCATGTAGAAACTACTATGCTAAGGATATTGAAGGGCCATTGCTCGCACACTCTGTTTGGTACGGATTCGAACTGTGTGACAATTGCGAGTCTGTTAATCATTCACTATTATCTGCCCTTTAGCTTTTTTCGTCTCCGCCTTGTAAAAATTCAGGTTCATAGACAATTCTTAAACCCATACTTCGGGCAAGATTCACATATGAAAATGCCATCGAGTTATTTATTGTATACTACTGACCGTTTGATAGATAAAGATAAGTTGGCGATTCCGTTGACTGACACCGATGTGTTACCTGAATTTGATCTCGAATGTGGGCTCATTAGCTGTAGGAGTGAATGATATGAAGTACATCGAGCTGGCCACCCTTACATAACCTCGCATAGAAATTTTACGATAGTAAAACCACAACGCCGTAAATCAATTGAAACTACTCTGAATCTTCCTCTCCAGAAGATGGCAATGCGATCTTACAAGTTCGCGCATTATGCCCAGTCCCGTTGCAAATACCACAGCGCCTTGGGCGCGTTTCAACACGCTTTGCGCGACCACCATTTCGGCGCTCTTCTTGCTGTATCTGCGTCGCCAACTCGCTAGAGTCCCGTAGGTCCTGTCCTTCTTGGAAAATAAGTGATTCTCCTTCCCGTAATTGCATTTTTTAGTCCTCCGGCGCCGGCTTAGCATCTTATTTGCCTCTCGAAGCTCAGCGCACTCGGCCCGTACGAGGGCGAGCTCGTGCATTATCATTTTTGCTCCCTTCGCAAACTGGTCGACAGCTGAGAAAATATTTGCGTGCGACGAACCTCGAGGCCCAGCGCGTTCCAATGGGCCCTGCGTTACGTGTCGCGCGGATAGAATTTGCCATTGCTTCCACATCAGCAATCCGGGGCGGAAACGCTCGTGCATCTAAGTCCAGTATATGCTTGATAATGACCTCCTCTTCTAATTCTGTCATAGTTCGTGAATTGGGCAAAATATCGCGTCGGAAAGGTACGCCGTTTTTACGCGTTTGGAGGGTGCTTCGGGGGACTTGGTACGTTTTTGCCGCTTGTCCGAGACTAAGTTTTTGGTCATTTTTGAGAGCTTGAAGGGCTAGCATTAAGTCTGCTTCGTTGTATGACTTTGCCATAATTGGTTGTTGAGAAAATCAAAGATCAAGTTGGCCGGTCGCGTTGGCGCATGAAAGTGGCCAGCTCGGTGTACATTCACGTTACTCTACTATTATATCCAGTGCCTTAGCCACTGGTTGCCGTCAGTAAACCGTGCCATAAGTACGGGCACACTATAATATTTACAGAAATTCACATGAGAATAGCGAATTTCGTGAAGGGCTACCGGTCACGATAAACATAGAGTGTCAAGATGCTCGGGGAACAACTTACACCATCCTTCAGACTTTGCAAGTTGGTCCATTCAGAATTCAATCGTTTTAGAAGCAATGGAATATGGCAATCATACATTGCCCATTGCAATGAACACGTAAACTCAGACTATCAGCTCGCCTGATGACTCGTCCGATTGCTTACAGCTGAGCTGGGCTTTCCCGTCCTTGATGCATGCAGACTCGGATGCGGTGACCTTTCAGGTTGTATCATCCACATCTGATTTCATACTTGGGTACTATGAAACATATCGTCGTCTGCCCTATTCTCTGAATCCTGGTGGTACGCTCGCGTTTTGGAGCACTGAAAGTACTGCAAGTTGCGCATGCCAGAGGTATGCTTGCCTAGGTAGGTTTGGATTTTTGTGATTAATTGCTCAGGACTTAGCTAGTTCTAGCGGTTACTTGAAAACCGGGGAATAGTAATGTCGAGACTTGAAATATTAATCGACCAGGGGAGCACAGTTGTTGCGTTACTTGTCACTTGAAGTCATCAATATAATCGCATCCAGGCCATAAAAACACAGTAATGCGATAACAACCCAAGCGCCCTGACAATCGTGGATTGGTCTACGTCGTAACGTCTGGCATGAATGCGTCTTCTCACTCAGACGTTCGTTGCAATGGCCAGAGCTCACTCAAGTAGAGGCCAATGCGGACCGGCTGCCCTAGTACGAACAGTCAGATCATGATAACACACAGACAGCTTAAAATCCACCAAGGGTGACTCGATTGTTCGACAATTGAATCCGATCTGGGACTTATCAGCTTATGCCTCTCAACGTTGGAGTGGTACAGCTTGCAGTTGTGCGAGATCCTTTAGGAATACGACCCACCCCGCTCTCACGGCCCCTTTGCCTCCAGAAAGCAGGCAAGCAGGTCTTCGGAGCGTGCGACTAGGGTATGAAGTCCCTTTCCGAGCAAAACCGTGTCGCGACTTGGGAGTCTCTCTATCAATCCACTCCAGATGGGACGCCCCAGACCCACTGTCTGCACGTTAACACCTAACAAGTACCTTCTAATAACTTCAAATGCACAGAGTAGAGCAGGTGGATGGCGGACGCACGCAATTTCGGCAAGCAGTTTCCATCTAGATGGGTACCCAAAAAGGACTAGCGAGGATGCCATAATAGACCAACAACCGCCGCCTGCCGAATTCACCACCTGCAGCTAAATAAAATAAGTCAAGAATACCTTAGCGAGAGAAGTACTTCATTGTGTCGAGGTGACATCAGCTTTAACAATATTGTACCCTTACAACCTCCTCCCGCAGCGCAACCACACAGTGCTGCATTAATGACCATGCAGAAGGTACGTACACCCTTATCCTTTTGTCTCGACACAAGCAGGCAGTCCCAATACTGCTACCTCATTCGTCACCCGGCCACTGCGCATCGTATCGTTGCAGCATTGCATTCGCCAAGGAGAGCTCGCAAAAGCATTATTTCCTTTTCTCCCTTCTAATACCAAGTCGGCCTACTATTAGCACTGATTCAATGCAACTTGTTACTGCTGAATAGATGAGAAAATCCACTTGTCAACCTCTCTGGGAAGGCACGACTTAGAGATCTACCCACCGACATGTGACCTCTCTGAGGTCGTTCTGGGCAAACTTGCGCTGAACGGGTGGCTACGGTACTTGCGAGGGTATATTCCCATAATCGGGCGTCTCTCATCACGGGACTTGAAACTATGAAAGAAAAAAATTCAGGTACAATGGTAATTGTGGGAAAATGGCAGCACCACTTGCGTTGCCATTTGGCCAACAACAAGTGAATCCGAATTTCATTTTCGCTGCCCCATTGTCAAAAAGAAGTGGACATGACTGTGGCGATTGGGTGGCAGTCCCCTGCCAGCCTGCTTCGTGTCGGGACCTTTTGCTGATCTGACCTTTACCTAACGAATTGAAGTAATCCTGGGCAGTTGAACGCGCCGCTGCTCCTCTTTTCCGCAACCGCATCAAATCATCGCATCGCGTCACAAAAAAGCCATCCATCACCTTCGTCGCCTTTTGAACACACGGCGCCTGCTGCAGCAGCCTCTAGGTATGTACATTGCAGCTTGCATATGTGTGCGTATCAACATCATCATCCCCCTTGCCCTTCCCTTCACTTCCAAGCACCCGCGAATTCCTTGCCCAGAGTACAAGCAGAGAGAGGTCGACGTAGCCGACAGTGCGATCGATGCAAGACAGGTCGCCAGCCAGTCAGCCTACCTGAAGACGAGAAACAGCCTTATCCGGCGCCCGACATCAAGCGCCTGTGCATTCGTCTTCTCTCTACCGCGCCTATCTCTCTCATTTTGCTACTGCTACTGCCACTGCCACTGCTGCTGCTGCTACTCCACGGCCACTGCAGTGGACCACGATTGATGAACCTTGAGTGTGCTGCAGCACCAATTGTACTCCTGGCTCCGTACCTACCCTCCATCAACTCCACTGGGCACTGGCTCACAGTACCTCATCTCCCACCTGTTCTACCCCCAGTCCCGGCGTACACTCTACTCTGGCCAAACAGCTTACCCCCTCCATACAGATAGGCAACTCACAACCTTTTCACCCACCAGTGACCAAAAAAACATCGCAAAAGCGCTTCTCTAGCACCAAGTCGACTTGCGATATACCATGGGTAAGTCATCTCCAACATATTTGGCGACACAAACATCCAACCTCCTTGCTACACATCCTCATCCTGATCCTCTTCCCAAACTCTAGCCTCGCCGGTAACTTCGCCATATCTCTCTGCCCATTCCATCATCGCCCCCAATCTATCCAGCCGTCCACTCCCCGTCACCTACAGACGCCATCCACTGGTACTACGGGCCACGTCTACCCAATCTCTCTCCTATCCGCCGCATATTCGGAAGCATAAATCAAATGCCTCTCTGACGTGTTACCACATTTGCCTGCCATTGCCTACTCTGCCTGTACCTCTTGTAACAGCCCACGACATTACCCGCTTCCTCTTCCCTTCCTGCTATCTACCAGGCGGCCAGCCTTCTTTCCTCCCCCCCTCCCCTCTTCCTCGTTCCCTTGATTCACTCTGGGGGTTTGTGCCAGCGGCTATCTCTAGATCCTTAAAACGAGGCTCTTCCCCCACATGACCATCCCTTGCTACTTCCTTTTCTGGTCCACTCACGTTGGCACCTTTTCCCCCGTATGCACCTGCGGCCCGGCCAAGTTGCGGCTGTCCTTTTCTCATCCCAGACTTCCCCCATCTAGAAATACCTCTTTCTACCCATTCCACTTCCCTACATTTACTTTGGGTCGCACATTTCTAACCCAGATTTGCAATAGCTGATTCCGGAGACACGTACCGTCCGGTGAGTATAACATTCACGTTTGATTTTCGATATATCAGCATACATCACCACCCCCCTTGCCACCTGATGGCAGCCAATTGCCCCGCGCGGCGGCGCCGAGGCAGTTTCCAAGCGTGACTGCCGTGTTTGGTGTAGAGGAAAGCTTTTCGTGGATCTTTTCATCAAGCCATCAATTTCGAAGCTTCGATGGTTGTTCTGGCCTTGAACGTTCGAAGCCATCGGATTAGCTTCAAGGTTTGGCTAAAGTCAGGCTCCCGAGAACTTTCCTCCATCTGTCAAAAGACATCAGAAAAAATTTGAACCGGAGCAACCATCGATTCATCATAATCCGCATTTTTTCATTTGTCGAAACTGATCTCATAGGTCGCAAGCCACTAGCGCTTGCGTTATCGTCAGCTTTCATGAACCATCAAGACACTGACACATCACAGCGCGAGAGGTCTCGCTCACCCCGTCGTGGTAGATCAAGAAGTCCAGGTCGTTCGGTCCGCCGCCGATCTTACTCTCGTAGCCGGTCTGCAAGCCGGGACGACTATCGTAGGTCGAACAGACGTTCTTCACGTTCTCCCATGACTGGCGCCGGAGCCTCGTCGGGAGGATCTCAGGGGTTCGGTGGTCCACAGCGATCCTTCGAGGAACGACAGGCAGCTCGCGAGCAAATGATGAATACCATCCGGGAGACCTCGCAACAGGATCGCCGTGTGTACGTCGGCAACCTGTCCTACGACGTCAAATGGCACCACCTTAAGGATTTTATGCGACAGGGTGGGTCTTGAAGAACATTCCGATGAGTTGGGTTAGATGGCTGACGGCATGCCTGTTCTAGCTGGAGAGGTTCTCTTTGCCGATGTTTTACAACTTCCTAATGGAATGTCGAAGGTGGGCGTCTACACGTAGTTCATGGCTGGTTTCTTTTTTTCTCTCTCCTGGTTTTTGATGGAATTGATGGATTGACGGGTCGGGACGTTGTCCGCGGGATTTGTAGGGATGCGGGTAAGTCCAAATCCCCCCCTCCCCGGGGGCCGCTCAACGACGAGCTGCTAATCGCACTTTAGAATTGTGGAATATGCTACGAGGGAGCAAGCACAACAAGCTGTCGCGACGCTCAGCAACCAGAACCTGATGGGACGACTAGTCTATGTCCGCGAAGTAAGGCTTTCCCGGATCTGCCTGACGAGGTTTGGAGTTGACACTGGGCATAGGATCGTGAAGCGGAACCTCGGTTTACCGGAGCAACCGGCGGGCGCGGCGGATTCCAAGGCGGTGGGGGAATGCAAGGCGGCTTCGGTGGTGGTGCCGGTGGTCCCGGCGGCTACGGGGCCCCGATGGGTGGAGGAGCTGGTGGTGGTGGCCGTCAGATCTACATCTCCAACGTTTGTTACCTCCCGTCCTCACTTCGTTGCTAACTTAGGATATTCGTTCTGATTTTGATGTTCTTGCAGCTTCCCTACACCGTCGGCTGGCAAGATTTGAAAGACCTCTTCAGACAAGCTGGTAAGTGAACGTCGCCTGAATCCCTCTGTCTGGCAACACCGTTCGTTGCAGCGTCGCTAATGACTCTTGCTACAGCCCGAAATGGCGCCGTCATCCGAGCTGATGTCCATATGGGACAAGATGGTAGGCCTAAGGGATCCGGTATCGTCATGTTCGAGTCCCCGGATGATGCCCGCAATGCCATCCAGCAGTTCAACGGTTTCGATTGGCAGGGTCGCCAGCTGGAGGTTCGTGAAGATCGATTCGCCGGCCCAGGTATTGGTGGCGGGTTTGGTGGCCGCGGAGGCTTTGGCGCACCCCGTGGGGGCTTCGGTGGAGGCTTCGGTGGCCGTGGAGGATTTGGAGGCCGCGGAGGCTTTGGTGGCGGATATGGCGGTGGTCGTGGAGGGTTCGGTGGTGGTAGTAGCACCGGTGGCTATGACGCCCCAAGTGCCTCAGCTGCACCTCCTAACCCCTTCACGGACTTTGCCACCTCTGGAAATGACCCAAGCGAGATCATTTATGTCCGAAACGTGAGCCTTGACCTCTCTTTTTTCCATCAACTTGTTTACTTTCTTGCTGACTTCTCTGCCTAGCTCCCATGGTCCACGAGCAACGACGATCTTGTCGAGCTGTTCACCACGATCGGTAAGGTTGAGCAGGCGGAGATTCAGTATGAACCGAACGGGCGATCCCGCGGCACCGGTGTTGTTCGCTTTGACTCGCCAACCACCGCCGACACTGCCATTGCGAAGTTCCAGGGCTACAACTATGGAAACAGACCGCTTGGTCTCAGCTACGTCAAGTATCTCACGCCTGGTGGAGGTGACAGCATGGACACGGATGCTCACGGTGGTCTGACTCAAGATCAGATCATGTAGATCTGACCGCTCTCCTGGTGAAAATTGCGAAAGCTAGCTCGGATACTCGTTAAAAGTTGGCGACTTGCTTTTATGCCTTTCCCGACAACCCTTTCATCAAACAACCTTACCGATGGATACTTCAAGTTGAACCAGCATTGCCAAGGTTTCGGCTTCGATGTTTCAGTGGAGTTAGCCACTGTGTTGCATACTTGTACCACATTTTCTTTGCGACAGTCGTTAATATCTTTGTTCGAACGGACTGCAGTTACATCCCAAAAGGTTCCGAGGACTTGGGTGGAAGACTTAGGATTCAGGGGCATAATGAAACGATCAGCCCTGGGCCCGAGCTATATACATGCAAATGGGACGGTGCTGGGACATTTGACTTCGCCGACTGGACCTTCTGCGTTTGCTCCATCCACGGGCTACATCGCGGACCAAATGTGGCAACCCTTTCTTATTTCATACTATGGAGATGGTCATCTGAGGAGGAAAAAAGGGGAAATCGGAAGGCTTTATTCTAGATTGTGCCTCAAATAGCATCTGATTTTTTCCAGGCTTGGTGGCTGGCTCATCACAAGGCGCACTTGGGGCGTTGGATGGGCAATTCGTTTGGTGAAGACTGTGTAGGAAAGCGTAGGACTGTTGTGCTGCGTGGATCGTGGATTGATTACGACTTCGACACGATGGCTGCATCTACTCCGATGGTTCAAGCGGCCATAACGGCCAGGATGGCCAGTTTACGAAGACAACATTCAACTTGTTCAGAGATCTAGCCCATATTCCGGGGCATCTACTTACAACTAGGAACATTCTGAATTGGCGTGCGCGGTTTGGATTACCCCTGGAAGCCATGTAGATTACTAGCGAGTCGCATCCAATTGATCTTGAGTTCTGGATGGGTTTGCGATTTTCCAGTTCTCGCAGATGGGGAATAGTTTAATATCGATCCTAGATTTGTCTGTTTCAAGTATCCAATATTGCAAGAATCTCGGACATTGCAGAGTTGACTTCACTATGGCTTTCGAGTCATTAACAACTCTAACGGGCCTCCGGATAGAATGGAAGACGCGGTCTCTATGAACCCTGTCGAGAGCTGGATGTTTACATACTATGCTTCCCACAACGAAGTCCGACCGATACCCCAGTTGCAATTTCATGCAGTCTGTGAAATCTTTGCACAGTGGCTCCCTGTAGGACATTTTGGGCAAGGGGCTTGACGGCGAGGAGCAAAGGCTTGAACGAAATATTAAAGTAGCATCGACAATAAGGATCCTCCTCTTGAGAGAGTCATCATGGCGGATAGATACTTAGGGGGAAGTGGATCGTTCCGGCGCGAGAAGCTCGCTCTTCTGGCTGGCGTCGCGGCTAACCTTCTCCGCGGGTCTGTCGCAATTCGGCAGGAAGTACTCGAATGTCGTTGACCCAGGTAGACCGAGATTCGGTTGTTCCTTGAAAAGCGGTTACCGTCGTGGTCTTTTGGCATCTTCAAAAATCTGAATCAGTGTATTTGATTTCAATCCTAGCTTAGATTTCGCAGATGCGTTTGCCACATAGTAATGTGCAAGATGTAATGAGGCTCTCGAAAGGCAACGGTCGGGGTTGCGTATGATCTGGGAGCACTGCTATCGGAATACTGAGCATATGCGAAGGAACGTCAGTGTGGAGTATTTAATAGCAACTCAATGATGGCGATTTGTGCGTTGAGATGCCTTGACCAGATGCCTCTCCAGTGGATGGAATATAGATGTGGAAGACTGAATACATAAGCGACTCCTCGAATTAGATAGGACACTATACCCCTGGGAACCTTGCAGTTTAATATATAGGCAGTAGTGCTGATATAACCTGATTGTTTTTACTAGGGTTCGCCATTGATCATGTCCAGTACTACCTTACTCCAATACGGTATGTACCTAGGACGTATTGTTGACTATTACAGTCGGGCACACTGGGGCGCCTAGACCTCCGATGTTTTGGAAGACTACAGGTAAAACAGCAGTCTGTCAGACGGTAGATCTCTGCGAATTATCCACAACTGAAAAGTTCGTTTATCACAAATCACCAGGGAGGGTATGAGGTTCTGCGTCACTACTAATTTTCAAAAAGGCTAGTCTTATCTTCAGCATATTACGAAATGCCCTTCCAATCTTCGTTTCCATCGTTCGGCTATAACTATTTCCATCACGTCATTAGTCCACTTCATGGTGCTTCTATCTCATACTTGTTTGTCTGTGTATCTGCGGAAGCCTATTGAAACACTGTCCAACTTTTCTGACCCGAGTAGGATTCCTTGTGGGTCTCAGTTACTAACAAACAGTTATTTGTATTGACTCTTCCTTCGTCATGGCCGAAGGTGACTTTTTCTTGTCCTCCCCACGACTCCCCTTCACTCACATCCTCAACCAATGCTGCGTAAACGTAGATCTCTGGCCTTTCGTGCAACTGATAAAATAGCTCTCGATTCCAACCACTCCTGTTCAAGGACGACGCCAAAGTAAATTACGCATCGAAAGAAAACAACTCGAAAGCCTCGGACTAGTCCTTGTTCGAAGCGAATATTGTCTCACTCAACCACATCTACGTCAACGCCTGTAGAAATACACCAGTTTAAATACAATATCGAAACCAACACCAATTAACGCACCTGTCGATATCAGGACGAATGTGCGAACTTCACCCCCTGAGATGCACTACCTGCAAGCACGTTTGGACGGCCCATAAGAAGCTAGCTAGCTGCGAGAGCCAGGATGATAACGCTCTGTGTCCGAAGAGTCTCCGTTTGTACGTCGGGAACCCGAGGAAGCCAACCAAGAGCGAGTGCGATCGATGTCGAGAGTTTAGGGAGATGATGGAGAGTTTGGAGGAGGATAATGAAGGCTGATTAGCCGTAGCCTTGCGATCGAACACTATAGACACGGGACGATATTTATGGTGATAGTGTGAAGGCCAAGAAGAGGGCATAATCCAAGCTTTGACTATGTTTGAAGAGGCATAGTGGGAAACAATGTCAGAGTATACGTAATTAGAACTGTGGGAAGTTAAGCAATACATGGTAATGTGGAAGCGAGCGTAAGCAGTACTTATTTGATAACGTGAAAGAATTCTATGTTATTTCTGCATTGTGCAAGGAACACCTACTTTTCTTTTCTTCTTGAATCCCACTTGTAAACATACACGGTGTGTCAATAACATGTCTAACCAAGGGGTGAGCTTCTCAAGATCCAGTAGGTAAGTCGATCGTTCGTTATTATTGTTGTTGTTGTCATTAGCAAATCAGAAGACCAAATCTCTGATATGTACGATTCAGGAGACAACTCACGATAGTTTTGAGGATAAGGAGGAATCATGGTCTACGATGGATATTGAGGCGATGATGGTTTGAGATATATGAGAATGTATGCAGAGCCAGATATCTTGAGCAATGTGCGAGCAAGCCTTGAGTTACGCTATGAAGTACATCAGATCTATCTCAACTCCTCACTTTGGGATAGACCTGGCACCATTGATATGGGCTTACCAACTCAAATCGATCGGTCGCTTCGCATAGCATTGACATGAATACAGGCGAGATTATCTCGTTACGCCCATCACGCAGAGTTAATGCCACTTTAATATCCTTGGCAGCAACATCAGTCAGTCTGATCAGATTTCATTACTAGACCGACATGATTCAAGGATATACCACCAGCCTACCTTGAGGATCTCACTGGCCACAACTCCTAAAATCCACGACTGAGGAAGGCTTCTCCTAGTTTCCTAGGTAGCTTATAAAGAGCTCCAATAACTGTGGCTCTCAATATCGAATTTAGGAGCTTGCGAGACAACCACCTTGATTATCTTCCCTAGGCATCAGGTATGTAGGTTTCTAAGAAGATGTGATTTGTATAGATCCAGCGCGAGAAGAGCATGGTGCTTCTTTCTATGTCGTTCTATGCCTGACATGTTCTGGCAATTATCTGCCCCTGATACGGGCCCTTTACCTTCCACTTCTTTAATTGGAGCAGACACTATGCAGTATGGCCGGGCTGATCTCTTGAAGATCTCCCACACTGCGATGCCACCTTCACGAGGCAAGTACCAAGGTAGTCTTCTTCTTCTTGCCCTTCGTCTTCCGCTTACTGCGATCCCTGGGCTTCAGTGCCGCCATACCCATCTTGCAGACATCGGCGTACTTGGTAAAAAATTCAGGAATGGCATGTGGCTCGACAATGGTCGACAGCTTGACTCGCTCTTTTCTCTTGTCCCCTGCCTTGCCGTTGGTTGCTCTGATCAGGACGGGTAATGGCCGCGGCGGGTGGAGGTCGGGTAGGACGTTCTCGCTCGTCGGCTCTGGAATGTCTTGTTCGTAGGACACTACATCGATGTCAGTTTTCAAGATGTCCGTGAGAAATACCGTTACGACGAAAGCGCGTACGTCTCTTCTGGGTTAAGAATATCGAGCCTCTAGATTTGCCTTTGCACCCCTCTAAGAGCTCTCCGAGCTTTGCGAAGAACTACAGATTCCCATGTCAGCATGATGGCCATATCCTCTAAATGTCAGGTCTCACCTCGTCGTTACTGAGTACCCCCATGGTGATTGAGTGCTATCCTCGAGCTGTCCGTCTCCTAAGTTGGAGATGTTCTGGCGGGGGGACGCTGGCAGACGCCAAACGTTGAACGCCCCGCAGGTGGTCGCAATAAGGTAACTTGAAAGGTGGGTTCCCGCAGTGGGGCTGTCGGTGCGCAAGGTTGCATCACCAAAAATTTACAGTTAGTTGAGTCCGATTTCAAAGAACCTGCGTCAAACTCGACAACTTAGAGTAAGAGTAAACCTGGAAGCTTATTTATTAAGAAGCTTTCAAGGAACGACCTCTAGGGCTGTACTTGCCTTTCGACACTGCCGAATTCATCATCTACGTTATTTCTGTGTCATTTTATCTACACCCAAAGCAACCGGTACTGGTCACCCCGGTTATATATCATGGCGCCACCAAAGAAGTTGTCAATTCCAATAGAAATATTGAGAAAACTTGATGCTCAGAAACCCACGACCTCAACGGGAGGAAAGGGGAGCACGAAACAAGTGTCGAGAAAAGAGCAGCGCAAGGCGCAAAGAATCGAAAAGAAGCAAAAGCAAAGTGCTCCACAGCAGGTTAAGCAGGTCAAGTCACAAGAGCCACCACGTTCAAATCCTGCCAATGTCAAGCAGCAATATCGAAAACAGCCTGCGAATGAGGATTGGGGCCGCGTTGTGAATGCAGATGACCTCGATGATGACTCTGTCTCAGACTTGGACGGGAACGGGAGTGATGACGGAGCAAGCGAGATGGGTGACGAAGGGAGTCAGGAAGCACCAGCATCATCTAAAGCAGAGAAACGGAAATCGATGCCAGAAGACGCTGAGATCGCCGCCTTGGAAAGGAAACTCGGCTTAAAAAGGGGCAAGAAGTCCAAAGCAATCGACGAAGACGGGCTTGGAGACCTGCTGGATGGTCTGGAAGGCGAAAGTGACGACGGAGAAGCCCCAGCCAAGGGGAAGCATAAGCGCAAAGCCGAGGCAGATGATAATTGGCTAGCACAAAAGCGACGAAAAGCCAATAATGCCGCCGCTGCCGCCGCTGCTTCCAGAGCTGCTGCCATGGAAGAAGATGACGAGTCCCATGATTCCGAGTATGACGAAGATGATAACAAGAACGATGGATTCTCGGATCTAGCAATCTCAGACTTCGACGACGACGACACTGATGGTGATCTGGGCAGCTCAAGGGACGAAGATGACGACGGCGGGTTCGATGGCTTTTCTGATTCTGATGACGATGAAGAGCGAAACTCTGCCGAATATCCAGCTCCTCATGAACGTGAAAACCCTTATGTTGCTCCCACAACGGGGGTAGCCAAATACGTTCCGCCATCACTTCGCCAACAGTCAGGGTCGAACGAAGAAGTCGACGCTCAGCTACGACGGCGTGTGCAGGGTCTCATCAATCGACTGACCAACGAGAGTATGGTTGGCATCATCAAAGACTTGTCGGGGCTTTACGACAATTTTCCTCGACAGAGCGTCACCTCCACGTTGATCGACCTGGTCATTTCTCTCGTCTGTTCGCCTGAAAAACGACCAGACGGATTCTTCACAATGATTGCAGGCTTTGCTTCTGGTTGCCAAAGAGCATTGGGTACGCATGTTGCCGCCAACTTGCTTCAGCGACTCGTCGAAGTCTTCAAAGAACACCATAACAGAGCCTCTGGAGACCATTCGGATTCCGCATCAAAGCACATGATTTCCCTGCTGGCCGAGCTCTACAACATGCAGGTCATTGGTCCGAACTTGATGTTCGATTATATCCGTCTATTTCTGGCCAATTTGGACGAGCTCAACACCGAGCTACTTCTACGCATTGTGAACATATGTGGTCCTTCTCTCAGACGTGACGATCCCCATTCCTTGAAGGATATTGTCAACCAGATGAATCCATCCAACTTCAAGAATATCTCCATCAGAACGAGCTTCATGCTCGAAGAGATGAAGAAACTCCACAACAACAAGTCCAAGGCAGCAGGCCGTAATAAGGACATTGCGGAGCAGCGTACTCAAATCCGGAAGCGAATCGGAATTTTGCAGGGCCACAGTGACTCTCAACCTCTTCGAGTTGGTCTCAAGGAGATTGAAAACGCAGACAAGTACGGAAAATGGTGGGTTGTTGGCGCGAGCTGGTCCGGCAACCGTGAGAACGACCCGGGGCAAAAGGACTCAGATGCAACCAAGGGACCTGACGACGTCTCTGACTTGGGTGATGACGACTTTTTTGGAATCCCGGACCTGTGGCAGCTCGCCCGCGAACAAGGCTTCAACACCGATGTACGCCAGCGCATCTTCGTCGCTCTCCACGCAGCAACGGATTTTGAGAACGCAGAGCTGCTCATACGCAAATTGCGACTCAACAAACACCAGAGAAAGGAGGTGCCCGAGGTCATTGTGCGCAGTGGTGAGAGGCAGGGCATATACAATCGATACTACTTCCTTGTAGCCACGCGATTCTGCGGCGATCGAGAGCTGGGCTTCCAATTCCGACGGAGCTTGACAACTCGCTTCCGGAAGATGGGCGAGGATATCGACACTGGAGACAATGATTACAACGACGGCGATGATGAAGAGGATTATGAGTCGCGCTGGTTGTACAATGTGGCGCGCTTCTATGGATCTCTGGTGGCCAACAGAAATCTGGGACTCGATATCCTCAAGTACCGCAACCTGGCCGCGTTGCGGGAGAAATCACAGTTGTTCGTCGAGGTGCTACTCATCACCGTGCTCAAGGAGTCCAAGAGTGAAACCCTGCAGAAAATATTTGGGTCTTTGGAAACGGACTTGGCAAGGTCGGTGCAGTATTTTCTGAAGAAGTATATCAGAAAGACGGATTTACTGGAGAAGGAGGAGAAAAGGCTCGTCAAGAAGAAGTGCCAGGAGGCCGCCGGGGTTTTGGAGGCGTCACTGTCGGCAGCGGCTACGGAGTAGCTGTGGTGTTAACCGCGACGATATGAAACTGGCTGCCGCGGCCGTCATGATAGATCCATTGATATCCATTTTACATAGGGTTATTTTAAAAGCAAGCTTGTGTCAGCGTTGCGGAAGAAAATCTGAGAAGGACGTTGGATCCCACAGAGACGAGCCGACCCGTCCGTCGTCTGTGACCGCTGATACGAGATAACGCATGTCTATCGAGACATTTCAGGTCATGAGCCTGCACATTATAGTCTGGTAATGCATCATCGGGGGGAAGCGAGGTTCTATCTTCATAGCATCAGGACTTTGGGCTTAGTGGCAAGACTGGGTATGCTGATGTCGCTTCTGTATAGGCCTGTTACAGGGAATCTTCCAGGCGATATTGATTACCCCGGATTGCATTTAACAGCCTCTGTTTCAGCTTGTTCGTGGACTGTAGAATGAATTGATCAGCGAAACAGCATAATAATCAATCACTTCCACTAGAATTCTAGGTTCCGTCAATTAGAGGATTATTCCGTGGCATTTTACTAGCCCCTGGAACAGCTGAAGAGCAAGGTGCTCAATTATGGAGAATGTTGAGACGACAGCTGTTGGAGCAAATGACCCGGTTAATTCCGAGCCAGCGGCGTTGGAAACCGCGAACCACTCAAGACGGAGGCGCGGCGCTCGGATCTCCAAAATTCTCCAGAACTTGACCTGAAGCTTCAGAGAAGCTCGTCAGATTTCTTGCGATATACCCAATTGAGTGATTTCCTCCCTCGCTCCCTCACATCTACAATCCTCCACAATCCCCCCTCCGCCCCCCTCCCCCCGCCCCAGATTGTAGCAGATATGCTTTCTTCGCGTTTACTACCTCGCTCGGCCGTCCGGGCCCGCTCCGCCTTCCGGCCGTCTACCCTGCCTGCGATAGTACGAACGTATGCGTCGTCGTCCGAAGAGAAGGACCTCGTTATCATTGGTGGTGGTGTAGCTGGATATGTCGCCGCCATCAAGGCTGGCCAAGAAGGCATGAAGGTGACGTGCATTGAGAAGAGAGGCATGCTGGGCGGTACTTGTCTCAACGTGGGCTGCATCCCGTCTAAATCCCTCCTCAACAACTCCCATCTCTACCACCAGATCCTGCACGACACCAAAAACCGCGGTATCGAGGTCGGTGATGTCAAGCTAAACCTCAAGGAGATGATGAAGGCAAAGGACACATCCGTCACCGGTCTGACCAAGGGTATCGAGTTCCTCTTCAAGAAAAACGGCGTAGAGTACATCAAGGGCACCGGAACCTTCGCCAGCGAGAACGAGATCAAGGTGGCGCTCAACGAGGGTGGCGAGACCAGCGTCAAAGGCAAGAATATCCTGATCGCTACTGGTAGCGAGGCCACACCCTTCCCCGGCCTTGAGATCGACGAGAAGCGCGTCATCACCAGCACCGGCGCTTTAGCCCTCGAGAAGGTACCCGAATCTATGGTGGTCATTGGTGGCGGCATCATCGGTCTCGAGATGGGCTCTGTCTGGTCTCGGTTGGGCGCCAAGGTTACCGTCGTTGAGTTTCTGAACCAGATCGGCGGCCCTGGCATGGACGCTGAAATTGCCAAGTCGGCCCAGAAGCTGCTGAAGAAGCAGGGTATGGAGTTCAAGCTCGGCACCAAGGTGAACAGCGGAGATAACTCGGGCGACAAGATCAAGCTCGAGGTTGACTCTTCCAAGGGTGGCAAGCCTGAAACTGTGAGTTCTGAGCACCATCTGGTGATCTTGACCGACAACTGCTAACACGACATGCCATAGCTGGAAGCTGATGTCGTCCTCGTCGCTATCGGTCGTCGCCCCTACACCGCAGGCCTAGGTCTCGAGAACATCGGCCTCGAGGTCGATGATCGCGGCCGTGTTGTAATCGATTCCGAATACCGCACCAAGGCTGCCCACATCCGATGCATTGGTGACTGCACATTCGGCCCTATGCTTGCACACAAGGCCGAGGAGGAGGCCGTAGCCGCTGTCGAGTATATCAAGAAGGGCTACGGACACGTCAACTACGGCGTTATTCCCTCAGTCATGTACACCCATCCCGAGGTTGCCTGGGTTGGACAGAACGAGCAAGAACTCAAGTCCCAAAACATCCCCTACAAGGTCGGCACCTTTCCCTTCAGCGCCAACTCACGTGCCAAGACCAACCTCGATACCGAGGGGATGGTAAAGATGCTGGCCGATCCCGAGACGGATAGGCTTCTAGGTTGCCACATTATTGGCCCCAACGCCGGTGAGATGATTGCGGAGGCGACGCTTGCTCTGGAGTACGGCGCGTCAACCGAGGATATTGCCCGTACCTGCCACGCTCACCCCACACTGGCAGAAGCATTCAAGGAGGCGGCCATGGCCACCTACTCGAAGGCCATCCACTTTTAAATAGCTGCTACAAGGGAGTTGTGACAGACTGGGAAAACCAGTGACTTAGTGAGATGAACTAAAGCTAGTCCACCGGCTACATCACCAGTCATTCCGCTACCTTTATTTTATTGTGAGCAGAGCATCGGTGTCTAGGTGTATATTATTTACGCATGAGAGCAATAAGACTGGCTCCACTTGTGTCATTAAGTAGGCATGGTATAGACAGGTGGTTATTTGATGCAAGAATTTGTCAAAGCCACACATCGTGAGGAATCAAGGTCTCACGTGTCTAAGATGACCACTCGAGCTCTGCTAGTGGAGGCAGCACTACACTAAAATCAGTACTTTTACGCCTTTATCTAAGTGTTGTCTTGGTATACAATGTGAGCAGTTATCTATGTCGAGACGAATTATATGAGCAAGCGTCCAAGTACAGATTCATCCCATCAACAATGCAGCGCACTGCTACAGTAGTGGAGATGGCAGGCTGCAATAAAGGAGAACAGTGGTCCTTAAACCATATCTATACGCGTTCTCCAAAGACGCCTTTTTAGTATTGTCTTATCCCTTGACGAATGGATATATGATGTCAATCAAGTACGCTGATACTATAGGTATCTTCAATCCAATCTTTCACCCAGTCCCATACGTTCTCAGTTGGCCCTGTGTGTCTCATCTGGGGCCAAGATCTAAGACGATTCGCCATCAGATGTCTAAATTAGTAATTATGACTGCGATTGAGCCTGCCACTTTGGTAGTTACAATCAAAGAGCAGCACATGCAAGTCTCAGAGGCGTGATCAGAATCAGGCTCTCCAGTACCGATCTTTTCGATGAAATGGGTCATGTAATCATACCAGTATCAAAGCGTTGGTCGTTGTGCATACACAGATGCGAATGGCAAGGGCTTAGCTAGAGTAGTAGCCGGTGTATAAAGTTCATGAAGGCATCCCACCTAGCCAACAGTTTCGACTCCCTCGTACCAACAACAAATGGCCCTTCAAGCTTACAGGAATATGAATTATGCAGGCAACCTGAAATCGAATATTTAAGAACTTCTTTCGTTTATGGTCGTTATTAAGGTGTATAGAAACAGATCGTGAAGTTTTCTAAGCTGTTCAGAGGCAGATTCCAAGACGAGATTGAATTCGGCAACTCGGCAATTCAGCGAAATTTTGATGAACAGATCCAATGTGAGGCAGAACGTCTAAGAACATGAAATTGTAGGTGCTCCATCACTGTCTGTTTGGGATGTCCATGTATGACGAACCGCGTGCATGCATTTCATTTGTCAGATGCCATGTCTCCTTTTTTATACACCAAAGTTGTTCGTTGTCGTCAACACTGTAGCATCCAGACCAGCCCTTACACCGTCAGATTAGGAGTTGGGTTAGTGCCGACTAGCGAATCCTCGATGTTCAACGTTTTGGCATTTTTGCGTAGTGCCAGTTCTTGTGCTTGTCGGCATCTTGTGGGTTTGGAAAGTCAGCTGACTTGTCTTAGTCTTTATGGGTTGTTATGATTGGGTGAGACCAGAACGTGACTGGGATTTAGTGTATATAATAAGTGCTATAAACTATACCTAGGTAGATTGAGAAACATATTGACATAGGTAAAGTATAGGCAAGTATGTGTGGGGTGGTATATATATTGTCCACCCTGCTGTATTCGCAGACAAACCTGGCACTTTTCCATGGTTTAAAAGCAATGCGGATGGGACTCGTTTCCGAGATGTATAAAATATGCTCATTGTGCACATGCTGACGAGGGATGTTGTTTTGACCAAGTGATCCGCATTGCATATGCAGAGCTGTATGATAGAGTTCAACGTACACATCATGTATGAAGCAGCTTTGCTGGGGTTTCAACTTGATGATAAGAGCTCGAATTCTACCGAGTGCCGTAAAATTACCCTTCAATTCGGCTCTCGTAGTGGCAGTCGCTTTTGGGCAAAAAGGGAGGTGGAATACATCTCATGACCTTGGCCGCCTGTCCCATCCAGCAGCCACGGCACGGTTGGCAGTGGCAAGAGCCTGGTGGGTATTAGGCAGCATCCATCGAATACCGTTTGACCCAATTCCAAATAAGCCAGGTATGGCATCGACGTAGAAGCCTCGCGGTGGGGTGGGGTGGTAATCCTCCGGTCTCCGGCCGTAAAGGGGCAGGTTGCGCGCATCCATATAGGCAAGGGGATAGGACGAATAGGCCTGGACGCATGCTGGACACCAATCCGCCAGGCAGTTGGATACCGAAAGGGCTGCGTTGGGCTGTATGATATTATTGCTTCACTATGGTCAGTGTCTGCTTGCGGTAGTTTCTGTCGACGGAAGTGAGTACAAGGTGGTTTTGGTGAAAATTTGCTTTCCGAAGATGATGCTCCAATCTGCCAATGCAAGGGGGAGTCACTTACACGATACAGGGTTGGCCCATGGCGTGATGATATTGTTGTTCATCTGCGGTGATTTATCAGTTGTCGAGTTTCCAATTATGGAGGCCCAGGGGACTACTGACGGCCACCACAACAATACGCATGCTGACGGGCTGCCATGCACGCTCCCGAGTGGTAGGCAGCCTGATTTATCAGTACGTTACCCCCGTAGCCCACGCCGCTGGCATGACCAAATGGTATCCTGAAGCAGAGGCAATTCATCGAGTAAGGGATGAAGGATAATGTCCAGAGCGAGAAGCGAAAGCGAGCGGGAAAAGATGAAATGACACGCAAGGGGATGGGAGCTTTGGATATTGCCGGAACCAAAAGAGCCTCCCCTTCCCGGTATCCTGGAAATTGAGACCAGGATGCTTATATCTTGATGCCTAAGTGTGACACATGTTTGTAATTCCGCGGAAGACGACTCTAGAAGACACGAGTTTGGTAGCACTTATGCCGGTCTTCTCAAACATATTTTTTCCCCTTATGGCAATCTGATCCCATGTTCACTATGGTGAGACTTTCGGTATCATCATGTTGTGTATCTCTAACTTCTAGGAACTGCATACGGGGTCGGATATTTTCGTTTCACTGGAAATCGGATCCAGATTTCTCTCACATGCGCTGCAGACCACGGATGGCCATCGCATGTTGGACAATCTTGAACTTCCCCGAGAGCCGGAGAATTGATACAGCTTCTACCAAGTTTAACGATAGAGGAATGATAAAAACAAATGTCACAGCACCCAGGCCAGGGGGGCAAAGCTGAGCAAACTTCTATTAGTCCGGATCACACAGCCAGTAAGGCTGACGTTTGTTTACGGGTACTTCAGCTTGGAAGTTGCCCGCGCTTGGTTTCAGCGCTTGCAAACCTATGACCATACATCTCTTCAAAGGCGAAGGAAAAAAATACACGCAGGAAGTGCGAAGTATAAGCCTCGAGGATATCGTGTCGAGATGGAGGGGGCAATGAGTGGGGGAAAAGCAAAGCGGCAGCGGGATTACCGCTGAGGCTCTGGCGTGGTTGTTGACTCTTCTGAAGCCTTTGCGGCACATTCCGGGCAAGGGTTGCGATTCACTTGCGACTGCGCCCTGGTCGTACGACATGAGCAGTCAAACGCAGCCCGAGCCTCTCCAAAAGTAAGGCGAGTTGTCCCACCGCGAGCCATGGCGTGGTATGATGGTGGCCCACAATCTTGTACATGTTGGCTCAAGCGACATCTATGACGTGTGGTTACAGTAGAACCAACCGGTGAAGAGCTTTGAGCAAAGGTACATAGTTTTAGCATGTATGAGGTCTGCAGAACTGTTGAGTACAAGGAAACCAGATCTCGATAGATTGATTATTAATACTGCTATGATCGATGTTGTCTTGTTTTTACGAATACGAACGAGATCATAGGCTCGAGCTATTATCTGATGATTTGACCTGGATTGACTTTTTCACGCGTCTTGAGAGAAATTATTCCGTGCTGGCTCCACGCACAGACAGTGGTGCTAGTAAAGGCTTGACAGATTTGGATGTTGAGATGGAAATGCGGGGGCATATCCCTGTCGTTTCATGTTGGCAACTGGATGACTTTCCTATGGTTTTCAACGGCCAAAGTCACCGCCTCTTCCGAATTACGGACTGTTATGAGAGTCTCGACTGGCTGCACTGGAAGTGCCATTTGAAATTATCAAGTCAACTGGCGAATAATTTTAATTTTTTTTTCGTTCTACGGCATCTGTCTCGTTGCCGATGTACCGGACCTCATCGACGCGGTAAAATTCATCTTCAAAGGCGCTACCAAACAAGCCATTGAATTAGTTGGTCGTCGCCCTCATCAGCCCAGGTACAAGGTATACTCACCGAAGTTGAAAGGAAATTGAGACGAGCAAAAATGCGCGAAAAGACGTATCCGCTGCTTTCGCGGCGACAGATCGAGGACATGATTGCTCGAGGTCGACATATCTTCATCGTCGACCAATATGTCTTGAAGGCAGACCCCTGGCTTCCATACCACCCAGGTGGCGATAAAGCCATCAAGCACATGGTTGGCAGAGATGCCACTGATGAAGTCACCGTGTTCGTGCCACCCCCTCCGTCCATTGACTCAGAGTCCATTGTAGCATGAGCCCCTGACATAGATTGCCCTCAACCAGTCTTCATTCAGCCGAGGCCAAGGACCAGATGATGAGCAGGTACCGCATTGGAAGGATCGATGGCAGGTGGACCAACTTCATCCCGCCCATACAAGGAGGGAAGTTCAGACTATTAGCCGACGACGACGAAACCGCTGAGCCCGATGAAGATGAAGCATGTGCCCCAGACTCGAGCCTGGCTAGTTCCCGGGACCCCTCTCCCGTGTTCGATGCTGCTGACGAGGCCACCTTGCGAAACCGCCGCAACCCAGACGCACACCCACGCCCTTCGTCCGTATCTTCCATATCCTCGGTCGAGGAGGATGACGGCATGTCCTACCTCGACGTCCAGACCAAGGAGAAGATTAATCTGGATCTGGACAAGTATCCAGCCTTGGACTTTACGACACAAGACACCATCGTCCAGAAATATCGGGCCTTGAACGACAGAATTAAGGCCGATGGCTTGTATCAATGCAGTTATCGATCCTACGCCATCGAGGCAACTCGGTACTCGCTCCTTTTCGGAACATCAGTGCTCTTCCTGCATTGGGGTTGGTACGCCCTGAGCGCCTTCGCTTTGGGCTGCTTCTGGCACCAGCTTGTCTTCTCAGCCCATGATGCCGGCCACATGGGCATCACCCATAATTTCCATGTGGACACCGTCATTGGCATCATTATTGGAGACTTCATTGGCGGCTTATCCCTTGGATGGTGGAAGAGAAACCACAACGTCCATCACATTGTCACCAACTCTCCAGAGCACGACCCTGACATCGAGTACCTGCCTTTCCTCGCCTTTTCACACCGATTCCTGGGCAATCTACGATCCACGTACTACGACCGCGTAATGGAGTACGACGGCGTCGCCAAGGCCATGGTTTCTATCCAGAAGTACTCGTATTATATTCTGCTGACCTTTGGGCGCTTCAACCTGTACAGGTTATCGTATGAGTACCTCTTCTGCATGCAAGGCCCGCGCAAAGGTCCAGCATGGTGGCATCGCTATCTTGAGATCGTCGGCCATTTCTTTTTCTGGAGCTGGTATGGCTATGGTATCGTGTACAAGTCTATTCCCACTGGTTGGGATCGCTTCATTTTCATCATGGTCAGTCATATGACCGTCATGCCGCTTCATGCTCAATTGGGTCTTTCGCATTTTGCCATGAGCACGGCGGATCTCGGACCGCACGAGTCCTTCCCTCAGAAGATGCTTCGTACAACGATGGATATCGAATGCCCCCGTTGGTTGGATTTCTTCCACGGTGGCTTGCAGTTCCAAGCTATCCATCACCTTTATCCGCGCATCCCGCGCCATAACCTTCGCCGTACCCAGAAACTCGTGCAGGAATTCTGCAACGACGTAGGTATCCCTTACGCATTATACGGATTTGTCGATGGGAATCAGCAGGTTCTTGGGAGGCTCGGTGAAGTTTCTCGACAAGCAGCAATCCTGGCCAAGTGTCAAAAAGTACTTGCCAACGGCGGCAGTCCGCTCGATCATAGCCACTGAATATGTCGAGATGTTAGGCGGCTGTGTTTTGGCAAGCTTGATGATTGGGTCATCATACCTATTGTCGGTTCCCACGTACTGGTGGAGGATGCAGTCATTACCACAGTGCGAGGCAGACAATAACTACAACAGAATTAATGCAAAGCAATCAAGCCCTATATCATGCAATAGAACTCAACTGTACAACTGTCCAGTCGTTTTTCTGGACTGGAACAGTTGCATCCCTTGTTGTCTCATTGTACAAGGAGAACATCCCAGTCGATGCATTGTCATGCTCGCTCGCTAGAATCCCCTAAGTGGTCGACGGCCCTGATGGCCACAATATTTCTCGTGACGGTGAGATTATCTTCAGATCTTCGCATCAGATCTCTACCTTCTTCCAGCACCAGTGCCTAGTCAGTCTAGTTTCGGATCTGAGGTGCTGGAAATGAGATCTCTACAACCTACGCTATCGATTGACAAACCCGCCTTTCGTCGACCGGGGTCTGCATCGATTACTGCAGGGGTTGCAGGATTCAGACCAGCTGGCCACGTTTTTATGCCGCACGTGCAGCGTTGCGGTTGCCACATATCCACTTCCAACACGGCAGCACGGTGAGGCTTGTCGAGGTCGGAGCCGGTGGCATGAATGGTTAACCAACATGCACTGAAGTACAAGGGGTTGGCAATATCAAGCGAGATGTCGAGATCAGTGGAAGCTATCCACAATGTGCAACGCAGTTGCAGCTGATTCGCAAGCATCTTGCGTCTGGCCCATCTGCCGCAAGATTGATGTTAACTTGGACTGTACGTTTGCACCCCGTGCTTTGGCAATGCGCTCGGCGACTTTCTCGTCCATCTTGGTTGGAGGCATTCCTCTGAATTGAGATTGACGAGTAATGGCGGTGGAAGTTTGAAGGTTGGGTTACTATCTTTGAACAAGAGTTATGCTCGATGATTATTACTGAGAGAACTGAATAGCTCCCGGGATAGATTTCGAGGTGTTGGTGACGAATTACTCAACTCCTGGAGAGGTTAAGTAGCTTCCTTTATATGCAGCTCTTTGCGGCGTAGACGTTGTAATGTATCTCGCGGTAAGAGGTTGTCGGTACATGGAAAGTACTCTCCTTTGTTACTCTCTAATATTTTCTCAGAGGATGATCCCACACCCTAGTCATGCAAGGAAGCCACTGGGTCCCCGTTGCGGGTGTACAAAGCTACCGGCTGGTGTTGGGGTTTCAGGGGCAATATGTATTGCTTTGAATGGAATGACGAGTATAATCACGGGATTAGAATCATCAGCTGTTGGTTTCAGCTGGGAAGTAGTCACACCAAAGTTTTATTTCCTGAAAGGAAGTGTGGTGTTGTCGTTGTTTATTCTCCCATGCCACGGCTGTCGAATCGATGCATTTGCATGTTTCTGTCAGCTGTCTATGTTGGTTATCAAAGAGCTACAAAGACCGAAGAAATGTCTGGCAGTTGACTTTGCCATGTCTCCATTGTCGAGTGGGATCAAAGAAACTGTAGCCAAGCAAACTGTGAGACATCAACTGCGAATCTGTCTTCACTGCAAAGCATGCTGATATGGCCGCCCGGAACAACAGGGATCGGACTGGGAGCGGTTCTGATGTTTCCTGGCGTAAGAGTGACTCGAACCAAAACAAGGAGGACAATAAGACCCAGCAGAAATGATCGCAGCCAACTGCCGTGACGTGGGCATGGTCTCAAATATTTCCGAATAAGACAAACCAGACTATACTGATCATCGACAAGCCAATGTGGAATGGGACGAAGGATTTGTCAGAAAAGCACCGACAGGCTTTGAATAAAGATGGGATGATACGGTGGATTTGTACACGTTTCCCAATCGTGGTGGCAGAGTCTAGGAGCTATCTTTGGCTATGGGGTTGCGAGATTATGATTTCATATTTTAGGAGCATTCATTAGATTAGTGGTAAAAGTAATCCATTCGTTTCCTAGTGCGCCCCAATAGTGCTGGTGAGCCGAGGAACAGTCGGTGCTGTAAATGGAGAATGACTGCGGTCTGGACTCAATGTCCCACGCTTTTACCCTTCAGATGGGAATGGTACCAATGCAATAGGTCTCGAAGGCACAACACTATGTCCATTGCACATGCCTCCGTTTCGCTCTTCATCATAGTAACCAGATCATTAGAGCATCCCGATTCACCGACTATACGGTATTTTGGAAAAGGACTCGCACGAACAGAGTCGTCGAAATCTGTGGAAATCGGACGGCCTTGCTTCCAGACAAATCCGGGAACGAAGAGGGATTTGAGTTCAATCAAGCGCTCCACGATCCGATAACATTGAATGTGAGGAATGATGAATTGATGACTGCCAGCCGGGATAGTTGCAAAGCTGCATAGCTGAGAAACGCAAGCAGCAAGCAGCATCTCAAGCAAACCAACGTGCATGACAAGGCCGGCAAGGCATTTCGATAAAGAAACCAGCCAGCCCCAGACAGTAAGTAACCAAAAAATACCGGTATTTCCCTTCGCTTTCAAGACGAGGCTTTGCTTGCGGCAGAATCTGATGTTGACAGTGTTTTGGCGATAGCCCCGACGAGATACCGCAGTACCCTGATCGCTGCAAGTGTACCAAGTATTCTAAGTATTGGTATACTGACCACCATGGTGGGTTTGTGGTCAGATTGGAGGTATTGAGTACTTGGTAAGCTCGTGAAATTCTCCGAGTAACAGGTTGTGGTCTTTCAGGCCAGTGTTGTCGAGACGAAGCCTCGTAAGTAAAAGACCCAACAGAGCGGAACATATGTGAGGTTAGCTCGGCGCAGCCCCGATCTTTTGCATGGCATTCCCACATCCAGGTTAGATTTGGCAAATCTTGCGACCTGTCGCTTCGATGAGCCGTCTTCGTAAGCCGCAACACATGCAAGTTACTTTGTTTCAGGTTGCTTGTAAGAAAAAAACGAACAAAATGGCACCAGGTGTAGTAGGTATGAAGTCGGAGAAAAATCCGTGTAACGCTAACTGATTCTACCCCACTTGCTGCCCAATACCTTTTAAAGCTCTTCAAGTTAGCAACGTCTCGGCAAATTAAGCAGGTCCTTCGTACGTCATGCCGTGCTCGAGCCTGCCTGAAAGAAAGAGCGAATGACAGTAAGTAAAAGTAATGGCAGCGCTGTTTGGTGGTTGACATCTTTAAAGCTCAACGGGAGATATCGACCTGGAAGCTAGCTACCTTAGCTTCTCTTGCTAGCATCCACCTGGCAAGTTGATGATGGTGACGCCACACCCTGACACCTGCACGCCTCCCCGCAGTCTTGCACCCCTGCCGCTGTTCCCAAGCCAACCTGAGGCGGTTCCTTCAGCCTCGTTCAAGCTTGGCCAACTTCATTCGGTCTTCCCAAAACCATTTATTAAATCTTATTTCGATAAGTATTTGGAGTGAAGGAGCGAGCTCGCACCTTGGCTTTCTTCTTTAACTAGTAGCTTAGATATTCCCGGCCAACACGCAGCTCACAACCCACAGCTCATGAAAATTCCCCACCTGCGCTCTGCCACTATGTCCCCAAAGTAGACCGACCTTTTGTGTTATCGATCATCCGTCATCGAAGTCAAAGCCATGGAGCCCAACGTCCAACGTCTCTTGAATGACAAGCTCTATGACAAGAGAAAATTAGGCGCATTGGAGTACGTATGATGACATCAGGGCTATGTTCAGGCCAGGCTGACTGACTGATCTGGCCAGACTGGAACGCATCATCCGGGAACTCACGGCAGCTAAAGATTACGAAAGGGTCACGGCCATCCTTGAGCAGCTTGTTAGCGAGTATGCATACGCTGTACATCAGCCTCATGCTCGGAATGGGGGTCTAATCGGCCTGGCTGCCGCGGCTATTGCCCTCGGCTCAGTCAGTTTTACACCCCTCACCCCCCCACCCCCTCGTCTCTTGGTCCTCGACATGTCCTGACATTCTTGACTTTGGAAGGAGCTGCCTAGGTACCTCGAGATTATAGTGCCGCCTGTGCTAGCCTGCTTTACCGATCAGGATGCGCGGGTTCGTTACTACGCTTGTGAGTCGATGTACAACATTGCCAAGGTCGCCAAAGGGGAGATCCTCAAATACTTCAACCACATATTCGATGCCTTGTGTAGGGTATGTCATGAAAGTCCTCTCCCCCCAAGCCACCTGAGCTGGCCTAAATTTGACCCTCCTCTCTCCAGCTAGGTGCAGATTCGGAACTGTCGGTCAAGAATGGCGCAGAGCTTCTCGACCGGCTAATCAAGGATATTGTGTCTGAATCCGCCGCTACTTACGTCTCCGTTCTCGAAAATCCCGAATACGACGGGAAGGACGTGGATTCCCAGGAGGATTCATCGGAACCTCCTACGGCCTTCTCGCTGCCCAAGTTCATTCCGCTCCTCAAAGAACGCATTTATGTTATCAACCCCTTCACCCGGACCTTTCTGGTTGGCTGGATTACGCTGCTGGATTCCATCCCTGACCTTGAGCTCGTCACGTACTTGCCCGAGTTTCTGGATGGCCTGCTCAAGTTCCTTGGCGGACACAATGCCGATGTTCACGCAGCCACCCAAGCCTGTTTGGATAAATTCCTCAATGAGATTAAGCGTATTGCTAGGGTCAAGAAAGGCATTTCTGAAAGCAAGAAATCTAAGGGGGACGGGAAGCGAAAACGGGAGGAGTCTATCGACAGTGCCAGCGTGCAGCTCGGTCCCGACGAAGTGGAAGAGGCCGGCTCTACTACGGCCGCGGATGATGATGGCGAAGTCAGCAGTGAAGACGATTGGGTCCCCGGGCAGGATGTTCAAATTAATTACAAGGCCATACTGGAGATTCTGACGGCGACTCTTGACTCCCCACTCGGTAAGTAGTATTCTGATTCGAGCAAGGTCCCACGTAACCCCTTATTCTGACAGGTTGCAGAGGAAGATAGTCTACAGGAGGCGCTGCGGTGGATCGTGGCTTTTCTCGACATATGTCCCGAGGAGGTACTGCCTTTTACGCCCAAGGTCCTAGCACACTTGCTACCTGCTATGGCCAGCGGTGTAGAGCCCATTCGGCAAGCCGCAGCTAGAGTGAACTCCTCATTGATGGAATACGTCGTTTCGTTGTCCGACGAGCCAGAGGGCCCAGGGCCACCACCTCCTCCTCCGTTGAGTCGACCGCCATCTCGGATTCCGACGAATCTTGCTCCTGAACGTCAGGAGGGCGCCTCTAGTAATCGAGCTTCCCTAGCCAGCTCGAAGGACCTAGATTTGCGCAGTCCCACGCCCGCCCAAAATCGTAGGATATCGCCAACGCCTTCGCCGCAAGCAGATTTAGACTACGCCGCGGCGGTCAACTCGTTGACACTTCTCTTCCTCAACGACCATGAAGCGACTCGGGTTGCCGCTCTGACTTGGCTCATCATGTTGCATAGAAAAGCACCCCGAAAAATCGTAGCTTTCAACGACGGAACCTTCCCTGCCCTTTTGAAGACACTGTCGGACCCGGCCGAGGCTGTGGTGACCAAAGATCTCCAGTTACTCTCGCAAATATCGCGGAACAGTGAGGAGGACTACTTTTCCAACTTCATGGTCAATCTCTTGCAACTCTTCTCGACCGATAGGAAACTGTTGGAGACGCGAGGAAACTTGATCATTCGCCAACTGTGTATGACACTGAGTGCAGAACGCATTTATCGCACCCTGGCCGAATGCATCGAGAAGGAGGATGATGTCGAGTTTGCAAGCATTATGGTGCAGAACCTCAACAACAACCTCATCACGGCACCAGAGCTTGCCGATCTCAGAAAGCGGCTTCGCAATCTCGAGACTAAGGTGAGCCTATGTCAGTAGAGATGATATAAACATAAATTTACTGACAGTATTGCAGGATGGACAGACGTTCTTTGTTGCACTCTTTCGGTCATGGTGCTATAACGCGGTGGCTACCTTCTCGTTATGTCTGTTGGCGCAGGCATACGAGGCTGCATACAACCTATTGCAGATATTGTGAGATGGTTTCACAATCGCCTCTAATGACCTCCGAATGCTAATAGTTACAGTGCGGAACTCGAGATGACGGTCAATATTCTCATCCAGATCGACAAGCTCGTCCAGTTGATTGAATCACCAGTCTTCACATGTAAGTCAACGAACCGGCGCAGTCTCTTGAAGCAGTCTGACTTTGATACTCAGATCTTCGCCTTCAACTACTTGAGCCGGAGAAGTATCCGTACCTATACAAGTGCTTGTACGGGCTGCTGATGCTCCTTCCCCAATCCTCTGCTTTTGCCGCATTGAAAAATCGACTCAACAGCGTCAGCTCAATAGGCTATCTGCATATTGCGCAGCCTAGACCGTATGTAACATCCACTGCCCCGACGCATCACTCGCGCCAGAATTCGATAGCCGAGGCGGTGTCTTCCTTTCAAACCCATAACCCTCGTTCCAAAAGCGTTCATGACACTCATGCTTCATCTCCTAGTTCTGTCACTACACCCAGCGCATCAACTTATGACCGGCCCAACAGGCTGAAGGGACGCGAGGAGGGCCTCATTCGGTGGGATCAGCTTCTGGAAAAGTTCCGAAGTGTGCAGGACAGGGCCAGGCGGGCACAGCGGTTGGGCGTTGGATTGGATGAGGGTCCGGATTTTAGTGACTTCCGGATTTCGGAGAGCCAGGGTCATAAAGAGCCGCCTCGCGGTCCGCCCGTGCCGCAGAAAGATGCCGTGCCGCCAGCAATTGCACCTACGAAGCGTAGTTCAGGTCTGGGCAGACAGTTTGGAAGGCTCGGTGGAGCGGTCGCCGGTCGAGGTAAGAGATCGTAGGGATAGTATCACCGGGTTCGACCTACGACACAAGAGCAATCATCGGGAAAGACGTAGGAACAGTACTCTCATAGCATGTGGGCGCGTTGAGCGTAAAGGTTGGTTCTTGCGACGGCTACTGGTACTGGGTTTTCTGTTTCTTGAACCGGTTATGATCCGCAGCACAATACCCGGAGCGTATATAATAGGGACGCCGTTGGTCCTAATCAAGGTCTTCTTCTTCTATTCTTGACAGGACTCTCGCGTTCCACTAGCCCTTCAAAAACTGTATCTCTCCGTTCAGTGGCCTTGCGCAGTTGGGTTCGCAATGACTCGAGTACTGCTCTGGCGGCATCCACGTCGGGTGGCAGCCCGGCGAATGCCTTGAGTTGGTTATCGAGATGCTTCTTCCGGGCTAACAACTCTAAATACTCGTTCTCGTCCTTCTTGACATTTTCCACCGTTAGTTTGGGCATACCGACCGACTTTTGGAGCGAGGCAACCTGCTGCTTTAGCTCGGGGATCTTGGCAGACATAGTCTTGATTTCCCTTTGCAATTCGAGATTCTGCTTGGCCAGGTCTTCGGGGGCCCTGTAGGCGTCGCCCTGCACGTCGTCGACGAATCTATCCATGATCTCGGACTCGGCATCCAGATACCGCTGCAGCATGGCGACACGTTCAATTGTCTGCTCTAGCTCAAAGGCCCGACCTTGCAGCCCCACAAACTTGGATCCAAGTGATTCGGGTGTCGGGTATGCCATGCCTAACTCGACAGCCATGTTGGCCATAGCATCCAACGCGGTCTTGCCCTCCCGGGGAAGTCCATCCCCGAGAGCCTCCATGACCCGGTCCACAATCAGCTCCCCATCCACCTGCCCATCTTCCTCCGTGGCGCGACGACGGAGCTCCTTTTCGGCTTTGATGGTCTTCACCTCCGCAAGGGCAGCTTCCTGTATACGAGCCAGCTGGTCGCGCTCCTCGTCTGCGGCCTCGTTATGAGATGCGAGGGCGAGCAGGCATCTGAGAGTCTCGGGGTTGCGCTCAAATGAGGGAGGGGCGTGGGGCGGGGTGTAAGTTTGGTACTTGGCTTTGAGCCAGCTATCGACGTAGGCCCAGTCTTTGGCGGTGGAGGCGGCGGCGCGGGCGACCGACGGGGAGAAGATGGCGGTTTGGGATGCTAGGTGGGGGGCTCGGTGTGCCATATTTGTGTTTGGAGGGGGGCGTAGATATGAAAACTGCTGGATGGAGTTGGAAGGGGAGGGAGAAGGGGTAGTTCAGGGGTAGTGTACTCCGAATGGTACGAACAGGAACAAGTACAGATGTTGGTACTGTGCTGGTCGACGAATAGGGTGGCGGTTCGCTACATAATAAAAGAAATGTGCCACTACTTGGTCAGTTGCTATGAATTTTCCGTAAGAGCTGAGCCTCGTATTCCTTGATGTAGAGTCCCACAGGTTTCTGCGTCCTTCGAATGGTCGAACGGGGAAGGGTACTTTTCCAAGAGTCGTCTCGTTAGGCTTGAAACTGACCGATGACGTTGCATGACGTTGCATCCAGGCTTCAGTGCTACAATGGCATGTATAGAATATTTACCACACCACAAATTCATGCAAGAGAGTCAACTATTGCAGCTCTTTCATCGTTGTTGACTACTTTTCCAACTATCGTCAGGTGCAAGTCGCGTCAAACGCTGCATGAGGATGTGGGGCTGCCATCAAGAATGTGGGGTTGGCTGTGGCGCCGGGGCTGGACTTTAAAAGACCAAGACACTGCAACTGTCCTAAAGACCCCTGATTGCGAAGTGGACAGTTTGTCAAAGCCGGAATTAGGGAGATAGTGAGTACATTGTAGACCTGCTACATTCACCAGGATACTGAAGTATTCGTTAACTATCAGACGACGTGGAAACCAACCCCAGGCCACCTTGTTCGGTTGCCGAATCGCCTCGATTATCCCGTCGCTCTTATCCTTGTTGGCTGCCACCTCACCCTTTGCGCTTGAGGAATCTTTCTCTTTCTTTGTTGTCGCTCATTCATAAGTTACTTACACATAGCATAGTCTGTCCGTACCGCCCAGACGTCAAGCCGACATTCAACGGCAATCCCGTCTGTCCTCGTCGTCGACGTCGAAAGTTGGTTGTTTGCGCCACCTACAGTCCAAGATGCTGGTCCCTTTATCGACTCTGGCTCTTGCGGCCAGCATTTTGTCCTCGTCCGGTCTCATCGATGCCCTCTCTACCTCGGATATCCCCTCCGATACCCCAGTGTCGCAACTGCTCTCGTCTGCGCAGGCCCACCTGTCCAAGGGCCAGACGAGCGATGCCCTTGTCTACTACGATGCTGCCATCGCCCGGGACCCTACCAACTACTTGACCTTCTTCAAGCGGGCCACCACATTCCTGTCTCTCGGTCGCACGTCGCAAGCCACCGAAGACTTCAACAAGGTCTTGTCGCTAAAGCCAGGGTTCGAAGGTGCGCACTTGCAGCTGGGCAAGATCAAGGCCAGGGGCGCAGACTGGGACGGCGCAAGGGAACAATATCTACTCGCCGGTCAGAAGCCAGGCTCGCCAGACTTGGATACTTTGGTAGAGGCTCAAGGTGCTGCTGGCCTGGCCGAGTCCGCAGCTAAGAGTGGCAATTGGGATGAGTGCATTGGCCAAGCAGGAGAGGCCATCTACACAGCAAACCGCGCCCTGTCCCTTCGAGAGCTGCGCGCGAAATGTCGCTTCGAGAAGGGCGAGGTAGAGGAAGGTATGGGTGATCTCCACCATATTTTGCAGATGAAGCCCGGCGACACCGCACCTCACGTCACTATTTCCGCCACCGCTTTCTACGGACTCGGAGACATGGAGCAGGGCATTGCGCAAATCAAGAAGTGCATGCATTCCGATCCTGACTCTAAACAATGCAAGAAGCTGTTGAAGCAGGAAAAGAACATTGACAAGACAATGGCCAAGGTGACCAAGGCCCTCGAGAAGAATCAACCCATGACGGGCGTCAAGTTGTTGGTGCCCTCTGGTAGCGACAAGGGCTTGATCGACGAGGTCAAAGAGCAGGTCAACGAGTTGAGGCAAGATGGCTATATCCCGGAAAAGGCGCCAAATGTCCTGCTCAGCAGGATAGTGGAGCTGGCTTGCCAAGGTTATTATGATGTTAGTTCTCCCAAGCCCACTCTGCTTTGGAATCAACTCTATACTAACGTAAATGCAGATGAACGGCAAGAAGGCTAGCACGTATTGCCAGGAAGCCTTGGATCTGGACGACAACTCGATTTACGGTCTCCTGCACAAAGCTAAGACACAACTCGAGGCAGAGGACTGGGACGCCTGCATAGCTACCCTCAACAAGGCGGGTGAAGTTAGACCTGACAAGAAGAACCTCATCAATCCTCTTATGCAAAAGGCCCAAATCGCTCTGAAGCGTAGCAAGCAGAAGGATTACTACAAGGTTCTTGGAGTTGCCCACGACGCCGACGAGAGACAGATCAAGTCGGCTTACCGCAAGATGTCGAAACAATTCCATCCCGACAAAGCCTTCAAGCTAGGAGTAACCAAGGAAGAAGCCGAGAAAAAGATGGCGGGCATCAACGAAGCATATGAAGTACTGAGCGACCCCGAATTGAGAGCAAGATTTGACAGGGGCGACGATCCCAACTCGCACGAGCAGCAAGGCGGTCACCCCTTCCAGGGCAGCCCATTCGGAGGCCAGCCATTCATGTTCCAGCAGGGTGGTGGTCAACAATTCAATTTTAAGTTTGGGTCAGGTGGCGGCTTTGGAGGTTTTCCGTTTGGTCAATAATTTGCACAGGGAGGACTCATTACACAGGCCCAGGCGGAGTTTATGGCGTCCCATCGAGGTATTCGAGTCGTATACCTAATTCATGCACGAGACCAAACTCTCAAAACATTTCTGCGTTTCCTAAATGACTAGTTGGTGATATAGTTCGTGCTGGTCCTGCTGTGACATTTTGCACTACTTATAGGCTGGCTTTCCTGCGTGGTCAGATGTTCAGGCCGCTTCTCCCAAACAACTCAATGTCCGGGGTGACAGATCGAGGCATTGACAAACAATGATCCCTTTGGGCATGTAGGTCTTCTAAAGTCAGCTTGTTTCCTCCAGTCATACCTTAGGCTAAATGAAAACAGGACGCCCCCAACTTAACCTCGACCAGCGCCAAGTCATGGGAGCTGGTCAGACTTGAAAACCTAGTGTGCCTACCCGCGTACCTGGCTAAAACGAGTCATTGCGGAAGCGACCGAAAGCAGCATCGACTTCTCTGGCGCGTTCCAAGCTTGAATCTCCTTTACACCACCAATAATAGCATATGTGACAAAGCATCACAGCCACAAGCGAGATGCACGATATTAAGCCAGAACTACTCTCTCCCCTGTCATTGCCCCAGATAGGTAATAACTTACTCTGTCACCCCCCACCCCCCGCCTCCACTATCACATCGCCGTATGTTACCCCGCCAGGACCCAGAGTTTGCGAAGCTGTGGATAAGGTGTCTGATTTTCCACGACCCATCGCTTTTCATCAACGAGCTGTGCCTCGCGGGCGTTGCTCATACATTGCCCGCCGCCAATATAAATTGCGTAGGTTCCACATGACTGGACGAGGCCTGTTTGTCACACCGGCTAACGGTGACAAATTGATTTGGCCGGTGTGTCGCAAGTTTGAAGGGTCATTCCCCATCCATCGAGTACGTGTTCTGTATCTCGGAAGTCGACCTCACGGCTGGCAGATAGTAGATGACTAATAAAGCTCCCTTTGTGGGGTACATGATAGCTGGCGATATGAAGATATATAGATTGCAATACCTGCTTCATCCTCTAGGCCCATATGTCTTGAACATGCAGCGTCGATCCTCTGATTTGCCTATACATCACAAACACTCCGCACCAATTGCTACAGTTCCTCTCTTGAGCTTGACTAGGAGAGTTAGCTTATACAAACAACTTGTCTCCTCCGGAGCGGATCAACAATGCGTTTCTTCAACACTTTTATAGTAGTGGCCTGTGCATCGGTGACGACAGTCTTCGCCGCGGACAACTCGTTCAACGTCTCCATATACTATCAGCAAAACGGGCAATACAAGCAGCAGCGTGTGTGGTTTGGCGACGGTCTGATGTACGTCGGCCCCACGGTGCCACCCAGCGTCAAAGTAGCATTCAATTTCACCGGTTAGTTCCAATATTCCTGTTCCCTCTCTTACACAAATGCTTAACTTCAAAATATACTATATCCCGGCCCCACTTCCCCTTTCTTCCGCTCCTAGGTACTGTCCCCCAACCCAAACTCAACTAACCACCCACAGTACCCAATAACCGCGCCGACCTCCTCTACATCCTCCCTGTTGGTTCCGCGCCCCTTCTCCCAGACCCAACCTTCCTCGTGCTCAATAACAGCGCGGGTGCCACCGAACCTGTCGCCTTCGCCCACACGGCCGCCGATCTGCCTGACTACGAGATCCTGTTCTGGACCCGCTACGAAATATTCCTGTTCCCCATCCAGTCGGACGGCAGCATCAACAATTGGTTCTTTTTGGGCGAGACTGAGGTCCCCGAAACTTATGCCGTGAAGTGGCGCACGGGCGGCTCCCAGGGGAAGGCGCCGAATGTACCACCCTCGGGTAGTTTGGTGGGGATTGGGGTTAGTTTGAGTACTTACAATTTATGATGAACTAGCCGGGGTCTGAATTCAGGGTAGCAGGGATCTCTTCAGTGGGTTCTTCAATTGAGAGTTAGCGTTTGAGAGGAACGAGGCTGTTTAGGTCGGCTCTCGGAGTAAGGCCTGATGGAGAGGAGGGTTAAGTAGCTGACATAGCTAGTGGCGGTATCAACAATGTAGCTACGTATTCATAGTCAAATTTGTGTCAAATTTGTGCTCTATGACGGTTACTGGACTAAGGTACGATGCTGATGCACTGGCTGGCTTATCTTCTTTAGAGGCGAAGATATGATTATTATTATTATTAAATACGCCGTAGGCTCGAAGCCCCCGGTACCTCTACTAGTACTCCCGTATGTCAAACCGTGCCCTAATGGCTGGACTAAATACATACGCTGTGTCGTCGGTTCGCCCTATTGGCGACTGCGTTGCGTTCACTACCATACTACGTTGGTTCTCAACCTACCAACAAAGTCCCCCCTGAGAAGATCGATGCTATCTGGGCCTTGAAGCTGTCCGGCCCGTCCCTAGCAGCCACCTTACAATAGTCCCACTAACTACTGGTTCTCCTGTTGCCGTTGCGAGGTCTCTGCGAGAGTATAGTGGCCGTGGTGCGATAGCGGTCCGTAATCGTTCCCTCGGTCCTTCCAACAGCCCGCAAAAGAGGATTACGTGCTCTGCCGTCCCAGCGGCGTCGCCACAGCGGCATAGCGGCGAGTACACACCAAAAGCCCCTGTCTTGAATAAGAAGGCTGCTAGTCCTATTTTTTCCGTCCTGATCTGGCACAGCGTAGACGCCTCCAGTTGGTTCAGGCCGAAATACTTGCCCCCTTTCGGTATCTGCATCGAAGGGCCCTCCGGTTCCTCAGCGATAGCGCGTCGCTGGCGATCGTGATGCTCTGCTCCGGTGAGCCATCTCTTCCTCCAGTGGCCGAGGAGGGCAGCCGGGACCTCCTTTTCCTCACTCATCCACTCGGAGCCCCGGGCCTCCTTCTCCATAGTGTACCCTGCCGGTCGGAGTAGCTGCGACGCCTGCTTCCTCTTCGCTGGCCTATCCTGCCGGAGTATATGTGACGCTTTAGCGCTCGCGCTGCGAAGCAGATTTCTCTTCCCGCTAAGCCGTAGCCGTTCTTCAAACTTAGCAGCCCGGGCACTAAGATAGAGGTCTAGTGGCGGGATTGCTGCTTCTGCTTCCAGGTGGCGAACCGGCGTCGCTTTGTGGGCGCCACAGACTACCCGGAGGCACTCGTTCTGTATCCCCATCAGGCTCTTAGCTGGCCCTGCCGGTTCCTCACTTATAGTATGCCACGCAGTCGCCCCGAAGGCGATCGCGCTACGGATAACCACCGTATATAACAGCCTCGCCCCGAAGATATGAATTCGCGCATTCTGGTAGATGTTGAGTATATTCATTATTTACCCTGTCCCCGAAAGAACCAACGGTTGTGATAATCCATCTAGAAACCCTTATGGGAACATATCTGTAACATAGACCATCTTAAAAAGCCAGCCACCCCGTCTGGAACTTGGAAGACAGAGTACTTAGAAGTGAGAAGATTGGGCCCAAATGTTTGGTGTCTTTGGAGCATCTAGGCCACTGGCTATTTCATGGAGTGGTATCCTCAACACACTGATAACACAATTCACTGAAGATTTGTCGATGTTCACATGATAAATGCACCAGAGATGCGAACAGTAAATATGCCCTACACGAGGTAATCACGCCGCTGTATCTTGCCAAATTGAGCATGCCTGACCCACCAAGTCCACATAAAAAAGCTTCGATAAAGCACCTCTCAGTTTGGCAAGTAGAATGAGTATTCTGATGCCTGATGACTATGCATGTTCTCAAAACATTATGAAACTTGGGTAAAGGCTTTGCTCAGTGAGTTCGCAGTGGGTGAGGTTGAACTATTGAGTTTACTTCAAATCACCAAAACAGTACGTCCCAATGAAAGCACCTTAGTCAGCTTCCTCAATACTTCAGATGGCGACAAGATCCATCAGTGTTTAATCACAAAATCGTCACACTGTGGTGGTTGAACCTCACCTGCAACAGCCGTTGGACCCATGTCCAAAACAAAAAAAAAAGCTGACAAACACCAACTGGGGTTGCTGTATACGCCCACAAAACCAACGCGTAGAGCATAGCTGATTCTCTAGCCAGTTGACTTTTATTTCCCTCATCGCAATGCCAAAGTAGTGTACAAAGATCCACTACGCCTGCCGCCTCTCGTATGACTTGCTGCCAGGATCAACGGTATCATCATTTAAAAGCAACGCCATCTGAGTGAAAATTCCCGATGTCCATCTTCCACATGCCCGTGCCAAAGCTATGTACATTAAGGTTTTTGTGTGTCTTGGTCAGAATGATCCTGTTTGCCGTCCCAACGACTTTGATTGCTCGTGTGAAATCTTTAGAGAGAATTCGATTTCAATCTTAGTGGGAGTTGGTGGCGGGGTCAGCCGGGGAACAGGGGTGAATATCGGGGTTTGCTCGATCCGCATAAAATTGCAAGTCATCCACAGCAACATGCCACAGACTGGGGGTAGAATCAATCGGGCATGATGCGAAAAACTTGCAAAATTCGGTGAGGATGAGCCAGCACGTTAACAATACTCCCAGGCAAGACATTGTTTCGGCCTCGGTGGTCAGTCTCGGAGCTATGCAAAGAGTCCAGGGTGTGATGACAATGGCCGAGCGGGCTCTCGGTCTCGGATCTGATAACAGACCAGAGATCAAGCTCTATCAAGTTCACGAAGCATCGTTTCTTTGGATGAAATAGGCCCTGCAATCATATCAGTGTCGATCCGAGTTCATCAGAGATTACCGAGAGTGCCGGAGTTTGGAGAAGATTGACTTACTTTGACGCCTCGTAAGCCGACCAGCAGATGGCCGTGCTTGGCATGGTTGTAACAACTCGGGGTTTAACACCCTTGAAAAAGCCACGGAATCCTTCCCGACGCAACAGTAGACGGCAGCCTGACATGAATCCGTTAACCGATCTCAGCTCCGCGTCTGTCGCTGTGCCGCGGGTTTGCAGCATGGTCTTGATGACATCCATAGGTGTAGTCAGAGCCGCTGCGAAGCCACCCGCAATAGCGCCAGCTGTGCAGTGCGTGAAGGGGTCATATTGCTTGGAAGGGTTCATGGTTGTAGAGATGGACTCGTACGCAAGGAATTGCAGAGCCGTGAAGGGCACTGTCATAGACAACGTAGTCGGGTACGAAATGTAGAAGGCCGAGAGACCCTCATTTCGGTAGACGTATTTGGCGCAGTCCCACATGGAACGGTACATCTTGCTCGAATTGGCGATCTGCATACGTTGCTTGATGACTGCGACCTGGGTTAGACATGCGCCGCACCAATTATGAGCGACTGTTCAGTGAACATACCATCAAAGGGGTTCATGAATGCATCGCTGGCAATGGTTGCGCAGGCTCCGCTCGTGGCTGGGCGTTCCATGTCAGCTTCACCGAAACAGCTCTCAGCACCTTCACAAAAGCTTACCCGCAGCCAGAGGATGGTGAACTCCAGCCTTGTTGCCGCCCATGGCATGCTTGACAGCCTCATAGGTCGCGAAGTAGACTGCATGCGCAGGTCCTAGGCCACGTCAGCCCCTGATCATCCCCTGGTATGAGCTATTGTAACGTACCTGCCCCTACTACCACGCTTGACATGCCTCTCCATAGCTTGAGAATGCCCTCTCCCGTCGCAATCTTGATTGTGCCCTGAACCATACCCTTATATACGGCATTCGGCGAGGGATTGACGATCTGCATGCGAGTCTGCGTCCGAAGTGGTCAGTCAAAATTGGTCGCTTCACCGAGAAGAATGGCGCGCACCTTGATCGCATCGATGGGATACATGACCGTGTGCTCCTGTAACCAAATCAGCTCAGCTCTGATTTCCTACCATACAATCCAGCATGCAAACCAACCGCAATGCCTGCGAAAGCGCCGGCCGCCATGTTCTGCGCCAGGGAGAAGTTGGGGGGCAAGGACTCGTAGCTGCGCGAAAGCCGGGTCAGTCCGTGGTACATGGCCTGCGAAGAGCGCACGCGGAGACCTACTCGTAATCCTCGGCCGGCTCAGCATTGGGCTGGGCCATCTTGGCC
The DNA here is from genome assembly GCF_002105095.1 of Pseudomassariella vexata. NCBI lineage: Eukaryota > Fungi > Ascomycota > Sordariomycetes > Amphisphaeriales > Pseudomassariaceae > Pseudomassariella > Pseudomassariella vexata. Next base: position 422,494 of record NW_024467959.1, on the reverse strand, counting down.
ACAGCTTGCGGGCCTTCGCCGAAGGCCTTGGGTTGAAGCGCCAGGTTTACGTCGTCTGTTAAGTCTCGGGGTGGTCGCGCTGGCCGGGAGGTACGCGACGGCAAGCTTGTGGCAGGTGCAGCAGCTGGCTGCGGTTCAGATGGAAGGTGGTCAAGGTTCGCTGGAAACTTCGATGCGCTCCAAATCCAGTAAGTGACTCAAGCGAAAATTTCTCCAGCTGCGACAAGAGCTTCTGCGAGGCGGCGTCCAGGTGGTGGGTATCGTGAGGTTGTGGTGCCAGAGATGAGGGTTAGAAAATCTTCGACTCCAATACGTACTTGAGATTGATAAGTTTTTGGGCCAGGTGCTTTGTGCTACTAGCCTGCCACTAGCCTCCTGCCACTGCTATTGCTGTTCGTCTTTTAGGACCCGCATCTGTGGGGGTCTCTTGACAGTTGGAGATGTCTGAGTGGCTACGCTAGTGACTTTTGGGGAAAATGTCTCCAGTTCTGCTTCCGCTGAGCCAGCACAGATTCCCTCCTTATCCGTTTACGGGCATGAAAACCATGACTGTCCTTGTATCATCGTGCCTCCAATGCCGCGATGCAAGACATCGGTAAAGTGGCCTGTGGTCTATTGTAGCCCAGGCACATGCGTACTTGCGGCTTCTCCTAATGCCGCACAGAGATCGTGGCCTTGAGGCGATTTAATGTATTCGGCCTTGGTTCTAATACATCCTCGGAGTCAGGCCCTTGACGCTCTAGCTGCCGAGGCCCGTTGCTTTAATAATGCCAAAAGCATTTCTCTTGTTTCATTCCTTTCCTTCGACAATCATGTTCCAGATCTACCGGCGTTAAAGCTGAGGCGGCCGCGTGCATGTCACCATCAGCCGGCTGTCAATACCGTCAGTCTCAATGATCCATACAACACATTCACAGCACTTCACCGCAGCACTTAACAGGGCGGAAACAACCACCAAGTCCTTCCAACAACTCGGCATTCTGGGTATCTGCCAAACAGCACTTCTGCAGAGCCACCAATGAGGAACAAGGCAAGGTTAGCCCCTAAAGAGTCTTCACCAACCACTTACCTCGTCTCCAGCTATAACAGCAGCTTGACGGCAAGTTAGCTACCCATCACCCAGTGGTTTTTCCAGGCGCATCCTATGCCGTGAGACTTCCCTTATCTTTATGCCAAGGCCGTCTGGAGGATCGGTATGATTCCATATTCTGCAGCCATGGAATCTGGGGTAGGCAGACCCACTTGGGCATTGCCGATGATCCAACAATTGAGAAAAGTCAAACCATGAAGCTATTCACTATCGGTTGAGCTTTGCGAGTAGGTCGACCCTAAGTAACGATTAGCGGGGAGTCGACTTGAAGTCAACTCTCGGTGACACTTGTCAGAGGACATATTGTTTCCCATGCAGTCCGTTGCTACAATGCTGCATCTTACCCATATGTGCTGGCTTTGATGCAGGGTCTTCACAAATGCTCGCATATCGAGGCCACAGCTGTACTGTGTCACAGTATGTTCAGTTCGGATGTGAATAAGGCCGCTATTGTTCTTTAAACTGGAGCTATCGGAAGTAGTAGCAGATCGCTCGTGTCACCATCGTCGACAGATGGGAGGCTGACAGATCTGCTATTGTGACAGATGGCCAACGGTCAGAGGATGTTCGTGTCCGAGCAACCTGTCCTTGAGCATAAATATCTGTCAAGGGTGGTCAGCAGCTGGTCATCGGAGATTTCAAGGGATGTTGGTGCAGGCCAACTTGGCTCAGTGGCTCAAGATCAGCCTCACCTCCAGAATATCGTTGTTGATGTTACAGCTACCCTGGCTTCAGCAAAATGGCACGACTGCTCTTATTTTGAGTCGCGAGGCTCGACGATCACGGTTGGTTCTAAGGGTAGTTCAGGAGGTAGATGCGACGGAGCTGCTCCAGGGCAATGTGGCACTTTGTAATCTCCTGGTTGATTTGACATAGTTCGTTGTGCTTCAGCAAGATGGTGTGGTAGAACTTGTGTAATATCACTTCTTTCACCTCCTCTAGACTGACATTCTTCATTTTGGGTTATTGATTGCCCTCTTGCTGGATATTGTCACGGTCAGCATGCTTTGAAGTTTCGTTGGCAGACTATACAGACGTCTCTTTAGTCAGTGCACAGCACCAGTGGCCAGGGCGATGGTGACCACCAGTCTGTACCTTTGCAGTGGCTTGACCGTCTCTACCAGGCACGAACCCAATCGTGGATGACATGGGGCTCCGACATGGTAGACTGTTTGGACTGGATGATCAATTACGATGGTGATTCGAGAGCTGGATCAACTATTGGTGTTGGTTAATTTCTATAGCAAGAGCAACCAGTGCTTGGAGGCTTGCTCCTGTATCGAGGACTATTGGCCAGCCAGACTTACCTGATGTGTCCGAAGATGACGTGCAGAATCAGCCAACAATGTCAAGAGGCGCAGGGGAGAACCGGGAGGTGCTGGGGTTTGGTTTTGTGGGGTGGAACAAGGGATTGCAAGTGAGGTGGTGGATGTTCTGCTTGGTGATGGCAGTCACAATGGCAATCGGGTATTGGTGACTTCACCCTCAACAAGACTTCAAGAATTCCTTGCCAGGAATTATCCGGAGTTGGTCCAGGGGGACGGAGAGCTCACACCATTGAAATTCTAGATTATGGGCTTATAAGTTATCCAGAAGGCAGGCATTGGGGATAGCAGGGCCTCTGCTTAGATGTATACCGTATTGGGGCGCGTACGAAGCTAGGGCTTCCTGTTTCCCGACTCAACAACTTTCAGGCAGGTTGTCTTCTCAGCAGGTACCTGCCTTCTTCATCTTGGACCAAGTACCTTTCGCTGCCAGAGACTGCAAATTCTGTACATACTCTCTTAGATCAGGGCTTCAACCCAAGAGTGATTGCCTGTCTTGTCAAGGATGGCTCCTCCCTTTTTCATTGCCAGCTGTCGCCCTCTTTACATCCTCGGCATCAGAGTCAAGTTTCTTGCTCTCCCTCTCTTCCATCATGTACCAAAGGCTGTCAACTTCGTTCTCTCTTTTGCTCTTCTTTACTCCATACAATAGTTCTCCCATTTTATGTCTCTTGTGTCTTTGGCAGAAGCCATGACATCTACTGTTCTGGTTTATGTCTGCAGAGAATGTTCAAGCAAGCTCGTGCAGTGCTGATTAACTTCGCCAATGTTTGCACCTCTCGATCACCATTGATGCCGCCCAACGGCAAGGCTATAGGTACTGTTAGTCCTCGGTCCTTCACCTCTGTGCAATAGAGATGATGTCTGCCTCACTGTGGTCGTCTTCTCAAACCTATATACTTTCATCAAGGATCATCATCTGTAATAGTAGTGCTGCCCGACCGGTCACTGTTGTGCATCTTTACCACGTACTATGGTGGAAACCGCGAGCGATTGGGTCCCCAACACTGTGCCCCCATAGACTCCATTCTATTGACGCAAGAAGCTTCACTAACTCTGTTGAGACCGTCCTTGAGTCTATACACTTTCACTTTGATTCATACTTGCTACCGCCTTTGCTGACAGTCCCCTGCCTGGTACCAGGATGCACCAATGCAAACCGACAGATAACAGTAACATGGGCAGCTTGGCCCAGTATGTCTTAGACAGTGAACAATATCAATCCCCTAACAAATCAGCAGAGACTACGTTCAAGTCGGCCAAGGGTCGTTTGCCCCCTATAAAGACCTTGGCCTAGCCCGTGGTGTCATTGCATCCTGTTGAATATCCAGGCAGTTAGCATTTCTCTCAGGTCTAACCGATTTTCCCCCCTTTCCACCCAACTGAGTGAGCATCAAGCATCTGTCCAGACAGGCGCCCTTTTATGCTCTTGCTTTCTGGCGCGTACCACCCAACATACTGAGACGGAAAACGCTGTTCGCACCCGTCTTATCACCCTCACTCAACAAGGTGCAGTCGTTCTTACATATTCAAACCCATTGAGCATGCTGTCCTAGTGAATAAGAGATGGCCACTTATCTTGAAACGTTCGAGCACAATTCACAACAAAATGCTGAGCTTTTCGTTTACTATACTGCAGACACTGCTTGGAAACTTGTTTCCACAAGTGGTTACTGTCACGTCAATGTACTTGCTGCTCCATCCATGAACTTGCCTTTATTTATTTGGCGATTTCCAAGAAACGGAGCAAATCATCGTGCGGTTCTGGCATGGATTCTGACTTGGAGGCTTTCAGCCATTATCCATCACTGGGTCAACTCATTTCCATGGAAGGCTTTCCTATTGCGATATGGCTAATCGATATTACAGTCAATACTTCACAGGCTATACAAGCTCAGGCGCTACGTAGACAGTATGGAAGAAGGTTTTTCTGTACTGGTTGGCTGTGCTGTTACTAGTATGTTGAACCAACTTGGCGCACATTCGACCTGTCATGTCCCACCAGAACTGATTGTTTGGCGACCGGAATTGGAGGAAATAGTTAACCATATCCCATGGCTGTGGAACTGGCTACCTTGTCTCTATCTCTTATACCGTAATCGTGCTGGCCTGCTTCGCTTGGATATATACCTTGAAATCATGATGCTCTACGGCTAAGGGCTGGGTTGCCAACACATGGCTATTTTGAATGCGAAATATCACAACAACGGATTAAGAAAGTTGATCTGTCGCAGGAGAAGAAAATTGCAATGCAGTTGCTTAAAACACAACTGGGATGGATAGTTCATAACTGTCTAGGTATCATTCCCCAACCCCATCCCCCGTGAGACGAATACTCCCTGATACTGCCATGCCGTCGATCTTTTTCGGAATGAAACTTGTGACGCTATCGTGTTATCCTGCTATCGGTGACAGATTCGTGTTGCATATCCATCATGGGATGAACCGATAATTCAGTCATGCAGCAATATAGATAAGTCTGGCGCTGTGCCCGGATATACTATCTAGGTAATTTGGCTAATGCAGGAACCCCGTGCAAGATACTATACTGAGTCAGGATTGCCTGATGGCAACAACACAGCCCAGTTATCCAGTGGTTGAGTAAGTACTCTATTGGCTGTTGAAGAACTTTCCCTAACGTACCCCACGGTCCAATTGAACACTTTCGCGCATTTCCGTACAACCTAGGTTTTATCCTTTATTTTCCACCTTCTACAATGGCACGTAATTGGGAAGAAAGCGATATTCAATTAGCGCTTCAAGCGCTTCAAAATAACCCCAAACTAAGCGTACGATCCGTAGCACGGATCTATAATATCCCTCATACAACCTTACGTCACCGATATCGCGGCGGTACTTCACGACAGGATATACGATCACCAACGCAAAAGCTTACCTATTCCGAAGAAGACGCGATCGTACGCTACATAGTCGACCTAGATTCACGATCATTTCCTCCTCTAATAAGTGGCGTTGAAGATATGGCGAATCGACTACTCCACCAAGCGACGCAGGACGCGTTGGTATTAACTGGGCTTCGAGCTTCGTACGACGACAACCAGACCTCCGGACGCGTTTTAATCGAAGAATCGACTACCAGAGAGTCCTCTGCGAAGATCCCGACGCGTACCGCGCGTGGTTTTATCTCGTACGGAATACAATTAATAAGTATGGAATTCAAGAGGAGGATATCTATAATTTTGACGAGACTGGGTGACTTATGGGTCAAATCTCATCCGAGATAGTTGTAACGACCTCTGATCGACGTGGAAGACCTAGAGCAGTACAGCAAGGGAATAGGGAATGGGTTACAGTTATCCAGGGCATCGGATCGGACGGCTATACTATCCCTCCGTATATCATCTTTGCTGGTAAAACTCACCTATCTTCGTGGTACGAAAATAGCCTACTACTAAAGGATTGGGTTATCGTGGTTACGAAAACTGGCTGGACTACAAATGAAAGAGGCGAGGACTGGATTCGACATTTCGATCAACATACGAAGCTTCGTACGAAAGGTGTTTATCGCCTCTTAATTCTCGACGGCCACGAGAGCCACCACTCGACCGCTTTCGAGCTCTACTGTAAAGAGAACTCTATTATCACACTCTGTATGCCTGCTCATTCGTCGCATAAGCTCCAACCTCTCGATATCGGCTGTTTTCGTGCACTGAAAAGAGCGTACGGTAAAGAAATTGAGGATCTTATGCGGGCACATATTACCCATATCTCGAAGGAGGACTTCCTCTCCGCGTTCTTAAAAGCGTTCCAGGCAACTTTTACGATATCAAATATCCAGGGAGGTTTCCGAGGGGCAGGACTCGTACCGTACGGTCCGGAATATGTGATTTCGCAGTTAGATGTGAAGTTACATACTCCAACACCTCCGGGTACCTCGTCTGGCCTTCCTATTATCTGGGAGTCGAAGACCCCAAATAACCCAATTGAGGCACAATCCCAGACCGAACACGTGGAAAACCGAGTTATACGACATCAAAATAGCTCTCCGACAGCTACACTTACTGCACTTGACCAGTTTGCGAAGGGTACGACGCAGGTTATGCACCGGCTTGCTCTTTTAGAGGGTGAGAACGCCGCGCTTCGAAAGGCAAATGAGACACTTAGCCGGCGGCGTTATACGAGAAAAAAACGTTTACAGTATGGAGGATCACTTCGTATACAAGCTGGAGAAGATTTACAGTCTCAGAAGCTAGTTAACGGAGAGTTAGATAATAAATCGCGCTGGAGTCGTAGTCGTACGAGGAGGCCAGAGATACTTCAGCAACGCTGTAGGACGTGCGGAGAGCCCGGTCATAATATGCGTACTTGTCAGAATAGTAAAGAGATATCTGAAGAAGATAGTTCCGAGTAGTTTTAATCATTTTTTACGTTATAGTTGAATTAACTTATATCTTATTGTACGAGGTCTTAAGAAGTGTTCAATTGGACCGTGGGGTACGTTAGTATCTGTGGTTCTTCTCCCCCGGATTACGCCCCGACTTCCACACCGACTAGCGCACATATATATCTTGACTCGCTGGCTCCAAGACGCCAAGGACTTGGACCATGTTTTGACGTAACCCAATCAGAATGAATCGTAGTCAAATCAGATTCTATATAAGATTACTGACGTCGCTGGTAACTATTAGTTGCGGCGAGAGTATGCTTGTTCTCTCATCTACTCTGGTGGTGCCAACTTGGCGACCGGTGATATCACCGTAGGACTTTCATTTTTCATCCCAGGTGATAATAAATATAATATTAAATACGCCGTAGGTGTTAACCCTCGGTACCTCTACAAGTACTCCCTTAAGGGGCTATAGATGATATAGCGGGCCCTTAAGCCGCGTCGGGCGGTTATACAGGTAAACTTGTAGCCAAATGACTACTAAACCTCCTGTCCCTCCCTAAGTCTGTGCTACAACCCCTGCCTGAACTACCGATAAGTGTGGTAATGTGGCACTTAAATTCGTCCTCAGGGGTGGGATGCTGCTGATGTGCAGAAGATGCTCGACTATTTTTTTGTCGCGACAAGTCGTAGTATCTGCTAATTGGGGTTCTCGTCGAGCGTATACATCTCAACCATACGCTCAAGTGGATAGACCGTAACGTGGTCAGACGCTCGCAAGAATCGCGGCGAGAGGGCGTGCTGCGCGCCTTCTATCGTGAGGGGACGGGTTCGCCGACGAGCGTTATCGGAAAGGCGAGGTCCGATAAGGGGTCGGATTAACGATTCGAATTCTGGACCGGCTGTCGAGTTATATTCCGCCGACGTAGTGCTTGACGGTCGACTGGCTAGGATGCTCGTAATCCTAAACTGCACCAATCTCCCTATTATCGCTAGGTAGGCGAAGTCAACAAGGTGGGCAGCGCGCCGTAAGGGTTGACTAAACCCCCTTGTGTGTCAGCTGCGGGATTCGAACCCGCGACTCGTCACCGACCCAAGTGGGCGAGGCTCAAATCGGGACTTATCTACCAGCGAAGTGACCAACTACACCAGCCGACAGGTGATAATATCTCGTTGTCCACTATCTGCCCCGAAACCCATCGCAGTTGGCATTCACTGATAACATTCCTACATCACCACTCCTATCAATATGTGTGTTAAGCTGTTCTTGCTTGGCTTTTCCGCCGCACGTGCACTGTTTCCCACTGTTTCCCCCTTCCCTGGGTTACTCACGATACGCCTGACGCAAATTTACTGATATTAGATAGATGGTCCTGTTTCTCATTGTCAAGGTCATGTACAACCTCTTCTTCCACCCTTTGTCACATTATCCGGGCCCATGGCTTGGTCGAGCGACGCGAGTTTACTACTGGTACCACGCGTTGCGCGGCTTGAGCCACTGGGAAGTAATGGAATGACATAAAAAGTACGGTCATGTAGTATGAACAGATCCGGGACCTGTCTTACACAGATGGACATGTCCGGCCAACCAAATATGGTCAGCTCAGACTTGAACATGCCGCCTTTTTTGCCATGGACTGACCCATTCATCAGGATTTATCAATAAGGACGGGATTAGAAACTTCCAAAAGGAACCCCACCCCCCCCCCCCCCCAATGGTGGAATAAGATAACGGGCGGTGTGGACAAAATTTTGACGGCCAACGACGGGAGCCACCGCCGAGTGCGCCGCCTCCAGAACCCCGCGTTCTTGGACAAGGCAGTGAAGCCCAAAAATCCGTCATAGCCGGCTATCACAGTCTCTTGATTCAGCAACTAGACGGCCAAACCCGGATACAACCACGGTCGACATGAACCTTTGGTACAACTTTACCACCTTCGACCTGATCGGTGACTTGGCCTTTGGCGAACCCTTCTGCGGTCTGCGAGATGCCAAGTGACATTGGTGGCTTAAAGCCCTCTTCGAGGTTTTTCAGGCCGGCACCTTTATTCGGGCGACTCCACGCTTTCCCATGCCTATCTACTACCTTCTCCTCTTCTGCATAATTCCCAAACGGCTGCTGTAGGTGCCCACAATGCAGTATGATTTCGGCGTGAAGCGAGTCAAGAGAAGAGTTGAGCAAGACACGGATCGCCCTGATTTCATGTCGTACGCTCTGAAGGCCGAGAACGAAAGGGGTTTACGCTCGAAGATATGTTCACAGCCGCGTAGGTGCTCATCTTTGCAGGCAGTGAGACGATGTCTCGGGGCTTCTCGGTGCACGAATAATCCGCACACTCTTAATAAGTTGTATACCGAACTGGGAGAGCAGTTTGAAGACGAGAAGTATATCACCAGAAATTCATGATTGAGTGGACAGGCAGCGTATGTTCACTGTCTGGTAGAAGAACTAGATGAAGGTTGGCTTGATGCGCAGGGTGCCATGATGAATAATGACGGAGTAGGTAGGGTATCCGACTTAGGAAATTTGGGCTGCGTATAAAGAAGTTGCGCAGCAATGTAGACTGCTCGATGCCAATGTTCATTTCGTCTCAGGCATAGCGAGCATGTTGAATAACCAACGAGCTCGAATAAACGAGGGATGTGGATATCAGTCAGGTCCCGGCTGTGAAGAGTAGTATTTTTACTGATTTAAGGTCGTGTCTATGCTGAACTAATCCTGGCTCGCCATTACATCTACAAGTCAATGAATACCATCCGACACCGGAAAGCGGTTATTCATAATCCATTCAGTTTTTCTACTCTTGACTGTTTGAAAGCAAATTATAATGCATCCGACCCGGGGACTCATCCACGGACGATGGATCTCAACCCAACTTCGGGAGGATCCCATACGACGTCTTTGAAGTCCAACCGCTGCCTTGCAGGTATGATTAGATCGGGCTGGCCTCCTTTTCCCTCAACTGTGATGTAAGGCTTGTTCTCGATCCGCAACATTGGTTGCCACTCGTCGCCCACGGCAATATCGCCATCCTGCTGAGCCCGCAAGCCAATAGCTCTTCTTGCAAGCCAACTTACGCACGAGTACAATGTTTTCGCATCTTCTGGGGTCCCAGCTTGATAAACACCGACACCGAAGCAAGCCAATTGCAAAGGATCACCAGTTCCATAAGGAGTGAAGGCGTTGCCGACATTGTTGACACCGAGACAGGCTGAAAACTCAAGATCTTTTATCATAGAGGGAATTTGCAGGGTCCCACGCGGTCGCGAGTATGGGCTGCTTTCTTGATCGTCTGAAGGCCTACCCATCATAAACAAGTCACTGGTTGGCAAACCGACAAAGTGAACCGGCAATTTGGTCGACAAGATTGTCACAGAAAGCCGGCTGAGGTCTGATTTGGGTAGAGTGGTCAACTGTGTGCAATGTCCAAGCATAACGGTCGGTGCTGCCGGCCCAGTAGGCCAGTGATGCTTCTGCAGAAGCTCGATCACGGAAAACGTCAGTGGAGTGGAATAGGACCATGATTCAAGATTGTAATCCAGGTGGAAGTCAAGATGAAGAACATATTCAAGTGCCGTTGCGATAGCCCATTCGACGTTCTTCTCAGAAGCCTCCCGCGATGCTTCTACATAGGGCGTGGTCCCCAAAGCTCCAATCCATGCGCCATGCTCAACCAGCGCCGAAGTGATGATGGACCTATTTCTCTCTCCGTACATGGTAGAGAATATTGGATCCTGGGCGAATGCACATATCTGTACCTCAATAATATGAGAGAATTCCCTCTTCAACTGAATTGCCGTCGTTAAGGCGAGGCTTCCCGTGACATGATCTAGCTCGACAAAAGCACGGACTGAGGTCACGCCTTGAGTATAGCTCGTCGCCAGAAGCTGGCAGCCGCGGAGATAGAGGTCCTCGGCGGTGTATCTATTCTTGGCCCTGGAAGTATTCAACAGTGCCTCGCTGAAGGATCCTGAGCTCGGCGCGAGATCAAAATAATCGGGATGAGCGGGTGTAGGCGTGTGGTTGCAAGTGAGGATATAAGGCTTATCCAAATGTATGTGCGGATGGCAGAGCGCCGGCAGCAAGATGGGAACAATATTGGATTTTGGTCCATTATCAGCACAAGGCTGTATAGTCTTCACAGAACCATGGGCCACTTCGATGTCCCATCTCGTGTTAGAGTCGCGGCAGGGCAGTATGACGTTGTTGATTGATGTCGTGGCACTTCTGGAAGGATCGGGGGTCATAGTGGAATTTTTGATACCTCAACTCTCCTCCAGAAGTTGCATGGAAACATAGCAGTGTCCTCTTTCTGCAGGTCTGAGAGTTTCGCATGCATGTATGTTTCTTAATGTATGATCTCTGTAGTTCTTAACTCTGTTGGCAGATTAATTGATGTCTTGTGATATGACAAGTATTGAACTGAGGCTTGCATATCACCTTGGACCGACTTGAAATTATGCAAATGACTGTCAGTGCCTATACTGTCTAGACGGGTTGTTTTATTTGGCAGCCCTGGTGAATGACATCATCGAAGCGGCACCCCAGAAAACCAAACTTCGCCCAGAACGGCAATGGCGTATGTAAAACCACCGTACCGCGTACCGCATGGCGCCATGCGCCTAAAATTCTGCAATGCATCCGATCCCGGCATCAATTTTCAGTGACTGCTTGTGAGCAACATTGACATCCCCAGACCTGCCGTATTTTGACCCCTTTAAACAACATCCATTGTTAATTGCGCTCCAACTATATTAACATCATCCTTGCTTTGTAATTTGAACCAAAGTTCACTGCGCTTACTCAGCAGTGGCGGGTACGGAATTCTGAAGAGCACAGATCCCTGTGGTCTAACACCCTTCCAAAGTCCACCAAGACTCATTTCCAAAGACAACTCATATAGTTCGCCAGCATGTTCGACGTTGGTGAATCTATACCTCCAGACACCGCCCATGTGAGTTACACTTGCCTAACTATGTGGTGACGGGATCAGTGGCATGAACATATGGGATGACCACCAACGCCCATTCCACCTCCATCACAACCGATACAACAGGTTTGGCAATGGCAAGGATGATAGTGCATTTATTTCATCAGACAATCCAATCGGAATTCTCTGGATGAATCTGTGAAGGACAAGTCTTGTTCCGGGCCGTTGTAGTGAACTGCAACCCCGGCTGGTAAAGGAACAGAATTCATTTAGGAGAGACCGTGGTCATTCCACCTTTGCCCATTGGGTTCTGAGATGACATGGTTGTCGTGCTGTTTTAGTCGCTGAATCTCTCTGTCTATGCCATCGTCACGTTAAGAGCTGCTCAAAAACTGACTGACTTTGATAGGCAGTTAGTGTATCCCTCCCAACTTGGGAGGCCAATGTCGGTTATGAGGAAGGGGAACAATGGGTCATGGATAAGATGACCACTGGGTATCCCAGGTTCTTTATTCACCAGCGAATTATTGCTTTTGCCAATGACATTGTTGTCAAATTCGGAAAAGGGATAAACCAGCGAGCCATGTTATTCCCAACAAAAAAAATCGCTCAGCGCTGTTTAGAGTTCATACAACGGAGATCGGCTCAGAAGATCGACGTGGAAATAATTCACCTTGTCCTCGACCCAACCAAGAACACTCCAGAAGTCCTACAGTACGTCTTGCCGGCAGTCTCCGCCGTTCTGTACCCAGCGGACACCCACCCCTTTTTTAAACAGTACTGGCAACACTCCGGGGACGGCGTTTCTAGCAGACGAGCTGAATTCTGCCACGGCTTATTCAAGGACGGCCTCCTGATTCAGGAACAGCCACCACATTCGCCGCGGCTCAAGAAGATGTGCCGTGGTCCTCGACGATATCAACGCCCGTCTTCCATCGATCATACCAACGGAACGGTCCGTCATGAAGATCTAGAAAAGACCGGCTTGAGCGACGAGGCCACCGAGAACCTCGAGAGCTCTCAGTTTCTCGAAGAGCGGTATGGCAGGAACCTCAACATCTCTCTGGTAGAAAATGCAACATCTGCTGTTAGACGTCGTATTGCTGGCGTGCTTACTGGAGACGTTGACTTGACAACCAAGCTACCCGCCATGGATTCCAATGCCCGTGGAGTTTCTAACTTCCGGGAGGATGACATCTACCTGTTGCCCTGCGGTATGAATGCAATATTTCAAACTCACCAGATCTTGTTGAGGGCGCGGGAGCCGCGGAAGAGCATTAGCTTCGGGTTTCCGTACGTTGACACCCTCAAGATTCTGGAAAAATGGGGACCAGGATGTCTCTTCTATGGTCATGGGGCGGCCGAGGACTTGGATGAGCTCGAGACTCGTTTGAAGGATGGGGAAAATTTTCTCGGTTTCTTCTGCGAGTTCCCTGGAAATCCCATGCTGTCGTGTCCGGACTTGCAGCGGATCCGCAAGTTGGCGGATGCATACGACTTCGCTGTCGTTGTAGACGAGACGATCGGCACCTTCGTTAACATCAACGTGCTTCCATTCGCCGACGTCGTTGTGAGTAGTCTGACCAAGATATTCTCAGGAGATTGTAATGTTATGGGTGGAAGCATTGTCTTGAATCCCAACAGCCGTTATTACAAGACACTCAAAACAACACTGGAAACCGAATTCGACGACACCTACTGGGCCGAAGATATTCTCTTCATGGAGAGGAACAGCCGTGACTTCATCAATCGAATCGACAGGGTTAACGCGAATGCCGAGGCCATCTGCGAGGTCCTGTTGACGCACCAGAGCGTGTCCAAAATCTACTATCCCAAGTACAACAAGGACCGGCCAAATTATGAGGCCTGCAAATCGCCTGGGGGCGGTTACGGTGGCTTACTCTCCTGTGTTTTCAAGGAAAAGGCACAAGCTATTGCTTTCTTCGATGCTATCCATACGGCCAAGGGGCCGAGCCTAGGCACAAATTTCACTCTAACCTCGCCCTACGTGATTCTGGCCCATTATGGAGAGCTGGAGTGGGCTGCTAGTATGGGGGTAGATCCCAACTTGCTCCGCATAAGCGTTGGGTTGGAAGAAACGGAGCAGTTGAAGACGATATTCCTTGAGGCGCTCAAGGCGACGGAGGGGGCAAGCATGTGACACAATGGGTTGGCATGGTTGGATGATGTAGACCAGTGCGCGCAGTGACATAGTGACGAATACAGGATGTAGGAGCCAGCTTGGAATAATTACCTCGTAGTGGACTACTCGGATATATCAATGTGAACGCGTCGGCATCCCCAATAACAAGAATGGCAATCTACATCAGGCCTGCATAGACGTCCCAATCCCTGTCGTCTCGCGATGGCAGGTTCGTGCGGCATTGATGCCAACTCGTTTTGGAAGTGAAATCGTAATCAGTACTGGGGTATCACTCGTTAAACTCGTAGCCTCCGGAAACTAGGTCATCTCTTTTCTGAGAGAACAGCCCTCGGCGCAAATTTCCCTCCACTGTGTACAAACGTGCCTGTGTGGAACCCAGGTGCTTCCCATCACATCACAGAGCAAGGTCTATCGGTGTAATCGGGTCCAAAGATCTCCTTTCCACGTTCTAACTCATTTGCTCGCACTTTCTCCTTGACCTCCTTGGGGAAATATTCTCGTAAGAAAGCCGCGTGTTTAGTGTCGAAGTTGTCTATAGTTTGTCAGCCTCTTTCCGAGTATTGCAATGAATAATAGCAGCGGTCTCACCCAAACCAGCTCGCATAATGACGTCACCCCGACATAGAGGACAGAATCTTTCGCCTTTCCTCTGCATCTTGACCAAACAGCGGCTACAAAAGATGTGTTCGCAGTGTAGCCGAATGGGCCAGTACGCCACCGCGAAGCATATGGGGCAGAGGTAGTCGTCGAGTTGCGGAACGGTCGAAATAATCTCGCTAGATACTTGGGCACACAAATCCTTGGCCAAGCTCCCGGCGAGTAGGTGATCGGAGTGAACGACGACGGGGAACGTCTTGGCCACTCCTAAAGCTGTTCTCTTGTCGAATTCTGCAAATTTCAGTCAATACTTGGTCACGAAACCCCTGCGTGTTTAGAAGACTCACTCTTAAGAATCTTCCTCACGGCCACTTGGTTGATCTCCTGGAACTTGAGGTTCTGCAATAAGAAAGCGTTCATGTTGAGGAAACGGCTAAATGCATCCCGACTCGCCTCAAGCTTGAGGTTTTGTACCAGCTTCCGTTTGAGGACCTCATCCTGGAACCACTGTAATTGTTTCAAGGCCTGCGTACTAGTTCTCGCGCCGTGGTCGGTTTCGCGCGTCGAGAAGAAGATGCGGGCATCTAGGTAGAGCTCGAAGATGTCCCTCCACTTGGCCAAATCACCCTTCGCCTTTCCACCTAGGGAAGGCTTGGTCGTATGCGTGATGACTTGACCCAAGGCGGTTATTTCCCCCTTCATCCGCTTCTCCTCTTCCTCTTGCAGCGTGTCGAGGATTAAAACGTCGGTTTGCAGGATATCGAAAAATTCTGCATCAAAAACAAGCGAGACCTCAACCTGCTGAACTGCAGAGAGACCTTCTGCGATGGCTGACGCGTCTCCGTGACTAATATCTTTATAGTTCGTGGGAGTCAAACTGCGGCGCGCGGATGAATCTGGTGACCCTTCCCGGTGGCCTACTTGTTTGGAGGCTATCCTGAGCAGAAAATCCCTGGTGTTGGGCGAGAGCTTTGCATCAACGGCCACACCATCCTGAAGATGAACAAAGACGGTCAGACGCGGCCGGAAATGCTTCTTGGATTGACCTGTTTCCTCGTCGAGCTCGTAGTGAAAGCCCACATCGCCAGCCGCCAGCTGAGCCAAAGTATCTTTGTCCAGGCCTAGGTACTGCAGCTCGTTGGTTACTTTCTTCAAGCATTTTTTGAGTTGGCCATACGGTATGGCCGAATCAATCCATTTCTGAGGGAATCCTATCACGAAGGGTTAGCAGCGATGTTCTCTCATGGCTTCTCTACAAGGCCACAAGTGCCTTGTCGACCTACCTTCTCGTTGAAGAGATCTCTTGAACTCTTGCGCAAACTTCATCCCACTTCTGACAGGCGACAAACCTCTGCTTTGGGTGCTGCGAAGTCTTGGAAAGCAACGAAGAGCTTATCTAAGCAGTGCGTTGACAACAAAGTACACCTGAGAGGCGAATCCCACGGCGGCTTGCGGATTTACAGAAGTCGGTGGCGCGCAGATACCTTGATGGGGGAGGGGGGTTTTAAAAAATAAAAAATGAGAGAAAAGAGAGACTGAATACCTAGTATATCAGAAATCATAAATGTTTGTAAGGCTATCAAGACAAGAACCGGTTACAAAGGATGGTCGAGGTTTTATTGAGATGAACTCGGCCAACGAACCCGACTCTAGATTCTCCAGTTGGTAGCGCAGTGATCCAGTTGTCGGCCCGTGACCGAAGCGTCGCACAATCACCTGCTACAGACAGCTGGGATACCATGTTCTTGGTAGGGCTGAAGATGACGAGATCTCGCCTGCAGGAGTGGTAAGGATATCTCGTTCTCTTACGACTATTCTATGTTAACTTATACTAGTTATCCTGACGCCAAAGATCACATTGGCATTCCTAAGTGGGAAGGGCATGCTTTGCTGCTGATGTTAGGCATTTCCAGGGCTGTCCACTATGGTTGAAAGGTATTTTTAAGTACATAGGTACTCTAGAATTTTGAGGTGTTCACTGTATTGCACTACCCAATATATCTGCTGAATCTATCATGAAGCACTCTAAGAGGTATAAATATATCTTCTGCGATTCAGTTCTACCCAAATATTTGTAAAAGCTCTCTGAATTATAAAAGTCCAGTGACTGTATATCAGATGTGATATTGCCAGAGGTTTGAAGTTGGGCCCGATCCCGGCCATTTCAGACGCCAATACCCCGATCGCTATCCCTGCACCGCGGGGTTCTACAAGTACCTAATATCTTTTGGACATTGAGCCAAGTCTGGCCAGGCGTTGAATGCGATTTGTCGTAGTCATAGCGAAAAAGTCGAGAACGGCATGGCGATAACATATACACCGTTGCACATATCATAGCAAACAGGAACTTCAGAGACTGTGCAAAGTGCACGTTAATTCTTTTCAGAGTCTTGTGCTGGTATCTTCTCCATTGACTAGGGATGGGCAACGAACAGTCGTCTGGCCGAGGAGGAGCAGGGTCAGCAACCAACAACGATGCGCCCCAGAAGACAGACTACTACGAACTCCTCGGAGTAGAGCGCCAAGCGACCGACGTCGAGATCAAGAAGGCATACCGAAAGAAAGCATTGGAGCTTCACCCCGACCGCAACTATGGCGATATTGAGAATGCAACTGTAAAATTTGCCGAAGTCCAATCCGCCTACGAAGTCCTCTCCGACGCCCAAGAACGATCATGGTACGATTCGCATCGCGACAGCATCTTGCGCGGTGCTGACCCCAGCGATGCCGATGCTACCCCGGAGTACTACAACATCCGCATGACCACATCCGAAGAACTCTATAACCTGATCGGCCGCTTCAACAAATCCGTACCCTTCACTGATGCCCCAACCGGCTTCTTTGGCATACTGGCCGAAACCTTCGACTCACTGGCACAGCAGGAGGTCGCGGCTTGCGATTGGGATGGTCAGAATGTCGTTGAATACCCTTCGTTTGGCTCAGCCAATGACGACTTCGACACTGTCGCAAAGCCCTTCTACAAGGCCTGGACGAATTTCGAGACGCAGAAGAGTTTTGGCTGGAAGAACAAATGGCGGCTCTCAGACGCCCCCGACCGAAGGGTACGTCGGCTCATGGAAAAGGAAAACAAAAAGCTGCGCGAGGACACAAGAGCCGAGTTCAGCGAAGCTGTGCGATCACTCGTCGCCTTCGTGCGGAAACGAGATCCGCGCTACGTCCCCAACACGCAGTCGGAAGTCGAACGAGCAAAGATTCTGAGAGATGCCGCCGCCGCCCAGGCCGCGAGGTCTAGAGCGGCCAATCAGGACAAAACCAACCAGTTTGTGATGCCCGAGTGGGCACAGTCTCGTGGTGATGACAACGGGCTCGAGGGCGAGTTCTCTGAGAGCGAGGATGAGTCTGAGGTTGAGGTTCTCGAGTGTGTCGTGTGCAACAAGACATTCAAGACGGAAAAGCAGTATGAAGTGCACGAGAAGAGCAAGAAACACGCCAAGGCGGTGCAACAGCTCAGGTGGCAGATGAAAAAGGAGAATGCGGGGCTTGATCTCGAGGAGCCTTCCACGTCGATCTCACCTGCTGCCGCCCCAATATCAAAAGAATACGAAGTCGAGCCAGAGCTACTTGAGGACAGCTCAAGTCACGTTGGAGCAGAATCCAGGGCCGAGACTGAAGCGACAGAGGCTACAAGCTCAAAAGCGACGAATATCAGTTCCGAAACCGAAACTGATAACGACGATTATGTTGATAGAGCCGTTGTGGAAGAACGCCTGACATCGGCCAAATCCAACCCCCTACTGAGAGACGATCAGGATGACTTGAACGAGCTCTCAGGCCGAATCGGCGATGTGTTAATAAAAGACTCTACGGCAGGCAGAAAATTAGGAAAGGCGAAAGCCAAGAGGGAGAAAAGGGCAGCAAAACAAACTGCACTGGACCAACAAGGCGTTTCTCATAAATGCGCTGTCTGCAATGAGACGTTCAACTCCAAAACAAACCTATTCAACCATCTGAAAGCCGAACGCCATGCAGCACCTCTTTCGGGCAATATTGCAGTCCAGTTTATCAAGCCGGGCAAGTCGGGCAAAAATAGAAAGTGACGACATTGACAACAGCAACATGATTCAATCACATTGACCGAACCCCGGGTCTCTATTGATTCCAACCATGGATACTCACTTATCATCCATGCCACTGCCGTTCGGAATCGAGCAGTTAGCACGTCGCGTGGCTGGGTAGAACGACGCGACAAGGACATGATGTCGAACAAATGCCCTTTGCGAAAGGCTATATCCACCCCAAAAAGGGACAAGAATGATACCAGTTATGAGTTACGAGAAAATACTTGAAAAATTAGGCAGAATTCATATCAAAAAGTATGCGTAACGTAGATAGCAATGTCATATCAGTAATTAGGATGGCATTGACCACTTTCATGACTGACTTCCAGGCGAGCATGACTAGCAGAGTGAGCCTGAAAATTGCGAGGTCTCATCAATTCAAAGCCTCGTCAAAGACAGCATGTACACTATCCTTCATTTCACATGTGAAGCACTCCTGCCCCCCAAGGAGCATAGTAACGCCATTCATGACAACTCCGATACTGACGAAGGAAGTTGGAAAACATAAACCCACCCACTAGTAGCTAAACGTACTGGACGGCATCATCGTCGTCGTCGCTCATAGCTTCGACCTGGGCGATGGCACTATCTTGCGCACCCATTTGCGCGACGGGGTCGTGATCAGAAACATGGATGATGGTCTTACCCTGGACATGTTTGACGCTTCGTCTCCAGTCCTTCCAGTCCTCCTCATCACGAATAAGAAAGCCTATCAACATGCTAGGATCCATCTCCTTAATGTGCAGTCGACGCAGCTTCCGCGTGTGGCAAGTATCGATTTCCTCGGGTGTGTAGTTTCCGGGATCCTCGTGGTAGGGCAGTGCTGGACGCGTATTATGAGGATCTAGGTAGAAGAAATTGAGACCCTGAACCCCAATGAAGTAATGTGATGATGATGGTCGGCCTCTGCGAAGTTACGTTAAAGCTCATATTTCCAAAGAAATCGTAAAAAGATGGCATTCAACACTCACCCTGCAATGCCAATTGATTGCTTCATCTGCAGCGATGCTACGAGAGCTTCCCAGTATACTGGTGTGATCTTGTCAATACCTAATCTCGTGCCCACCAAGATGACGGTAGGGTGGAATGCCGCCCCGTCTGGTTTGGCGATGTTCATGAACTTGTCTTCGTAAACGTCGGGGCCGTCGCCAGTCGAGTAGACTCGGAGGGTCGATTCGTTCGCATTGGTCAAGGCTCTTGGAAAAATGGTCAGTAAACAAAATGTCACCTCAAACTCGAAACGTCGACTCACTGGATGCACCTGGCTGTGGCCGACGGTCCGAACCATTCGCCAGGGTACTTTCCACAGGCTATCGCGCCATGTCGCACGAAATTATGAATGGAATAGGGAGCTCTCGGGTCATCGGCGAACATAGACAAGAGCTGCTTCTCGTCGTCTTCGCGCGTCTTTCTGCGCCAGTCTGCACCTCTGAATTAGCCAGGACCTTCACTACACCACTACATGATGCGGCCAACACATACCTCGTCCCAGAAGCTGCATGGCCATAGCATTGGCCAACAGGCTCTGGCCAGATCTGATCATGCAGCCCCATCCGCTATCTGAGGCAAAGCCACTAGCGTCCGAGAGCTGTTGCTTCAGACGCATCGAGAAAGACAGGGCAGAAAGAGCCTTGGGGTCGGTCGACTTGGCGATGGGTTGGAATTCGGATCGGTACGTCATCCATATGCGCGACTCGAAGTCATCAAGGAAGGCCGGGGGCCAGCCTCCATCGCGAGGGGCCTCCTCGTACGCGAGCGACGAGTCTAAACTGCTAGCTGCCGAGTCGGGAGGCGTTTCGGGGAGCTTGGTCGGCGCTTGAACGGGGGACTTGGATGTGGTTTCGGCAGCCGGGGATGCGGTCGATGCTGCTGATGTAGCAGCGGGTTTCAGACTAGGCGAGGTGTTGAGCTTGTAGGACGAGCCTAGGCACCACACGGGCTGGTCGCGAACGATGTCGTTAGTCGGCTCGGGATCCCAGAGCATTTGAACGAGCCGTCGCCCAACATCCAACGTGGCATCCATCGCGGACGTTTCGATGAGGACGAGTTGTTGTGTTGCGGTTGTGGATGTGAAAGAGTTGAAGGTTCAAGGTCAAGGTTCTGGTCTGAGGCGATTCGCGAGGCAGCTTTGAGCTTTGTTTATTTTGCCGCAGTGTTCTACTCTAGAATTGTGACGCGATACGAAGGGCAGGGTGCGACTTAGCAAGTGAACCCCGAGAGCGAGTGATTCCCAATAAATTAGCTATACACGGCCGATATTGAGCACAGCTGCTCCAGGTTAGCCCCGGAAGCAGCAACTGGAGCGAGAGGGGATGGAATGACGTGGGTAGCACACTGGGATAAACTGGAACAGACAGTACTCAAGTAAGATGCACTGAGAAACACTTCCCAGCTATAACGTAGATCGCCCTCTGAAGCTTCGAAGTTGGATAACTTGGTACCCGGAGAGGTAAATACTTTAAAGGAAGTAGAGGAGGTAGGTCATTATGAGGAAGTTGCTGTCTGTTACTTGGGAGGTTGAACCGGGCAGTGCAGAGGGACTTGGAGTCAATCATGTGGATTGTCCGCCTGCCTGCCAGCTTCATCTTGACTCCGGATTTAGCGAGTGGTCCCTTCCTACAGGCTGGGTTCTGACGCTGGAGTGGAATCGTCTTTTCAGCAAGACTTGTCTCTTGCCCACACTGGGTTGCCAAACGTTGGCTTTACAACCCACCAGGGTAGATGTTGTTAGTGCCGCGCCAGGCATGAACTTTTTTTGCAGTAAATTTTGGTGAAGCAATAGCCCCAGCAAAGAATTGATATGACCAACAGTCACGCTCACATAGGAAACTGCTTACAGGATACTGATTAACCTATCTTCATGCCTGGCGTCACGCTAACAACCTTTACCCTGGGGGATTGTAGCAACTTCAGGCTTTACTAAGACCCCACAGCATGGTACCTCAAATAAGATACAGTAGTGGGGGCCGTGCTTGCCCCTCATTTGCTATCGATAAAGCTAGCGAGCAGTGTGCGAGGCTACCCTATGACATCCCCGTTTGAATGTTTGATATTCCGAATCCTGTATCGTCGGGTGCAAACAGTTTGACCAAGTTGGAAATAGCCTGTGTATAGAATCACTATTCCTGCTTTAACATCCTGACTCGTCAGAGAGAGTTTGGCGGATTCATCTGCCCTCATTGAATAAGCCACAATCACCACGTCGTCATCAACCTGCATTGGCTTTTTCACTCTTTTTCAGGGCATATTCAACCACATGAGTCTACTTACAACTACATTCATCTCTACCTCGAGTTACCTCAGGTCGCCCTGAGTCCTTCTTTTCCGTTTAAGTCAATAATTATCCCTCAAACTCACCTTCACCTCGACCATTACTACCGCATCATCCAAAATGGCGCGAAATCGCAATAATCCAAAAGGAAAACGTTCGAAGGGGCCCATTTCACAACCTCTACCGTCATGCCACGGTGCTTCCCAGCAGGTACAGCGGCCTGTAGCTCCCTGGCTAGACGGACCCAACCAGAATGCTTCATCGGCATCGCCCTCCAGAGCAGGTCGTCGTGGTATATTTTAACGCACTTATTGACGTCAGGATTGTAGTTGCTCACAAGTTCCCAGGTCACACTCTTGCCGACGAGGTTAGAAACACGGCACAGAGACCGCGTGGCCTCTTCGGGCAAGATTCGAAGCTGAGACGTCAGCCAGTCAAATTTGTCAGTGCAGGCTTCATGGACCCTTTGAAGGACCTCGAAAAAGACCTCGAAGCCCAGCACAAAGAAGCGAACCAAATTCCGCAGGAGCAACAGGTTGTGACGAAACTAGCAGTATCTGAAACCACGAGTGTTAGCTCCAGCGTCGAAAAGGACCCCGTTGACCAAATCCCCATCCACTCCAAGGATGTTGAGCCCGTGGAAACCACCATGACGCCCAAAGATGCTCGCGGCCCGTCCCCATCTCAGCTCTTTACTGTAGATACTGAGGGTGACAAAGGACTATGTGCAAAGAAACAACCGGCTGTTGTCATACCGGATGATCATAACGAGGGTCCTGACACGGATTCCAGTGAAGACGTCATCCTTTTCAAAGGCCGCGGTGCAGCTCGAGGAAAGGCTGCGACGAACTTGGCTGGTTTTAATACACCCAAGAAAAGTCTCGACTCAATGAAACTTAACCAGTTGGATGTAGAGATCAAAGTCGTAGAGAAGACGATTCAGCTTGAGGAACCTTCTAACTCGGGGCCCTCACAGCTGGACAAGGTCCGTCCCGAAGAGAACAAGCTGCAGTCAAAATCTCAAAAACGCCGAAGAAATACTCAGTCAGAAGAGGAGGCGGCCATTATTGCTGATTATATAGCCAACATGGACAATGAAGGTGAAGAGGAGGGGCATCCGGGGCTTGGCTCGCATGCTTTCCACATGCTCAGAGATCTCGGAGGCACCGATAGCGACGCAGTTCCCGAGGTTGGATCTGAAGATGATGCCAGTGAAGATAAGTCTAGCGGCGACGAAGATTCTGTCGGTATACATCGCAAGGCCGAGCTTGCTGATGAGAGAATGGCCCGGATTCTGGCCAATCAAGAGGAGCTAGGCCTCGATGCTGATGATATCATGCTCTACGATGGTGCAGATGACGAAGGCGACGATGGAGAAGGCGGATGGCAGATTGCCCCGAAGCTCAGCCCTCGTCGTAAGAAGAAGGGTGCATCATTTAAGGCTAAGATCATCCAGAAGAAGGGGCAATACCCCAGTGCAACGCAGTTGGCAAACGCAATCGACGGAGAATTGGACCTTATGGATTGGAATCGCCCGGCTCTCAACAACTTCTCTACTAAGAAACGGAAGTCCAGTCCTCCGGAAGTATCAGACTCGGAGCTGGAGGAAGCGATGAATTTGGCTTGGCAGAGGGACCGTCTTACGAAGGCGGAAAAGAAGAAGCAGCGAGAGGCTCTCCGTGCCCAAGGATTACTCGGTAAGAACGTCGATCCTGATGATCTTCGAATCAAGTATTCTGCGGGCATGAGGACCGATGACCTCACCTACGAGTTGGAGCAGTTTCTTCTAGGCGATAAGGAGCAGTAAGTGATCCCCATCCTTCTTCTCACAGACGGCCAGCACTGACAGTTTTTACAGGCTTATCCTTCCACCGCTCGAAAAGGCGGCCCGTCGCCTCATCCACATGGCCTGCCAGCGACTTGGCATTAAGACGCAGTCAGCTGGCAAAGGAAACAGTCGTTATCCCATCCTGTATCGTACCAAGGCAACTATCCAGTACGACGACCAAGCCGTCAGATCAGCAACCAGACGCTTTCTCAACCAGTCGTACTATGCCCGCGCTGATGCGGATGCGGAAGCTATTAAGGAACACAAGTCGAGATCGCGCAAAGAGACCACCACAATGGATCGCGGCCGCAACGCTATCAGCTACCGCGAAGGCGAAGTGGTTGGTCAACATGCAGCTGAGCTAGGTACAGGGAACAAGGGCAGGCTACTACTGGAGAAGATGGGCTGGTCTAAGGGAATGACCCTCGGGACCGGCGAAAACAAGGGCATTATGGTGCCTGTCATGCACGTGGTGAAGAAGACCAAAGCCGGCTTGGGCGATACCTAGGTTCATGCCCAAGATCAGCATCAAGGTTATCATCAGAACAGGCCTAACAACGAAAATAGAAGGTCGTGTCCACATTCCAGAATTGGGCTGGGTCGTCAACGAATGGATAGGGGGAGGCTATCCCAAGCATCAGAATTAGAACAAGGCCAGGCAGCTTGACTTCCAAGCAAAAAGGAGTGGAGTTTCTCAACTCGGAGTTGTGCTAGACTTGGCGACGTCAACGGTTCTATTTCATACAACAATACTCATATGGCAGATGACACCTGCACAGATAGCAGAATCAAGCTTCGCAAAAAGTCGAACGGAGCTATGGTTGAATTACAATTTTATAAAACCAAGATGCTAGCCATTGAAAACAACCCATACCATAGATGACGGAAATTGACATAGCCAGAGATAGAAACCATGAAGCTGGGTCTTTCTTGCATTTCAAATACGCTCACTTCCTCGAGATACCAAACCCAGACAAAACCGCTCAGACGCAATGTCTAGTATTGCCCAATTTCTGGGAATAGACCACAGATGACTTCCATCAGAAATGCAGATAACCGTTCCGAATAAGTTCTCACGGATCAATGAGTCACCGGTGAGTAGTAGGATCCCAAAAATATACTGGAAAGCTTCCGGCGCTTCTTCAGTATCCCCATACTAGATGGAGATACCCCACTGTCCTTTTCGAGTCATGGCATATCCTCAAACTAACAGTATGTGTTTCCCCGTCCAAGATGCCACATTGCACAAAAGTTGCTAGCACCGTATGAATGTAATTGTCATGGACCAAAGTTGACATCGCTGAAGTGATTAACTTGAGCGCCATGAGCCACGCCCGAGCACCTCGTCGATTTGTTCTAATATGACCCTTCTTCAACTTGTGTGAACCCATATATAAGTCGCGTTTCCCGATTCCAATTGATTCGCTGTCCACTAACATAGATGCTAGCCGCAATAAATCGGCCAAAGATACCGCCCGAAGGATCCCCCAAATTGGTCGCTTCGGAGCAAGTCGATGCTGCACTGCACTACTGTCGGAGATCTCGCCCTCTCAAGATTCAGCTTCATTTCGAAACCTCACAGTTGATGCTCAGACAGCAGGGTTTGGATGCCGAGAATTGCAGGCCCAGCGCTGATTCCAGTATTGATTCTGGTGTTAGAAGAGATGTATAAATGCCGAACGGTGCTAACAGATGCAAAGCCGACAATAAAAGTGGTGATCGCAGCCCAAGTGGTCCGCCCAAGACAGATCTGGATATGGTTGGTTTTCAGACAGGAGCATTTGTTTTGTTTTGTTCATGTTCAGATGTCATTCCTGTACCCTATCGGGAAAGTGTATTGTACAGCCGCGAACCCCATACCGTTGTGCAAGGACATTTGCCCCCTAAAATCAAAGCCATCCGTAACGCATTATTGAGACTCCCAAAGATCGATGTCATGTCAATCGGGATGTCAACTCGCCCTGGCCAAATCTCATCATGATGCCAAAAGCAAGCGCATATCCCATGCCCAAAAGAAACCACTCCAAACCAAACGGAACACTTATTTCGTGGACGAAGAGTACTTGGTGACTGCCTTGGTGCCTTCCGACACGGCGTGCTTGGCGAGCTCACCGGGAAGGATCAGGCGGACAGAGGTCTGGATCTCTCGGGAGGAGATGGTTGACTTCTTATTGTAGGCAGCAAGCTTGGAGGCCTCGGTGGCGACTCTCTCGAAGATGTCTGTAGTGTCGGGTTAGTATGAGGGTGACGTTGGGAAGAATCACGCGTCTAACACGTTGCAGTGCGACTCACCATTGACGAAGGAATTGAGAATGGACATGGCGCGGTTGGAGATACCAGTGTCGGGGTGGACCTGCTTCAGGACTGGATGAAACGGGAAAATCAGTACAATGCCATACGATTCAAATAGTAAATCGCGTGAGCAAGGCGCGAAAAGACGCGCCAATCAGGATCATGAATATTGGAAATACAGCGAAATGGACCAGTAGTGAACTCACCTTTGTAGATGTAAGAGGAGTATGTCTCCTTGCGCGCCTTGGTGCGCTTCTTCTTCTCACCAGTAGCCGCGGTCTTCTTGCCGGCATCCTTCTTCTCGGGAGCCTTAGAGGCAGTGGCCGGGGCCTTGGAGGCGGGCTTCTTGTCAGCGGCCTTAGGAGGCATTTTGAAGATTGGTGAAGTTGATAAAAAGGATGAGTTTAGTGAGTTGATGTAGGTGGAATGAATTCCAAATGCTGTGGTTGCTGGCAGAGGTTGTTGATGAAAGTTGAAGGTTGTCGTCAGAAACGTTGGATGGGGGGTGGTGAGGTCCTTTTGTAGCTGGACGCGAGGGGCACTAGCGCCAGTGCTGATTGCAATTGCGGATGATTCACGACGCCTTGAGCAGAAGGCTGGGTGCACGCAAAAAAAGGCGGTACCTCGATTCTGGTACCTCAAAAAAATACACGCGCCGCGTCCCAAAAGAAGCACAGGCCTCCATATATCGAGCTCCACACCTTTTCTAAGACCAAAACAGTGGACCGAATCAGGCAATATTGGGGAATGAGGCATCTAGTGGCCAATCAGATAATTCGAAATAGTTCATTTTCGTATCTTTCCATTTTCCCATCACGCAAGCACGAGGCTGGTCTGGATTCAAATTGATATATCCATCTGACGCCCAGACAGTGCAGACGGTGTCACAGTTTGGCAGCTGCAGCCTGGAGCTTGTACCCAAGCGGGCATGGTGGATTGACTTTGAAGATCTATCTAATGGCTTGCAGCCTTACCTTCAGCCATGGGCGTTGATGAGTACACACCACTGCAGCCGTGAACACACTGTCAAGCAGCCAATGGGACAAGGTAGAGACTACGTAAATCATACGTAGGCGTACCCTTTAGTCACGAATGAAGCCATCGCCACCTTGGTATCCGCTCTTCCACAGTCCCGGGCCAGAAGTTTGACTCTTGCCCGCTTCGTTGACCCTGTCCCAGAAACCGGGGAAGGGCGGTAGTGTCCCCCAGATATCCGGGGAAGTCATAAAGAGCGGGTTACATGTGAGTTGAGCAAAAGTGGTATAAATGACTCCATTCAAAATCTAATTCCACTATGTACGACCTGGCATCTTGGTATTGAAGTCCCAAACCCATGTCAGACCCACGATATGATCCAATGCTTCAATGGAATCCCATATTCAACCTCCATCCAAGGCCCCCAAAAAGGTGCATAAGCCCCCAAATCTGTACCAAATGGTCCTGATCTGGACAAAAGTGTTCCAGAAGATTCAAATGGCCCCTTGTTTCCTATCCATCCGTTCGTCAATGATCTTCAACTTCCCAAGAAAGCCAAAAGACATAATCAATGGCGCCTCCAGTACAAGAGCACAGGAAAACCCAAAGCATTCCGGGACGCACCATTTCTGTCCACGCTTGTCAGGGTTCTCTGGATCAGACCAACATAGCCCAATGCGGAAGTCCAATTCCATCAGATGCGACGAATGCCTCAACATCACCAAACCAACATCATAATTTGCATCGAAGAATGAAAGTAGAAATAAATGTCTGACATGAATGAATGACGAGGTTGGCGTGTGATCTAGATCAAATTTTCATCAGAGCAAGACGCGTCAAGAGGAATCGGAAATCAGTAACTCGGGAGGTAAACAAGACAAGAGTTGGGCAGCATCAGAAATCTGGAGCAGCTTTATCAAAAATAAAGAGGAGAACATTAAAAAGGTTGAGGGGACGTGGGTGGTCGGGTCTAGTAATAAAATGAGAGAAAATGCAATCACAGTCTGAAAATGGATGCGAGATGAATTGAATTGCTGGCACATTCAAACCTCAGAGAGTACCTAAAGGCAAGTACCTGTCTTAGAGTCTGCTCAGGAGCCTGAGGCAGGTGCATGTGATGACCCGTGCCTTGCAGGCTTGTGTGTATATCATTGCGCTTGCGATTTTCCAGTCAGTGAAGACGATTTCTTTGTTAGCGGGGCGCAGGTGCATTATTCAATTATTTTTTGACCGAAGGTGGCGCCTCCCCAAAATCTCGGCCTAATTGGGACTAGCAGCCTTTATTGTCTGATCTGTGATTCCGGCACGTTGACGCGACCACTACTTAAGCAGCTCTCCCCCACCAAACCTTCAGCGCCCTCCTACTCCCAAACCATCTTTGCGCAACAACAACTCAACGCATATTCATCACCGCATCTTCTGCTTCAGTAGCATCTGTCGTCTTCGACCTTCACCTTCCAAAGAATCACAACTTCCACTTTAACCCAACCATCAAAATGACTGGAGGCGGCAAATCAGGCGGCAAGGCCAGTGGTGCCAAGAACGCGCAGTCGTGAGTATTGCCTTAAAAACGCATTCCAGTGTTTTCATCCCTTATTGGTTACATCTTGGGCTTGAAATTCGACCCAGATTGACGCGTTTGATATGTGGAACTGTCTATCAAGTGCTCATCTAATTCGCTTTGATCATGGGGCATTATGTGCTGACGTTTCGTCTTCAGTCGGTCTTCTAAAGCCGGTCTGGCATTCCCTGTCGGTCGTGTCCACCGCCTGCTCCGCAAGGGCAACTACGCCCAGCGTGTCGGTGCCGGTGCTCCTGTCTACCTGGCTGCTGTGCTTGAGTACCTGGCTGCTGAGATTCTCGAGCTGGCTGGTAACGCTGCCCGTGACAACAAGAAGACCCGTATCATTCCCAGACATCTCCAGCTCGCCATCCGCAACGATGAGGAATTGAATAAGCTGCTCGGCCACGTCACCATCGCCCAAGGCGGTGTCCTGCCCAACATTCACCAGAGTAAGTTCTACATTCGCATGATAATCGAATCTCTATCTAACATTGGTCTCCAGACCTGCTGCCCAAGAAGACTGGCAAGACTGGCAAGAACGCCGGTAGCCAAGAGTTGTAATGTGGGTGATGTTTGTGTTTTCTGGTTGGCTGTTTGGGACGTTTCATGAACCATGGGGTCACGGTTGGGTCACGGTTTGATTTTCACGCAATTGCGAATGCGTATGGGTTGTACATTACAGACATAATCCATTGGGCAATGGACACGAATGAGAATTTCTGAACACGCAAAACTTGGTATCTTCGGTCTTTTGCATTGTGAACTGTTTGACCGGGTGGTTGGGCTTCGCCATCAACTTTCCAGTGATGATGGGTTGCATCTTTTATACTTGGGGTTTGGCATATGTCTTAGAGATATTCCAAATCACATCCACTTTAGATGAGTTTCCAGGCACAAATTACCGAAGATAGCAATGCCCATGACATTTATTCGTCATCCCATTGCAACTAGGAAGATATAGGAAGTTGACAGTGAGTAGGGTAGAATGGGTTTCAGTACTTTCTAATTAACTGAGAGCTTGGCAGGCATAAAGGATAAATATAGGCAATGTGTAACTGATGCTATTGGGCAACTTTTCGTCATTGATGTAGGACTATGCGCAAATTACAGTTTGTATGTACAACTCGGCGCTGCCCATCTTCAATCTAGCCATGTTCCCATTTAAAACTTCAAATCCGGCGGTGCTGTGAAAGTTGTCAGTTACAGACATGCATGGATGCACAGTAGGATGCAGCCATGTGATGCTAGATTGGAAAATGGGATACTCACGGTCGGTTGAGTGTACTGGCAGGTTTCTCTCGTACTTAGATCCTGCGAAAGACATCAGCATCTCTTGCCCAGCAACCTCTACCAGACTTGCGCCTCTCAACATACCTCCTGGTGCTGTAGGAGGGGTATATGGGTCTGGATGCTTCCAAGTCTCTAGCAACTTCTCCGTCTCTCCCAGCAGTGCCTATTTACAGCGTCCTATGTCAGCCTGGCTTCCTTTCTCGTCCATCGGTTGCCATCGTGAGACTTACTCTTTGTTTGCGAGGATCTGTGACATGCCGGTTCGCTTCGAAAAGAGACCGAATATATAGCGCCTGGCCTCTGTAGAGATGCCTGTGCACTGCCCAGCTGAGAGAGAGTTTGAGAGTTCGTCGGTAGAGCGACCTAGGAGGCGAATTATTTAGACTCGGCTTTTATTGGTGGAAGCGGAATGAGCTTACAGTGCAGCCTGGCGAGTCGACATGTTGTCGTTTTCGCTTTACTTCGATGCAGCGATAGAGGCTTTCTTGGTCACAGTTGGGTGGTTATCGTGAGCCTTTGGCTCTTCCAATTCGAAGTGTGGTCGTTGGGAGTGGAAATGTTGTCATTTAGTATCGCGACAAGTCGACCCGCAGTACAGCAAGGAAGGTCCAAAGTGCCTTTCAGTGGATGGGGAGCTCTGTAGGACCGGAACTACAATTTGCCGGCCAAACCTAGCTGAGGCAATTGGCAATCGCCGCTGTTTCAGAGGGCCCACCTGCTGGGCCCACTTGCAGCTTGAGGAGCCATCGAGCAGACCTTCCCCAGTGGCCGGGTGAAGTCGGTCGGTACCTGTGGTACTTCGGGTATGTTGTTTGAATGGCAGCAGCGTTGATTCGTCATTAATGCCCAGGTGCTCGTCGTCAGGACTACCTCCTTGCCCCCTACCGGAACAATCCAGCACTAAAAGCACACTACAGGTAGTATGGGACCAAGTTTTTTGGAGCCTGTCCAACAAGACCTTTCAGCACTTGCATCGCATTGAGTCAAATAAAACATCACCTACAATCCCAAAGCTTCAGTTGGTACTTCTTTCTATTACTACCCGATAATCGACTCTCTTTGCCCATTGCAGGTCTTGGGTTGAAGGCTCCAGCTCTTTCCCAAGTTGATACTTGCTCGGCGCAATTCTTGCCTATCGTTGAAATAGCAAGAGCTTGGATTCGCTCGCTTTGAGGCTGCAAAACCCGTCCTTTTCATCCGGTTCTCGTGTTTACTCCTCTCCGTCCCACATAAACCTCAAACGCTCAGCATGATGCTGTCCCGAAGAATCCTCACCGCGGCGCGGGCTTTGTCGCTGCGCCGGCCAATGCGGCAACCGTTGCGAGGCGTTCCTTTGCCCGCCCTGATAAACCAAGCTCGCACGTACGCCGATGCCATCATCAAAGTGCCGCAGATGGCAGAGTCCATCTCGGAAGGTACATTAAGTGTGTGGAACAAGAAAGTTGGCGACTACGTAGAACAGGATGAGGAAATCGCCAGCATTGAGACCGACAAGGCAAGGACATTGACCCGAAAATTATCGCTGCTAGTAACACACTAACTCACGTACTTGCAGATCGACGTTGCCGTTAATGCGACCGAGGCTGGCACGATCAAGGAGATTCTAGCCGAGGAAGGAGACACAGTGACTGTTGGCCAGGACCTAGTCAAGCTCGAGGCCGGTGGTGCGCCGCCAGAGGGCAGCAAGTCGGAATTCAAGGAGGAGGCCAAGACGGAGGCGACGCCGGCCGAGCCCAAAGAGCAGAACAAGCCAGAGCCAAAGCAAGAGTCAAAGCCTGAGCCGTCAAAACTGGCTCCCGCGCCTGAACCCAAGAAGGACTCGCCGTCCCCCAAGAAGGAATCGCAACCTGCAAAGGACACGTCCTCAAGTGTGGGCCCTATTCTGGGCAGCCGGGAAGAGCGCCGCGTCAAGATGAACCGCATGCGCCTTCGAATTGCCGAGCGTCTCAAGCAATCTCAAAACACGGCTGCCTCGCTGACCACCTTCAACGAAGTTGACATGTCTTCGCTGATGGAGTTCCGCAAGCTGTACAAAGACGACGTGCTCAAGAAGACTGGAGTCAAGCTTGGCTTCATGAGTGCCTTTGCCCGTGCCTGCGTTTTGGCCATGCGAGACATCCCTGCCGTCAATGCTTCCATTGAGGGAGAAAACGGTGGTGACACCATCGTCTACAGAGACTACGTCGATATCAGTGTGGCTGTGGCCACCGAGAAGGGCCTCGTTACTCCCGTTGTCCGCAACGTTGAGGCGATGGACATGGTCGGTATTGAGAAGTCCATCGCCGACCTAGGCAAGAAGGTATTTGCCATCATCTCTCCGTATTAATGTATTGACATAGACTAATCCACTTCTCCAGGCCCGTGACGGCAAGCTCACTATTGAGGATATGGCCGGTGGCACCTTCACCATCAGCAATGGAGGCGTCTTCGGCTCGCTGATGGGTACCCCATCATCAACCTGCCTCAGAGCGGTGTTCTCGGTCTCCACGCCATCAAAGACAAGCCCGTTGCTATTAACGGCAAAATTGAGATCCGACCTATGATGTACCTCGCCCTGACTTATGACCACCGTCTACTGGACGGCAGAGAGGCCGTGCAGTTCCTCGTCAAGATCAAGGAGTACATTGAGGACCCGAGGCGCATGCTGTTGTAATAAGATGCGGCTTGGCGGTATCATTGAGTTATAGAGGACCGGTGCGAGCCTTGCCGACGGCTAGGAAATATTCTGTCTATAGTGTACAATAGAGAAACGTATGCATGTCAGGCGTTATGGCTTTGCTCCGTTTTCCTAGTCCATGAGGGCGTTATCAACTCGCGGTCAAGCAAGCCATGATTGAATATTATGCAATTAGCTCAGTATGTCCGATAAATTTAGTGTGGAATATGACACGTAGAGTAGCTCGTATAATTCCTGCGTACTCGGCCATGTGCTCCACCACAGTCGAGAAGGTTTCTAGTAGCGGAAGTTGATGTTGCCAAGACACGCATGGAAAGTAGCTGTGGCTACTATGACTGCGTGTTAGGCACTGCAACAACGCTTGATTTAATGATGGTCAAAGTCTACTACGGTGCATGCTATAGTCTTCTCAATCTGCAGTGAGCTGGGATCATCCTACTCTGCGTGATCTGCCCTGCCCAACGCCACAGCCGTCCTTGGCATTGGTGGGCGGTTGTGGTCTACTGTGGGACAAATATGCAAGTCCGGTGCTTATTCAATAGGCAAGTGAACAGTTCATGCTACTGAGTTGTGGAGGTCTGGCTCATATAAATATAGCCTAGTGCTCATGTTTCGTTGTGGACGGCCTGATGTGGAAGCAGGGTTGCGTGAATGGCGGTGTAGGGTAGCTTCGCTCGGATATACCTCATTGTATACATAATTAGTGCTCAGGACATCATGGATAGAACTGGGGAGCTGCTGTGAGCTTAATTACCTGTGAATAAGTCAGCATACTGAGCATACTGGAACAATCTGAGCTGTTTGTCGTTGTTTTGGATAAAGAATTCTTATCAAAAAAACCCCTGGTTACCGAAGCACAAGGAGCGCAACGAGGCTCCCAAGAATACCGCGTACTTCATTTAGATGATCAGAAACACCAGCCCTTCACAGTTTGTAGGAACCAAGGCCGTCATCGGGGATAATAATGCTACAGGGTCCAACTATCCCCTGACGGTGGGGTTCGGACTGAGCCCCCTACATCATTATGATGACACAAGAGCTATATTTATCGACAAGTTGCTGATGGTGGCCGTTTTGAGCAGGCATTCCGATGCTATCGAGGTCGCTGCGTCTGTGAACGACCAGCCTGTTGGCGAGAATGATCCCTTGTTGGCACAGAAAGGGCGAGCCGGGGGGGCAATATTCTACACTAATAACGTTTTGCACATATGGGCCAGTATACTACTTTATTCGCGTGAGCTAAATGATGGGAAGTTAGAGCAGCCAGGTTGTATTTGTATAGAGCCCCCTGGTGTATAGGCACAATGCACAGTGCTTGGGTTTCGCTCTCGCAAAACCATAGCTATTGCTTGTCTCTGGTTGTAACTCAGTTGCATTTCCTTAGTTCGCAATTTACAGTGGCCAATGAAAAGGCATTGCACATAATTACGAGAGTAGCTATTTGAGTACTCTGCCACCGATCGATTTCAGGATCGTAGTACAGTTGACTGCCCAAAGCTCAATCAAATACATGCTATCTTACCCGGCCGCGTGGGTGGCGCAGCAAAGAGAAGGTTACCTAGGTACTTCATAGAATCTGGACTAATATCTGACTGCATATAACCCAACATGTCAATTGAAGCGGCGCACGCTGGTTATAAAATCCCAGGACTCCCCTGCCAAGATACTCAATATCTTGCTCGTCATGCAAGACAGTGTTCAAATCTACCAAGACTGCTTGCAAGCACATTGACTATATATCCCCTGGATACTGAAAGTACTTTTCTTTCACTCACCAAACATCCACAACATGGAACCTGTGGAAAAGAATATAGACAACGTTGGCGTGCAGCAGCCGGTTGCCAGTGGATCACTGACACTTGGTCCCACTAACTGCTATATACAGCACTCTATGGCTCTGTAATCGCTAGCGCTGTGACATAGACTTCCTTTCAATATTTTTAGAAGTATTCTATAGTTAGCAAGAATTCAGCTTTTACACTTTCGTTAATAACTTCTTCGAATAGTATTTAAGCCGGTTATAGTAATCGATTTCTAATAAGTAATAATAATATTAAATACGCCGTAGGTGTTAACCCTCGGTACCTCTACAAGTACTCCCTTAAGGGGCTATAGATGATATAGCGGGCCCTTAAGCCGCGTCGGGCCGTTATACAGGTAAACTTGTAGCCAAACGACTACTAAACCTCCTGTCCCTCCCTAAGTCTGTGCTACAACCCCTGCCTGAACTACCGATAAGTGTGGTAATGTGGCACTTAAATTCGTCCTCAGGGGTGGGATGCTGCTGATGTGCAGAAGATGCTCGACTATTTTTTGTCGCGACAAGTCGTAGTATCTGCTAATTGGGGTTCTCGTCGAGCGTATACATCTCAACCATACGCTCAAGTGGATAGACCGTAACGTGGTCTAGACGCTCGCAAGAATCGCGGCGAGGGGGCGTGCTGCGCGCCTTCTATCGTGAGGGGACGGGTTCGCCGACGAGCGTTATCGGATAGGCGAGGTCCGATAAGGGGTCGGATTAACGATTCGAATTCTGGACCGGCTGTCGAGTTATATTCCGCCGACGTAGTGCTTGACGGTCGACTGGCTAGGATGCTCGTAATCCTAAACTGCACCAATCTCCCTATTATCGCTAGGTAGGCGAAGTCAACAAGGTGGGCAGCGCGCCGTAAGGGTTGACTAAACCCCCTTGTGTGTCAGCTGCGGGATTCGAACCCGCGACTCGTCACCGACCCAAGTGGGCGAGGCTCAAATCGGGACTTATCTACCAGCGAAGTGACCAACTACACCAGCCGACTCTAATAAGTATTTATATCGGGTAGCGACCTCGTCTCGTACGCGAATTAAGGGTATAACGTAATAGAAGCGCTGGTAGTAATTAATAGGGAACGGATAGGACTCTAATAGAGTTTTTATTATCCCAGGCGAACGAACGCGCTTATATGCTAAACGTAGAGCGTAATAGTAGCGAAAACGTAAGGAAAAAAGTAAGATTACTAATACGAAAAGGTAGGGATGGGTCACGTATCAAATTACCGACTTAGTGTCAGATAGAACACCTGGTTCCTAGGTTCAGAAATAATATGGCACTAGAGAAGACTAGTGTCACTTCAAGTTCAGACGGCGAAATGAACCCCTCTTCCCGAAAGTAACTCCAAAGTTACGGTCCACTTAGGGGTCAGACACCTGAACAATGCACCTCCGACATTTTCTAAAGAATCTATAAAAGGAGAGCAACGGGAGTTCGCGAGAACAGACCACAGACAGAATACACCTCATTCATATACAATCTTACGCACTGCTGACTACTCGATTGGACACACGTGATATTCGACAGGTCGTGAAAAGTTGGACAAAGACCCGTGTGGGGCATTGACCTGTGGGTGACGTTAGGGTTTTCATATATTATTATTATTAAATACGCCGTAGGCTCGAAGCCCCCGGTACCTCTACAAGTGCTCCCGTATGTCAAACCGTGCCCTAATGGCTGGACTAAATATATACGCTGCTACGTAGGTTCGCTCTATTAGCGACTGCGTTACGTTCACCACAATACTATGTTAGTTCTCACCCTACTAACAAAGTCCCCCTGAGAAGATCGATATTATCCGGGCCTAAGCGCTATCCGGCCAGTCCTGAGTAGCCACCTTGTGATAGTCCCGCTGACTACTGGTTTCCCCGTCGCCGTTGCCAGGTCTCTACGTGTATGCAGCGGCCATGGTGCGATAGTGGCCCGCAGGCGCTCTCTCGATTCTTCCAGCAGGCCGCAAAAGAGGATTACGTGCTCTGCCGTCTCGGGGGCCTCTCCACAGCGGCATGGCGGCGAGTACACACCGAAGGCCCCTATCTTAAATAAGAAAGCTGATAGTCCTATTTTTCCGGTCCTGATCTGGCATAGGGTAGACGCCTCCGGTCGGTTTAGGTCTGAGTACTTGCCCTGTTTCGGCATTCGCATCGAGGGGCCCTCCGGCTCCTCGGCAATAGCGCGTCGCTGGCGGTCGTGTTGTGCTGCCCCGGAGAGCCATCTCTTCTCCCAGTGGTCTAGGAGGGCGGCCGGGACTTCCTTCGCCTTGCCTATCCACTCGGAGCCCCTAGCCTCCTTCTCTATCGTGTACCCCGCTGGTCTGAGCGATTGTGACGCCCGCTTCCGTCTCGCCGGCGTATCCTGTCGGAGTATGTGTGACGCTCTCGCGCTCGCGCTCCGAAGCAGGCTCCTTTTGCCGTTATTCCGTAGCCGTTCTTCAAATTTCGCCGCCCGGGCCCTGAGATATAGGTTTAGTGGCGGGATAGCTGCCTCTATTTCTAGCTGTCGGACCGGTGTCGCTTTGTAGGCGCCACAGACTATTCGGAGGCACTCATTCTGTATCCCGACTAGGCTCTTAGCTGGTCCCGCTGGTTCCTCGCTTATAGTGTGCCACGCAGCCGCCCCGAAAGGCGATCGCGCTGCGAATAACCGACGTGTACAGTAGTCTCGCCCGTAGGAGATCACAGCCCCACGCCATGTTCACTAGCTTTGTTAGGGCTAGCTTCTGAGTCGCCATTTTTGATTTAACCCGTTCGGTATGGGCGTGCCACGTTAATTTGCGGTCAAACCAGACCCCTAGGAACCTTGCCGAGACCTTCGGCGTTACTGTAGCGTTTCCAAGACGGATACTCTGCGGGGAGGGGTCTCGGTTTCTAGTGAAGTGCATCAGCTCACTCTTGTCCGGAGCGAACTCCATCCCGTGCCTGGCGGCCCACCGTTGGCACGTAGTGTCAGATAGGGCACCTGGTTCCTAGGTTCAGAAATAATATGGCACTAGAGAAGACTATTGTCACTTAAAGTTCAGAAGGCGAAAGGAACCCCTCTTCTCAAAAGTAACACCAAAGTTACCGACATGTTCTAAAGCATCTATAAAAGGCAGAGCAACGGGAGTTCGCGAGAACAGAAGTGTCAGAGCCACAAGTGTCATCCGAGGCGGGCCGGCTTCCACCAGGAAGGAAGTCGTTTGTGGCGAATGAGGAGCCGGGAGGCCGTTTGTGGCGGCTAGAGAGCCGCTTGTGGCGAATGAGAGCTGTTGAAGCCGTTTGCAGCGGATAGGGAATCGCTTGGTTGCAGATAAAGAGCCGCTATCCAAGATGTTGGCCGAAGTCGGAGGAACACAGACATGCGGAAGCAAACATCCAGAATCCAACAGAGAACCTCGGCTGGCTATAAGTAAGGAGTCGAGACGGAGGAAGATAGAGAGGGGAGAGATCGAATGCATCACCGTGGGCACCCCTACCTGAGACCGCCAGTGAACACCAGGTGACCACCAGGGGGACACGCCTATTTCTCCCCTTCACTCTGTACTATCGCCTTCGGTCCAGGCCGTACCCTGACAAGAAGACAGACAGACAAGAACACACCTCATTTATATACAATCTTACGCACTGCTGACTACTCCATTGGACACACGTGATATTCGACACGTAGCCCAAGCGTCCTCTAGTC
Organism: Pseudomassariella vexata; assembly: GCF_002105095.1. Lineage (NCBI taxonomy): Eukaryota > Fungi > Ascomycota > Sordariomycetes > Amphisphaeriales > Pseudomassariaceae > Pseudomassariella > Pseudomassariella vexata. Next base: position 384,590 of record NW_024467959.1, on the reverse strand, counting down.
GGCGGCAGGTCGTGCCCGTGTCTGTGCTCACGCTAAGTAGGTTCGTATCGTCCGCGAATTTTCATATATTGTTTTTTGGTTTTAAGATAAATTATATAAGCGTAACGTCATCCACAATTCATTTTCGCACACAAGTCACTTTCGCACTTTTTCAAATATTTCAACCTTTTAACTTAGCTTGCACTTTTCTTCCCTCCCACAACATGCCTCGTAAATCCAAAGAAGCCGATCTTCAGCTAGGGGGGTCTAAGCCGCACAAGGGCACTAAAGTATCTCGCGTATGTCTTACGGGACCGTAGGCTACTAATTCTACACGCCCTCTTAGCCTAGGTTAACTACTAGACCTCTTTACTTATGAAGCTATTCCTAGCCTCGTCGTCGTTTTCTAGCTAACTATCCTTTTTATTCCTTAATAGAACTTCTCTCAAAGTACTTTTCTAAGTCCCGGGGGTGCTACCGTGTAATACGCTCTAGCATTGCCGTCGTTATCGCTATCGAAGCCGGTCTTTCTGTCCTTATAGTCCCTAGCGACGTGCCCCTTCTTACTATAAGTATTGTAGCGTACCTTATTTATATCTCTGCTATTACTACGCCTTTAACTACTTATTAGCCTCTTACCCTTCTAATCCTAACTACCGCGAAATTTAGTAGTAAAATCGGCGTAGACCTAGTCGGCAGAGAGAGTATCCTAGTATAGCGTTAATTTCATACGATGAGCCTAGTCGGTAGCGTTCTCTCTAACGCTATTAACGAATATTATAATCCGTTATACTATATTCGTCGGTATATCTTAACTTCGTCTTTCCGTCTAACTAGGCGCTTAAACTTGACGATATAGTCTAGGGTAGACGACTTCTCCTTACTACTCTAAATTAGATACTCGATGACCTGATCCCCACTGGCCTGCTAAAGGCCTGCGGTGAACCCCTATGGGAGATCCTAGCGGATCTGGCAACAGCTAGCTTTAGGCTGGGGTACTACCCGGAGCGCTTCCGCTCAGCGAGGGTGGTTGTTATCCCTAAGCCTAATAAAACGACAGCTCAGAAGCAGACCCCTGGCGGCTGGCGCCCCATTGCCCTGCTTAGCACGGTAGGGAAGGTAATAGAGACGGCGATGAGCCAGCGTATCACCAAAGTAGCTGAGGCGGCCGGCCTACCACCAAACGGCCAAATGGGTAACCGCGCTGGGAGGTCCACCGAACTGGCAATACGTATAGTTGAGGACGTGGTCTATACGGCGTGGAGACGCGGGGGCATCGCCTCGCTGCTACAGCTAGACATCAAGGGGGCATTCGATACGGTCAATTACAGACGGCTGATTTCCATATTAGCCCGGAAAGGCTACCCGGAGTGGGTTCAGGAGTGGGTACGCAGCTTCGTGGAGGATAGGACGGTACGCCTCCGGTTCGATGGCAAGGAGTCAGCGCCAATCCCCCTACGAGCTGGCGTCCCCCAGGGGTCACCGCTATCCCCGATACTGTTTATATTATACATTTCAACGCTGTACGAGGAGCTAGCGGAGCAGCATCCACTACTTTTAGTAGTCGGGTTCGCGGACGACACGAACCTGCTAAGCGTCGGCACCGATCCAGACACGACCTGCCGCCGGTTGGAGAGCGCATGGGCTACGTGTCAGCGGTGGGCAGTGAGGCACGGGATGGAGTTCGCTCCTGACAAGAGTGAGCTAATGCACTTTACTAGGGCCCGAGAGCCCTTGCCGCAAAGTATTCGCCTTGGGGACGCCACAGTGTCGCCGGTAGTCTCAGCGAGGTTCCTAGGAGTCTGGTTCGACCGCAAACTGACGTGGCACGCCCATGTTGAGCGTGTTAAAACAAAAATGGCAACTCAAAAGCTAGCCCTGACAAAGCTAGTCAATATGTCGTGGGGCTGCGATCTTATACGGGCGAGGCTGTTATATACGGTGGTTATCCGTAGCGCGATCGCCTTCGGGGCGACTGCGTGGCATACTATAAGTGAGGAACCGGCAGGGCCAGCTAAGAGCCTGATGGGGATACAGAACGAGTGCCTCCGGGTAGTCTGTGGTGCCCACAAAGCGACGCCGGTTCACCACCTGGAAGCAGAAGCAGCAATCCCGTCACATATACTCCGGCAGGATAGGCCGGCGAAGAGGAAGCAGGCGTCGCAGCTACTCCGACCGGCAGGGTACACTATGGAGAAGGAGGCCCGGGGCTCCGAGTGGATGAGTGAGGAAAAGGAGGTCCCGGCTGCCCTCCTCGGCCACTGGAGGAAGAGATGGCTCACCGGAGCAGAGCATCACGATCGCCAGCGACGCGCTATCGCTGAGGAACCGGAGGGCCCTTCGATGCAGATACCGAAAGGAGGCAAGTATTTCGGCCTGAACCGACTGGAGGCGTCTACGCTGTGCCAGATCAGGACGGAAAAAATAGGACTAGCAGCCTTCTTATTCAAGATCGGGGCTTTTGGCGTGTACTCGCCGCCATGCCGCTGTGGCGACGTCCCTGAGACGGCAGAGCACGTAATCCTCTTTTGCGGGCTGTTGGAAGGACCGAGGGAACGATTACGGGCCGCTATCGCACCACGGCCACTACACTCTCGCAGAGACCTCGCAACGGCAACAGGAGAACCAGTAGTTAGTGGGACTATTGTAAGGTGGCTGCTAGGGACGGGTCGGACAGCTTCAAGGCACAGATAGCATCGATCTTCTCAGGGGGGACTTTGTTGGTAGGTTGAGAACCAACGTAGTATGGTAGTGAACGCAACGCAGTCGCCAATAGGGCGAACCGACGACACAGCGTATGTATTTAGTCCAGCCATTAGGGCACGGTTTGACATACGGGAGTACTAGTAGAGGTACCGGGGGCTTCGAGCCTACGGCGTATTTAATAATAATAATATTATACTCTATACGTCAGATACCTACTATATTACTAAAGGACCCGTAGCAGGACTTGATTACTAGTATAAACCCTTATAAGACTCTTTAGTAGTTTACGTAGCTAGTAAAGTGCTTACATCCCAGCATATAGCGGTCGAAGAAGCTTAACAGGCGGTTAATTAGCTTCAGACTATTAGGGAACATGGCTTTTGATCTAGAGGTCATAGGCCGGAAGTTGCGAATCCGGCCGGCGATAATCACGAAAAGGTTAGCTTCGACTTCCTTGAGATCGCCTTAACCTCGAACGCAAGCTTCCTATAGTAGGATTGACTGCAAAGTCTACTTCGATGGAAGATACGATTAAAGTCGGTTGAAAGAATCACATCCGTACAGCAGAAGCATTAGAGGGCTTATAACCTGTTGGCAATGGAGGTAAGAGGGTTGTGTTAATGATGATGATGATAGGACTAAGTCCTAAAGGCTGTAGCTACGGCAAGGGCTATCTATGGGCAATTGATCCAAGCGCTGCACCCAGCACACAGGCAGTGTGTCTGGGGCACGCAACACTTATTGTAAGTTTGACAGCTCTCGCCCGCTAGTTCTTTGGCTTGACTACACTGCCTGATTATCCTCACCCGTTTGCTCTACCCCGTCTTTCAGTTTCAGCTCTTTGGCAATTAGTGAACGTACCACCAGAGCTGCAAAGAGAGCCATCGTTCATTCTTGTCACAGTTTCCCTCCATGAGTATCCGCAAGGCCGTTTTCGCCTACACTCCGTCAACACTTGCAGGTATCCTTGTGGATCGTCTCAGTCGTATATTTTCTTTTCTGCCCATCGGCAGGTTGGGTTCAAGCCTCGATCTTGATGGGACAGCCAGTTGTAGCATGTACGACGGTATGATAAGGGATAGCAGCGTCAGGATTCATGGTGTGAGATTGGACTGTATGTAAGAGTAGAAATCTTGGACTGGAGATTTTAATGTCTGTGCAACACTAACGACTCGAGCTTCGTCAGGTGCATAGACGAGGCGCGGGATTTTTCTATGTTACATGCACAGCAGTACCTAGTTTCTATCTGAGAAGACAAAGGCGATTGACATTTCACGGTAAGTTCAGCCCCTGACAGGCAGGCCAATATAGGAAGACTCGGGAATTATATCCAGTTTCCTTAGATTCTCGACGAGGTTTTTCCCCCGCCGCAACAAAGATGGCAGATTTTCAAGGTTGACTGACCGTTTGATATTCTTTTGTAGATTTGTGGAAGAAGAATAGTCCCCACGGGTGTGCTCTACCTTATATCGACAATATGTGCGAAGACTTGAACCCGGCTAACGTGGATAGAGGTGACAATCACCAAGTATGAAAATAAATGCGACCCGGGTACCCACCATTGGGTTTGGCGGCGCTCATCAAGCGCTGATACACGCGATGTCCTTCGAAGCGGTCCCTTTTTGTGGTGCCGGCGCGGATGGCCTTCCCATACTTGGTATTATCGCTCAACTCATCGACCATGTTCTCAGGCGTGGGATAGCGTACGTCGGCTTCCTCACCCGGATATTCTAGCACGAAATCGAACTCTCTAGCGGTTAAGGCCAGGATAACCTTGACCTCGAGTATGACCAGCTCCTGGCCAATGCAACTGCGTGGTCCCTTCTCGAAGGGCCTGAAGGCGTCCTTACCGGCGTCGGTGAAGAGCTTCTTCTCGGGGAAGGCCGTCTGTGACTGAATCAAGCGTTCGGGGATGAACTTCAGGGGGTTGGGGAAGAAGCGAGTGTTGCGGTGTATCATGTGGGCCACGGGCCGCAACATGGCATCTGCGAGCATGGGGATCTGCTTACGTGTCTCAGACTCAATTACGAAGCCCAGGACCCCTGCCTCAGCCTTGCCTGGGGTCGGGCGGCAACGCACCGTGCTGGCGGCCGGGAAGATGCGCATCGTCTCGCGGATGACGGTCGTCGTATACTCGAGCTTGTTGACCAGGTAGGGGTCCTGCTTTAATATGTCGGCTGTTTCTTGCCGTGCTCGGTGGAAAAAAGCGGTCCAACCCTTCCTTGAGCTTAGTATGCACCTCGGGGTGGCGGTGGAGAAGGTAATGTGCGTAACACAAAGTGGACAAGGTGGTGTCGTATCCGGCGAATATAAAGTCTTGACCGAGTCGATGATGTCGGCTCTCAAGTCTTTGGGCATTGTCTTACATCGTTGATGAACATTGAAGTCTCCTTCTCGTAGGCGTTGAGGGACAGATCGATGACGGAACGTTTCTTCTTATGTATGGCCCCTTTTTCCCCAGGTGCCGTTTGCTCGGCCCGCCGTCGGATTTTGAGGTCAAACTCCTTTCCAATCTCAGCATTTAGCCTCCTTCCGTTGGACCACAGCTTCCACGGACGCCTGGCAGGTTCACTGCCTGCCAGGGAACTCAGCATCCGACGGTGACATCATCTTGACCCGCTCTCGGAAAGCTCGGTAATAGGATGGATCGTCTTCTGCGCCGGCATCTCCGCATCGAGCACAACCCGACCAATGACCTCGATGGTAAGTCGCGTCAGGTACTCCTCGAGCATAACAACTCGCTGGTCTCAGCCTTGGTGTGGATCACATCGCCGAAAGTCACGCGGGCATGCACAATTGAATCCGTCAGGGTGATAATGTTGCCCAGCGAGAAGCCTGGGTTGAAGATAGACCGCAGCGAATCCCAGTGCACACCCTCGGCCGTCACCATGTCATTGCGGCCTAGGAAAGTCTCGAGGTATACTCGTGCCAGCGGATTCTTGGGAAGAGACTGCGTCGTCGTCACATACTTGGACGCCACCACGGGATCGCCAATGTACAACCCCAAAGGCCCAAATTGCCGCCTTGAGTGTGTTGCAAATTAGTCTCCAACTTCTCGAGATGCTGAGTCTTTTCTTCTCACCAGTCAAGATAGAAAACCTTGGGCAGCTTGTATTTGGTTCGTACGTGCTCGCTCCACACGTGTGCGTGAACTCCGGGTGGAAAGAGTTTGGTTACCTCATCTGCTATGTGAAGATGACCCAGGAGCCTGTTCTGCATCGGTAGTTGGGGCTACAAGTAGTTTCAGAGTTAGCATATTGAGCAACAGGGACTTCAGCTGCAGAGTGTATGGCTGCCAGGTCCCTCAAGCCTCAAGAAACTCACCAGGCCATCCAACTGCCTCCTTTTCCTGATCAAGTTATCGACGAAATAGACCATGTAAGCCACCAGAAATGTTCCTACGCTGGCAACTATGCGCCACTTGGTCGTTGCGGTCCCAAGGAGGCGATGGGAAGGTAAGGGAAGGAGCACTTCGGAAAGGAACTGAAACTACTTTTTGAGTAGGTAGCAATCCGACAGTAGGATATGTGAATGCTCGAGGTGACCGCTCTGTATTTAAAGTGATGAAAATACAACTAACTTACTGGGATTACTGGGTCCTGATTTACCGTTTCTAAAGCACAGCTCCATCCAGTCTAATCCTTGCCAAGGCATCCAAAGGCTCCAACAGCCTTGCCTTTCATCCATGAATACAAATATCTCAAGTATTGACGTCAGGAACTGTGCATTGCCATGTTAGGTGTGGCTGTGGTCAGTTACGTAACTGCGATCAAGCTCTTTACTTGTATACTTTGAAGTATCCAATGAGGAAATTTGAGTAGGAAACTTGCTGTACTTATTGTGCAGCGAGTTTCAATATACCTGTCAAGTAACAATCACAAAGCTGGTTACAAGCCTTGAATAGAGTTAATCCTAATAGTGATAGAAAGACTTTGTATCAGAAGTAGATAATATCTCTCCAATAAATTGACACATCGGAGGTGTTATCTAGCAATAGTACTTCTGCTACAAACCATTGACTCTAATCACACACTTGACTCCACCTCACATCTCTCATACATAGTAATCGTCCCCTTAAGAGTTCCTGTGCATAGTCCATGCAATAATTTTGACCACAAACGGGTCCAAAGGGCATCGGAAGCTTTAAGCTAGTGCATAATATTTACGAGCTTAAAGCATAGGTCATAGAGCAAGCGGGTGTCTCAGCATAATATAGTAACAGAGGACTAGTGGCACACAGTCCACTGGCGGAGCCCTAGTTACTCCGTAACAATGTACACTAGTTAGATAGGTAACATTCTACCGTTACACCTGACGTAGGTTAACTGAGCTCAATCAACATCACAATCCTCCATGATATAGTCATGTTTAGTTGCTAACATATCCCTACATCCCAGCATAACTGTATCAGAAGCTTTATTAAGTCTTATGAACACTAATATTGAATGTAGCCTCAGGGTTAAATTCAGAAAGCTTATAGTACGAGGGGAAAACAATGGTTACGGAGGATACAAATTTACTATATAGGGTTATGCTTTTAGGACCTACTGTCTTCATAAGCCGTAGGCTTGCATAGGACAGTGTAATAAACAAGTTTTATTTTATAAAATCTCTTGCGTGCTTGGGATGATGTATATCCAAAGAGCTAAGTAGGACAGGTCCCTGACATCACTGTGAGACCAACAACATAGTGGAGAAACGTAATGAGTTTGATGGCAGTTCTGCAAGAAATCTGTTTCTTACATTTGGACGCACACTTCTGGTGCTTTAGTGAGATGTACCGATCAATGCTTCCCTCCCATCTGATCTCTTATGTGCTACTTTCCATACTAGTCCGAAGGCAACAGCCCTGCTTTCTGCGCCGTCCAAGTTGCGATAGCATCCATGAGAGGAGGAGACAAAGTATCATAAGTCTCGAGCCCGAGCGACTTGAATTTGGTGCGAACCTCGTCCATGCCTCTGGGATCAAATCCTTGCTCGATGATGGATGAAACAAAGGCGGCAAATTGGGGCTCCTGCCAGCCCTGCTGCTTCGATAGTTCCACGTGTACGAAATCCAGACCCTTGAAGGCATGTTCCTTCTCAATTCGACCAAAGAGGTGCACACCACACTCCTTACAGGCGTTTCGTTGAATAGTTGCACCCTTGTCGACGATATGGAGTTTGTCTCCATTGGCCGTCACATTGAGTTGGTCTCTTGGGATGACAGCAACGATGGAGAAGAGTGCGCCCTTTGGCTTCCAGCACTTGGAGCATCCGCAGGCATGGTTGTGGGCGACGTTCCCTGAGATTGTAACCTCAACGGCATCGTTCTGGCAGTGGCAGCACAGCTTGCCACCCAAAAAGCTAGGGCTTCCCTTGGTGATACCGTGATCAATAAGGGGATGAAGAGGAGGCGCCATGGTAGATAAATAGATTGTTTGATCTTCCTTGACTGTTCCCTGTTTTCAGGGGATATGTAGAACTGTTGAGGATGATTCAGTCAATAAAGCTAAAGTTGGTGTAAAGAAGGGGAGAGGACTGCGCGTGCTGCTATTCAAATACTACCTCAGTCTCGAGGCAATACAATTACCGATATGCGTTGGAGAAATAAACTTGTGGTCGATGTCATCCCCCCGCCTTGTTGCCTTCGCCATGGACGTGTGGATGATGCAGTTGGCTCGCTCTCGGATGAGCTGGCGGTTAATCAACTTTGCCGGGAAGGATTGCAGGGCCTTCCCATACAGTACAGATGATGTATGTCGCAATGGGTGCATACGGAGACTCGGAAAGTTATCATTGCCCACTGGGCTGTTTCCCTTTTGACATACAACCTTATCATTCTATGTCCGATAATTCAAGATTCATCTTTGCCATTTTAGAAGTTGGATTAATTAAATTAAGTAAAAATATAGCATCTCTAGAAGATAGAAACCATACTGTCTCACGACCATGCACGGCTATACACTAACGTCAGACAAGACTCACCCACATGAACCAAGCATCGCAATCTTGAGGCAGTAGAGGCAAGTGGGTGGTAATGAGTATGATGTTGATGTGACCAAATCCCAAAGGCTGCAGCTACGGAAGGGCTAATCTATGGGCAAGTGGCTCAACCGCAGCACCCAGCACATAGGCGGTGTGCATAGACGGAGATAATTTGATAGGCTGTGTGACAGATACATGCATGTATATATCTGAGATGACATAACTGGTGCTGCAGTACAAAACCTTGCAAATCATTTCCAAGACGGTTTGTTTAGCACCAGCCCGGTCGCTCTCTACCCAAGGTCGCCCTGGGCACCGGCTTATTGCACAATATCTTCTCAATATCGTCCATGACATCGGGCGTCAACTTGTCGAGCAACTTCAAAGCCTTGCAGTTATCGACAATTTGTTGGGGTTTGCTGGCACCCAAAATAACGGTGCTCACATTCTCGTTCTTGGCGGCCCAGGCCAAGGCCAGTTGGGCCGTGGTAGCACCGTACTTCTCGGCGATGGCCTTCAGTTTTTTGACCTTCTCTAGCTTGGCTTTGCCATCTGTCTCGTTTAGAGCGCCGACCGTGTCTTTGAAGAAGTCTTTATTATTGGCGAAGCGCGAATCGTCGGGGATGCCGTCGTTGTACTTGCCCGTCAGCAAGCCCGAGGCTAATGGTGACCAGATGGTGGTGCCATATTGGAACTGCTGGTAAAGTGGGGCATACTCGACTTCGAAACGCTCGCGGTGGAAGGCGTTATATTGCGGTTGTTCGACGACGGGGGCGATGAGGTTGTACTTATCAGCAATCTGGGTGGCTTCCATGATCTCGACGGCAGACCACTCTGAGGTTCCCCAGTAGTACGCTGTTGTGAAGTCAGTCCCGCCCTGATCCGAGCGTACGCTTCCCACAAGGCGTGAATCGGGGGTAGAGACATACCCATATTCAGATTGCGGATGGCCTGCGTGAATCCCTCGACAATCTCGCGCATGGGCGTGGCCCGATCGGGGCGGTGAGCGAAAACGATGTCGACGTACGGTTGTTCCAGCCTCTGCAAGCTGCTCTTGAGGCCCTCGATAATGTGTTTCCGGCTCAGACCTCTCGTGTTGGGTTCCTTTCGGCCGGTGCCGAAGAAGATCTTAGTAGCGAGCACATATTCGTCGCGTGGCCACGCCAGCTCCTTGAGTGCCTGGCCCATCTCGATCTCGCAGTCGCCGTTGGCATAAGTTTCAGCCGTATCGAAGAAGTTGATACCCTGGTCCCAGGCTGTCTGGAGGCATTCCTTCACAATGCTTCCTTTTTGCGTACCGCCGTAAGTGAGCCAGCCGCCGAGAGAGAACACAGATACCTTGCTACCATGCAGAGTCAGGCTTCGTGTGTCACCGTTAGGAAGATAGAGCGCGTCTACTCACAGACCAGTCGGCCCAAGGTGACGAAACACCATGTCGTGGGGCTGGTACTTGGATTCGACAGGCATTGTGGTGGTGATGGAAGTACTTAAGAGGCAATTAAAGGTATTGAGGCAGTTGAGTAATGGGCGAATGGTCGCCAGTCGTGATCACATAAGTTAGCTCGGGTCGATTGGAAAGAAACCGTGGATTCCAAGGCATTGAGCCTGAGATCCAGCTAGCAGCATAGGCTTCTTTATACTGGTACGTCTTGAATTGCCGCATCGGACCTACAAGGTTGAGATAGAGCGTCATGACTGAAGCTAGCAGCTGGTTGAAGCGGGGTAGCTTAGCAATCAGGAGCAGTTGCCCCTAACATCGGGCGGGGCATGATACTGCCCTCGCTTGTACGGGTTCAAGTGCGGACGGAGTGGAACGAAGTGTTAATTATTTGTTTTGTCTCTGTTGTGCGTTCGGGGGAATCGGTGTCTAATTGAAGGAAGTTTTCGCACTATCCTCGGCTAATTGTGGATTGGTCACGTACTATTTTGGGGCTGATGATTAGGCGTTGCGCCTCTGATCGCGTACTAGGGGGGCCACATAGGGCGACGGGTACCCGTCGCTCTTCCTAAATAGGTAAAGCCCTTCCGCTATCGGAAACGCATCAACTTCGAGACTTGGAGAGTCTTTATTTTATTTTTTCTTCAGGCGTAGATAGGATGAATTAGGGAATAACTAGCTACCTTACTAGGAGAATATAATACTATAAATTGTCACAAGAATTAGGCTCGGTATGACAGGCTGTGCCTGATATGGGATCCGGAGCTGCAAGGACCGTGCGTCCGGATCCACCAAAGGAACCATCGAGGGCATACAAAACATAGTCCGTGTTCCCGGGAGAGCTCGCATATTTTACTTTCCTCCTCAGTTAGATAATTAACAGTATTTGGCCATGTTGAGCTGCATAGTTTCACAGTGAGCCCGTCACACTCGGGGAGCTTGGCCACGCTCGGCGGGCAGCGAACGAATCTATGACGTATCATTGGTTTCAGATCTGTCCGCCCTACAAGGGGAGCTGAAGCTCAGAGGACAGGTGAGGGGCCAAGTTTCCTTCTCTGTACATATCTGCCCTAGCATTCGAATTACCTGACTGTGCCTGGCCTCAACTGCTATCGTGATTCTGTTGTTATATAAATCAACTACAGTATAATCCTGTTCTTATTTTGAATACAAAGTTTCCTGTTCTTCCATATCCTGCTCAATCCTTCTCCAAATTTCACCTGTACCTCTCCTGTTTGATAGACCATTTCCGAATTCTCGAGATACTTGAGCGTCAATACGATCATTTTCTGACTTATCCCAGTCCAAATAGGCCATCATTTCTTCTTTTGTCCAGTCTCTTGAGCCTGATGAAGTAGTACAACGTTTGGTCATTCGGTTATAATTAAGACACCATTCGTAGCTTGTCTTGTCATATCGTAATGGTAAACCCATCGCTTTTCGGTATCGTTGATTGTTCACATAGGTTCCAAGAGGTTGGGCTTTATACCAAGACTCTCGTGCTGTGATATATCTCTGGTATATCGCCCTTGGACTATCGTATTTTACAGGCTGAGATGAACCTGAATTTGGCAAAGGCGACGAAGGAATAGGCGACGAAGGAATAGCTTCGGTAGGAGGCTGAATAGGTGGCTGGATTGGTGGTTCTATGTCTGTGGCTGCTTGAGGGGCAGGATCTGAAGTGATAGCTGATGGTACCTGTAACTGTTCTAAAGCGGTAGCTGGCCGTGCTCTAAGTTCCGAGTATCTCAAAGGACAGTCTTTCAAGCTCCTTGTATGACCTAGCATATGGCATTTGCTGCATGTTGGCGGTGCTCTTAATACTGTTGCCGCTTCAACTATTTCGAACCCGCTTGGCTCTCGCCTGATACTCGACCGTGGCAAATATGAGGTCGTAACTATCGGATCGATACACTGACGAGGCTCTAGAAGTACCTGCGGAGTACCATTTCGGATTAGGTGCCAATGTGGGTGGAAGTCTTTAAGTCGTAGAGCCTGGTCTTCTGCTAGTAAAACTTCGAGTTTGTGAACACACGGTAGCCCTTGGGACCGAGAAAAGGAGCCCGTGCAGTTTGGCGAATAAGGTAAACAAGTTTTCGTTAATAGCTTCCGTTGTTCTTCGACCTTTCTTAAAGCTTCGTGCGATACCCAACCACGTACTATACTGTATAGTAATCCAGAGAGTTCGATGGGTATCCGAATTTGTTGTTTCGCTTGGTTAGATTTTAACTCTTCGAATAGATCTAACGTAGATCTTTTAAGGTGGCTTTTAAGTAGCCCGTGAATGCCTTCGACTCGTGAAGTCACAACGTTGTCGAAATGAGGATGTTGATCGACCCAAGCCTTTACAAGCTTCTCTTTATATAGATCGAGCCAAGTTGTCTTAACGTATCCGACTTCTTCGATATAGTATGGAATATATTTTTGTTCGAACTTGGAAACTCGCTCGTAGAAGACCTCCTCGCTTGGCGATTTCATAATCGAGTGCCAATAGTCGTAGAACTCGCTCCAGGATTGAAGCCCTTGCCCTTTCTGTTGCCTTTGCTGTTCTTGCTGTTGCCCTTGCCGTTCTTGCCGTTCTTGCCGTTGACGTGTAAAAGTTGGCTGGCAGTGACGAAGGACTGCTTTATTCGCATGCCAAAGACGTAAAAGCGATGTAGAAGATGGAAAGCAGGTAGCAACAGCGTTGATACAAGCAATACAGCGGTCTGTCAAGATAACCGATGGGAACCGAGTATTGCATACCTCGTATATAGACTTTAGGCGGTTTAAGGCCCAGAAGTAGTCCTGCTCTGTCTCGCCACTGAGAAATGCGAACGCAATACAGAAGGATCGCTGGCAGGCGTCGACTCCGATTATATCAAGAAGAGGCATTCCGTACTTGTTCGTCTTATACGTACAGTCTAATATCAAGGTATCTGGGTAGGCCTGGAGGTATGCCAGTGATTCTGGATGAGCAAATAAGATAGCTTTTACCCGGTTATGTGGGCCTAGTTGCATTCGGTTCCAAAATCCTTCTCGATCTAGCTGGTTGGCAAGTGCGTTGATACTACTATGCCCTTCGCAAATATCTCGCCTTGCATCTGCAATACAATTATAGATATCTTGCTGAGTTGCGATAGAAGTGGTGTTTTGCCGCATATACGTTCTGATATCCTTAGGAGCTATACCAGCATTTGTAAGGCTCGTAAGCTGGGACATATCTTGTTCGGAAAGCCCTCGATGAACTGGATGAGCAGATGGATGATCACTTGGCTCGTGATTATGTATAGAGAAATGTTGATCGAAACGATGTCGCAAGGTCCAAGTACTCTTATCTAAGGATTCCTTAGCTAAGACAGAGAACTGACAGCCAGTCCCTCGAGTAGTTGTCTTCCGTTGTCGCTCCTTTGAGGTATCGGGAGGGTTAGCACGCCGATCACATAAGTACGTAATTGTTTGTTTGCCGGTTTTCTCTTTCGTTGACCTCCCATTTATAAACGCATAACCTCTTGAAGCTGCCCACGCATTAATCGCTTTAAATACAGCATCTCGAGATTCGTATTCGCCTTCAGGGGGGAGGCAGTCGTCAGGAAACCCGGTATTTCGATTTAGAGATAAATCCATGCTTATTTATAACAAGAAGTAGCTGCACCAAAAGAATAACTACTTAAAAAAGCAAAAGACGTTATTTACAAGTATAGAAACGCAGAGAATGTCTCGAAGTTGATGCGTTTCCGATAGCGGAAGGGCTTTACCTATTTAGGAAGAGCGACGGGTACCCGTCGCCATATGTGGCCCCCGTACTAGGGCCACGCTTAGTAAGCTGGCTCAGCAGTAGCTAAATAGCTAATACTGACCATTAGCAGCTAAATATTATTATTATTATTAAATACGCCGTAGGCTCGAAGCCCCCGGTACCTCTACAAGTGCTCCCGTATGTCAAACCGTGCCCTAATGGCTGGACTAAATACATACGCTGCTACGTAGGTTCGCTCTATTAGCGACTGCGTTACGTCCACCACAATACTATGTTAGTTCTCACCCTACTAACAAAGTCCCCCTGAGAAGATCGATATTATCCGGGCCTAAGCTCTATCCGGCCAGTCCTGAGTAGCCACCTTGTGATAGTCCCGCTGATTACTGGTTTCCCACTCGCCGTTGCCAGGTCTCTACGTGTATGCAGCGGCCATGGTGCGATAGTGGCCCGTAGGCGCTCTCTCGATTCTTCCAGCAGGCCGCAAAAGAGGATTACGTGCTCTGCCGTCTCGGGGGCCTCTCCACAGCGGCATAACGGCGAGTACACACCGAAGGCTCCTATCTTAAATAAGAAAGCTGATAGTCCTATTTTTCCGGTCCTGATCTGGCATAGGGTAGACGCCTCCTGTCGGTTTAGGTCTGAGTACTTGCCCTGTTTCGGCATTCGCATCGAGGGGCCCTCCGGCTCCTCGGCGATAGCGCGTCGCTGGCGGTCGTGTTGTGCTGCCCCGGAGAGCCATCTCTTCTCCCAGTGGTCTAGGAGGGCGGCCGGGACTTCCTTCGCCTTGCCTATCCACTCGGAGCCCCTAGCCTCCTTCTCTATCGTGTACCCCGCTGGTCTGAGCGATTGTGACGCCCGCTTCCGTCTCGCCGGCGTATCCTGTCGGAGTATGTGTGACGCTCTCGCGCTCGCGCTCCGAAGCAGGCTCCTTTTGCCGTTATTCCGTAGCCGTTCTTCAAATTTCGCCGCCCGGGCCCTGAGATATAGGTTTAGTGGCGGGATAGCTGCCTCTATTTCTAGGTGTCGGACCGGTGTCGCTTTGTAGGCGCCACAGACTATTCGGAGGCACTCATTCTGTATCCCGACTAGGCTCTTAGCTGGTCCCGCTGGTTCCTCGCTTATAGTGTGCTACGCAGCCGCCCCGAAAGGCGATCGCGCTGCGAATAACCGACGTGTACAGTAGTCTCGCCCGTATAAGATCGCAGCCCCACGCCATGTTCACTAGCTTTGTTAGGGCTAGCTTCTGAGTCGCCATTTTTGATTTAACCCGCTCGGTATGGGCGTGCCAGGTTAATTTGCGGTCAAACTAGACCCCTAGGAACCTTGCCGAGACCTTCGGCGTTACTGTAGCGTTTCCAAGACGGATACTCTGCGGGGAGGGGTCTCGGGTTCTAGTGAAGTGCATCAGCTCACTCTTGTCCGGAGCGAACTCCATCCCGTGCCTGGCGGCCCACCGTTGGCACGTAGCCCAAGCGTCCTCTAGTCGGCGGCAGGTCGTGCCCGTGTCTGTGCTCACGCTGAGTAGGTTCGTATCGTCCGCGAACCCTACGACTAAGAGTAGGGGGTGTTTCTCCGCTAGTTCCTCATATAGCGTCGAGATATATAGGATAAATAGTATCGGGGAGAGTGGCGACCCCTGGGGGACGCCAGCTCGCAGAGGGATCAGCTCTGACTCCTTACCGTCGAACCGGAGGCGTACTGTCCTATCCTCTACGAAGCTGTGTACCCATTCCTGAACCCACTCCGGGTAGCCCTTCCGGGCTAGTATAGAAATCAAACGCCTGTGGTTAAGTGTATCGAACGTCCTCGACTATACGTATCGCTAATTCGGTGGACCGCCCCTTTCGGTTACCCATTTGGCCGTTTGGTAGCAGACCGGCCGTCTCCGCGACGGTAGTGATACGCTGGCATATCACCGCCTCTATCACCTTCCCTATCGTACTAAGCAGCGCTATCGGTCGCCAGCCGCTAGGGGTCTGCTTTTGGGCTGTCGTTTTGTTCGGCTTAGGGATAACGACTACCTTTGCCGAGCGGAGGCCCTCCAGGTAGTATCCTAGCCTAAAGCTTACGGTCGCTATATCCGCTAGGATCTCCCATAGGGGTTTACCACAGATTTTCAGCAGGCCCGTAGGGATCTGGTCATCGCCGGGGGCCTTCCAAGCCGCTGTCTTCTTGATAACAGCCTCGATGTCCTTCGCGTTTACCTCCTTAGGGACGTCCAGGTCTGGTCTCGTCCGTGGCGGGTTGTGATCGAGATCCGACAGGTCTATATCTGGGTCTGGGAAGAACCTCTCAGCTAGTAGCTTTGACTTCTCGTCGTGGGTGCGCGCTGTGGGTGCATCGCTTGCGTTCCGTCGAAGATCCGGCATCCCATGGGTGTCAGGGGGTGTCCAGCTCCGCAGCCTAGCCCATCTCTGTAGTGCCCAAAGGCTTTTATGATCCTTTGCCGTCCTCTCGAGTTTTTCATGCCAGCTCCGCGCCTGTTCCTCGCTGATTTCGAGCCGTTGTTTTTGGTTAGCTCTTAAGTATTCGTCCCAGTTAGTCTGCGACCTCGCGTGGAGGTAATCTCGTCGTCGCCTCTTCGTCTCAGCGCAAGCCTTGCTGACCTGGGGGCACCACCACGGGGTCCCGGCGCCTCTACCAACAGTACGCCTAGGGGCCGCTACGTCGGCGATCTCTTGGAGGTTTTGGATGACCCAATCGACCGCCTGGTCTAGCTCTGTTCTCGTCTCAACCGGCACATAGTTCATGAATCTCTGGCCCGACTCGGCTACGATTAGCCACTTGTCTGCCATCGTCCAATTCCACCCCTCGGTGTTACGGCGGCCTTCATTCGCTGCCTCCTCGTTAGATATTACCTTGATTACTTGCGCCCTATGGTCCGATCCCTCTAGGCCCGGGTCCCCTTCGTAGTCTATTACGGTCCCCTTCGTCGCCCATGCAAGGTCGATAGTTGAGTCCCTTTGTCTGTGTCTTTGCCGTGTAATTTCCCCGAAAGGTGTGGCGAGTTCTGACCTGGCAACGGCGACGGGGAAACCAGTAGTCAGCGGGACTATCACAAGGTGGCTACTCAGGACTGGCCGGGTAGCGCTTAGGCCCGGATAATATCGATCTTCTCAGGGGGACTTTGTTAGTAGGGTGAGAACTAACATAGTATTGTGGTGGACGTAACGCAGTCGCTAATAGAGCGAACCTACGTAGCAGTGTATGTATTTAGTCCAGCCATTAGGGCACGGTTTGACATACGGGAGCACTTGTAGAGGTACCGGGGGCTTCGAGCCTACGGCGTATTTAATAATAATAATAATAATATTATCGTACCAATAACGATATTAAGACGGAACCTAATTAGCGCTTAGACTAGCCGATAAGTATAAACCTATTAGAAGAAAATATTAAAACAAGAGGTAATAGTATTATATCTCGTAATACGAGCGGAAGCTATCCCTTATTATACGAGCCCTCTATATTCGATATATTTATATCGACTTTCGAGCGAATTAAGAAAAATATTATTATTATTATTAAATACGCCGTAGGCTCGAAGCCCCCGGTACCTCTACTAGTACTCCCGTATGTCAAACCGTGCCCTAATGGCTGGACTAAATACATACGCTGTGTCGTCGGTTCGCCCTATTAGCGACTGCGTTGCGTTCACTACCATACTACGTTGGTTCTCAACCTACCAACAAAGTCACCCCTGAGAAGATCGATGCTATCTGGACCTTGAAGCTGTCCGACCCGTCCCTAGCAGCCACCTTACAATAGTCCCACTAACTACTGGTTCTTCTGTTGCCGTTGCGAGGTCTCTGCGAGAGTATAGTGGCCGTGGTGCGATGGCGGCCCGTAATCGTTCCCTCGGTCTTTCCCACAGCCCGCAAAAGAGGATTACGTGCTCTGCTGTCTCAGGGGCGTCGCCACAGCGGCATAGCGGCGAGTACACGCCAAAAACCCCTGTCTTGAATAAGAAGGCTGCTAGTCCTATTTTTTCCGTCCTGATCTGGCACAACGTAGACGCCTCCAGTCGGTTCAGGCCGAAATACCTGCCCCCTTTCGGTATCTGCATCGAAGGGCCCTCCGGTTCCTCAGCGATAGCGCGTCGCTGGCGATCGTGATGCTCTGCTCCGGTGAGCCATCTCTTCCTCCAGTGGCCGAGGAGGGCAGCCGGGACCTCCTTTTCCTCACTCATCCACTCGGAGCCCCGGGCCTCCTTCTCCATAGTGTACCCTGCCGGTCGGAGTAGCTGCGATGCCTGCTTCCTCTTCGCCGGCCTATCCTGCCGGAGTATATGTGACGCTTTAGCGCTCGCGCTGCGAAGCAGATTTCTCTTCCCGCTAAGCCGTAGCCGTTCTTCAAACTTAGCAGCCCGGGCACTAAGATAGAGGTCTAGTGGCGGGATTGCTGCTTCTGCTTCCAGGTGGCGAACCGGCGTCGCTTTGTGGGCGCCACAGACTACCCGGAGGCACTCGTTCTGTATCCCCATCAGGCTCTTAGCTGGCCCTGCCGGTTCCTCACTTATAGTATGCCACGCAGTCGCCCCGAAGGCGATCGCGCTACGGATAACCACCGTATATAACAGCCTCGCCCGTATAAGATCGCAGCCCCACGACATATTGAATAGCTTTGTCAGGGCTAGCTTTTGAGTTGCCATTTTTGTTTTAACACGCTCAACATGGGCGTGCCACGTCAGTTTGCGGTCGAACCAGACTCCTAGGAGCCTCGCTGAGACTACCGGCGACACTGTGGCGTCCCCAACGCAAATACTTTGCGGCAAGGGCTCTCGGGCCCTATGAAAGTGATATGATTCTAGCATTACATGCGCTTCAATCTGATCCAAAATTAAGTGTACGTCGCGCTGGTCAGATCTATAACGTACCTTTTAGAACCCTTGCGTATCGACGCGACGGTAAAACCGCTCGAGCGATTACGCGATTGCCAACGCAAAAGTTGACTCCTTCCGAAGAAGAGGCAATCGTACGACATATAACCGACCTAGATTCGCGAGCATTTCCTCCCCGATTGAGTGGTGTTGAAGATATGGCCAACCGATTACTTCGAAGTCGCGACGCAGGATGCGTCGGCGTCAACTGGGCCTCGAGCTTTGTAAGACGACAACCAGACCTCCGGACGCGTTTAAATTGAAGGATCGACTATCAGAGAGTCCTCTGCGAAGACCCCGACCCGTATCGCGCGTGGTTTGACCTGGTACGGAATACAATTGCGAAATACGCGATCCAGGAGGAGGATATCTACAACTTCGACGAGACCGGTTTTGTGATGGGCCAAATCAAATCTCGTCCGAAATGGTCGTGACGACTTCTGATCGGCGCGGAAGGCCTAGAGCAGCCCAGCAAGGAAATCGGGAATGGGTTAAAGTTATTCAAGGCGTTGGGTCGTCCGGTTATGCCCTCCCTCCGTACATCATTTTCGCCGGCAAAACCCACCTCTCGTCATGGTACAAAAACAGCCCATTACCGCCTGATTGGGTTATCGCAGTTACTAAAAATGGCTGGACTACGAATGAGAGAGGCGAAAATTGGATAAAACACTTCGACCATCACACCAAGTCTCGTACGAAAGGTACTCATTGCCTATTGATCCTCGACGGTCACGAAAGCCATCGCTCGACCGATTTCGAGGTATATTGCAAAGCTAACAATACCGTCACGCTTTATATGCCTCCTCCTTCGTCGCATAAGCTCCAGCCTCTTGATGTTGGTTGTTTTCGCGGGTGAAAAAGAGCGTACGGAAAAGAAATCGAAGATCTCATGCGAGCACATATAAGTCATATCTCGAAAGAAGACTTTTTACCGGCGTTTTTAAACGCGTACAACGCAACTTTCACGGTTTCAAATATCCAAGGAGGTTTCCGAGGGGTAGGAATAGTTCCGTACGATGCCGATTATGTCATATCACAGCTCGATGTGAAATTACATACGCCAACACCTCCGGGTAGCTCGGCTGGTCTCCCCGTCCCTTGGGAATCAAAGACTCCGAACAACCCAGCCGAAGCCCAATCACAAAGCGATTATGTGAAAAATAGGATTGTACGACATCAATCTTTGCTGGAATAGATCAGATTGCGCGAGGTACAACGAAGGTTATGCATCGGCTTGCCCTTTTAGAAGGCGAGGTCGAATCACTTCGAAAGGCAAATGAGACCCTAAGTCGACGTCGCCGTGCGAAGAAAAAACAGCTACAGAGTGGAGGGTCACTTCGTATACAAGCTGGACAGGACCTACAGTCTCAACGAGAGGTTGATGGGCAGTTACATGACGGATTTCGTCAAATTGGTGGTCGTACGAGGCGGCGAATTGCGCGTGTACGGCGCTGTAGAATCTGCGGCGAGCCCGGACATAATGCGCGCATTTGTGGAAATGATGTAGAGACGTCTGAAGATAACGATTCTGAGTAGTTTCAATTGATGATAGGCGTTGTGGTTGAATTAACTTGTACATTGTTGTATAAGGTCTGCCAAAGTGTGCAATTGGACCGTGGACTACGTTAACTAGAATAAATACTTAAGAGCTAACTAAAAATAATAGCTCGAAATTAGCGAAGTATAGGCGCGGAGCTAGTATAAGAAGATTAAGTGGATAGCGAATAATTATAAAAGCTTTTAGGTACTATAGAGATAGGCTAAATTACAGAGCCAGATACCGCCTAAAATCTATGGAATACCGGACCTTCGATTGGACGTAAACGATATACTTATAGCGCGTACTTATAACGAGAAGTCGAAGCTACTAGCTAAGACGTTCTTTCTAGACCCGGATATAGACTTATCGGACCTCGATTATAACACGCTACAAGCGAAATTAGACCTAGACGTCCTTAAGGAGATAAACGCGGAGAATATCGAGACAATTATTAAGAAGATAGCGGCTTAAAAGGCCCCTAGCGAAGATTGGATCCCTATAGGGTTATTAAAAACCTATACTAAACCCTTATAGGAGATCCTAGCAGATATAATAATAGTAAGCTTTAGGCTAGGGTACTACCCGGAGTACCTCCGCTCGGTAAAGGTAGTTATTATCCCTAGGTTAAATTAAACGATAGCTTAGAAGTGAACCCCTAGCGGCTAGCGACTAATAGGGCTACTTAGTACGATAGGGAAGGTAATAAAGGTAGTAATAAGTTGATATATTACTATTATCGCGGAGACAGCTAGTTTATTACTAAATAGCTAAATAGGTAATTAAAAAAGGAGTTTTACCAAATTAACGATACGTATAGTTATGAACGTAACCTATATAGCGTAGAAGCGCGGAGAGATCGCCTTACTATTATAACTTAATATTAAGTGAGTATTTAATATAGTTAATTATAAGCGATTAATTTCTATATTAGCCCATAAGGGCTACCCGGAGAGTGTTTAGGAATAAGTATATAATTTCGTAGAGGATAGGATAATATGCCTCTAGTTTGATAGTAAGGAGTTAGAGCTAATCCCTCTACGAGCTAGAGTGCCTTAAGGGTCGCTACTCTCCCTAATATTATTTATTTTATATTTCTCGACGCTATATAAGGAACTAGCCGAGAAATACCCCCTACTCTTAATCGTAGGGTTCGTAGAGGATATAAACCTATTTAGCGTTAGTATAGATACGGGTACGACCTACTACTAGCTAAAGGACGCTTAAGCTACGTAATAATAGTAAGCCGCTAGATATAGGATAGAGTTCGCTCCGGATAAGAATAAACTAAGATACTTTATTAGAACCCGAGACCCCTCTCCATAGAGTATCCGTCTTAGAAACACTAACGTGATCCACAAGTCATTTTCGCACACAAGTCACTTTCGCACTTTTTCAAATATTTCAACCTTTTAACTTAGCTTGCACTTTTCTTCCCTCCCTCAACATGCCTCGTAAATCCAAAGAAGCCGATCTTCAGCTAGCTATCCAAGCTAAAAAGCGCAACCCTGAAATTTCATGGCGTAAGCTTGGCCGTATCTACAACGTTTGCGACCGTACACTAAAGAATCTATTCGACGGCGACCAAACGCGACACGAAGCTAATATGTTAAAACGAAATCTAACTCAAACCGAAGAGGATACGATTGCCCAACGTATAATTGAGCTAGATGCGCG
The DNA here is from genome assembly GCF_002105095.1 of Pseudomassariella vexata. Classification (NCBI taxonomy): domain Eukaryota; kingdom Fungi; phylum Ascomycota; class Sordariomycetes; order Amphisphaeriales; family Pseudomassariaceae; genus Pseudomassariella; species Pseudomassariella vexata. The sequence continues at coordinate 362,668 of NW_024467959.1, read as the reverse complement.
AGCATTTCCTCCTCGGCTTCGATACATTGAAGAAATGGCAAATATCCTACGACGCGTACGCGATGCGCCCCCCGTCGGCAAGAACTGGACCACGAACTTCGTTAACCGCCGACAAGACCTCCGAACGCGTTTAAACCGTCGAATTGATTACCAGAGGGTATTTAGCGAAGATCCTATCGCGTACTACGCGTGGTTTGAGCTTGTTAGGGACACAATCACTAAATACGGTATCCTATCGGAGGATATCTACAACTTTGACGAGACGGGCTTCCTAATGGGCATAATCACAACCGGTATGGTTGTAACGAGTGCAGAAAGACACGGACGGCCTAGACAGGCTACACAAGGAGGTCGGGAATGGGTTACGGTGATCCAGGCTATTAATTCGCAAGGTTGGGCGGTACCGCCGTACATCATCTTCGCGGGCAAGGTTCATCTTGCTTCGTGGTATCGCGGTAACGACCTACCGGCCAACTGGAAGGTCGACCTTTCCCATAACGGTTGAAATACTAATAATATTGGTGTGGAATGGGCAAAACACTTTGTTCAACATATTATTAGCCGTCGTAAGGGTGCGAAAAGTCTCTTAATATTGGATGGTCACGAGAGCCACCACTCGATGGATTTTGAGACTTACCTCGCGGCGCACGGCGTAATTACATTGTGTATGCCTTCCCATTCATCCCACAAGCTCCAGCCTTTGGATTTGGTACCTTTTAGTGTGTTGAAACGGCTGTACGGTGCGTTCGTGGAGGGTTTAAGGCGAAGGCATCAAACCCATATTGAGAAGCAGGATTTCTTAGCTGGGTTTTTAGAAGCTTTCATTGGTACTTTTCACGAAAAAAAATCAGATCAGAATTCGAAGCAGCTGGACTTGTTCCTTTTAACCCGGGTAGTGTCATATCTACCGTAGAGTTGGATATCGCAAAAGTAGTACGAACACCGACACCCGACCCCCAATTACCTCCCTCCGTCTGGGTTTCTAAGACGGCTACCAACACCCTCGAAGCCGAATCGCAGTCAACTTTGATTAAAAGTAGCGTCCAGAGGCATCAAGACAGCTCGCTGACGCATATTTTGAACTCAATTAACTCGACTACGAAGGCTATGCATGCAATGATGCATGAGAATGCATTATTACGTCGGGAGAACGAAGAGCTTCGTGAGACGAACCATATACTAAGTAAGCATCGTAGGACGAAAAATAAGCAAATCCAATATGGAGGACCACTTAGTATAGGTGATGCACAAGTTTTACGGGCCTTGAGGGGTGATATCAAGGTTATGGAGGAGGAAGAAGGGAAAAGCAGTCGTCCTGTAAGGCGCCGGCAGACCGGTATAAGGCGCTGTGGTATTTGCGGAGGGACTGGACATAATGCAAGGACTTGTTCAATAGAAGTAGAAACTGATAATGAAGAAGATTTTGAGTAATTTAAAGGATAAAATGCGGGTTATGCATAGGATATTACTGAATTACTTGAAGGTGCCAAGAGCAGTGCGAAAGTGACTTGTGGATCACGTTAAACGATATATATTATCAAAATAGCCTTAGTATTAAAAATTAGGTAATAGTAAAATACTAATAGAGTAATATTACGAAGCTTGGAGTAAGACTAACCTGCTAAAACCTACTATAAATAACGTAACGTACCCCACGGTCCAATTGAACACTTTCGCGCATTTCCGTACAACCTAGGTTTTATCCCTTATTTTCCACCTTCTACAATGGCACGTAATTGGGGAGAAAGCGATATTCAATTAGCGCTTCAAGCGCTTCAAAATAACCCCAAACTAAGCGTACGATCCGTAGCACGGATCTATAATATCCCTCATACAACCTTACGTCACCGATATCGCGGCGGTACTTCACGACAGGATATACGATCACCAACGCAAAAGCTTACCTATTCCGAAGAAGACGCGATCGTACGCTACCTAGTCGACCTAGATTCACGATCATTTCCTCATCGAATAAGTGGTGTTGAAGATATGACGAATTGACTACTCCACCAACGCGACGCAGGACGCGTCGGTATTAACTGGGCTTCGAGCTTCGTACGACGACAACCAGACCTCCGGACGCGTTTTAATCGAAGAATCGACTACCAGAGAGTCCTCTGCGAAGATCCCGACGCGTACCGCGCGTGGTTTTATCTCGTGCGGAATACAATTAATAAGTATTGAAACGGGGTCAGGCGGTCGGTAGGATGTACCTATTACCTGACACACTGAACAGACGGCTCCAGTACCAATAGATCACATCTGTTGGTCTGATCAGACGAAGATCATGGTGCTGGCCATAAGAGCGAAGCTCTTATAAGTCTTGTGCGCAAGTTGGTCGGATGTGCCTCTGAGACTCTCGTGTCGGGAGAATTCTCAGAATAGGACGTCTGGCTCCCAAGAGTCGAATTGAAGCTGTCTCTAGTACTGGATTGCTCTGATCAGAGCAAGACACAATGTCTCATAGTTGTCAAGGCTAAAATGGAAAGGATAGATGGATTCTTAGAAGCTATCCCCTGAACGTGTAAGTGAATCATGAACCGAAGCTTCTGAATTGCATGCATTGAAAAGAGTGCGATGATGGCTAACTATTGCTTGTCGAATCGAAAAGACGAAGAAGTCATTAAAAGGGGTCCGTCCTCGAAAAGAAAGTTGCAGCCACAAGCCTCCTTCATCAAAGCAAAAGATCCTCCCCATTCCGTCACCTATTTTCCCTGGCGTCCGGCCTTACCCCGCTACAGTATGGAATTCAAGAGCAGGATATCTATATTTTTGACGACACTGGGTTTCTTATGGGTCAAATCTCATCCGAGATAATTGTAACGACCTCTGATCGACGTGGAAGACCTAGAGCAGTACAGCAAGGGAATAGGGAATGGGTTATAGTTATCCAGGGCGTCGGATTGGACGGCTATAGCATCCCTCCGTATATCATCTTTGCTGGTAAAACTCACCTATCTTCGTGGTACGAAGATAGCCTATTACCAAAGGATTCGGTTATCGCGGTTACGAAAAATGGCTGGACTACAAATGAAAGAGGCGAGGACTGGATTCGACATTTCGATCAACATACAAAGCTTCGTACGAAAGGTGTTTATCGCCTGTTAATTCTTGACGGCCACGAGAGCCACCACTCGACCGCCTTCGAGCTCTACTGTAAAGAGAACTCTATTATCACACTCTGTATGCCTGCTCGTTCGTCGCATAAGCTTAGCTCCAACCTCTCGATATCGGCTGTTTTCGTGCACTGAAAAGAGCGTACGGTAAAGAAATTGAGGATCTTATGCGGGCACATATTACCCATATCTCGAAGGAGGACTTCCTCTCCGCGTTCTTAAAAGCGTTCCAGGCAACTTTTACGATATCAAACATACAGGGAGGTTTCCGAGGGGCAGGACTCGTACCGTACGATCCGGAATATGTGATTTCGCAGTTAGATGTGAAGTTATATACTCCAACACCTCCGGGTACCTCGTCTGGCCTTCCTATTATCTGGGAGTTGAAGACCCCAAATAACCCAATTGAGGCAAAATTCCAGACCGAATACGTGAAAAACTGAGTTATACGATATCAAAATAGCTCTCCGACAGCCACACTTACTGCACTTGACCAGTTTGCGAAGAGTACGACGCAGGTTATGCACCGGCTTGCTCTTTTAGAGGGTGAGAACGCCGCGCTTCGAAAGGCAAATGAGACACTTAGCCGGCGGCGTTATACGAGAAACAAAACGTTTACGGATAGAGGATCACTTCGTATACAAGCTGGAGAAGATTTACAGTCTCAGAAGCTAGTTAACGGAGAGTTAGGTAATAAATCGCGCTGAAGTCGTAGTCGTACGAGGAGGCCAGAAATACTTCAGCAACGCTGTAGGACGTGCGGAGAGCCCGGTCATAATATGCGTACTTGTCAGAATAGTAAAGAGATATCTGAAGCATATAGTTCCGAGTAGTTTTAATTATCTTTTTACGTTATAGTTGAATTAACTTATATCTTATTGTACGAGGTCTTAAGAAGTGTTCAATTAGACCGTGGGGTACGTTACCTGCGAAACGTTTACGAGAGGTCCATGACGAGAACCAACTACTCAAGGACCTGAAGCGACATAATACGAAGCACCTCTCTAGGGCTAAAAGAAACCTCCCCCGGGTGCCTCAGGCATCATACGCGGCTCTGATACTACACGTGGATAGCGTCGAGGCGGCGATGGAGCTGTGCTCTGAGGGACTTATATGGGAAGCCCAGATATTCGACTGTGAGCCGTACGACGGCAATCTCCGGGTCCGACAGTGCTACCAGTGCTACGAATATGGCCACATAGCGAAGCACTGTAAAAAGACGAGACGTTGCGGTATATGCGCCGCGACGGCACACCCAGGGGGCGAAAAAGACTGCCCCGAGAAGGCCTCAAGCAGCAGAAAACGCTGCGTAAACTGTAATGGGAAACACGCAGCGTGGGACAGAGTCTGTCCGACGGCGGAACAACAGCGACTACACGTACGCGAAGCGTACGCCCACCGCCCCCGGCAGTTTGAGGTCCGTAGCTACTCGGACGGGCTGTCTAGCGAAGGCAGGCCCACTCCACCTAGCTCATTAACTAGCGATGGGTTTACGATCGTACGACCCCGGGGCCGCCCTCCAGGCGGATCACGGGCGGAGCAAGTGCGGACCGAGCGCTCAGCGTCAGCAATGCGAAGCTTCCTTACTAAGGGATGCACGAACGAAGAAATACCACCGGCAGCGTAATGGTAGTCTCCATTCTCTACTGGAATATTGCGGATTCAAAAGCGAACGCAGCGCTAGCGATTGAGAAGGGAGGCGACCACGATGTAATAGCGGTACAAGAGCCATGGATTAATCGACAGACGAAGTCAATTACTGCCCAAGGTCGTCTAGATACGAGGCAGTCTACAGCAGCGGCCGAGCCGCTCTATACGTCCATAAACGCTACGATGTAGCCTCGCTACGACCCCGAACGGGTACCGACTGGAGCAGTATCACATTCGGAACAGGCCCAGACGCCCTTACTATCTGGTCTATCTATTCACCAAACCAGTCCGGAAGCCGCTGGATTAGCCCGCTCCGGGACCTCCCTAGTGAGGCCCCGGAAGGGAAGCAGGTCCTCGTAGGGGACTTTAATACACATCACCCTCTGTGGGACATACACGGACGATCGTCACTGGCTAGCGAGAATGTGGTAGAGTTTGCGCAACGGTGGCAATTAGAACTCGCCACACCATTCGGGGAAATTACACGGCAAAGGCACAGACAAAGGGACTCAACTATCGGCCTTGCATGGGCGACGAAGGGGACCGTAATAGACTACGAAGGGGACCCGGGCCTAGAAGGATCGGACCATAGGGCGCAAGTAATCAGGGTAATATCTAACGAGGAGGCAGCGAATGAAGGCCGCCGTAACACCGAGGGGTGGAATTGGACGATGGCAGATAAGTGGCTAATCGTAGCCGAGTCGGGCCAGAGATTCATGAACTATTTACCGGTTGAGACGAGAACAGAGCTAGACCAGGCGGTCGATTGGGTCATCCAAAACCTCCAAGAGATCGCCGACGTAGCGGCCCCTAGGCGTACTGTTGGTAGAGGCGCCGGGACCCCGCGGTGGTGCCCCCAGGTCAGCAAGGCTTGCGCTGAGACGAAGAGGCGACGACGAGATTACCTCCACGCGAGGTCGCAGACTAACTGGGACGAATACTTAAGAGCTAACCAAAACCAACGGCTCGAAATCAGAAAGGAACAGGCGCGGAGCTGGCATGAGAAGCTCGAGAGGACGGCGAAGAATCATAAAAGCCTTTAGTCACTACAGAGATGGGCTAGGCTGCGGAGCTGGACACCCCCTGACACCCATGGAATGCCGGATCTTCGACGGAACGCAAGCGATGCACCCACAGCGCGCACCCACGACGAGAAGTCAAAGCTACTGGCTGAGAGGTTCTTCCCAGACCCAGATATAGACCTGTCGGACCTCGATCACAACCCGCCACGGACGAAATGAGACCTGAACGTCCCTAAGGAGGTAAACGCGGAGGACATCGAGGCTATTATCAAGAAGACAGCGGCTTGGAAGGCCCCCGGCGATGACCAGATCCCTACGGGCCTGCTGAAAATCTGTGGTAAACCCCTATGGGAGATCCTAGCGGATATAGGACCGCAAGCTTTAGGCTAGGATACTACCCAGAGCGCCTCCGCTCGGCAAAGGTAGTCGTTATCCCTAAGCCGAACAAAACGACAGCCCAAAAGCAGACCCCTAGCGGCTGGCGACCGATAGCGCTGCTTAGTACGATAGGGAAGGTGATAGAGGCGGTGATATGCCAGCGTATCACTACCGTCGCGGAGACGGCCGGTCTGCTACCAAACGGCCAAATGGGTAACCGAAAGGGGCGGTCCACCGAATTAGCGATACGTATAGTCGAGGACGTAACCTATACAGCTTGGAGGCGCGGAGGGATCGCCACACTACTACAACTTGATATTAAGGGGGCGTTCGACACACTTAACCACAGGCGTTTGATTTCTATACTAGCCCGGAAGGGCTACCCGGAGTGGGTTCAGGAATGGGTACACAGCTTCGTAGAGGATAGGACAGTACGCCTCCCGTTCGACGGTAAGGAGTCAGAGCTGATCCCTCTACGAGCTGGCGTCCCCCAGGGGTCGCCACTCTCCCCGATACTATTTATCCTATATATCTCGACGCTATATGAGGAACTAGCGGAGAAACACCCCCTACTCTTAGTCGTAGGGTTCGCGGACGATACGAACCTACTCAGCGTGAGCACAGACACGGGCACGACCTGCCGCCGACTAGAGGACGCTGGGGCTACGTGCCAACGGTGGGCCGTAGGCACGGGATGGAGTTCGCTCCGGACAAGAGTGAGCTGATGCACTTCACTAGAACCCGAGACCCCTCCCCGCAGAGTATCCGTCTTGGAAACGCTACAGCAACGCCGAAGGTCTCGGCAAGGTTCCTAGGGGTCTGGTTTGACCGCAAATTAACGTGGCACGCCCATACCGAGCGGGTTAAATCAAAAATGGCGACTCAGAAGCTAGCCCTAACAAAGCTAGTGAACATGGCGTGGGGCTGCGATCTTATACGGGCGAGACTACTATACACGTCGGTTATTCGCAGCGCGATTGCCTTCGGGGCGGCTGCGTGGCACACTATAAGCGAGGAACCAGCGGGACCAGCTAAGAGCCTAGTCGGGATACAGAATGAGTGCCTCCGAATAGTCTGGCGCCTAGAAAGCGACACGGGTCTGCCACCTGGAAATAGAGGCAGCTATCCCGCCACTAGACCTCTATCTCAGTGCCCGGGCGGCGAAATTTGAAGAACGGCTACGGAATAACGGCAAAAGGAGCCTGCTTCGGAGCGCGAGCGCGAGAGCGTCACACATACTCCGACAGGATACGCCGGCGAGACGGAAGCGGGCGTCACAATCGCTCAGACCAGCGGGGTACACGATAGAGAAGGAGGCTAGGGGCTCCGAGTGGATGAGCAAGGAGAAGGAAGCCCTGGCCGCCCTCCTAGACCACTGGGAGAAGAGATGGCTCTCCGGGGCAGCACAACACGACCGCCAGCGACGCGCTATTGCCGAGGAGCCGGAGGGCCCCTCGATGCGAATGCCGAAACAGGGCAAGTACTCAGACCTAAACCGACCGGAGGCGTTTACCCTATGCCAGATCAGGACCGGAAAAATAGGACTATCAGCTTTCTTATTTAAGATAGGAGCCTTTGGTGTGTACTCGCCGCTATGTCGCTGTGGAGAGGTCCCCGAGACGGCAGAGCACGTAATCCTCTTTTGCGGCCTGCTGGAAGGATCGAGAGAGCGCCTAAGGGCCACTATCGCACCATGGCCGCTACATGTCGAATATCACGTGTGTCCAATCGAGTAGTCAGAAGTGCATAAGATTGTATTATGAATGAGGTGTGTTCTTGTCTGTCTCTCTTCTGTTCTCGCGAACTCCCGTTGCTCTGCCTTTTATAGATGCTTTAGAACATGTCGGTAACTTTCGTGTTACTTTTGAGAAGAGGGGTTCCTTTCGCCTTCTGAACTTTAAGTGACAATAGTCTTCTCTAGTGCCATATTATTTCTGAACCTAGGAACCAGGTGCCCTATCTGACACTACACACACGTAGAGACCTGGGGACGGCGACAGGGAAACCAGCAATCAGCGGGACTATCACAAGGTGGCTACTCAGGACCGGTCGGATAGCGCTTAGGCCCGGATAATATCGATCTTCTCATGGGGGCTGTGTTAGTAGGGTGAGAAATAACATAGTATTGCGGCGGACGTAACGTAGTCGCTAATAGAGCGAACCTACGCAGCAGCATATGTATTTAGTCCAGCCATTAGGGCACGGTTTGACATACGGGAGTCCTTGTAGAGGTACCGGGGGCTTCGAGCCTACGGCGTATTTAATAATAAATAAATATATTTTAAGCTTATATTTATAAAGTATTAGCCGGCTTAATAGATATTATTTATATTATCTATAATGTACCCCACAAGCAAGTTGGCCACTTTTTCTTGGCACCGTACGAACAACCTTTTAATTAACATCTTTACACATACCAAGATGGGTGTGATGGTTATCACGTGATTGACCCACACTGGTCTGAACAGATTGATAAGTGCTTGCAGATCCCAAAGTCCCTGACTTTGGTATTGTTCTCTGTGTTCTGTTCTCGTGAACTCCCGTTGCTCTGCCTTTTATAGATTCTTTAGAACATGTCGAAGGTACATTGTTCAGGTGTCTGACCCCTAAGTGGACAGTAACTTTGGTGTTACTTTTGGGAAGAGGGGTTCCTTTCGCCGTCTGAACTTTAAGTGACACTAGTCTTCTCTAGTGCCATATTATTTCTGAACCTAGGAACCAGGTGCCTTATCTGACACTAACCGACTACTCCGTAACCGTGGCGCTGGAAGCGTCGGCGTCAACTGGGCCTCGAACTTCGTACGACGACAACCAGACCTTCGGACGCGTTTTAATCGAAGAATCGACTACTAACGAGCTTATTGCGAAGATCCTGACGCGTATCGCGCGTGGTTTACGCTCGTACGAAATACAATTGCGAAATATGGTATCCAAGAGGCGGATATCTATAACTTCGACGAGATAGGATTCGCGATGGGCTTAGTTACAAGTGCCGAACGACGCGGAAGGCCTCGTACAGTCCAACAAGGCAATCGAGAATGGGCTACAGTAATCCAGGGTATTAATTCGTCCGGCTGGGCTATCCCGCCGTATATTATTGTCGTGGGTCACAATTACCTTTTATCCTGGTACGAGAATAGCCTATTCCCGTCCGATTGGGTAATCGCTGTAACTAAAAACGGTTGGACAACAAATGAGCGAGGCGTAGACTGGATTCAGCACTTTGATCGCTATACGAAGGATCGTACGAAGGGTGTTTATCGTCTTATCCTCAACCGGCATGAGAGCCACCACTCGACTGACTTCGAGCTATATTGCAAAGAGCATACTATTATTACACTTAGTATGCCTGCTCATTCGTCACATAAGCCCCAGCCTCTCGATGTAGGCTGGTTTAGGCCTTTGAAAAGGCCGTACGGCAAAGAAATTGAAGACCTAATACGGGCGCATATAACCCATATCTCGAAGGCGGATTTCTTTTCGGCATTCTATAGGTGTGACGGTTGTCACGTGATTGACCCACACTGGTTTGAACAGATTGATAAGTGGTTGCAGATACCAAAGTCAGGGACTTTGGTATTGGTCTCTTTTGGTGAAAACACTTGGTACGGTGGCGTAGTGGCAATGATTGCAACCCCTGGCGCGGCATGACAATAGGGCGTATCGTACGACTATAACTAAGTCGAATATCCAGGCAGGTTTCAGGGGGACAGGACTTGTTCCGTATGACCCGGAATATGTGATTTCACAGCTGGATATTAAGCTACATACGCCTACACCTCCTGGGAGCTCGTCTGGCGCCCCCTTAATCTGGGAATCAAAGACTCCAAATAGCCCAACCGAGGCGCAGTCCCAGTCTGAATACGTTAAAAACAGAATCGTAGCTCAGAATAGCTCCCCGACGACAATACTTATGGCTATAGACCAATTTTCACGTGGTGCGACGGCTGTTTTGCATCGGTTAGTTTTACTTGAGGATGAGGTTACTACACTTCGGAAGGCTAATCAAGAGCTAAGCCGTCGTCGAAGGACTAAAAATCGACAGCTACAAGATGAAGGATCTCTTAGTTTACGAGACGCTCAGGACTTACAGTCTTAACGGGATATTGAACAGCAGGTACAGGACGATATACGTGTAAGTCGTCGTCGTACGAGACCGGCCGAACCACGCCGGCGCTGTAGGATCTGCGGAAAGCCCGGACATAATGCTTGTACTTGTGAGAATGATAAAGATACGTACGAGGAAGAGGATTCCGATTAGTTTGAATTATTATTTTTTAGTTGGGATCAAGCCCAAAGGGGTTTTTGAGATTCATCGATAACTTCATCGAACAGCGTTAAATCATCAAACAGATTACGGCAATCGATTCTTCATAGGCGCTTACATCGGATAGTGACCTCGCATCGCTTGCGAATCGAGGGCCCAAAGCCATGGAGATGGCGATGGTAATTGACGGGGGGCGGGCGGGACTCCAACAGAGTGTTCACCACCCCCAAGCGAACGAAAGCGCCCACGCGCCGAGCGTGGAGCGTAGTGGCGACGAAAACGCAACGAAGAAGCAAATCGACAGCGAACGAGCGAACGTCGAACAAAAGATTACCGACTTAGTACCTTCCGAGAAGATCGAGGTTATGGGAGGCTTAATGGAACGCTGGCATGAGCTAAAGCTAGCCGGCAAGGCGCTGAACAGGGCGAAGACCGATCCGCTACACCAGCCGACGTACTAGCAGCAATCCGAGCACTTACCGAGGGGATTACGACTACAGTACAAAAGACGATACAAGACACCGTGAAAAGTGCAGCTATGCCTACGACCAGTTCCTGGGCCTCAGTCGCCTCGGGAACGGCCCAAGGGAGGGAACCCGTCGGGGCTCCGGTGTGGCAGCAACGGGTCGTTGTACCCCAGCGAAGGGAAAGAGAAATAGTGATCCGAGGGACGGAAGACCCCAGTATGAAGAACAGGACGGCGGCTGAAGTCGTCAAGGCAGTGAATAAGGCACGCGGTAGCACCGACGCCGTAGCGGCCCGCAGGCTACGCAGTGGCGACACCGTGGTAACGTTCAAACAATCGGCCTCGGCGGCCTCGGCGGCGACCACGGATAGCCGGTGGGTACGCAACGCCTTCGGCGATAAGGCACTCCTCAACCGCAGGGAGGTTGCAGTTATCGCAAAAGGCCTACCTGCGAAACGTTTACGAGAGGTCCATGATGAGAACCAACTACTCAAGGACCTAAAGCGAGATAATACGAAGCACCTCTCTAGGGCTAAAAGAAACCTCCCCCGGGTGCCTCAGGCATCATACGCGGCTCTGATACTACACGTGGATAGCGTCGAGGCGGCGATGGAGCTGTGCTCTGAGGGACTTATATGGGAAGCCCAGATATTCGACTGTGAGCCGTACGACGGCAATCTCCGGGTCCGACAGTGCTACCAGTGCTACGAATATGGCCACATAGCGAAGCACTGTAAAAAGACGAGACGTTGCGGTATATGCGCCGCGACGGCACACCCAGGGGGCGAAAAAGACTGCCCCGAGAAGGCCTCAAGCAGCAGAAAACGCTGCGTAAACTGTAATGGGAAACACGCAGCGTGGGACAGAGTCTGTCCGACGGCGGAACAACAGCGACTACGCGTACGCGAAGCGTACGCCCACCGCCCCCGGCAGTTTGAGGTCCGTAGCTACTCGGACGGGCTGTCTAGCGAAGGCAGGCCCACTCCACCTAGCTCATTAACTAGCGATGGGTTTACGATCGTACGACCCCGGGGCCGCCCTCCAGGCGGATCACGGGCGGAGCAAGTGCGGACCGAGCGCTCAGCGTCAGCAATGCGAAGCTTCCTTACTAAGGGATGCACGAACGAAGAAATACCACCGGCAGCGTAATGGTAGTCTCCATTCTCTACTGGAATATTGCGGATTCAAAAGCGAACGCAGCGCTAGCGATTGAGAAGGGAGGCGACCACGATGTAATAGCGGTACAAGAGCCATGGATTAATCGACAGACGAAGTCAATTACTGCCCAAGGTCGTCTAGATACGAGGCAGTCTACAGCAGCGGCCGAGCCGCTCTATACGTCCATAAACGCTACGATGTAGCCTCGCTACGACCCCGAACGGGTACCGACTGGAGCAGTATCACATTCAGAACAGGCCCGGATGCCCTTACTATCTGGTCTATCTATTCACCAAACCAGTCCGGAAGCCGCTGGATTAGCCCGCTCCGGGACCTCCCTAGTCAGGCCCCGGAAGGGAAGCAGGTCCTCGTAGGGGACTTTAATACACATCACCCTCTGTGGGACATACACGGACGATCGTCACTGGCTAGCGAGAATGTGGTAGAGTTTGCGCAACGGTGGCAATTAGAACTCGCCACACCTTTCGGGGAAATTACACGGCAAAGACACAGACAAAGGGACTCAACTATCGACCTTGCATGGGCGACGAAGGGGACCGTAATAGACTACGAAGGGGACCCGGGCCTAGAGGGATCGGACCATAGGGCGCAAGTAATCAGGGTAATATCTAACGAGGAGGCAGCGAATGAAGGCCGCCGTAACACCGAGGGGTGGAATTGGACGATGGCAGATAAGTGGCTAATCGTAGCCGAGTCGAGCCAGAGATTCATGAACTATGTGCCGGTTGAGACGAGAACAGAGCTAGACCAGGCGGTCGATTGGGTCATCCAAAACCTCCAAGAGATCGCCGACGTAGCGGCCCCTAGGCGTACTGTTGGTAGAGGCGCCGGGACCCCGTGGTGGTGCCCCCAGGTCAGCAAGGCTTGCGCTGAGACGAAGAGGCGACGACGAGATTACCTCCACGCGAGGTCGCAGACTAACTGGGACGAATACTTAAGAGCTAACCAAAAACAACGGCTCGAAATCAGCGAGGAACAGGCGCGGAGCTGGCATGAAAAACTCGAGAGGACGGCAAAGGATCATAAAAGCCTTTGGGCACTACAGAGATGGGCTAGGCTGCGGAGCTGGACACCCCCTGACACCCATGGGATGCCGGATCTTCGACGGAACGCAAGCGATGCACCCACAGCGCGCACCCACGACGAGAAGTCAAAGCTACTAGCTGAGAGGTTCTTCCCAGACCCAGATATAGACCTGTCGGATCTCGATCACAACCCGCCACGGACGAGACCAGACCTGGACGTCCCTAAGGAGGTAAACGCGAAGGACATCGAGGCTGTTATCAAGAAGACAGCGGCTTGGAAGGCCCCCGGCGATGACCAGATCCCTACGGGCCTGCTGAAAATCTGTGGTAAACCCCTATGGGAGATCCTAGCGGATATAGCGACCGTAAGCTTTAGGCTAGGATACTACCTGGAGGGCCTCCGCTCGGCAAAGGTAGTCGTTATCCCTAAGCCGAACAAAACGACAGCCCAAAAGCAGACCCCTAGCGGCTGGCGACCGATAGCGCTGCTTAGTACGATAGGGAAGGCGATAGAGGCGGTGATATGCCAGCGTATCACTACCGTCGCGGAGACGGCCGGTCTGCTACCAAACGGCCAAATGGGTAACCGAAAGGGGCGGTCCACCGAATTAGCGATACGTATAGTCGAGGACGTTCGACACACTTAACCACAGGCGTTTGATTTCTATACTAGCCCGGAAGGGCTACCCGGAGTGGGTTCAGGAATGGGTACACAGCTTCGTAGAGGATAGGACAGTACGCCTCCGGTTCGACGGTAAGGAGTCAGAGCTGATCCCTCTACGAGCTGGCGTCCCCCAGGGGTCGCCACTCTCCCCGATACTATTTATCCTATATATCTCGACGTTATATGAGGAACTAGCGGAGAAACATCCCCTACTCTTAGTCGTAGGGTTCGCGGACGATACGAACCTACTCAGCGTGAGCACAGACACGGGCACGACCTGCCGCCGACTAGAGGACGCTGGGGCTACGTGCCAACGGTGGGCCGCCAGGCACGGGATGGAGTTCGCTCCGGACAAGAGTGAGCTGATGCACTTCACTAGAACCCGAGACCCCTCCCCGCAGAGTATCCGTCTTGGAAACGCTACATTAACGCCGAAGGTCTCGGCAAGGTGGTTCCTAGGGGTCTGGTTTGACCGCAAATTAACGTGGCACGCCCATACCGAACGGGTTAAATCAAAAATGGCGACTCAGAAGCTAGCCCTAACAAAGCTAGTGAACATGGCGTGGGGCTGCGATCTCATACGGGCGAGACTACTGTACACGTCGGTTATTCGCAGCGCGATCGCCTTCGGGGCGGCTGCGTGGCACACTATAAGCGAGGAACCAGCGGGACCAGCTAAGAGCCTAGTCGGGATACAGAATGAGTGCCTCCGAATAGTCTGTGGCGCCTACAAAGTGACACCGGTCCGACAGCTAGAAATAGAGGCAGCTATCCCGCCACTAAACCTATATCTCAGGGCCCGGGCGGCGAAATTTGAAGAACGGCTACGGAATAACGGCAAAAGGAGCCTGCTTCGGAGCGCGAGCGCGAGAGCGTCACACATACTCCGACAGGATACGCCGGCGAGACGGAAGCGGGCGTCACAATCGCTCAGACCAGCGGGGTACACGATAGAGAAGAAGGCTAGGGGCTCCGAGTGGATAGGCAAGGCGAAGGAAGTCCCGGCCGCCCTCCTAGACCACTGGGAGAAGAGATGGCTCTCCGGGGCAGCACAACACGACCGCCAGCGACGCGCTATTGCCGAGGAGCCGGAGGGCCCCTCGATGCGAATGCCGAAACAGGGCAAGTACTCAGACCTAAACCGACCGGAGGCGTCTACCCTATGCCAGATCAGGACCGGAAAAATAGGACTATCAGCTTTCTTATTTAAGATAGGGGCCTTCGGTGTGTACTCGCCGCTATGCCGCTGTGGAGAGGCCCCCGAGACGGCAGAGCACGTAATCCTCTTTTGCGGCCTGCTGGAAGAATCGAGAGAGCGCCTACGGGCCACTATCACACCATGGCCGCTGCATACACGTAGAGACCTGGCAACGGCGACGGGGAAACCAGTAGTCAGCGGGACTATCACAAGGTGGCTACTCAGGACTGGCCGGATAGCGCTTAGGCCCGGATAATATCGATCTTCTCAGGGGGACTTTGTTAGTAGGGTGAGAACTAACATAGTATTGTGGTGGACGTAACGCAGTCGCTAATAGAGCGAACCTCCGTGGCAGCGTATGTATTTAGTCCAGCCATTAGGGCACGGTTTGACATACGGGAGCACTTGTAGAGGTACCGGGGGCTTCGACCCTACGGTGTATTTAATAATAATAATAATATATAACGTACCCCACAAGCAAGTTGGTCACTTCTTCTTGGCACTGTATGAATAACGTCAATAGCTTAACGAAACTAAAAAATATTATTATTAAATACGCCGTAGGCTCGAAGCCCCCGGTACCTCTACAAGTGCTCCCGTATGTCAAACCGTGCCCTAATGGCTGGACTAAATACATACGCTGCCACGGAGGTTCGCTCTATTAGTGACTGCGTTACGTCCCTAGGAACCTTGCCGAGACCTTCGGCGTTACTGTAGCGTTTCCAAGACGGATACTCTGCGGGGAGGGGTCTCGGGTTCTAGTGAAGTGCATCAACTCACTCTTGTCCGGAGCGAACTCCATCCCGTGCCTGGCGGCCCACCGTTGGCACGTAGCCCCAGCGTCCTCTAGTCGGCGGCAGGTCGTGACCGTGTCTGTGCTCACGCTAAGTAGGTTCGTATCGTCCGCGAACCCTACGACTAAGAGTAGGGGGTGTTTCTCCGCTAGTTCCTCATATAGCGTCGAGATATATTGGATAAATAGTATCGGGGAGAGTGGTGACCCCTGGGGGACGCCAGCTCGTAGAGGGATCAGCTCTGACTCCTTACCGTCGAACGGGAGGCGTACTGTCCTATCCTCTACGAAGCTGTGTACCCATTCCTGAACCCACTCCGGGTAGCCCTTCCGGGCTAGTATAGAAATCAAACGCCTGTGGTTAAGTGTGTCGAACGCTCCCTTAATATCAAGTTTTAGTAGTGTGGCGATCCCTCCGCGCCTCCAAGCTGTATAGGTTACGTCCTCGACTATACGTATCGCTAATTCGGTGGACCGCCCCTTTCGGTTACCCATTTGGCCGTTTGGTAGCAGACCGGCCGTCTCCGCGACGGTAGTGATACGCTGGCATATCACCGCCTCTATCACCTTCCCTATCGTACTAAGCAGCGCTATCGGTCTACGTTATATAATTACGAGGGTAATAGTATACCGTTAGGAAGCTGGTAATAAGCAGGGTCTCTCTATTATAGAAGATAGCGGAAAGTACTATAGTTAAGCTATAAATATATACGCTATTACGCGGACGTATCGAGTATTAGTTTACGAGCGTTTTACTAGGCTAATATTCCGACGATTGGGAGTATAGGGCCGCCGGTATTATTCCGGTAGGTGCGTATAGCTTCGGAAAGCGAGTGATAGCGCGGAGTACCATAGTTAGGCCATAAGTATATACGTTATCGTAAGCGACTATTAGGTAAAGGTTTTCGAGTAATAGCTAGACCGATACTATAACGTATATAAGCGGGTAATAGCGCGAAGTACTATAGCTAGGCTACTAGTATATACGCTATTACGGGTATATATTGAATATTAGCTTACGAGCGTTTTACTAGGCTATTATTAGGGGGGATCGTCGTATTAGAGAATAGAATACTATAGGTACCGGTAGGACACCGGTGGGGCTCTAGTATAGGGACGTGCGAGTTATAACCTATTATAGAAGTCTCGGTATACGGAATAATCGGAGAAACTAGTGCTCCGCGGCTCCGACGCCGGATTCTAGCTATCTATAAAAGGGGCGGAGGCCCGGGAAGAAGATAGAGACGGTAGAGATTAATATATTATCGTGGGCACCCCTACCTAAGACCGCTAGTGACCGCTAGTGACCACCCGGTGCTACGCAGTAGGGACGCCTATTACTCCCCATCACTCTGTACTGTCGCCTTCGGCGTAGCCGTACCCTGACACTGTTGTTTTAGTTGCTAGGTGTAACGAAACCTCTAATGCCAACGGTTCGTAACACTAGGGCCGCCTACTAGTCGAATCTACTTCACGATTATCGTAGAAAACTACTGTGGCAGTTGTCGCTCCTACTACTATCATACTATTTGTTTATATTACATTCATCAGTATAGCCCCTAGAATCAATTCAATAGCTACTCTATATATCGAGTCGTTATGGATGTTTCTAACAAGATATTATATTTATTGACGTGGGATTAGGGTTTTTGGGTGCTCGTTTTCGTTTTTTCCGGTTTCAGACGAGTTATGTAAGCGCGTTCTTGAAGGGTATTTAAGACCTTATGTACATAGTCACTCTCTTGAGAAAAAGATAGGAATTCAAGCGGCCTTTTCCACAGTAATCTGAACCAATTTCTCTTTACTTGGACAGGCATTCAATGTCTGACGTACCTGTTGAGGTACTTTTGTTGCCCCTATAGATCTGATTGTGCCTGCCGAGGCCATTGTTCCCACCTTTCACCTGTTGAGGTTTCTTTTCTTCCCCAGCCTGCTGAGGCTACAGTTGTTAGTGCCTGTTGAGGTACTTGTCGTTCCGATCAGGGCAAGGAGCTCTTGATCTTGTTATTTCTTTCTACCTCCCAGATAGTAAGGTCTTGTTGAGGATCTTGTTATTCGTTGCCATCATCTTACACCTTAAACCTGCGGGTGGTTTCACTGCCCGTTGTCATTATATAAAGGCTAAAAAAGGATATTTCCTTTCCTTTTTCTATAATAGTTACTTCTAGTTTAAGGCGGGGTTTTATAGCCCTGTACTTAGCCGTACCTTCCTATCCAGTCCTTCCTATATCATAACCGCCCTCGGTTATTTTTACTAAGAACCTTATAATAAATCTCGTCCTCACGCTTGCGATCTCTCCACCTCTAGATATCTTATCCTAACAGCTTATCTTCCGAGTCCTTTATCTATAACCCACACAGCAGGTAACTCCACCTCCTTAATACCGGGCTTATAATTACTACGGCCCTAGGCTATCCATAGCCTACGAGAGCCCCGCATAGTCTCTAAAGTGCTTCTTCAATATAACTATGGATATGAGGTGTCACGGTCTATGACCGGTATGTGGCCTCTGCGACGCCTTCGGCCAGAAAGACCCACAGAAGATTCTCAACAGCACTTGGACCCACAGAAATCTCCGAATAGCTTCACTTCTCGAAGATTCCTGAAATGACGAGACGGGAGGACAGAGGGATAAAAGGGAGAAGGGTTCACCACACTGAATGTATCTAATGTTTTTCTCTTCATAGATGGATAGTACTCGTAGAGTAGGCTAGGCTAATTGCATCGACATTTGTCGAATATCACGTGTGTCCAATCGAGTAGTCAGAAGTTGTCAGATAGGGCACCTGGTTCCTAGGTTCAGAAATAATATGGCACTAGAGAAGACTAATGCCACTTGAAGTTTAGACGGCGAAAGGAACCCCTCTTCCCAAAAGTAACACCAAAGTTACTGTCCACTTAGGGGTCAGACACCTGAACAATGTACCTTCGACATGTTCTAAAGAATCTTTAAAAGGCAGAGCAACGGGAGTTCGCGAGAACAGAATACAGAGAACAATACACCTCATTCATATACAATCTTACGCACTGCTGACTACTCGATTGGACACACGTGATATTCGACAGAAGTGCGTAAGATTGTATATGAATGAGGTGTATTGTTCTCTGTCTTCTCTGTTCTCGCGAACTCCCGTTGCTCTGTCTTTTATAGATTCTTTAGAACATATCGGAGGTACATTCGCGCTCTCTTCGTAAGACAAAGAGCTGTGACGGTTGTCACGTGATTGACCTACACTGGTCTGAACAGATTGATAAGTGGTTGCAGATATCAAAGTCAGGGACTTTGGTATTGGTCTCTTTTGATGAAGACATCTGGTACGGTGGCGTAGTGGCAAGGATTGCAACCCCTAGCACGGCGTGACAAGAGCCACGCCGACACTATGCTTATTACCTACGACTGATATCTGACTTACTTGATATGTAGACTAACTAAGCCAACCCCTCTTCTGTTGTTATTATTCCATGCGGGGCGACTGCGTGGCATATTATAAGTGAGGAACCGGCAGGGCCAGCTAAGAGCCTGATGGGGATACAGAACGAGTGCCTCCGGGTAGTCTGTGGCGCCCACAAAGCGACGCCGGTTCGCCACCTGGAAGCAGAAGCAGCAATCCCGCCACTAGACCTCTATCTTAGTGCCCGGGCTGCTAAGTTTGAAGAACGGCTACGGCTTAGCGGGAAGAGAAATCTGCTTCGCAGCGCGAGCGCTAAAGCGTCACATATACTCCGGCAGGATAGGCCGGCGAAGAGGAAGCAGGCATCGCAGCTACTCCGACCGGCAGGGTACACTATGGAGAAGGAGGCCCGGGGCTCCGAGTGGATGAGTGAGGAAAAGGAGGTCCCGGCTGCCCTCCTCGGCCACTGGAGGAAGAGATGGCTCACCGGAGCAGAGCATCACGATCGCCAGCGACGCGCCATCGCTGAGGAACCGGAGGGCCCTTCGATGCAGATACCGAAAGGGGGCAGGTATTTCGGCCTGAACCGACTGGAGGCGTCTACGCTGTGCCAGATCAGGACGGAAAAAATAGGACTAGCAGCCTTCTTATTCAAGACAGGGGCTTTTGGCGTGTACTCGCCGCTATGCCGCTGTGGCGACGCCCCTGAGACGGCAGAGCACGTAATCCTCTTTTGCGGGCTGTTGGAAGGACCGAGGGAACGATTACGGGCCTCCATCGCACCACGGCCACTATACTCTCGCAGAGACCTCGCAACGGCAACAGGAGAACCAGTAGTTAGTGGGACTATTGTAAGGTGGCTGCTAGGGACGGGTCGGACAGCTTCAAGGCCCAGATAGCATCGATCTTCTCAGGGGGGACTTTGTTGGTAGGTTGAGAACCAACGTAGTATGGTAGTGGACGTAACGCAGTCGCCAATAGGGCGAACCGACGACGCAGCGTATGTATTTAGTCCAGCCATTAGGGCACGGTTTGACATACGGGAGTACTAGTAGAGGTACCGGGGGCTTCGAGCCTACGGCGTATTTAATAATAATAATAATATTATTCCATGTTGCTAGATTACACTGACACCTTTTTTCCGAGCCGTTATTCTCATTATTCTGAATTTATAGAACAACATTTCAATTAGCACCAGTGCGATAGCTACTCGGCCATATTGGGTTCAAAAGAAGCTCATTGCAGTAATGTAGTCCACAAGCGAACGGGTCACCCAACCAAACGGGTCACGCCCATAGCAAAAAATAGAACTAAACTTCCTAACTTTACCACGCAACTAATTCTCGATGGATTCTGCTCAAAAAGAATCTCAATTACTCCTTGCAACTCAGGCTATCAGAAATGACTTAACACTTAGTATCCGACGTGCTGCAACAATCTACAAAGTCTCGAATACTACTCTCCAGGCGCGTCTTCAAAAACGTCAATCACGTCGCAATATCGAAGCTAACGGTCGGAATTTAACAAAACTAGAAGGAAACACGATTATTCAAAGGATAATTGAGCTAGATTCGCAAGCATTTCCTCCCCGGCTAAGTGTCAGATAGGACACCTGGTTCCTAGGTTCAGAAATAATATGGCACTAGAGAAGACTAGTGTCACTTGAAGTTCAGACGGCGAAATGAACCCCTCTTCCCGAAAGTAACTCCAACGTTACGGTCCACTTAGGGGTCAGACACCTGAACAATGCACCTCCGACATTTTCCGAAAGAATCCATAAAAGGCAGAGCAACGGGAGTTCGCGAGAATAGAAGACAGACAAGAAACACCTCATTCATATACAATCTTACGCACTGCTGACTACTCGATTGGACACACGTGATATTCGACACTAAGTGCTGTTGAAGATATGGCAAACCGACTGCTACGCGACCGCGACGCGTTACGCGTCGGCAAGAACTGGGCCTCCAACTTCGTTAAGCGACAACCACAGCTCAAGACGGTATTTAGCCGTAAATACGATTATTCTCGGGCCTTATGCGAAGATCCAGAGCTTATTCAAGGCTGGTTTGACCTTGTGCGCAATACAATTGCGAAATATGGGATTGCCGATACCAACATCTACAATTTCGACGAGACCGGCTTTATGATAGGTCAGATTACCGCATCGATGGTTGTTACGAGCTCTGAAAGGAAAGGCAAGCCTAAGCTAGCCCAGCCTAGCAATCGGGAATAGGCTATGGTGATCCAGGGCGTCAATTCCCAAGGCTGGACGGTCCCGCCATACATCATTGTCAAGGGCCAATACCACCTCTCTTCCTGGTACGAAAACGACGCGTTGCCGAAGGACTGGAGGATCGCCGTGAGCCCAAATGGTTGGACTACGAACGAATTGACCGCAGATTAGCTAAAACACTTTGACAAATACACCAAAGGCCGGAAATCGGGTGTATATCGCCTTCTTATCCTGGACGACCACGAAAGCCACCATTCCGACGCCTTTGAGCAATATTGCAAAAAGAACAAGATTATTACACTTTGTATGCCTGCCCACTCTTCTCATATCCTCCAGCCACTAGATGTGGCATGTTTTGCGCCGTTAAAAAAGGCCTACGGCTCGCAAATTGAGAAGCTCGTCCGAGCCCGGATTTCGCATATCACAAAGGAGGACTTTCTTCCGGCATTTTGCGACGCGTTCAAGAGCCTGACCGAAAGCAATATTCGTGCAGGCTTTCAAGGGGCTGGGCTTGTGCCTTTAAGCCCAGATATTGTTATTGAGGAGCTGGATGTGAAATTACAGACTCCAACGTCCTCCCGGCCCCCTACGCGGGAAACCCTTCCTTGGGCTTCTCGGACGGCAAACAACCCAACCGAGGCTACAACCCAACCGAGGCTACTTCGCAATCCGAATTTATTAAATCTCGAATTGCCAGGCATCAAAATAGCTCCCCGACGTCAATTCACGATGCTATCGATCAGTTTTCGAAAGGAGCGCGGAGTATTATGCATAAGATGGCTTTACTCCAAGCTGAGGTCGCCGAACTTCGAGAGGCAAACGCTCTAATTAGCAAGCGGCGCAGGGCCAAAAAAACACGAGTACGGCTTGGAGGATCACTTAATTCACAAGACGTACAAGATCTTCAAGATCAAAAGGACGTTGCGCAGCAAGTACAGAAGGAAATGCGTGGAAATAGCGCTGGATCAAATCGTGGCCAGCCACGGCAACGGCGCTGTGGCGTATGCGGGAAGACCGGGCATAATGCGCGAACCTGTCAGGTAGAGATAGAATCATCTGGGAAGAGTATTCTGAGTAGTTTTAATTGATTTACGGCGTTGTGGTTGCGAAATCGTGTTGAATTCCATGTTTTGCTAGTTGACGTGACCCGTTCGCTTGTGGACTACGTTATATTATTTAGCTGACGACGTATTGTCAGATAGGGCACCTGGTTCCTAGGTTCAGAAATAATATGGCACTAGAGAAGACTAGTGTCACTTGAAGTTTAGACGGCGAAAGGAACCCCTCTTCCCAAAAGTAACACCAAAGTTACTGTCCACTTAGGGGTCAGACACCTGAACAATGTACCTCCGACATGTTCCAAATAATCTATAAAAGGCAGAGCAACGGGAGTTCGCGAGAACAGAACACAAAAAAAAGAATACACCTCATTCATATACAATCTTACGCACTGCTGACTACTCGATTGGACACACGTGATATTCGACACGTATAAGGTATGTTACCCAGTAGCATGCGCGTATAGTTAAAAATCCCTTGCAGATCTACCTCCAATATTCTTTTTTCTTTCCTATTTTAAAGCTGGGCTAGGATAGCGTCGGCGCTGGAAACCTCAAGAGCCTGAAGGTGAGGCTCCAGTTCAGCGTAGACAACCTTGCCGTGATCGATGATGATGCCGTAGCGGTTGGTGCGCTCTCCCGCGATCCAGCCAATGCTCTTGCTGAACTTGGCACCCTCGTCGGACATAAACAGCTTGAGGGAAACATGCAGGTTAGCTACCTTCTCCTCCAGTAACGTCTTAGGAGACGAAAGAAGAAAAAAATCAACAAGTCTTACAATTGAATCATCCTTAACGCCATTTGCCTTGCCCCAGCCGGACATGACGTAGGCATCGTTGTAAGCAAGGCAGATGATCTGATCAACACCCTTGGCCTTGAACTCGGCAAGCTTCGCGACGTAGCCGGGGACATGCGAGGCCGAGCATGTTGGGGTGAAAGCGCCTGGGAGAGCGAACAGGACAACCTTCTTGTCCTTGAACTCTGTTGTGGTGACACAGGTTAGAACATAGGTTTCAAGAGTGTATAGTTGAGTAAGCCGGACACATGGTCATACCTTTGCTTGCGTCGTACTTGATGGGCATACCACAGGCAGAGAACTCGCTAGTCTCCGGGGCCGGAGCAATGTAGGTGAAGGCCACGCCCTCGGGGAAGGAATCTCCAGCTTTGAGGGTAGTCATGATTTCGGTAGGTGTAGAGTCCTTGTTTATGGCAGTGTAATGTGATGGTGATAGGACTTCAGTATCAAGAGGAAAGAAATCGTGTGAATGGATGGTGGCCACCACTTGACCCCGGGGAGAACTATATACTGGTGGGCGCAGAAGCCGAAACAACTCAACAGCGCACACGAAAAGCATTGATTCCAAATCTTCACTGGGGATCTGGGCTCCGGTTTTGATCCGAATTGGATCATCTTTCCACTATATGGTGGGGCTTTGATGCTGTAGTGGATCTGGCTTCGTCATTGACAAGTAAGCGGCACGGCCATGCCGAGTTGATACCGGCGGCGACATCATTATCAATCTCGTTCCATCTATTTCGAAATCACTGATACTTCAATCAAGTAGTTAAAGGCAGCATGAGATGTAATTAGATTTGTTGTCTGTCTATCGGAGAATGTTGGAGAAGGGTTGCTCTTTTTAACTATTATACACTTGTAACACATAGATGCAAAATCAAGGCAGTCTGCTTCGGATTGGCTAAAGAACTCCCACTCGAGCTCCACTACGATACCGCACAGTTGGGGTAGCAAAGCCCCATTATCTTTTCTTAAACATTTTTCACCCGAGCATGTATTGGGCTCATCGGCTCCGACTTGCCAAACCGTCGTCACTCATTGGATATAAATGCAACATGTGTGGTGGTCACTAAGTTGTTGATGACTCATAAGTAGTCGGGCGAGCTGACGCTGTCATTATGTATTCTCTTCGTGCCCGTCTCGAGCAGCGCGGTGTGTATTTCGGCTGTATTGATCCAACTACACCGCGCGCGCGTACTTCATCCGTGGAAACTATAAGGGTACCCGGATGGCATCCTGTGACTTGTCCTAGATCCACCCCGGCCAAGACATATCTTTCCCCGTCTTTAGCTATTCGTGCGAACACTGGTAATAATCATGGCTGAAAAACGATGGAGATGAGGACAACAAGGGTTACCCTCGAGCGATTAGTAAGTCCAACCCCGCCTCCGAGTCTTGAGTGAAGATAGACGTCTTACTCGTTTCATTATATTTAATCGATTAGTTGACTATCATAGATAACTGACAAACGGCAGAAGCCCCAGAGAACCCTGATACTACTTAGGTCGACTTAAGATCAGCCAACTCTTTCCTTGGCCATACTCCGTTGTTATCGGTGTCAGGCAGATGCCGGGCCCAAGCCCACTTCTTGACCAGCTCTTGATCCAATGTGCCCTCAAGCATCTGGACGATGTACTTGCCAAGTATGGGAAAGAACTTCCAGCCGTGGAATGAGCCACAGGTGGCGACAAATAAGTTGTTGCAAGCCGAGTGAGGCGATATGATGAAATCCTCGCTCGGTGTCACAGCATCCCTATTCTGTGGTAAGCAACTATTTATACGGTCGTGGAGAGAAGGTACGCACCAGCAGATTCGGTACTGATCAAAGGTTAGACCTTCCCCCATATGGCCAAATATCTGTGTATTGGCAAGCCGCACGTCTTCTTTGAGGAGTTCTGGAACATGCCACATGGCGTAGTCGGGATCTTTTGGCGGCATGGAAATGTTACGCCCAGATGAATGTGGATGAGTATTCTTGTACATTGTCTGACCCCAGAACTTCATGCAGTTATCAACGGTTGGCAGACTTCCGTTACTGGCGCCTTTGATGTTGGTAAGAATTGCCAGCACATGTGATAAGGGGCTTAACGGAACTAACCTCGATCTTGAGGCAACGTCGAGATACCAACAGGCCCCTGGGCGAATCTTGTCAAATCACTGGGATCCAACCTGGCTGTTGCCTCAGTCGTGCCTGTTGCAATCATGCGCCCACCCGCCTGTAGGTCTTCGCGGTCCGGTGCGCTGTTGGCAAGAAGCATGGGCGTGTAGGCACCCGTGGATAAAATGATATGGCTCGCCAAAAGGGAGTCGCCCTTGGCCGTAGTGATACCTGTGCAGTCACCAGCACCATCAAACTGGAGTGCGGTCACCTCGGCCACGACATAGCGCACACCAAGTCCAACAGCTGTCTTCGTTACCTTTTGCAGGGCATCCTTGGCAGCACCCCAGCCGCTACTCTTGTTAACGAGCACCTCCTTGACGCCGGTATAGTCGGCATCATTAAACAACCCATCAAATTGTTTTCGTGCCTCGTCGACGGGTAGAACGTACAGCTCGAACTCGGCGCCCAGTTTCTTGAAATTGTCTGCCACTTTCTGGGCAAAGTTGGTGGGCGAGATCCAATAAACGCCACTCTCGTGGTAGAAGGGCTTCCATAGCGCGTCTTTGGCCCAAACCTCCTTGGCCTCGAGGGCGAGCTCGCAGTACTTGATGTCAACGTAGTCGGCACGTACCACCTTATTCCAGTCCCACGATGCAGCCACCCGGGCCGGGGCGTCATATGCATCCCGATCGATAAGTGTCACCTGCGCCTGCGGATGTTTATTGATAAGGTGGTAGGCAGTCGAGGTACCGAAGACGCCCGCGCCAACAATAATGTATGAGTCTGACGCCATGACAAATAGGAAGAAAATGACGCCCACAAGTAAACAGAACTCGAACTGTGAAACGAAGATAGCTTATTCTGGGTGTCTCGTATGCCCGAAGAAACAAGAACAGTATTGATAAATGCTGTGGTATGATATCAGGTTCATGAAGCTCCGAGCCAACCCCCTCTCCAAGTAAGGTCCGACTAACGGCCAAGCCCGATACCGTCTTTCTCCAACTCGAGTATCCGACACCGCCAACTTCCCCGCTCTCCTCAAGTCGACAATTTAAGTTGATTATATAATGCTATCCCTACAATGAACTCCAAACTATCCCGTGCCCAGTTGTCAAACAAGATGCACACTCTTTATTTGTAGTTGGGCAATAACTTAGGTGACAGAAAGACACTCATCATATGTAACTTGTGGATTGCCACTGAAGTGCCAAGACCCAAACAGTCGTTCCATCTGAGGTAGACCGAGGGCAGTATCATATTTCCAAAATGCAACTTTTCATGTTAGGTGGGATAATGAAGAGAAGTATGTTACAAAACTAAAGTAGGATTGCGGGTCACGAATTGGAAATATAGGTATCACTAACTCGACTAACGAATGTCAAGCTCAAAACATCGGCAAACGTCAGCAACAGCTCTATGCGTCTCGCACATACTGGTTAACAGCACCAGCGGCAGGGGTTGCCAATATATCAATCTGGGAATATTCCGCAAGGGCCTATCGCCTGGCCATCATCATTTAGCAGATAAATATCTACTCAACACCTAAATGCGTAGTAATCAAATGTTAGTCCACGACAAGGAGTAGAAACTCGTCAAAATCCATATCCCTTTCTCTGCGTTTCAAACTGGGGGTTAGTAGCATCACGGGTATCCAAATACCGATGAGGTATGTTGGGGTGGTAATGAATGGAATTCCATCTATGGATCACATGCCGCAATGGTGCCGATAGGGCTTGTCAAGAGTCAACTGGCAGACAATGAGGATGGAGTAGTTCTAACAACTTAGCCGTACAATTTGATTTAAAACATCGTAGTCTAAGAGCGGAGTGTTATTGTTAATGGGTGCCCGGTTCAGCAACACGTCGAATGATAAGCTGGAGATAGTGACGGTCAGCCCCCACCTCCTATGCTATAGATCTGCTTTTGGCAGTCCAGTGGCATGACGTACGGGGTACATGGGTTGGGAGTATTTATTGGACAAGGCTATTGTGATCGAGGTAGAAAGTCGGAGCATAGACTACACAGTAGGCATAACTGACAGGGTGTTGTGAATATCCTCAAGCTGCACAGATAAGGGATTTCGGTCAGTGTCCCGGTACAATTTCATATGCAGGCGCATTTGCTCCACATAAATGTCAACAGGCACCAACCAGTACGCACGAGACATTATGCCGAGTCTAAGGAACGCATGCAGCATACGCCGACAGACACGATTGAATGCAATCGATAAACGCTGAAAGGTACACCATATCCAGCGTAAGTGCTAGTATGTGAGTCCAGGAGTCTCTCGGAATACTTGTACGGCAGGTTAACATGGCCATATAGGCATCAGCAGACAGCGGAAAGGGAACGATGGCGCGGCTCACCGAGGCCATCACGGCTAACAAGCAAAAAAGCAAGGACGCAGGGTTCGGCTCGGGGTATACAGACGGTGTCGACCCCAGAAACAAAACGTCCGAGTAATCAGTTAGAACGTACCATATTTATATTAAACCTAGGTAAGAGGGTTATAATAATATTATTATTATTAAATACGCCGTAGGCTCGAAGCCCCCGGTACCTCTACAAGTGCTCCCGTATGTCAAACCGTGCCCTAATGGCTGGACTAAATACATACGCTGCTACGTGTAACGAAACCTCTAATAGTCTAGCTGCGTAAACCACTAAAGAGTCTGTAAGGGTTTGTGCTAGTAAGTAAGTCCTGCTGCGGAGTCCTCAAGCAATAATATCGGGGTTTGACGTATGGAGTATAGGGCTCTGGGTAACTGAAGTATTCAAGTACGGTAACTGGGAATAGAGTCGTCAAGGCAGTTTGCCTCACCAATGGGTTAGATTGATGCTTAGATTGATGACTGAAGTAGAGACTGTCTATCTATGAAATGCCTGGGAGTCCTGTCCCTTATATACCCATCTCTCCTTCACTGATCGATTGATTGATTGATTGAAATTTAACGTCTCATCACGTGAGACGTGCCGGGCGCAGTGCCGGCATGGTCTATGCTAGTCGAATCTATGTTACAGGGGACTGTCTTCATCTAACATTCCTGTTCAGTGCGATGGGCAGATCTCAGTAAAGAAATTGGTCTCCTCCGCCCATTGACAAAACAAACGAGCTCCCTTGGCCTTGCCTAGGAGGGAATCTATACTATTCTTGGCCATATGCGCTTTTAGATGACCGGGCGTGGCCTTGCGGCCGCGCTTGCAAAAGTAGAAGTGGACTGGTGTCTTTGTCTTTCCACACCCGCAGTTGAGCAGTGCGTTGCGATGCTGGAGTCTCTCGTGGTAGGTCACGAAATCCCCGTGGTGCGACCTCGCTGCGAGTAATCTGGCTAGGTGTTGCCGGGGCAGGCCAAGTTCGGGGGGTCGCGGGTGGATAGCGATCCCTAGATCTCGATACTGTTGAGGGCAGGTGGTGGCCCATCGATCGTTGAAACTCTTCCAAGTGTAGGATCTCGCGATTCTCTTTATATGTGCGAATGAGGCCGGGTGCCTTCACTGATCCCCACTTGGATATGTTGGTTGTCCAACATATCCACCCCTGTAGATCACGTGACCTGTCGGTCCTTTCCTTCCTCCGATGTGGGGTCCCGTGATCCTAGCGTCTGTATCCACCTAGCCTGCCGACGGGCCTGTAATGTTGGTTCAGGGCCAACGGTTCGTAACACCCGGGCCTCCTTCTCCATAGTGTACCCTGCCGGTCGGAGTAGCTGCGACGCCTGCTTCCTCTTCGCCGGCCTATCCTGCCGGAGTATGTGTGACGCTTTAGTGCTCGCGCTGCGAAGCAGATTTCTCTTCCCGCTAAGCCGTAGCCGTTCTTCAAACTTAGCAGCCCGGGCACTAAGATAGAGGTCTAGTGGCGGGATTGCTGCTTCTGCTTCCAGGTGGCGAACCGGCGTCGCTTTGTGGGCGCCACAGACTACCCGGAGGCACTCGTTCTGTATCCCCATCAGGCTCTTAGCTGGCCCTGCCGGTTCCTCACTTATAGTATGCCACGCAGTCGCCCCGAAGGCGATCGCGCTACGGATAACCACCGTATATAACAGCCTCGCCCGTATAAGATCGCAGCCCCACGACATATTGACTAGCTTTGTCAGGGCTAGCTTTTGAGTTGCCATTTTTGTTTTAACACGCTCAACATGGGCGTGCCACGTCAGTTTGCGGTCGAACCAGACTCCTAGGAACCTCGCTGAGACTACCGGCGACACTGTGGCGTCCCCAAGGCGAATACTTTGCGGCAAGGGCTCTCGGGCCCTAGTAAAGTGCATTAGCTCACTCTTGTCAGGAGCGAACTCCATCCCGTGCCTCACTGCCCACTGCTGACACGTAGCCCAGCTGAATAACGAAAATAACTAAATAACTGACTGAAAAGCGAAGGTGAAGATATAGATAAGAAGGAGATGATGATGCGTGAAGATAGAGGACTCGTGCCCTACTCTGCCTCTGTGCCTCTTAAAGAAGAGAAAATAAACTTTCTCATAGCCCCGTAACCTATTTCCCTGATGTCCGGCCTTACCCCGTTACAGCATTTCCGTACAACCTAGGTTTTATCCCTTATTTTCCACCTTCTACAATGGCACGTATTGGGGAAGGAAGCGATATTCAATTAGCGCTTCAAGCGCTTCAAAATAACCCCAAACTAAGCGTACGATCCGTAGCACGGATCTATAATATCCCTCATACAACCTTACTTCACCGATATCGCGGCGGTACTTCACGACAGGATATACGATCACCAACGCAAAAGCTTACCTATTCCGAAGAAGACCCGATCGTACGCTACATAGTCGACCTAGATTCATGATCATTTCCTCCTCGAATAAGTGGTGTTGAAGATATGGCGAATCGACTACTCCACCAACGCGACGCAGGACGCGTCGGTATTAACTGGGCTTCGAGCTTCGTACGACGACAACCAGACCTCCGGACGCGTTTTAATCGAATAATCGACTACCAGAGAGTCCTCTGCGAAGATCCCGACGCGTACCGCGCGTGGTTTTATCTCGTACGGAATACAATTAATAAGTATGGAATTCAAGAGAAGGATATCTATAATTTTGACGAGACTGGGTTTCTTATGGGTCAAATCTCATCCGAGATAGTTGTAACGACCTCTGATCGACGTGGAAGACCTAGAGCAGTACAGCAAGGGAATAGGGAATGGGTTACAGTTATCCAGGGCGTCGGATCGGACGGCTATACTATCCCTCCGTATATCATCTTTGCTGGTAAAACTCACCTATCTTCGTGGTACGAAAATAGCCTACTACCAAAGGATTGGGTTATCGCGGTTACGAAAAATGGCTGGACTACAAATGAAAGAGGCGAGGACTGGATTCGACATTTCGATCAACATACAAAGCTTCGTACGAAAGGTGTTTATCGCCTCTTAATTCTCGACGGCCACGAGAGCCACCACTCGACCGCTTTCGAGCTCTACTGTAAAGAGAACTCTATTATCACACTCTGTATGCCTGCTCATTCGTCGCATAAGCTCCAACCTCTCGATATCGGCTGTTTTCGTGCACTGAAAAGAGCGTACGGTAAAGAAGTTGAGGATCTTATGCGGGCACATATTACCCATATCTCGAAGGAGGACTTCCTCTCCGCGTTCTTAAAAGCGTTCCAGGCAACTTTTACGATATCAAATATCCAAGGAGGTTTCCGAGGGGCAGGACTCGTACCGTACGATCCGGAATATGTGATTTCGCAGTTAGATGTGGAGTTACATACTCCAACACCTCCGGGTACCTCGTCTGGCCTTCCTATTATCTGGGAGTCGAAGACCCCAAATAACCCAATTGAGGCACAATCCCAGACCGAATACGTGAAAAACCGAGTTATACGGCATCAAAATAGCTCTCCGACAGCTACACTTACTGCACTTGACCAGTTTGCGAAGGGTACGACGCAGGTTATGCACCGGCTTGCTCTTTTAGAGGGTGAGAACGCCGCGCTTCGAAAGGCAAATGAGACACTTAGCCGGCGGCGTTCTACGAGAAAAAAAAACGGTTTACAGTATGGAGGATCACTTCGTATACAAGCTGGAGAAGATTTACAGTCTCAGAAGCTAGTTAACGGAGAGTTAGATAATAAATCGCGCTGGAGTCGTAGTCGTACGAGGAGGCCAGAGATACTTCAGCAACGCTGTAGGACGTGCGGAGAGCCCGGTCATAATATGCGTACTTGTCAGAATAGTAAAGAGATATCTGAAGAAGATAGTTCCGAGTAGTTTTAATTATTTTTTTACGTTATAGTTGAATTAACTTATGTCTTATTGTACGAGGTCTTAAGAAGCGTTCAATTGGACCGTGGGGTACGTTACGGATTTTGTGAAATGCGGCGACTACGTCTAGTTTAGTAAACCAGTGTGCTTTAGTTAGGTTTCGAAGGGTATCGCCAATAAGCGGGAGCGGATATCGATCGTTCTTTATGACTGCGTTGAGCGCCCTATAGTCGCTAACTAGCCATGGTTTCCCTAGTATTACCGGGTGTTCTAGCAATGGGACCACGTAGAAATAGATTAACTGTGAAAATCCTTGGACTTCAACCAAGGAGTACGTAACCCCTTGGATCAAAGTGCTTTCCATAGCCCCAGAGGCCCCCTTTACTATTCTTCTTGGGATCGGGATAATCGGGAGCTGTAGTTCGTGGCGTAATTCTTCATCGATTGCGGCATAACATTGGCAGCCTTCGTCGAGCATTGCGTAGGAGAGGTGATTCGTATTTAAGACTACTTCGAATAGCGTAGCGTCGCCGTTCATCTGCTCCTTACACTGCTCCCACTGCTTTACTGCTTCCTTGGTCGGCTCCGGAGCCCGACTTCGCCCCGGAGCTATGCTTTTTTCCTCCTTAGACGTACCCGTCTCCCCGTCCTCTAGCTCTGGCGGGACTGTGACACTCTGGATTTTAGCTGAGGGGGTTGAGTCGGGGTTGCGGGCTGGTAGATAAGGGCACTTCGCTACAAAGTGGCCGCTAGCTCCGCAGCGGATACAGAGCTTGCTCCTTTTCCGTAGTTCGATTTCCGACGTTGATACCCATTTCGCGCGCCGCCTCGAGCGGGGCGAACTTCCTGAGTCTCGGTTTCCGCTCCCAAGCTTGTTCATGCCAGTCATTGGGGTATCACCATCGGTATTAGGCGGGGACGGCTCGGTTATTGGTGTTAGCGGGGTATTGTAGCGGCCTGAGCTAGGCTTTTCAACCTTCCTTCGGAGCTGTTTGAAGTCCTCTGTCTGCTCCCACCGCCACGCAATGGGTTCTAGCTATCGGATGGCCTCATAGTACCCTGTAGGGTATGTAAAGGTAACAAGCCGGTTTTTAAATCCTTTGCTAAGGGAGTCCTTAAGCCAGGTAATCTTCGCGTCATCAGGCCACGAACCTGCTCCCGAGTCTGCAAGAGTTTTCTCTAGAGTCGGAAGGAAGGCGGAGAATTCTTGATCTTCTCTTTGCCTAAGACTACGTAGCCTTTCCTGGGCATCATCCCGCTCTTGAGCGTTACCGAAGGTACGCTCTAGGAGATCTAGAAACTCCTGTGGGTTATATGCCTTGTCACTCCCTCCGCTCTGAAAAAAGGTACTAACGATGCTTTTTCGTTCCTTATCAAGACATGCGTTAATCGAGTACCAGATCGCGTGGTCCCCACCTAGATATGGTCGGTCGATAGCGATTTTCATCGATAGCTCGAAAAACCACGCCTGAAAGTGCTTTCTATCACCGGTAAAGGGGTCGGGCCATGAGAGCAGCTTCCTCCGGGGAAGTCCTTGTGGTAGCTGCGCCCCGAGTAAGGTCGATGCAGGTTGAGAGGGCGGTGCGGTCTGAGGGGGCGCATTTCTAACAGGGTCGGCGGTGGCATTTTGGCGTGCTGCTATACGTTCGTTGATGATTCGTTCCAGTTGGTCTTCGGTGACTGTGATCGTTGGGGTTGGGGAGCAGGTTCTGCTCCCCCTATCGTGGGGGGTTGTCTGCCATTCGTTCCAATGTGCTCCTATTGGAGGAGCTCTATTATGCCAATAAAAAAAAGGATAGTATGATATGTAACGGATACAGTACAATGTAACGAGCCTGTTGTACTACCCTGATGTATCTATCATACTATGCAGAGGGAAGGAGGAAGGGAAGGAATGGCGGTGAGGTAGGGTAGCGCTGATTTGTATGCTCTCTTAAGTAGTGGGGCATTTGATCTGTGCTCCCCAGAGCCAGATTCCTGCGCACAGGCCAAGCCTGTCACAAGTACTGAAGATTCGGGGTTTCGGCAGGATGATAGACCAGCCTGCAACCCTCGCTGCAGTTCGGCTGACCTTGCCAGACACCTGTTCCTGGTTCGTGGCGCGAACGCAAATCGCAGGTCTTGATGCAACATAGCCCAAGATGGCAACAGGAGAAATAATTGCCAAGCCGATGAAGTCCAAGCTGCCAAGCTTAAGTGTCGAGTACGGGAACATGAGAACTATTGGTCCCAAACGCCGAAGAGCCCCCACTGCAAGATGACTGTATCTCATTGGGTATACTAGAAAATCCGTCAGCGCGCGGTCCGGTTTGGACTTGGGGTTCTCGGTAGTCCCGGTGGTCTCGTTCCATGATGACCAAACTGGGGTATGGTCAGAGTTGCAGACGGGGGTTCACGTTGGAGTTCCAACACTAACCCTTGCCAGTCTCATCACATGTGCACTCTTGTAGGGAATGAAACCAGGAGATAATTGGCGAACGAGCATGCCAAGGAATACAACACGGCGCTGCACACAAGTTGGAGAAAAGTTCACCGAGACAGGCCACATACGGCAAGGTCGGTGCGGGATACAGCACCCGCGCGTCGCCGTACGACGATGACGCATGTGAAGAAAAGTCGGCATATGGTGCCACTACATAACGAATAAATGTGCGTTGATGTCAGCTGCGTAAATTTTGCTTGATCTGCTTTCACCCTCCTGCAAAAGACCCTGGATCTATGGAAAGCAGAGTTGCCATTCCTCGTGTTTGTTTCTCTTATTCGAAACCTACAAAATCGGTTGCATTGAAGTCACAACTAGTATGGCACCTCCAACCTTCATGGGCCTCAGCGGCCGGCCGCTGTCATTAGCTGTATCCACGGTTGCGACAACGGGTTTCGTGCTTTTTGGATACGACCAAGGGTTAGTAGCAGCAATCGGCATGGCTCGAGGTGTTGAAACTGGAATCAACATTTTGACATTTGGCGTCTCTCCTATAGTGTCATGAGTGGCATCATCGGAGCACCTGCGTTCAACAACCTTTTCGTGGCAACGAGAGATAATCCGAGTATGCAAGGATTCGTGACGGCCATCTATGAGATTGGCTGTCTAGCAGGTGCCCTGACCATCCTCATCTTTGGCGACTTGATCGGTCGAAGGCGGGCTATGATCGCGGGCGGCCTTACCAGTGAGTGTCGCTTCATTGTTTCTTGTTCCCTTTTGTCGTTTGTATTTCCTCTTTCTAAATTTTATGCTCTATACGTCTCCGATATTGATATTTAGTGCCACAGTGATACTCGGTGTTTTGATTCAAGTTACTGCGCAGCGCCAGGGATCACCACTGGCCCAATTTATCGTGGGACGAGTGATAATGGGTGTTGGAAATGGCTTCAACACGGCGACTATACCCACTTACCAAGGTTCTTATAACAACTCCCGTCATGGACCGAAAAGCTGTTTGGTCTGTTAACTGGCTTGCAGCCGAGTGTAGCAAAACGTCAAATCGTGGCCTGCTTATCTGTATCGAGGGCGGCGTCATCGCATTCGGTACGGTTGTGGCCTATTGGGTTGATTATGGCTGTTCGTTCGGATCGGACGACCTTGTTTGGCGTTTCCCCATTGCATTTCAGATCATATTCGCTCTGATTGTATCGATCCCCATGATTTTCCTCCGTGAGTATCCGCTCTTGGGTTAGGTCCGAGTATATGCTGACTGACACGCGCCCTGGTAGCCGAATCTCCCCGCTGGCTTCTCACCCACGAGAGATACGAGGATGCTGAGCGAGTGATTGCCGCCCTGCGTGGGTACGAAAGCAGTGGCCCGGAGACGGCTCTGGAGCGTGACATCATTGTCGACTCGATTCGGGCATCCGGCGGTATTGGTCAGAAGAGCACCCCCTTCAAGTATCTATTTACCGGCGGCAAAACCCAGCACTTCCGTCGTATGCTTCTCGGAGCATCTTCCCAGCTGATGCAGCAGGTCGGCGGCTGCAATGCTGTTATTTATTATTTTCCAATTTTGTTCGAGAAGAGCATCGGCCAGACCAAGCAGATGTCGCTCCTCCTTGGTGGCATTAACATGATTGTCTATGCAATTTTCGCTACGACGAGCTGGTTCATTATCGAGCGAGTTGGTCGGAGGAAACTATTCCTCTGGGGTACCGTGGGGCAAGGGCTTTCCATGGTGATCACCTTCGCCTGCTTGATTCCTGACGATCCTATGGCTGCCCGCGGAGCCGCCGTCGGCTTGTTTCTCTACATTGCCTCATTTGGAACGTCTTGGCTTCCTTGTATGCAGCTTTCTAAGAGTTGTTTCCTCCTGGGCGAGTGGTAATATTGCTGACTTACCTCGTTCTAGTGCCATGGCTATACCCAGCCGAGATCAACCCCATCAAAACGCGCGCGAAGGCTAATGGTGAGTAATTCTCGGATTATTGACTCAAATTATCTGCTGTGTTGTCATAGGGGCGATACAACCCATAGGAATAGTATCAACTTGAACGACATGAATTAATTCTCCTAAGACAACATATAATAGCAATTACTAATGCTGAGAGCTCCCCAGGGTTTTCTACGGCAAATAACTGGCTCTGGAACTTCTTGATTGTCCGTTTGAACCTTTCTGAGATCTTGTCTCCATTATCGTGATGATTTCTAGCTCAATGGGCTGACTTGTCACAGGTAATGGTAACACCAGTCATGATAGCCAATATTGGATGGTACGTGGGACTCTCTCAACCCGCTTGTATCTTAATAAGATATTAATGCCGAGTGTCAGGGGTACATACGCATTCTTTGCGGCAGTTAATGCTTGCTTCTTGCCCGTCATCTGGTTCTTCTATCCTGAAACGGCACGACGAAGTTTAGAGGAGATAGAGTGAGTTATTTCTGTCCTTTTCCGATCTATATAGAGAGTACAAGTTACCTAAAAGGAGTATATGAGGAGCTTTGACTGTCAGATTATGAACTCGAACTTTAGAGTCACCTCTTCGATTCATAAGAGTGGTGGTGCTGACCCTGTTGCTCTAGTATCATTTTTGCCCATGGTTTCATCAACAAAATCAGCTATGTCAAAGCCGCTCGAGAGCTGCCCTTGTTGAGCCCCGAGCAAGTCGAGCAGTACGCGCTGAGGTACGGTCTAATTGATACCGCGGCCCACGCAGCTCAGACCACGATTGCCGATCGTCATATTGATGGAAAGGATGTTCTCGACGCTAGCGGCAGTGAGGAAAAGCGGATTGAGTGAAGGTATGTTTAGGAGCGTAAAGAGCAGTTGTGCTTCATATAACGACGAAGAATCCAGGAAATTTTGAATAGGATAAGGCAAATATGCTTAGTTTATACGTCTTCTCTTAAACTTATTAGTTTTTATTAAAGTATTTTCCCTTATCCTATTCTTATTAGGATCGTCCAATTTAGTTAGATTTATATGTTACGAACCGTTAGCCCTAGACTAACATTATAGGCCCGTTAGCAGGCCAGGTGGATATATATACTAGGATTACAGGACCCCGTATCGGAGAAAGGGAAAGACTAGTAGGTCACGTAACCTATAGGGGTAGATATATAGATCGCTATATATCTAATATATCTAACTATAACGTGAATGTACACCGAGCTGGCCACTTTCATGCGCCAACGCGACCGGCCAACTTCGTCTTTGATTTTCTCAACAATCAATTATGGCAAAGTCATACAACGAAGCAGACTTAATGCTAGCCCTTCAAGCTCTCAAAAATGACCAAAAACTTAGTCTCCGACATGCGGCAAAAACGTACCAAGTCCCCCGAAGCACCCTCCAAACGCGTAAAAACGGCGTACCTCTCCGACGCGATATTTTGCCCAATTCACGAACTATGACAGAATTAGAAGAGGAGATCATTATCAAGCATATACTGGACTTAGATGCGCGAGCGTTTCCGCCCCGGATTGCTGATGTAGAAGCAATGGCAAATTCTATCCGCGCGACACGTAACGCAGGGCCCATTGGAACGCGCTGGGCCTCGAGGTTCGTCGCACGTCGCAAAGAGTTGAAAACTCGTTGGAACCGTCCTTACGATTGCCAAAGGGCCCAATGCGAAGATCCAAAGCTTGTTGCAGATTGGTTTCGGCTTGTTGCGAATGTTATCGCGAAATACGGTATCCAAGAGTCGGACATCTACAACTTCGACGAGACTGGGTTTATGATGGGCAAGATCTCAAC
Source organism: Pseudomassariella vexata (assembly GCF_002105095.1). Taxonomy (NCBI): domain Eukaryota; kingdom Fungi; phylum Ascomycota; class Sordariomycetes; order Amphisphaeriales; family Pseudomassariaceae; genus Pseudomassariella; species Pseudomassariella vexata. Next base: position 324,921 of record NW_024467959.1, on the reverse strand, counting down.
CAATATAGTAGTTACGAGCTCCGAACGACGTGCCAGGCCGAAATAAATACAGCAAGGTAACCGGGAATGGGTTACCGTAATCCAAGCGGTCCAGTCTACCGGTTGGGCGCTGCCGCCGTTCATCGTTGTTGCGGGCCGATACCACCTCTCTTCTTGGTACGAAGACGACAACATTCCGAAAGATTGGAGAATTAGACCTAGTCCAAAAGAATGGAAGACTAACGAGATTGGTATGGAATTTATTAAACACTTCGATAATTGTACGAAAGATGGAAAGTCCGGGATATATCGATTGTTAGTGTTGGATCGTCACGAGAGCCACGTTTCCGGCGATTTCGAGCTATATTGCAAAGAACACAAAATTGTAACTTTGTGTATGCCTCCGCACTCATCTCACATCCTCCAGCCACTTGACGTGACCTGTTTCGGTCCATTAAAGCGGGTGTACGGCCAGATGGTAGAGAAATTGATACGCCGGTCACTAACACATATCGCGAAGGAGGACTTCTTTCCTATCTTCAAAGACGCCTTCTTTGCAGTTTTCGGCGAAAAAAACGTTCAAGCTGGCTTTCGAAGGGCAGGGCTTGTTCCATTCAATCCAGAAAGTGTGATTTCAAAGCTGGACGTACGATTACGGACCCCGACGCCTGTTGGCTCCCCAGAAATCGCAACCCGACCGTGGGTATCAAAGACGCCACAGAACCCGATAGAGGCTCATGCACAGTCTACTTTTTTGAAAAAGCGCATCTCCGAGCATCAGAATAGCTCTCCGACGAATATTTTCTCAGCTGTCGACCAGTTTGCGAAGGGAGAAAAAGTGATAATGCACGAGCTCGCCCTCGTACGGGCCGAGTGCGCTGAGCTTCGAGAGGCAAATAAGATGCTAAGCCGGCGCCGGAGGACTAAAAGAATGCAATTACGGGAACGAGAATCACTTATTTTCCAAGGACAGGACCTACGGGACTCTAGGGAGTTGGCGACGCAGACACAGCAAGAAGAGCGCCGAAATGGTGGTCGCGCAAAGCGTGTTGAAACGCGCCCGAGGCGCTGTGGTATTTGCAACGGGACTGGGCATAATGCGCGAACTTGTAAGATCGCATTGCCATCTTCTGGAGAGGAAGATTCAGAGTAGTTTCAATTGATTTACCGCGTTGTGGTTTTACTATCGTAAAATTTCTATGCGAGGTTATGTAAGGGTGGCCAGCTCGGTGTCATGGCCAGCTCGGTGTACATTCACGTTAGTAGTATAAGTATTTCTATCTATTTTTTATAAGGATACTGTAACGAAACCTCTAATAGTCTAGCTGCGTAAACCACTAAAGAGTCTGTAAGGGTTTGTGCTAGTAAGTAACTCCTGCTGCGGAGTCCTTTAGCAATAATATCGGGGTCTGACGTATGGAGTATAGGGCTCTGGGTAACTGAAGTATTCAAGTAGGGTAACTGGGAATAGAGTCGTCAAGGTAGTTTGCCTCACCAATGGGTTAGATTGATGCTTAGATTGATGACTGAAGTAGAGACTGTCTATCTATGAAATGCCTGGGAGTCCTGTCCCTTATATACCCGTCTCTCCTTCACTGATCCCCACTTGGATACAACCAACATATCCAACATATCCACCCCTGTAGGTCACGTGACCTGTCGGTCCTTTCCTTCCTCCGATGCTGGGTCCCGTGATCCTCGCGTCTGTATCCACCTGGCCTGCCGACGGGCCTGTAATGTTGGTTCAGGGCCAAATCCATTCCGGAATCGGTTCGTAACAACGAGGAAGAGGATTCCGATTAGTTTGAATTATTAAATAATATTAAATACGCCGTAGGTGTTAACCCTCGGTACCTCTACAAGTACTCCCTTAAGGGGCTATAGATGATATAGCGGGCCCTTAAGCCGCGTCGGGCGGTTATACAGGTAAACTTGTAGCCAAACGACTACTAAACCTCCTGTCCCTCCCTAAGTCTGTGCTACAACCCCTGTCTGAACTACCGATACGTGTGGTAATGTGGCACTTAAATTCGTCCTCAGGGGTGGGATGCTGCTGATGTGCAGAAGATGCCCGACTATTTTTTGTCGCGACAAGTCGTAGTATCTGCTAATTGGGGTTCTCGTCGAGCGTATAAATCTCAACCATACGCTCAAGTGGATAGACCGTAACGTGTCGAATATCACGTGTGTCCAATCGAGTAGTCAGAAGTGCATAAGATTGTATATGAATGAGGTGTGTTATTGTCTGTGTTCTATTCTCGCGAACTCCCGTTGCTCTGCCCTTTATAGATTCTTTCGGAAATGTCGGAGGTGCATTGTTCAGGTGTCTGACCCCGAACTTCGGAGTTACTTTCGGGAAGAGGGGTTCATTTCGCCGTCTGAACTTCAAGTGACACTAGTCTTCTCTAGTGCCATATTATTTCTGAACCTAGGAACCAGGTGTCCTATCTGACATAACGTGGGCTAGACAGTCGCAAGAATCGCGGCGAGAGAGCGTGCTGCGCGCCTTCTATCGTGAGGGGACGGGTTCGCCGACGAGCGTTATCGGATAGGCGAGGTCCGATAAGGGGTCGGATTAACGATTCGAATTCTGGACCGGCTGTGAAGTTATATTCCGCCGACGTAGTGCTTGACGGTCGACTGGCTAGGATGCTCGTAATCCTAAACTGCGCCAATCTCCCTATTATCGCTGGGTAGGCGAAGTCTTGACTAAACCCCCTTGTGTGTCAGCTGCAGGATTCGAACCCGCGACTCGTCACTGACCCAAGTGGGCGAGGCTCAAATCGGGACTTATCTACTGTCACGACCTGGGTTGCATCGCATGGGTATAGACCTCGATTAGGTGCTATCGACCAAGATTCTACTCTAAGGAGCGAAGGAAAGAAGATCACAACTTAGGTTTGAGGGAGCGCGACTAAGTCATCCACGCTTGGCGGGGCTCCTACAAGGGTTATGATTGGCTTCCCACCTGGCACTGCCATGGCAGGTGTTCCAGCTGTACGTCACCTGGTTGTAGTGAGTCTGCGAGGGTTGACCTTCACATCTACCAGCGAAGTGACCAACTACACCAGCCGACTTTTTTATTTTAATTAAGTTATTGAAGTTATTTATATAGTGCTAAGAAAAGTAGCTAACTTGCTTATAGGATACGTTAGCTTAATAGTAAACCACGTTAATTAAACTTTCTTACTAAATAGGCGTGTGGTGTAACGAGGACACCACACGTCTCACAATATAATAGTCAGGTAGTGCAAAGGGTAGCTAGAAGTAGGCCAGTGTATGGGTGCGTATATTGCAAGACTGATTCTTGAAGAATCTAAAGTAGGTGCGAGCGTCTCGAGTTCTCCTCTTAAGCTGGGCGGTTCCGGGGTTCTACCGGATCGGGGGCGAATCCCTCCCGACTCAGCTTGTCAGCTGAGACCGGCCCGCCACAACGGCTCTTTCCTTACATGTGGTTATACTATTATATAGGAAATAGTAGTGCATATACCCAGGGTCGCGTCGCGTCGCGGAGTAGGCCGGAGAGTAGTATAGCCGTGGATAGGTTAGTTAACTTACTACGAAGAGTTATAACTAGCTACATTAGAAATAATTGTTTAACGAATTGCAGTTAAGTTGTCTTTGCTGTGGTAGTCATTATATTTGAGGGGCCAAGGGTCTGAAGGGGAGGTTAGTGCTTGTACAGTAATAGTAACATTGCTACATACGTGCTTTATACTGACGACGGGCAGTGAAACCACCCGCAGGTTTAAGGTGTGGAGATGATGGCAACGAATAACAAGATCCTCAACAAGACCTTACTATCCGGGAGGTGGAAAGAAATAACAAGATCAAGAGCTCCTTGCCCTGATCGGAACGACAAGTACCTCAACAGGTACTAACAACTGTAGCCTCAGCAGGCTGGGGAAGAAAAGGAACCTCAACAGGTGAAAGGTGGGAACAATGACCTCAGCAGGCACAATCAGATCTATAGGGGAACAGAAAGTACCTCAACAGGTACGTCAGACATTGAATGCCTGTCCAAGTAAAGATAAATTGGTTCAGATTACTGTGGAAAAGGCCGCTTGAATTCCTATCCTTTTCTCAAGAGAGTAACTATGTACATAAGGTCTTAAGTACCCTTCAAGAACGCGCTTACATAATGTCAAAAACGACGGGTCACATGGTATTGGAGCATAGACGCACCATATCGTTAGTTCTAGCTTTGTCTAGACTGTTGTTTGATATTAAATGTGGGATTGAGCACCACAGTGATTCCTAAGGTTGAAAGGCGCTTTATGCTTAGAATAAAAGCGCTTTGTGCTTCAGGATAAAGGCGGGATACAGGTAGCCTAGTAAGGCTGGACCCTTCAGATTACTTAAAGGCAATGCACACAGCCAAGAGAACAGAGAGAGGGGATCGAGCATGGAAAAAACGGTGACCTAACCATAACCACCAAATTATTCTTTTCATATAACCGTCATATCACGGTCATACTGCAAGATACGTGAATATCTAACACATAACTCGTCTGAAACCGGAAAAAAACGAAAACTAGCACCCAAAAACCCTAACCCCACGTCAATACCCTAATTATGCTACCTCTATAGTGTCATCTAATGCAGACGCATTCTAAATGGGGTTTAGGTGGGCTACCATGATCTATATACATGTATTCTACAATAGTATAGTTTCTACCGTGACAGCAGGCCCGATTGACCTATGTAACATGCATCCGGCTATCTGCTACTTCTTTGCATTTGGCAGTTACACGCATTGACCTTACAGCTTCCTCTGTGTTGTTACCTCTTCGAAAGCTTGAATTTGGTCCCCTACTTGTAAGTTTTGGAACTCTGCAAACCCAATACCACACTCGCCGCCCTTGCGCACATCGTCGATATCCTTCTTGAGATGTTTGAGAGACTCTAGTTTGCCTATTTCGTGCTTAAGTTAGCGGTTGAATAACCATATATGACATAGGAATGCCTGCATGAAAAACGGGAAATAGCCCACCTTCGAATATCTTCTCGCCTTCTCTGATGACGCGGAAGAGGTCATTTCTCCCCACCTTGCCGTTGCGTATCCTACAGCCTGCAATGTTTTTGTACATACGACCCTTGACGTTGATGGGGAAAATCTGTAACACCTCGGCGTCACCCAGCACCTTGATGCTGACATCAGGGGTCAAGTACCCGCTGAGAACATCCTTGACGTCGTCGGCCAAGTGGTAGATGACAGTGTGGTCTAGGATCCTGACACCCTGCTCCTCTGCCATGCGCTTGACGAGTCCAGATATGGGCAGATTGAAGTTGACAATGATAGAAGATGAAGTGGCCGCATGGTCGATGTCGCCCTCGGTAATGTGGCCCGGAACGGAGCGAAGGACGCGCGGACGCACCTCGTTGGAGCCGATCTCGAGGATGCTGGCGCACACGGCCTCGACGGAACCATGCACGTCACCTTTGACGACAAAGTTGACCATTTTGACGCCGCCCTCCTCTGCCGGCAGCTGCTCGGTGGTGCCCCAAGTGCCATCTGTGCGGCGTTCGCGGCCGTCGGGATACTCCTTGGCGGCCTTCTCCATTGCCCGTCTCTCTTCAATGAGCTTCCGTTGTTTGACACTCCTTTCATGATCGGCGGCATCTTTCTCGCGATCCTTCAACGACTTGCGATACTCGCAGGCATTCCTGGCGCGTCTCTCGTCCGGAGCCTGAATGACCAGCTCACCCGCTGCGGGCAGATCTTTCCAGCCCAGCACCTCAATTGGAGTGCCTGGCGGTGCCTCGGCAATCATGATGCCCGCCTCGTTCCGTAGATGACGAATCCTGGCCCATGTTGTGCCCGCAGCTATGATATCACCCGAACGCATGGTGCCACGCTTAACGAGGATTGTAGCTGCCTTGCCGATAGGTTTGAGACTGCTCTCTAAGATCCAGCCCTCGGCAGGTCCGTCTTCCTCAGCACGCATGTCCAGGATTTCGGAAAGGGTCAGGATATTCTCTTCAAGAGCGTCCATCCCCTCTCCTGTTTTGCCCGATACGCAAGCTACTTGCACATCGCCGCCATAGTCTTCAATCTCGACCCCATGGCGGGCCAGGTCCTGTTTTACCTGGTCAATGCGCGCACCCTCTTTGTCAATCTTGTTGATGGCCACGATGATGGGCACCTTGGCCGCGCGGGCATGCTTAATTGCTTCAAGCGTCTGTGGTTTGACACTGTCATCTGCCGCGACCACCAGAATAACAATGTCGGTCACGTTTGCACCGCGCTGACGCATCGTGAGAAAAGCGGCATGACCAGGTGTGTCTAGGAAGGTGATCTGCTTGCCGACCGAGAGCTTGACAGAGAAGGCACCAATGTGCTGGGTAATACCGCCGTGCTCTTGGGTGGCGATGGATGACTTACGGAGATAGTCAAGGAGAGTCGTCTTGCCATGGTCAACGTGACCCATGATGGTCACCACTGGAGGCCGTTGAGGGAGCACCGATGCGTCTTCCGGTAGAGGCCGGGGCTTGAGGTCCTCTGAAGCGCCCGTCTCAACGATGGGCTCGAAACCGTACTCCTGAGCAACGAGGGCCGCTGTCTCGCCAGCCATGATGCTCTCCAGGGAAACATTTTCGAAACCGAGCTCGCCTAGTTGTTCAAGGAAAAGGCTATTGTGAACCTTCAGCGCCCTGGCCAGATCGGTAATGCTGATTAGTTCGGGCAACGTGATGTTCCTTGGCCCAGCATCACGCTGTGCCTTGCGCTCTTCTTTCTTTCGTTTCTTCTCCACATACTGCTCATATCGGTCGTCGCGTCGGGCACCGTAATCGTCTTCTCCTTCGTCCCTGTAAGAAGTACGCTTCTCGCGTCTTGATGGGTAACCGTCCTCCCACTCATCTTCCTCAACCTCGTATCTCGACGCGCGATCTCCTCGCTTCTTGCCGCGATCCTTACGGGCAACCGAACGATCAACATCCGCGTCGCGGTCCTGCTCATAACGTCGGCGCCGGCGGTCTTCTTCGAACGCTTCAACAGGGCCTTGGACTGCCGAACCTTCGTTTGACGCTCTAGCATTTTGTGGAATTATGGCCCAATTACTGCTGGATGAATCAGACTTGGTGATCTTCATCGCTAAATCACCAGATGTTGTTGGGGCTACTTCTCGCCGTAGGCTCGTCCTATTAGAATTGTAACCGCTTCCCCAGTCCTGAAAAACACTTTGTGTTTGTTCTCGCCGTGGGCCAACTCTATCAAATTCGTTGCTCCAGTCTTCAAAAGCCCTTGACGTTCGTTCTGGCCGTCGGCGACCTCTGTCGAAAGACATTCCCCAATCATCTGACGGCGTGCGATCCGATTTCTCGTCGTGGATGACATTACGATTGAAAGCAGACCAGAAATCTTCATTCTTGGTCTTCTCGGCAGGCAGTTTTCTTGCTAAAGAGCCCCAGCCAGCGGTCGGGGCAGACGACGAGATGGTGTTGGTGGATACTGCTGATGACCAACTACCGGTAGAGTTGGGACTCGACGTACCATTTGAGTCTCCCCAATGTCTGATTGGTGGGGGGGGAACCTGATCTTGGCCCCACTGACTTAAAGGCCTAGGTTGCCGGCGCGTATTGTTGAAGCTGTCGGCTAGGTTGACTCGAGGTGCCACGCGCTTTCGTTGATTGTTTGGTTGTCTCGAGGTATTACGAAAGCCGGATCCATCGCTATCGCTGAATAACATAGATCGATTTCCCTGATGGGGACCGGGGTAGGGTTGTGTGATCATGCAACTTGTGCGATCGGTCTCTGCGATTTCAGAAGCTGGTGTACTAGTAAAAGCCCCTGAGCCCCAGGATCCACCAGAACCAGGTAAAGACTGATCACCCCAGGTTTGTGATAATGCACTGTGGGCCGTTCCAACGGACGTTTGGGTTGACGGCAGGGCTGAAGACGCCCAGCGGTTCTCCTGAGGGACTTCTGGAGCTTCCACATTTACAAAAGCACTGCCCTCCCACTCAGAGGACAAACCCACAGTGTTGTTCTCCCCGGGGATGTCTGATGCTTTTTTGCTACCAAAGATACCCTCGGTTTGATCTGTTTGAGCGTTTCTTTTGGCCGGACCCAGGAAAAATGCAGGATCCTCGGCGAGCCGTGATAACAGGGCTTCTTCCAATGGCTGGCCAGACAGATGCTCTGTTGTTTGCCCACGCCGCTCCCGTGGAGATAAGGGTAGTTTTGAAATGTATTCATTTCCAGGACTTGCGGTCACTTTTCTAACTGGCGTTTCCTCCTTTTCAGGACCAACCCTCCGGAAGAAGGAGCCAGAGCCATCGGCACGTACTTTGCGTTTATTTTCGCTCAGCGCTTCACGTTTGATAGCAATATCTGTCCCAAACTCACCTCGGCCAAGACCAGGTGAAAATATGTAGGGAGTCCTCGACAAGGGTACTGATTCCTGTGGACCAAAACCCACTCCCTTCCCATCGAAGGGATTGCTGTTGGCAAGTCCCGGGCGGGAAGCGGGACCCGTGCTATTTCGAGATGGCTCGCGACCTGGCAACGAAACCCCCCCTTCATCTGTCAATTCATTCCAACCGAGGGGTGATTTCGGTAACGCCTTGGCTGGTCTGATTTGCACAGCTGAATAGTCGACCTTTTCGTTTCTTGAATTCTGCAAGTACTCGTCAACCCTCCTTTGTCTGTCGGGAGCCAGTGCCGGCTTCATCAGTGTAGCTGGGTGTGGTTGTGTCTTAGCTTTCTGGGCTGCTTGGGCTGCCTGAGCTTCCAGTCGCTTGCGTGCCTTCAATTCGTGCGGCAGTAGCCCATCGCCTACAGAACTGTCGAGCTGAGCGTCGGCGAACTCGCCAAAGGTTGGCCTGCCCCAGCCAGATGCTCCTCCACTCCTGCTCGGCGCATTATCTCGGCTCCAGGGATTCGAGTCATCGTTGCGAACAGGCCGGGTACTGGAAAGTAGCCTTCGCGATGGGCCAGCTAGTTGGAACGAGAATCGGTGCTGGCAGAAGGTGGAGACTGAAAGGTTCCGCTGCTTACGGTTACTTAATGTTTTTCAGAGGAACGCGTGGAAGGGCGCGCAACCGTGACTTACCCGTAGTAACCTCCCTCTCAGCATACTGTCGTTCACAATCGCAAACTGTAATGCGACATTTGCGGCGTGCTGGAGCTCCCGATGTACAAATAATATGTACGAGTTTACGGCTGCTCTTTAGGAAGTTATCCACCTTTGGGGCACGAAGCCACATGAACGTCAAAAATTCAACGGGAAGTCGGAACCTTCAAGCCACTACCAAGTAAGGGCCCACTCTTCCGGGCCATTAATCCCTGCAGAAAGGAAGACTTGAACGAATCAAATTTAATATTGACTTAATAATCAAAACCCACTCGGTCTTCAGCCACAAATGGATGTTGCCTCCTTTTGAGGTCCCTCTTACCATATCATTGTCAAATCAAGTTGCATTGAATCTAGGAGCTCTCACCCTTAGCAAACTCGGATCGTGCTGGCAACCCGCTCACAGTTTCAGCATGGCTCGACAAAGGAACGCCGCTAAGGCCAGCAAACCGGCATCATTGAAGAGGAAGAAAGATGGTGGATCTCCGGCGCCGTTCAAAACACCACCTGAAATCTTGCTGCCACTCATTGAGACGCTGGAGGAGAAGCATATCTACATTATGCACATCGACAACAAGCCTGTCGAGTTCAAGCGCAAGATATTCGCTGTGCCGGTTCTGATGAACATCGCCATAGCCGCCCTCTTCGTCTGGCGCATGTACTACATCGTGCCCTGGTACATGGCCCTGCTGGCCTCGACGCTTGGCTATGCCAACGAGACCACCTTTGTCGCCACTGAGATGGAATGGGAGGAGCTGCTTCCAGAAATCATCAAGCGCACAGGAAACTTCATGGCAGATCTTATGCTTTTTGTCTTCCTGTGGCCTTGGCCGTACGAATTCTGCTTTGGCCAGGAACACTCAAACCCGGTTACTTGGCGATGGATCGTCGGGTTTCGGGATCGGGAAGTCATTGTTCGCCGTAGCCGCTCCTGGGATAATATCATCGGGGATGTAATCAATGACGAGAGCAGCAAGAGCTTGTTCATGGCACAAATCGGTCTCGCTACTGCACCAATGTTCCTCCAGGAGAAGACGGGCTACCTCACCATGAACAAGGAATGGGATTTGGACTGGGGCGTTATGATGGATGCCACCATCATGGTGGACAAGAAGATGATAGCCATCGAAGCATTCAAAATGGTTGTCTTGGTTCATCAAGAAGAGTTCGGCTGGTTGGCTGTTGACATGAGGATCGGCGACAATGCCCACGATGACGAGAGGAGGACACAGGTCTTTGCCTTCAGAGACGCCCTCGCAGCCCTCGGCAAGGAGGACCTCTTCTTTCGGTGGATCGAGATTGTTCAGTTCGAGTCGACGCAGCCCAGCGGTTTTGGGCCAGAGAAGCAGATTGAAACCGCAAGGCAGATCAGGGAACTGTTTCAGAAGAACGGGGTGGACTTTGACGAGGTCTGGAAGTCAAGTACTGGCAAAGATGCTTTGGAAGGATTGTAGAAATACAACCACACACTATGTTACTTCTATCCGCTGGGGCATCCTCTGAGGCCATCCGCGGCGTTAGTTCATTTTGTTCAGCAACAACCACGGATTATCGAGGGCAACTTTACGTCTTAGCGACTGTACCAAAGCTCATTAGATCACTGTTCAACCTTCCTAAAGGTTGTCAGCGTGTCATCTCAGGGGGCTTCAGTCTGTTGAGATTGTGCTAAACGCCAGGACTGTATCAATGGGATAGGCAGAGACTGGCGACACTCGGATGCATCAGGAGAAAGCTGACGTGCGTCATCTGGCAGCTCATGCAGCAGCTTCTAAAGCCGCTATCGTTCCGCCAGCTGAGGTCTATTTGTCATCGACTATCTGCCTAATATCCCGCCGTGTTGAGTCACAAAGTGTAGACAGTCGTCTGGTTGGAACGCTTGGATGAGTGTTAAAGATCAAACGCATACAGCTTAGGTTCATATGGTGGAGTGGAAGTGGAGATTATCTAGAGTGATGACATTGGGCGAATCTTAGGAAACATAGGCTAGGTTTCTCGAAGATAATCGAAGTTACTGTTGTAACATTTGTGAGCCTGTGATCTGTACAGAAACCATCTGACGCGAAGCTGCATATGTGCATCCATTAAGCTCTAAGCATGTCATTAAGTAAAAGTGGACTTGCAAGGTCAGCTCGTAAAAGCAATGGTTACTCTTTTAGGTCAACTTTTCAAATGAGATTATGCACTGTAGCTCAGCTGAGCTGAGAGCATACGTTTAGGCAGGTATTTATTATCGTTGTGCTTCAGTCGAGAACCACAGCATACTACCATAGAGATCATGAGGGTAACGTTCACGATGGACATAGTATCATAGCTTCTTCCCAGATCAAAGGCAAAGTCATATCAATAGCCGGGGCTTGAAGTTTACTAATGTTATTGCGAAATCAAATCAATCAAGGGCTTTTCATGCGATAACAGAGTGCCCCTTGCGGCCACGGAAGCTCATGGTGATATCTCGACACTGCTAGCATGTAACAGCAAGAAGACTCAGAACACTTAATGGACATGTTTGGATGTATCGATGCAAAAGTTTCTCTGGATTCCGACGGCAGACAAACTGCAACAGACCAAAGGGTAAGAGATCGAATTTGTTCTGTCCTTCCGTTTCCCCTCCAAGACCTGCCATTGGACTCTTGCGAGTGACAAAAGCCAGAGTGAATAGGAAGGATTGAAGTTTTATGAAGAAGGAAACAAAATAAAGTTGCGAGGGAGAAAAATTGCAGTACAAATGCATTGTGGAAGGAGCGGATAGAGGAGAAACACTTTTTCCGAATGCTAACGTGGTCCCTGCTTTCCATTCTGCTGATCATGGAATGAATGGCGGGGCAAGGTCCATGAATGCAAAATGCACTTGACGTCGCTGTACAGTTATGAACATCACCAAGCCGACCCCGCCATCTAGGCCCACTCTACTCTGTGACTCTTGCACGCAAGTGTTCAGTGTCGTGCGATTTTAATACCATTTTTCCATTTTGTAGTGGTCTTTCTTGACAGTCCAGTCCAGTAGTCATTATCTTGAGTTTCTGAGTTCCCAGTTTCTGTATTGCTTCTGCTTGGATTTCTCCGAAGGTAACAACAGTACGAGTACCTCTTCAGGGTCATCAAATTCCTGCATTGTAGTCATCAACAACCCGCAATCGACATTAAGTTCCCCCTCCTTGAACAGCTTGAGAAGTCTGCACCAACCTTACAACGTAATCATGTCTGGACGTGGAGGACCTGGTGGCAACTCTCGCGGTCGCGGCGGAAAGTTCAAGAAGTTTACTAGAGGAGGTTTGTACTTCGGTTTTGTCCTTTTCTTTCCTGATTCTTGCTAACCTGGTGTTACTTAGGCGGCAAACACTTCTCGCGCGACTTGCGACCCCTCGACGCCGATGGTAATGAAATCAGCATGTGGAGCGCCGACGCGAAAAAGAAGGATTCAGACGATGACTCTGAAGACTCGGGTGAGGAGTCTGAGGAAGATTCCGATGAGGATTCTGGCGTTGGTCCATCCAATAGCCGCGAGTTGACCAGAGAAGAGCGCAAGCAACAGAAGGCAGCGGCCAAGGCTGCTGCCATTGCCAAGAAGAAGAAGGCGCAGATACAGGTGGGAGACATGCCCACTGATTCGGAAGAGGAAAGCGACGACGATATGCCCGCCAATCCGAACCACTCCAAGGCCTCGCGAAACATGACCAAACAGCCAGCAGCAACCGTCGAAGAGGTCGCCGAGGCTGTGAAGAACTTGGCTACCAAGCCCGCTGCCAGCATGAGCCGAAAGGAGCGCGAATCCATGGAGGCCGCTGCGGCCAAGGAGAGATACCGCAAACTGCATGAAGCAGGCAAAACCGATGAGGCCCAGGCAGATCTTGCTCGGCTACGTCTCATTCGCGAGAAGCGCGAGGCTGAATCCGCTAGGAAGCAGGTTAGTTTCTATGTCCACAATCTGATTGTACTTATCACACGTACTAACCCAGACCCAGGCTGAAAAGGAAGAACGTGAGGCCCAAGAGGCAGCGAAGAAAGCAGAGATTGAAGCCAAGGAGGCAAAGAAGCGCGTGGCCGCTTTGGGGAAGCCGGGCAAGAAGGGAAAGGGCAAATGAATGTGACTTTGAGTGACCTCACTTGTTTTTAACAGCATAGACAAGCTTATTTTCCATATCCACTGTATCCACAGATACAGTTTCATATTGGGATTCTAACAATTATATCTACATGAGGAAACGCCTTTTTGATATGTCTAGCATTTTCAAATCAACTCATTCGGGCATTTATGTGTGAATACGGGACTTGGGGTTAGGGTTGGGGTTATACTATCTTATACCTTCAATTTCGTTATCGAATACGCTCTTATTAATATTTCTTAGGTTAATAAGTATTTAGCTTATAAGTATAAATTATCTTTCGATTTATCGTCTTTAACGTGAATGTACACCGAGCTGGCCATGACACCGAGCTGGCCACTTTCATGCGCCAACGCGACCGGCCAACTTCGTCTTTGATTTTCTCAACAATCAATTATGGCAAAGTCATACAACGAAGCAGACTTAATGCTAGCCCTTCAAGCTCTCAAAAATGACCAAAAACTTAGTCTCCGACATGCGGCAAAAACGTACCAAGTCCCCCGAAGCACCCTCCAAACGCGTAAAAACGGCGTACCTCTCCGACGCGATATTTTGCCCAATTCACGAACTATGACAGAATTAGAAGAGGAGATCATTATCAAGCATATACTGGACTTAGATGCGCGAGCGTTTCCGCCCCGGATTGCTGATGTAGAAGCAATGGCAAATTCTATCCGCGCGACACGTAACGCAGGGCCCATTGGAACGCGCTGGGCCTCGAGGTTCGTCGCACGTCGCAAAGAGTTGAAAACTCGTTGGAACCGTCCTTACGATTGCCAAAGGGCCCAATGCGAAGATCCAAAGCTTGTTGCAGATTGGTTTCGGCTTGTTGCGAATGTTATCGCGAAATACGGTATCCAAGAGTCGGACATCTACAACTTCGACGAGACTGGGTTTATGATGGGCAAGATCTCAACCAATATAGTAGTTACGAGCTCCGAACGACGTGCCAGGCCGAAATAAATACAGCAAGGTAACCGGGAATGGGTTACCGTAATCCAAGCGGTCCAGTCTACCGGTTGGGCGCTGCCGCCGTTCATCGTTGTTGCGGGCCGATACCACCTCTCTTCTTGGTACGAAGACGACAACATTCCGAAAGATTGGAGAATTAGACCTAGTCCAAAAGAATGGAAGACTAACGAGATTGGTATGGAATTTATTAAACACTTCGATAATTGTACGAAAGATGGAAAGTCCGGGATATATCGATTGTTAGTGTTGGATCGTCACGAGAGCCACGTTTCCGGCGATTTCGAGCTATATTGCAAAGAACACAAAATTGTAACTTTGTGTATGCCTCCGCACTCATCTCACATCCTCCAGCCACTTGACGTGACCTGTTTCGGTCCATTAAAGCGGGTGTACGGCCAGATGGTAGAGAAATTGATACGCCGGTCACTAACACATATCGCGAAGGAGGACTTCTTTCCTATCTTCAAAGACGCCTTCTTTGCAGTTTTCGGCGAAAAAAACGTTCAAGCTGGCTTTCGAAGGGCAGGGCTTGTTCCATTCAATCCAGAAAGTGTGATTTCAAAGCTGGACGTACGATTACGGACCCCGACGCCTGTTGGCTCCCCAGAAATCGCAACCCGACCGTGGGTATCAAAGACGCCACAGAACCCGATAGAGGCTCATGCACAGTCTACTTTTTTGAAAAAGCGCATCTCCGAGCATCAGAATAGCTCTCCGACGAATATTTTCTCAGCTGTCGACCAGTTTGCGAAGGGAGAAAAAGTGATAATGCACGAGCTCGCCCTCGTACGGGCCGAGTGCGCTGAGCTTCGAGAGGCAAATAAGATGCTAAGCCGGCGCCGGAGGACTAAAAGAATGCAATTACGGGAACGAGAATCACTTATTTTCCAAGGACAGGACCTACGGGACTCTAGGGAGTTGGCGACGCAGACACAGCAAGAAGAGCGCCGAAATGGTGGTCGCGCAAAGCGTGTTGAAACGCGCCCGAGGCGCTGTGGTATTTGCAACGGGACTGGGCATAATGCGCGAACTTGTAAGATCGCATTGCCATCTTCTGGAGAGGAAGATTCAGAGTAGTTTCAATTGATTTACCGCGTTGTGGTTTTACTATCGTAAAATTTCTATGCGAGGTTATGTAAGGGTGGCCAGCTCGGTGTCATGGCCAGCTCGGTGTCATGGCCAGCTCGGTGTACATTCTGTCGAATATCACATGTGTCCAATCGAGTAGTCAGAAATGCGTAAGATTGTATATGAATGAGGTGTATTGTTCTCTGTGTCTTCTCTGTTCTCGCGAACTCCCGTTGCTCTGCCTTTTATAGATTATTTGCAGGGTACACTATGGAGAAGGAGGCCCGGGGCTCCGAGTGGATGAGTGAGGAAAAGGAGGTCCCGGCTGCCCTCCTCGGCCACTGGAGGAAGAGATGGCTCACCGGAGCAGAGCATCACGATCGCCAGCGACGCGCTATCGCCGAGGAACCGGAGGGCCCTTCGATGCAGATACCGAAAGGGGGCAAGTATTTCGGCCTGAACCGACTGGAGGCGTCTACGCTGTGCCAGATCAGGACGGAAAAAATAGGACTAGCAGCCTTCTTATTCAATACAGGGGCTTTTGGCGTGTACTCGCCGCTATGCCGCTGTGGCGATGCCCCTGAGACGGCAGAGCACGTAATCCTCTTTTGCGGGCTGTTGGAAGGACCGAGGGAACGATTACGGGCCGCCATCGCACCACGGCCACTATACTCTCGCAGAGACCTCGCAACGGCAACAGGAGAACCTGTAGTTAGTGGGACTATTGTAAGGTGGCTGCTAGGGACGGGTCGGACAGCTTCAAGGCCCAGATAGCATCGATCTTCTCAGGGGGGACTCTGTTGGTAGGTTGAGAACCAACGTAGTATGGTAGTGGACGCAACGCAGTCGCCAATAGGGCGAACCGACGACGCAGCGTATGTATTTAGTCCAGCCATTAGGGCACGGTTTGACATACGGGAGTACTAGCAGAGATACCGGGGGCTTCGAGCCTACGGCGTATTTAATAATAATAATAATAGATTCTTTAGAACATGTCAGAGGTACATTGTTCAGGTGTCTGACCCCTAAGTGGACAGTAACTTTGGTATTACTTTTGGGAAAAGGGGTTCCTTTCGCCTTCTGAACTTTAAGTGACACTAGTCTTCTCTGGTGCCATATTATTTCTGAACCTAGGAACCAGGTACCCTATCTGACACAAGGTGGCTACTCAGGACCGGTCGGATAGCGCTTAGGCCCGGATAATATCGATCTTCTCAGGGGGACTTTGTTAGTAGGGTGAAAACTAACATAGTATTGCGGCGGACGTAACGCAGTCGCTAATAGAGCGAACCTACGTAGCAGCGTATGTATTTAGTCCAGCCATTAGGGCACGGTTTGACATACGGGAGTACTTGTAGAGGTACCTGTCAGATAGGGCACCTGGTTCCTAGGTTGAGAAATGATATGGCACTGGAGAATACTATTGTCACTTAAAGTTCAGAAGGCGAAAGGAACCCCTTTTCTCAAAAGTAACACCAGAGTTACTGTCCACTTAGGGGTCAGATACCTGAACAATGTACCTCCGATATGTTCTAAAGAATCTATAAAAGACAGAGGCAACGGGAGTTCGCGAGAACAGAGAAGACAGAGAACATACACCTCATTCATATACAATCTTACACATTCTGACTAGTCGATTGGACACACGTGATATTCGACAATTAAGAGTCTCACTGCCTCTGGCATCATTGTTTTTTCACAGAACTTCATTTCGGCATATCACGGCCTCCCTTCGAGAAAATCACAATGTGAACAAATACGCCAACAAATCTTCCTAGCCTCTGGCAAGTACTGGGAAGAATGGTCAGCAGAGTTCAGAGGCAAAGCCAAAGCCATGGATCTCTGGAAGTACATCAGACCTACTAATCGACATTCCTGGCCTACACCTCCTAGAAGCCAGTCGTGAAAGACTACACAGTCGACAAGAACCTGGAAAGGGCTTTTCAGGTGGCCTGAAGAGAAAGCCAGATTGAAATCGCAGAGCGCTCTGAAAACTCGCCAGATATCGAAGCCGCACCTGAGATGGTTCCTACAAAACCATCTGAGCTATCAAAGGACGGCAAGGCTGAGTATGCTATCGACCTTCTACGTATCAACAAGACTACCGAGAGTACAAGGAACCACCGGGACCATAGGATCGACTCAGAAACTGGGTAACTGAGCACATCCATCCAGATCCCAAGAAACACCACTGTGTGAGGACGAATCTCTGGATCAGTGGTACACCAATCTTGCACTGGTAGGACAAGCATACGAAGAGGACGAAGACCGGCAGCCCGGGACACCTACTTTGAGTCACTCAAACCGTTAACTAGCCACCAAAGGACATGAACGACTGGATTGATACCTGGGAAAAGGTAGTCCTCACTGGAAAGAAGAAGAAGACGACGAGGGCTTCTCAAGACTGTGTCTGTTCACCGACAGATACTCCGGATCCTATGGGCTACTACATGAGAGACAAGACAGCAGAGTCAATTATTGAAGCACTGGATGATGTTTTAGGTATCCTCGAGCGACAATTCGACATCAAACCACGGTCAATCGAGTGCGACAACGAGATCACACAATCCTTCAAACTGAAGGGGTGGCTCCAGGCACGATATCTCAAAGTCAAGCCCTCTGCTCCACATACACAAGCCCAGAACGGTGGCGCCGAGCGCTTAGGGGGTGTGGTCAAGGGAAATCGCGAGCTATGAGAGCAAGCTCAAAACTTCCAAGCTTCCTCTGGAAAGAAATTTACCAGGCAAGTGTATACCTGTACAACAGGACTCCTAAGTACTTGTACAATTGGAAGTCACATATGAGCGTTTCTACACTTACGTGGCCAACAGGGACAGGACCACAGTCACAGCAAAGAAGCCTGACCAACGGCATCTGAAAGTATATGGTTGTAAGTGTTACGCACTACCGATACACTTCGGAAGTCAAACCGCATGAAAAAGCTGAGCCCGAGGGCATGGATTGGATACCTTGTCGGCTACAGCTCTACCAACATCTACCGAATTTGGAATCCTCATACGAATAAGGTGATCAGCACACGAGATGTTATCTTCAATGAGGAAGAGACCTTTACTGGTTCGCTAGAGACACTCAAGGATGAGCTCCTCGGTATATCAACAGAGGAAATGGAGGCACTGCTTAACCGAGTTAAGCTCAGGGATGCCAAACAACATGAATCAACAGCTGCCAGACATGCTGAAGACGAGTGTATCTACGAAGTAAAAATCTACGAAGTTCAAGACCAAGATTCAATGCTTGCGTTCGAGCAGGGTGATGAGGACGAGGACACAAGGATAGCAACCGATGAAGCCGCTGAGCAGACTCACGAGCCAGCTCAGGAGGTGACGACCTGGGCAGGGATGCCTGCTCAGGGGGGGGTCCGAAATAACTGAGCACGCTGGAGGGACTGATCACCCCTATACCACCGCAGTTTTCGCCCCCTATCTGTCCCCGTCTCTCTCACCGCCTCCGCCTGCATGTTTATTGGCCGCTGCAATTCGAAGCTCAGGAACCAACGAGATAAGGGATGTTACAGCATCCCCTATACCGGTACCTCAACTGATGTCAGATGTTACGGAAGTCCGGCCAGCAACATGGGCTGCCGCGTTCAACGCAGGCATACTCTCAAGCCCAGCTGGCCAGATGAATGGACAACTAGTCAGTAAGGCAAGGGTCACCAGAATGCTGGACCGAGCCTTTGCTTCGAAAAACAGTGATCCCTCAGGTCCTCCAGTTATTCCTCTGAAGAGGCCTGCAATCAGAGCGAAGCTGGAGGCTGGAGTTAAGGTACACAGGCGTGAGATGCCTCCTTTGCCTAAAACGCACAAGGACCTAACTGGCCAGCCTGGGAAGCGCGAGGAACATCCAATGAAGAGGGAGTTCCAAGAAGCTGAAAGACAGCACCTCGCGAGCCATCGAGAGATGAGCACATGACGCGAAGTTGCTAGTGATACCCCTAGGGGACAGCCAGTACTTGACTGTATGTGGGTGTACGTATACAAGTTTGACAAGCATGGCTGGTTTATCAAGTGTAAAGCGCGCCTCGTGGTGCGTGGTGACCAGCAGGCTAAGTCTGTATACGAACATACATATGCGTCAACTCTAGCTGGAAAGTCATTCGGATCTCTTATCGCAATTGCAGCCAGGTTTGATTTGGAATTACTTCAGTACGACGCAGTCAATGCATTCGTTAATGCTAAACTGCCTCATCCAGTATATATGAGAATGCCACCTGGCTATAGAAAAAGAAGCACGATACTCTTGCTACTCAAATCACTCTACGGACTGCGAGAGTCACCTCTACTTTGGCAGGAAGAGTTCACATCTACTCTAGCTAAGTATGGCTTCAAGCCAGTCCCTCATGAGCCCTGCTGCTATACTGGCAAGAATATACTAATCTTCTTCTACGTGGACGATACCGTCGTCGCATTCCATGAGAAGGATCGACCTGTAGCACTCTCTACAGTGGAACGGTTACGACAGTCTTACGAGCTGACTGGCGGAGATGACCTACAGTGGTTCTTGGGCGTTGTTAGGCAACCTTGGTGGGCTTTGCCAAGACCACCAAGGTTACCACGTGACTTAGCCCTTCGGGACTAAGTCCAACCTTCGTGCTCCATAGGACTAGATAGAATGTCATGCTTTTACAACCTCACAAATCTTTGACCACCTTTGCGTGTAACAGGCATTGAAGTTCTACGGGATCTACTGGGAGCTTCGAGCCTACGGCATATTTAATAATAATAATTATACGGTTAAGGAATAGTATAGCTATAGCTAAATACCGCCGAGTAATCGGATAATTATCGGAGATTAAGCTCCTTAAAAGGGGCTAAACGCGTAATACTTAGCTCGGTAGATAGAAGTTAATAAACCACCTTACTTCTTAGAATTAACTTGCGTGAAACCCTAATCGTAGTTACCTTCCCTAGTACACAACTGCACCTATCTATTGCAGTAACACCTACCCCTCGACTTATAAATCTCTAGGATAGTATATCTAAGTAATACGCTAAACTGTAATCGCTAATTACCTCTGGGGGTTTTTGAGATTCATCGATAACTTCATCGAACAGCGTTAAATCATCAAACAGATTACGGCAATCGATTCTTCATAGGCGCTTACATCGGATAGTGACCTCGCATCGCTTGCGAATCGAGGGCGCAAAGCCATGGAAATGCCGATGGTAATTGACGGGGGGCGGGCGGGACTCCAACAGAGTGTTCACCACCCCCAAGCGAACGAAAGCGCCCACGCGCCGAGCGTGGAGCGTAGTGGCGACGAAAACGCAACGAAGAAGCAAATCGACAGCGAACGAGCGAGCGTCGAACAAAAGATTACCGACTTAGTACCTTCCGAGAAGATCGAGGTCATGGGAGGCTTAATGGAACGCTGGCACGAGCTAAAGCTAGCCGGCAAGGCGCTGGAACAGGGCGAAGACCGATCCGCTACACCAGCCGACGTACTAGCAGCAATCCGAGCACTTACCGAGGGGATTACGACTACAGTACAAAAGACGATACAAGACACCGTGAAAAGTGCAGCTATGCCTACGACCAGGTCCTGGGCCTCAGTCGCCTCGGGAACGGCCCAAGGGAGGGAACCCGTCGGAGCTCCGGTGTGGCAGCAACGGGTCGTTGTACCCCAGCGAAGGGAAAGAGAAATAGTGATCCGAGGGACGGAAGACCCCAGTATGAAGAACAGGACGGCGGCTGAAGTCGTCAAAGCAGTGAATAAGGCACGCGGTAGCACCGACGCCGTAGCGGCCCGCAGGCTACGCAGTGGCGACACCGTGGTAACGTTCAAACAATCGGCCGCGGCGGCCTCGGCGGCGACCACGGATTGTCGAATATCACGTGTGTCCAATCGAGTAGTCAGAAGTGCATAAGATTGTATATGAATGAGGTGTGTTCTTGTCTGTGTTCTATTCTCGCGAACTCCCGTTGCTCTGCCCTTTATAGATTCTTTCGGAAATGTCGGAGGTGCATTGTTCAGGTGTCTGACCCCGAACTTCGGAGTTACTTTCGGGAAGAGGGGTTCATTTCGCCGTCTGAACTTCAAGTGACACTAGTCTTCTCTAGTGCCATATTATTTCTGAACCTAGGAACCAGGTGTCCTATCTGACAGGTAGTCGTTATCCCTAAGCCGAACAAAACGACAGCCCAAAAGCAGACCCCTAGCGGCTGGCGACCGATAGCGCTGCTTAGTACGATAGGGAAGGTGATAAAGGCGGTGATATGCCAGCGTATCACTACCGTCGCGGAGACGGCCGGTCTGCTACCAAACGGCCAAATGGGTAACCGAAAGGGGCGGTCCACCGAATTAGCGATACGTATAGTCGAGGACGTAACCTATACAGCTTGGAGGCGCGGAGGGATCGCCACACTACTACAACTTGATATTAAGGGGGCGTTCGACACACTTAACCACAGGCGTTTGATTTCTATACTAGCCCGGAAGGGCTACCCGGAGTGGGTTCAGGAATGGGTACACAGCTTCGTAGAGGATAGGACAGTACGCCTCCGGTTCGACGGTAAGGAGTCAGAGCTGATCCCTCTACGAGCTGGCGTCCCCCAGGGGTCACCACTCTCCCCGATACTATTTATCCTATATATCTCGACGCTATATGAGGAACTAGCGGAGAAACACCCCCTACTCTTAGTCGTAGGGTTCGCGGACGATACGAACCTACTTAGCGTGAGCACAGACACGGGCACGACCTGCCGCCGACTAGAGGACGCTGGGGCTACGTGCCAACGGTGGGCCGCCAGGCACGGGATGGAGTTCGCTCCGGACAAGAGTGAGCTGATGCACTTCACTAGAAACCGAGACCCCTCCCCGCAGAGTATCCGTCTTGGAAACGCTACAGCAACGCCGAAGGTCTCGGCAAGGTTCCTAGGGGTCTGGTTTGACCGCAAATTAACGTGGCACGCCCATACCGAGCGGGTTAAATCAAAAATGGCGACTCAGAAGCTAGCCCTAACAAAGCTAGTGAACATGGCGTGGGGCTGCGATCTCATACGGGCGAGACTACTGTACACGTCGGTTATTCGCAGCGCGATCGCCTTCGGGGCGGCTGCGTGGCACACTATAAGCGAGCAACCAGCGGGACCAGCTAAGAGCCTAGTCGGGATACAGAATGAGTGCCTCCGAATAGTCTGTGGCGCCTACAAAGCGACACCGGTCCGACACCTAGAAATAGAGGCAGCTATCCCGCCACTAGACCTATATCTCAGTGCCCGGACAGCGAAATTTGAAGAACGGCTACGGAATAACGGCAAAAGGAGCCTGCTTCGGAGCGCGAGCGCGAGAGCGTCACACATTGATACGAAAAGGTAGGGGGGCCCACTGGTTAGGTGAATCCCATTCAATTAGATACTATAACGTTGCGCACTGCTGCATTATAGCATCCTCCCCCCTAGGTGCACGCATCAAGTGCCGGGGTCTGGTCAATTGAAACCATTGTCCTCAATGGGCTTATCGCTCACAGGTCTTATTGCCAGAGTAGGTCCGTAATCCTCCCCAAGTGGTTTGGTGCTTCCGCCGGGAATTGAACCCGGTACTACCCCTATAGTGGTCTGTTCGTCAGGGCGCGAGAGCCATTCGCCGGATGCGGTGCGGACTTGGTGGCCATGAGTCCTAAACCCTACCAAATCGACCATGCGACCGTTTGACCAAACAACGGAAGAGATGCTACCATTTGATGCGAGTGCATATGGGGTGTGAATTCTTGTATTGGAAAAGGATTGCCAGGTCAGCTATTCTGGCCTGGCAGAGCTCTTTTATAGCTCTTATCTATCTTATCTCTAGCTATAGGGCAACCCCCCATGGGGTCACGTATCAAAATGCCGGGCTACACGGAAAATGGTACTGTCCTCAGTACGTTTGGTGCAGGGGTACTTGCCAGGGTGTAGAGCTGCTAAGTTGGCCAAATCGCTGTATCCGGAGGAGACTGCTCAAGCCAAGTTCTGTATGGCGGGGTCTCCGAAGGCTTTGTGTCGATAGCTAGGCCAAAGTACTGTTGCATCATGTTGCCAGCTGCTGTATATCTGACCTTGACGGGGCTACGGATGCCGATACCTTTGACTGTGTTCGGGGCAGTGCTCTTGACGATGTGTTCGCTCTGGTGCGTTTAGTATGGGGAATCGTTTGATCGGAAGGCGACGGCGATGGACTCGACTCGATGAAAGGAAACGAAGTCAGAGAGATCTTGACGGCCGGCGGCTGTAGGCGCTTGATGTTGTGGATCGACTCCGGGACGGTTATTCTGGTAGAGACTGGCCTAGTGAAAGGGTCCCTTGATGATTCTGGTGATCTTGATAGATCTAGTGCTGGACTGGCCTAGTGGAAGGGTCCCTCGATAGACTGTGATAGTGATCGCTTCGTAATATCTGCGATCGTAATGCTTAGGTGCTGGTAGAAGACTGGCCTAATGAAAGGGTCCTCTTAATGAAGGTGTGCGTGATAGGTGCGTGACGCGATGGTGATCTTGATAGATCTGGGGCTGGTTTTGGTGCGTGCGAAACGCTGGCGGCGATAGGATCGTAGCCGTGATGGTGATCTTGATCGATCGATGGATGGTTGGTTTGGTTTGGTGGATTTACTCAATCTTGAGGAGATGCTACCATTTGATACGAAAAGGTAGGGGGACCCACTGGTTAGGTGAATCCCATTCAATTAGATACTATAACGTTGCGCACTGCTGCATTATAGCATCCTCCCCCCTAGGTGCACGCATCACACATACTCCGACAGGATACGCCGGCGAGACGGAAGCGGGCGTCACAATCGCTCAGACCAGTGGGGTACACGATAGAGAAGGAGGCTAGGGGTTCCGAGTGGATAGGCAAGGCGAAGGAAGCCCCGGCCGCCCTCCTAGACCACTGGGAGAAGAGATGGCTCTCCGGGGCAGCACAACACGACCGCCAGCGACGCGCTATCGCCGAGGAGCCGGAGGGCCCCTCGTTGCGAATGCCGAAACAGGACAAGTACTCAGACCTAAACCGACCGGAGGCGTCTACCCTATGCCAGATCAGGACCGGAAAAATAGGACTATCAGCTTTCTTATTTAAGATAGGAGCCTTCGGTGTGTACTCGCCGTTATGCCGCTGTGGAGAGGCCCCCGAGACGGCAGAGCACGTAATCCTCTTTTGCGGCCTGCTGGAAGAATCGAGAGAGCGCCTGCGGGCCACTATCGCACCATGGCCGCTGCATACACGTAGAGACCTGGCAACGGCGACGGGGAAACCAGTAGTCAGCGGGACTATCACAAGGTGGCTACTCAGGACTGGCCGAATAACGCTTAGGCCCGGATAATATCGATCTTCTCAGGGGGACTTTGTTAGTAGGGTGAGAACTAACATAGTATTGTGGTGGACGTAACGCAGTCGCTAATAGAGCGAACCTACGTAGTGTTACGAACCGTTGGCCCTGAACCAACATTACAGGCCCGTCGGCAGGCCAGGTGGATACAGACGCTAGGATCACGGGACCCCGCATCGGAGGAAGAAAAGGACCGATAGGTCACGTGACCTACAGGGGTGGATATGTTGGACAACCAACATATCCAAGTGGGGATCAGTGAAGGAGAGATGGGTATATAAGGGACAGGGCTCCCAGGCATTTCATAGATAGAGAGTCTCTACTTCAGTCATCAATCTAAGCATCAATCTAACCCATTGGTGAGGCAAACTGCCTTGACGACTCTATTCCCAGTTACCGTACTTGAATACTTCAGTTACCCAGAGCCCTATACTCCATACGTCAAACCCCGATATTATTGCTTGAGGACTCCGCAGCAGGACTTACTTACTAGCACAAACCCTTACAGACTCTTTAGTGGTTTACGCAGCTAGACTATTAGAGGTTTCGTTACACGTAGCAGCGTATGTATTTAGTCCAGCCATTAGGGCACGGTTTGACATACGGGAGCACTTGTAGAGGTACCGGGGGCTTCGAGCCTACGGCGTATTTAATAATAATAATGTCACGACCTGGGTTGCATCGCATTGGTAGAGACCTCGATTAGGTGCTATCGACGAAGATTCTACTCTAAGGAGCGAAGGAAAGAAGATCACAACTTAGGTTTGAGGGAGCGCGACTAAGTCATCCACGCTTGGCGGGGCTCCTACAAGGGTTATGATTGGCTTCCCATCTGACACTGCCACGGCAGGTGTTCCAGCTGTAAGTCACCTGGTTGTAGTGAGTCTGCGAGGGTTGACCTTCACAAATAATATATATGGTACGATCGCGTCTTCTTCTAAATAGGTAAGCTTTTACGTTAGTAACTGTATATTCTATCGTAAAGTACCGCCGCGATATCCATAACGTAAGGTTATATAGGGGATATTATAGATCCGTGCTCGTCGGCTGGTGTAGTTGGTCACTTCGCTGGTAGATAAGTCCCGATTTGAGCCTCGCCCACTTGGGTCGGTGACGAGTCGCGGGTTCGAATCCCGCAGCTGACACACAAGGGGGTTTAGTCAACCCTTACGGCGCGCTGCCCACCTTGTTGACTTCGCCTACCTAGCGATAATAGGGAGATTGGTGCAGTTTAGGATTACGAGCATCCTAGCCAGTCGACCGTCAAGCACTACGTCGGCGGAATATAACTCGACAGCCGGTCCAGAATTCGAATCGTTAATCCGACCCCTTATCGGACCTCGCCTATCCGATAACGCTCGTCGGCGAACCCGTCCCCTCACGATAGAAGGCGCGCAGCACGCCCTCTCGCCGCGATTCTTGCGAGCGTCTAGACCACGTTACGGTCTATCCACTTGAGCGTATGGTTGAGATGTATACGCTCCAAGAGAACCCCAATTAGCAGATACTACGACTTGTCGCGACAAAAAATAGTCGAGCATCTTCTGCACATCAGCAGCATCCCACCCCTGAGGACGAATTTAAGTGCCACATTACCACACTTATCGGTAGTTCAGGCAGGGGTTGTAGCACAGACTTAGGGAGGGACAGGAGGTTTAGTAGTCGTTTGGCTACAAGTTTACCTGTATAACCGCCCGACGCGGCTTAAGGGCCCGCTATATCATCTATAGCCCCTTAAGGGAGTACTTGTAGAGGTACCGAGGGTTAACACCTACGGCGTATTCAATATTATTTTTAGATCCGTGCTACGGATCGTACGCTTAGGGTTATTCTAAAGCGCTTAAAGCGCTAATTGAATATCGCTTTCTTCCTAAGTACGTACTATTACAGAGGTGTAAAATAAGGGACGAAACCTAGGTTGTACGGAAATGCGGGAAAGTGTTCAATTGGACCATGGGGTACGTTATCGGAAAAGGTTATAAAAATGCTAAAACAATGCATGTGAAAGTGCTGACTTGCTACATCACTTGATCATTGGATTATGAAAGCAGTCCTATTCAATGAGTGACATTCCCATCGGTGAGAGTTGGCGCTGTGTTAGCCTAGTAATCTGATTGTGGTTTGTCAAGTTGCGTTACACTCCTCCCCCTCGAAATCTAATGAGAGAAACGCGGGTCTGAGAGTGACATCGGGATTTGGCACTGGCCATGGATGAAGATCCAAGTCCTGATCTACCGATTGCCCAGGTTCTTCGTGCACCAGCTTTATATCTGTGACGATTCATTCCCGTGTGGGGACCAGTGGCTCGTTGAAATTTCTCTTCACTTCCGTCGCCCATTGGTGCAAATATGCTACCAATAGGGCTATAATCTATTTTCATCGACATGCGCATATTCAGCTCCACATAATCCTCGAGCATAATCCCCTGGTTATGGGTAAATGTAAAGGTCTTCCTGTGTGCTACCAATACTGAAGGGTCTAATAGCCAAGTCGTTGAACAAAAAGACACGACCAAAAGCGGATGAATAGCCTTGACTGATTCTCTAGTTTGATCAAACGCCACGGAATACTATGGTATCATGGGTAAGTTTTCAATTGTGTGTTTGTACCGTGCTCCACCTAGGCACGAGCCAACTCTTAGCTACCTGGCTTGTGTCAGATAGGGCACCTGGTTCCTAGGTTCAGAAATAATATGGCACTAGAGAAGACTATTGTCACTTAAAGTTCAGAAGGCGAAAGGAACCCCTCTTCTCAAAAGTAACACCAAAGTTACCGACATGTTCTAAAGCATCTATAAAAGGCAGAGCAACGGGAGTTCGCGAGAACAGAAGTGTCAGAGCCACAAGTGTCATCCGAGGCGGGCCGGCTTCCACCAGGAAGGAAGTCGTTTGTGGCGAATGAGGAGCCGGGAGGCCGTTTGTGGCGGCTAGAGAGCCGCTTGTGGCGAATGAGAGCTGTTGAAGCCGTTTGCAGCGGATAGGGAATCGCTTGGTTGCAGATAAAGAGCCGCTATCCAAGATGTTGGCCGAAGTCGGAGGAACACAGACATGCGGAAGCAAACATCCAGAATCCAACAGAGAACCTCGGCTGGCTATAAGTAAGGAGTCGAGACGGAGGAAGATAGAGAGGGGAGAGATCAAAAAAACTACGGTGGACACCCCTACCTGCCATCACCAAGTGACCACCAGTGAACACCAGGTGACCACCAGGGGGACACGCCTATTTCTCCCCTTCACTCTGTACTATCGCCTTCGGTCCAGGCCGTACCCTGACAAGAAGACAGACAGACAAGAACACACCTCATTTATATACAATCTTACGCACTGCTGACTACTCCATTGGACACACGTGATATTCGACAGCTTGAAGCGACCTTAACAGCTGTCTTAATCAGATTAAAAGAAAACGTTGTAGTAGTTTGAATTTCGGCTTTCGATTTACCACGTCGAAATGGAGGGTTCGAATTCGTTAGCGATCTGCTTCTGTAAGGTGTTTAGTCCCTATTGTAGTTGCTACATACGCGATAATTAGGACGCGTTAACAGCAAGTTGGAATCAGAGGTGGAAGTACCTTTTCGTTAGTATGAATAGGCTAGGTAAGAATCGGTAAGAATCAGTATAGCGTTACCTTGGTAGTGGTCCACTGGTACTTGTCAAGGGGGTGAAAACTTTGGCCTGATACCGTAGTACTTCGATGTGCCAAGCCGGGACGGTTCCACTAACGTTGAGACAAGGCTGTCTGCGTGAGAAAGTTTTTAGGCTGAACCGAAGGGAGCTGCCCTGACGAGAGGATCTCAGAACCACTTGGTGCAAGGAGTCTTCGATCTGCAACAGGGGGCAAGGGCTAAACGGACAAAGGCGCAGTTTTAAGGACAAAGGATTTAAATACCCTACACAATCCCTGTAAAGATCTATTTACCCTGCAATTTTTCTGCCGCTTTTCTCTCCACATTTCCGCCATGCTTTCTGACTTCATGCCTCTGGAATTAGCATACGACTACTATTCCTCAGCTCAACATGACGTCGCTACCCCTATTATCTATTCCTATTGATGGACAAGAGTTCCTTGACCTTGATACTCTATCGCTTGCCCTCGACAACTGGGCTGTAAAGGAGAAATTCTCTTATCGGGTTGAGCGGCGAGATAAGACCCGTGGCTCCTGGGTGTGTGCCTCTGCGTTAAGCGGCTGTTTATGGCGCTGCCGAGCAACCTATTCCCCCAGTCAGGATATCTGGCAGATTCATATTCTCGAAACGGAGCATAGTTGTAGCGGAGCTGCAAGGCAAAAATTCTCCTCTGCGTCTAAGAAAGACTGGTTAGTCCGTATTGTCGCTGCCAATATTGCAGTAACACAGCAGACCCCCCCCACAACAAATACTCGACCTCCTCCGTATCCAATTCGCTGAAGATATCCACTACAAGAGAGCTCAAGAGTGCCGGTTGCGACTACTCGACGGAGATATTGGCAAGCAATGACATAGCTTCCAGTTACTACCCGCTTATAAGGAGCTCTTAGAGACCATCTCTCCTGCTATCCATATCGACTTACTTCGAGACCGCCATCAACGTTTTGAACGAATCTTCATTTGCCCTGCTGAGAGCCGATCTACTTATACCCTTTGCCGACGTCTCCTCGTTATCGACGGAACCTTCTTAAAGGGTCGTTTCATCCTTACTCTATTGCTTGCCGTCACGATCGATGCGAATGGCGAGACTATTATCTTGGCCTGGGCGGTAGTCGAGTCGGAAAATAAGTCTTCTTGGACATGGTTTTTACAGCACCTTCGTTGGGCTATCCCAGAGGTCTCAACAGAGCAGAGCACAATTCTATCAGACCGAGATAAAGGACTCCTTGACTCGGAGAGGGTCCTCGGTCCGTTAGCTACAGGGGCGTGGTGCTGTCATCATATTAAGGAGAATTTCACGGGAAAGTTCGGGAGAGGGCTTGCCTCTTTATTTTGGACTATCGCCCGAGCACCAACTCTAGCCCAATACGAGGCAGCTTTAGAGAAGCTTCGACAACAAAAGCCCTAAGCTGCGGCATATCTAGAGGCGGCAAACCCTTCGCTTTGGGCCGAGGCGCTATTCTCTCGGCGTCGATATGGCCACAATACAAGTAATATCGTCGAGTCGCAAAACGGAGTATTAAAGCTTGATCGGGAACTTCCAATCATTGCTCTCCTCGACTCAATATGGCACCGGGTTATGGAGAAGAGGGCAGCTCGGCTTCAATCTGCTTTACGGTTGATAGAGGCAGGGAAGACAGCTACTCCATTCGTTGAAGGGAAATTACGAGAAGGGAGGCAATGGGCGTCTAGTAATCGTGCTCAGTTTTCGTCACCAACGGAAGCAAGAGTAGTACAGCCTGACGGCCTTATTTGCATTGTAAATTTGACCGCAGGGACATGTTCATGCCGTCGGTATCAAAGGAATGGAATCCCTTGCGGGCATGCCATTACCGTAATACTAGCAGGAGGGGACGGTATAACCCCTTATCTACCAGAATCTCTCTCTCCGACAGTTTGGGCTGCCACGTATAGTAGCCCGATGCCAGCTATCAACGTCTCTGAGCTCAAGCTCAAGCCAGAGGACCCTTGTAACCCTCTAATTACTAGAGTACCTCGAGGACGCCCTGTCAAAGAGAGGATTCGAAAGGGGGATTCTCGCCGCCCTCCACAGAGCTCACAATCGCGATGCTCTAGTTGTGGTGAGACTGGACATAATATGAGAAGGTGCCAACGCCCCCATGGATAGCTTGATAGGCCCGATCGGTGGGTCTGATGGATTGGGAAGGCGGTGGGAGGTCTGGGAAATTGCAGGGTAAATAGATCTTTACAGGGGTTGTGCAGGGTATTTAAATCTTTTGCCCCAGTTTTAATTGCAAGGACAGGCCCTTGATGGGTTTGTCGCAGAAGACTATCAAACGTGTCAGGTCACCAAAATGACCCTGAACTGACTCGAGACTCGAGTCAGGGTGCTCCACCAACTTAAATTAAGCGCGGATAAGCCTATGGCCGAGTTCCCCAGATCTAACCCAGGACATCAGACCGCGAAAAACGAATATCAGATCCTCTCTTTAGATGTTTTAGGCGAGAAAGCATAATCGACGTGACCACCTAT
This sequence comes from Pseudomassariella vexata, assembly GCF_002105095.1. Taxonomy (NCBI): domain Eukaryota; kingdom Fungi; phylum Ascomycota; class Sordariomycetes; order Amphisphaeriales; family Pseudomassariaceae; genus Pseudomassariella; species Pseudomassariella vexata. The sequence continues at coordinate 294,280 of NW_024467959.1, read as the reverse complement.
TCGGGTAGTTTCAGTCTCATCAATGAGTATGCGATAACGTCCTCGTCCGAACCATCTTGTTAAGCTACGACCTTCACCTCTTGAGCTTACACTTGCACAACTACAAGCGGGAGTTTGAAAAATACCTGCTGGTCAAGTATCTTGTTCCCCGCAATCATTACGACTTATTGCGCACCACGGTAGCCGCTGTCGCCCTTGCAGTCATGATTTACAACTGGTCACCTGCCATCACGATCCCGACTCTGGTCGGGAGCGCCTCATCTTTCATTGCGACGGGTATGGTTATAGTGCTTTGGATACTTTCAAAAGAGAAGAGTAATCTTCGCTATTCGCTCATTATGAATCTAACGTTTGCTGGTGAGTCTCTATTGGATTATCTTTGAATGACTTACACTGACGAGATTGCCTCCAGAGTTCATCAACTCATTGAATAATTCCGTCTCGGGACTCTACGTGGCAGCGACTCAACACACCGTTCCGCCCGGAAACGCATGCCGCGCAAATGGCTGGATAGGCCAAGTGTCGGTGCAGGCTGCCGACTTTTCGATTCTTGCAATCGCCTTCGCAACGCTCTTGACTATAGACCGCAGAAGCCTCGCAGATCCGCCGACAAAAACAAAGTACATCATTTGCCTGTGCGTATGGATCATACCACTCATCACTGGAAGTGTTGCTCTTGGCATGGACAAGATGGCACCCGTGAGTGGCAACTGGTGCTGGATTAGTAGCGACCCACGCAGCCTCCGCTATCTCCTCGGTCACGGCTGGCGCTTCGCCATCTTCATGGCGACAACTGTCATCTACGTTTCCATATTTAGAAGTCTAGGAGAACATTTGCGGGCCCGGAAGCAATTCAGCTCGAAAGCCCACTACTCCTTTTACCCTGGAAGCCTCAACTCGGCCATCGAGGCTAGTCTGCGCACCACCAATAAAACCATGGTCAAGAAACCCGAGGCCGCGAAATTAGTTGCGAACGGCCAGGAACCACTCAAGGACGAAAAGCTCTGGGATATTTCAGATGAAGAGGATCAAGGTCGCAGTTCGGATGACGAGAAGGAGGACATAGAAATGCGTCCCCTACGACGTAAAGCGTCTGGCACCTCGGCCAGCAAAGACGCCCAGTCCGGTACCAGTCTGAGGCCCCGTGTACGGGTTCACCATAGCTCGAAACTGGACCAAGAGATGTGGCAGTGGTTTCTCATGGTTCTGTATCCCCTGACGTACATCCTTCTATGGATTCCCGGCATCGCGAACCGCATGGCTGAGTTGACCGGTCATAACTACGGCTGGCTCACCATATTGCAGGCCTCGACGCAGTTTACGGGGATTGTCAACGCCATGATCTACGGGTTCCGGGAACATCGTGGGACTTGGAGTACATGGATGAGGGCTCAGGTGGACCGTCACTTTGTTGACTGAATGGGACCAAGAATGAGACAACATCTGCGAGCACCAGATAGCGAGCTTCCTCTTCAGACTCAGCATCGAATCTGTCTTGTGCCGAGACTGGTGGCCAGTGCGAAGCGCAGGATCCGTTGATATCCACCACTTCAGGGCCAACGAATTTCTCAGCAAACTACGACGCAAAGGATGGTAGAGCCGTTATCCATGCCGAGATAGATTCCAGTAGCAAGTTCCCCCCTACCCCGAGAAGATACGTCAAGATAATACGATGTCCGACTTGGGTGCTCAGGGGAAGAGGCATCTTACCCATGTACTTCTCACCTTGGCACAGAATATTTGGGGTAACACTGAAGTGAGCCTTGGTGGACAATTATAACAATGACCAAAGCAGTTGCCGTGGAGGGGACTTTGGGTCGTATCTGTTTGAGAATCGTGTCAGTGATGGACTGTTCAGCGAGGGAGTCCGGAAACAATGGTTTTGCTAAAGAGGGCTGGACTCTTCTCGTCTAATGAAGCGACATACATGGATTGCATGAATCACACCATTGCTATGGTTTCTTTGTGCCTTCTGGTTCATAAGCTGGAGAGTCACTGGGTCGACTGCTTTTTGCTTGAATGAGGCCAACTGTGATACAGTTCCAAACCATCCAAGCTAAAGGTTTCAGCCTACTGATTGAGAGACCAAAAACCCGTGTTTACCAAATGCCACGATAAAATATAATCATTCAGCACCACCGAGTTTTACAAGTATGCGCCATAATATAAATGGCCAGTGCAATGAAGAGTTTACATTCTTTTGCCCGTTGGTGAGCCCTATACAACCCTGCGTTGTCTGTGATAATGTGTTTGAGCGACATGACATTGTCATGCCAGCGAAAGGAAATATGCAAGAGAATATGCCATAGGAACACGCCACGCCGGAAGCCCCCCCTCAGTTGGCCAACGACATGGATACCATCTTCAAGTAATGTCTTTTGTCCGGCCTTTGTCCGACCCCAGGCCTTAATCCTTCTCATGGTGCCTGATAAACGTTGTAGCGTTGTGCCATACCATCTGGTCTCATGCTGTCACCTTCTCCTTCCCCTTCTGATCGCCAATTCGACCCAGAAACTCTGCGAAGTTCCACTTCTTCTTGTCCAGGCTCGGGCCCAGTGGCGAAGTGGGCGCTGAACTCGAACTTGAAAACAAAGACGAGATGGAGCTCGATCCTCTCGGGGTGCCCATGACGTCAGTCGGCCGACCTACAAACACCCCCGTTAATCTCCCCGTCTGGAATGCGGATCTTGTCACACGTACGGATATTCCCGGCCCCACCAATTCCGTAACCCCTGAATTGCGTGTCCCTTTCTTCAACATCTTCTTCCATGTCACTAACAGCGTCTATACTGCGCCTCCTCCTTGACTTTCCAGTTATCCCCGTATCAAACCGCGCAATGCTGTCCCGGGGCGAGGGAATACCGGTTGAGGCATTCAGATTCGCGACGGACACGCTACGCACGAGGGCCAGTCGCCCTTGTACCCGGACTCGATGTTGCCGGCGCTTCCGGGGCAACAAACTGCTCGTGTCCGGGTTGAAGTCGGACAGCGGGATTTCCGTGTCGTCGTTTGCGCGGCGTCCATCGCGGTTCGGCAGGTAGGTGGAGAGCTCGTCGAGGAGAGGGGGAAGTGGGGGCGGCGCCCTATATGGATGGGAACGCATATTTGATTTGTGACGTTTTATCGTGGCGAAATTTCTCGTCGATGTTGTGTTTCCTGAAATTTCAGGGGGTCGGCCCAGCATTCATAAAAGCGAGCGACCACTATCCAATAAAGAAATGAGCGACTTCTTTTTTCTTCTTCTAGCAAGTTACGTGATGAGGTTGGATATCCCATCCTTCTCCCAAAAAAAGAGAAAAAGGAAGATAAAAGGGGCTATTCAGATCGTCTCCAATTGTATTCTCGTTGATGGTATCCCGATGGATGGATTAGATTGGAAGACAAGATCAGCGACTTGGCAATATTATATGGTTTTACGATGGTTTTGCTACGCCACCAACAGCTGCATGAGGACAGGGAAATGAAATTGCTGATACGATCTTCAAGGGTTGGTTGCCTTGCCAAGAAGAACCCCGGACGCCGATTACTGGGGGAGGATTCAGTTAACTCCATTTGGCATGGCTACAGCGGCTTGGCCGTTTCCCCAGCGCTTCGGAGCCAATACTCAGCGACAAATATCCATTAACGTAGTCCACGGTCCAATTGCACACTTCGGCAGATTTTCGTACGCTACCACTTTGACCTGCGGTTTTTCACCACATAACTATGGTTGGTTCTTGGAATGAAAGTGATATGATTCTAGCATTACATGCGCTTCAATCTGATCCAAAATTAAGTGTACGTCGCGCTGGTCAGATCTATAACGTACCTTTTAGAACCCTTGCGTATCGACGCGACGGTAAAACCGCTCGAGCGATTACGCGATCGCCAACGCAAAAGTCGACTCCTTCCGAAGAAGAGGCAATCGTACGACATATAACCGACCTAGATTCGCGAGCATTTCCTCCCCGATTGAGTGGTGTTGAAGATATGGCCAACCGATTACTTTGAAGTCGCGACGCGGGACGCGTCGGCGTCAACTGGGCCTCGAGCTTCGTAAGACGACAACCAGACCTCCGGACGCGTTTAAATCGAAGGATCGACTATCAGAGAGTCCTCTGCGAAGACCCCGACGCGTATCGCGCGTGGTTTGACCTGGTACGGAATACAATTGCGAAATACGCGATCCAAGAGGATGATATCTACAACTTCGACGAGACCAGTTTTGTGATGGGTCAAATCTCATCCGAAATGGTCGTGACGACTTCTGATCGGCACGGAAGGCCTAGGGCAGCCCAGCAAGGAAATCGGGAATGGGTTACAGTTATTCAAGGCTGTAACGAAACCTCTAATAGTCTAGCTGCGTAAACCACTAAAGAGTCTGTAAGGGTTTGTGCTAGTAAGTAAGTCCTGCTGCGGAGTCCTTCAGCAATAATATCGGGGTCTGACGTATGGAGTATCGGGCTCGGGGTAACTGAAGTATTCGAGTAGGGTAACTGGGAATAGAGTCGTCAAGGCAGTTTGCCTCACCAATGGGTTAGATTGATGCTTAGATTGATGACTGAAGTAGAGACTGTCTATCTATGAAATGCCTGGGAGTCCTGTCCCTTATATGCCCATCTCTCCTTCACTGATCCCCACTTGGATATGTTGGTTGTCCAACATATCCAACATATCCACCCCTGTAGATCACGTGACCTGTCGGTCCTTTCCTTCCTCCGATGTGGGGTCCCGTGATCCTAGCGTCTGTATCCACCTAGCCTGCCGACGGGCCTGTAATGTTGGTTCAGGGCCAACGGTTCGTAACAAAGGCGTTGGGTCGTCCGGTTATGCCCTCCCTCCGTACATCATTTTCGCCGGCAAAACCCACCTCTCGTCATGGTACAAAAACAGCCCATTACCGCCTGATTGGGTTATCGCAGTTACTAAAAATGGCTGGACTACGAACGAGAGAGGCGAAGATTGGATAAAACACTTCGATCATCACACCAAGTCTCGTACGAAAGGTACTCATCGCCTATTGATCCTCGACGGTCACGAAAGCCATCACTCGACCGATTTCGAGGTATATTGCAAAGCTAACAATATCGTCACGCTTTGTATGCCTCCTCATTCGTCGCATAAGCTCCAGCCTCTTGATGTAGGTTGTTTTCGCGGGTGAAAAAGAGCGTACGGAAAAGAAATCGAAGATCTCATGCGAGCACATATAAGTCATATCTCGAAAGAAGACTTTTTACCGGCGTTTTTAAACGCGTACAACGCAACTTTCACGGTTTCAAATATCCAAGGAGGTTTCTGAGGGGTAGGGATAGTTCCGTACGATGCAGATTATGTCATATCACAGCTCGATGTGAAATTACATACGCCAACACCTTCGGGTAGCTCGGCTGGTCTCCCCGTCTTTTGGGAATCAAAGACTCCGAACAACCCAACCGAAGCCCAATCACAAACCGATTATGTGAAAAATAGGATTGTACGACATCAAAATAGCTCACCAACGTCAATTTTTGCTGGAATAGATCAGATTGCGCGAGGTACAACGAAGGTTATGCATCGGCTTGTCCTTTTAGAAGGCGTGGTCGAATCACTTCGAAAGGCAAATGAGACCTTAAGTCGACGTCGCCGTGCGAAGAAAAAACAGCTACAGAGTGGAGGGTCACTTCGTATACAAGCTGGACAGGACCTACAATCTCAACGAGAGGTTGATGGGCAGTTACATGACGAATTTCGTCAAATTGGTGGTCGTACGAGGCGGCGAATTGCGCGTGTACGGCGCTGTAGAATCTGCGGCGAGCCCGGACATAATGCGCGCACTTGTGGAAATGATGTAGAGACGTCTGAAGATAACGATTCTGAGTAGTTTCAATTGATGATAGGTGTTGTGGTTGAATTAACTTATACATTGTCGTATAAGGTTGCCAAAGTGTGCAATTGGACCGTGGACTACGTTACTGCATAGGACATTCACGTTCATAGAACTTCAGGTTGAGGATGAGAGCGCAAATTCGATCAAGACAAGCCTCAGATCACAGGTGACCATATGACCTTCCACGGTGGGCTTGGCCAAACATAAGCAGGACCGCCACATTGAACAATTTTGCTATGTCTGATGGGTATTTTTATCCTGCCTGCCCAATCTCTGGCACTAAACAAGGGTATTTTGGACAGCAAAGAGATACACCTCTCTAAGCATGCAGATTGGTAGCGGATGAGACACCCCGTGTTAACCGGCTGATCAACGCATACAAGTTATGTGAAGGTCAAGTACCGGCTCACTAGGACAAGGGTATTATGTTGAGGGACACACAATAGAAGTGATGTATTGTGGTGAGGAAAGAAAGCTAGGCTAGTGTTGTTGGTCTGGAAATAAGTAGTGGTGGCTGCGCAGGTACCACCTCTGACACACCCCCCCCAGGCCAATAGAGCTAGTCATCTAAAAAGAGCTACGTACACGTACAGAATATCCGTTTTTCATCAACTTGACTTCCAATTTTATATGCGTTTCTGCCACCTGACACCGCATCAATCAGAATCACCAAGGACACGGCGTCAGACGGAGTTGACGGACGAATTTCAGATGATTCTCTTTCGTTAACGGCTTCGTGAGACCGTCTGCAATCATCTCTCCTGTTCTGGCGTATTGAATATCGAAATCTCCTCGTTGGACGCGATCTATGATCCACTTGTACCTTGTGTCAATATGTCTGGTTCTGGCTGCATTGTTTGGGTTAAGTACGATTGACTTGGCATTGAGACTGTCAGTCATGAGAAGAGTTGGAGTGTCTTGGGGAAACCCAAGTTGTTGTAGTAAGCGTAAGATCCAAACAGCGGATAAACCAGCTGGTGTGAGATTGATGAATTCAGCTTCGGTGCTTGAAATGACCACGAGGGTCTGCTTCTTGGACTTCCAATATATCGGACCACCGCAGAGGAATACAACATGAGCTCCTGTTGACGCTCGAGTAGCCAGGTCATCAGCGTGTGCCGCATCAGCCCAGACATTGAGTTTCAGATCATGAATGGGATACTTTCCGCCGAGAACAATACCGAGATTAGGCTGTCCTTTGAGATATCTCCAGAGATGTTGAAGCAAGTCCATATGAACCTTGGTTGGCTTGCTTTGCGCCTCAGAGAGTGCCTTGTTGGTGTTGGTCATATCTGGTCTGCTGCCAATACTGAGATAGTTGAGCGAGGCCGTCTGTTTGAGGTAGTTTGATTGGTCATCCAGCTGAATCTTAGGCCATACAGCTGGTATTTTGATATCTGATGGCCAGGGCACAGCAGAAGGTTTGAGGTCTAATTTGCCGAATTTGGTGAGAATCTTCATCGCATACTTCTCTTGTGAGATAAAAACCTTGTTTTCATCTTGATTTCTTGAAATCTGCATGCCGAGAAACTCTCGCACATCTCCCAGCTCCTTGAGGCGGAAATAAGCAGCGAGTTTCTGCTTAGCGATCGTAATGTCTGACTTGTGATGACCCGCAAGCAGAAGATCATCTACATAGACAAGTACCATAACTCCAGTCTTATCATTCTTGAAAAGACAGAGGTCGGCTTCGACAGGTTCATATCCAATCTCCTTCATTGCGGTAACAAGGGTATTGAACCACCAGATTGGTGCTCGCTTGAGACCGTAGAGAGCGGCTTTCAGGCGCCAAACGCGTCCACTGCCGTCATCATATCCTTCTGGTTGGCGAACATAGATGTCTGGAGTGTCCTGAGGCTTCTTAGCATTTAAGAAGGCTGTTACTACATCACAGTGCTCGGCGTGTAGACCTAGAGTGGCCATAAGAGCGAGAAACACTTTGAGAGATGTAAGGCTAGCGACTGCAGCATACATTTCTTCGACCGAAAAGCTGCTTGAGTCTTCGAAGTTCCCCATAGCTACAAGCCTCGCTCTGTTTCTCAAATGTTGATTGGTAACTGGATGGAACTTCTGGTCCGTTACCCACTTCGTCGGCAAGGCCTTCGCTCCAGGAGGGAGATCTGAAAGCTCAAAGACTTTACGAGATACCAGTTCGTTTATCTGATCGTCGAAAGCTGACTTCCAAGTCGGCCATTTCTCTTGCTTTCGAGCATCCTTGTATGACTTGGCTGAAGGGAAGTCTGATGCGGTTTTGGATTGATTCAAGAGTTTTTCAACCTTGATTGCAGACAGACATAGATGTGTGGAATCACTAATCTTGGCGTCGAGCTCAAGATAGCGAGTTTTGTTGATAGATTTGGAGAAATTGACCGAAGATAATGACAACTGGTCTGCCTTTCTCTTGTTGTATGTGCGTATGCCAGTGAGATGTCGATAATCTGCAACTGATCTGGCCGCAGCACGACGAGGGCGTGAATTTGAGGTTGTCGATGATTTAGGATTCGGTTCGGGATTCGGCTCAGGATTCGGCTCAGGACTCTGGGGACCTAAGGGATGTTCGGCATCGATGTCATCTAAATCAGTATCATCGGAATCGAAGCTTAATTCTTCGCGTGTTCGAGTCAATGGCGCTGGACTGGCCATCTGCTCAGGCCCAGGTGTGGGATAGAGTGGATCATTTTCAACTTCGCGCTGCATATTTCCTTTTGTCTCTTGATTTTCCCTATCATCGGCCGGTTGAGAGGATGGAAAAGTAGATGGTTGGGTTATTGTGTGCGTGACGACTCCGTAGTCAACGGGGTTAGCTATCAGATCAGAAAATTCAACGTCAGCATTCTCATCTTCGAATTCAACGATGAAGTCAGCGTCAGCGTCGTGATCTTGTTGCGTATCATCCAAAGTCTCCGCAAAACGAACGTCACGCACTCGCATCACGCGGTGCTTCTCGGGAACCCAGATCTTGTAGAGTTTGGTACGAAGGTCAGCATAGCCGACGAGCTTGCCCTTCCATGCCCTGTGCTCCACCTTGTCAGCTTTGGCAAGATCAGCTGGTGTTTTCTTGTGGACATAAGCTATAGCTCCGTATTTGATGAGATTGGAAATATTGCCATTAATGACCTGTGCTGTCATGTTGAGATAGAATCCAAGACGCTGGCGAGGTGACAGGCTGTCTTTTCCATTTGGTAGGAGATTATGTATCGTATCCGCTGTCTCTTCAGCCCACGGCCAGAGAAACTTGGGCAAGTTACCGCCGATGATGCCGCTACGAGCTGGTGTGATGAGAGTCTGGACTGAGCGCTCTGCTCTTCCATTTGGTTCGTGAGTGTTAGCAGGAGATCGATGCCATTGAATGCCCTTCTTGGTGACGAATGTGTCCATTTGCTTTGCATCGCCAAGAAATTCCTTGCCATTATCCGAGTGGAATATTTGGACTTTCAGACCAGTTTGAAGCTCGACCTGAGTAACGAAGGCAATGATCTCCGCATGTATATCACCCAATTTGCGAGTGAAGCGAGTCCACTGCATGTCAGTAAACCCATCTGTAAAGTGAACGCTGTAACGCCAGCCAGTAAGGCCTAGCGGTTGATGATGAATAGTGTCGAAATAGATGATCTCAAGTGGTCTACTCGGTTGAATAGCCGGATCTCTGTGGATGATTTGTTTTGCTTTCGAGAGCATACAAGTCTCGCAGGGTTTGATTGGTTTTGTGACTTTTAGACCAGCGGCTTCGCAGGCCTTTTTGACTGTCTTGTAGTTCGCATGCATAAGTCGCTCGTGCATCAATTGTATGTCAATTGTTGCTGAGAAGAGTGGAAGGTGCTCTGCGGGAGCTGTTGGCTTGCAGACGAGAGGAATAACCTTCACGTTTTTGAGCCAGTTGATCTTACCAAGTTCAACATTCGATTCCCGAATGCGAAGAGTTGATGTATGTCCATCTTCAATGATGCCATCTTCCCTCACTAAGCCAGGGCTGATGATGTTAACTGGGGAAGATTCGTTATAGAGAACACTACCGATAGTCCAATTAACCTGTTTACTATCAGTTCTTTGAGGATGAATCTTAATGGTGCCAACAGCTGTGGCAGCAGCAACGCCACCATTAGCTGTGTCCATGTAGATTGGTTCAGGAAGTTGACGTAGTGAGGTAAACCACTTCAAATCATTGACTACGTGTCCTCCAGCACCAGAGTCATTGATGAAGCTGTCACGAGTCAGGTAATCTGTTCCATCACCATCAGTTGAGATTGTGTTGGCTGGCAAACACATTAGATTGCCGAAGAGACCCAGATTGGTTGGACGCTTCGCTACTGAATCTGGTTGAAGACAAAGTTGGCCAAGATTCGTATTAACATCAAGTGCGTCTTTTGAGGCATTTTCATTCGATGAAGGCTTCCAGTCTGGCATATTACGTTTGCGCCATTGTTCAGATGCCTTTTCTGGGAATTGTCGAAAACAGTCGCCGGTGTGGTGCAACTTGCAATAGTTACAGAGAGGCCAAGTGGTTGGATGTTTGCGTTTGCAAGTATTGCAGTGTTCCGTCTTGCATTTCTTGTCTGGGTTGTCGTTTGTGTTTTCCTTCTCTTTATTTGCCTGTGAGCCTAGAGTTGAATTACCTTGGTTATTTTTGATCTGTAACATGATCTCGGGGTTGTGTGCTTCTTCATTTGCCTTGCGAGTGATCTCTTCTTGCATTTTCTTCCACGTCAAATTACCCTCTTGGAAAGATCTGGTAAGAAAACCATGGACCAAGGGATAACGTTGTTGAAATGCTTTGAGCGCGATCAGTGTCAGAGCTTTGTCGGACATGCCACATTGTAGGGCAGTGAGACGATTGATAAGATAGTTGAGTCGAGATGACCATTTCTCGAGCTTCTGGCCTTCAGGAATTTTCATAAGGCCGACGAGCTCATAGAACATTGCTGGTACATTGTTCTCGGACTCTTTGGGAATGGTTCTGAGAATCAAACTGTAGAGAACAGAGGGATCTTTTTCAGTAAGCATGTCCCATCCTGCTGATTCCAGCTTTTCATGAACCTTGACGATGCTTGAAGTAAGCAATGACATAGCGTGGATCTGCTTTTGCTTGTATCTGAGTTTCTCTTCAGAAGGCGCGCTTTCATGTGGTGCTGTTGATGTGCCATCGAGGAAGGCTTCGAGGCCAAAGTATTCGGCATGTTGAGTTACTTGCACTTGCCAGAGTTTGAGGTTCTTCTCGCCTTCCAGCTGAGGAATTGGCGCCAGCCGTACAGATGCTTCAGTCGCCATGATGCGATCGTGAAGTCACTGCGTTATCAGATGGACGCAATATTGTGTGATGTTAAGTAGTGTTGAAGCTTGAGGCAGGCACGAAGTTTTTCGTGACCCACTTCAAGGTAATGACGTCGGATACGCGTTCGTTCCAACAAAGTGGAAAAACTGCAGAAATCAACGAATCCGAGGAAAGTGTGTAGTGATGAGCTGCAAGGCCAGAATCAATGATTTAGGCTCGTGCAGTCACTATTCTCAATGCTGTTGTTGTGATCAAGCCGTGAAGTTGGAGAGTGACCACGCTGCTGCAGGTTGCAGCAGATTCGTGCACCTACCGTAGCGGACCTTCGAAGGCCAACTTCGCGAAATAAAGGTCGAATCAGATGCCGAAAATTGTGCAAATGATCGAAATGATGATGATGATGACGAATAATGCTTCAGAAATGCAATTATTCGTGATGCGCGTGAGCGTGAGGGCTCATAACCTGTTGAGGGACACACAATAGAAGTGATGTATTGTGGTGAGGAAAGAAAGCTAGGCTAGTGTTGTTGGTCTGGAAATAAGTAGTGGTGGCTGCGCAGGTACCACCTCTGACATATTATTACCCTTCACAGCACTGAAAACGAGAGGAAGACCAAGTATTATGGGAGTTGCAATACGCTAACAATCTGTGTGCCTGGAGAGATTTACTGTTACCTCTGTGGATCTATTCTGGTCTGTGCAGGTACCTGATGGGTGATAAAAACTCGGTCAATACATGTCACTCACTCCTACGCAACTCAACCTTTTACTAAGCTTCGCTAGCTACTAGAATACTTGAACTATAATGAGACAAATATGCCTTGCAACTTTTTACTAAGACAACTTCCATAGGAGGATTATGTCGAATATCACGTGTGTCCAATCGAGTAGTCAGAAGTGCATAAGATTGTATTATGAATGAGGTGTGTTCTTGTCTGTGTCTTCTGTTCTCGTGAACTCCCGTTGCTCTGCCTTTTATAGATGCTTTAGAACATGTCGGTAACTTTGGTGTTACTTTTGAGAAGAGGGTTCCTTTCGCCTTCTGAACTTCAAGTGACAATAGTCTTCTCTAGTGCCATATTATTTCTGAACCTAGGAACCAGGTGCCCTATCTGACACACCCCTTCAGCATTGTCCGCAGGACCATGCTGACATACTGCTTTCCAGATCTCTAGGTCATTCTTCCTGTTCCAAACAATCCCATTATCAGTCAAGATGGAAGTCAACCTCTCCTCCCACAAGGTTATCTTCCATTCTGCTGAAGTCCTCAACTGTTAGTTCCCGCATCCGCCGCTGCTGAATTTTCATAGCCACATCGGTGAGACCTATCTGCCGGACGAAGGTCTTGTGTTTATCAGAAGCCAATGCTTTCGTCAGGCCGTCGGCGATCATAAGGTCGGTTGGGACGTAGACAACCTCAATATCTCCTGTAACTGCTGCCTGCCGCAGCCAGTGGTTGTGGATATCAACATGACGGAGCTTGGTCTTTAGTGCCATGAGATCACTGTTGATCAGGCGTATAGTCTGCTTGTTATCACACTCCATCCTGACTGCAGTAGTGTCCAAGGACACCCCTAATTCCTTCAGAAGTCGGGACATGAATATCGTTTCTTTAGTGGCCTGCGCAAGCGACAGCAACTCCGCTTCAGTTGTTGAAGTAGTCACTGTGTCTTGCTTATTGGCTCGCCAGCCAATAGTGCCACCAAAGAGCTTCATAATGTATGCTTGAGAACTCTTCCTGTCCAGTGTATTGTCTGCGAATGAAGCATCGCTCGCGGTGTAAAATTCGTCAGATCCTCCAAATTGAAGGGCCAGAGTCCTGGTATTCTTCAGGTACTGAAGAACTCGGTCAGCTGCAGCGTGGTGTTTTGGTCCTGGATTAAGATTGAACCGCGCTAGCCGAGACGCCGCAAATGCGATATCTGGTCGTGTGGCAACTGCGATATACATAATTGATCCGACTTTACGCTGATAGATGTTTATTGTGGCGTAGTCAGACCGCTCTTCGTAGGGTAAGAGCTCTTCGGTTGACATTGGCGTTTCGACGGATCGTTTCTCAGGTTCGGTAGCAAGATTTGAGATTTTGTCCGCATAGTCAGATTGACATAGCCAGATCAGCTTTTGTTCTCGGTCCCGTAGAACTTCGATGCCCAAGAACCACTGTAGGTCATCTCCGCCAGTCAGCTCGTAAGACTGTCGTAACCGTTCCACTGTAGAGAGTGCTACAGGTCGATCCTTCTCATGGAATGCGACGACGGTATCGTCCACGTAGAAGAAGATTAGTATATTCTTGCCAGTATAGCAGCAGGGCTCATGAGGGACTGGCTTGAAGCCATACTTAGCTAGAGTAGATGTGAACTCTTCCTGCCAAAGTAGAGGTGACTCTCGCAGTCCGTAGAGTGATTTGAGTAGCAAGAGTATCGTGCTTCTTTTTCTATAGCCAGGTGGCATTCTCATATATACTGGATGAGGCAGTTTAGCATTAACGAATGCATTGACTGCGTCGTACTGAAGTAATTCCAAATCAAACCTGGCTGCAATTGCGATAAGAGATCCGAATGACTTTCCAGCTAGAGTTGACGCATATGTATGTTCGTATACAGACTTAGCCTGCTGGTCACCACGCACCACGAGGCGCGCTTTACACTTGATAAACCAGCCATGCTTGTCAAACTTGTATACGTACACCCACATACAGTCAAGTACTGGCTGTCCCCTAGGGGTATCACTAGCAACTTCGCGTCATGTGCTCATCTCTCGATGGCTCGCGAGGTGCTGTCTTTCAGCTTCTTGGAACTCCCTCTTCATTGGATGTTCCTCGCGCTTCCCAGGCTGGCCAGTTAGGTCCTTGTGCGTTTTAGGCAAAGGAGGCATCTCACGCCTGTGTACCTTAACTCCAGCCTCCAGCTTCGCTCTGATTGCAGGCCTCTTCAGAGGAATAACTGGAGGACCTGAGGGATCACTGTTTTTCGAAGCAAAGGCTCGGTCCAGCATTCTGGTGACCCTTGCCTTACTGACTAGTTGTCCATTCATCTGGCCAGCTGGGCTTGAGAGTATGCCTGCGTTGAACGCGGCAGCCCATGTTGCTGGCCGGACTTCCGTAACATCTGACATCAGTTGAGGTACCGGTATAGGGGATGCTGTAACATCCCTTATCTCGTTGGTTCCTGAGCTTCGAATTGCAGCGGCCAATAAACATGCAGGCGGAGGCGGTGAGAGAGACGGGGACAGATAGGGGGCGAAAACTGCGGTGGTATAGGGGTGATCAGTCCCTCCAGCGTGCTCAGTTATTTCGGACCCCCCCTGAGCAGGCATCCCTGCCCAGGTCGTCACCTCCTGAGCTGGCTCGTGAGTCTGCTCAGCGGCTTCATCGGTTGCTATCCTTGTGTCCTCGTCCTCATCACCCTGCTCGAACGCAAGCATTGAATCTTGGTCTTGAACTTCGTAGATGTTTTGTACTTCGTAGATACACTCGTCTTCAGCATGTCTGGCAGCTGTTGATTCATGTTGTTTGGCATCCCTGAGCTTAACTCGGTTAAGCAGTGCCTCCATTTCCTCTGTTGATATACCGAGGAGCTCATCCTTGAGTGTCTCTAGCGAACCAGTAAAGGTCTCTTCCTCATTGAAGATAACATCTCGTGTGCTGATCACCTTATTCGTATGAGGATTCCAAATTCGGTAGATGTTGGTAGAGCTGTAGCCGACAAGGTATCCAATCCATGCCCTCGGGCTCAGCTTTTTCATGCGGTTTGACTTCCGAAGTGTATCTGTCGTAAGTGCGTAACACTTACAACCATATACTTTCAGATGCCGTTGGTCAGGCTTCTTTGCTGTGACTGTGGTCCTGTCCCTGTTGGCCACGTAAGTGTAGAAACGCTCATATGGTGACTTCCAATTGTACAAGTACTTAGAAGTCCTGTTGTACAGGTATACACTTGCCTGGTAAATTTCTTTCCAGAGGAAGCTTGGAAGTTTTGAGCTTGCTCTCATAGCTCGCGATTTCTCCTTGACCACACCCCCTAAGCGCTCGGCACCACCGTTCTGGGCTTGTGTATGTGGAGCAGAGGGCTTGACTTTGAGATATCGTGCCTGGAGCCACCCCTTCAGTTTGAAGGATTGTGTGATCTCATTGTCGCACTCGACTGACTTTGGTTTGATGTCGAATTGTCGCTCGAGGATACCGAAAACATCATTCAGTGCTTCAATAATTGACTCTGCTGTCTTGTCTCTCATGTAGTAGTCCCATGAGTATCCGGAGTATCTGTCGGTGAACAGACACAGTCTTGAGAAGCCCTCGTCGTCTTCTTCGAGATCGTGGAAATCCACCGCAATGCAGCTTCCTGGTTCTGTTTCCGGTTCCTTTGGAATCCGGGATACTTGTCACTTAGTCTTGGCGGTGCCACAGCCATCACACTCAGTAGTCTTTGGGCCAAAGGGACCCTTGACCTTGACTCCTTCTGAATGGCTAACCAAGTGCTTCAGTGCCTAGCATAGACCATGCCGGCACTGCGCCCGGCACGTCTCACGTGATGAGACGTTAAATTTCAATCAATCAATCAATCAAGTGGGGATCAGTGAAGGAGAGATGGGCATATAAGGGACAGGACTCCCAGGCATTTCATAGATAGACAGTCTCTACTTCAGTCATCAATCTAAGCATCAATCTAACCCATTGGTGAGGCAAACTGCCTTGACGACTCTATTCCCAGTTACCCTACTCGAATACTTCAGTTACCCCGAGCCCGATACTCCATACGTCAGACCCCGATATTATTGCTGAAGGACTCCGCAGCAGGACTTACTTACTAGCACAAACCCTTACAGACTCTTTAGTGGTTTACGCAGCTAGACTATTAGAGGTTTCGTTACATGAAGTCGGCCTATAGGGCAGAAGTCAGTAAATTGGATAGAATGACGGATGCGGCGCCAGATGATAAAGTCAACTTTATCCGGTGTTATAGTACTGCACGCAAGGCTATAACCGATAAGGTCATTAAATCTGGCTGGAGAACTACTGGAAATTGGCCAATTTCAAGGGCCAAGGCACTACGGTATCCAAAAATCCAGGTAGATGTTGATAAAAGGAGCACTCCACCGCCGCCACAAGCCCCTGGACTTGACAGTGATTCTACACCCCGTTCGAGCCGTCAAATCCGCAACTTTGCGAACAAGTCAAACCCACATAGCCGCTATAGGCTACAGAAGGTTGCCAAGGGGGTTGAAGCCTTAGAGGCAGAGTTGGTAGCCGAACGCACTAAGGCTACGGCATTACAGGAGGAACTAGACCGCTTGAAAAGGGGTAAAAAGCGCAAGTCACTGCCAAATCCGAATCGCCGTTTTATAACAGTATCAGAAGCACTAGCTGCAGGGGAGCCTATACCCCCTAATAACCGTCAAGAACCAGCCAATAATGGGAAAGTTGTGGAAGTTGAGGATGAAGGGGTTGATTCATCAGAATCAGAGGCTACGGCCGATGATTTGCCGGCCGCTGTAGTCATACGAAGTGGTCGTACAGTCAAGAGGTGGCGATATTCTTAAACTCCATAACAATAGCTACATAATGGTATAACTACGGTATAAATAGCTTCAATATGTACGGAATTATGTGTAAGTAAAAATGTAGTGTTTTTGCAGTATTGTGCTCAATTAACGTTACCGGTGGGGTGGTGGGGGATGGTAGAAGAGGAGTTGCCAAAGCAGAGCTCGCGACGGAACGAAAAGTTGCGAAGGCGCGAAATGACTGCCCGCCAAAAAACTATGTTGGATCCAACCATACGAAGTAAGTGGGTGTGACTGAAGACGTTCGGCAACAAACTAGCCGCCTGAAACTAGTTGGAAGGGGTGGAGATCACCTTCGGACAGGGGCTTGCATATTGCCAGTTAAGACACGTTTAAAAAGTCGTCATGTTTGCAAAAGCTGACCGGCGTCACGCCAGGCTGCAGCAACAAAAACTTGTGAGCAGATGTATTTCCAAATTTGCCGACAAAGCTCATCACCCATCTCCCACTGGTCGATTGCTGCACCGACCCAACAAGACCGGGGCGACGATCACTAATGAAAGACTGACACGAATCGGGATTCCACTTCGGGATGGCTGCGCCAAGATACGCGGCCGCAACGACTACGTTGACTATGTATTGTAAATATTAGAGTAACCACTCCGCACGTAACACATCGCAAATTTGACAAGCCCCGTTGAGTATAGTGTTGTCGATGCAAACCGCAGCATCCCACGAGATATGACGGAAACATATTGCGATCGAATCAACCGCTCGTAAAGCTAGTCCGCCGCGGAGTAAACTTGATGTAATTGGTTGCTATTTTGTGAATTTAGACGTGTTATTCCTCTTATGTCAACGGTTACCTGCAATCTATTCCCGCCTGCCCTTTTCGAGGCAATCGATTATTGATGGGGACTTGGTACTGTTGTACTTAGGCGCAATGGGTTCCTTGATTGTTTCCTGGCAGTCGAACTGCGACCGTGAGAAAAGAACACTTAGCTGGTTAGTGCCTGGATTTATGGCTTCAGGAGTGACCAAGAGGGCCGCCGAAAGGCCCCCGGTGGGTTTTTGGAAATCGATATGTAGCTTCACGAGCACTCAGGGTCGGAGGACTGACACTGCCCTCACCTCACCACACCTTCACACCTGAAAAGACGACGGTGGCAAGTACGTATCCTATGGCACTCGCAAAGTACGGCAAGCCCAGCGACGCACTTCCCATGCCAATGCCCTGCATCCAGAGAACCACCATCAACGGCGCCCCAAAAAGCGAACCAATTGTCTTGACCATCATGACCATGGAAAATATATGTGTCTCAGGATCCGTTGTGTCGCCGAAGCGGTCATCCTGCTTCGGCGTCACGGCGGGCGATTTCAGCAGGGAAAGTGTAAATACGGGCAACGCCGAGCCGAGGGCATAGATGAACAATGATGGCACAAGAAGCCAAACCTTAGCGGAAAGTGCGATGGCCAGTGCTCCCAAGACTGACATCAAGAGACATAGGTTGGCGTAGCGGATGTTGACTTGATCTGGAGACTCCCCTTGCGGATTGAGGCGACAAGATGCATGTCTTGCCCGAATGAGTCTAGGAATGATGACGGCGAGTAAGGTCAAGTTGACCACTGCCTTGCCTGATAGCAAGTAGCCTGCAGATGCGAATGGCCAGTGATAACGCTTGGAGATGTACTGGGCCAGCAGCTTGGTGTCGGAACTTGCCAAGGAAGTTAGGAGGAAGAAGATAAGCAGCAAATTCAAGTTGCGCGGTTGACTGCTTAAGATAGACCGCAACGCCTCGATGCGTTTAGATATCGATCTCAAGATGGTCTGGTCAGATGATTGCGCTGTCAAGATTGAGGATGAGATCAGCGGGTGTGAATCCTCGTCACCGCTGGTCGAAGGGCTGGAGTTCAGTACACCGGAGTCGCTCGGGAGAAGCAAAATGGTCGGAATAGCAAGTAGCAACAGGGTTATCCCCAGCCAGAAAGGCAGCCAGAGCAAAACGGTCATCGAAGCGGATGCAAGAGCTGGACCGGCCAGGGCGACAACGTAGGATACAGAACTCATCCACCCAAAATAAGTAGCCCTGCCAAATGTATTAATGGCAAGTGTTCAAATGTGAAGGTAGAATACATCCATGACGTACCGCAAAACGTTGTCATCAGTGATGCCGGCGGCGAGAGAGTAGGTGATGGAATTGAAAACGCAATCGCCGCCTAGTATCGACAGAGTCGGACCGGCAATAAAAGCTTTGGTCGGCAGGCTTTGTTCGAAATACCCTACGATAACAGCCCAAGCTAGCATGAAAATGCGAGGGACGAGATTGAGCCACAGAATGGTTCGTTGACCGTATTTCTCCGCCATAAAACCCAGCGGTATTGTCATGACCAAGTCTGCTTCTAATCAATATTGAAGCCTTGCTTCGGGGGCAGCACTTTTACTCACCCCCAACAATCCATGTTGTCTCCATAACACCTTGAATCCAAGCTAAATCCTGTTGCACCTCGTCAATCTTGCACAGCTCCTCGGCAACATTCCCTTCGCGCCCAATCGCGGAAGGATTATGTTGGGTGTAGTATTCGCGACACAGTCTCCGCTCAATGACGCGGTTCAGTGGGAGTTGATACAGGCTGATCGCAAGATTGACAAGAAGGAGCAGCCCCAATAGAGCGCCAACGGCCACCTCTCGTGGCACTGAACGATGACAGCCGTGGCGCACATTCCTGTCGGCCTGGGCTTGGGCTTCTTCAACGCTGTCGGCATCCATCAGAGCGCAGCTGGTATTCATGTTGTCTTGATCTGACGTTCATGAGCATCGCTGGAAAGTATGCATTTACAGGTGGGCTGCACCTGGTGCGTGCCGTCAATTGTGGGACGTGCGGGTTGGTGCTTCTACAGGTGTCAAACACTCCGCCTTAACCCCCTTTTGCACCGCACCACTATTTACAACAAATTTCGACTAAAATAGGGTACCTTCAAACCTTAGTAGATAATACAGTAAACCCTGTATTTAGCGGATCGGGATTAAGCGGATTCCTATGGGATTGAGCGCTATACTTATACCCTAGGCCAAAGGCGGTGTAGCGGTAATTATAGTCTAGTAGCGTTAGACCCTTCCCTAGAGTATAAAATAGTAACGTATATAGCTAATAGAATAGTAGAGAGATATACTAACTAAGATAGGATCTATATAGAGTTATTAATAAAGGACTAAATCCCTTATAGTAATATCTCATCGTTATTAATTAACTAATAATATTAAATACGCCGTAGGTGTTAACCCTCGGTGTTACACGCAAAGGTGGTCAAAGATTTGTGAGGTTGTAAAAGCATCACATTCTATCTAGTCCTATGGAGCACGAAGGCTGGACTTAGTCCCGAAGGGCTAAGTCACGTGGTAACCTTGGTGGTCTTGGCAAAGCCCACCAAGGTTGCCTAACACTCGGTACCTCTACAAGTACTCCCTTAAGGGGCTATAGATGATATAGCGGGCCCTTAAGCCGCGTCGGGCGGTTATACAGGTAAACTTGTAGCCAAACGACTACTAAACCTCCTGTCCCTCCCTAAGTCTGTGCTACAACCCCTGCCTGAACTACCGATAAGCGTGGTAATGTGGCACTTAAATTCGTCCTCAGGGGTGGGATGCTGCTGATGTGCAGAAGATGCTCGACTATTTTTTGTCGCGACAAGTCGTAGTATCTGCTAATTGGGGTTCTCGTCGAGCGTATACATCTCAACCATACGCTCAAGTGGATAGACCGTAACGTGGTCTAGACGCTCGCAAGAATCGCGGCGAGAGGGCGTGCTGCGCGCCTTCTATCGTGAGGGGACGGGTTCGCCGACGAGCGTTATCGGATAGGCGAGGTCCGATAAGGGGTCGGATTAACGATTCGAATTCTGGACCGGCTGTCGAGTTATATTCCGCCGACGTAGTGCTTGACGGTCGACTGGCTAGGATGCTCGTAATCCTAAACTGCACCAATCTCCCTATTATCGCTAGGTAGGCGAAGTCAACAAGGTGGGCAGCGCGCCGTAAGGGTTGACTAAACCCCCTTGTGTGTCAGCTGCGGGATTCGAACCCGCGACTCGTCACCGACCCAAGTGGGCGAGGCTCAAATCGGGACTTATCTACCAGCGAAGTGACGAAGTGACCAACTACACCAGCCGACAAGCAAATCCAATATGGAGGAGCACTTAGTATAGGTGATGCACGTTTTACGGGCCTTGAGGGGTGATATCAAGGTTATGGAGGAGGAAGAAGGGGAAAGCAGTCGTCCTGTAAAGCGCCGGCAGACCGGTATAAGGCGCTGTGGTATTTGCGGAGGGACTGGACATAATGCAAGGACTTGTTCAATAGAAGTAGAAACTGATAATGAAGAAGATTTTGAGTAATTTAAAGGATAAAATGCGGGTTATGCATAGGATATTACTGAATTACTTGAAGGTGCCAAGAAAAGTGCGAAAGTGACTTGTGTGCGAAAATGACTTGTGGATCACGTTAATATTAATTCTAGTATATTATAGATATTTATAGCCTTACGACGACTTAATTCTAGTTCTTTTCAGATAGCTTAGATAGGTAGGTTTAACTTAGCGTCTTTCAAATTAGATTACATAATTAGTCGTGGAGAGATAGGTTCTAAACGTTAAGGGAGCGTATTTTAGGGAAAAGTGCGCTACTCGCTTAGGTGTGCGACTCGCTTATGAAACACGTTACATGCAGTCGTAATCACCGCCCACCCTAGTTCAAAACACCAGAATCAGCCAGAGGAAGACGTGTGATGTTGGAACAAATCGGTGCATGGGTATGGAAACGTGAGATCGATATTGTTTCCAGCGATTCTAGATCGTGGTCATATTAATCACAGAACGATCCAAATAAATTCAGCTTGGGATAAATGGTATAGTTGAGTGAAGTGATCATTAATTACACTGAAGATACTTCAGTGATAAGATGAAACCCCCTCCGACACTATCCACTAGTATACGGGCATGAAGAATGCATCTAAGTCATAATGCCAGCTATCGATCGACTTCTGATCATACTGGCACTCCATCTCGGTACCATTTCCGGACCAGTAAGGCCTCAACGGCCACGAGCAAATCTGCTGGGTTTCCCCCTTATTCTCACCCTGCAGCACAGTCCCATTCAAAGTGACAGGCTCATCGCCATTCTCCACCCAGTCGATGAGCACCGCCAAGGTGGTCTGGGGCCAAGGTCCATTCGGTTCCGCAGAATTCGCTGAACAGTGAGCACCACCGGGAACCAAAAAGAGCCGGTACCAATCGTTTAGGGCCTCGACACTCTCGTTGTATGATTGGCCAGGGTACATAACTTGTCGAACGGACTCAAAGTATCGGACTGAGGAAGCGGTCGGTATACTATCGTCGGATTCGCCATGGAAGTGGATGACTTTGCCGCCGGCCTTTTTGAAAGGTGTGAGATCCGGCCAGTTGGTCATGAGCGTATCCGAGTACCGATTCCAGCCCTCGTAGATCCAGTCCCTGAGTGTGTCGTATGTGACCCCATCGAGACTGGGAAGATTGCTGCCGTTCTGCAGGTTCAACAAGACCTCGGGGAAAGAGCCGCCAAGCGATGTGATGGAAAGCTCCCACTCCTGGGACGTCTCGTTCCAAACCGTTGTTGCGTCATTGAAAGACGAGCTTGTCGTGTAGGAGAAATAAACACGTTTGCCGTCGGTGTCGTGAAGCCCATCCAGAATCTTCTTGGCTACCGCCACGCCCTCGGCTGAAACGGTGCCATTTTGCTCTGGCGTGGCGGCAGCATACGCGGATGCAGCCGCGGGTGCGCAGTAGTAGTTAAGGCCGATAACGGCATCGATATCGTAGTTGAAGGAGCAGAGGTCAGTTCGAGAAACCACACCATCTGTCCTGCCATCAAGAGCATCACAAGCCAGGAGGGTTTCGTTGAAGATCTTCTGCAGCTCACAAGGTGGTGGATAGTAGTTCTCTGTCTGCTCCACGACGTTGGAGTACAAGTGCTGAACCTGTTGGAATGCGAAACGGAATGCAGGTGCTCCAATAGCCGCACCATCGAACTCATCACCGAAGCGTTGCACTTGGCTCCAGCCTTCACGGCCACCTTCCGAACAGCCCTGGTAGTATGAGTATAGCTTAGCTTCCTCGGTCATGTTGAAGAAAGTCTTGGTGAAAGCCTTACCAACTACACCGAGTTCATGGATGGCTTGGTAGCCAAACATGAAGATGTTTTGCCAGTCCATGGTGCCGTTGGTCACAAGGAACGTGCTGATAGCGTTGTGCTGGAAAATCCCAAACCCGCCGTCCGTTTTGCCGGCGACGGCCCCGTAGATGATACCGCCGGGGAGAGATTCATCATCGGAGTTGATGGCATAACCCCCACCACCCGTCGAGAGGTAACGGTTCTGGAACTTATTGGGGTCTGGAAGCCAGTAGGTCAGGAGCACCGTATCGTTCAGGCCAACGTGAGAGTAGGTGAAAGTGACGTTGCAGTAATCGAACACGGCGTCAGGATAAAAGGTTTGATCCGAGACGGAGACGTTAGTTACGGGGTTGGCCGTCACCGAGACGCTGTTGATGGTGATCGATTCATAGAAGCCGTCTGACGGCAGGTGGGCGCTCACGTAAGACGGTGTGCACACATCGTCAAGGGTGAGGGCTTGCACGCAGGTAAGTGCGGCAGAGGCAATCGTGGTCCAAACCGCGGAGCGCATCGACGTCTTGGGTAGCCGTAAAACCGAGCTCTTGTTGCTGATGGAAGGAAAGGCAGGACAAGTTGCTGGGTTCACGAAATCTTCGTCAAAAAGTTCTGCATCTTTATATTCCTCCCTACTGGGGATATACCAACGTAACGACTCATTAGGTGACCCATGTCGATTGGTCGTCTACCTCGAAGTTCCACAAATTGGTGGTTCAAGTCTCTGCAATCAGGCTTGACATAGAAACTTCGACCAGCGTGATGAAGGTAATGCAAGACTCATCACGTTCATCCGTGATTCGCGTAATGATTTGTTGATCAGGTCTCAATGCGGAACAGTACCCGTGATGCTCTCCGAGAACACCCCCGCAAATGTG
Source organism: Pseudomassariella vexata (assembly GCF_002105095.1). NCBI lineage: Eukaryota > Fungi > Ascomycota > Sordariomycetes > Amphisphaeriales > Pseudomassariaceae > Pseudomassariella > Pseudomassariella vexata. The sequence continues at coordinate 270,592 of NW_024467959.1, read as the reverse complement.
GAGATGCTGCGGGTTGAGATCGAGGCGGGCCCTAAAGCAGGCATCAGTGCCAAGGAAGGACGGGCCTTGTAATATTGCGTCCACGCGTCCACATACCATCGTACTATGGTGTTATGGGTAAGTTTTCAATTGTGTGTTTGTACCGTGCCCCACCTTGGCACGCGCTAACTCTTGGCATATGCATCCAATACATTTTACTAGTACTTTGTATGCATTCCGTTGGCCGCGATCACCGCTTCGCACCTCTCTGGCATTGATTTCAAAAGCTCCTGTAAGTAGCTCTCAGGTAATTCATCCCAAGCCTCCTTTACCCATATCCGAAGACGATCATAGCTAGGCTTTCAGTAATACCGTATTTATCTTCAATGTAGTCCTTCATCCAGTTCCAGCACATCTCTATCGGGTTTAGATCAGGGGAATAAGGTGGCCACTGGACTATATTAATGCCCCTATCCGTAAGATCTGTGACTGTATCAATTGCCGAGTGAGCGGGAGCGCCGTCCTGCATTAATGTAAGGTGTGTACCGAGGTCTCGTTGACAGAGTTGTATCCAGCCATCGATAATAGGAATTGTGTGGGATCGATATGTCTCGGCAGTAATAGAACCCCAATCCTTTTCCCAGAAGATTCCCGGTCCTTTTCCAAGGCCTGAGAAACAGCCCCAGAACATCCAGCCTTGTTTATGTTGGTGTCGTTCGATAATACAGGTCGGGTCCCATTCCTCTCCTGGTCGTCGTGTAACGTACTGTTTTCGATGGTGTCCTCCTGTAATCCATGTCTCGTCGGTCCAAAATACCTGAGCCCATTGCTCTGGTGTCCAGCTGACATGTTCGAGGGCCCAGGCGAGGCGCTTTTGTCGGTTAACTTCTGAGATAGGAGGCTTTCGGCGCGCAGTATGTCTCTTGAATCCGAGCCGGCGGAGGGTAGTTCGTATAACGTAAAGTCCGAAGAGGGACTGGAAAAGGATGATTGACAACTGGAGGGATGAGGCTCTACGGCCTTGCTTAGAACTAGTTACATATGTAACGAGCTCTTCTTGCTCACGAGATAAAGTCCGGGGTCTACCAGATCTCTTAGCTACCCGGCTTGAAGAGTCCTTAATAGCTGTCTTGGTCTGATTAAGAGAAAATGTTGTAATAGTATGAATTTCGGCTTTCGATTTACCACCGTCGAAATAGAGGGTTCGAATTCGTTGGCGATCGGCTTCCGTAAGGTGTTTAGTCCCCATTGTGGTTACTGAAACGCGATAATGAGGACGCGTTATTGACAGCAAGTTGGAATCAGAGGTGGAAGTACCTTTTCGTTGGCATGAGTAGGCTAGGCCAGAATTAGTATAGCGTTGCCTTGGCAGTGGTCCACTGGTACTTGTCAGGGGGTGAAAACTTTGGCCTGATACCGTAGTAGTTTATCCTTGAGCAATTTTCGGTCGAAGCTTCTTATTTACAGTTGGCCCTGTCCTATCATCCTATACTAACCAGTCCTAATGTCTGCCTATGAAACAAAGCAATCTTAGCCTCTAAGCTAGCCGAAAGAATTCATCTCGATAACTCCGTACATACCCGTCAGCCTATATATCCCTTATGAGAGCTAAATAAGCGGAGCAGGGTTAGTTAGTAATACTACATCACTACTAAATTAGTATTGTAGCGGGGTAAGGCCGGACGCCAGGGAAAATAGGTGACGGAATGGGGAGGATCTTTTGCTTTGATGAAGGAGGCTTGTGGCTGCAACTTTCTTTTCGAGGACGGACCCTTTTTAATGACTTCTTCATCTTTTCGATTCGACAAGCAATAGTTAGGTGTCAGAGAACAGAATGCCATAGGCACCAGTGGGTGTCAGGACACTGAACGCAGGACACCGGTGGGCCGCCGGAGGGGTGTTTCGGACAAAAGACTCCCGAGTCATGATTACAATCTATGTGAAGCTTTGGGATGACGAGAGTCAAGATCCTTGGCATCGCCGACCCTGCTGTTATGCCGGGTCCAAGCGGCGGCCTAGCTATCTATATAAGGACCATCTCGAAGTAGGATAGGGAAGGAGTTGTCAGAGCCACAAGTGTCATCCGAGGCGGGCCGGCTTCCACCAGGTAGGAAGCCGTTTGTGGCGGCTAGAGAGCCGCTTGTGGCGAATGAGAGCCGTTGAAGCCGTTTGCAACGGATAGGGAATCGCTTGGTTGCAGATAAGGAGCCGCTGTCCAAGATATTGGCCGAAGTCGGAGGAACACAGACATACGGAAGCAAACATCCAGAATCCAAGAGAGAACCTCGGCTGGCTATAAGTAAAGAGTCGAGACGGAGGAAGATAGAGAGGGCAGAGATCAATGCATCACCGTCGGCACCCCTACCTGAGACCGCCAGTGACCACCCGGTATTACGTAGGAGGGACGCCCGTTACTCCCCATCACTCTGTACTATTGCCTTCGGCCTAGCCGTACCCTGACACTTTCGCACTTTTCTTGGCACCTTCAAGTAATTCAGTAATATCCTATGCATAACCCGCATTTTATCCTTTAAATTACTCAAAATCTTCTTCATTATCAGTTTCTACTTCTATTGAACAAGTTCTTGCATTATGTCCAGTCCCTCCGCAAATACCACAGCGCCTTATACCGGTCTGCCGGCGCTTTACAGGACGACTGCTTTCCCCTTCTTCCTCCTCCATAACCTTGATTTCACCCCTCAAGACCCGTAAAACTTGTGCATCACCTATACTAAGTGCTCCTCCATATTGGATTTGCTTATTTTTCGTCCTACGACGCTTACTTAGTATATGGTTCGTCTCACGAAGCTCTTCGTTCTCCCGACGTAATGATGCATTCTCATGCATCATTGCATGCGTAGCCTTTGTAATCGAGTTAATTGAGTTCAAAATATGCGTCGGCGAGCTGTCTTGATGCCTCTGGACGCTACTTTTAATCAAAGTTGACTGCGATTCGGCTTCGAGGGTGTTGGTAGGCGTCTTAGAAACCCAGACGGAGGGAGGCAATTGGGGGTCGGGTGTTGGTGTTCGTACTACTTTTGCGATATCCAACGTAGATATGACCCTATCCGGTTTAAAAGGAACAAGTCCAGCTGCTTCGAATCCTGATCTGATGTTTTTTTCGTGAAAAGCACCAATGAAAGCTTCTAAAAACCCAGCTAAGAAATCCTGCTTCTCAATATGGGTTTGATGCCTTCGCATTAAACCCTCCACGAACGCACCGTACAGCCGTTTCAACACACTAAAAGGTACCAAATCCAAAGGCTGGAGCTTGTGGGATGAATGGGAAGGCATACACAATGTAATTACGCCGCGCGCCGCGAGGTAAGTCTCAAAATCCATCGAGTGGTGGCTCTCGTGACCATCCAATATTAAGAGACTTTTCGCACCCTTCCGACGGCTAATAATATGTTGAACAAAGTGTTTTGCCCATTCCACACCAATATTATTAGTAGTCCAACCGTTATGGGAAAGGTCAACCTTCCAGTTGGTCGGTAAGTCGTTACCACGATACCACGAAGCAAGATGAACCTTGCCCGCGAAGATGATGTACGGCAGTACCGCCCAACCTTGCGAATTAATAGCCTGGATCACCGTAACCCATTCCCGACCTCCTTGTGTAGCCTGTCTAGGCCGTCCGTGTCTTTCTGCACTCGTTACAACCATACCGGTTGTGATTATGCCCATTAGGAAGCCCGTCTCGTCAAAGTTGTAGATATCCTCCGGTAGGATACCGTATTTAGCGATTGTGTCCCTAACAAGCAAACCACGCGTAATACGCGATAGGATCTTCGCTAAATACCCTCTGGTAATCAATTCGACGGTTTCAACGCGTTCGGAGGTCTTGTCGGCGGTTAACGAAGTTCGTGGTCCAGTTCTTGCCGACGGGGGGCGGGTCGCGTACGCGTCGTAGGATATTCGCCATTTCTTCAATGTATCGAAGCCGAGGAGGAAATGCTCGCGCATCTAGCTCAATTATACGTCGGGCAATCGTATCCTCTTCGGTTTGAGTTAGATTTCGTTTTAACATATTAGCTTCGTGTCGCGTTTGGTCGCCGTCGAATCGATTCTTTAGTGTACGGTCGCAAACGTTGTAGATACGGCCAAGCTTACGCCATGAAATTTCAGGGTTGCGCTTTTTAGCTTGGATAGCTAGCTGAAGATCGGCTTTGATACGTGACCCCATGGGGGGTTACCCTATAGCTACAGATAAGACAGATAAGATAAGATAAGAGCTATAAAAGAGCTCTGCCAGGCCAGAATAGCTGACCTGGCCATCCTTTTCCAATACAACAATTCACACCCCATATGCACTCGCATCAGGCTTCTTTGGATTTACGAGGCATGTTGTGGGAGGGAAGAAAAGTGCAAGCTAAGTTAAAAGGTTGAAATATTTGAAAAAGTGCGAAAGTGACTTGTGTGCGAAAATGACTTGTGGATCACGTTATTTACTACTTACTAACTTACTTATGAAAGGAAAGAGTGATCCTAAAAGGAGAGGGTAACGAATTACCCATCTAGTTAGATTAGTTAACGACCCGATAAGGGAGGCGCAGCTTAAAGGCGCCTAGTAATGACACGGGGTCAGGCGGTCAGTAGGATATACCTACCACCTAACACACTGAACAGACGGCTCCAGTACCAACAGATCCCATCTGTTGGTCTTATCAGACGAAGATCGTGGTACTGGTTATAAGAGTGAAGCTCTTATACGTCTGGTGCGCGAGTTGGTCGGATGTGCCTCTGATACTCGTATCGTGATAATAGGATCTCGAACGTAAAGATAAGCTGAATAACTAAAATAACTAAATAACTGACTGAAAAGCGAAGGTGAAGATATAGATAAGGAGATGATGATATGAAGATGAGGATGATGATGCGTGAAGATGAGGGACTCGTGTCCTACTCTGCCTCTGTGCCTCTTAAAGAAGAGAAAATAAACTTTCCCCTAGCCCCGTAACCTATTTCCCTGATGTCCGGCCTTACCCCGTTACAGTAACTAGGCGAATCTAAGGGGAACGTCGACTAAGGATAGCCGACTTTAAAGAGGGGAATAATTATAAGAAAAGAGTCGTTATAATAGGCCGGTCTTAGCTAATAAGCTAAGTCGGGGGGGTTTCGCCCCCGATCCGGTAGAACTCCGGAACCGCTTAGCTTAAGAGGAGAACTCGAGGCACTCTTACCTAACTTAGATTTCTTAAGAATCAGTTTTATAATATATGCACCTATATACTAGCCTATTCTAGTCGCTCTTTATACTACCTAACTATTATATTATAAGACGTGTGGTATCCTCGTTATATAAAGCGCATAATACGCTAGAATTATATCGCTTTCTTTATAATTCGACCCTATCTTAGTATATATGAAGATGTTAATTCAAAGGTTATTCGTACGGTGCTAAGAAAAAGTAGCGAACTTGCTTATATAGCACGTTACACTGGGATGTTAAGTTATTATATACAATTCCGCTATTTAGTGCGCCGTTTATTCCGTTATCGACTTGAGACCGTTTCCCTGTGTACATCGCAAGTTGCTCATGGAAGTCTTGATGACTTTTTGTTTAAGCAGCAAAAGTTATCATACTATATTTAAAACTGCAACCATGGTCGCTACTGGCAACCTGGATATCGGAAAATGCCAAGGTAGTGTGACGACTGACACATGGACGATAAGCAGGGACATCCTGACATGGCCTGCCCTGATCTGGACGAGCGCGTTCCCCTTATAATAGGAGAACGGCCAGACATACTTGTAACCCTTTCCTTCTCTTTCTTCCCTAGTTTAGTATTCAACAATAGAGATGCACTGATATGCAACCTTGATTCGTACCTATGTGCCTCTGCCTCGTTACAGGTAGCAAACTTCGCGGCCACGATGGTAGCATAGGGGTATTGTGACAGGCTGTGCCTGATATGGGATCCGGAGCTGCAAGGACCGTGCGTCCGGATCCACCAAAGGAACCATCGAGGGCACACAAAACATAGTCCGTGTTCCCGGGACAACTCGCATATTTTACTTTCCTCCTCAGTTAGATAATTAACAGTATTTGGCCATGTTGAGCTGTATAGTTTCGCAGTGAGCCCGTCACATATTATCTAACTCATCTTTTACTCTTTTATTCCTGGCACTCTGGCACTATTATGAGCAGCACCTTTCGTGCACCTTCCTCCTTTTCTTCTGACGACCGAAGTACGCCTGACGTCGCGATGGCAGAACCACCCTCTCAAGCGGGCTCGACTTCACAAGCGGCAAACGCCCTGTTCACACCAGAGGTTCTTGAGCAACTCAGAAACCTCTTGAGGACCGACGAAGCCCCCACGCCGAAGCCCGTTAGAGCCCAACCGACTGGCGCTAAGAAGAGATCGGAATGGCCGAAATGGGACGGCAAGAAGGAGACGTACATGCTATACATCCACAAGCTCCAAGTCAAGATCGAAGTGGATTGGGACATGCTGGGCAGCCGAAAGGCTATCTGCCTGGATATGGTCAACACCCTCCCCGCGGACCTCCAAACTCGAGTGGCACACTGGTTTCAGAAAGGAGGACCGGATGGTGAATACGACTACGAGAAGCTTGTCGACCACTTCAACGAGAACTTCGAAGACAAACAGGCTACCAGGGCTGCTGGAGAAGACCTCGCACATATGCGTCAAGGGACACATCAGCTCTTTGCAGACTTCCTGCGAGACTATGAACAGAAGCTAGCCCAAGCTGACGGTCTTGACTGGCCTGATCGAGTTAAAATTAATGGGCTTAACATCGGCCTAAACGACCGGTTACGAAGGGCTCTGGTCTCTGTGAACGAGTTGTCTGACGACAATTACCCTCTCTTTGTTACGCAATTGAGACGGACGTCGGGGAAGCTGGAAGCCTTGGAGGACTATGCCTCAAGGTCAGGACACAAAAACGCCAAGACAGTGTATAGCCACCGAAACGGCAGGTCACAGCCCACCGTCGCTACACAGGGAGGAAGCTCATCCGGTGCAAGGACCAGGCCCTCCTCCCTTCCAGCACCGCCTGCGGTTGACCATGAGGGAGATGTTGCAATGACAGGAATCGACAGTGTCACCCTCCAAACATTAGCAACCCTTATCGCTGCAATGCAAGGGAACCCTGGCCGCAGCAAGAAGAAGGTCCGGAACAGAGGTGGTGACAAGCCGAGGGCGCCCTGGATACCTCAGGAGGAATTTGAGCTCCTCAAGGATCAAGGCAAGTGTAACCGCTGCAAGAAAAGCGGCCATTTTGGTTTCGATTGCCCGGACTTTTCGAGGCCAGCAAAGCCATCTCGAATGAATCACGCACAGTCCAAGGCCGTAGCGGGACACGTTTCCGAAGACTCAATGTCGTCGTCGGAAAACGAGTAACCCCTGAGCTAAGACGCACTCAGGGGTCGGAAACAATCTCGGCGAAGGAAGTGAAGGAAGCAATGAAACAGATGGATAGCACACCGTTTCTCATAGATACACTAATTAACTCAGGTTTTTATGTGGACTCTCTGTTCGATACCGGCTGCCTCTGTTTCTCTGCATTTTCCGAGGGACTAGTCCGACGTCGAAAATTACCGCGCATACCCGTTAAGGCTAGAGAGCTTCAATTAGCTGAGAATGATGATAAGAAGAGGTGGATCCGAGAAATCACCCACGTTGACATGGACATTGACGGGAGACGAGAAACGGTGTACGGGTACATTATCCAAGATCTGGCATATGACGTAATCCTTGGGAAACCATGGATGGAGGCCAACGATGTGGTTTATCTCGCAAAGAGGAGAGCTATTCGGTTCGGCAGCAAGAAACACGGTCTCGTAGTCAGGGAGAAAGGATGGTATCATACTCGCGCTCCGAATGACGTGAAGAAGCGAGTCTCAGCGGTATCAGTAGGTGCTGCACGGATGGTTATCGGCAGCCACTTTACGGTTCTCGCGAGGAGAGCCAGGAAGGATCGAGAAACTCGGCTATTTGCTGCTACAATGGCAGATATTAATAAGGCCTTAGAGCCAAAGAGGAAGCAATCGCCTAGAGAAATAGCGGCCAACTTACCTCAAGAAGTGAGGGAAAACGCCCGGTTCTTCACAGAGGATGAGAATAACGAGGTTCCCCCACATCGCCCTGGAGTCGACATGGAAATCGAGCTCCAGAAGGACGAATATGGACGCGAGAAAGAGGTCCCAAATGGACCCCTCTATGACATGTCCAGGGAAGAGCTCCTAGTACTTCGGAAGACTCTTACCGACCACCTTGATCGAAATTGGATTAGGGCCAGCGCCTCCCCAGGAGGCGCACCAGTGCTTTTCGCGAAGAAACCAGGAGGTGGACTCCGATTCTGCGTGGATTATAGAGCACTGAACGCGATCTCTGAGAAGGACCGTTACCCACTCCCTCTGATACGGGAGACGCTGAGAGCCGTGGCAAAAGCTACATACGTTACGAAGGTAGACGTGAGAGCCGCTTTTCACAAGCTTCGGGTTCGAGAGGGAGATGAGTTCAAGACGGCGTTCCGTACGAGGTATGGTTCTTTTGAATGGTTGGTAACACCATTCGGGCTCACAGGGGCCCCAGCGGCGTTCCAGAGGTGGATCAACAAAGTTCTCAAAGACTTTTTGGGAGACTTCGTTTCGGCTTACTTAGACGATGTCTTGATCTATACTAGCGGAGACCTAACAGACCACTGGGTCAAAGTCAATACTGTCCTTGCCAAGCTGGGAGCTGCTGGCCTGAAACTCGATCCGAAGAAAAGCGAATTCGCGGTGAAGGAAACAAAATACCTAGGTTTCATTATTTCGCTGGGCGAGGGGATTAAGGTCGACCCGGAGAAGGTTGAGGCTATTAGAGGCTGGGAAGCCCCCACGTCAGTAAAAGGGGTTAGAAGCTTTATCGGCTTTGCCAACTTCTACAGGAACTTCATCCCAGACTTCGGCAAAATCGCCGACCCCCTATTACGCCTGACCAAGAAAGGCACGAACTTTCAGTGGCGTGGGAAGGAACAACAAGCGTTCGACCAACTCAGGGAGCTATTTATGACCGCACCAGTTCTCGCTATGTGGGACGAGTCGAAGGACACGATCTTGGAAGCCGACTGTTCCGGATACGTAATGGGCGGGTGTCTATCACAGGTCGACAAAGAAGGACGACTCAGGCCCGTCGCCTATCTATCCAAAAAGCTGAGCCCAGCAGAATCGAACTACGAGATTCATGACAAGGAACTGCTCGCGGTAGTCAGGTGCATGGAGGAATGGCGTGGCATGCTCATCGGATTGGAAAAGCCCTTCGTGGTATTGTCAGATCACAAGAACTTGCAGTACTTTATGACAACCCGAAGACTCTCTGAACGACAAGTCCGATGGTCACACACCCTCTCGCAGTTCAACTTCACGCTGAAGTTCAGGGCTGGTAAGAGCGCTTTACGTCCTGATGCACTCTCACGGAGAGAGCAAGACATGCCTCAAGGCGTCGACGATGAACGCCTACGAAACAGGGAATTCCAATTACTGAAGGACTCATGGGTCAAGCCCCACCAGGCCGACTTTGTACCGACCCAGATCTCCTCCATACAACTCCCCCCAGTGTCAACGGAGCAACAGTCAACCAGCCTGTCCAAAGGACGAAGCATCTTTCAGGAAATCGAGCTGCAGCTGCTCTGGGACCGCGGAGTAGCAGAGGATCAGGAGTTACCCTTAATGTACCAAGCCTTAACGAAGGGGGAAAGGAGTTTTCCACCGGTGTTGAAAAAAACTCAAAGCGTCAATCTCCGAGTGTGACTTCGACGAGAGAGGTGTATTAAGATTCAGGAAGCGAGCCTGGGTACCAGAGTGGGAACCTCTACGCACAGCTCTGATTCAGAAGACACACGACTCGCACATTACCGGCCACCCTGGAAGGGACAGCACACTAGCGATCCTCAATAGAAGCTTCTTCTGGCCAGGAATGTCGAAAATGGTACGCCAATTCTGTAGGAACTGCGACGTGTGCGGGAGGTCACACGTCTGGAGGGAGAAAAGGAAAGGTCTGTTGCACCCACTGCCAGTGCCGGACCGTTTCCATAGCGAACTCTCTATCGACTTTATGACAGAGCTGCCCGCCAAGTCAAAAGGAGACCCCCGATTTCTGATGGTTATTACCGATCGACTGCTTAAGAGCTGCACGCTGGAAGCAATGAGTAGCATGAAAGCTGAAGATTGCGCAGAGAGGTTTCTCCAGTGTCACTACCGATTTCATGCATTCCCCTCGTTCCTGACTTCAGATAGGGGAACGAACTGGGTAGGCGATTTCTGGACACACTTATGCAAACTGGTTAAAATCGAACAACGATTGTCAACTGCTTTCCATCCAGAGTCCGATGGGAGCACAGAGCGAATGAATCAGGAGGTACTCGCATATCTCAGAGCCTTTATCTCTTACGCACAATTCGACTGGCCCGAAATGCTTCCCTCCGCGATGCTGGCAATCAACAACAGGGACACCGTTTTAGGACTCAGCCCATTCTTCCTGACACACGGCTACCATGTGGAGCCCATTCCACAAGTCACGCCACCAATAGGCTCTAGGTCTGACCCGACCAAGCGGGCAGACAACTTTGTCGCCAGGATGCATGAGGCACAGGAGTACGCCCAAGCAGCTATGGCGTCAGTCCAACAGCGAATGGAGGATTCGGCCAACAAAAAGCGCCAAGAAGCAGACAAGTTCCACGTCGGCGACAAGGTCTGGCTGAACTTGAAGAACATAGACACGCCCCAGCTCTCCAAAAAGCTGGCCTGGATAAATGCGAAATATCAAGTCACTCGGGTGATCGACACTCACTGCGTGGAACTGAATGTACCAACAGGTATTTGGCCTAGGTTTAATGTGGACCTCCTAAAGCATGCTGCTACAGACCCTCTACCGTCCCAAAGGGTCCTAGACGAGCAACCGCCTGCCGTACTACCACCCTCATCGGAAGGAAACCAAGGCGAATATACGGTCGAAAAGATCCTGAGGGCAGAAAATAAGACACGAGGCAGAGGCCACAGACGAGAGGTACTCGTCAAGTGGAAGGGATACCAATCTCCGAACTGGGAACCAAGGAAGAACTTCGAAGATACTGTTGCCTTGGACAAGTTCGAGCAGGAGTTCGGAACCGGGGACGGCGTCGGTGAGAACACCGGAGCCACTATTGGACCAAGAAGGAGCAAGCGCACAACCGGAGCTTCGGTGGAAGCCCTGACGATGAGATTAATGAGCGGGATAATTCATAATGGGATAAAATTCTTCTCTCAAAACCTTGGGAGGGGGGTAATGTGACAGGCTGTGCCTGATATGGGATCCGGAGCTGCAAGGACCGTGCGTCCGGATCCACCAAAGGAACCATCGAGGGCACACAAAACATAGTCCGTGTTCCCGGGACAACTCGCATATTTTACTTTCCTCCTCAGTTAGATAATTAACAGTATTTGGCCATGTTGAGCTGTATAGTTTCGCAGTGAGCCCGTCACAGGTATGTGGCGATCAGTGAAGTTCGAGATGATACAGGATTCCAGACAGAACGATGTTTTTCAATACCTCGTTTAGGAAAGGTAGGAGAAATCGGAACAGTACTGTAACAGATGCAGTACAATGTAACGAGCCTGTTGTACTACCCTGATGTATCTATCATACTATGCAGAGGGAAGGAGGAAGGGAAGGAATGGCGGTGAGGTAGGGTAGCGCTGATTTGTATGCTCTCTTAGGTAGTGGGGCGTTTGATCTGTGCTCCCCAGAGCCAGATTCCTGCGCACAGGCCAAGCCTGTCACATGACCCCCTTTGTAGGTTGTTAGTCTGAATGCTTCCATGATGGCTGCTCCCTGGCCGACAGCTCGTGCCTGTCGGTTATCTGCGCGTCAGGCAGCAGGCACGTCCGTTTGCAAAACAACCATCATTCTGCTCCTCCCAAACGTCGCCCAGCCTCGACTTTGTGTACACTTTTTGCTCCCATTTTTCACCCATCATCCTCAGCACATCTACTCTCTCTTGACATATTCTCATATCCTGCTCCCGCTCTCTCGGTCACGGTACAGATATTATGCAGTTGTAGCATAGGTGCGCCTGCTAATCGTGCGAGCAGATGTTGCCCCGCTTCAGCTCCTCCAGCGATAGTTCGTCCTCCGGGAGCGATTATGATGAGGAGATTGTCAACACCCCATCCTTCATGAGAAGGTCGGGCCCATCACGCTTTACCAGAAGGGCTGCTCCTGCTCCCGCCTCCACGGATGATGACGACGACGATAACCATGAGGGTCTGCGCCCAGCTCCCATAGAGCATGAGTTATCTGCAGCGAAGGGCAAGCGCAAGGTAACCTTGCGCACACCCGTCGCCTCCGCCCCTACTGCCAAGAAGCCCAAGATAAGAGGAGCGCGTCGTATGACCCGTTCCACTGCCCGAGTCTGTATCTCCCTATATTCGGCCTAGACCTATTGCTAACCCCCTCTTAGACCCCTATCCGCAGATCTGCTCCCGCGACTACTACCAAAGGTAGTAGCAAGAAGGTCCCCATGCGTGGTGCTGCGCGAGATTATACGTGTGACTCCTGTGTCGGTGTCAGGGTACGGCTAGGCCGAAGGCAATAGTACAGAGTGATGGGGAGTAACGGGCGTCCCTCCTACGTAGCACCGGGTGGTCACTGGCGGTCTCAGGTAGGGGTGCCCACGGTGATGCATTGATCTCTGCTCCTTCCCTATCCTACTTCGAGATGGTCCTTATATAGATAGCTAGGCCGCCGCTTGGACCCGGCATAACAGCAGGGTCGGCGATGCCAAGGATCTTGACTCTCGTCATCCCAAAGCTTCACATAGATTGTAATCATGACTCGGGAGTCTTTTGTCCGAAACACCCCTCCGGCGCCCCACCGGTGTCTTGCGTTCAGTGTCCTGACACCCACTGGTGCCTATGGCATTCTGTTCTCTGACAGTCGGTCGGTTGGGAAAGTCCGCCGCTGCCTGTTTCGACCAATTGGGCGTTGATTCCGGCCGTTGCTTCGCCTGTGCGGTGGGTAACCACAAGTGCGCTCCCCTGTAAGTGCTTCTATTTTCTACTTATCTGGCTTCTTCGTCCTCTAATAGCTCCCATTTCCCTCTAGTGAGGAAAAAGCTCTGAGGGCTTCAAAGAAGTTGGCGGCCGCCGCGGCTTGGGGCGCCGACTTTGCTGCTCTTGCGAGTCTGCGCGCTGGTGTTCGGGCCGCTAAGTGGGCGAGCAACGCTCCCGTCGTCTTGTCGAGTAGCGATGGCGAGGATGAAGAGGAGGAGGCGGAAGCGCTCTCCCAGTCGGAGACTCTGCGCGCTCTTCTAGTAGAAGTGCGTGGCTTCCGGGCCGACTTTTCTGCTCTGGCCGCTCGGCTTCGCTGAGCCTAGAAGCCCTTCTGCCCTGTGCCCTTCGAGGTTCCTGGTTCTCTGCATCCTGGGGGCGTTCGCTTTCTGTTTGAGTAGTCGCTCTATTCCTCTCTCTCTTACTTTTAGTTATTTGATATAAGTGCGCTAGTCCGTCAAAGGATTCAGCTTTACCGTATTGCTCCTCAAACCTCTTGAGCGCTTCTGTTTCTTGAAATTCGGATAAGGGCTCCCAAGTAGGATCGGCGTATCCCTTCCATCGAACGAATACTTGGCGGACCTTTCCTCGCCCCTTGCTCTTAGTTCGAGCGCAGAGGATCTCTTCTACAAAATACTCGTTATCTCCTTCTTGATTTTGGATTGGTAGGGGTTGGGAATCGGATACTTCTTGCCCGAGGAGCGGATTAGAATGTGCTCTTCGTAGTAGATCTACGTGGAATCGGTTTTCGATGCCGGAGGGGATTCCAGAGAGCTCTACCACTAGGGGGTTAATGACTCTCGAGACTGATTATTTCGCTCGTAACCAGTCTAGGGACTTCTTTTGTCGCGGAGTTTTATAATTTCGTAGGTCGAGCCAAACCTTATCTCCTTCTTCAAAACGCTCGGGAGCACTTCTTTTCTGATTCGCGAAGTATTCCTGCCGCTGCTGGGCAGTTGCCATTGAACTCTGCGCTAGGTCCGTGATATCGCGTAACTTCGCTAGGAAGTGCTCGGCCCGATATTCCGGGGTCCCTTCAGGGCTTTCTTCTTCTATTTCGAGGGGAAGGGTAGAGAAGTGGTAACCATGCTCTAAGAAGAAAGGGCTTAATCCTGTAGTTGGGTTAGCTCTCCCATTTAGAGCTGTCACGACCTGGGTTGCATCGCATTGGTAGAGACCTCGATTAGGTGCTATCGACGAAGATTCTACTCTAAGGAGCGAAGGAAAGAAGATCACAACTTAGGTTTGAGGGAGCGCGACTAAGTCGTCCACGCTTGGCGGGGCTCCTGCAGGGGTTATGATTGGCTTCCCATCTGGCACTGCCATGGCAGGTGTTCCAGCTGTAAGTCACCTGGTTGTAGTGAGTCTGCGAGGGTTGACCTTCACAAGAGCTAGCTGCGCTACTGGGAACCATCTCGTCCAATCATCCTGGGTATAGTTAATATAGGCTCGTAGATAGGCCTGTATTTCCTGATTCATCCTCTCCGTGCTCCCATCGGTTTGCAGATGGAATGCCGTACTTAGTCTCTGCTCTATTCCGACCAGGGAGCAGAGACGCCTCCAAAATTTGCTTGTCCAGTTTGAGCCCCGGTCGCTCGTAATCGCTACTGGACATGCGTGCCATCGGAAATGCGCACTAAGGAATCTTTCTGCGCAGGCTTCCGCTTCCATTGTTGGCATTGGTTCGAAAACCACACTCTTGCCCAGTCTATCTACTATAACCCATAGATATCTATTACCGTTGGATAACGGCAGATCGGTAATAAAATCCATGGATAGTTCTGTGTGTAGACGTGAAGGGATCGGGAGCGGTTTTAGGAAGCCCCTCTTGCTTTCCCTCCAAATCTTTGATCTACCGCAGATGTCGCAGTTCTGTATAAACCTCCGGACGTGGTGTTGTAGCATTGGCCAATAGTAATCCCTCGAGATTGCCGCGATAGTCCCGTCCCGCCCCGGATGACCCACGAGCGTAGAATCGTGTATCTTTTGAATAACCTTCGTCCGTAATATGTCCAGAGGGCTATTGGTGCTATCGATAGGTGCTCCCGGTATCCATAGTCGATCTCGATATAATATTCGGCCTTTAGAGTCTATATTGCACTCCGAAATTTGTACCTTGAGCTTAAGGTTTGGTGCAAGACTTCGAGCATTTTGTTTGACCGCTCTATATACCTGTTGGTAAAGTGCGTCTTGCGGGGCAGTCTTATCCCATAATGCCTGGAGCTCCTCTTCCTGAAAGACCTTTATTCCCGGGAGGTGGTTAGCTATATTTGCTAATCCTATCTGTAGTGTACGCGGTTTTTCTGGTAAAGATTCGGGAGGGAGCAGTTGCAAGAATCGGCCTTCTTCCCTACTATCCCCGGGGCGGATTTGGTCTTGCTCTCTTCGCGAAAGGGCGTCCGGTACCACTGCGCTCTTCCCGGGGCGGTACTCCAGTTGAAAGTTATATCGTGAGAGCAGTTCTGCCCATCTCGCTTGCTGTTCCGAGAGCTTTTGCCTCGTCATGAAGTATTGAAGATTCCTATGGTCCGTCAGGATATTAAACTGCTCGCAGCTACGTAATTCTGCGTCCCACTGTTCTATGCAGCGAATAATTGCTAGCATCTCCCTATCATGGATGGGGTAGTTAACCTCCGTTGGGCTAAGTTTCTGGGAGTGGAAAGCGATTACCCTTCGTGTTCCATCTTCTTGCTCCTGGGAGAGTGCTCCTCCTGAGGCAAACCCAGAGCAGTCTGCTTCTAAGAAGGTATTCTTATCTGGGTCCCATTGCGTTAGGATTGGTGTCCGTGTAAAGAGTAGTTTCAGCGTTTGAAAGGCCTCTTCTTGATCCCGGCCCCAAGTAAAGAGTGCTCCTTTCCCAGTAAGTTTAGTTAATGGAGCTACTACTTCTGAAAACTTCGGAATAAAGATTCGGTAGTAGTTTGCGAATCCGAGGAAACCGCGTACTCCTGTAACGTTCGTAGGGGCTTCCCATTCGAGAATAGCGCGTACTTTCTCCATATCCGCTTGTATTCCCACACCGGCCGTGACGATAAAACCCAGGTATTAAATGGTTTTTACCCCGAACTCGTACTTATCCGGGTCGAGGTATAACCCGGCTTCCTGAAGCCTCTCTAGAACTCGTCGGACCTGCTGCAAGTGCTCTCTCTTACTACCATCGGTCTAGATTAAGACGTCATCCATATAGGCAGTAGTAAAGTCGTCTAGAAATTCCCGTAAGATACTATTAATATATCGTTGGAAAGTCGCGGGAGCTCCCGAGAGTCCTAAAGGGGTTACCATCCACTGAAAAAGGCCGTATCTCGTTTGGAAAGCAGTTTTCCACTCCTCCCCCTCCGCTATAACGTACCCCACGGTCCAATTGAACACTTTCGCGCATTTCCGTACAACCTAGGTTTTATCCCTTATTTTCCACCTTCTACAATGGCACGTAATTGGGAAGAAAGCGATATTCAATTAGCGCTTCAAGCGCTTCAAAATAACCCCAAACTAAGCGTACGATCCGTAGCACGGATCTATAATATCCCTCATACAACCTTACGTCACCGATATCGCGGCGGTACTTCACGACAGGATATACGATCACCAACGCAAAAGCTTACCTATTCCGAAGAAGACCCGATCGTACGCTACATAGTCGACCTAGATTCATGATCATTTCCTCCTCGAATAAGTGGTGTTGAAGATATGGCGAATCGACTACTCCACCAACGCGACGCAGGATGCGTCGGTATTAACTGGGCTTCGAGCTTCGTACGACGACAACCAGACCTCCGGACGCGTTTTAATCGAAGAATCGACTACCAGAGAGTCCTCTGCGAAGATCCCGACGCGTACCGCGCGTGGTTTTATCTCGTACGGAATACAATTAATAAGTATGGAATTCAAGAGAAGGATATCTATAATTTTGACGAGACTGGGTTTCTTATGGGTCAAATCTCATCCGAGATAGTTGTAACGACCTCTGATCGACATGGAAGACCTAGAGCAGTACAGCAAGGGAATAGGGAATGGGTTACAGTTATCCAGGGCGTCGGATCGGACGGCTATACTATCCCTCCGTATATCATCTTTGCTGGTAAAACTCACCTATCTTCGTGGTACGAAAATAGCCTACTACCAAAGGATTGGGTTATCGCGGTTACGAAAAATGGCTGGACTACAAATGAAAGAGGCGAGGACTGGATTCGACATTTCGATCAACATACAAAGCTTCGTACGAAAGGTGTTTATCGCCTCTTAATTCTCGACGGCCACGAGAGCCACCACTCGACCGCTTTCGAGCTCTACTGTAAAGAGAAACTCTATTATCACACTCTGTATGCCGGCTCATTCGTCGCATAAGCTCCAACCTCTCGATATCGGCTGTTTTCGTGCACTGAAAAGAGCGTACGGTAAAGAAATTGAGGATCTTATGCGGGCACATATTACCCATATCTCGAAGGAGGACTTCCTCTCCGCGTTCTTAAAAGCGTTCCAGGCAACTTTTACGATATCAAATATCCAAGGAGGTTTCTGAGGGGCAGGACTCGTACCGTACGATCCGGAATATGTGATTTCGCAGTTAGATGTGGAGTTACATACTCCAACACCTCCGGGTACCTCGTCTGGCCTTCCTATTATCTGGGAGTCGAAGACCCCAAATAACCCAATTGAGGCACAATCCCAGACCGAATACGTGAAAAACCGAGTTATACGGCATCAAAATAGCTCTCCGACAGCTACACTTACTGCACTTGACCAGTTTGCGAAGGGTACGACGCAGGTTATGCACCGGCTTGCTCTTTTAGAGGGTGAGAACGCCGCGCTTCGAAAGGCAAATGAGACACTTAGCCGGCGGCGTTATACGAGAAAAAAACGTTTACAGTATGTAGGATCACTTCGTATACAAGCTGGAGAAGATTTACAGTCTCAGAAGCTAGTTAACGGAGAGTTAGATAATAAATCGCGCTGGAGTCGTAGTCGTACGAGGAGGCCAGAGATACTTCAGCAACGCTGTAGGACGTGCGGAGAGCCCGGTCATAATATGCGTACTTGTCAGAATAGTAAAGAGATATCTGAAGAAGATAGTTCCGAGTAATTTTAATTATTTTTTTACGTTATAGTTGAATTAACTTATATCTTATTGTACGAGGTCTTAAGAAGTGTTCAATTGGACCGTAGGGTACGTTATCCGCACGCTAAAGCCATGTACGCACTGTCCATCTCAACACCATTCATTGGTTCCTAGACACAAATAATCAAACATCATCGTCCAACGCTCCAAGCCAATGTCCAGACCCAAGTCTTCTCTACTACGTGGCGATTACCGTGAGGTGTTTCCTGCAGCTGACTTCGCCTTCAACATTGCTGCGTGGCGCCTAGTGTGGTACTTGGCGTCTTTGTCGTGGAAGGGATTGTATAGCACGTTGCAATCCTTACACTCAACGAAGCCCTTCTCGTGGACAGATAGGCTAAGCGTTGTCTGGACTGTAGGTAGCTTTGATATCTGCCGCCTATTCATTCCACGCATTTCAGCGTTAAACCTCTTCTCGTCCCTCTCTTGTCGGTTCAGACGTGCTATGCTCGATTCTTTCAGTGCGGCCTCAGCTTTATCTAGAGTCGAGGACGTAAACTGTGTTTGTTTCTCAGCCGCATCATCTGCTAGTAGGCCGGGTATCTTGGAATCTCGAAGCGGCCGCGTGGTCAGCCTCCGACGCTTCCTCTGTCGAGCTTCCACCATGAGCGGCGAAGACGGCGCGGTCGACGAGGACACGGTCGCGTTGGACAGCTGCGAACAGGATACAGAACCGGAGGTTGGTGATGCGATTTTGAAGTAGCTTAGGATGGACTCTTTCCTAGGCTGCTGTTTCATGCATGGCTGCATTGTACGCTGCAGCAGATTCGCTTTCGTCTCTGGTTGAGTCGTCATGGTACTTGCGATCGTAGTTGATGTTACACGCTGCCCATCTTGGCCTTCGGCCTGTCGCTTCTTTGTCACTGGCTCGGTGCAGTCACTCTGAGCGGAACGATTACTGTAGGTGCGCAACGGGCGTCTGGTCACAATAACCGTTAGTTGTGACGTCGTGGCTTTGTTATGGAATTCTAGGAACAGAAGGGACATTGAAAACGGTATACCTTTGGGCCGCTCGAGTTCTTGAAACGGTTAGATCCATGAAAAAGATTTTATAAGTGTGCTCTCCAGATGGAAAATAAAGGTGTCAGGATGTCTGCGGTAAAGCTCGTCCCTTGGCCTACTGACTCTCAATTCGGGAAACTTGTTACACGTATGAGACGTGAAAGAAAGGGATATGAGTGTATGGAAGAAATCATGTCACAGAAAGAGGAGAGCTTGTAAGGTGGTGTTGACCATGATCAGCAGTTCGCTTTTACTAATTGCTTATCATCGTGTTGTAGCTCAAATTAGGATACAACGCGGTTGCCAGCTTTGAGCGCGATCAGACGCGTTTGGTGCAAGTGGGGCGGTGCTAATGATTGGTCTGGGACCTGAATAGGTGATCCTTGCGCTATATTCATGTTCCAAAAGTCTGGGGACTACCCCGCTAGATCATTAAACTGCTACACGGCAACATAGCTAGCACTTCGCTACTTACCTATGAATATAAGCGATTTTATACATAAAATAAAGTTTAAATAAAGCTCAGTGTATAGAGATTTATTTTTATATACTAAGATTAGGCCTTAAGCTCACTTTTATCGTATCTAATATTATTAAGGTCTAACGTGAATGTACACCGAGCTGGCCATGACACCGAGCTGGCCACTTTCATGCGCCAACGCGACCGGCCAACTTCATCTTTGATTTCTCAACAACCAATTATGGCAAAGTCATACAACGAAGCAGACTTAATGCTAGCCCTTCAAGCTCTCAAAAATGACCAAAAACTTAGTCTCCGACATGCGGCAAAAACGTACCAAGTCCCCCGAAGCACCCTCCAAACGCGTAAAAACGGCGTACCTTTCCGACGCGATATTTTGCCCAATTCACGAACTATGACAGAATTAGAAGGGGAGGTCATTATCAAGCATATACTGGACTTAGATGCACGAGCGTTTCCGCCCCGGATTGCTGATGTGGAAGCAATGGCAAATTCTATCCGCGCGACACGTAACGCAGGGCCCATTGGAACGCGCTGGGCCTCGAGGTTCGTCGCACGTCGCAAAGAGTTGAAAACTCGTTGGAACCGTCCTTACGATTGCCAAAGGGCCCAATGCGAAGATCCAAAGCTTGTTGCAGATTGGTTTCGGCTTGTTGCGAATGTTATCGCGAAATACGGTATCCAAGAGTCGGACATCTACAACTTCGACGAGACTGGGTTTATGATGGGCAAGATCTCAACCAATATAGTAGTTACGAGCTCCGAACGACGTGCCAGGCCGAAATAAATACAGCAAGGTAACCGGGAATGGGTTACCGTAATCCAAGCGGTCCAGTCTACCGGTTGGGCGCTGCCGCCGTTCATCGTTGTTGCGGGCCGATACCACCTCTCTTCTTGGTACGAAGACGACAACATTCCGAAAGATTGGAGAATTAGACCTAGTCCAAAAGAATGGAAGACTAACGAGATTGGTATGGAATTTATTAAACACTTCGATAATTGTACGAAAGATGGAAAGTCCGGGATATATCGATTGTTAGTGTTGGATCGTCACGAGAGCCACGTTTCCGGCGATTTCGAGCTATATTGCAAAGAACACAAAATTGTAAATTTGTGTATGCCTCCGCACTCATCTCACATCCTCCAGCCACTTGACGTGACCTGTTTCGGTCCATTAAAGCGGGTGTACGGCCAGATGGTAGAGAAATTGATACGCCGGTCACTAACACATATCGCGAAGGAGGACTTCTTTCCTATCTTCAAAGACGCCTTCTTTGCAGTTTTCGGCGAAAAAAACGTTCAAGCTGGCTTTCGAAGGGCAGGGCTTGTTCCATTCAATCCAGAAAGTGTGATTTCAAAGCTGGACGTACGATTACGGACCCCGACGCCTGTTGGCTCCCCAGAAATCGCAACCCGACCGTGGGTATCAAAGACGCCACAGAACCCGATAGAGGCTCA
This sequence comes from Pseudomassariella vexata, assembly GCF_002105095.1. Taxonomy (NCBI): domain Eukaryota; kingdom Fungi; phylum Ascomycota; class Sordariomycetes; order Amphisphaeriales; family Pseudomassariaceae; genus Pseudomassariella; species Pseudomassariella vexata. Next base: position 249,520 of record NW_024467959.1, on the reverse strand, counting down.
TGCACAGTCTACTTTTTTGAAAAAGCGCATCTCCGAGCATCAGAATAGCTCTCCGACGAATATTTTCTCAGCTGTCGACCAGTTTGCGAAGGGAGAAAAAGTGATAATGCACGAGCTCGCCCTCGTACGGGCCGAGTGCGCTGAGCTTCGAGAGGCAAATAAGATGCTAAGCCGGCGCCGGAGGACTAAAAGAATGCAATTACGGGAACGAGAATCACTTATTTTCCAAGGACAGGACCTACGGGACTCTAGGGAGTTGGCGACGCAGACACAGCAAGAAGAGCGCCGAAATGGTGGTCGCGCAAAGCGTGTTGAAACGCGCCCGAGGCGCTGTGGTATTTGCAACGGGACTGGGCATAATGCGCGAACTTGTAAGATCGCATTGCCATCTTCTGGAGAGGAAGATTCAGAGTAGTTTCAATTGATTTACCGCGTTGTGGTTTTACTATCGTAAAATTTCTATGCGAGGTTATGTAAGGGTGGCCAGCTCGGTGTCATGGCCAGCTCGGTGTACATTCACGTTAGTAGTATAAGTATTTCTATCTATTTTTTATAAGGATACTGTAACGAAACCTCTAATAGTCTAGCTGCGTAAACCACTAAATAGTCTGTAAGGGTTTGTGCTAGTAAGTAAGTCCTGCTGCGGAGTCCTTTAGCCATAATATCGGGGTCTGAAGTATGGAGTATCGGGCTCTGGGTAACTGAAGTATTCGAGTAGGGTAACTGGGAATAGAGTCGTCAAGGCAGTTTGCCTCACCAATGGGTTAGATTGATGCTTAGATTGATGACTGAAGTAGAGACTGTCTATCTATGAAATGCCTGGGAGTCCTGTCCCTTATATATCCATTCCCTCCTTCACTGATAACTGGGGCCATTAGATCCTTCATGGATACTATTGGTCCTAACTGGATATGTTGGATCATTTCATATCCAAATGATCCACCCTTGTAAGTCACGTGGCTCGTGATCCTTGTACTAGCTGGCTCCTCCTGCAGCTAGCCACTCCTGTGTGACTTTTAGGCACTGCGCCCGGCACGTCTCACGTGATGAGACGTTAAATTTCAATCAATCAATCAACCTGTGTGACTTTCCCTCCTTCTTTGTCCTGTATCCACTGGGCCTGCCATCGGGCCTGTTGCGTTGGTTAGAATCGTAGATTCGTAACAAACTTATAGATCACGTTAATAGGAGATAAGATAGATATAAAGTAATATAAGGCTATATACTAGGGAAGCTAAATACGACTTACTAACGACCTTTAATCTCTTCTGAGAAGTCGTATATTTAGAAACTTCTATCTGTAGACCTGATCTTACGCGGCGAATCCCTGTTATCCTGTCAGGGTACGGCTAGGCCGAAGGCAATAGTACAGAGTGATGGGGAGTAACGGGCGTCCCTCCTACGTAATACCGGGTGGTCACTGGCGGTCTCAGGTAGGGGTGCCCACGGTGATGCATTGATCTCTACTCTCCCTCTATCTTCTTCCCGGGCCTCCGCCCCTTACATAGATAGCTAGAACCCGACGTCGGAGCCGCGGAGCACTAGTTTCCCCGATTGTTCCGCAAACCAAGACTTCCATATCGACATGACTCGCACATTCCTACACCGGAGCCCCACCGGTGTCCCACCGGTGCCTATGGCATTCTGTTCTCTGACACGACGACCCCCCCTGACAAGGCCCTGCCCTCAGGGCCTCAACGCTCGTCCCGTAGAACACCGGCCCTTCCTATTCCCACATCCTCCGATGCCGCGCCGGTGCCCTCCGGTGTATACCCCGTAACTCTTCACGCGCAACAGCGTATACACTTGTGGCCTAACCACAGTGCTCCGCGCTGTCACCCGCACACACACGTCATGACATCGGTCCAGCCATTGCTCGAAAACCTTTGCCTGACAATCGCTTACGACAACGTATACACTTGTGGCCTAACCACAGTGCTTCGCGCTATCGCTCGCCTTCCGAAGCTATAGGTGCCTACCGGAACAGCACCGGTGGCCCTACGCTCCCAATCGTCGGAACATTGGCCCAGTAAAACGCTCGCAAGCCAATGTTCGACACACACGCGCAACAGCGTATACACTGGTGGCCTAACCACAGTGTTTCCCGCCATCTTCTGCCATAGAGAGACCCTGCTTGTTACCGGCTTCCCAACGGTGTACCGTTGCCCTTGTAGTTATGTAGATGTGATAATAGGTGACTTACCTGTGATCTTTGTTCCGTTCATGCCCCCTCCCTGAGTGCCGCTCCTGAGGCACTGGTGCTAACCTGTTCTACTCCTAGGCCACCCTCAAGACGGTCGCTGCGGCCATGACCCTCAAGGAGTTGATTGCCCTTGTTGCCGCTGGCCCCATAGAGGGCAATAGTTTCTCTTGTATACAATAAGGACTTGTTTGGCCGGCGTGTCCTTGATACAACGATTGCAGTCCAAGTTGTCACCTGGTGATACGTCGTGCCACTGAATCTTCGTATTCTTCCCGTAGCTCCCGTGACAAGTATCGGTGCCTCACGTTCTTCGTCGGTAGCATCACCAGGTTCCCTACGGCGAGGGCGACGGTCTTTCGTCACCTGTTATACCACTTCTCGTAGTCCTTGTTCGTTCTCTCAAGGAGCTTGCTGGCAGACTGCACACCCCCTAACAAGTCCTTCACATCTCGTCAGTGATTTCCAAAAGTACGACCTACTGATTCTCTTGACTGTCTTGGTGACCCCCAGGTGGCCACTAGTCTGCTCGTTATGGAAGGCCATCAGTATCTCCCGCTGGATCGGATGGTTATCTGGTACGAAGACGCGGCCCTTATAGCAAAGCAGCCCGTCCTCCTGGTACCACGCACCCGGTACGCGGCTGAGCGACTTCCACGCTCCGCTACTGACGAATTCGTCTTCTGCCTGGGCTTTCCTGACATCTTCAAGTAATGTCGGAGCCAACTCTTCCGGCATAGGGACACCAGCTGTAGCACCGCTTGCGCGCTGTGTCTCCATTACTCGCACTCTGATACTCCTAAATCGTTGTAGGAAGTCTGGCAAGAACGCTACTTGCGCCTCCTGTTTCTCACCCGCTGTCGCGCGGTGGTCAGGTCGTCTTGACAACCCATCGGCAGGATTCTTCGTGCCTGGTCGATATATGATCTCGAAGTCATAGTTCGCAAGGTCCTGTAGCCATCTACCTTGTCTAGCGCTGAGCTGCGGCTTACTGGCTAAGTAGCGGTGGTTCAAGTGATCCGTGAGAATCTCAATCGTCTGTTGACTGTACAGCAGATAGTGCCGCCATCGTTGTGTTGCCTCAATAATCGCGAGCAGCTCCGCATCGGGTGTCCCGTAGCGTAGCTCAGCACCTTTCAATTTCTTGGACATAAAAGCCACTGGGTGCCACCTGTCTCCGTGCAGCTGGGTAAGTACTGCGCCAATTGCGAAGTCTGATGCGTCAGTCTCTACACGTATAGGTAGTCCAGGCTCGAAATGCTTCAAGATAGGTGCTCGTGTGAAGGCCAGGCGTAGCTTGTAGAACGCCTCGTGTGCTACATTATCGAGCTGCAGCGCTCCAGATGATCCTCCCTTGAGTAGGTCTGTCAGGGGTGCTACTATCTTCGAGTAGTTCTTGATAAACCGGCGATAGAACCCAGTAAATCCGAGGAAAACCTGTATATCATGGATACTAGCCGGGGCTGGCCATTGCGCGATAGCATCCACCCTGTCGGTTTCCATGCGGATCCCCTCCGGTGACACCACGAACCCTAGGAACTCGACTTCTTGCGTGTGGAAGACGCATTTGTCTTGATTAGCGTACAGGCCAGCAGCGTCCAACCGGCGGAGGACCTCCCGGACATGCTCTGGGTGTGACTCTCTGTCCTTAGAGAATATAAGGATGTCGTCCAAGTAGACGATACAGATCACGTCCACAAGTCCAGCTAGTGCGTCGTTGATGTAGCTCTGGAAGGTCGCCGGCGCATTAGCTAGTCCGAACGGCATGACCAGATACTCAAAATGACCGTATCTCGTCCGAAACGCCGTCTTCCATTCGTCTCCTTCGCTGATCCGGACCCGGTGGTATGCGTCCTTCAAATCTAGCTTCGTGTACCACTTCGCGGAAGCTAGCCTATCCAAGATCTCACCGATCAGTGGTAGTGGCGCTCTGTTCTTCACAGTGATCTTGTTAAGGCCTCTGTAGTCCACACATAGCCTCAACTTTCCTCCTTTCTTCGGTACGAATAGGATCGGCGCCCCAGCTGGGCTCTGCGAGGGCCGAATCCATTTCTTGCTCAAGGCCATTTTCAAATATTCTCGTAGTTCCTCGAGCTCTTTCTCCGCTAGTGGATAGATGGGCCCGTGCGGCGGCTCGGCACCTGGCTCTAGCTCGATCTTGTGTGACCGAAACCTTCCATCTGGCAATTTCCCTGCTAACTGCGCGTCGAATAGATGGAGGAATTCTGCGTATTCCGACGGCACGGTGGCACACTTGGCCTGCGGCTCTGTTCCGGCTCCTCTGTCCTTGCTAGCTTCGACCCTTGCTACCGCGGGCACTGCTATCTACTGTACTTTGCCTCGTGGTACGCATTCCGTATATCCTTCTTGCTGGTCACCAGTTGCAGACTGTCCACGTCGAGAGGGTACGTCCATCCTAACGAGGACCATCGAAATATAGGCTCAACGGCACGGCACCAGGGGAGCCCAAGGATTGCAACCCAGTCTTCTGCATCTGAGACTCGGAATTCGTGAGCCTTCGTCTTCGTCACCCCGAAGCCGTCCGTCATCTTTGTATGTAATACCCTCTTGCCATAGTTGGGACCTTTGCTTCCCCACATGCCCCGCAGCGTCTCACCGGAGTCTTGTAACGTACCCGGCTCGATGCCAAGCACTCTTGAGTCCACGACATTCTCGTCGGCTCCGGTGTCAATCAAGGCTTTTCCAATGCGCCAGCAGCCGCCAACCCGGAGACGGATGGTGGTTTCCAGACGGAGCGGCTGCTCGTACCCCTATTGAGGCTCGGTGTGGCGGACCCCCAGCGGCGCTGTGTTTGGGTTCCGGTCCTCAGGACAAGGTCCGTCATGTTTGGTTCTACCGCAGGTCCTGCAGTTAGGGCATTGTCGAGAGTAATGTCCCGTCTGTCCGCACGAGTAGCACTGGCCGTAAGCCACATCCCTCCTGGGCGCCTGTTGGCCTGCATTCCCGTCTGATGTTTCTTCCCTTGCTGGTGCTGGGGTCGAGGACGATGTTGCGTTGGTCCTCGGGCCAGGCTGTTGGTACACCGGTGGTCTGCTGCTTATTTCAATCGCCTCGGCTTGCTTAGCTACGTCGTCAAGCTCATACCGAGTCGAGGGAAGTCCTCGGGTCATGACTTGTCGCTTCAACTCCGGTCGTAAGCGGTTGAGTACGTTGACGACGCGTATCCGTTCCGGTAGTTGATCAGGGCACTCTGTCTCTATAGCATCGTATACGTCGATGAACTGCTGGTAGCTCTGGTTGGGGCGCTGGGTGATACTATCGAGTCTCTGCATCACGCTGATCACTCGCGTATCGTCGCTAGCCACACTCCTCTCCAGCCACTTCTCCATAGCGTCCCACCGGACGTTCCCCAAGTCGTTTTTGTAAGTAGTAGCAACGTGGCTGGTCCACCGTCGTTGCACCGCCCCATCAAGGCATCCGGTGGTGTGCAGTACACGCGCCGCATCAGTGTCGAAGTCCTCCGCGTACATCATGAATATCCCCTTTAGGTTTAACATGAACGAGGTAAGTTCCGACCAGTTGGTGCCCCGGTACTTGAGTGTCGGCAAGTGGCCTCTCCCTCCTAGATCAAGCCGAGGTCGCTTTAGGCCTGGTCCGATAGGTTCAACCTGGGTCCCACCGGCGGTACTATTATGCGGCTCTCCCCTTCTTAAAGCTTCCAATTGTCCAATCCTTTCTCGTTTCTTCTTCCTCACTACTTCTTCTTCCACTAGACGGTCAAGCTCTTCTAGCTCGAGCTCCTCTAGTTGGGACCGGCTCAGTTGCCTCATCGTCGCTGTTGTCGTCGTAGCGTCGACAGTGCCACTGCTCGTCTGCGTCGCTGTCGTCGTCGTTGCACTACTCGATGTAGCTCCTCCGGTGTCACCCAGCGTGCCTGCGGCTGTGGTCTGGCTTCGCATCAGGGCTCTTCGCATCGCCATTTTCTCCCCAACGGTCCGTACGCCCGGAGACGGGTGGAGAGATCAACGTGTCAGGGTACGGCTAGACCGAAGGCGATAGTACAGAGTGATGGGGAGTAACGGGCGTCCCTCCTACGTAATACCGGGTGGTCACTGGCGGTCTCAGGTAGGGGTGCCCACGGTGATGCATTGATCTCTACTCTCCCTCTATCTTCTTCCCGGGCCTCCGCCCCTTACATAGATAGCTAGAACCCGACGTCGGAGCCGCGGAGCACTAGTTTCCCCGATTGTTCCGCAAACCAAGACTTCCATATCGTGTCATGACTCGCACATTCCTACACCAGAGCCCCCACCGGTGTCCCACCGGTGCCTATGGCATTCTGTTCTCTGACAATACTAGATTCGCGGTTTACTTATCTACTATCGTCGTTAAGCGTCTCCTTTAAATACTATATACTGTAGTATTAAGCTTAACTACTCTTGATACAACAAATTATATCTTCTATAACTCTTATAATATGCAAGTATATCTGGTTATACTTGTAATTTAAGACGGTATTCATTCATTTCTTGATTTAACTGGATGCAGGTATCCTGAGGCTCGTATTAGCTTTAGTAAAGCCTAATAGCGGCATACTACCCCCCCTGAAAAGCCAGATTCAGCTGCCGAAGATCCAACCGGGTTGAAAACTGCTATTTCCGTTCTCGGATGTTGGTTCGCTCAGGCTAACACCGGCTAGCACAGCTTGCTTAGGTCTGAAGCCGGAAATAGCATTTGGCAAATCAAGTTTAACGTTATATTATTGTGTGTTACTCTCTAGTTCACCATATATCCACTGTCACACGTTGTCGCCCCACTCCACTCCATCCCGTACCTCCGCTTAGGCAGTGATACGTGACCCCATGGGGGGTTACCCTATAGCTATAGATAAGATAGATAAGAGCTATAAAAGAGCTCTGCCAGGCCAGAATAGCTGACCTGGGCATCATTTCCCAATACAACAATTCACACCCCATATGCACTCGCATCAGGCAGTGTCATCGGTCAATAGTGCCTCGTTCTGCTTGTCGAAGTGTGGATCGCACTTTTGCCGTCCCCACCGGAACCGCGAGTATCGTATTTAGCCAACACTATAGGGTCAAGGAGAACAAAGACATCACAATGATGTCAGCATGGACGTTAACCTAGTGTCTTTGGCATATAAAGCTTGTTTCATGTTGAACCATCTGTTCAAGCCCTGTCCCGATCCAAAGGGAGAATGGCCTCGGCGTGCCGAGACTAGACCAGCGGTTTGCGATCGACCCATGGCGTGCGACCCTGCAGTAGCTATAATTAAATCCCAGAGAGGCAGTCCCGGGCCGTTGAAAAGCTTGTCCACTCGACGTCCACCTACATGGTACCATCGTATCGGAAGCAAACATGGTGGGTCTCGATGGACAAACAGAGCAAAGTTCCAATTATGGATGTAAACAGCAATGGAGCACATTGCATGGGTCGTTCGATTTAACCAATCCGCCTTCAATTCCGACCGGAGGCTACGTTCCACATGCCGGGCTTTGGACTTTGGCCCGGACACCACCGTTGTCAGTTCCAGGTCGGAGAAAATACAAAGTGATCTATTGGTCTATAATTCTAACCACTGTACAGCATACTTACGAAATTGCAAACCTTCTAGTACTTGCACGCCGAGAGACATTAATTACCACATTCCCTTTGCAATATCAAACACAGTGGGCTTATTCCGCCACTTCGGTAACCTCAGCAGGGGTGCTCGTAGCACCAAGAGCCTACATCACGATTAGTTAGTTGCACACGCCATCAACTAGAGGAGGAAACCATACCCTCTGAATGTGACCGTAAATGCCAAACTGCACAGCAGTCATGCCCCCAACCATAACAAGACGCGGGCCAATGCCGGTGTAACTGCCGCGGACTCCAAGTGCGGTGACAATGTTGAAGATGCGGCGCGCGATGCCCTCGCCCGGTGCGCCCTTCTCCTTGTTGATCTTGCTCAAAACCGTGTCGGCGGGCTGGGAGACAATGGCAGCGGCCATGCCGGCCACGAGACCGCACCCAAGGTTTACCCCTGAGAGAGTCATATTCGAGGCAGTCGTCTTATCGATCAGCTTGTACGCAACGTCGATGGCCTTTTCGTACACGACGAATGTTGCCATCGTGTAGGGGACTCTGCCATTCAAGTCAGCTACTCGAGACATGGAGCTCAAGTTGACATGACGTCACGAGGGTACTTACTGCTTCAGGACAATCGGAGTAAAACCGGAGTAAAGACCAGCTAGTCCTTCACTGTTTGCCATCTTGGCCAAGCCACTTACCATGCCCGGGGCGTAAGTTGGCTGGGAGACCAAACGGATGCGAACGGCCTCGAATGGGCACAGGAAGACATCGCCAATCAGCTCGGCGGTGGCGGAGGAAGCTAGGTAGACGGCATTGTGATTCGCGGCAGCCCGTTCCGGACCCAGATAGTCGCCAGCTTGTCGCTTGAAGAACTCGTACCCTCCAAACTTGAAGGCGCCCTGCAGGAAGTATCCCATGACGGTGGGTCCAAAGCCCGTCAACAGCGCTCCAGCGCCATCGGCAGAGACGATCTGGCGCAGACCTCCGACCAAACCGCGGTTATACTTGGCCGGCTCCAGTTGAACCCTGGTCTTGACACTGAGGAATCCATAATGATTAGCTTTCCGTGGTGAGATTATTTTACGTGTTTCCTTCCAGAAATCAATCACAGCAGTCATGGCCAGTTGCGGCTAGTAAATGTGCATCAGTTGCTTTGGCATTTGCAAGTAGGGATATGGGCTTACACGTCAACGGGCGTCAGGATACCGTGGGTAAAAGAACAGCAGAACGCTCCCGCAAAGGCAAATCTAGCAAGTTCCGAGACGGACATGCCGGTCTTGCTACCGCCGGTGCTTGGTAGTGAGCTGGCCAAGGCCGCGGTAACAGAGTTTAAGTGGCTGCTGGCAGGGTCTATGTCGGCTAAGCTCGAGATTGCGGTGGATGGGGTGCTATCCCAGGGCGCCAAGAGTAGACTGTGGGAGGTATAAGCTTCATGTCTTTATTTCTAATAAGGATATCTTGCTGCGTGCGTTGCGCGCGCACCGCCTCTAAAAATCACCTTCCAGTTCCGAATCCCATGCCGAGGCGTCCTAATATCGAGTCTTTAGCGCCTTTGCGCGAGTTCGGGTCGACCTCGCTCGCGACCTCCTTCACCGCCGCTAGAACCCGCACATGCTCCTTTTTCAGGTCCTCGAACGAGTCGTCTAGCTGCTTGTGCCACGGGTATAATACGAACACCTGGAAACCAAGGGCTGACGAGGCAACCAAGAAGTTCGTTAACGAAATGGCGCGTGTGTAAATCATCGTGCCTGGCTTTTTTGCGTAAGGAAATATGCGAAGTGGTGGTTTGATTCTGCACGACCACACCGAACATTAGCATGACTTGCACCAGTGCAGTGAGGAAAAGCACGCAAAAAGAGGAGGGGGAAGAGGAAAAGGGCATACGCTGGTTCTACGGTTCTCCAGGCGGAGTAAGTCGCAACTGGCGTTTGTATGTGTGAAATGCGCCGATTGGCGCAGTTGTGTATTGACGGGGCTTCTATGCAGCGCGTTTGACGATTACAACAGCTAATACGATGAAGAATGCTCCGGAGATAGTAGAATATTATTGTATACAAAAAGGAATGACAGGAGCAAGGGAGAAAGAGTTGGGAGACAAAGTTCAAAACCACCGAATGACACAGCGGGACCCGGTGCAGTTATTTACCGGCCTTCTCTGCGGGTGTGGGTCTTGCAGGCAAGTGGATTCCTTGTCATGGGCGTCCTCTCAAGTTTCAACAAGGCCCGACTTCGGGACTCTCGACTCGGATCACCCCATTTGACATGTGCCTTGCCAGCAGCCTTCCTCATGAAGGCCGTTGCCTGAAAGAAACGATGCATCGTGACTGGCCTCGCCCATGGAGTTGGTTTCCCAGACGGGCAGACTTCGCTGCGTTGGGTTATCCAAGTGGCGTGACTGTCACGCCACAATCTGAGAAGTCCCGCTGAATAAGGCTCATCGCGATGTTATTAGCCGGGAATTTCGGGATGTGCGAAGGGACCTGGACCCTGGGCGCGAAAAAGAAAAGGAGCGATGACACACGTAAGGCGAGCTAATCACCGCCGATGTATTTAATACTCAGCTGACGGAGGGGTGTCATCCATTCACTGGCCAAATTTGCCGTGGAACAAGTTCATTGTGAAAATTTTAGGAGGGGTCCCAGGGATATTGTGGCGTGGTATTTCGTATGTGTAATTGGCCCAGCCAAGCCCATCGGCTTTCCTTCGTTGTGAGCCTTTGCTAATGCCCGAAAGTTACATTGGATGAACTCCCGAACAACTCCACTGTGACCGAAGGACCATCCCCGACAGCTCCCGATGCCGACCCCTTGAAACCAGTCCAAGCTGACGTGCCGCCGGACACTCACGAGGCACCTCTGCTCCGCCAGCCGGCGTGCATCTTCCAATCTGTCGGTAAATCAAATAATAGCTAACCGAGGCCTGAAGCCTTTGCAATCTTAGTACATGCCAATGGATTGTGTTGCCCCGATCGTCGTGTCGACTCCGAAGTCGAATGGACATCGTCGCGTCCATGTTATTGTTTGTTACATACAAGCTTGCGCTTATCAACTTATTGCTCGGACGGCCCCGTTCCATTAGATATTTGTCGCTCCATTTGTGGCTAGGTGTTGATCATTGCATCATTGCATCATTGTTAATACTGACTGCATGTTGGCTCAATTGGCGTGTTGTCAGGAACGGTTGGGCCGCAAGGCAATAGTACAGAATGCAGGGGAGAGACACGCGTTCCCGTTGTTGATTGTCGATAGTTTATTAAACTCTGCCCTTCCCTTCCTCCTCCTCCAAGACGCTCCCGTTATATAAATAGCTAACCCCTAGTCCATGTCCGATTCCTCGGGTTCCACGATATTCCATAATCCACAGGCCCCACGCCGGCTCCCCCCCCGGCTCCCCACCGGGGGCACCGTGGCGTCCATCTCGGGATGGGCTCTATCATGAGCGCTACGTTGGGAGTTGGCCCAATTACCGACGAAGTCACGGAATGGGATTTTTGACGTCTCGTCATCTGTTCGGTTCTTGGCAATGTGACGAATGTGATATAGCAACTCACAGTGCTTTGTTCTATACAGCTATTATGGCGCATCAGGTGGCTTCGGGCACATGCGAGTCAGTCCTTATTGAAGGTTCTGTTGGACACTTATGACTGCAGTTCGAGAGCACGTCGAATGCTAATGTTCAAGTGTAAAAATGGGAGTAGATGAGTCGAGACGGTCTGCTCATCACCCATGCTTATATGACTAGTCTCAACGCTGTTTCCTAGTCTTTCATGACGGCCAACTTGGGAGCCGGAGCCCGTCCGGTTTACATTTACGGAATAAACGAACACATCGGCGTGCCATTACTCAAATTCGTCGTATTGGACTGTGAGGCAACATTGCAGATCACGACGGAGACGCAATTATTGCTGCAGCTCAATTACCGGACGACGCTGCGCCGGTAGTAACACTGGAGGGACCATGCACAACCAACCCATGTCTTTATCCAGAACAAGCAGCCTGACATTGAGGATAAAGGCAATGACACAATGTCACCACCGAAACCGGCTCCCGCTTTATGTCCCAGCTGTAACGACGATGCAGCGCGAGGTGTTGGTGAACGTGGATGTAACCTCCAAGTTCGTACGTTTCAAATTCGAGGACCGTCAAATTCTGTTCCCAAACAAGCGCAATGCCAATGCAATAATCCACTCAGAAAGTCGGTTCGTAACGCTAAGGAGCTTTACGGCAATGCCAGTCGACTTTTGGCCCTAAAGGAGCTTTATGATAACGTTGGTCAGATTTGGGAGGTAAAACGTCTCAGGGCTTTGGTCGAGGAGAAAAAGACGAGATCAAGAAGAATATAGATGACCATGAGATCAACCGCGCAACCCTCAACGTACACGGGAAACTATTGAGGGTTAATACAAGAAACCCCCCGACACCGTGGTTTCCCCATTGATATAATCATTTAGGGAAAAAAAGAAGCCTATCGAGCTCAGGCCTAACATTGACGACGTCTTCTACCTCAAAGCCTTCTGCCACTACACTACCGTACGATGCCCAATCGAAAAAGGTCACTTGGTCGACACAAAAGTATCAAACCTGGAGGAAATGATAGAGTAGAAAATATCAGCACCTGCCTGCTCAACTTCGAAGAGTCCAGCGAAAATGTGACATATTCTATCCGGAGCGAGAGACTCTAGGCTAGCCATTATGGCGCTTTCTCAGAGCCGACACTGTATAAAAATAATTTAGCACAGCTCTATTCTCTCTTTAGCCTGCTATTGGCACGGTAGTCTAAAGTCGAGAAATGGAACATTCTTGTTCATGACTTCTATCCCGACCTACTTCCCTTCGATCTGGAATCTGCCGAGGTTTCAATTCGAATGAAACAAGCTACAGCACTACACCTGAAGAAATAAAGAAGGCAAAATGGGGAGTGAGGCACTTGCAAGTAACAAACGCGTCGGTCCGCTCTGAGCTGGGAAGAGAATGTTTCATGCATCCACAACTCCGGCTGATGATCCCAGAAGGCCAGCACTGGCTTAACACGCGCGGCTGCCCGCAGCACCCATACCCCTGCGGGTTGGGCATTCAGATGGACCGCGTTTCAGCCCCCGAAGACTTTTCACATACGCAGCCCTAAGAAAGGTACAGGTCATGAAGTTCAAAGAGGAAGCCCTGGCAAGGCTGGCAATGTGAAGCCAGATCCACTGGAGTTCAAGTCCAAATCCAAAGGGAAGGCAAAAGAGAAGGCGTTTTACGTTCAAATGTCTGAGTTTGTTTGAGAAAGGTGACAGAGATATTGGTTGAATTTCTTTTTCCTTCATCCCCTCTCTTTTTCCGTTCCCTGGCACGCTTTCCCCTCTTTTCCCCTTGACTAGTGTACTGCTTATGGTGTTCCATTATGTTCTAATAGTTAGTTTTTGGCTCTGGGGCATTGGGATTTGCATTTCGTTGGCGTTCGCTCTTCAGCTGGCCTAGTGGGCTTTTGTTCACGCAGTCTTCAAGAATCAATTAATCATGTCACTTCGTATGCGTTGAGAACCCAAACCCATATGTAGGATGAGTGTAATCCGAGTGTACTCCGAATTTTCGTTTGCTAAGTAGACACTTGCCGTGGAAAACTTTGACAGCGTAACCTCTACGGAGGATGTTCGACTATGGTTACAAGCGAGATACGAGATCCCACGAGATAAGAATATAGGTTTCCAACTGATTAGATTCGCCATCCGATACCAAAGTATTCAGTCAACATCTGCTCATTCTGCCGCCATTAAATCATTCCCCTCATGGTATGTGACCCAGTAAAAAAATGTCGATGCGACACCAATAAGCAGCGTTGCACACGATATTACTAGACACGTCAGCATGTGACTCTCGTTTTATGCTGAAAATACACTAACCCATAACCTTCTCCATGGACAGAACAAAAATCGGAATGACCTTGCTCTGTAAAGCTGGCGGAAGATCCCGGATAGTTGCAAGGCTCTCCATGGCCCCGGATATAATCTGACGATATTTAACTGTTGCTGTTCTTCGACCATAGAATCTGAATGACATTACCTTGTCACAGTCAGGTGTTCCGGCAAGCTGCTCGCGGAGACCATTTCTGATGAATTTGTCCGTTAATGACAGGGATACACCCACTCCAACATCGCCAGCCAGAGCTACGGCGACATTAAACAAGGCTAGGCATGACGGTTGATCTGTGTCAAGTCAATACAGAATGACTCTACTGTATTCGAAAACACCAAAAAGAGGCGCGTTCTATTTAGTACTTACCCCTTTTCTTCACCATGGAGAATAGTGACACAATAAGACAGCTTTCTGTTACCCCGATACTTAGGCCGATCAACAGAAAGTACGGTGCCAAGGCAGGGTTCTCAACAGCTACAGAGGTCAGCTGGTTCCAGGTAGACTCGAGGCGTGGCAAAGTTTTACGTATCCGACCCGTCGCTACGAGGAAATAGAGACAAAAGTAAACAATCATATTTGCTCTCAACATAGACCACGGTTCTCGGTACCGTCTGATAACCAGACCAGAGAGAAGAGTGCCCACTGGCCTTGCGAAAAAAATGCATGACAAGGCCCAGTCGCCAAAGTCAGATGGGTTGTCGAATGATCGAGTCTCGATGTATAAAGTCAGGTTGTAGCTGAGCTAAATGACGTCAATATGACTCTAGAAGCAGTGTAGATGAATGCGCATGTAATTTTACATACCGTGTTTAACGCAAATACGACGAAGAACGCACATGCCATGAGCGCTATAATCGCCGGCTCCTTCACGAGCTCTACGGGTACCAGGGGACTAGAAGCAGTCAAGGTCTCAACAAAATAGAATATCCCGAGTGACACTGGGGTGCAGGCGAATAGAGTTATGACAACAGGGTGGCTCCAGGGCAGAATCTCGCCACCAAGGTTCAATGCAAAAAGGGGCAATGATATCGTGACAAGAAGCAATAGGGGCTTCACAAAATCGAAACTGGAACCTCGAGGGTGATTAGTTTTGTTGGAAGGGAGGTGAAGTGTACAGAACGAAATAGCTAGGCCGCATAACATTGCGCCTGCTTCAGCGCCGAAGACACTGCACGCATGTCAGTGAAGAAGAACCACCCACTTTGGCTTTGGGTAGGGAATCTGGACTCACGTAGGCCAACCGAAGGATTCAGCAATGGCCGAGCCACCAGGGCCCCCAGTGATGTCACCGGCCATCTGGACGAAAATGAGCAGGCTTCGCCAAAGCGCAAAGTCGCGTAAAGGCACAGCATCTAAGTCAAAGATTCAGCGACCCAAGGCAGATCCAAAGAGAGACAGGCTACGTGTTGAGAAAGACCCACCATTGAGCATGATCATGACAAGAAGCGGCAGCCCCGCACAGCTGGAGCCCACGACGAAGCGGGATAGTGTCAAATGCCAGAGCTTAGTGCTTAAGGAGCTACAAGGTATTATTAGAACCTCACGAACTTGTACAGCGAGTTGACAAATACCAGAGAAGGAAGCCCGTGGCTGTGAGAGTAGCTGCAATCAAGAAGGCTGGTCTGCGGCCATAGCTGCTACCCATGTATGCATACTGTAAGATAGAAGTGTCAGCTTGCTTCATTTTAGACCAAGTAAAAAACCTACAATAGGTTGAGAAGCAGTCTCCGTGATGGATCCAACCAAGATGATCCACACCGCATTGCTAAGTTGATGGAGATCTGAGGCTGGAAATGGACACCATTCAGTTCTTTTAGATTCGAGTATTCCTATCGAACGTGAACACACTTACCAATCCGTTTACTATAGTTAGTGGACAAGAATACCAGGTCAAAGTCGATCGTGAAGACACTAACGTATTTCAGTTATTCGGCTCTAAAATATGAGATGAGACACACCAGAGTAGTATGCTGGGAGCAGCAACCATCAACCATCTTTTCCCGCTTGCTATCCGCTTCAATGAAGTATGGCCGTTTTCTGCGTCGAAGGTAGTTGTAAGATCGTGCTCTGTCAGAAGAGCATCAGTAGAGCGCCGAGGCTCTTGAGAATCAGTGTCGTGTGATTCACGCGGTTGGGGTGCTGTCGACGCCATCACTACATACAACTGGAGTCTGGGAAAACAACGACGAGTAGTACTGTAGCATTACAACTACAAGAAATTCATGTCATATATGGGTATACTGTCCGTAGTTACTCCTGCTTGTCTCCACTCCTATAAAGCTCAACCGGCTGTTCGGACTATTATGGGGTCGCCATCTGACCCCGCTTCGGGCCGGGCGGTCTCCACGTTTGGCCGATTCGCCCTTACATAGCTTGTCTCAAGCCTTGTCACACACACAGCACAACACAACTCTGATGATTAGGCGGATATAATGCCTTTTTCAGACACCATGGGCGCATATCACTCGACTCATATACCTCGGATAACCCGCCTTCGAAGACAAAGCTGGGATAGGGTCGCCATGCCTTGGCCAGGTCGTGATTTGACTTCTTGTAAGGCTATGATCCGTATTGATGAAGATACACGCGATAACGAGGCCTGCTTTTCAGAAAAGATTATGGCCCTCATCATTACGTTGTGTGTGCAGCCTGACGACGTGATATGGCCAATCCCAAACCTGCTTGCCCGAACCGCCTGCTGATATCCGACCGGTAAAGGCTGTGCAGGGTTTAGCTTGTTTCGAACTTCCACAAAGACCAGTCAGATTCAGTCACATCTGACTCATCCTATATACCCATGTATTCCTCCAACAACTATCCCAGAAAATATAGATAATGCCACCACCATCATCCCATTTTTGCGGAGCTCCCCACGTAAGTAGAGGAATCCTGTAAGTAGCCATCATATAAATCACGTAGAAGTTCGGTGTCGATCACCCGAATGGAACGGAACGCATACGTCAAACAGTGGGACGTTCCGATATGATGTTGTACCGCCTGATTCATATTGCTGATCATCATTGGTGCCCGCCTTGTTTTGCTGTTGACCGGTCGATGTTGTCTCTGAGCAGAGCCTCATCTTTCCCATTTCTAGCAGCCCCTACTTGGTGCCATTGGTGCCCGCTCTATGCTCGACAGCTTCCTGTGACCGATAATTGAGCCTCATAGTCCCTCTTGATGACAAAGACTACGATATCTCATTGGTGCAAGTGTCGTCTTGAAGTCAGGGTGAGCATGCTGTTCGCCTTTGAGGCAGACCGGAGCCTCATCAGCCCCATCATGATTTCCATGGCAAAATGGCAACTCAATGTGATTTCTGTGCGTCTATAAGTTCATCATGATTATCAAACCGGGCGACAGTAGTGCATTGCCAGGACCAACAACCGCACGGTACACCAGCCTGATCTTGTCTATCGATATGGATACCGCTTCATTCTCATATTATCCTTCTGAGGATAACCTTGCTTCCCGGCTTGATAAACCTGCTCTCGACCCGAGTATCAAGGCTGACAGCCCTATTCCAAGTGTTCCTATTGGGTTTCCCAATGTCTTGCAAACACCCTTGGCTTGGTCTCGTGATGAGATTGAAAAGAACATAAAAGAATGCATCTTAAAGTTGTCACCAGCCGACATCAAGGCTCTGGAGAAAGCTGCTCTTGGTTTTGAAGGTCGGTCAATGATACTCTCGTGTTCCACTTCAGACTTCAAAACCATACGTTTAGGCAAGTCACTTATACTCAATCAGACCAGGGCGCACACTTCTCGGACATCTCCACCAAGAACTTCGCCCTGCCTGATGAACTTGGCAATCGTCTACGAAAGGTCTCCAACCAGTGCTATCACGATCGAGGCTTCACCGTTGTCAAAGGCCTTGACCCGACCAAATACACCCCTGAGCGCAATGTTGTCCTTTACGCCGGCATTGCCGCCTACGTGGCTCCACAGCATGGGTTTCTTGACAAGGATTTTAAGAGAGTACTATGTGAGTACTGCAACGATACCCGACGACGAAAAGAATTATTGCTGAATTATGCTTTACTGTAGGCCATGTTGTCAATGCAGCAAGCACAGCTCCACCTGCCGAAGCCGCTATCAAATCCCCTGGTTTCACAGACGGACCTCTGGTAAGTCACATAAAACTATAATTCTCTGAATGATGAATGCTTGGCTGACACCATTCAGGCCTTCCACACAGATAATTGTGAGATCCTAGCCCTGTACGCCGTGGACGTCGCCACAACAGGGGGCCAGACCTACGTCTCGAGCGCTTACCAGCTGTTCAATGAGCTGTCCGAGAAGAGACCAGACGTGCTCCAAACCTTGTCTGATCATTGGGTTCTCGATACGTGAGCTTCCATCACTGGTCTCACTTCAACACTAGAAAGCCTAATATCATTACAGTTTTAAAGACTACACCTATTTCCCGCCCATCACCCGCCCCCTCCTGCATGTATCCGACGGTGACAACGTAGTCTTCACCTACTCGCGCTTCCCGATGGTGGGCTTCAAAGGTCGGCAGCGCAACCCGGCCCTGCCGCCCATCAGCGAGGCCCAGATGGAAGCTATGGACACGGTCAAGTACATGATGACAAAGAACGCGGTTGCCCTGCCATGGGGTAGAGGTGATATTGCGTTCATCAATGATATGGCCATAATGCATGCGCGGTCCTCTTTTACGGAGAGTGGAGAGGAGCTGCAGAGACATCTGCTCAAATTCTATCTCAGGGACCCGGCGCAGAATTGGCAGGTCCCTGAAACTGCTAAGAAGCACTGGGAGAGGATATATGGTGGCGGTGAGGGTGGGGGCAAGAGGGAAGAAGAATGGTCCGTCAAGTATGAGGCTGGACAGGAAGATAGTTGGCTGTCAAACGGTTAATGGAATAAGAACAAACCGCCACGGGTTGACTGACTAGGTGTTGGGAACATAACGTTGTATCATGGGTTTTTTTTGATTCAACGGGTTTCTATTTCGTGTAGCTGCTGAAATTATAATGAAAAAAACCCCTCATCTTCACCATACTGGAAAAAAACCGTTGGAACACAGCGGAGACAGTTGCAGACCACATCTATGATTCCAAGGACTTGTTCCTACGACGTGAGGAAATCCTGCTCGGTGAAGTTGTCAATAGGTTCGGAGTGGGGCAAGTCCGGACTCCAGTCGTTGGAAACGACCTTGTAACACAAGTACATTTGTGTTCGATACACAGAACCAGATTTGGAATCTTCCAGATTGGGTTTCTGTCGGTCTATCTCGTGCTTGATATCTTGAAGGTACTCGTGCTGATCGAAGGACAGGCCCTGAACTGGCGTGTTTTCCTTCTTCCTTGTGAGTGAAAGCGGCGCTTGTCCATTACAGGCAAAGCGGAAGTAGATGAGCATCGTCTGGCATGCGTGATAGTAACTTTGACTTAGCGAGTCACCTCCATTTTTTGAGGACTGGATCCCATCAGCATCTCGGCTCCTGTAGATATGACGTGAAGACATACATACCTTTAATCCATGCCGTGTTGTGTAATCTATCACATCAGCAAATACAAATTCGAAGTTATTCATCATGATGAAAATGGTCAGATAGATCTCGAACCAATTCCCTCTCTTGAGATTGCGGATTTTCTCATCCAATTCCTGCAGAATTCTCTGCCCCAGAGGTATGAGAAGGTAGCTTATAGCGATGTGGTCAATTTGCGTGTCCATGACTGGGGTCACAGGAACAATGCCACTCCAAGGACATCCAATTTCATTTGGGGGATCGAAACCTGGTAGGTTGCCTTCGCAGATACGCCACGGACGCTCTATGAATCGCGTTGCAACCCAGAACTCTAAAGCATTTGACACAAGGGCGCTCTTTCATATGTTAATTTACATAGACCAATGGATCTGGAATGCAGAATACCTACTTTTGAAGTTTCAAGATATCTGAAGGCCGCCTCAAATGTCTTTTTGGAAATAGGATTCGCGGCAGCAAGTAGGCCATTGATGTATTCCTCTTTTCCTTTCCGCACAGCTTGTTGCATATTTTGGGAGGCTTCGGTCATATTGCTGATGTAGTACGGTGGCATGTCCATCAAACGAGGGATGGAGTCGGCCTTCCACTTCCATGCTGTCACGTCTTGGGGATCTGCATCAAACCTCAAGACAGTGACGGCAAACGTGACACCCAGGTCCTGGGTGACGCGAACAACCCGCGAATCTGGCTCATTCTGAAAGTTTGGGGGAAGATTGTGTTGGCGAAGACGTTTAGTCTCGGTCCACTCTTGAAGGTGGTTGTTCAGAGTCGAACCTACAAAGCGTTAGCCGCCTTAGTGCCAGCACCAAACTTTACTGTGTACTCACCTCTGCGATGGAGATTCAGGGTCATAAGTTGCACACGTACGCAGGGCTCCTTGAGACGGGAGGGAGATATCTTGAGACATGCTGGGCAGGGCATGAGTGGATCCTCGGGAATGTCGCACTGCATTGAAGATCAGCATGGTCCACTCCCGTCCATGTGAACAACGTGGAAACTATACTCTGGTCTTGTGAAGCCGACAACGAGAACAAGCTCCGGTCGTTCTCGTAACCGCTGTGGCCGAGCGGGAATTTTCATCGAAGCCCGAGCGTATTCTCTCATTCGCTCCAAAGACTTGAGAGACACCTTGTAAATTGCCATTCTCGTCGCGATGCAGCCATAGTTTCGGGTTCTGCAAGCATGGGAGTCAGAATCAACGCTGGTAGGTACAACTTCCCACATGATAGAAAACGGCAAACCTGCCTTGTCCTTTATGAGTGCATTTGAGTGGCTGGCTTTGTGGAAGCCGTGGTTTCGTGCCCATTTTGGGGGCCGCTTAAATTGCACGATTGGGAGCTCTTGGTGGCGTTTTTGGGCTGGTGAGTTGAGTACCTGTTTTTGGGACTTTTTCGCGGGGGAGGAATGGAAACAAGTTACGGCTACCTCGGAGTTATCAAACAGGCTGTCTGGCGCAGGTTGCGCAGGCCCACTGGATGCTACCGAGTATTGAGGCAAGAATCCGGTACCGATAGTTGGGTGCATGTTGCCCGCAATCTCGCTGTAATCGCCCCTTACCGCGCCAAAACACGGTGGGAGCGCAGATTGACCTGGGAATCCAAACGCAGGAGGAGATACATTTGGTAACTGGAACGAAAAATCACTGT
This sequence comes from Pseudomassariella vexata, assembly GCF_002105095.1. NCBI lineage: Eukaryota > Fungi > Ascomycota > Sordariomycetes > Amphisphaeriales > Pseudomassariaceae > Pseudomassariella > Pseudomassariella vexata. The sequence continues at coordinate 228,715 of NW_024467959.1, read as the reverse complement.
TTGTTGCGAGTCTCAAACTCAATTCCTCCTCATCGTTGTTTGTTTGCTGAGAGTTGAAGTTGTTTGAAGTTCCAAACATGTTCGTTTTGCAAGACCTCGGGAAACTGGTAGCATCCATAGCAGTCGGTCTGACGAATACCGGGATGATGTGTTCAGTTAGGGGCTGAAGCAGGAAGACCGAAGCGCGGGACGTATGTCTTAAGGTATCTGTACGTCGCCCGGCTACTTAGAGCTGCTGAAATCGACCGAGTTCGAAATATGAGCCCGAGGTGCTTTTGACCTCATTGGTCGCCCTTTTTATGCGTTGGGCACCGCTGCTCCTCGATGTCAGCTCTGATCAGTTGCCTGCCTCAAATGGTTTTGTTGGTTAGCTAGAGCAGTTACAGCCCGAGAGCAGCCAGACAATATTACACTCTATAGGGCCTTGTAACACTAGTACCCCGCTTTCCGCCAGGGCGCTTCCCGACTGCTTAAAAGAGCAATCGGAACTCGATCTCATTATTCAAGGTAAATGAGACCCCCATGGTTTAAACTTGGCCTACCAGGCTATCTCGGCAATGTTTTGATACAAGAGAGTTGGAAGTCGCCACTCCTTGAGCCTCCAACTCGATCCCCGTTTTTTTCTTCTACGTTAACAATGCCCAACCACTCACTCAATCAGCCCTGACTTAGTCTCACCGGTTATCAAAAATGAACATGGCAGACTTTCCGCCCGACGATAGACTGTCGCTACGTCCGGCAACAATGGACGACCTCGACGACATTACAAGTGTCGCTCAACAAGGATTCCCTGACGATCCCGAGTTTGATTATCGATTCCCATACCGACACGAATACCCAGAGGACCATCGGGAATGGGTTCGACAGGAGTACTTGGAATACCTCAAACAACCCGAGAAGTACGCCGTGACCATCATCACTTCTGCTGATAACCAACACAAGACTGTGTCTCTATCTGTGTGGGACATAGCTGTGACCACAATTCATCAAGGAGGCGGTAAGAAAATCATTGGGTAGCAAGTTCGGGCTGTACACTAATTGATTTGTTGGTAGATCTAGGAATCCCTGATGATCCCCAGGCTAAGCCCCGTCGGAAAGATGCAAACCCGGCACATTTCCGACAGTTCAAGAAAACCATGGACGAGGGCTTTCAACAATACTTACGCAGGTATGGCGATAATCAGATCCACTTGTGGTTGTTATGCACACATCCGTCTTTCCGACGCCGAGGAGCAGCAACGAGGCTATGTCGGTGGGGTGTAGAACGAGCGTCGCTGCAGTCATTGTACACCACCGTCTTGGCGAGTCCAATGGGGAAGAAACTGTACGAAGAGCTGGGCTTTTTTCTTGACGGTTCGTTCAAGATTAAGGTTGATAGCGAGCCGGAATCCCTGGAAATCTGGGCCTTGAGACGTCCACACGTTGAATCGCAAGTGCGGTTCTTTTCGTGGGTTCTTCGCAAGCTGGGACTTTCATAAGTCGAGAATCCCAGTAGAGCAGTTCTTAGGAATATTTGACCGCTGTACAGCACATATCTGGTGACCTTAGCTGTCGATACAAAATAATTCAAATCTCAAGCTAATGATTGATTAGAGCTTAATACAATGCCTAGGCAAACTGGTAGGCTGATCAATCGTGGTGGTCTCAAGCTTTGGTGCAAGGCTCACACCCCGCCGACAATTGCCCACTGACTAGCTCTATTTGATGGCGGTGGATCGCAGCTCCCCTTGCTGCCCCCCTTGGCAATATAGATTCTACCGTTGTTGCTATACACGGCTTGACTGTGCGTACATGGTTAGCAAAGAGTCATGATGGCGCTCTGATTGCTTTTACTGGAAGTCATCAAAGTCAGAGTCAAAAAAACAGTTTCATGAACAGCTCAGGGTTCTTCGTCTCGTGCCAGGGTGGAACGCCGGCGGTAGTGCCACTTACAAAGTGCCAGTCAAGCTCGCAGACAATGCATCGGCCACGCCTCTCAGTAATTACGCCACGACTACGAATAATACCCGTAATATAGATCTGATGATTAACCACTGGTGAGTAACTGGTACCTAGAATGATTAGAGTGGACTTTGAACAATGCTTGGTTTGTTGGAAACCCCTACAAGACCCAAGGCGGTTGAAGGTGGCTGAGGGCCCACGACACTCTTGGCCGGTTGCCAGAAAGGGCAGTCGGTTACCATCTAGGATATCCGAAGAAAATATTTCATGTCAAGGAATCAGCACGCTTCTAGACAGACAGGAAGATGGAGAAGATGGCAGCTGTTATATCTAGAGTGCTGTCAAGAGTTTGCTCTTCTCGCGGTTTTTACACTGTCCATGTTCTGAGACATTTCGAGAGTCAAGAACACAGTCCCAAGACCGCAACACCTGATTCAACTTAACAACGCCAATAGAAACGAAAGACCCAAACTCGGATTCATCAAACCAGCAAGCCGCAATTTACAGGTGTTGGAGTCGTTATGATGCCTTTGTAAGTCCCACATGTGGCGTTTGCGAGCTAATGATGAGAACTGTCTAATCCATGCGACAGGATCACGGTATCACCCTTAACAACATCATTTATACCCGAACCGCTCCGATGGGACACTGCTTCGGCCCTTGCAGGCATTGGTTCCTGGGCGAATGAGTCCCCCCCACGCTGTCGACAAGCATGGTTAAGAGCAACAGCAACCACTCCCATCAGCTCGGACTTTATGGCTGCGAACTCCGATTTTGAATTCTACAATGGCGAGATAATGACTGGGAATGATGCGACGCCGCTTCTGAGATATGTAATGGAGCACGACGAAGTACCAGTTCAGGAGAGGTTGATTAGGAGGATGGTAGCCGACGAATTCGATGAATTATGTTTGTAATCCAGGATATTCATCACATTGCCATCTCCTATTCAAAGCCATCTTGTTGCATTGGACTGGAACTTGTCTGCGACATCGTCTTCTACAGCCAACTTATGGAGAGTTACTGAAGATCGTCACCCGAATTGAAGTGAAATAAATGTCCGCTGACACACTGAACCCAGATTCGGTGAAGTAGACGATGTAGGACTGACAATACCTGAAAAATGTAGTTAAGCATCCACGCAGTTGGTAGATCCCCGCTTCTAGTACAGTCCCGGGAGTCTGGCCCGTCAAACTGCCAGGGTCCCTGCCAAGGTCCCTGCTCCAAGCATCATTTTGCAGCCTTCTAAACCTATCGTAACTAGATTGGATGGACGGATGCCCAGATGCCACTAGCTTCGCGGTATGGTGACCTCGCGATTTCCTGTGCTGCTCAATCCGCTTCCCTACGTGAACGCACAAAGCAAGAGGCAAACAAACCCAGCTGGAACATTACTTGAACGTATGCTGAGTGGATATTAACTGTGTTTATGAGAGGAAACCAGATTAGTGTAAACTAGCGCCTTCAAATTCGGAATTTCAAAGTACGTCGCTTGACAGAATGGAGGCAAGCTAGAGAAATTCTGGGATTTGAAAATAACCATGAACCAAGAACTAGGTGCTACCAGATTCATTTGATGAGGTGCGAAACCACTTGATGTGCATTTAATTCAGCGAAAACAGCTAATACAGCGACCTTCAGCCTAAGCCCATTTAATGCTTCATGGCACTGCAGGAGCGTAAAGGTACCACCAGAGCACTGGCTAGTGCTAATAAGGGGTTAATCATGGCCTCTGCCCTTCATGTCAATCCCTTTCTTATGGTGGGACAAATATGCTACTTCTTGCGACACTCGCAGTAGCAGTAGAAACACAAGTGAGCCCAAGGTTAACTTAGGTGGAAGCAACCACTAAAATAGCGTGAATGCAGGTATGTGGAAATAACACGGATGATGTATGTGCATGTTATCATTGATACTCTCTCACTGAGAAGTGTTCTTAGTGTCGTGAAAAGCAAGTTAATCCGACCTCAACAGCCTTAATATCTTCAACGATCCCCAATATGATCATCATGATACCCTCTTCTTCATGTCAACTTGTTGACCCAGCTGTGCTTCAGAAAGATGGACACAGCTGACCACGCATGCCATTTAAACATCCATCTCAGCATCATCATTAATGGCCACCTCATCCTTAACCTGCTCCTCGGACTTGACCTCCTTCTTGGCCTTGGTAGCGCGGGGTTTGCGAGCAGCCACCTTCTTCTTGGGCTTCTCTTCCTCAACCTCGACGTCCTCGTCTTTGGCATCATCTTTGGAATCATCTCCGTCACCGTCCTCCTTGCCCGTGGCCTTAGTAAGAAGAACCTTTCTCTTCTTCTTAGGCTGAAATCCCTCGCCATCTTCATTTTTGGCCTCGTCGCCATCATCATCGCCGTTGTCAACGGTCTTGCGGGCGCGCTTCTCGGGGCCGAGGGTGGCGGTGGTCTTCGAATCCTCACCAGTAGCAGGCATGCCGGGGTTGGCGTCAAGAAACTGCTTTCTGAGCTTGCCGTACTGCTGCCTGTAGATAGTTAGCAAAGGTTCCAATGTGAATTTATTGATTGAAATTCGAAACGCGATGTGCAAGGGACGCGCAAGGGCGATTGTTATATTTGTGGACATGATGTGGAAGTGACGTTAAAACGACACGCTGAAACAACACGCGAACATGTCCCGTAATGTTACAGGAAAGAACGAAGAACGCGTCGAGGAAGAATGCTGTAACAAACAATGGCAAAATGAGACTTACTTGAGAGCAGGCCCGGTGTAGGTACCAGATGGGACTCCCATGTTCATCTTGTCGATGATGTCCTTCCAACCGGAGACGGAGAGATCCGGGTTGTTCTGTGACAGGATCGTGAAGAGCATCTTGTTAGTGACGTCTGTGGTCCACTTATCCTTCGTGCTGTCCTTCGTGCCGTCGGCCATGGTTTGCGATGTGGAGTCTTTATCGGGAACGTTGGTGTTCGTGTCTGCCAAATTAATGTCACCTTGAATTCATCTGTTATTAATTTTATAGAGGAATTAGCATGTGTCAATATCGTAGTACCTTGATGCAGAAACTGTGGTTTGTGCGACCAGAACGCTTTCCGACGTTGACATTGAGGTAATGGGGAAGTTTGGATGATTGTAGGATGAGATTTGGTAAGTCGGGTTTGGGAAGCAATGGATCGGGTTATGGGCAAGCACCAGACGGAAAAACCACGGAGTTGTGTGAGGTTATTCCGGTTGATAAAGCTGCCAGAGTCTACAGTCTCCTTGGTGTTTTGCCCGGTATAGGGGTAAAACTTCGGAAAAGGGTGTACCTATTTCAACTTCAGATAGCCCCAACTAAAGATAAGTATAGAAAAGGACTTCAAAACATGCCAAACCCTGGCCAATTTTCTGTTTTACCGGGTGTTGGGTTGACAGGGGGAGGCTTCTGGTCCAGCAGACAGGTCGGCATCCAACCAGTCACCCAGTCAGCGCTGCTACCAAAGCCAGTGTCCCGCTATCTATTATCCATGATGTACTAAGGTAGTGAGATTATATTATTAATATTATGAAGAATCATATTTGGAGTTCAGCTTAGAGATTAGCAATAGTACTTCTCTGGATGATGTGTCAACCTCTGGCATAATAGGGGAACGATGTGGGAGGTTAGTGCAGTCTGAAGAATACGTCTGAAGGAAGTCGCAAAACTAAGTACTGTGTTTACATGCACATGAAAGGGACGCAAGCATGATTTAGAAGGCTTACTTGAGATGAGCAAACGTAGATGCAGTCTAGAATAGCCGACATAGTCAGATTAATTCATCCATAAGGCAATAGCAGAGGGTGACATTGATTTCTCTCTTTAAATACTGGAAAGACATGGAGGCATTCAATCCTAAAGTGTAATGTATTCTGTACAAATTGCATTGATCTATTAAAGATGTGTCACAAGTAGATACAGCCTCTTCAAGACGTTCACAGAAACGCCCCGACAGGTTGTAAGGTTTATACATATCAAGTCAGCTTTTCATGATATAAGCATTAGTATCAGTTGCTATACCAGGTCAAATTTCAACCGTCACCAGGTGATCAATATAGAAAGCCTAACCTAGCAAACTATCGGAATGTTAGGACCAGCTTGTGGTGAAATGAAAAATGGGAAGCAATAACCCTTGCCTACGCACAATACTACAGAAGATCATCAAATCTACTGGACGTAACAGTTTGTCGAGGAGATTCAAATTTCGGGGGCTTAGATGGAATCATTCAGCAGCTTGTATTTAAGCTCGGGCTGGCTCCCTCAGTGTCCAAAGACTTAAACCATGTCGATATTTGTCCTCGAGCTCGATCTAATGAATATAAAATACGAAATAGTGCATTAGACTTCAATAGACATGGCCGTGTTATCCGGGAAGGATCCGAGACATGAAATCTTTTGGAGTCATGGAAAGGCATGGATCACTCAGATAGGTATCCTGCATATCTATGCTCCAGCATCCCCCTCAAAAGCTCGGCTAAAGGCTTCATCTTACTCGGCTATTGGAGAGGCGAACGCAAATATGAAATGCGGCTAAGCACATGTTTCATGGCTCGAGCCTCTCGAGGCAGATCTGAGATCGAAGCTTACTTTCCCATAGCCCGTACGTTATGACGCAGGGCGATCCACCAGATCAGACGAAGCAAGTCAATGATATAATCATTAAAAGTTACCTCCATAAATATCTCGGTAATTTATATTTTCATCAATATGCAGTTAATCTAAATATTATCCCCATTATCTTGTTTCGTGATTGACAGTTACGCCGAAATCGTAAACATGTCAGACAGCGAACTTCAATATACAGTCACCAGGCTCGAGATCATCAACAGCACTGTTGCACGAAAACGGCTGGGACCGGAAGGATCGACCAAGGGATCTAAAGATTCTGAAAGTCTGTCACCATCTGTGACTTCGGACTCGGAGTTCATTCCGGTACGAAAGCCACATACTCTGAAAATAAGACATCGACCCGCTGATACGATGACAGCACGAGAGTGGCCATAGTTTTCAAGTATGTACGCCTTCGCTTATATTAATTCTGCATGACCAATATGCTCTCTAGCTCTTTTACGACCTCTGGTTCGTAGCCAACCTAACCGTCTTCACCGAATACCACGAAATCATCGACGTGAAAGCCCTCTCCCTCTTCATTGGTTTCGTCCTTCTCCTCTGGACAACATGGATCCAAAGCACCTTCTTCGATGCTCGCTTCTCGGGCGACAGTATCTTTGAGCGCATCACCTGCGCCTTCGATCTTGGCGTCATGGTCGGTTTTGCAGAGCTAGGCACGGTGTTCACCCCTAGTCCTAATTATCAGGCCATCTTCCGCATGGCATCTCTGTTTCTGATGGCTTCGAGACTCGTGCTCGCGGTGAAATATGCGACTATGCTGTTTCAGGCGCGGAAGTACGCACGCCGCAGGGCGAAGATGGTCTTGCTGCTCATTATCGGGACGCTTGTGGCAGCTGCCACCATATACTTCGGGATTTCCTTCATGCTTGGAGTGGATAATATTCCCGGCGATGCTTTAATTGCATGGAATGTTGTCGGAGTTGTGGAAGTGATCCTTCAGTTGGAATATTCCCGTCTATCGGACCCTCTCAGCTTCAAAGGGACAAACTTGGAGGCGCGCATGAACCAGTTGACGCTTATAATATTGGGTGAAGGGATTATTATCATGATCAGAGGCATTAATCTCTTGGTCCAGGAGAAATCCCCTCTAGCAGATTCATTGGCTATCGGGTGGTGTGAGATACCCTTTCTTCTTCACCATTGTACCAAGTCCATCATGGAGATTCTAACGTGTAACACCAGCTCCGGCACTGATCGCGATCATCGGTTGCGCCATCGGATTGATCTACATCATCTTCAAGATATATTTCGACTTGGACCACCACTCGGAGACAACCAGCCGACGTCGCACGGCTTGGGTCTTCTTCCATTTGCCGTTTCACATGGCTCTCGTCGTCCTGTTGGAAGGCACAAACAAATTTGTTGTTATTTGGAAAATCCTCGAATCATCAGCTTCCGCCAACAGCGCCCTCAACGGTGTTTTTGAAGATGTTCGCGCCCCGAGTACTTTGACTACTCAAGAGGTCATCGGCAAGATTAGGTCCATTGTGGTAGATCAGCTGGTGTTATATAAGCCGAATGATACCCTCAAAACGTGGACACACTTGAACACGACCTTTGCAAACATTAGCACGATACCAGACATGTTCTGGTCTATTGGCGTTCCTGTGGACGATCCGACTGTCGACCGTTTCACGGATAGCTTCAAAGACATTGTACTCACTGTGCTTGAGAATATCCAAGCATTCTTTGGCATCCATGGGCCAGTTGAGAGTGCGACCTTCAACCTTTCTTCATTGGAGAATGTAGCAATTTACTCCAGGAAGACAGAGTTCAAACTCATTGTAAGTCAACCGATCACCTTTTCTCTCACCTGTCAACGGACTGCTTTTTGACTTTGATGCCAGTTCATCTACACATATATATCTGCCGGTATGGTCATTAGCCTCATTACCCTCTTGCACGCCATTTCAAAACGCGAAGGCTGGGTATCCTTCAACATCTATCGCACGGCGTTCTTCATTTCCACCGGTGTTGGCCTTACATTGACGAATCTCTTGGCCACAAGTGAGATTCTGCTTGTCAATTTCCTCTCTAGCCCGTGGCCAGTCCCAGTGATCCTCATATGCTACTCAGTAGTATTGATCGTAGCCCATTTGCCGTTCCCAAAGTCGTTTAATGGTAAGCGAAAGGGTGACTCAGTCCCGTTCACCAACAAGATCCCACAGATTCGACAGAGTGGACCGAGTCCTCAAAGAAGGCCAAAATCCCGACGATACATGTCGTTGCATGATAGCAGACCGGATGTCGGATTTGAGATGGACGAGCAGAAGGAGCATACGAGGCATACGGGAAACTTCGTTTAGAGACTTCGATTTTGTTTGAAGCTTACACATGTAAATTGGTGCCAGGCGAATTTACTAACCGCATTGACCACCTTTTTACATGCACCCCCATTTTGTAGGGTCCAACTAGATTAACCTCAATACTTCGTCCGTATTTATTATAACGTGGTTTAACACCGAGTCGCGCATATCACCGAGTCGCGCACTTTTTACCACACTATAATTTCAAGTTCAATTAAAAAGCCACAACAGACTAAAGTTTATTGAAATTTATTCAGAGCTATATACATCTGACAATTATAGTTCGACCTGACAAGTCTTTACATTATGTCCGGTCTTCTTACACTTACTACATCGTCGTACAGTCGACGGACCAGCCTTTTCTTTACCCCCCCTAGAGCGCTTGTCCTCCTTTACCTGGGCCTCCGCGTCCTTCCGGGCCAAAATGTCCAGGGCATCCTCGCCAGTAAGTGCACCTCCTTGCCGGACACGCGATTTTTTTGCCCTCCGACGCTTGCTTAGTGCCTCATTTGCCTTGCGAAGGGTGGAGCACTCAGCCTTCAAGAGGGTATTCTCATGGGCTAATCGAGTTATACCCTTCGCAAGGTGGCCAACAGCATCAAAAATCGGGGTCGGAGAGCTTCCCTGATGTCTGGCGATTCGGCGTTTGACAAAATCGGACTGCGAGAGAGCCTCTGTCGGGTTATTTGGCGTTTGCGAAACCCAAGGGTCAGTATCTAGAAGAGAGGGGCTAACTGGTGTAGGCGACCGAATCCTAACATCCAGCTTCGAGATAACGGCTTCAGGGTCATGGGGGACTAGGCCGGCCCCTCGAAACCCTGCCTTGATGTTTTTGTCGGTTATTGTCTTTAAATAAGCCTCCTTAAAGGCGATAAAGAACTCGACCTTAGTAATGTGGTTAATATGGGATTTGATAAATATATCAATCTCTCGACCGTATATACGTTTCAAGACCCCAAAGCACCCGACATCAAGTGGCTGGGTCAGATGAGACGAGTGCGGGGGCAGACTGATAGTAACAATGCCGTTAGACTTGCAATAAGACTCGAAATCGGCCGATGTATGACTCTCATGCCCGTCCAATACTAACAGCCGATACACGCCTTTTTTGGTCGAGATAGTGTGCTTGTTGAAATGTTTGATCCAGTCTAGACCAGTCTCGTTGTTCGTTCACCCGTTTTCGGTCGGTTTGACTACCCAATCGGCTGGTAGGTCCCCCTCAGTATACCAATTAGCAAGGTGATAGTTCCCTTGAATTACCAGAAATGGCGGGATGTCGCGACCCTCCGAATTGACACAGGTAATCGCCGTGGCCCATTCCGTTCAGACGAGGTAACGACCATCGAGCGTTGAATAACGCCCATCATAAAGCCCGTCTCGTCGAAGTTCCACATATCGCAGTCCTGGATCCCGTATTTGGCCCTCATATTCGATACAAGCCGGAACCAGTCCTCAATAATCTTTGGATCCTCGCAGAGGGCCCTCTGGAAGTCATACGAGCGAGAAAAACGCGTCTGTAACTCTGGGGTTCGCTTTACAAAGCGATGCGCCCAGAGCTTGCCGACGCGTCGGGTACCCCGCGTCGCAAGAATGGAATTGGCCATATCTTCCACACCCTCTAGCCGGGGAGGAAACCCTCTCAAATCTAGGTCAAGTACATGCTGAACAATAGCTCTTTCCTCTATCTTGGCGAGTAGTGCGCTATTCGGCCAGATTTCGGTACGTGGGGTGCGACCGTGGATTCTGTCACGGAGTGAGGACTCGGGTACACCGTATAGCTTTGCTGCTCGACGTTGGCTCATATTTTTGGTCAATCGGATAGCTTCGATGGCAAGGTTGATTTTGGCTTCTTGGGTTTGAACTGACATGGTGTTGTTGTTGAGGAAATAAGTGTTGAAGTCAAAAGGTTGGAAAAGTTGAAAAAGTGCGCGACTCGGTGACATGCGCGACTCGGTGTTAAACCACGTTATACAAAATATACTTAATTTAAGCGCCTGAAGATTTAGATATGTTCTTTCGAGCCCTCTTTTGAGGAGGAACCCTTCCTTCGAGAAAAGTATTAGTTTCTAACTACTCATCTAGTAAAATAAGCCGTATTCGCTTGTTTCGCTTATCCTAGGCTATTCGGATCGCTAATAAGTTAACGAACACTTTATTCGGGTTAGGCTAGACGGGCTAGCGTACATCTAGAGCGTATTTATCGAGTTCTTTATATAGTTGCTCGTTTTCGATACGTAATTTAGCTATCTCGGCGGCCTAGAGTAGAGTATAAGGGCCTTGCCTGTCACGACCTGGGTTGCATCGCATTGGTAGAGACCTCGATTAGGTGCTATCGACGAAGATTCTACTCTAAGGAGCGAAGGAAAGAAGATGACAACTTAGGTTTGAGGGAGCGCGACTAAGTCGTCCACGCTTGGCGGGGCTCCTACAAGGGTTATGATTGGCTTCCCATCTGACACTGCCATGGCAGGTGTTCCAGCTGTAAGTCACCTGGTTGTAGTGAGTCTGCGAGGGTTGACCTTCACATTGCCCGCCTTTCCTACTAGGGTACGAATCTTACGAGAACCCCGCCCTCGGCTTTCTCTATTAACTATAGTTAGCTAGATAATTACTGTTAGGCAACCTTGGTGGGCTTTGCCAAGACCACCAAGGTTACCACGTGACTTAGCCCTTCGGGACTAAGTCCAACCTTCGTGCTCCATAGGACTAGAGAGAATGTCATGCTTTTACAACCTCACAAATCTTTGACCACCTTTGCGTGTAACAATTACTAGGTATTCTAAGGAGTAAAATTAACTGCAGGTTATAATATATAAGGCGGAGTACCTAGTATATAAGGCTCCGTAGGATTATAAGATACGTCGACTAGTCCTTCGGAGCTTACGGGCTATATACTGACGTGGGGTTAGGGTTTTTGGGTGCTCGTTTTCGTTTTTTTCGATATTCAAACGAATTATGTAAGCGCGTTCTTGAAGGGTATTTAAGACCTTATGTACGTAGTCACTCTCTTGAGAAAAAGATAGAAAATCAAGCGGCCTTTTCCACAGTAATCTGAACCAATTTCTCTTTACTTGGACAGGCATTAAATGTCTGACGTACCTGTTGAGGTACTTTATGTTCCCCTATAGATCTTCTTGTGCCTGTTGAGGCTTTAGTTGTTAGTACCTGTTGAGGTACTTGTTGTTCTGATCAGGGCAAAGCTCTTATGTCACAAGAGGAGGACCAAGTGTCAGGGTACGGCTAGACCGAAGGCAATAGTACAGAGTGATGGGGAGTAACGGGCGTCCCTCCTACGTAATACCGGGTGGTCACTGGCGGTCTCAGGTAGGGGTGCCCACGGTGATGCATTGATCTCTGCCCTCTCTATCTTCCTCCGTCTCGACTCCTTACTTATAGCCAGCCGAGGTTCTCTCTTGGATTCTGGATGTTTGCTTCCGTATGTCTGTGTTCCTCCGACTTCGGCCAATATCTTGGACAGCGGCTCCTTATCTGCAACCAAGCGATTCCCTATCCGCTGCAAACGGCTTCAACGGCTCTCATTCGCCACAAGCGGCTCTCTAGCCGCCACAAACGGCTTCCTACCTGGTGGAAGCCGGCCCGCCTCGGATGACACTTGTGGCTCTGACAACTCCTTCCCTATCCTACTTCGAGATGGTCCTTATACAGATAGCTAGGCCGCCGCTTGGACCCGGCATAACAGCAGGGTCGGCGATGCCAAGGATCTTGACTCTCGTCATCCCAAAGCTTCACATAGATTGTAATCATGACTCGGGAGTCTTTTGTCCGAAACACCCCTCCGGCGGCCCACCGGTGTCCTGCGTTCAGTGTCCTGACACCCACTGGTGCCTATGGCATTCTGTTCTCTGACACCAAGCCCCTAGGCCAATAGACCATATACAGCACTATGTGGCTCTGTAATCGCCAGCGCTGTGACAATTATCCCCCGTCTATAAGGCTCGACCCCAAAACTCTTTAATAGACGTGTTAGCACTATTTGAACTCTGAGCCTCACGGACCCTCTCCGGGCAATCCGGGCTTACGGGAACATCCCTCTACGGGAGTCTCCCTTTACTAGTGCAGGGACATCGTATCAGTCATTAAGACCACCAAGCACAAGGCACACACATAGCAGACTACCGTCACATGTGTATAACCCCGCACTTGTCAGCATACTTTAGGAGGTAGTTGCCGCTGTCGCGCACAGCCACAGTCTGGTAGGCCATACTTGGTCATGCCTCGGTATGCCTGCTTGTCGACCGTCTCGCATGTGGCTGCACAACCACGATTCGAACCCTCTCGTCTATGACGAGGGCCGACACCCGTACACCGTTAACACTGACATAATTGTCACAAGAGGAGGACCAAGCCCCTAGGCCAATAGACCAAAAGATCTAGAAATGTCAGTGTTACTGACGTTTAGTCCCACTAACTGCTATATACAGCACTATGTGGCTCTGTAATCGCCAGCGCTGTGACATCTCGATCTTGTTATTTTTTTCCATCTCCCGGATACTAAGGTCTTCTTGAGGATCTTGTTATCCGTTGCCATCATCATCATACCTTGAACCTGCGGGTGGTTTCACTGCCCGTCGTCAATACTAATCTTCTGCTAGCTAGATTTGATATTCTCCGTAGTAAAGGCTCTCTCCGAGGCACGTAGATATACTCCTAGTATAATTTACTTGTAAATTAGTGCTATAGCCTTATAGGAAGTTGTTACACGCAAAGGTGGTCAAAGATTTGTGAGGTTGTAAAAGCATGACATTCTATCTAGTCCTATGGAGCACGAAGGTTGGACTTAGTCCCGAAGGGCTAAGTCACGTGGTAACCTTGGTGGTCTTGGCAAAGCCCACCAAGGTTGCCTAACAGAAGTGTAAGCCCTAAGCTCTTAGCGATAGTAGGTCTTTAAAGGTAAGAACGGCCCGATATCGTACGACTAGAGATCGTTACTATAGTGTAAGGGTAAATAGAGCACGGCGACTATATTAGAGTAAGCTTTCTATATAGATTCGGTATAAATATATATCTAGTAGCCGTCGAGGATAAGGAGTCGCTATTCGGTACCCCTAGGCTTCGTCTCTGTAACAGTAGATACGGTGTAAGTAGAGGCCAGGCACAATCTGTGACGGTCAACCCTCGCAGACTCCCTACAACCAGGTGACTTACAGCTGGAACACCTGCCGTGGCAGTGTGAGATGGGAAGCCAATCATAACCCTTGTAGGAGCCCCGCCAAGCGTGGATGACTTAGTCGCGCTCCCTCAAACCTAAGTTGTCATCTTCTTTCCTTCGCTCCTTAGAGTAGAATCTTCGTCGATAGCACCTAATCGAGGTCTATACCAATGCGATGCAACCCAGGTCGTGACAACTAGATAGAATGGCATGCTTTTACAACCTCACAAATATTCGACCACCTTCGCCTGTAACACCTTGAGTAAGGAGAATTTTGGTAGTAAAGTCGGCTATATAACACTTGCTAGGAGCCCGTCCGTACAGTTCTTCGTGTAGGATCCAGTTCACGATAACCTCCTCTTGCTCTAGAGTCAACTTTTGTTACCCGGAGGCCGCGTCGCGGTGCGAATTACCGTAACGAATAGGGTAGGACAATATAGTCCCCTTAATACCGTACCGATAGGCTACTACGGCCTAGGAATAGCCCTAATAGATAAGCTCTTTAGCGCGTTCGATTCGCTGCTCAAAATCGTCGGGAGTGTACTCTATTACATTCGCTAATTTGTACGTGGTTAGAGAGTAACTTAATACGAGGTTAATTGAGAGACGTATTGTTGTTGAGGCGTAGAATTTCCCTGCAAAATAGGGGTGCATGCAAAAAGGTGGTCAATGCGGTTAGGGGCTTAGCACTTACTATTGGCTCGGAGATTTCAGTCACACTACTTCGGGTGGAGCTCAGTCCCACGTTTCCGATAGGATACGACTTGTGTACTACCCACAAGAGTAGACCAGGTTCGACGGGAATCGTACCAATAGGCCACAAGGTCAGATGTACACTGCCAGGTTTTGGGACAGCACAAGGCTACTTGCGTGTACAACTAGTAACACGGTAGAGTAGTACGCCTAGGCACTGGGATCACAAGCAGATAAAGGGTGCCGCTAATTTCTACAAATGGAGTCTATGTGCACCAATAAAGCGTCATAACCCCAATAGCTCTCGGTGAACTTCATAGTTGTGAGGGAACCTCGTGGCCTGGTGGAATTTTCTATTTATCACTAATATCTCTGCCGAGACTTTTTCTCAATATCCAGCGTTTACCAAGTATTAGATGACTACTTTGATGTATATATAACAAGTAATCACTCACAGAGCAGTGTTATCTAGCCCACTGATTGATACAACAACTTAAACTGCCGCACTTCTTGGCCATGGACAGCGTAAAAGGTTTTCTGCTGTTCACGAGCATGTTCGGTCTTCAAAGACCAACTTACGTCTCGACAGGAGCCCATAAATCTACAGACGCCGACCCACCAATCTATCCACCAATTTTCGACAACTTGCAATCGCCATCCCTGAACAATAGTTCATCCTCTATCGAAGAGGCATTCTCCACACTCTCAGACATCTACACCAGGGACCCGCCACCTAGCATCCTCGAAGCAACCGAACACCTCATCTCCTCAGGCCTTTCCACCCTCAGCATCAACGGCCTAGGCGCGTACATAACCGAAACCCTCGCCGGCGCAGCGAGCGACTCCAACTCCAACCCTCTCGAGCCATTAGACCAGATATACCCACAAGCATCTACAGAAGATGTATCTTACAGCATGCCGGAGTCCAAACTTCGCAGCGCTCTGCACATACCTAAAGACTTCCTATACGGCGGCCAAAATGCAGCCCAGCCTATCCTCCTAGTCGGCGGGACAGGAAACCCCGGCTACGTCACCTTCGCAGGGAACCTCATCCCACTGCTCCAAAACCCACAAACCTCCTTCGGCGACCCCGTCTGGCTCAATATCCCCGAGTACTCGCTTGACGACGTGCAGACTAACGCTGAGTACGTCGCCTACGCGATTTCCTACCTGTCGTCCATCTGCAACAACCGGCGAATCGCTGTGCTGGCATTTTCACAGGGAAACCTTGATGCGCAGTGGGCGTATAAATTCTGGCCCTCGATACGAGAGCTCGTGTCTGATCATGTCGCCTTCTCGCCCGGGTATCATGGAACTGTACTTACGGAGTTCATGGCTGTGGCGCCGCTGCCGCCTGCTTGGCGGCAGAGTACTTATCATAGCAAACTAGTCGCTGCCATGCGGGCGGATGGGGGTGATTCGGCATGGGTTCCTACTACAATCATCTATTCCGGGACGGATAATATTGTGCAGCCGCAGTCTGGCGAAGGGGCGTCGTCACCGTTGATGGACAATCATGGGGCGGGGGTGAGTAATGTCAAGATACAGGATGTGTGTCCGCGGAAGCCTGCGGGTGGGTTTTATACGCATGAGGGGGTTTTAATGAATCCAGTGGCGTATGCGTTGGCGAAGGATGCATTGATGCATGACGGTCCGGGTAAGGTAGAGAGGTTGGAGTTGGATGAGATTTGCCGGCATTTCATGGCACCAGGGTTGGGGATAGAAGAATTTATACTGACGGAGAACAATGTGGTGTTCGCGGGGGCGACGACGTTGTTATATCATGGGAAGTCGTGGAATGAGCCTAACATCAAAGGTGAGTTTGCCCTAAGCTATCCGTATTCATTCTTGAAATACATTTGATCCAAGATACTAACTCCAATATTCGAAGCTTATGCAGTCAGGAAACCTGATGAAATCCACGGGAAGAAGAAGCTGGTTTGATCTTTTAATATGTAGCATACAAATAAGGGCTGCCGGAGATCGTGGTTTTCTTCAAATGTAGCTGTCTTTCAGGGGTTGCACCTATTGAAATTTCAGCAACGATTGGTGCTAATTTTTCTTTGCAAATTGCTTTGAGAGGTGTTATATAATTAAGATAAGAAGTGACCCTAATCAAGTATCTTTATTGGATTTCATGTTACAGGTTTCAATTAATTTGTATAATATTCTTGAACACAGACGTGAGGTAGATATGACGAGGAAGACATTGCCAGTGCACGGCTCTCAGAGCACAAACTTTGCCGTAGATCAATAATTTCCCCTTTCATCTTCTTACATAAGTGAATGAACGGCACTGAAATTTGTAATTCATACATCCTAGGAATCGCCAAGCCTTACTTTCACAGCATGGTTTATAGTATGTCGTAGTCAAACCGAGGGTTATATACCGTATATGGTGTCTTTTACGCACCGGAGTTGGTGCTTTATTAGCCTAGTTGTATGGCTGCTTTAGTCTGGGCCAGCACAACGGACGGAGGGCCATTCCAAGGAATTATAAGCCCAGTATTCTGTCCCAAAAGCGAAACCTCAAGTAGACACGGTCCACATTCTAGAGGGCTGACCGTGAGTTCCACATCCAGCTTTGTGTCACTCTTAGCTCGGATTCAGCAGCGACCTGTCTGTGATGACAATTGGAAATATGCCTCTATTGTTCACCCCGTAGTAGAGTGCATAAGATAAAAAAGGGCTTAAAACCTTGCAGATACGAAGACATCACAACTTAAGAGAATCAGTATTTATTTATTTTGTTTTGTTTTTTTTTAAATACGCCGTAGGTGTTAACCCTCGGTACCTCTACAAGTACTCCCTTAAGGGGCTATAGATGATATAGCGGGCCCTTAAGCCGCGTCGGGCGGTTCATTTATTTATTCTTATCATTGCACGAGAAGCATCTTCCATATGATTAATTTCCAACCACAGATTCCAACTACACTGTTTCACCTTCACCGTATTGATAATGATATCTCGAAACAACAGGTGTTACTCACATGAGCTGTACAATAATGATTGGGATGAAGCCATGCAATGAACTTTATCAACATGGTTTGGTCTGTCATATAAACCGCATGCTGACCGTAAACCAACCTGTGTGAGAATCGTCTCGAATCATGCCAAGATATCCCAATGGGGTACAGAGTCTTACCCTGTATCCAATTAAACGTCGTCTTTACTTCTTTTCTAAGGTTTGGCTAGGTAGGTGCTAAGATCAGTGGGCTCAATCGCGACTGACACGCTTGGTGTTTCATGGACAGGCGTTGGTGATGACGTTAAGAGCAAGCGTCTGGCCGAGGAGCGTATCGATCCCCTTCAAATGTGATGGATTTCATATTATAATTCATCCACTATGATTCACTAGCATTCATCCGTTGGAAATTTCCCCTAGCCAAGAATAGTCGAGATAACCATCATGTTGTTGACATTCTGGTTTGCAACTTTCCTGGCGGTGGCCTTGGCCATTCCACCTCCCGAATTCGGGTTTGTGGACAGCGGCAACCACACTGAGCTGAGTTTAGCCTACACACACAATGGCAACACCACTGTCGTCCAAGAAGGCCAGCTCTTCGGGGCCAAAAGTTAGTATGCTCTAATTTCCCAACCCGCAGCCTAACAGACACAACAGTTACAAGCACCAAGCCCACCCTCGCCCTCGAGCCAGCCAAATATCAATCCGTGGCTGATTACAAGGGCCAATACCTGATTCTCATGGTTGACCCGGACGCCCCCACCCCGTCCAACCCCACGCGCCGCTTCTTCCTCCACTGGCTCGCAACAAGTATGACACAAAATACCACAGCCTCATCGCCCCAAACCGGTCGTGCCCTCATCAACTCCACCCCTGCGCAAGTTCCCTACAGGGGCCCGGCCCCTCCATCGACTTCCAGCGCGCATCGCTATATTTTGTATGCGTTTGCGCAGCCGGAGAATTTTGCGATACCAGATGCGTATTCTGGATTTAGTAACGAGAATCGGTCGGATTTCAATTTGGATAACTTCATCAAGGATGCGGGCTTAGCCAGACCTGCGGCGGGAGAGTTTTATTATGTATCAAGCCAGCAGAGCGTGCCGGGGGATTTCGTCGCGCTTGCGGGAGGGGAGTTTCCTGGGGGCAATGGGGATGCGGTGTTCGAGGGGGCGAAGGGGTAGAATGAGTCTGGGAGTGCCGTTGGAACAGGGACCGGAACCGGCAATGCTGACAGATTAGCGAGCAGATTACGGGCACGGCGCCGGTTGTGGCTACAGGGTTAGCGCGGGTGTCAATGGGTGGGGGCTTCTTTGGCTTAGCCGGGTTGCTATAGATGCGTTAAGTACGAGGATATCGAATATAGTGTCCCTTGAGACTATGGTGGAGAAGGCTGCTTGTCGTAGATTAGTAATCGTGACTTGTATTGACTATGTTATGCTTGGATCTATCTATATTAGCAGTACCGAATTTCTATCACCTCTTGCTTTCACTTCCTCCACAATGACAAGATTTCGTGTAACGTATCCTCAGGAGCTAAAGGGCTTCATTTTGCAAGTCGTTCGGCAAGACAAAAAGCTTGTGTACCAGGTTTTCGATAGGAATATCTGAACACTGGTTTATCATATGTTTTCGGTTTCCAGTGTCGGGGCATGAAGCGAGGCAGATCTCGCTCAAAGGTGGCAAAGGATATACTGGTCGCGGATGATGATGAAAGCATTAATTACCAGGAAACTCCTGGTGATCGGACCATTTCCTTCCCCGGGGATTGCTACTAACTTTGAAGGGATATCGTTGGTTTCATCGGAAGCAGAGACTTTGGCGCTAGAAATTAACATAGCATGCTGCTGGTGCTCAAGTAAAACTTTAAACTGTTTTACGTTGTCGGTCCCGTTCAAGAGATCTCTGACAATATGCAAGAAAGTAGGCTAGGTATTAGTTGGATGTAGGTATTAATATGTTTTAACTTGGCACTCAAATGAAGGGGGCTATTGGAAAACACGATGGTGACTTCCATGGTTGATAGCTCCGGTGGGAGGTTGTTGCTATGGTTAAGATGGAAGGCCCGACACAGTCGTGGCGTAAAGACTCCTCCGGTGTCTGACGTCAAGACTCTGACTTTGCTTGAAAACGGAATCTTCACAGCGAAGAATTCAAAATGAAGACTCCCTCTCTGCAACCTACTTACAAGCTGATGGTAACTTCTAGTCAATTGGACCTCAGTGCCTTGACCGGCACGGTATCACTTTCATAATGCCCATACTGCCTCAGTTTCAATAGTAACCACTAATCACAGGTAATTCATTGAAGTTTATCTCTTATCAATCGTATTAGCTAACGCAACTATGCCTTCAACACTATAACAGAAGTACTTATCTGAATGATAATAATTATTTTATTATTAAATACGCCGTAGGCTCGAAGCCCCCGGTACCTCTACTAGTACTCCCGTATGTCAAACCGTGCCCTAATGGCTGGACTAAATACATACGCTGCGTCGTCGGTTCGCCGTATTGGCGACTGCGTTGCGTTCACTACCATACTACGTTGGTTCTCAACCTACCAACAAAGTCCCCCCTGAGAAGATCGATGCTATCTGGGCCTTGAAGCTGTCCGACCCGTCCCTAGCAGCCATCTTACAATAGTCCCACTAACTACTGGTTCTCCTGTTGCCGTTGCGAGGTCTCTGCGAGAGTATAGTGGCCGTGGTGCGATAGCGGCCCGTAATCGTTCCCTCGGTCCTTCCAACAGCCCGCAAAAGAGGATTACGTGCTCTGCCGTCTCAGGGGCATCGCCACAGCGGCATAGCGGCGAGTACACGCCAAAAGCCCCTGTCTTGAATAAGAAGGCTGCTAGTCCTATTTTTTCCGTCCTGATCTGGCACAGCGTAGACGCCTCCAGTCGCTTCAGGCCGAAATACTTGCCCCCTTTCGGTATCTGCATCGAAGGGCCCTCCGGTTCCTCAGCGATAGCGCGTCGCTGGCGATCGTGATGCTCTGCTCCGGTGAGCCATCTCTTCCTCCAGTGGTCGAGGAGGGCAGCCGGGACCTCCTTTTCCTCACTCATCCACTCGGAGCCCCGGGCCTCCTTCTCCATAGTGTACCCTGCCGGTCGGAGTAGCTGCGACGCCTGCTTCCTCTTCGCCGGCCTATCCTGCCGGAGTATATGTGACGCTTTAGCGCTCGCGCTGCGAAGCAGATTTCTCTTCCCGCTAAGTCGTAGCCGTTCTTCAAACTTAGCAGCCCGGGCACTAAGATAGAGGTCTAGTGGCGGGATTGCTGCTTCTGCTTCCAGGTGGCGAACCGGCGTCGCTTTGTGGGCGCCACAGACTACCCGGAGGCACTCGTTCTGCATCCCCATCAGGCTCTTAGCTGGCCCTGCCGGTTCCTCACTTATAGTATGCCACGCAGTCGCCCCGAAGGCGATCGCGCTACGGATAACCACCGTATATAACAGCCTCGCCCGTATAAGATCGCAGCCCCACGACATATTGACTAGCTTTGTCAGGGCTAGCTTTTGAGTTGCCATTTTTGTTTTAACACGCTCAACATGGGCGTGCCATGTCAGTTTGCGGTCGAACCAGACTCCTAGGAACCTGGCTGAGACTACCGGCGACACTGTGGCGTCCCCAAGGCGAATACTTTGCGGCAAGGGCTCTCGGGCCCTAGTAAAGTGCATTAGCTCACTCTTGTCAGGAGCGAACTCCATCCCGTGCCTCACTGCCCACCGCTGACACGTAGCCCATGCGCTCTCCAACCGGCGGCAGGTCGTGTCTGGATCGGTGCCGACGCTTAGCAGGTTCGTGTCGTCCGCGAACCCGACTACTAAAAGTAGTGGATGCTTCTCCGCTAGCTCCTCGTACAGCGTTGAAATGTATAATATAAACAGTATCGGGGATAGCGGTGACCCCTGGGGGACGCCAGCTCGTAGGGGGATTGGCTCTGACTCCTTGCCATCGAACCGGAGGCGTACCGTTCTATCCTCCACGAAGCTGCGTACCCACTCCTGAACCCACTCCGGGTAGCCTTTCCGGGCTAATATGGAAATCAGCCGTCTGTAATTGACCGTATCGAATGCCCCCTTGATGTCTAGCTGTAGCAGCGAGGCGATGCCCCCGCGTCTCCACGCCGTATAGACCACGTCCTCAACTATACGTATTGCCAGTTCGGTGGACCTCCCAGCGCGGTTACCCATTTGGCCGTTTGGTAGTAGGCCGGCCGCCTCAGCTACTTTGGTGATACGCTGGCTCATCGCCGTCTCTATTACCCTCCCTACCGTGCTAAGCAGGGCAATGGGGCGCCAGCCGCCAGGGGTCTGCTTCTGAGCTGTCGTTTTATTAGGCTTAGGGATAACAACCACCCTCGCTGAGCGGAAGCGCTCCGGGTAGTACCCCAGCCTAAAGCTAGCTGTTGCCAGATCCGCTAGGATCTCCCATAGGGGTTCACCGCAGGCCTTTAGCAGGCCAGTGGGGATCAGGTCGTCGCCGGGAGCCTTCCGAGCAGCCGTTCCTTTGATGATAGACTCGATATCCATTGTGGTCACCTCCCTAGGGACGTTCAGCTCTGGTCTCGTCTGTAATAGGCCGCGATCGAGGTCCGATAGATCTATACACGGGTCTGGGAAGAACCTCTCAGCTAGTAATTTTGCCTTCTCATCATGTGTACGTGCCGTAAGTGTGTCGCCGGCGTCCCTCCGGAGATCTGGCAAGCCGTGGGCCTCAGGGGGGGCCCAGCTCCGTAGCCTAGCCCACCTCTGCAGTGCCCACAGGCTTTTGTGATCCTTCGCCGTCCCCTCGAGCTTCTCGTGCCAGCTACGCGTCTGCGCTTCGCTGATTTCGAGCCGTTGTTTTTGGCCGGCTCTTGTATATTCGTCCCAGTTGGTCTCCGACCTTGCCTGGAGGTAGTCCCGCCGTCGTCTCTTCGTCTCAGCGCAAGCCTTGCTAACCTGCGGGCACCACCACGGGACCCCAGCGCCTCGGCCAACGGTGCGTCTCGGGACCGCCACGTCGGCGATCTCTTGGAGGTTCCGGATAACCCAGTCAACAGCCTGGTCCAACTCCGTTATCGTCTCAACCGGCAAATAATTCATAAATCTCTGGCTTGATTCGGCTACGATGAGCCACTTATCCGCCATCGCCCAGTTCCACCCTTCGACACTGCGGCGGCCCTCCTTGACTGCTTCCCCGTTGGACATTACCCTAATCACTTGCGCTCTGTGGTCTGAGCCCTCTAGGCCCGGGTCCCCATCGTAATCAATCCTAGCCCCTTTCGTCACCCAGGCTAGGTCGATAGTTGAGTCTCGTTGTTTGTGCCTTTGCCGTGTGATTTCCCCGAACGGCGTAACGAGCTCTAATCGCCAGCGTCGCGCAAACTCCACTACGTTGTCGCTGCCCCGTGACGACCGTCCGTGGACGTCCCACAGCGGGTGATGTGTATTGAAGTCCCCTACGAGGACCTGTGTCCCCTTCGGCGCCCCATTAGGGAGGTCTTGGAGCGGGCTGACCCAGCGGCTCCCGGTCTGGTTTGGTGAATAGATAGACCAGATTGTAAGGGCGTCCGGGCCTGCCCCGAACGTAATACTGCTCCAGTCCATCCCGGTACGGGGTCGCAACGTAGCCACGTCGTATCGTTTATGGACGTATAGCGCAGCTCTGCCGCTGCTGTACACTACTTCGTACCTGGACGACTTCGGGCAATAAATCGCCTTCGTCCGCCGGTTGATCCATGGCTCTTGAACCGCTATTATATCATAGTCACCCCCCTTATCCAGCGCTAGCGTTGCGTTCGCCTTTGAATCTGCGATATTCCAGTAGAGAATAGAGACTACCATTAAGCTGTCGATGGTATATCTTCGTTCGTACGTCCCTTAGTGAGGAAGCTACGCATTGCTGACGCAGACCGTTCGGTTCGCTCCTGCTCCACTCGCGATCCGCCCAGGGGGCGGCCCCGGGGTCGTACAACTGTAAACCCGTCGCTGGTCAATGAGCTAGGTGGTGTGAGCCTGTCCTCACTAGATAACCCGTCCGAGTAGCTGCGGACCTCAAATTGTCGGGGGCGGTGAGCGTACGCCTCGCGTACGCGTAGCCGCTGCTGTTCTGCCGTAGGGCAGTCCCTGTCCCACGCCGTGTGCTTCCCTTTGCAGTTCACACAACGTTTTTTGCCGCTAGGTGCCTTCTCGGGGCAGTCTTTTTCACCCCCTGGGTGTGCCGTTGCAGCGCAGACGCCGCAACGCGCCGTCTTCTTGCAGTGTTTCGCGATATGGCCGTATTCGTAGCACTGGTAGCACTGCCGAACCCGAAGATTGCCGTCGTACGGCTCGCAATCGAATATCTGGGCCTCCCAAATAAGCCCTTCGGAGCATAGTTCCATCGCCGCCTCCACGCTATCCACGTGTAGTATCAGGGCCGCATACGGTGCTTGCGGCGCCCGGGGGAGGTTTCTTTTAGCCTTAGAGAGGTGCTTTGTATTGTCCCGCTTCAGGTCTTTAAGTAGCTGGCTCTCGTCGTGGACCTCTCGCAGCCGTTTCGCAGGCAGCCCCTTCGCGATCACTGCAACTTCTCTGCGGTTGAGAAGTGCCTTATCGCTGAAGGCACTACGCACCCACCTGCTGTCCGTGGTCGCCGCTGAGGCCGACTGCTTAAACGTCACTACGGTGTCGCCACTGCGCAGCCTGCGGGCCGCCACTGCATCGGTGCTGCCGCGTGCACTGTTCACCGCTTTTACGACCTCAGCCGCCGATCTGTTCTTCATATTAGGGTCCTCTGTCCCCCGGATCACTACCTCTCTCTCCCTTCGCTGGGGCACTACAACCCGCTGCTGCCACACTGGGGCTTCACCGGGTCCCCGTCCCTGGGCCGATCCTGAGGCGATTGAGGCCCACAGATAATAATTATATTGCACATACACAGCTGTAGTTTGTTTGCAGAACACTGATATAGTCTACTAACCGCATTGATCACCTCTTTCAAAGCACCCTATTTTACAGGGATATGAGACGACTCTAAGAAAACGCGGCTTTCGTTCACTTCGTGATTGTCCTACAATTACAAATAAAATAACTAATGTAGTGGAATAATATCTGAATGATTTCAAGTCTCGAATCGAACGTGCTAAAGAGCTTATCCGTCAGGGCTATGCTCAGGCCACGGCGGTAGACCTGGGAACAACTTGAATCATACATACCAAGTATGTCCGATACAACGCTTATTCACTCCTTCGGCTTGTAATCACGGAATCTGGTCAAATTGCAGATCCGCAATCAATCTTCTTCCATGGTGTGTTGTTGTCTACGGAAGAGATACTGCATTAGCTGAGCATCTCCAGAGGTCCTCGGGTTGCCATCTGTAGAGCCTTAGCAAGGAAATAAACGGTCTTGCCACGTGTGCCAAAAGATATCTACAGTGACGGCAAGTAGAAGAGTAGGATGTAAAGGTCAGCTTGAATCATTAGTAGACCATAATTGTCTGTATTTCGAGTTTGTCTGTGACTTACCAGGTGTTGCCTGCCTCATATATCTCAAACAAGCCTAGAAAAGAAAGTTGCACATGCCGAGTCCCAATCAATCAATCTCAAGCTCCAAGCCCACAAATGATAACGTAGCAAGCCAAAATTATCACTTCACCTAATTTAAAGTTAGCTTGTCTACGGATGTCGTGGATAGCAACCATATGTCATTTTCACGACAGAGACCGAGGTGTGCCTGTAACCTTTGCAACCAAAGAACCTCGTAGTTGCAGAAAGGTTCTCAGAATCTAACCATTCTAGTACGAGGAAAGGAAATAATTAGAAGAACACTGCGTATGGCTACGTAGCTTTTATATTACATAAGCCATGCTGTCCCAGTTTTGTATTGATGGGCGACTTTTTAGAACCTTTTCGATAGAGTAATAGGAACCCACTATGAGATAGACCTTCGACATCCATTCTATTGATAGCGGTAGTCGTACTAATGCTTGCTGTTTGGCCTAACAAGATATATTTCCGCAAACAAGAACTCTGCAGCTAGTGAACCAAGGAAACAGGTATCGAGGTCATTTTCTCGGATACTACGTCCACTTTTGAATCGTGTTACCTATGTGTTTTCTTAGTCCTGGTCTCGCGTAGCGACTCTCCAATTTGCTGGGAACTACCAAAAGCGTACAGTAGTCGTCCAATATGATATTGGCTGGGACAATATCGAAGTGGATTAGGCCGAGTGAGTGGAGATATCGAATACGTCACTAATACTAGCTATTCATGGCTTTATCGTTAATAGGCAAGCCTTTGCCTTGCTATAAGTAACTATAAATTTTAATCCATCACGAAACACGCTTATATAGGTAAGTAAAAACTAGACAGTAGTACCTGTTGAGGTTTGGAAAACGAATGGAAAAGAATTTTGGAGATCGGAGGAATCTAGGGTTCGTATAGCCGTGAGGGAGGATATATGTCCTAATTCTGCCTTAGCGCCCCTATCATCACGGTCATGCTCCAGCATCATAAAGAAGAAGTTTCCAGTGCAGATCGAGGCTGCACCGGCTGCAACGATAGCAGCCTACCGGACGCGAGGAACAATGGTGAATTTATGCCAACCCATCAAGCAGACTTGCATACTTCTCTTACCGTGCGATGAAGTCCAACGATCGAGTGTAAATTATGAACATGACGAGTATGAATATAGTTCATTTGACTTCACAGAAGCTTCATTTCTCAATTCTCGCCTTGCGGGGGCTGTATCGCACTCCTGACTTTTAAGCACATGACAATTTACCTCCATGCAGGAAATCGCAACGCTGTACCTACTTACGAAGAGGCTACTAGGCCACAGCTTATGGGAACTTACAAACACTCTTGGAGGTTCTAAAAATAGTCTTGGCTGGAACTACTTTGATTCATGATCAAGATATGACGGACTCAGGACTATGCCGTGTAACAGAAGTCCACCGACTTCCGGTCTACACAAACGACAGCCTTTAATGTTGTCTAGGTACATAAGCATCGCTACTATGTACTTTGCAGAGTATTGAAAAGAATCTCAAAATAGCCCCGCCTACACAGCTGCCCTGCTTATAACCCCGACTTGATGATCCCGGCTGCATGCTCTGCAACTCCATACACAGTAGCCTGCAGGTTAGCACCCGGCACAATGGGAACAATACTCGCGTCGCAGACACGCAGGTTGTGGCACCCATAGACACGGAGCGCTGCATCGACGACGCCACCCATGTGGCGCGGCATCATAGAGCATGTACCCGTGAAGTGATGTGCGCCCACGGCAGCTTTGCGTATGTACTCTCTGGCCTTGTTTAGGCCTCCCCCGGACGTGAAGCTGCGCTTGCCATCAAGCTTGAGATGGCTGGCGAGTGGCTCTGCTTGTGCGAGCGATGAGGAGAGGAAGTCGAGGTGGCGTGCCATAACATCGAGGTCGAGCGGGTGAGACAGATAGTTGGGGTTGATAGCGAGCTGCTCCAGAGAGGAATTCGATGCTGAGTTGATGTGCACAGAGCCGCGCGAGAGCGGGTGCGCGAGAGATAAGGCGATGGAGAAGAAGTTCTTGGTGCCAGGGGGAGGGGGTGCCATGGTCCCGTCCCCGTTGAAGGCGGCAAAGCCTGGGAATGACATGTAGTGGCCGGATGCGTCTGTGGGTGAGCTGAGAAGAGACTGGACGTAAGACTCATGCGCTTTTGCAAAAACAGCCGTCGTCTTCCCAGGGACAGGTGCCGCGTTGAAACTGTTATTGATCATCTTGTCAAGCTCGCTTCTTCCTTTTTCACTTTCGATGCCTGGGAATGGGAGCTGTGCTATGGCGTTTGTACCACTCTTTGTAAAAGGTCCAGTCTGCTTGGTGTATGCCTCCATGGCAGCATCAATAGCAACAGAATCTTGTCGTGCGAGTTTGTCCATGGTTTCGAAGCCATCGCCATCAGTAATCTCGAAGGCCACACAGCAGATTGGGTGATTCTGGAGATTCTCACCAACGTGCGGATTATCAATGATCATATCGATGCCGAGTGATTTAAGGTGACTGGCATCGCCAATACCCGAGAGTTCGAGTAATCTGGGAGAGTTGATGGCGCCGGCTGTTACAATGACCTCCTTGCTCGCTGCAACAGTCTTGGTTTCTCCGTCTTTGTTGTACTGAACACCGGTTGCAGTAATACCGTTCTCATTACTAAATGTAATCTTCTCTATCATGGTGCTTGTCCATACGGCTAGGTTCTTCCTGGACATTGAGGGCCCTAGATATGCGCTACAGGCGTAGCTCCTGTTCTTCGTGGTAGTATCAATGGAATCTGGAACCATGAGACCTCCATAGTGCTGTCCAGAGAGAGGGTCGCTGACGATTGGATACCCAAGCCCAGAAATACTATCTCTCCATGTTTTCGGCCACTTGTCATCCTCAACCGGGACGGTGAGCTGGAGCCGTCCGTTGCCCTGCGTCTTCTTGGACGGTGTTGTCAAGCTGTAGGCCTTGGCTAAGGATTTGGAGAAGCTGGACCAGTCCCAGCCTGGATTACCCAGCTCAGACCATGCGTCAACAGTTGACTTGGAAGGGGCAGTGAATGCAAGTCCATTGATTGCACTAGAACCACCGAGCAGACGACCCTGTGGAAGGACATTCTCACGACCTTGGAATCCAACCTGTATCCACCGACGTGTTAACGCCCGATCTCAAACACATAAAAAATGAGAGACGCATACCTGAGGAACAGTCTTGAAGGCCCAGTTGGAGGATGTGCCAAGCAGAGTTGGCCACATGGCAGGAACGTTGACTCTGGGGTCCTCCATTTGGTTGTCGCCTGCCTCAATCACAAGCACCTGGAGGCTTGGGTCCTCGGAGATACGATTGGCGAGGACGAGACCCGACGTCCCGCCGCCAACGATGATGAAGTCAAAGCTTTCAGAAGCCATTTGTACTTCCCCGATATCAATCAAGTAGAGGTACGGTTTGTATAGCGTACGC
Organism: Pseudomassariella vexata; assembly: GCF_002105095.1. Classification (NCBI taxonomy): domain Eukaryota; kingdom Fungi; phylum Ascomycota; class Sordariomycetes; order Amphisphaeriales; family Pseudomassariaceae; genus Pseudomassariella; species Pseudomassariella vexata. The sequence continues at coordinate 200,078 of NW_024467959.1, read as the reverse complement.
GTCGTAGGGAGGAAGCTGTTCGGTGGCGGAGATTGAGGTTCAAATATAACTGTGCGGTACGACGCAAGGGGTTGGATATAATTTTGATGAAGGAACCAACATGCAGAAAGAGAATGTGGCTGTGCACTAGATGCACTTCTGAACTTAGTGAGCGGGAAGGAGCGGTGTCAAGGTATCTCTGTGCTCCAGTATACTAGTGTCACATAGTCATAGGGTGGATTTGATGTAACGGCATAAATTGCGTTACACAACTGATATTATTGTTAATTAACCGTGCTGAAGTGTACCGAGGTATTTAGTGGACGGCGAAAATTCCACCTATACGCATGTCAGAAGGATGTGGTTACACGCAAGCAGCCTGGAGCTCAAGCAAACACCGGTAATCGTCAGACACCGTTGCCCGACACTCGCAGGATGCCAAAATCTTCATTTGTTGAGCAGACATCAGTGCACTATTCTGTTTCAATGAACTTTCACATTAGAGAGTACGACATCCCGGTATTTTAATTACGGTGCTAGGTCTCAAAATCCATACCTGCTCGCAGTCACAGCCGCCATGGCCAGCAATGAGAGGTTGGCATCGCTCCAGCTTGAGGTTTACTGTGGCGGAGGTCTTCTTGCTGGCATCATCGCACACCAAGGCGTATTCATTCGAGGAGAATGGCACGTGCAGTCCCCAGCTATCCTTGCGACTCACGGCGGTCTATTTCTATGTCTCTGGGTCGCCAAGGCGTACATTAGTATGCATCAAGTCGATGTCGCCTTGTGGATGAGCTACTGTTATATATTTTCTCTGGTTAATAGTATCGTCTTATACCGCGTCTTCTTCCACCCGCTTACCAGGGCAGGCTTCCGAGGACCTTGGTACGCGCGCATCACGAAGCTATGGCATGTATGGGCCGCGAGGAAATCGAAGAACCACCTTGTTCTGGCTAAGCTACACGAGAAATACGGTGAGTTTGTAAGGACGGGTCCAGCAGAAATCACCGTATTTCATCCCGAAGTCTTCCAGGCTGTCGACGGGCCTCGAACAGAATGCATCAAAGCCGAATGGTACGACATTTTGCACCCAGAAATGGCCCTGGTTACAGCACGTTCTAAGGAAATCCACGCAGCCCGTCGTCGAGAATGGAAACGCGGCTTCACTCCTACAGGTTCGCATATTTTCCCTTGATGAGAAGGTTGAGATATCTCCACCGGAGCTAACCCACCCCTTACAGGCCTTGCGCACCACGAGACCAAGATGCTCAAGTACGTAGACCAGCTGGATCAGTGCATTGAGAGAGACGCTCGAGCATCGAGACCCTCGCACGTAAACAACCTTTTCTTCTGGTTCAGCTTCGACGCTATGGGTGACTTCGTCTTCAACCAGTCCTTTGGCATGCTGCACGACCAGCGCTGGCATCATATTATCGTGCGGTTGCAGACCGCCCTCTCGCTGCTCGGGCCATTCAGCCCAGTACCCTGGCTCATCCAGGTCGGTTTTAAGCTGGCCCCACGATTGGGGCCCCTCCGAGACTGGTTTGACATGGTGGCCTGGTGCGAGAGTCAGATGCGTACGCGGCTCGCTGATGGCTACCTAAAGCAGCCATCTCCCGATCTGACGCATTATCTCATGGAGCAGGAGGATCAGACCAAGGACGCAGTTAGCCTGACTTGGCTACAGGGTGATAGCCTACTGGCGATTGTAGCAGGAAGGTAGGCTGTCCATATTCACCATCATAACTCTCACCCTCTTGCATAACTTGGTCTGATGATATTATATAGTGAGCCCACTGCCATGTCCCTAATAGGCGTCTTCTGCGAACTCGCCAAGTACCCACAGCATGCAGACATCATCTACGACGAGCTCATCAATGCCGGCAGCGGCAGCGACGAAATCACTACCGACCGCAAAATCCTGTGCCGACTCAAACACCTTAACGCCGTACTTAACGAGTCGCTACGTTTGTACCCGGCGCTACCCACAGGCGGAGCGAGGAAATCCACCAAGAACGGCGTTACTATCGGGGGCAACTTCATCCCTCCCCACACAACAATAATAGCTCCTCGGTTCTCCATATTCAGGAGTACGTTCTATCTCCACTTTTATGTCGAAGCATACAGTTGACCACTAGATCTATATATATAGTGGAAGAGTGCTTTGATAGACCCAACGAATTCATACCCGAGCGATGGACCACGCGGCCCGAAATGGTGCGCAACATAGCTGCATTTTCTCCTTTCGGAACCGGTAAGCTGTGCCTTCTTTCACTACACCTTTAGAACATGCTTATTACTGATCTACTAAATTTGTTGGTTCTAAGGAGATACGAGTTGCCTAGGCCGTGCCTTGGCCACAGACACAATGCGGTTCGTAACTGCCAGACTTGTGAAAAAGTACCGTTTCCGACTTCCACCTGGGGAGACGGGATGCCGAGTTCTTGATGATATGCGGGATCAATTCACGTCGATTTCGGGCAGGTTAACGTTGAGTTTTGAGTTGAGGTGAAGGAACGACTGAAGCCTCTATATTTGTTGTATAGATGCAACCTAAGGATTCGCTATTTTCAAATATCTAGTTTCCATTCTTGAGCTTGTATTAGGGTGTTCTGCTTCGTAAACACCCAATATAGTCTGGGTAGAAAAACTCATATGCGGCCGACCATGACTTGTTCCAAGTTTGTAATATTAGCCAGTGATTACATGTTTGTATAAGGCCAGCCATTGATACCGCTCGTCATGTAAATGCCCGACTGAATGCTGTTCGCCTGGGCCTTGAGCTCCTCCACATCCCAGTTAGCCCAAACCGAGCGACCATTCAGGAACGCGGCTTCCGAGCTCGACATCCAAACCAAGAAATGGGCGGGAAGTTGAACTGTGAGTTCACCATGTTAGTGGGTAAGTTATAAGATAAGAACCGTTACAAAGCAGAGCACCTTTGTCCATAGGTAGCATCTCGGCCTTGGCGCCGCTCTTGGTGAAGATGCCAGTCTCGACCATGCCGGGATGGACGGTCGCAGCAAAGACATTCGGGTTCTCGGCCGCGAGGAACTCCATTATCTTGGTCTGAGCGAGCTTCGATGCCATATATGCCGACAATCCGGGTATCATCGCCGCCGGCATAGCCGTAGTGCCCGTGGTCAGCGCCAGTATGGTAGCCTTGGAGGGATTGGCGGTGGGAAGGAATGTCTTAATGGCAACGAAAGTGCCTTTCGTGTTTGTCTGTGTAAATTCAGGTTAGCAGCAATAATTCAGTCTTTAGTCAAATATAGAACAAGATGGTTACCTCAAAGCTGAGCCACCACTCGTCTATATTGGCCGAGGCCATCGGTGACGGGTCGGAGACGTAGGCGGCACAGAGCACTATGATGTCCCACATGCCAACCGAGCGTGCGACGTCTTGCATTCTCTTATCCTGGGTGACATCTGCAACGCAGACTAAGCTAGAAATTTCGCGAGGCAGCGAAGATGCCGTCTCATTCAGTGAGTATTCATTGCGGCCGACGAGGACAAGACGAGCCGCTCCGGCGCTACCGTACGCCTTAGCTGTTTCTCGGCCGATGCCGGTGCCCTGCCATATAAGTGGACATGTCAGCTTCGGAACCGTCGATGATTGTGTGCCCACTAGGGGAAGACAGGAGAAAGCCGATTATCGATAGCTTAGGTCTTACCGCGCCGATGATAATGACCGTTTTGCCCGCCGCACTGAGTTCGCGTCTTTGTGGTGAGATGGTTGCGTAGGTGTTGTTGTGCCAGGTCGGCGTGGCGGACGGTAGGGGAGGCTGCATCCTGGATGTAGGGATTCGTTGTTCAACCAAGAGAGCTATTTTGATGACTAGGGTGGATTTGAGGCCAGGCCTTGCTACCAAAAACACAGCTGGAGAAAGGAACAAAAAGTAGGCGGATATTTATACGTACTATGTCTATATGCAGCATACCTGTATAATCAATAGGAAATATTGCATGTGCACGTCAATGGGGTGTTGGTTACACGGAAACGGGCTGTTTTTACCCGATGTTGTGAATGTTAATTTGATTTGTCAAGGAAGTGTAGGGAGGAGCGACAAATATGTCACAAACAATCTAGTAAACAAGGGTCATCTAGGAAAGAGATTTCCAAGTATGGAATCGGACTAAAACCCAAGTGTTGGTCATACAGGATCTGCGAAGAGATGTTCATGGCTTTTGATGATGGGAAGGGGCTACTGAACTGCAATGGAAGGCAGGGCTAGACTACAGCGGCGGCCCTAGCCTTACGCAGACCAAAGTTAGCCGAGCTCAAGTACGACACCAAGGTACCCTGATATTTGCAAAAGCTTCACAGGACCAGCCACTGTATATGGAATCAGATGGATTATAAATTGATTGGTTTATTACTTGAAGTTTCTGTAGTAAAGCATGAAATTGCATAATTGGTTTGATACAGAAAGGAAACTAAACGGTTACGAGACTAATAGCTGGCAGCGAATAGAGCGTCACGGTCCAGAGGCACCACCACTTCCACGTACGGGCATCTTCCTCAGGCGTTCGTCTTGACAGCACCCGCAGCATCACGATTCCCCCCGTAGAAGCCGGCACGGAATAGACCCACAGCGGCAGCCGCCAGAAGTAGGCGCAGACATACGACCAGAAGCAGACACCGCCGGCAATAGACAGTCGCGAGATCTTCTCTCCAAAAAATAGTGGTACTGTGCGCCGACCCCGAATGCGGTCGCCCGCCTGGTCCTTCAGGTCCTGCACCTGCATCGTCGTTAGGATAACGGCACTGATGACAGCGATCCAGAGGATGCCGAGGCCGCTTAGGCCTCTGCCGGCTGCAGCTGTGATCTGCAGCGAGGCGCTGTTGAATATGGCGAAGGCTACGGCGAGGATGAGGTCACGGACCAGCTCATCGCTGCCCTGGAGATCGTTGTATAGCCACGTTAGGATTAGGATCACGGTGCCGTGGTTCCAGACGCCGAGGGTATAACAAAGCGCTAGACATAGTGGGACGGCGACGAGTGTAATACGACGTGCCTGGTCCGCTGTGACTTTGCCCGACGGGATCGGGCGCCATGGTTTGTTGACCCTATCCTCCTGTATCGAGATGGCGCCGCGCTGGTTGGAGAGGTCGAAGATCAGCGTCATGCACCAGTTGAACAGCATGGTTGTGGGGATGCGGCCGATGATTTCCCCCGGCCGTGATGCATCGTCTTGGTGGTTCTCTATGAGGACCGATGCTGCAAAGGCTCCCAGAACACCGAAAGCCGTGTTAGGGATGGTGAAGGTTGAGAAGTTGCTTTCGGTGAATTGCCAGATGATGTAGAGAATGTAAACGGCCTGTCTAATGGTTGTAACGAGAATGCTGGGACGGCTTCTCGGAGTCATGATCTCGAAGTGCAATGATTTAAGCTCGATCCTAATTCCCGAGGAATGAGTTGCTTCTTTTCCTGATTAGATATGGTCATGATTTTCGACCAAATGATGGACTTCTGGGTGTTAAGAGATACCGAGCTTGAAGGCCGAGATTCCGGATACCAGGCCTTTTGTAGACAACACGGTAGGGTATAGGTAGCTCGGAACATGTAGATAATACACCCACCCCCAGAAATATCTGTCTGTAGTTCTCGTCACTTCCGTCCATACCACCTGCTGCAGCTCAATCAACCAGCATCGCCGAAGTGTTCTCGCAATCGGACAAGATCAGCAGTGCGCATAAGAATCAATGTTTGTATGCAAGACCTTCACTCGGCGAGAAAATGCATTGACAGCACAACTAAATACACCGTCAATAATTTGTAATAATACTCCCATGTCATCAATGCACAGCTGAATCGATATTTTCATGCTTAATATATTGAGAGATACGCTGATTCAACGTGGTCGAAGAGGATCCGTCTCACTGCAGCATATATATTATATGCATATGTAATGTTCCGACGCCCCAGCAAAAATCTTGCCGCAATACCCAAATATACAACGGACTTGTGACCAACATGACCAATTTTATTATCGCTTTGAGCAACGCCTTGGCCCCCACAGTTTTATCTATGTAGCCGCTGTGTAATTCTTCCCAAAGCCTAGAGGGCGGCAACATCTTGCCATGTCAAGGAAAGCCGATCGTACGGAAAGACTTCAAACTTACACATGTTCACGTATGTGAGGAGGAACTCTATATCTGCAATGTCGGATCTCAGTCTCGGGGGATTCGCGCTACTGGTCTGCGTCTACATCTTTACCGTCGCCTGCACCGCGATCTTAGGTCTGCGCTTTCTGGCCGCGCGATTGACGAGACGGCGGTTCTATCTCGATGACGGCTTCGTCGGCCTTGCATATGTGAGTCTTAACTGCTCCATCTATGGATCGATTCTAAGAGTTTCTTGCAGATAAACACGGTCGTGTTGGGGGGTTGTGTCATATGGGCCATCTACAACGGATTGGGCCGCCACATCATTGAGCTCAACCCCCAGGAGATCGGGGTCCAGTTCAAGGTACTGTCACAACCTACATCCATACTCCATATTATCTTTCTCTGATGTAACTGGGTAGCTCGTCGTCGCCAGCGGTGTCACGTGGCTCCTTGGCACCGTCACCATCAAGATGTCGATGCTCTGCCTGTACAATAGGCTCTTCTCATCGTCGACAAACACCAGGCGTTGGGCGTCAGTCCTGATGGTACTTGTGTCCTGCTACGGTATCGCCTTCATCACTGTCTTCTTGACCAACTGCCAACCCATTGACCAGATGTGGAACCCAGTGCCTGATGGTTGGTGTCGCGACCTCAGCATTGATGAGTTCGTATCGGTCAGCATCAACCTGGTCCTCGACCTCTCCATCGTTCTGCTGCCCATGCCGGTGCTTTGGAGGATGCAGATGACGACAAGGAAGAAAGTCTTCATCTCCATCATGTTCGGTCTGGGGCTCGTGTCAGTCTAGCACAGTTCCTCTCCCCCATCTTGTCTTATGATCATTCCCTAACAATACAACAGCACCATTGGCATCATGTGTTGGAGACTTGAGGCGACAGTTCAGTCCTCCAAAAACCCCGACTTCACTTTTACGCTGGCGAACATCGGTCTGATCAGCATGCTCGAGCTCTGGCTGGGGATCATCTGCGCTTGCATACCCACATTGACGCCTCTGCTCAAGACGTACGTGAACCCGGCACTAAAGAAGATCGTGTCGATAGGCTCATCCGCAACGCGCTCGTTCCGCGGCCCGGAGCGTCTCAAATCAGTCAGCAGGAGCCGCTTCCGAGCCTGGTTCACCCAGACGGAGAGGACACGCCAGGTAAACACCAGACGAGGATTCTTCACTAATCATCAGATCCCAAATCCGCTCATAACGCTGCCTACCATATTTAGTCCAGATTATGAGCTGAGCCCGCTAAACGAAACAAACGTCATCAGCCCTCCGAGATCACGTGCAACTTTCGAAGCGGCTCCGCGAATGAGTCGTCCGCAATCAATCTACACTCCCATTTGGCAGGAAATCGATATTCGGCGCTCTAATTCGTCCGAAGAGTTTACCCTCACACAGGTTTGGAACTGAACTATATATAGCCAGCCTCGTACGAGGCGGAAGCTACTCATCTTAACGATACCCTAACCTGGTTTTCGAAGTTACTATGAAGCCCGATGCAAATATGTGTTTCATACTGTAGTTATTCTGTGCGCTACCATACGTTCGTTCGGGGTAATAAGTTTTCAGCCATGCTTTCGTTTGCTAGACCTGGCCTAGAGTCGTCCCCGGACGGCACCACACGGGTCCCAATCAAATGGAAACTTGACACACTCTTGGGCATCAAGCTCCTGAATCTACAGCTAAAGTCCACATACACCTCTGCACCCTCGGGTTCTCTCACTACTGAATATTCAAGCAAAATGGAGTGTGTGAGAAAGTAGTAAAAAAGAAAACAAGCCACTGCAGCCACGCGCCCTCGGGCAAGATTCTGCTGGGTAGTATAGAACTCATGAACTGCAATACCTAGCCTAGCAAGCCACATATTCCCTCCAGGGGGCTTGACCCGATTCGCTCTTCACACTAGCCCCGGCGTTGGATACTATAAACAAACAGCCAAGCTCTCCGGTCACCAACCCACATTGAACGCTTCGACCGAGTAAGTGCGCAGAAACTCGTATTTTGAGTGTGTGGAACCGTGTAGGATAGTAATTTGATGCTTGGCGTAAGGTCAGCAGTCATTAGGCCCTGAGGAACCAGTAGGTGTGCGGCCATCATGTCACACAGGGCCGCCACAACCTCGACCTCGATTCCCACTATCGGTGTCTGAGCGCATGGTACCATCATGTATGCATGGGTCAAGCCGTTGCACTGATTCTCCTCCAATAGCAATGTAACTTGCTTGGGCAATATACGAATTAATTTATAATGTCATACAGATGCTAAGCAACAATGCATAAGTGCCGACGGAAGTTGTAAGGTTTTATGAAAGAAATTTTATGGAGTATTCGATGCATACAAGTATAAATTTAGTTCATTCATCTAGCAATATAATGGCAGTTGATGCCGGGAGCCTTCCGTGTAAAAGTTGGTGTATATACAGGCACTTAAGTATCTTGTTGTTATTCTTAGAACAGTCCAACCAATTAATCTTGTTCGTGCGTGACGGTTCGTCGCATTGTATCTCAGCCTCTTCTTCATTCCGTAATTTTGTAATTTTGTTGGCTGCGAAGGCAAGCTTGCGTGTTGATATATATATCGAGGCCATGTGGTGCTTCTATTTCCAAGCTTCCATCGGGTTGCTTACATGGTATAGAGTGACATTATGCTACATACAGCATCACAAGATGCGTCGATCCCATTGGACTCTCACTCTTCTGTCCTCGTTGATGACACAGATACAAGCCTTTCCCCCAATAGACGATGTGGTGCAGTCGCGCCAGCTACAGCAATGCCGCTGCTTCCCAGACGAAACCTGCTGGCCATCGTCGGCAACCTGGGCGTCCTTCAATCAGACGCTCCGTGGGAGACTAGTAGCCACCGTCCCGCTTGCCTCCGTCTGTCACAACAGCAGCTTCGGCACTAACGACGCTGCAGCCTGCGCCCAGCTTCGGTCCGTCTGGGACTACCCCACAACTCATATCGACACGTCGTCATCCCCCATGGCCCCCTTCTTCGCTAACATGAGCTGCGACCCCTTCACACCCAGCACCTCCCAATGCGTCATCGGGGCCTATGTCCAGTACGCCGTCAATGCCACGTCGGCGGCTCACTACCAGCTCACCCTTGCCTTTGCCAAACAGCATAATATCAGGTTGGTTATCCGCAATACGGGGCACGACTATCTGGGCAAGTCCACGGGCGCGGGTGCGCTGGCACTGTGGACGCACCATCTCCGCGATATTGCGGTGCTCGGGTCTTACGAATCGCCCCTCTACCGCGGCAAGGCGATGAAGTTTGGTGCCGGGGTGCTTAACTGGGAGGCACAGGAGGTAGCGCACGCTCATGGCCTTGTCGTTGTGGGTGGTAACGGAAGGACCGTCGGCGTCGCGGGTGGTTATACCCAAGGGGGTGGTCATGGACCGCTTGTGTCGACATTGGGGCTCGCAGCCGACCAAGTGCTCGAGTGGGAGGTAGTCACGGGGCTTTGGGAGTGTGTGAGCGCCACGCCGACCCAGAACGCCGATCTGTACTGGGCCTTGTCGGGAGGTGGGGGCGGCACGTATGCTGCGGTGTTATCGTTGACGGTCAAGGCGTATCCCGATATTAAGACGGCCGCCGCTAATCTCACATTCACTAGTGAGGGTGTATCGACTCGGGCTTTTTATGGCGTTGTGCAGACATTCCTGCTGAGTTTGCCTGCCATCACGGATTCCGGCGCCGTCAGTATTTGGTTGCTAGCCCCTGGCTTCTTCCAGGTGCAACCGACGGTGGCACCGGGCATGACGGCCGACAAGCTGCAGGCCCTGTTGCAACCTACGCTTGACGCGCTTCAAGACAACGAGATACCATATGGTACAAACCTTGCTGCTTCTCCTTTCGGTACTAACTGAAACATGTCTAGCTAACACGGTTCTCATAGACTATTTTGTGGCCGACTTCCCCACGTATCTCGATAGCTTCTACGCCATGAACCCAGCCCCCAATATCACTCAATACAACATCGGCAGCCGTCTCCTCCCGAATTCTCTTCTCTCATCCAACATCTCCGCCGCATCCCTGGTTGACGCCCTGGCTTTCATCCTAGACAACGACGGCGTCGTCTCTGGTCTATCCGTCAACGTCAGCCGCATCCCCGATGTCCCCAACGCGGTAAACCCGGCCTGGCGGCAAACCATCATTAGCGCAGTGGTTGGCATGTGAGTTTTCCGTTTTTCAATTATCTTTCTTTATCTAATGTCTTCTCCAACCAACCCTGTGCTTGTAGCCCATACAACGATACAAGCCTGCAAGCCAATATTGCCGGCCAACGCCAAATCACCGACGGGCTAATACCCAAGCTGGACGCTCTCATACCCGACTCAGGCGGCGGTGGTGTCGCCGCCTATCTGAACGAGGCGGACTTCCGCGAGACGGACTTCCAACGAGTATTTTACGGCGAAAACTACCCTAGGCTACTAGAAATCAAGCATAAATACGATCCCTTGGGTATATTTTGGGCTACCACGGCTGTGGGCAGCGAGGGGTGGCGGATTCAGGAAGACGGGCGACTATGTAGGGCATGATGAAGAGAGGGATTGCTAATTTTGAGTTCAAAAGTGGTTACTGCCAATTAAGAAGCAATACCGACATTACGACAGTGACGATGGTGTTGGTGTACGCAAGCATCGCAAATTTTCCGTCGATCTCATCTGATGCGAGTGCATATGGGGTGTGAATTGTTGTATTGGGAAAAGTATGGCCAGGTCAGCTATTCTGGCCTGGCAGAGCTCTTTATAGCTCTTATCGTATCTACCTTATCTATAGCTACAGGGTAACCCCCCCATGGGGTCACGTATCATCATCAAAATACATGTTAAGCTTAGGTTAGGAATGTACCACACGTTGACATCCCAACAGACGAACGCAGCACATAGATCAACAAAGATGGAGAACATATTCTGTACTCATCGTCGTGAAATTAGCAGGACACGTAAAACTTTTATATTTTGATGTGGTTTTGATAGACAGAGTACGAGGTCGCATGAAGACTACAGGCTGAGGCTTTAGGAGCTATCTAGGGCTACCCTGGGCCCTAATAGGGTTAAAGGTCTCCACCTCTTGCTTAAAGGTAGAAATAGTATCGGGTTCGATGGGGACTCCGGGGGTAGCACCTTAGCTGTGACGGCCATCGCTGGCCTAACCCCTATTGGCCTAGGGCCATGCTCCACACCATCGAGGCCCCTGGCCAGGGACTACCTAGATGCGAGCCTCCTTTCTGCTGTAGCTTAGCTTCCGCTTTCTTTCTCCTTCATCTTCTGTAAGGAAAGAGACGATGTGGCGGGCCGGTCTCAGCTGACAAGCTGAGTCGGGAGGGATTCGCCCCCGATCCGGTAGAACCCCGGAACCGCCCAGCTTAAGAGGAGAACTCAAGACGCTCGCACCTAGTTTAGATTCTTCAAGAATCAGTCTTGCAATATACGCACCCATACACTGGCCTACTTCTAGCTACCCTTTGCACTACCTGACTATTATATTGTGAGACGTGTGGTATCCTCGTTACTGTGAGGTCAAGGACAGTGTGGCTGTGTGGCTGAAATCGCCGAGCGATCGGATAATTGTCGGAGATTGAGCTCCTCAAAAGGGGCCAAACGTGCAACACTTAGCTCGGCAGATAGAAGTCAACAAAACACCTCACTTCTTGGAATTGACTTCCGTGAGAGCCCAACCGTAGTCACCTTCCCTGCACCCAGCCGCACCTATCTTTACAGTGACATCTTCTTTATTTCCGTTAATAGAAGCCCCTACCCTGTCGTCTGCTTTGTCTCAGCCGTAGCGATGCTCACCGTGACATTCGCTAATAGAGATAATTTTATATCCTGAAAAAACGTCGCTCTATTTCTCCTTTAGCTCTAGGTTAGGAGTTTTGTAGAGCCGAACTCCGTAGTTGCAGTAACTACTATGTTCCTCCTAGAGGAAAATTCGACCCTAGCGACTACCGGGCTAGCCAGGGAAGGTATCCTATTGTCAACGTATCCCGGAGTTTTTACATCGAGATCCCACAATTACGGAAAAATTCAAGTCGCTAGTTTGGAGCGAATATAGTAGCTACTGTAGCTCTTGAAAATTTCTCAAGACAGTTGACTTTAGCTAGATAGAGAGGAATAGCCCGTGGATAAAGATTTGTGCGTGAAGAATAGTCTCCAAAATGAGGTTAGCTGCACCGAGGGATATATGGCTATTCAGACTACTATGTATTCTACAAGAAATTCCGTCAGCTATAATACGCCGGGCCGTTCCTGCCAGGCGGAATATGTGAAGTGGAACGTTTTAGTGGGTCAGGGAGATTTACAGTCACGTCACCCTACCTTCGTACTCCACATGGGGGATCAGCTGCGTAATCCCAGCACACCAGAACCGGCCCACAGATTGACTTATACAGCAGCCATCACCGAACCCCGTACATGCGCCTTCAAGGGCCTGTGTTTTGAGTAGACGGGAAATCTGCCGATCACCTTTTCTCATTCGATCCAGTCGGTCGAGTTCATCGCATGTAGTCCCAAAACCCACGACAGAACAGTCCCTCCATCCTCGGTTCCTGTCAATTTGTTGTTGACCCCCAGCGCCGCATGCCACTTGTCCCCAGTTTTGCTGCACACAAGCATCTCTTGGTGGAGTCATTGGTGGAACGGAACGACTTTGGAAGAAACATGCTAATGACATGAGTCTTGGCGCTTCATGGCGTTGGTATATAATAAGACACCGGCTGTAACTTAGCAATGCAATGCTTCTGGCTCGTTATACCCGCTCCCACATTCTTTTATTCTATTCAGTCGTTCATTTCTTCAACGACTAGACGTTCGTTTTTCACAATAAACAATTACACTCACGATGAGATTCTTCCAAGTTTTAGCCCTGGCCGGTGCCGTTTCTGCTGCTCCCAAGGCTGCCAAGGGCAAGCGAGCCGTCACTGTCTCTGGATCAGCCGAAGGATTCGCGGCCGGTGTCACGGGCGGAGGTGACGCCACGGCCGTTTACCCCACCACTACCGATGAGCTCGTCTCTTACCTCGGCGACGACGAGCCTCGTGTTATTGTCTTGAACCAGGAGTTCGACTTCACGGGCACCACTGCCACCGCTTCCGGCTGCGCGCCGTGGGGTACTGCCTCGGCTTGCCAGATCGCCATCAACAAGGATGACTGGTGTACCAACTATCAGCCTGATGCCCCTACCGTGTCCAGCATCACCTACGATGAGGCCGGCATGAGTGGCATTGACGTTGCTTCCGACAAGACCCTGATTGGTGACGGCACCAGCGGTGTCATCAAGGGCAAGGGGTGAGTTTTTAGCGGGGTTCTACGCCTGAACCAAAATCACTAACATACATATTACAGTCTCCGCATGGCCAACGGTGTCTCCAACATCATCATCCAGAACATCCACGTCACCGAAATCAACCCGCAGTACGTGTGGGGCGGTGATGGTATCACCATCGACGGCGCTGACATGGTCTGGATCGACCACGTCAAGACGTCCCTTATTGGCCGCCAGCACATCGTCCTGGGCGAGGAATCTTCGGGCCGTGTCACCATCTCCAACAGCGAGCTTGACGGTAACACCGACTGGTCTGCGACCTGCGACGGTCTCCACTACTGGGGTTACGTAAGTTCCCACCCTTGCGGTCCTGTCTACGTGACAAGAAAGAGCCCCATCCAACTGATACATAAATGAAAACAGTATTTCACCGGCTCCTCCGACACCATCACCTTGAAGGGCAATTACGTCCACCACACCTCGGGCCGCGGCCCCAAGGTCGGCGGCAACACAGTCCTGCACGCCGTCAACAACTACTTCGGCCCGTCATCGCACAACTTTGAGATCGGCAGCGGCGGCTACGTCCTGGCCGAGGGCAACGTCTTCGACTCGGTTGACGCCCCCGTGGATGCGTCCAGCCTCGAGGGCGAAATTTTCACTGCCGAAGACGTCTCCGCCTGCTCCAGCTACCTCGGCCGCGACTGCGAGGCCAACAGCCTATCTAGCTCGGGCGACTTGTCCGGCACCGACTCCGATGTCTTGTCCAAGTTCTCCGATGCCAGCAACATTGCTAGCGCTGACTCGCCTTCCTCCGTGTCGTCCAACGTGCCTAGCAGTGCTGGTTTCGGTATCTAAAGTGGTCCGTGATATTGTTCATCTAGTGCCGTTGAGTGTGCTAGGCCGTGGAAGTCGAATGGTTTAACTTGTGTATATATTTATTCTTTGAAACATTGTACAATTCATGACTTGGCTAGTCCATTTATCCAGACTCTTCGGTGCTTCTCATGCTTTCAAACCGTGTTTTGTCCACGTTCGCCCCCGTGTCGATGAAAATGAAGAGAAACCACAGTTAGGCTCTGCGCTTCCCCAGTCAAAATAGCAACACAGGAAATACCGCGATAGCCACAGACAGCCACGTTGTGGCGAGGCACTAGTATCGTCTCTGATCCTCACCAAATTCAGAGTTATGGTTCAGTCGCATACATCCAATTACAGGAAAGCTTCTGGTGTCCTACATAGGCTCATCAGAGAGGGAACAGCCTCTGCTACTCCATCTTACCTTGGCCTGTGGGGCTTTCCGTTTCCTTGCTGAAAGTTAGACCCGTCCATGATATTCGACGCGTGTTTGTCTTGTTCCGTAATCCACTTCGGGATCAAGATATCTTAATAATTCCAACCTTGCGGCTTGTTGAAGACCAGGTCTTTGGGTGCTGCGATTCCACGCAATAGCTGGTCTATTCAATCGCTTCTTGTCATCTTTTGGCAACGTAAAAAGCTACATATTGGTATTGCGGGCCAGCTTGTCTGGAAGACTGCAGAGCATAGGCCCAACAAGGCACTTGTGTACTGGCGAGTTGGAATGCAGAGGCTCGGTATCCATGGTGTAGTGGTAATCATGAAAATTCACGTCGCTGCTTTGCAGATGCTGGGACGAAATCAGAATGGAGAATGTCGACTATTCGAGAACGAAGTGTGGTGTGTTTGGACAATAACTGATGTGGTGTCAAGCGGGGGATGATACACGTATGGCGATCGCCACCATTGTCCCAAGTGTACTACGCTGAGATATAACCGCCAAGAAGATTATAATCCTGGCTACCATCTGGCAGGTCAGGTCGTATTAACCAGCCTGCCATGTTAAGCACGGCATGATCTTGAATAATTGACCAGGTGAGCGACACGAGGGGGATGGTTTCATGCCCAAGGAATATCGGGCGCGGAAATGTCGAATAGAACTTGTTCCATGCGATGAAGTGGGCGTTGGCGCTTGTATGAAAATGTTGCAGTGAAGCCAAAACGCGGACGTCTTTTGCCATGAACAGCTTGACTTGAAAGAAGTCTTACTTTCCGTCGACTTTGTGTAATATCGGACCCAATGTGTCTTTAGCATGGAAACATTCCAGAAACAGACCCCATCAACCCTCAAGGACTTGGATAGTACTTTTCTATCCTTAAGTGTCGGATATAGTCTGCGACGGCAACATGTATGAATGCTGAACACAATCTGGAGAATAATAGGGACTTATGTGGTCTGCTACCGCATTTCGGACTTTTCTCGATTCCGATGTTCAGATTGCATTCTGTATCCTTGGATGCTAATCAAATATTTCTCCATGACGTCGAGATGAGACCCAAGTTCCACTGCTACGGCCAAATTGTTGGCTTCTGGCATATATTTGAGAAAGAACAATAGCCAAGCTCCAAAACTCAAAGATTTGCACCGACCAAGTACACTGCGAAATCCAACTGAGTTCGCGAATAAATGCTTCAGAGCCTAATTAATATCTCGTTCGTTGTCGTGTGACTCCAAGTCTAGGCCATTTCTCCAGAGTTTCCTACTTAGGCCCAACAAGTCCCCGGTGCTGCAGAACTCCAACAGAACTCGGCGAGTAAGGTACAAATTCAAGATTGTTAGGAGACTAACCGGCTTTGAATATTGTTGAATGACTCATGATCGAGTGAGTCTATTACAGTCCCAGCAGTGAAGTCGCGAGTGAGTGCGTGCTCTTGGCCTTGAATAGAAAGCTCTTGGAAGACGCATGGCTTCCTATACCTGTGGTCGATGGCGCTGGCAGGACACGACGGTCTGGGTCGTTTATTAGGTTGTTCAGCCATGGCTGCGAGGGAATCTACGTTGGTGACTTAACCATGCTGATGACCCACGTAACGTCTAGAAGAAGGAAAGAACATTCATAAGAGAATCGTAAGATCAGAGCATTGGACTGGATAAAAAAGCCCACATGAAACCACATTCAATGAGACCCGGCAACGCCTGCGCAATACGGCACCAGGTTATACTTGCAACAAGCGTTGGGATGCCTGTGTGCAACGCCGCGAAGATCTTCTCAACATTAGCGAAACACAGACCGTGCTAGAACTGAGTCTAACGATTTTCCAGCGCATCCGGGTCTCTACTTCTCTTAGCAGTTCTTTCCGTTAAATACCTTCAGCCTGGAGCTCCACGGCCTTTTCCAGGATGATATCAGTATCTTGCCTAAAACCGGATTGGAAACTTGAACAGTCAGTAATGGCAGGCCCCCGAAGCGACCACTATGGCCGGCGCAGCCAGCCGCAAGAAAATACCACAGTTGCCTTATCTGGAAATGAGTTGCTGTATCTCGTATTTGCATTGGCCCCGTTGCAAGGGGCAACTTGTGACACATTATAATCGAGCAACAAAATCCTGCACTGGTGCCAGCTTGAGTCTCAACTCCATGAGCAAACTACGTGAAGTACTTGTTAATGTCTGCGTTGACAGTCAGCAACTTGAAAGAAAAGTGCCATTAGCTAAGCCCGCCATGCAGTTGCATCTACTTAATCTATGTCTTTATCTATTTGTGTTTGGGGGTATGTGATATATATTCATCACTTAGTTGACAAGGTTCTAACAATTGTCATCGGCAATATCTTCAAACATAAACACTCAGTATCAGCCTCCATGATGATCTTTCTTCTTTTTTTCTTTTTGTTTTTGGTGGCATTCAGCTACTTCATGTACAGCCTTTGTCCAGCCGTAGTGCAGCACTTATTCTTTTGAGTACAACACCAACATACCGACAGTGGAATTTAGGGACATTACCTTATAAATACACGTGCGCCGCATTCAATTTTCAGCTACCTGCAAGGAATTTTAGTGCTTGCCGGCTGCCTTATTCATAGAGCTATTCATTTATGACGTGCCTTCTGCAACGTCTTTTGGTGCTGCTAGGTTTGCGAAATTGTCACCTCAGTCAACCAACTATATCATCCTGCAATGATATCAACGACAATATCAATATATTACTTCTGCTCCATTAATCACAGCCTCCCACGATGCGGTCCATTTAATTGGCAGGCTTACTGCTAGCAGCCAGTTAGACTCTGTCGGTTGTTGCCACATCTATCCAAATGTTCGCTGCATAGCTTCAGGGAAAATATGTCAAGCAACAGCCGGCATGAGCGAGATTAGCACCGCAACTGATTACAAGCCTGATGTTGTCAGAAAGGTTCACTTCATATCGACCGACGTCCTCTTTAACGACATTGCCGGGATCAACCACAAGCTGGCAACCCTGGGATCCATGGTCTTGCCAAGTTTGCTATCCAGGTGGCTCTGCACTTCAAGCTCAACGCCCGCAAGTTGCCAGACAACATTTACGGAGGCTATTTGGGCTTTGGTACATATCAACACGGCGAGGGTCGTATCACTACGGACTGGGGGAATTTGAGGTCAATAAAGCGTTGCGTGGTGTCGCTTCGAATTGGTTTCCAACGCAACCCTGAATCATACGATTGCCAGCACCAGGTACCGGGTTAAGTACCAGGTTAATGTCACTTTCTGCGCGGCTACCATGATGATTTCGATGGTGCTTACGGGCGAAGTTGCCACAAGTGATTATCTGCTACTCTGGTACACTTCTGAGTGAGACGTTTGAGGACGTGGCTCATAAGTTCTTCCCCTGTTCTTCTTACATCTCGGGGGCATTGAGACCCGGGAAGAGTGGTATCTGTCCACATGAACAAGCCAAGTGACATATCACTAACGGATGATCACTAAGACCAACGAAACAAAATCAACATACTGAGTAACAGCCTAAGAGGACGGCGCTGTCCTCAACGCCAACCAGCGCGCCCATCTAGCCCACCGGGCTGATTTCTCTAGGATTATCGTGCTCCGCACCGTCAGCAACCCAACTTCGGCCATCCGCCACCATATATCATAGTTTCTGATAACCTGCGCATTGTGGACCAAAATGACCTCGACATCTCCAAAGCCAATATCCAGCTAGGTAGAATTGAGGTAGAATTGAGATCGTCAACGGCAGTATTAGTGAATCGGGCCGCATGCTCGCAGTGGGGGTCAAGCCTGCGAATCACGTCAGGGGTATCTTTCAGCCGCTGGAGGAGCTCGATTCCGATCCCGCGACGGTATTTGCGGGGGCTGCTGGGGCCGGTGGGAGCAACTACGTGGGTCCGAAGGGTGGAAAGGGAGTAGGCATGTTTTTAAAATGGGGATTGGCGTGAGATCGGCGGTTGGAGGAAGGAAAGAGGAGTCTGGCGCATGAGAGCGATCTTGGACACAGAGAAACAAGCTTTACTTGGGTGTACATCACATGCAGGGGACGCTTAGTTGCGGTCTTGGACACATGAAGACAAAACTCAGAAAATCCCTTTCGTATGAAGTAACGTATTGAAATGGAAACTCTATTACAGACACTTTAACGTAACGCATATGCGTGTTACGCTTAGTTTCGTACACCACATGAGTTTCGCAGATGAGGCGAGGCGGAGTAAGCGCGTGCAGCGTTCATCCTATTCTTCGAGTTATTCTTCGAGTTGGCTTGGACAAGAAAGACCCCGCACATCTTTTCCGTTCGGATGCCATGCAGATGAAACTGGAGAAAGAAACACTGTAGACCATGTACCCGTCGATAGCATGATTTTCGGCTTGGCGATGAGGAGTTGGAAAGTATGGGGAGATCATAGTTGTAGCCGCCAAATGCTGACAGCAGGTGTTAAGCACTATTGGAGCGGGAAAGGGTAGAGTAGTAACGTGGTGCATCGGTTTGTGCCACATTCACATAACCCTAATACATATCGATATTATATCACCAAGTGAAGATAAGGACTTCAATTCAGTAACATCGCGAGGTTGACGTTCAAACTTCATCTTATTTCAACCTGTTTTAACTTGTGGAAAACACTAATTAGAATCCAAGGGTATAACTCAATCGCAAACCATAACTTTATCCATTACCACCCCATTAAATTGGATAGTACCTCGGGTATGTTGAGTAAAACTAAAGATCGTAGGGTAGGGTATTTTGAACGTGAACATCAAAGTGAAACAGTTCGTAATAACGCGGTTTAGACCCCGTCATCGATGGTTCTGTAAAAGGATTGTGAGCCACGCTCTCTGTCGTCCATCATTTCGAACCCGCATGGCGCAAGGAAGAATTCTCCTAAACCAAATTCAAGCTACGGTTTGATTATACGTTTTGCCCATTGGTCGCAGTAGTGGTTGTGGTTGCCGCCGCCGCATTCTGCCCATTGGTTCCCGTAACGCCATCAGGGGCGTTCACACCACCCGAAGTTCCGGAATTGAACTTCTCACTAGTTTGCTTCGACTCTCGAATGCGCAGTCCCAACTGGGTAGGATTGATGTTGCGGTGGCCCCAGATGAGCAAAGCACCGAAAATAGGCTTGGCCATAATATCCAGGACACCGTAAAAGATGGCCTCAGAATCCGGGTGAATGACATTGGCGCCTTCGCTCAAACCCCAAGCAATGGGGTAAAGGAACCAGAGAAATATGAGCCAAATGCCACACATATTGAATGTTTTCTTTGGTTCACCACCGAGAGTATTGGCATGCTTGCGGCCGTCCCAGATCAAATTGTAAACGACGTAGAGGAATGCAGCGGTGCCGAAGGCCCAGAAGCCCCATTTGTACGTGGTGCGGGTGAGGGCACCGATGAGGCCGCAGACAATCATGATCTCGTCGGCGAGGAGAGTGATGAGGATAGTAGGCAAGGGAATGCCGGCTGTCAGCATCAGATCCAGAAGCAGCAAGGGCGTCGTGATGGCCCAATCGATGTAGCGGGCGTAGAAGATCTCGCGGGTGCCCGCGGCGGCGACAGCGCTACTTCCAGGACGGACGAACTCAGCCTGGATAGGTACTTGGCCCAAGTCGGCACCCATGGAGAAGTAAGCGATGCAGGCGACGGCCGTGATACCGGCCGTGATATAGTGGAACATGCGGTGAGTTTGGGGCTTGGTCAGAGCTAGGCCCATGAAAGCGATAGTCGAGATGCCCATGATGGCACACACAGCGAAGTACCAGTCGGAGCCATGGGTGGTGATGAGGAGGTCGGGGCGATCCCCCACCACACTATTGGTGTTGATTGCCTCGTTTCTAGGCATTGTGGCGGTCTCGATGTTCGATAGCGTACCGTTGTAGAGAGCCGTTGAGCCAGTCTGTGAGTACACAGAGCGAACTGGACAGTATTATTCTCTCGGCGATATTACTTGGGCGGCTAGATACACCAGCGAATGGCTACTGGGGATGGGGTTTATTTGAACACCACAGACTTATCCATGCTATGTGGCTAGCGAGGGAAGCGATGACTTCATCTGGATATTCCTGATACCCTGTCAGAGCAACTGCAACTGTCACAGAGTCATGTACCTTAAAATTGTATGTACTCTCAAGGTATTGGCCTTTCGAGATGCAGTTCTGTCGTTTTTGTTACCCTTTGCCCACTGCCCATGTCGGAGCTACCCCTAGCTCCTAACTCGGAAGACAAGCACAGGAGCTATAGCACAAACCGAAGTGATCGCTGCCGGGATTAATAGACAAACAAGCTTTTCTGTAAGACGTTCAACGTTATGGCATCCCAACGTTAGCAAATGGAAACGTGGACGAGCCTTGCTTGTGCGCGACCACAGCAACGATCTGACTCGACATGTCTTGGTCATGAGACCCAGATATCAGTACAGAGCGCTACGGGTTGTCACCTGCAGAATTGCCGGCGACGATCAGCAACTCACAAGTTGGCGCGAAGATAATGTTTGAAAAGTACTGTTACAGTGGGGGTGAGATATGCATACAGTCGGGTTAAAGTTTCGGTGTTGATGAATCACCGTTTTAGCTCCCGACCCGCCCGGACCTCATCTGTCTAGTCCGGAGCGAAGTCATGATATCATTACCTGTGTCGAGCTCCAGTTTTGGAGTACGATCAACATTTTCCTCGCCAGATAGAACTAGGGATGCCAGCCAAAGCTTGCTTGAGGGGTAATTACAAGCCCTTTCGCTAGCCTCGACCGTGGGAAGATTCTAGTGGGTGGACCAGGACTAACTGTGTCTTTCACCGAGCCGGCATGCATGCACTTCTTCCGGTGCCTCGCATCCAGCTACAAGCGAGTCCCACAACTCCGAACATTCGATTGTCAAAGACTTCTCAGATGTGTAATCTGATAGTTGAGTTCGTCATGCAACATCCGTAACCATGCATACACAGTACAGACCACGTGTCTCGCCCCGCGAGTGACGAGGTAACTTCCCCGCTTAATAGCCTGACCGTTCGAAACTGGAGACTTCAGATGATAGCTATGGGCCTGAACCACATGCCATTCCATTGCAGCCTTGCAGTCCGTGCGCTTGCTTCAGAACTCTCTCGGCGTATCATCATGAGATCGAGACCAGCGCAGAAGTGGGCAAAACTCGGAAACATAAGTTTTCATCCTTGCTACGCGGCAATGATCGGATAGTGATGGGAAACCAGTGTGGAATCGTTCTCAAAAGGTAGCCATCTTAGCTTCTCGGTTTCGAGCCTTCGCGTTCTCGCGCACGGGACTGTGCTGGAAGAACGTTGCTTCTGTTGTGTCTTCACCCGACCCCAATAATTGTAAACCAGAGGCACAGTCTCACCATGTCAGAAGCATTGTTGAGGGCTGTGGCGACACGAGAGGACGAAAAGGTAACCCGCGGGCCGCATCCGTAAGTTGTCGATGAAATAGAACTGGGCGATGAAGAGCTGACAGCTTTTCCAGATACCTGTCGGGAAACTTTGCTCCTATTAAGCGGACGCGACCGCTTACTCCGTGTACATTTATGGGTCACATACCTCCAGAGCTCGCCGGTGGTCAATATGTGCGGAATGGTGGCAACCCGACCACGAATGAGAACCTTGGTCGTGATGCGCATTGGTTCGACGGCGATGGCATGCTGAGTGGGGTCCTGTTCCGAAGGGGCGGGGAGAAAGGGACAGAGGTTAAACCCGAATTTGTCAACCAATTCATCCTGACCGACGTTTATCTAAACGCTAAGGACAACACCAATCTCAAAACACCACTCCTTCCTAGTATAGCGACTCTCGTCAGCGCATCACTCGCCAGAATCATCGTGGTAGTTTTACGGACCTTGTTTCTCGTGCTTTTGTCAGCATTACCTGGATCGAGGCAACGCGTAAAGAAGATCAGCGTCGCCAACACGAGCGTCATCTTCCACGATGGTCGAGCACTGGCCACATGCGAGAGTGGTCTACCCATGAGATTTCAACTGCCCGGGTTGGAGACCGTTGGATGGTTCAATGGACGTAAGGCGGAAAACGAACCAAACCAAGACGGGCGGCGTGGCTTCGGGGGAGAATCCTCCATTGCATTCATGAAGGAGTGGACAACAGGCCACCCTCGAGTAGACCCAGTGACGAAGGAGCTGATATCCTTCCATGCCGTATTCATCAAGCCTTTCGTCTATTATTCCATCGTCCCGCCGAGCAAGCC
Organism: Pseudomassariella vexata; assembly: GCF_002105095.1. Lineage (NCBI taxonomy): Eukaryota > Fungi > Ascomycota > Sordariomycetes > Amphisphaeriales > Pseudomassariaceae > Pseudomassariella > Pseudomassariella vexata. The sequence goes on along the minus strand of NW_024467959.1, from coordinate 177,222 downwards.
CGTAGACCCACGCGCGCCGATGCTTGGGCCTCGATTCGACATGCCGATACAAGGGGTGTCTTCCCCAAAGATGATGCATGATTTTGGTGTCTCGGCAAGGCACACCATCATCATGGATTTGCCTCTTTCCTTGAATCCGATGAACAGCTTGGTAGGAAAGCCTGTCGTTTCATACGACCCGACGGAACGATCGCGGTTCGGTGTTTTCCCGAGATACGAACCGCAGAAGATCCAATGGTTCGAGACAAATGCGTGTGTCATTTTTCACGCGGCGAATTGCTGGGAAACGGACTCGATTGTGCCCGTTTCCGAGAAATGCGTTCATCTTCTCGCGTGTCGCCTCACATCGGCATCTGTGGTGTACAGCGCTGGTGCGCTCGCGCCGCCCGTCCCTAAACCAGTACCTCCTGAGTATGTTGAGCAAGAACAATGTCGCCTGTATTATTTTAGTTTCCCGTTAACGGCAGATATGACGGACAAGCCTATGATTCGAAATCAGTGGGCACTGTCAGCCATTCCGTTTGAGTTTCCCACATTGGCAAAATCTTATGAGATGACATCTGCGTGCTACATATATGGGTGCAGCACCGGCTCGTCTTCTTATTATTCTGCTGCGTTGGGCAAAGCTGCCAAAATTGACTACCTCGCCAAAATTAACGCAGAGACACTAATTAGTCGGGGCATTGCTCACCCACCACAACAAATCAAAGGTTGTGTGGATAACCGTACCCTCGACGAGATCATGCGGAGCGTCGACCCTGACGATCCGATCAAGCTGTTCGCGCTGCCCGAGGGATGGTTTGCGCAAGAGCCGCGTTTCGTGCCCCGAGCAGACCCAGCATCTGAAGACGATGGTTGGCTGCTCACCTATGTATTCGATGAGTCGCAGTTGGACAACAACGGCGAGTGTGGCGACCATGCCGTGAGCGAATTGTGGGTTATTGATGCGAAAAACATGAGGGACATCATCGCTCGCGTCAAGTTGCCGCAGCGAGTGCCGTACGGGCTCCACGGGGCCTGGTTCCCGGAAGAGGAGATCCATGGGCAGCGACCAATTGAAAAGTTGAGATGTGAAGTTCCCAAGGAAAGCATTGATCAAAGCAGCTTATTGGCAGTAATAAGGTACACTTTGGAGAGGTGCATTGGCTGAGGACGCGCATTAATGCAAGTGAATTTTGCGATGGGTGCAACTGGAATGAGCGGGAGGAACCATCGAGGTGGGGAGATAAGGCGCGTATCTCCAGGCAACATCCTGGCGCATTGAGGCCATAGCAGCCGCTCCTAATTGTTTGGTCGGAACAGGCGTGTTGCAATGGCAATAATTGTAATAAGTATTAAACATACTGGACATTAGGGCAGAGGACTCACTTGCTTAATGAATGGTTGGAGAAATAATCGCAGTTGCTACTTCATTCAGATGTGCTCGCCGCTAAATTGAGGTGGTGGTACCTGCAATTCGGCGTTCCCACTACAGCAATGATATGTACCGGACGGTCGGACCACTCTATGTTAGGACGCTGAGACTTGGGTCAGTCCACTTCGAACCTAGTCCTCCAAAATCGCTGAATAACATCAGCGTTCCAGCTGGTGCGCGGTGGAATGAAGAGCGTACAGGCATCCTCGACATTAATTAAGCAAGCTATGGCACACTACATTTATCTCTCTCCATGATACAACTTTACACTCATCCGCCATCCGCCATCAGATCGCTTGCCGGCTATGGAGTTGATCCCATACACATCGCGAGAAGGCCGCGAGATTGTTTTGTACGTCATTCTAGGAGTGCCCCGCTCCAAAAGATTCCAGATGCAATTGGAGTAGAAGGACGGCATCGCGCTCGCATTGCCGTCGCCACTTCGCTAGGAATTGTCGACACGGTTGCTGACAAGTTGCGCGATCACCAGACGCCACCGCAACGCCCTGGTTGTGCGTGATCCATCGTCGCAACGCCTCGAGATTCGGGGCCTGTCGTTGACGGAATGCCCCACCTGCCATCAATCCCTTCGAGCTCGCTCGTCGTCGCCGGAACGACACTTTGATATACCGGCTCACGATGAGTCGTACGTCGATCCCAACTACTTTCGCATGCTACAAGCTGGCCATGATGAAACACATCACGCCGACGACGCAGAACGTTCCCCCCCGAGTCCCATAAGGAGGTTGACGCAGCCAGCGTTGCCCAGTGGTAATGTCAGGATACAAGAGGTGGCGGAGGCTGAATTTCTATCGAGCACACCAGCTCCCCAAGCGGGCGCACGTATTAGGAGAAACGCATTCAGTCCAAATTATTTCAACACCTTCTTCGTCGAGGAAAGTGAGCTTGGAAGGGGTGGGAAAGGCGTGGTATTGCTGGTCCGCCATGAAATTGATGGTTGCCAACTGGGCCACTTCGCCTGCAAACGTGTTCCAGTGGGCGACGACCACGCATGGCTCGAGAAGGTATTGGTTGAGGTTGAGCTTCTAGCCAAACTGTCCCACCCCAACTTGGTTTCCTATCGCCACGTATGGCTAGAGGATTACAAACCCAATCGATTCGGTCCGAGTGTGGCCTGCGCCTTTATCCTGCAACAATACTGCAACGGTGGGGATCTGTTGCGCTACATCGTTGGAGATCAACCGGAGGAGACCACCAAGGAGCAGCTCAAGGCTCACATGCGCCGCAAATCGAAAGGGCAGTCTGATCATCCACATGATCCCCATTCATCCCTTCGTCGCCTCCCGTTCGAGGACATTTACTCCCTGTTCAAGGATATAGTTTCGGGTCTGGCGTACCTTCATGGCTCCAATTACATCCATCGTGATCTGAAGCCGAGTAATTGTCTTCTGCATCGCGAAGGAGGAAAGCTTACTTGCCTGATCAGCGACTTTGGAGAAGTCCAGCCCGAGCATGCTGTCCGGAAGTCCACGGGAACTACAGGCACAATCTCGTACTGTGCACCTGAAGTGCTCAGAAGAGACTTGGGCGGGCAGTTCGGCAATTTCACGACCAAGTCCGACATATTCTCTCTGGGCATGATTCTGTACTTCTTGTGTTTCAGTCGCCTTCCATATCTCAATGCCAATACCATCCACGAGGAATTGGAGGACATCGACCAACTCCGAGCCGAAATCACGGATTGGAAAGGTTTCCAGGATGAGAGGAAAGAGCGGCCTGGCTTGCCCGCAAAGCTCTATCAGTTGCTCAAGAAAATGCTCGCCCTCGAGCCTGCAGAGCGACCAAGCGCAACAGAAGTGCTGACTGTGATGAATCTGGAATCGAACACAGGCGGCCTGCGGAGGGAAGGACGAAGCATGAGCCCTCCAGTCGGACTTCGTGGACGAAGAGTGCAGAACCTAGACTCTCCGATGCCTCCCGGGACTCCAATCGCGGATCCCCTCAAGAAACGATTCCGGGATACAGCTGCGGAAGAAGTCATTTCTTCCCCTGACACCCCATCCTCACCTTTGCGCAACAAACCACCTGAGACCCCACGACAGAGTCTGAAAAAAGATCCGAACCGCACTAGTCCCCGCTACCGCCCCCATGCCATGGCTCTCTCCCGAAGCGAGGACGGCTATCGCCGCTCTGCACCAGATCTCGGAACGACTGACAGCATCCTTGCCCCGACGCCCTCTCCGCCACTTCTCATGCCGCCCCCTACGACTTTTCTGGGGCGGACTCAACATCGAGCTCTGGTCGCTTACCACCAGCTCGATCATTTCTACCACGCCAATGCCGAGTCCATTGTGTTCCCCTTGCGACTCAGCTTCTTCCTCATAAAAATGGCGTCGCTCGCCAGGCTCTGCTGGCCGTATATGGTGAACCTCGGAATCGGATCCACCCTGACGGGCATTGCCGCTATGGATCTAGGAATGCCGCATAGTTGTGCTTTCGAACTATCGTATGAAAGAATGTCGCAGAGGCGCGTTCACGCTGGCTTTTCCCGATGGAGGTGGGACGAGAGGGTCAGTTTTGCGCTTTTACTGGTGCATTTTGCGGTTGTGTGGTCAATATCACGGTGGAGTGTACTGTGTGCCTGGTGATAACGTCTGGATGGATAGACGTTGGCTGTGGGTTTCATGTCGTATGTAAGATATGCTGTGTGCTAAAGAGGAGGCAAGAAACTGAACAAGGTTTCTTTCCTTCCACTGTTTTGTTTTTCTTCTTTATCGCAGTTGACTCGCATTGAGCATGCTCTGGTGTTCGGGGGTATCTTTGGGCCTTGTGGGCGGGAAAAGGGCGGAATGATACATTATAATGTACCATAGAGCGCAATGGGTCTCGTTGGTTTTAAGACCACGATTTATATATTTAATTGCTCCTTAATCTGTCTTGGAAGTGATTTGCCCCCGCCTTGTTGATCCAATCAGTTAACTATAACTCAAAGGTATACCCACACAGGGGGGAAGAGCAAGAATGGCACTCGAACATAATTAATTAAACCGCCTTATCTAAAGCATAGCCACCATGTCATTCACCCACGAAGTTGATTACTCCCAAGACTTAGTCCTCAAATATTGCACCACTTACATTCTCACTTAGAAATAATATCAACAGGCCTCTTCTTTTCCGTGTACTAGGTCATCCAGCGCGTCTGTACCATGAATTGCGACGACTTGTCCCACAAAAAGATGCCATCGAAGTCCGCCAGATCGGGCCAGCAGATCCTAATGATCGATGGAGTCTCGACGGCAGCATCTGGCGCCTTGCTACGGTCACATTCGGTGACAGGGACGTTAGTAGAAAAGGCTCGAGGATTCTTTGGGTATCGAAGATCATTTATGAATCAGTCGTATCTGTGCGTAATGTGACCAGGTGCATCTTGACATTATATTCAGCTGCTATAAAAGGACTTCCTTACTTGTCTCCCATTCGGCTGCTACAATGCACGGCGCCTGCGTCTTTGCGCTGTGCGGCGCACCATGACACACACCTGGCCGCCTTCGGGCATAAGGGGACGGGATAATAATGCAAAGGCCACTCGTCTTTTGATTCGGCTCATGAGGAAGGCAGCTGGCTCTTTCTTGACTCGATCGGTGTGAGATCTAAGTTGTAGAATTTTCCTGCTGTCAGATTGACCACCGCACTGATTGGTCTGGTCGCAAAATCTGCAAGCCGATTGGCCAGCACCAGCAGTATATCGAAACGAGGTAGAAACCCCTGTTTCCTATGGCGTCAAGATCGAGTGTAGGCGACTACAAAGAACAGGCTCCTCCCCATCGTGTTTCAACTACCTTTTCCCGATCCTTCTACACTCGCATCCACTTCAGCATCAAAATGGCACCTAACTCCATCCCTTACCACCCCCTTGGCAAGAATGGCCCCCTCGTTCCCGCGATGGGCTTCGGCCTGATGGGCATGTCCTACCAAACCTACGGTTCAACCCCCAACGATGAGGAACGTTTCGCCTTGCTCGACCGTGCCCTAGAACAGGGTAACACCTTCTGGGACAGCTCCGAGTAAGTAATTTCCACACAGAGCCCACTCGAAGCCTAGTGCTAATCATATCCTCAAAGTCTCTACGGAGACGGCGAGGAGTTGTTGGGCAAGTGGTTCAAGCGTACGGGCAAGCGGGACCAGATTTTCTTGTCTACCAAGTTTGGCTTTGTCAAGGGTAGCAAGAAAATGGAGGTTGACAGCTCCGGGCCTTATTGCAAGAAAGCTTGTGCGGAGAGCTTGAGGATCATGGGAATTGACTGCATTGATATTTGTGAGTTCTCTTCCGCTCCCCTGACGTTCCCGTTTTCCATACTGCGCATTCGGACAATAGCAAGATGTCGCTACTGTTACTCTTAGGTGATGACAGAGTCATCGAGTCACGGAAACGACCGGTGTTACATATTGGCTGTCTTGCTAATATAATTGGCCAGACTGGTTGCACAGCGCCAATCCAGAGACGCCCATCGAGGAAACCATGCGAGCCTTGGCAGAACTCCAAGCGTGAGTACCTCCTTTAAACTTTGCACAATAGGCCATCAACTAAAATAAGGCCACTCTAGCGAGGGTAGGATCAAGCACATCGGCCTCTCTACCATCTCCTCTACGACTCTCCGTCGCGCCGTCAAAATCGCCCCCGTAGCCGCGATCCAAATCGAATACTCGGTCTTCACGCGCGATATCGAAGGACCCACAGGCATGAACCTGCTCTCGACCTGCCGCGAGCTCGGCGTCGCTGTTGTCGTCGCCGCCCCCCTGGGCCGGGGTCTCCTAACCACGAGTTTTAGCGCAGGGAAAACCCCCGGCGACGAAAAGGACATACGCACCAAGGCGATGCCCCGTTTCCAAGAAGGCAACCGCGAGCAGAACGTCAAGGTGGTGAATCAGTTCAAGGCGTTTGCGGATCGCAAGGGATGTACGGTGTCGCAGCTAGCGCTGGCGTGGGTGATGAAGCAAGGGGAGGACATTTTCCCTATTCCGGGGACGAAGAAAATGAAGTATCTGGAGGAGAATTGGGGCGCTCTGGGGGTGAATTTGAGTGATGAGGAGGAGAGGGAGATTAGGGAGTTTACCGAAACCGCTGAGATGGCGGGCAATCACACGCCTCAGGCGTTCATGGATTATATTTTTCGGGATACTAAGGAGGAGGGTGCTTGAGCTTGCTGTCGGACCGCACCAGCCTTCGACTTCGAACAACTGTATTTTCCGATTTACCGCTACTACAGCCAGTTGACTGACGATGAGCGGTGGTGGAACCTCAAGGGCATTACAACCTAATTGCGCCAGTTTGTCAGACCATATGGCCACCTTCACTCCTTTAGACTTGGGTAGATCAGACACATTAAATCTTATGCTTTGCTATAGCTTGGAATAAGTTCTAAACTTGCGGAGAGAGTATATGTAAGCTTACAGTCGTTTTTAGTGAAAAAGATATTGATAGATTTGATAGCTTAGGACAGTATTACACGGCAGTTGTCACATAAGGTTCGAAACCTGCATTTAGCTTGATCAAAACATTGCAGATGTGATGGGAAGCTGTGTTGACAGTGATGGATAACACAACATGCGGGCTTCCAAAACTGCTGCTATGTGAACGCAATAGCTCGAAAAGTGAAAAACGTCTCAACATAACAAAGAGAATCTCTATTCGTAGTATCGCACAAATTCCCTGTGGGCCATCAATTGAATCGCCAAGCTTGCTTATTACATGCCGCCCCACCCCTATCCCAACCATACATACCCCTTATCTCATAGATTCTTCATAGGATAGCTCTTCCTAATAACCTCCCCATACCTAATAATCAACCAAGCAACCGGCGCAAACCCCAGCGCAATAAATGCCAAAATACTATTCCCCCACCCAATCCCCAGCTTCTCATACATCGGCAGCCCTGCGAGCGGCAACACCGCGCCCGCAATAGACCGTACTAACGTATTCGCAGCCAGCGCTGACGCCGCGTAGACGGTAAAAGCATCAACGAGGTACATCTGCAAAGCCATGAAAATGACAATATTCGCAACGCCTACAATCCCCGTGCCGAAGATGGGCACGATCCAGTGGACGTGTTTCTCGGCCGTCCACCCGTAGGTGAATAAACCAATGGGGAGAAGAACGGCGCCTAGCAATAGGAAGGGGAGCCGGTATTCGGGTTTCATACCCCCCTCCTTCTCTGTGCCGGAGGCGCCGGCTCGGGCGTCGTCTTCGGCGGATTTGCGCTTCATGTATCGATCTGACGTACTGCTGAACACAAAGATGCCCACCAGCGACCCTATTCCGAGGCCGAGGAAAGATAAACCGACGAGGCTGGTAGAGAAGCCGTAGTACTGCTGGAATACTTCGGTCATGGAGGTGAACATGACGTACAAGTATCCGTATGTAACGGCCATGAAGAGAGACGTCAGCATGATGATGGGCGAGAGGAGCAGCATTTTCACGGGTCGGACGAGGCCCCGCTTGAAGTAATCAGATGTGGAGAGACCGATGTCGAGATTGGAGCGTAGAAGGTTGTTGCCGGTTTCTTTGCGCAGCCGGCGCACTTTCCGCTCCAGGAGCACAGGGACGTAGCTTTCTTTGAGGATGAAGAGCATGACGATGGAGAGGAAGCCGGTGGCGATGGCTAGGACCCAGAAGTTCCAACGCCAGCCTTCGGCCTGTTTTTTGAAGTCTCAGTCAGTCTTCTACCACTTGCTGAGATCAACACATCTGGAAAGGGAACACTCACATCAGCCAAGAACCCCCCTGTCACTGGTCCAATAATAGGCCCCAACAAAGGCCCAACCGCAAACCCAGCCATGGCAACGGCCCTCCTTTCCTGGGGGAACAAGTCCGCGATGGAACCCCCACCGTTAGTAATAGCCGTGCTCCCAAATACGCCCGACAGGAACCGAAACACGATCAAGGTGTTCATGTTAGGTGCCAGAGCGCACGCTATGACGAAGGCGAGGAAGCTGACGTTGGAAATGTGGTAGACGACGAGTCGGCCGTACATTTCTGACGCCGGGGCCATGATTAAGGGACCGAAGGCAAACCCTAGGATGTAGACGGAGACTACGAAGGCGGCGATTTCCAGGCTGGGGTTTTGGAATTCGCGCAGTAGTTGGGGGACGCCGGGGGCGAAGATTGCTGGGAGAATGTGTCAGTATAGGGGGCCTTTTCCTTTTATGGGGGGTAGGGGCAGAGGGGTGAGGTGTTTTCCTCCTTGCACGCAGCTAGATGGGATCATGGCCTTACACGAAGCTAGAGGCGTCAAGAATGACATGGCGCTGATCAAGAAGGCGTTCATAAAGGTGCGCCAGCGGGGCCACTGGTACGGGTGTTCCGGGTCTGTCGGGCCCATTGATATGACATTTAGATCGTCATTGCCATCTATGTCGTCGTTGCTCAAAGGCATGCCCCCGCCGTGCGCCCCGGGTGCCTTTTCCACATCGCGGTCTGCTGCTTCTCCGTCCATGCTGTGGGCTTCCGATTTGCGCCTGACCTCTGCGATGGATCGCGCGCGCTTCCTTTGGCCCCTGTCGTCGAGGATGTATCCTTCACTCGATGGTATGTCTGCATCGTGACCTTCGTCAAATGCTTGGCTGATCTTGCGTTCCAATTGCCTAAGCGTGTCGATGTCGTGAGCCGCGGTTGCTGTGCTGCTGGACGCCATGGCGGACGAGAAGGGGACTGGTTGTCTTATTAGTCATTGTCTCAGAGACGTGCAGTGAGTTTGATGAAGATTTCAGAGGACGGATTGTCTCGGCCTCGAGGAGCACTCAGACACGTACCCGAGCTTGTGGATCAATTGTGGATCAGTGGGTGGTGTGGGAACAGAAAGCTTGATGGGATGAATGCGGGTATTGCCGCTGCCTAGTTCCTGGAGAATGTGGGCCGACAGCATCCGTGGAGGCTCCTCTCCTTTGCTTGGATGTCTTGGACAATGCGACAATGACAAAGTCGGGTTACGCATGGGAATTCAGCCAAATTCCCTAACTAGCAGCCATTGTCAAAGACAAAGAAACACGCAGGATGCGTAGAAATAAAGAGAGAAAAGTCGGGAACACCGGAATCATGAAAAATGACCGATTGCGTCTTGGCAGCGTATCCTAACCGCTACCTGATTTGTAAAGAATAAGACCCGCGCATCTGGGCTGAGTGTGTGTGTATAAGTCCTTTTAAAGGAACAGCGATTTGAACGGCAGGATTACAAAGTTGTGTCCGTCTCCGTAAAACGCGTGCACGCACATAAAATGCTTCAGAATTACATCCTGATTTGCTGAAGTAGGAGCACAATCTGTCAGCGTCTGCATAAAACTGCACAATTTGCCGATGATGTTGTTTCCGGCGATTCGGGTTCCGATGGGTCATGAAACTATGCTACTGTGGGCTCGCATCCGGGCTGACGGTGTCATGTCGAAGTGGGCATATAATTGGCCAACAATACTTACTTTGAAGGCTTTACTGCGTTCGTGGCCAAGTCGAAGGATCCGTCCGAGTCGCTGGAATCCTGGTGTGATTAATGAACGAAATGAACTGATCAACAGAGGTGCCTTCTGAGCCTAGATGACCCTTGGCCTCACACCTCAATTGTTAGTCCCCGGATTTTAAACATTGAGTACGAAGTTTGTGCACGTTACGTCTGTCTAGACGTACAGGTCACTATAATCAGGCTTCTTCTTGTTAGAAATGAAGGAATGGATGGCTGCCTGCTTGACTTACGAAGGGGACTAACTATGGTTAGTTGGGCTGCAAATGCGACCTTGAGGGCTAAACTATTAAAGCATGATCATACAGGCTGTCTAGCAGGCTCTTCAACGAATCTGCTGACTTCATAAGGCCTTCAGGCCGATTGCGCAGGTCTGGTCAAATAACCATGACCTTGACTCTTATCGATAACCAACACGTTGGGCTTGTGTCCTGCACCACGAAAACAAATGTCTCCGATATCACGTTGCTATGCCGCCCTGACGGTTCAAGCAGGGGCTTGCTCTGTCTCCTACCACTTATGGCAACGCCCAGCTCGCCTACAAACATCCCTGTTGGCTTCTCTTGGCATTGACATGCTGGGTACCGGCCTTAAATGAGGCTGTGGTTGCAGTAACATATCTTTCGCATTTGGGATGGAACTACTCACCATCATGAAGTTGGTCACCAGTATTTTTGTGCTGGTATTCGCTGATAGTGCTACGGCCATCACCGTCGAACGCAGTGATACCTTTCACAGTGACGACGTCACACAACACACACTTCGGGTTGATACAGATTCTACTCTAGTCGATGATGAGATGAGAATGCGGTCCTGAGCATATTTTAAACCATGGCAGATATTGAATTCGAGGAATTAATTCATTCTGTCGGGCAAAAGTGACATGCGCTAGGAATTGGCCGTCGCACTTATCAATGGCAATAAACATTGGCCAAAGGAAGAACGCGATCACTAGTGCATATTAAACTCATGTCAACGCCTCATCCCCCGTTTCACTCATAGGAACCTTATTCAATCCGGTAGCACTATGAGACGGTATATATTTCTAACCATACACGTACTAACAGCACCCAGGGCCTCAACGCCCATAACGGCCCACAACCTTTTCGGCATCGGCAGCACCACCAAATCCTTCACTACAGCTGGCGTCTCTCTACTGTTGGAAAACGTCCCATCCTAATCCTCTGCACCATGGGCATGCCCGTGGACATAAAAGAGACGTTCCGAGGAATCGAAGACCCGGCTCTTCAGATATTTTGGTTAAGAGTGGCGGAGGAGTTCTACTGGCGGAATAGCTCGGGCTCGTATTCCCGTTTTGAGCATGCGAACGAGTCAGTCGACCGATTTTGACGGAGCGCAGGTGTGGACGCATTCGGGGCAGGTAAATGCGTCTCTCAGCTTTACGATTTCATTCCGTCGGTGGAGCAGGGGAAAGGAGTTGATTTTGAACCAAAGTAAGTCACCTCTATTCAGATGAGAAGGGAAGGCATGTACTGATGTGCCCAGATTCAAGAAGGAAGTAGAGGATGTGCAGAAGTATCTGGCTAGGTGTTCTGAACTCACCTATCCCGATCGCCGACTATTCCATTGGTTAATCACAGGGCGCATTACTACGATGTGGGCTACGGTGATCTCATTGCCATCATTAACTGCAACAACGAGGAGAAGACCAGACCTTTTCCTGGCGAAAACGAGAGCTGTCAACTTCAAGCCAGGAGCACCGAGAAACCCAGTCTTACATTTTAAGTCGATGTCCAGCACAAATCCGGCAACTTCTACCTGGATTGGATTAATCAAGAGATGCTAAAAAATCCAGATAATCCGATATTGCGTGTGAAGACCCGGTTGCGAGTTGGGGGTGCGTCTGAGACTTGTTGAAGAGGGGTTTCCCTTGATTAGGTAGAAGTGGGTGGAGTCTTGACAAAGGACACGACCGTGACTGGGCAAGAAATCGAAAAAGAATATCTAGGTAAGACTGTGGGCCATTGACTGTAAGGGTTGATGTTTATCTTCGTAATGTTGTCTCACCGGATGTTGCTCACGGGGTATGGTAGGGAATCATCGGAGAGCTTTCGACTGAAAACCATCAATGTTCTTGTCATGATCTTGGATAGCTCTACAACGAGGACAAGACATCGATTTATCAACTTGACCTCGGTACCAGACTCTTGGATGAACTGTTGGAGACCTTATGCGGGGACCGACACTTTATTCAACCCTTGTTCCATCGATTGACCGCTTCGTATCCCGTTAGCGCTCAACCCAACATGGGACGACACACGCCTTTAAATATAAACCCAAGCCTACAGTGTAACGTCTTCGGCCTATCTCGGCATCTCACCCGAATGTTGTCATATTTACCAAATATTTCGGCGCGTAAAGTGACGCCAAGTGCCCTTGTCTGAATGCTCGCCTGTTTTCGGTCCCCAATACCCCGCGATTTGCCCCATCCGCATGGCGACGGGGAAATTTGGGATTGCACGGGATACGACCTTGAACCCCTGGTGATCCCTCATTTGTGGGGTCGGACGTATGTCTGATCAGTTGGGGTCGAGAATAAGAATGGGAATGCCCCAATTTGTGATCAAGAAGTTGGAGTTGTTCACAGGCTGCGGGTTTTGATAGTTTTGCTGAAAGTCACTGATCATGGCGGCGCTCACTAGGTTATTCACGCTATTTGGCTTGCTTGTGTCCCTTGGTGTAGTGTTGGGACAGAGTAATACGACGACAGAATGGCCGCTACATGACAATGGCCTGACGGACCTTGTAGAATGGTTAGTTCTTCTCATCCCATCGGACAAGTTTGGAAATGGTCTAATTCGGAAAACGGCAGGGATCACTATAGTATCCTTATCAATGGTGAGCGGCTTTTTGTCTTCTCCGGCGAGGTACGTTAACTTCTTTACCTCACTATGACTAGCAATTCAGCTTACCTGATCTTCCAGTTTCACTACTGGCGCTATCCTGTGTAAGTTTCCCAACCACTGTAACAAGTATAAAAACTTACTATAATCCAGCCCGGAATTATGGAGGGATTTGCTCGAGAAAGTCAAGGCCGCAGGGTAATTCTCCTCGGAACACCATCCCTACCATCGTATCTGACTGGTTCCGCAGCTTCAATGCCTTCTCCATATACAACCACTGGGGCTATCACAACCCAACTCCCGGAGTTCTTGACTTCGAAACTGGAGCGCACGACTTCACCTCCATCATGACTCTCGCAGAAGAGCTCGGCATGTACATGATAATCAGGCCCGGACCATACGTCAATGCCGAAGCGAACGCAGGTGGATTTCCTCTGTGGTTAACTACGGGCGCATACGGTGGTTTGAGGGACAACGATCCAAGATACACCCAAGCCTGGACACCGTATATGAATGCCTTGTCTCAGGTTGTTGCGCCTCACTTGATTACCAATGGTGGCAACGTCGTTCTGTTTCAGATCGAGAACGAGCTCGATGGGCAATGGAAGAACATTGCTACTAAGACTGATAACCCGAAGGTTCAAGAGTACATGGAGCTCTTGGAGCAGAACGCGAGGGATAACGGGATTGATGTGCCATTGACGCACAATGCTCCCAACATGGTGGGTTTTTCTACGGAGTCCTACGGAGTATCCGGTACACAGTGTTGTGCTGACGCGTGTCTGGGTAGAATGGCTATTCCTGGTCCAAGGACTTCTCGAACGCCACAGGCAATGTGGTACGTACCCCAATTCTATTCGCTGACCTGGCTTCAGAGAAGATGAGAAGTTTCACATTAGCCGCTTAAGGAAGACAAAGCTAATTCGTTGATATTTAGGACTTGGTTGGTTTAGACTCATAGTACGCACTACTCGGCCATTTTACCCCCCGCGCCCCCCTTCCTCCCACCCCTTCTCCATTCGCTCTCCACTTTAGGAGCAAGTCGACTGACTCTTTGTACTACAGCCCTAGCTGCTGGAGTTGCAACTTATCAGAATGCACTGGGACGAACGGTAAATATGTTGCCTATGTGAGTAACCAGCAGCCAATATTACCTGGTCAACGTGACGCTGACTGAACTGCTCTAGCAAACGGTGAACTACTACGAGTACATCTCATTATCAATCAATCATGCCCTTGACTGACCGCTAACATTGTGTGATTAGCTACTTTACAAAACAGTCTCCGTAAGTCTGTCCCGTTCGCCTAATCCGGCCCGTTGATCTAAAGTGGAGTTTAGAACCCAGCCAAACTTCATGCCTGAGTTCCAGGGCGGATCATACAATCCTTGGGGTGGCCCCGAAGGTGGTTGTCCAGGAGACATTGGCGCCGACTTCGCAAACCTTTTCTACCGCAACCTGATATACCAGAGGGTATCGGCCATCTCGTTATACATGCTTTTCGGCGGTACTTCGTGGGGATGGCATGCTGCTCCTGTCGTGGGTAAGCTGGTCTTGATGAAACCCCATCTTTCGAGGATGAAAACTGACCCATATTTCGCAGCGACAAGTTACGATTATTCCTCGCCAATCTCGGAGAATCGGATCATTGGAAGCAAGTACTACGAGACCAAACTTCTGACGCAGTTCACGAGAGGTATGATTCAGGGCATATCCGAGTTGTATCTCAAGGCTAAAACATGGCACAGTTGCGAAGGAACTAACCAAGACCGATCGTATCGGCAATGTAAGATAGTCGGGTTTCCTTCGTGAAATAATTGCTAATGAACTCCAGAATACGGGTTATGCGAGCAACTCCGCCATTGAGACTTCCGAATTGCGCAACCCTGACACTGGTGCGGCCTTCTATGTGACCATGCATGCTGACTCATCATCCTCAACTCTGGAAACTTTCACCCTGGATGTTGACACTTCGGCTGGCCCCTGTTAGTACCCAAATTCATGCTACCTGTATTAGGGCTCTTCACACCTCTACTTTTTATCCCTCTCGAATAGTGTTCGGTTTCACTTCGTCTGCTGCAGCTTACCAACCTTACAGTGACAATACCCCAATATGGCGGTCTCATCACTCTCAACGGCCATCAATCCAAGATCATCGTCACCGACTTCCAGTTCGGTCAGAAGTCACTGCTTTACTCAACAGCAGAAGTTCTCACGCACGCCATAATCGACAACAAGGAGGTGCTGGTCCTCTGGACTCCCGGAGGCGAATCTGGCGAGTTCACTATCGAGGATGTGACGTCGGCTAGGTTAGCTTCGCGCAGTGGTTATTCGAGCATCAAAGTTCACCCTGGGGAGTCTAGTGTGACTATCTCATTTACAGAAAACTCTGGGATGAGTTTAATTGATCTCAATGATGGCTCTAGAGTGGTGCTCCTCGATCGCGCAGCTGCATATCTGTTTTGGTCGCCGTCCTTGAACAACGACCCAGCGGAGGCTGGAAATGACACAGGTACGTTTGTCAATGGATGCAGTCTTGTTGGGATCATAACTAAATCAGAACAGTACTGGTGCAAGGACCGTACCTTGTTCGCTCGGTGAGCCTGGAGGGTAACAGACTGGTACTGACTGGCGATGTTGCAAACACAACCACCATAAAGATCTTCGCACCTAAGTCGGTTAATACGGTCACCTGGAACGGAAAGAAGCTGCAGACAAACTCAAACAACGAAACGGTTTTGAGAGCGACCATCGGTGGCGCAGAAGATTATTTACTTCCTGAGTTGAGTGGATGGAGATATGCTGACAGCTTACCTGAGATCAGCGGTAACTACTCCGCTACGAGCAAGGCCTGGGTTGGTAAGTGAAATAAATTAGAGAGGTCTGGTAGAAGCTAACTAAAGTAGCTGCGACCAACACCAACACTTCCAACCCCACAAAGCCAGCATCGAACAACCCAGTACTATACGTGGACGATTATGACATTCACGTTGGAAACCACATCTACCGGGCCACCTTCTCCGCTTCTTCCCAGCCGCCTACCGGCGTCTTCTTGAACATCACAGGCGGCACAGCGTTCGGCTACTCGGCTTGGCTCAACTCGAAATTCATCGGCTCCTGGCTCGGCCTCTCCTGGATTGACAAGCAAGGATCGACCTTCTCTTTCGCGAACGCTACTCTCAACAAAAATAAGGATAATGTGCTCGTCGTTGTCATGGATAACTCGGGCCACGATCAACGATCACTAGCGCTGAATCCTCGAGGTATCACCAACGCCACACTCATCGGCCCGGGCGAGTACAATTTCAGCGAGTGGAAGATTGCAGGCACTGCCGGCCGGGAGGACGTCCTCGACACGATCCGCGGACCGCTTAACGAGGGCGGGTTGTACGCTGAGCGAGTGGGCATGCATCTCCCTGGGTACAACGACAAGTCCTGGTCCAAGATAGCATCCAATAGCACTAGCCTCGCCGTCCCCGGGGCCGGGATTCGAACCTTCCGAACCGTCGTCCCTCTATCTGTCCCAGCAGGTCTTGACGTGTCTATCTCCTTTCGCCTCACCGCGCCCTCGAACTCGACATTCATATCGCCAACCGGTGCCACGAACCAACTCCGCGCATTGTTGTTCGTCAACGGTTATCAGTACGGTCGGTTCAATCCGTATATCGGGAACCAGATCGACTTCCCTGTGCCGCCGGGGATTTTGGATTATGATGGGAATAATACGATTGCAGTTACGGTGTGGAGTCAGAGTGCGCTGGGGGCAGAGATGAGGGTTCAGTGGAATGTAGACTATGTACATGAGACGAACTACGACATGAGATTTGATGCGGAGTATTTGAGGCCTGGATGGGGCGTAGAGAGATTGGAGTATGCTTAAGGGGTGGGCAGATGGGTTGGATTACTCAAGGAATCATTAGGGAATATGTCTCATGGTGGAAATCAATATTGGGTGACGCTCAAATCCTGAGTGGAGGTCTCCGGGTGCATTTTACCCCTCGAAAGAAGGTGTGACCGGTGCAGTTCAGGGGGAGCATCGCGCATTCCTTTCCTCTTAAAGAAAACTTCAAGGAAGTTGTGACACCACAAAAGAGTCCAACGAAACTTGCAGCAATTTCCCCATAGCTTAAATAAGCTGTTTTGGTGAAATTTGTGCAAATAAGCCTCTTTTCTCTTGTTTATTGTGTCGCAGGAGGATTGGAGCTTCACCGCAGGAGTATTCGCAAGTATTTGGCACTTGCAAGATAGTCCAAAAGTTTCGATAATCTCATTCACAGATGTGCCGTGTACAACGTCTGGCGGGTGAAATCGGCGCACTATTTCGGGGAATCAGGGCTTATGAGATAACGTCCCACACCTACATCCCGGACACCCCCACATGTGGGACGCCCTAAAAATGACACTGTATATTAAAATATTAAATACGCCGTAGGTGTTAACCCTCGGTACCTCTACAAGTACTCCCTTAAGGGGCTATAGATGATATAGCGAGCCCTTAAGCCGCGTCGGGCGGTTATACAGGTAAACTTGTAGCCAAACGACTACTAAACCTCCTGTCCCTCCCTAAGTCTGTGCTACAACCCCTGCCTGAACTACCGATAAGTGTGGTAATGTGGCACTTAAATTCGTTCTCAGGGGTGGGATGCTGCTGATGTGCAGAAGATGCTCGACTATTTTTTTGTCGCGACAAGTCGTAGTATCTGCTAATTGGGGTTCTCGTCGAGCGTATACATCTCAACCATACGCTCAAGTGGATAGACCGTAACGTGGTCTAGACGCTCGCAAGAATCGCGGCGAGAGGGCGTGCTGCGCGCCTTCTATCGTGAGGGGACGGGTTCGCCGACGAGCGTTGTCGGATAGGCGAGGTCCGATAAGGGGTCGGATTAACGATTCGAATTCTGGACCGGCTGTCGAGTTATATTCCGCCGACGTAGTGCTTGACGGTCGACTGGCTAGGATGCTCGTAATCCTAAACTGCACCAATCTCCCTATTATCGCTAGGTAGGCGAAGTCAACAAGGTGGGCAGCGCGCCGTAAGGGTTGACTAAACCCCCTTGTGTGTCAGCTGCGGGATTCGAACCCGCGACTCGTCACCGACCCAAGTGGGCGAGGCTCAAATCGGGACTTATCTACCAGCGAAGTGACCAACCACACCAGCCGACACCTGTATATTATAACCATTAACTTCAACCTTTTTTACACTTATTCTAATGCGACTACAATACAGCTTTCACCGTTACTAGGGTTTTCAGACTCGCTAGACTCATCTGTACTATCCTCAATTTCACCAGCCTCGATTTGAGCCTTCCGAATAGCCTTGATATTAGTAAACTTCGAATTAGGGCTCATCTTGACCTTCCTCCGCTTCCTAGCCCTACTAGCCTCAAGCTCTGCCTCTATTGCCTCAATCGTTCGCTGTGCGACAGCTAATTGGTAGTCCTTCTCATCAAAGCCCTTTTGAACTTTCCGAAAGAGTAGCCGCTGGGTGTGACAGGCTGTGCCTGATATGGGATCCGGAGCTGCAAGGACCGTGCGTCCGGATCCACCAAAGGAACCATCGAGGGCACACAAAACATAGTCCGTGTTCCCGGGACAACTCGCATATTTTACTTTCCTCCTCAGTTAGATAATTAACAGTATTTGGCCATGTTGAGCTGTATAGTTTCGCAGTGAGCCCGTCACACTGGGTATTTAGATCACTATCAAGCTTGCTGAATAAGCTGAGTTGATCTTGGAGCTCATCTCTCCTCTTAGGCGTTGACCAGGCTACTGCTGATGTCTCTAACGCCCAGTCCTGACTACCCTTACTATCAGAGTACCCTTTTCAAGTCTGACTAGGTTGTCTGATTGGTGCTGACGTATTCTCAAGGAGCAGGGGGCTCATAAGGGGTCTATGTCAGGGTACGGCTAGGCCGAAGGCGATAGTACAGAGTGATGGGGAGTAACGGGCGTCCCTCCTACGTAATACCGGGTGGTCACTGGCGGTCTCAGGTAGGGGTGCCCACGGTGATGCATTGATCTCTACTCTCCCTCTATCTTCTTCCCGGGCCTCCGCCCCTTACATAGATAGCTAGAACCCGACGTCGGAGCCGCGGAGCACTAGTTTCCCCGATTGTTCCGCAAACCAAGACTTCCATATCGTGTCATGACTCGCACATTCCTACACCAGAGCCCCACCGGTGTCCCACCGGTGCCTATGGCATTCTGTTCTCTGACAGTCTAGCTATGCTCGAAGGCCAGAGACCAGTATATTTCCATCCACTGATAATGTTCTTAGCGGTCAATGCTGCTAGACGTGCCTTTCTATAGCAGAGGAGAAAGTTTCTCTTCCCTACGACAGTAGTAGTATCCCATCGGTCAAGGTAACCAAGCTCCTTCTTATAGGCTGCCTTGAGGGGTCCAAAGACTGACTGATCGAGATGCTGGAGAACGTGGGATGTGTGTGGCGGCAAGAAAAGCAAGTGTATCTTGTTTATGAAGCAGAGGTACATAAACTCTGTCGTTTCGTGGCTACTATGCCCATCTAGGATAAGTAACCTAGTCTCTTCAGGGTCCTCTGGTTGAGTCAAAGGAATAAAGATCTTTTGTAGCCACTCAATAGCCGTAGAGTCTGACGTCCACCCATTCTCTATTGCTGTAAACCTCCAAGCTTCGTATAGAGTCAAGTCCAGAGGAAACCACTGCTACTGGACAGACTTCCCCTTGTATATCACAAGTGGGGGTAGTGCAGTACCAGTCGCAGAGATACACTCTATAAGAGATGTCTAAGCTCGAGATCCAGGCTGTTTCTTCCGTATAGAACGAGTCTCAGATGATCCTAGAACAAGACCATTTGATCCTCTACCTTCTAGAATACCTGTCTCATCCATATTGTATCGATTCGAGGCCTTAATAGCTTTGATCTCAGGGATAGCGAGGTATTTGAACCATTGCCTGATCACATTAGCTGAGGCTCCATTAATACGCTGGGAATCGATAGCTCTGCTTCTCTGGACCTTGACTGAAGGGTTCCTCTTGATAAAAGCCTGGACCCAGTTCTTTCCAAGTGGTTCGGTGTTTCCGTGGATCTGTAGGATACGCTCGGCGAAGTCTTTGAGCTGTTGATGGGTTGGTGGGAGGCCTAGGGCAGCCTGGATTCGAACCCATTCAGTCAGATGAGACTCCTGGGCTGGAGAGAGCCTCTGGTAGTCAGCGAAGGATATATCTCTTGACTGGGCTCCCTGAATCCGTCGTGAAAGAGTAGACCTTGGGACACCATGCTCATATGCTACTTTTCGGAGGCTTTGACCGGTAGCTATTGCTTGAAGAGCTCGACAAATATTATCTTCGATATATTGACTCATATTAGTATAAAGAAGACGTACGTAAAATTTTGTAACGATTGAATCGATATTGGGAGGTTGAAGTTAGAGGCTAGCGGTGTTGAGGCATTTTTGGGTGTCCCGGATGTGGGTGTGGGACGTTACTTATACTTGGATTTGATGTTCCCGTTGAAGGAGCAAAAGGAGGGCACATATGCCTAACCTGTCTGTATTGTAGCTAACTCTGGTCCTCTCTTCGAGGGTCTATGTATGGAAACAAAAGGGTTCTTATATAGTCAATGAATGGTAGACTTGCTGATTAATTCAGACAAGTTGTAGAAGCATATAGATAAGTAGGGAATGTTCTATCCTCGCCACATTTCTCGTAATAGAGGTATGTGGGGATGGTCGCCGTTCTAGGTGGCGATAGTGGCAAGTATAGGACCCACATGGCCCACAGGGCCCATATTGTCCAACTCTTATAGTCCAACGAATACCAGAAAGTTAGATACTTCCGTCGACGAGTCACTGAGACACTGTTTGCCCGCGACAAGGAACCTCCCATCCAGCTCGTGCTGACATCGCAACACCGCAATTTGAGTCGAGCTGGAATATTTTCATCATGAACTAGGGTTTCTATCCACCCCGTGTGAAACGCATCTTCGTCTAATCCTACGATGCTCCCTTAGCCCGTATATCAACGCGTTGGCTAGTCCCGTAAACTGCGTCGAGGCTTGAAAGATGCACAACCAACGATTACTGTGACCTGCCAACTCAGCAAGACGATTGGCCAGGCCAGGAAGAAGAAGAGCAATATAAGTGAGCGGGTACAAAACAAGGAGAAACCAACGCCAACTCTCCTCATCGAGTTTGGATCTTTCGATAACGGTCACTGGTAAGTTTGGCGCGGCCAGGTTGGACGCTGCAGGGCCATGTGGCCAGTCATGGGAGGCCGAGTTGTGTTGTTCTGCATCAGGGTTAGTAGCTTCGTCAGAGAACAACCTGGTGTTGCTAACCTTGAACGGAAGTCGCGAGTTTCGTCGCCATACTGTTCGTGACAGTGCCTGGAAGTATCATGCCCGCATTTGACTTGGCCGCGGAGTCCAAAGCTGCTTTATTGTATTGCTTCCTGCTTTTGACAATACGATGCATGCGCCGAAAGATGAAGCCATAGATGATACATGTGGTGATGATGATAGTGTAGCGCCATCCGTGTCCAAGAGCGTAGCGCAGGAATCGCGGATCGCGCTTTATCCAGCACCAATTGCCTGACACAGTCCCGTAGGCGTCCATGATAAGCGCCGCGGTTCCTGAGCGCCGAGTATCAGCGTTGACGGTTTTGGTTTAGCTAGCAGGGAGTGGGGCAAGATGGATGTCCAGTTACCCGTTAACAGTGGAATAGTCCACACAATTATCACTACAACATACTTCACCTGCACACAGGGCTCGTGAATCCATGGCATGCGGTGTATGGCTAGCAATGTCACTATAGCAATGGCAAGGATCGAAAAGTCGGCCACCTAGCCTCCGAAGTCAGTCTCTTGCCCAAATCACGGAGACCTGTCAAGTGTCTCACAAACCTGTACAGATACCTGGCCTATCCACCCATTTATCTTACAAGCATTCCCAGGAGGAACACCGTGTTTTTTTGCGAGAACATACCCTCCTGATATAGAGTTGTTTAAGGAATTGATGAATTCTGACGATCCAATTTGTTCAGTATGATATTTCACCGGATAAGATATTATGACCAAGGCCGTGACATACCGGCAAACGTCAAATTAATGATCAATATGTAGCGAAGAGACCTCTTTCCCTTGTTAGAGAGAAGCCACAGTAGTATCACAACACTGGTGCCAATTAAAGATAAGCTGCTGCCGACCATTGTGGGGATTGCTGCTCCGAGCAGCCACTCCTCGTCGCTCATGTCTGGCTGATTATAGTCCTGTTGATAGAGAACGGTGTTGAAAAATATCCGTTTCCTCCGTGGTGTGATAATTACAAATGATTTACTGCCAGAAATAACTTAATGCAGAAACTAGACTGGTAGACAAAATTCTCAGGGAATATGATAATGATCACTCCTGACTCGCCATCGGATGATAGTTTTTCTTCACAAATTCACGTCGACGCGAATATAGTCCATCTTATTCCAAGTCGCTCGCGTCTCCAAAACGGCGCTGCAAACCCTAAACTACATTCGTCTGATGCCGGCGTGGTAGGAAAATGTGGCTCACTATCTCGAACATTCTTTTCCTTCAAGTTGCCTAAAGTAGAATGACTGAAAAAGGCCGATCGAGGCTTCTCTACTGAAAGACAGTTCATCTTACGCTAGTGATTCTTCTCTTATCAGCGAGCCTATCATGGGCCAGAAACTCTCTCTCCTACTCGCATCGTAAACTTACATATTTATTGGTCATAATATGCATGAAATTTCTGTCAATGAGAAGAGCGAAATCACACTGGAATAGTCTGGACCTAGCAGTATCAAACACTGGTCACGCATAGCTAAAGTCAAAAGGCGCTATGGCTTCGCGGTAACTGGGAATTAAGGCTTCGCAACGCTAACATACTCATGATCAGTGGATACCCGTGGAAATTGAGTTCCCGGCGAGCTGAAGATTCTTGGGATGATTATGACGGCCATGATGTGATATGGCCATCTGATGACTCGCCGTCAGCCTATTGAAATCTTAAATGAGAGAACTAGAAACCGACACAGGTATTCACAAGTGCCTAGAAAAGGATTCCAGAAGGAGACGGGGATCCCATGCCTTCCAAGTACTTCCGTAATTGCTCTGGCGTGAGCTAGTGATCAATTTTTCGGGCTATATACGCTAGTAGTTATAGTAAAGACTATAAATTGACATTATATAACGTGAATGTACACCGAACTGGCCATGACCCCGAGCTGACCACCCTTACATAACCTCGCATAGAAATTTTACGATAGTAAAACCACAACGTCGTAAATCAATTGAAACTACTCTGAATCTTCCTCTCCAGAAGATGGCAATGCGATCTTACAAGTTCGCGCATTATGCCCAGTCCCGTTGCAAATACCACAGCGCCTCGGGCGCGTTTCAACACGCTTTGCACGACCACCATTTCGGCGCTCTTCTTGCTGTATCTGCGTCGCCAACTCCCTAGAGTCCCGTAGGTCCTGTCCCTCTTGGAAAATAAGTGATTCTCCTTCCCGTAATTGCATTTTTTTCAGTCCTCCGGCGCCGGCTTAGCATCTTATTTGCCTCTCGAAGCTCAGCGCACTCGGCCCGTACGAGGGCGAGCTCGTGCATTATCATTTTTGCTCCCTTCGCAAACTGGTCGACAGCTGAGGAAATATTCGTCGGAGAGCTATTCTGATGCTCGGAGATGCGCTTTTTCAAAAAAGTAGACTGTGCATGAGCCTCTATCGGGTTCTGTGGCGTCTTTGATACCCACGGTCGGGTTGCGATTTCTGGGGAGCCAACAGGCGTTGGGGTCCGTCATCGTACGTCCAGCTTTAAAATCACACTTTCTGGATTGAATGGAACAAGTCCTGCCCTTCGAAAGCCAGCTTGAACGTTTTTTTCGCCGAAAACTGCAAAGAAGGCGTCTTTGAAGATAGGAACGAAGTCCTCCTTCGCGATGTGTTAGTGACCGGCGTATCAATTTCTCTACCATCTGGCCGTACACCCGCTTTAATGGACTGAAACAGGCCACGTCAAGTGGCTGGAGGATGTGAGATGAGTGCGGAGGCATACACAAAGTTACAATTTTGTGTTCTTTGCAATATAGCTCGAAATCGCCGGAAACGTGGCTCTCGTGACCGTCCAACACTAACAATCGATATATCCCGGACTTTCCATCTTTCGTACAATTATCGAAGTGTTTAATAAATTCCATACCGATCTCATTAGTCGTCCATCCTTTTGGACTAGGTCTAATTCTCCAATCTTTCGGAATGTTGTCGTCTTCGTACCAAGAAGAGAGGTGGTATCGGCCCGCAACAACGATGAACGGCGGCAGCGCCCAACCGGTAGACTGGACCGCTTGGATTACGGCAACCCATTCCCGGTTACCTTGCTGTATTGATTTCGGCCTGGCACGTCGTTCGGAGCTCGTAACTACTATATTGGTTGAGATCTTGCCTATCATAAACCCAGTCTCGTCGAAGTTGTAGATATCCGACTCTTGGATACCGTATTTCGCGATAACATTCGCAATAAGCCGAAACCAATCTGCAATAAGCTTTGAATCTTCGCATTGGGCCCTTTGGTAATCGTAAGGACGGTTCTAACGTGTTTTCAACTCTTTGCGACGTGCGACGAACCTCGAGGCCTAGCGCGTTCCAATAGGCCCTGCGTTACGTGTCGCGCGGATAGAATTTGCCATTGCTTCCATATCAGCAATCCGGGGCGGAAACGCTCGTGCATCTAAGCCCGGTATATGCTTGATAATAACCTTCTCTTCTAATTCTGTCATAGTTCGTGAATTAGGTAAAATACCGCGTCGGAAAGATACGCCATTTTTACACGTTTGGAGGGTGCTTCGGGGGACTTGGTACGTTTTTGCCGCTTATCGGAGACTAAGTTTTTGGTCATTTTTGAGAGCTTGAAGGGCTAGCATTAAGTCTGCTTCGTTGTATGACTTTGTAATAATTGGTTATTAAGAAAATCAAAGATTAAGTTGGCCGGTCGCGTTGGCGCATGAAA
This sequence comes from Pseudomassariella vexata, assembly GCF_002105095.1. Lineage (NCBI taxonomy): Eukaryota > Fungi > Ascomycota > Sordariomycetes > Amphisphaeriales > Pseudomassariaceae > Pseudomassariella > Pseudomassariella vexata. The sequence continues at coordinate 152,482 of NW_024467959.1, read as the reverse complement.
GTGGCCAGCTCGGTGTACATTCACGTTACTATTTCTTCCTTTTTTTATTATGTAGAGTATTATAAAGGTAGCATGCACGAGCTCTCTTCTATCCTTTCGTATTAATGTTAGGAATTATTTTATCAGATTATAGATTCAAGACTACGAGTATGTCGTTATTTATATACATAAGGTAGAGCTATGCTATTATAATAGTCTAGCCTTAGCTCTTAACTAATCTCGTAGGGGTTTAGCCGCCTCTAATCTAGTAAAACTCTGGAGGTGTCAGATAGGGCACCTGGTTTCTAGGTTCAGAAATAATATGGCACTAGAGAAGACTAGTGTCACTTAAAGTTCAGAAGGCGAAAGGAACCCCTTTCCCAAAAGTAACACCAAAGTTGCTGTCCACTTAGGGTCAGACACCTGAACAATGTACCTCCGACATGTTCTAAAGAATCTATAAAAGACAGAGCAATGTCGAATATCACGTGTGTCCAATCGAGTAGTCAGAAGTGCGTAAGATTGTATATGAATGAGGTGTTTGTTCTCTGTGTTCTGTTCTCGCGAACTCCCGTTGCTCTGCCTTTTATAGATTCTTTAGGACATGTCGGAAGTACATTGTTCAGGTGTCTGACCCCTAAGTGGACAGTAACTTTGGTGTTACTTTTGGGAAAAAGGGTTCCTTTCGCCGTCTGAACTTTAAGTGACACTAGTCTTCTCTAGTGCCATATTATTTCTGAACCTAGGAACCAGGTGCCCTATCTGACAGCAACGGGAGTTCGCGAGAACAGAACATAGGGAACAACACACCTCATTCATATACAATCTTACGCACTTCTGACTACTCGATTGGACACACGTGATATTCGACAGGAGGCGCCTTGATATAAAGAGAAGAGCTCGGTCGCTTCTATATAACTCAGGTTTCTTCGGAGTTGTTACACGCAAAGGTGGTCAAAGATTTGTGAGGTTGTAAAAGCATGACATTCTATCTAGTCCTATGGAGCACGAAGGTTGGACTTAGTCCCGAAGGGCTAAGTCACGTGGTAACCTTGGTGGTCTTGGCAAAGCCCACCAAGGTTGCCTAACATTATACGACAATGTATAAGTTAATTCAACCACAACGCCTATCATCAATTGAAACTACTCAGAATCGTTATCTTCAGACGTCTCTGTGAAGGTCAACCCTCGCAGACTCACTACAACCAGGTGACGTACAGCTGAAACACCTGCCATGGCAGTGCCAGATGGGAAGCCAATCATAACCCCTGCAGGAGCCCCGCCAAGCGTGGACGACTTAGTCGTGCTCCCTCAAACCTAAGTTTATGGTCTTCTTTCCTTCGCTCCTTAGAGTAGAATCTTCGTCGATAGCACCTAATCGAGGTCTCTACCAATGCGATGCAACCCAGGTCGTGACAGTCTCTACATCATTTCCACAAGTGCGCGCATTATGTCCGGGCTCGCCGCAGATTCTACAGCGCCGTACACGTGCAATTCGCCGCCTCGTACGACCACCAATTTGACGAAATTCGTCATGTAACTGCCCATCAACCTCTCGTTGAGACTGTAGGTCCTGTCCAGCTTGTATACGAAGTGACCCTCCACTCTGTAGCTGTTTTTTCTTCGCACGGCGACGTCGACTTAAGGTCTCATTTGCCTTTCGAAGTCATTCGACCTCGCCTTCTAAAAGGGCAAGCCGATGCATAACCTTCGTTGTACCTCGCGCAATCTGATCTATTCCAGCAAAAATTGACGTTGGTGAGCTATTTTGATGTCGTACAATCCTATTTTTCACATAATCGGTTTGTGATTGGGCTTCTGTTGGGTTGTTCGGAGTCTTTGATTCCTAAGGGACGGGGAGACCAGCCGAGCTACCCGGAGGTGTTGGCGTATGTAATTTCACATCGAGCTGTGATATGAGATAATCTGCATCGTACGGAACTATTCCTACCCCTGGGAAACCTCCTTGGATATTTGAAACCGTGAAAGTTGCGTTGTACGCGTTTAAAAACGCCGGTAAAAAGTCTTCTTTCGAGATATGACTTATATGTGCTCGCATGAGATCTTCGATTTCTTTTCCGTACGCTCTTTTTAACCCGCGAAAACAACCAATATCAAGAGGCTGGAGCTTATGCGACGAATGAGGAGGCATACAAAGCGTGACGATATTGTTAGCTTTGCAATATACCTCGAAATCGGTCGAGTGATGGCTTTCGTGACCGTCGAGGATCAATAGGCGATGAGTACCTTTCGTACGACACTTGGTGTGATGATCGAAGTGTTTTATCCAATCTTCGCCTCTCTCGTTCGTAGTCCAGCCATTTTTAGTAACTGCGATAACCCAATCAGGCGGTAATGGGCTGTTTTCGTACCATGACGAGAGGTGGGTTTTGCCAGCGAAAATGATGTACGGAGGGAGGGCATAACCGGACGACCCAACGCCTTGAATAACTGTAACCCATTCCCGATTTCCTTTCTTGGCTGCTCTAGGCCTTCCGCGCCGATCAGAAGTCGTCACGACCATTTCGGACGAGATTTGGCCCATCACAAAACCGGTCTCGTCGAAGTTGTAAATATCCTCCTCCTGGATCGCGTATTTCGCAATTGTATTCCGTACCAGGTCAAACCACGCGCGATACGCATCGGGGTCTTCGCAGAGGACTCTCTGATAGTCGATCCTTCGATTTAAACGCGTCCGGAGGTCTGGTTGTCGTCTTACGAAGCTCGAGGCCCAGTTGACGCCGACGCGTCCCGCGTCGCGACTTCGAAGTAATCGGTTGGCCATATCTTCAACACCACTCAATCGGGGAGGAAATGCTCGCGAATCTAGATCGGTTATATGTCGTACGATTGCCTCTTCTTCGGAAGGAGTCAACTTTTGCGTTGGCGATCGCATAATCGCTCGAGCGGTTTTACCGTCGCGTCGATACGCAAGGGTTCTAAAAGGTACGTTATAGATCTGACCAGCGCGACGTACACTTAATTTTGGATCAGATTAAAGCGCATGTAATGCTAGAATCATATCACTTTCATTCCAAGAACCAACCATAGTTATGTAGTGAAAAACCGCAGGTCAAAGTGGTAGCGTACGAAAATCTGCCGAAGTGTGCAATTGGACCGTGGACTACGTTAACCTTATATATATGCAGTATGAGACCCCGATCTCCCGCATGCAAGATCAAATCGGAACAGCCCCATGGAATATAATATTCTGAGTGTGACATTGCAGTAAAAAGCGGGAAAATTTGAGATCAGGTTCGCATTCGCGTTTGCCATCATCCCATACATCCAACTGGTGCTCTACTGCATGATGGTCGTCCATATCTTCGCAATGTGACCCAGAATGCCGTATTGTCCAATTAAGTACAAACCAGCCACCGCCATACAACTGATTTCACTCTAGCGCATCGTGCAGCCAATTTGGATAGAGCTTGCTGGTAAGCGTTTGAAGGTCTTCCCTGACCAATGACCCGCAACCAATGACCCTCCATTCCTCGAAATTTTGCGATTGCAGGAATCTGAATTCTGCTAATCGTGACAGGTTCATTTTCAAGAACATATTCGTTGAGATAAGCTCTTGTGTGTGCAATATCGCAGTCTTTTTCATCCATCATGACATAGTTATTGATGCGAGTGCATATGGGGTGTGAATTGTTGTATTGGGAAAGGATGCCAGGTCAGCTATTCTGGCCTGGCAGAGCTCTTTTATAGCTCTTATCTATCTTATCTATAGCTATAGGGTAACCCCCCATGGGGTCACGTATCAGTTATCCGTGGAACCAGCATTAGATAACACTTTCGTTAAGTGGTCATTTCCATGAGAATGATGGGTTGCGTAGTTTTCTCGCTATTGGTTATGTGTATCTTGAGACTTACTGGGGGTCTCTCATGTACAACTTGTTAGCTTGAAAATATCTGCCCTAATAGAGAGTTAAATTACCCTCCAACGCCGACTCTGGTAGTGTCGCCATCTCGCCAGGCCTCGGCCGAAGCCATTCCGGTACTCCCTGAGGCTGAAGAGTACGTTTTTCATTGTTTCCCTAGCTTTGCCTCCGTCAGGAGGAACTTACGGTGCGATCCTTCTGGGAGCCCACCTGGCCGAAGTGGCTGCGAAGGGACTTCTCGCCGGTGAGGAAGGCCTCTACCAGGCGATAGCAGGCCACAACTACTGCGATGTGGGTCGCCCGGGTATGAGCATAGACGTCCTCGACACCACTGTCGCCACCCTCGTCCGCCAGCATGGCCGCCAGGTCCTTGGCATCGCCCCACATGCCAGCTGGAGAAGCAGGTGGTTAATTAGCGATACGTTTGCACCAAGAAGGGCCAGGGTTTAGACTTACAGGGCATAATCAGACTTGCCTTGCCTTTGGTACACTTAGTACATTTGCCGCTGGCCGCGGAGTCGTATCGACAGGGAAAGGCCGGCAGAGCGACCGCTTCCACGGAGTTGATGTCCAATTTGGACAAGGAGTTGGCCCAGGAAGCATAACGGCCAATGCAAAAAATCTCAGGGATCTGCTGGCTGTCGTACCTGGCCAAGCGGAAGGCTGCGTTCCCCTCCCCCCTTCCCCACCCGAAACGGGAACGGCGCTGCTGGATATCGTGGGAATGGTTGGGTTTGGTTGGTGTGAAATGGGAAGCTGGAAGACGATGGGTGGCTAGAATGGAAAGAAAGGGAGTCTGGAAGAAACGCAGGCGATATTTAAGAGAAGCTCGGGCCCCCTTGGAAACATGCACTACCTACCAGTCCTACATTCACTACCTACCGGCCCTACATTCGCTATTTACTAGCCTATCTAGCAGAGGAAAGAGCAATCCGAAAAGGAGTTAGGCGGGCTAGAGGCTCCAACGAGGGAGGCGCGGCATGAAGGGGCCGGTAACCTAGCGACTCCAAGAAGAACGTTGACCGAGGACAGCCGACCTTGGAGGGGGTATAGTTGGAGGGAAGAGTCGTAATGGCGGGCTGGCTTCAGCTGGCAAGCTGACTCGGGAGGGTTTCGCCCCCGATCCGGTAGAACTCCGAGTACGCCACAGCCAAAGGGGAGATCTCGGACGCTCCCACTTAACTTGGATTTCTGAAGAATCAGTCTTGCAATATGCGCATCCATAATATTGGCGCACCACCAGCCGGTCTTTGCACTAACTGACTACTATAGTGAGACTGCAGTATCCCCGTTACAATTAAGGCCGTTTTATTGTGGGCGTGAGCCTATAGCCTCGATATGCAGAAAGATAATAAGCGTCGATAGATGTGTGAACGTCTTGTTGATATTTGAGAACCTAGCCGGCTAACTTTAACGCTAGTAGTATCTAAAAAGATGTAGACTATCTATTAACAGAGGACTAGTGGCACACAGTCCACTGGCGGAGCCCTAGTGACTCCGTAACAATGTACACTAGTTAGATAGGTAACATTCTACCGTTACACCTGACGGAGGTTAACTTAGCTCAATCAACATCACAATCCTCCATGATCTATTTAAGAGGTATAAATATTAGGGCGCCGACGAGATTGGTGATACCTTCATTTCTTAGCAGTAAATCCAACCAAAAAGTTAATAACCTCACATGACCTCACCAGGATCACTGGTTGATTAACATCACCAGCGTTTTACTTACTAATTTGACCACCGGCCAACCAAGTGGGGATGGTGAGGTTGGTGAGGTTGGTCCGACCCTTGCTCTGAAGGCAGGTCATTGGCGCCGTGCGTAACAAGACGCGAGCAGCCGAGGTCGTAAAGCATATTGAGAAACTGTATGGCAAGGTCATCCAGATGGACATGACTAAGTCCAAGCCCAGAATGTAGGAAAATATCAAGACCGCAAAGGCCATATACGGCAAGATGGACATTTTAGTGGAAAATGCAGGCTATTACGTTCTTTGCCTAACCTCCCAATTTACTTAGGTTCACTTGCACCTTGAACTCCAATTTCTGACTTACTTTCCAGTTGAAAAGCGATAAAGAAGTCACAACCCATCTACAAACCAACAGATGGGAAGTTACGGCCAAGTGCAGGGTCAAGGCCTACAAAACTTCGCATCAAGCCAGAAGTAGCCATCAGACAAAAAACAAAACATCTCTTTTTGGCCTCCGCATAAATCTCCAACTTCCACGGCCCCCTATACGCGATGCATGCCGTGATTCCTGGCATGCGCTCTTGGAAATCTGGCACCATCGTCAACGTCAGCAATATCGAAGGCCAAGACGGAGTCCCGAAAGCGGCTTTTATACAACAAGAAAGTTCGCGCTCGAGGGTCTTAGTCAGTCCATGGCGCGCGAGGTCGCCAAGTTTGGCTTCTCAGTTCTCATCGTCGAGTCGGCAGCTTCCCGCGCAAATTTTCTTGGGCCATTGGTGCATAAAGAAAGGGTCTGTGTGAGGTGTTGAGGATAGGGTCGTTTTGGAATGCGTTGCAGCGTTTCAGCGTTTCCGCGATGCGAATGGTGCGCAGAAGGGGGTCCGGCGAAGGCGGTAGATCCTGTTTTTGAAGTGGTTAGAGGGGAGATGGTCGCTGGAGCTTTTTAGGGGACGATTTTGCAATTGCAATTGGGGAAGCATTGACTTGCTAAGACTCAAGATATTAAACGGTTAAAAGACAATTTGGATGCCTCGAAGGAGGTGGCTTCAAGTACCGAGCCATGAAATATCTTGAAAATATTATTTTATTATGTCGGCTGGTGTAGTTGGTCACTTCGCTGGTAGATAAGTCCCGATTTGAGCCTCGCCCACTTGGGTCGGTGACGAGTCGCGGGTTCGAATCCCGCAGCTGACACACAAGGGGGTTTAGTCAACCCTTACGGCGCGCTGCCCACCTTGTTGACTTCGCCTACCTAGCGATAATAGGGAGATTGGTGCAGTTTAGGATTACGAGCATCCTAGCCAGTCGACCGTCAAGCACTACGTCGGCGGAATATAACTCGACAGCCGGTCCAGAATTCGAATCGTTAATCCGACCCCTTATCGGACCCCCTCTCGCCGCGATTCTTGCGAGCGTCTAGACCACGTTACGGTCTATCCACTTGAGCGTATGGTTGAGATGTATACGCTCGACGAGAACCCCAATTAGCAGATACTACGACTTGTCGCGACAAAAAAAATAGTCGAGCATCTTCTGCACATCAGCAGCATCCCACCCCTGAGGACGAATTTAAGTGCCACATTACCACACTTATCGGTAGTTCAGGCAGGGGTTGTAGCACAGACTTAGGGAGGGACAGGAGGTTTAGTAGTCATTTGGCTACAAGTTTACCTGTATAACCGCCCGACGCGGCTTAAGGGCCCGCTATATCATCTATAGCCCCTTAAGGGAGTACTTGTAGAGGTACCGAGGGTTAACACCTACGGCGTATTTAATATTTTTTTTTATTTTATTATTAAATACGCCGTAGGCTCGAAGCCCCCGGTACCTCTACTAGTACTCCCGTATGTCAAACCGTGCCCTAATGGCTGGAGTAAATACATACGCTGCGTCGTCGGTTCGCCCTATTGGCGACTGCGTTGCGTTCACTACCATACTACGTTGGTTCTCAACCTACCAACAAAGTCCCCCCTGAGAAGATCGATGCTATCTGGGCCTTGAAGCTGTCCGACCCGTCCCTAGCAGCCACCTTACAATAGTCCTACTAACTACTGGTTCTCCTGTTGCCGTTGTGAGGTCTCTGCGAGAGTATAGTGGCCGTGGTGCGATAGCGGCCCGTAATCGTTCCCTCGGTCCTTCCAACATACACGCCAAAAGCCCCTGTCTTGAATAAGAAGGCTGCTAGTCCTTTTTTTTCCGTCCTGATCTGGCACAGCGTAGACGCCTCCAGTCGGTTCAGGCCGAAATACTTGCCCCCTTTCGGTATCTGCATCGAAGGGCCCTCCGGTTCCTCAGCGATAGCGCGTCGCTGGCGATCGTGATGCTCTGCTCCGGTGAACCATCTCTTCCTCCAGTGGCCGAGGAGGGCAGCCGGGACCTCCTTTTCCTCACTCATCCACTCGGAGCCCCGGGCCTCTTTCTCCATAGTGTACCCTGCCGGTCGGAGTAGCTACGACGCCTGCTTCCTCTTCGCCAGCCTATCCTGCCGGAGTATATGTGACGCTTTAGCGCTCGCGCTGCGAAGCAGATTTCTCTTCCCGCTAAGCTGTAGCCGTTCTTCAAACTTAGCAGCCCGGGCACTAAGATAGAGGTCTAGTGGCGGGAATAGGTGATACCAGTGGAAAGCGACGACACCTCCCTTGAAAATAATTGATTTAGTCGAAACATTTGAGCTCCAGAGTTACTCAGAACTTCACTGAACATATCGTGAAACATGTTGAATAAGTAGTTAAATCAAAAAGTCAAAGTCGAACTGCAGCTACGGACGTCCGTCGGATGTTGCCTCACTATTAACACTAAGGACTGCGTTTAAATAGTCACCGCCGCCTCCATCTGACAAGCCCTGCTCATCTGCTGTCTTCAATTCTTCAACATACTGATCTTAGAAACACTGCGCATCTCCTAGCCAAATGGCGCCTGCAAACCCCCTAGACTATATCGCCATCCAGAACACAATTTCTCGCTACTGCATCGCACTAGATACGCAGGATTGGGATCTGCTTAAAGAGATTTTCACTACAGATGTCTACGCCTCCTACCCGTTCCGAGACCCAATGAAAGGGGTGCAGACCTTGGTTGATGCCATCAAGAGGAGGTCGGATTATTCCTTGCCGTACACTCTGTTCAGGTTGCAATGCGCTGACGACAAATAAAAGATTGAGTCCTATAACATCGCAGCACGCTCTGACTACTCAAATGCTTGAGATTGCGGAAGAGGGAAAGAGTGCCAAGGCTACTACGTATTTCACGGGCATCCACTTCGGTAAGGGAAAGTGGCAAGGGAAGGAGGTGACGGCTTGGGGAAAATACGTGGATGACTTGGTCGTGGTCGATGGAAATCCTGGAGTGCCGGGTGCGAGTGGGAAGTGGCTAATCTCCAGACGAGATGTTGTTTTCATGGGACGCCTGGGTGAAGAGGGAGTCATGCAGGGATCATGATCGTTTAAATGGGGTTTCGTTCACTGCGAGAGTGCGAGAGATGAAATATGTCAGACTGCGAAGACAAGAGAGTTCAGCAAAGGCAGTATAATCCAACAAGAAACGTGTCACAAGTATACTCTCCTTCCTCGATACGTCATCTTGCTGGTGTTTTTTTTTGGTAACAGATTCTGAGCTTTGGCGGGCGTTTTGCTCCAAAAATTTGGTCCCTCTGTTCCATCTTAGTCCTCTGCATCCTCGTTATTAAGAGGTTCTTGCAGTGGTGCTGATGTCCTCAACATGGTGGCATCACTGCTGTCAAATTCAGCTTCCCTCGAGAACATCAGTCCCTCTTATTCCTCTTGAAACTGACTATCAGCTTCCTGTCTCTCAATCTCTCAATCTCGATACTTTGTGCCTATCAATTTCCTTCGTCGTTCTTTCGGGATGGCCGAATTGTTCAGAATATTCTAGTATTCACTGACTAAAAAATATCTGTCAATACTGGAGCGGTTAACCTTGTGGTAGCCAGTCGCCAAAAGTCGGGATGCTGGAAACCCCCAATATAGAACCGCCGGAAATATGGATGGTCTTGTAGCTGGCTGCAGCTCTATGGGCTCTTATAACTCTGAGCCGCGCTAGGCGGAACCGTATGCGGATAATCGATTCAGTATATCAATTTTGAAGCTAATGACACCCATGCGAACCGGGTGTGTTTTGGTACAGAATGGAAGCTCAATTGGCAATTCAAATATCCGGGACCCATAATATAGCATAATGAAGGATTTCTCCCGAAAATAGGAGGATTACTTATTTTATGGAGAATATAAAGTAATAGAGAGTTCAAGAAATAAGTAATCAAACAAGTATAATTATTGTTAATCATATGCTATATTCTCTTACTTCACTAACTATCAATGTCAACCTTTTATGATTAGCTAGCGTAGTAGGGTGAAGGCAAATTTTACCGCAACCAAAATGGACTGCGCAAGATTTTCATCAATTAAGACACCTTATTGATTGATTCATGTCTTTTCCCCTTGCCGAGACGTCGTGACAATTATAGTTGTAAAGTCGTGGTCAGGGGCAGATTCCTGCTACTCGAACCAACGTGAATCTCGTATGTCCCCCGCTGCAGCAACCATTTCTGCGCAACAACATCCCACGTGCTCAAGTCCCGGCGAGTGAGGCTAAAACTAACTGTAACACTTGCACCGGGCTGTATCGTCGCTTTTTCGAACCCCCTCAGCTGCCGTGCGGGACCACCGGGAATACCCACGTACAATTGCGCAACCTCGGCGCCCGTAATTTCCCCAATGTTCGTTACAGTAGCGGTGACAGTAGCAAGTATATCCCATAGGTCCTTCTGTCCACCAACAGCTATAGGTTGAGTGGGGTATGCCGCGGTGCTGCTATTACTAAGTGTGGTTTTGATGTCCGAGAAGGAAAACGTGGTGTAGCTTAACCCGAATCCGAACTCGTACCGCGGGGTGATGTTCTTGGCGTCGAGAGCGCGGTAGTCAATGTAGACGCCTTCCGAGAAGTTGGACTGGGGAAATTTAACGAAGATTCCTTCGGGTTGATCCGGGGTGTCGAGGCCGGCGTAATCAGATTCGTTCTTGGGGACGGAGTATGGGAGTTTTCCGGAGGGGTTAGAGTCGCCGTATAAGATGCTGATGAGGGCTCGGCCACTGTCCTGTTTTGTCACATCGTGTCAATATATGATCACTTCCAATGACTGTAACGCATCACATTTGGCACTTACCTGTCCGGGAACATGACCGAAGATGAGAGCAGTAACATTAGGATGATCAATGAATTGGTCAACAAGACGAACACCAGCGTTCTGGAACACGACAATCGTGTTCGCGCACACAGAAGCGACATTGAGAATTAAACCATCTGTAAAATCATCGTGTAGCCCAGGGCGGTCCTGCCCTTCGGTTGCATAAACATTTCCATCAACTATGCATGCATCTGACTGTGCATTGACTGTGGGGTTGGAGCTGTGAAAGTCCCAGTAGAGAAAACTTCCATCTTCGTAAGCCCGTTGGCTAAGAGCTTCGAAAGGGGAACTCATGTAAGGAAATTGGTTGGCGCCTGATCCGCCGCCGCTGATTATGGTTCCATTGGATGCGTATTGGGAGATGATATTTGACTTAGTCTCCATAATTGAGATGTCTTCTGGTGCAAGTGCTTCATTTCCGATATTTTCGTCGGTGGTGTAGCGGTCTGGAGCCTTAGCCGAGTAGCCAAACAGAGAGACTATTCTCGGCGTTTTGAGTGGAAGTGCATTGTCTTTATTCTTTAAAAGGACATGCCCTTCTACCGCGCCGTCGAACAGAACTCTCTTGTAAGAACTGTTAGTGCCGATAACGACCTCGTGCGGACTACTGAGCTCTGATGGCATTCCCACACCAGGCTCTGGGAAGGCATCGTCTTGGCCAAATTGGTACCACATCGCAATGATTCTTCTTTCGTCAGCTTTCTCCTGGATTCTAAACTCGGGATTCCTCGTAGCTTACCTTGTGGTCATGTCGTCCACTCTGGTTTCGGACAACGACCCATTTTTGACAGCCAATGTCAGGTTGTTTCCCCAGAATGCAGAACCACGAGGCATCACCATGTCTAGTCCAGCTTGGGCAGTTGCTACGCCAGCGTGTTGTGCGCCCCAGTCACTCACGACGAAACCCTACATCATTAGTCCTGCTAGTATCCATCGGGCGGGTTCTTTATCGTACCTGAAATCCGAGTTCTGTCTTCAAGATGCCGTTCAGTGATTTACTGTTTGCACAGCCATGGGAGTTATTCAATCGATTATATGAACACATGATATTGCCGGCGCCCGCGAGTATTGCGTCTTGGAACGGCCTGTTTATTGGGGTTAGTTGCACGATCAGAGTTGTTTCCTCTTCGGTATGGCCAAGTACCAGAGATATAGCTCGTGCATGGTTTTGTCGTCAACGTTGGAAGAAACTGCCCCTACACTAGCCTCAGGGTTGCGGTTCGTTTCTTGTTCATTGGCGATATAATGCTTCCAAGAAATCAGTGTCCGTACTGCATAATTTCGAATTCTGCGTGCAGAACGTACCTTGACACTGGCTGTTACACCTGTCGATTGCATCCCTACGACAGTCTCATATGCCAAAGCTCCGCATAGATATGGGTCATTCGAGAATCCTACTGCAGATCAGAACAATACGACCAGAGTGATGCAAGACGGTATTTACCTTCCCAGTTACGCCCTCCCATCGCGACCCGGCCGAGGGGCCCCACGACAGGACCAAGAGCAATATTGACTCCTTTTCGCCGGAATTCAGACGTCATGCCCGCGGCGCGGGCGTGCGCAAGATCCCGGTTCCAGCTTTCAGTCGAGTCAGTGTGCGATTGTCTATGTTGGATCATTGTACCTCACCTGGCGCCCACAGACAAGCCACTGGGCCAACCACTGACAAAGTCTGTACTGCGTACGCCATTACCAGCATCACTCAGACACATTCCTGGGAAGTTCAGGCGAGGTATGGCCGCTATGCTCCCGGAGCAACTAGTGGAAGTTTCGGAAACACCACCTGTCAGGTTCACCTACTTTGTGTAAGCATGTTCGTATCAGAGAACAAATATACCGTACCAACCTTCTCTTCCAAAGTAAGCTGGGACACGAAATTTCGTGCCTTGATATAGGCATCGGCCCAGTTGCCCAATCCCGTTCCGTTAGCTGCCAAGCAGCGTCACTTAGCCTTCGCTCCATGGCTTGGTTGAAGGACTGAGGGATGCTTACGTGATGGATACACTGGCGGAGATTGACCGTAAAAGTAGTCGTCGGAGGTGATGACATCCTGCGCGCGAGCGATGCGAGCTTGTTGACTCGCAAGACCAATCACAATACAGCTCAGAATCGAGACCATCGTAGCGTCACTTTCTGGTTCTTGCAATGGTCCACGGGTGGTGGAGAAATACACGAGAAGCATCTACAAACTCAGCTGGGCTGGGCTATATGTACTTAAAAATACTTCGCTACTACTGGTGCCGCACACCGGTTGTCTTGCCGGGACTTGCCTATTAACATCCCCTCAACATGGATCTTGGGACCTCACACACTATTGATCTCAATTATGTTTAACTGGGCCAGCCAGTTATTCCCCGGTGGATAAGGCATGTACAGTACGACGCTCTTGTCCCCGACGCCTCATGCGATTCACAGGACCGAAAATGAGAATTAAAGCGTTCAGCTCACCAAACTCCCTTGTATCCTATCACCCACCGAGGAACCCCTCCATGGTAGTGGGAAGCTTTGAAGGGTACACTCCTTCCCTAGCGGTTAGGGCCCCCGCACCTACCCTTTATGGTGTCTACTTCAACTGCATACATTACCATGCCATGCTGTCGTACAGCTTTTTATTAGCCAGAAGGTGGTCCAGAAGTTTCCCAGTGCCTCGCCAAGTTATAAGCGCTACATGATCCTACATGATGCTATTCTGTCATGGAATCTATAACAGGTCCGACGTGAATTTTCCCATTTGCGCCTTTTCCCAGTACATCTGCCGTTAATGAGAACCGGTTGGTATTGCGGGGGATCAGGAAAACGAAAGCGGGGGATGCGGGGGGATACATGGCATTGCATGTGCTGTGACCATTACTAGGAATTACTGCTAGCGAACGTCAGTTTCGGGGTAATGATGTTGAAATATTGGGCCATGATCCAATGAAGTCGACCCCACCGGAGAAGTGAGGATGAGCATGAGGCCGTCAAAGTCGAGGCAATGTGTGCATTACCCTGCATATAGACACGTAAGACGATTTCAGCAAAAGCTGTTATTAGTTACTGCAGAATCCGTTCCCAATCTCATAGCTTGTACTCTCACCCATACACTGTGGGTTGAAATCAATGGATTCTAAGTTTCAGTCAAAGTCCTATTGTAGGCAGATGTGGGCGTCTCAGACACTACCCAAGATATAGACCAAGTCGCGCGAAACTCAATTAAACCCACATATTTCGGGGTCTGAACCACAGTTCAAATTGGTTGTTGGTTTTCATGCACAGCCACAAGCCTTGTCAGCCCCTTCCTTACGCATTGTCGCCCACCCATCTATGAAATTCGCAATCTACTCTTCGTATTGAACCCACACAGCGCCCCAAATAGATCGTATCCATTCGCCAAATTTTACGAAACGTAAGAACGATCCATAATACCATTTTCAACGGCTCATTTCAACAACAGCAACATATGATTGGTCTGGTGGTCTAGTGGTATGATTCGCGCTTAGGGTTCACCCTTAGCTTGCTTGCGCGAGGTCCCGGGTTCAATCCCCGGCCAGACCCTTAATTTTTGCATATTTTGTACCTTTTGCATATTTTCTCAAATGCCTTTCGCTTTATTTATTTTATGCTCTTTTCTTACTGCATCTCCTATCCCGTCTGTCCTTAAGTGACTTGGATGCTGAAGAGGCATTTTGTCCTTACTTCCTGCCGTTGCGGTCTTGTGGCCACTCTGTATGAAACTCTCCTGTTGCTCTTTGTATTATTTACTGTAAGTAACGTTATAACGTTCGTTGCCGGATTGTGATTGGACCGTGCAGTTGAAAAAATGAGAGGGCTTGTAAGGTTGCAACGAATTGAAATAAGTTATAAATAAGCGTAAACACGCTGTGGTATGCGTCTCTCACAGAAGTAATTTTCATTTTTTTCCTTCTCCCTATTTCTCTTCTAAGGACGCGATCTGCAGCTCTTTCGTTGGAGTAACAAGAGTCTTACTGAAGCGACGTCTTTCCGGTACTTTAGAGCTCGTGATATCATGTGTTTGAAATATCCTCACGTCCCTTCCCTGGCAAGCTCAACTGCTCGCATACTCTTTACAATGCTGTTGGGTCGTGCCCAGCGGGTGCTCTTTATATATCACTTCCCATTAACACTGATACCTATTTCAGAGAGTATCTTACGACTTAGACCATCGCAAACCTAGAGAGTTGGATCTATCAAATAAATTTACCACCACCTCAGTATTTCCTTTCCGTCAATGGTAGAAATTTATCTTCAGAATCAGCGAGTAAGTTATGGATAAGAATTTGTAGTACCCAACAGGTGGGAAGGTACGGCCAAGTACAGGGCTACAAAACCCCGCCCCAAAACCAGAAGTAATCATCATAGAATAAGAAAAAGAAACATCCTTTTTTGGCCTTCATATAAATCTCCAACTTTCTAAGACCGAAACTCAAATCGCTTTGCACGGATGCCAATTTTGCATGCTGCGATTTGTGACGTCCAATATCATTCTTACCATAGCCATCACTTCACGACCAACATACTTGCCCGTTTTCCACATCTAAATACAAATCCCGGTGCCACACTGTGGGGCTGCTTGTCACGAATTCCGGGTTCGATATTAGCCGCCAGCTTGATGTTTTAGAAACTCAAAGGTGATTTGAGTGGCAGACTACAGCCGTTGGAGTTGCTTAAGCCAATATTGTAGGTAGTTGACCATATCCATATGTCCTCACAAGCTGTCACTTTTTGGTGTAATAGCCTTGAAGGTCCAACATCTGGCAAAGCTACAACGGCTGTGTAACCCAAGCCCATGAAAAAAGCTAAACCGAGAATACTCTTCGGAACCAGTTGCATTTTTCTATTCCATATCTCAAAGCCAGTTCCCCTCGTAATAGATAATGTGCCATAGAGCTACATAACTTCAGTAATAGTCTTACGAACCAGACAACATGTATTTCACGTCTCAAACATGATGAGAATTACTGTAGGCGATACATTTCTGGGTTATAATGTAACGAGGATACCGCACGTCTCACAATTAATAGTCAGGTAGTGCAAAGGGTAGCTAGAAGTAGGCCAGTGTATGGGTGCGTATATTGCAAGACTGATTCTTGAAGAATCTAAACTAGGTGCGAGCGTCTCGAGTTCTCCTCTTAAGCTGGGCGGTTCCGGGGTTCTACCGGATCGGGGGCGAATCCCTCCCGACTCAGCTTGTTAGCTGAGACCGGCCCGCTATAACGGCTCTTTCCTTACATATAAGCATTAATATATCTCTAAGCCAAGCCGCCGAGGGTTAGCTTTCGTTAACTTTCGTTATCTCGAGAAATCCTTTACTCTATGCTTCTAGTCTTCACAACCATGACTATGGGGCTTTTATCAGCACTAGGGTCCCTTAACAACGTGCTGTTCGTTAGTTTCTTGGTCTACAGCGGATTTTGTGGTGCATTGACGGGCGTAAACAATTCGGCTAGTGCAACAAATGGGAGTGTCGTTCCCTATTTCGATTCTTCCTCTTGACATATTACCGCCATTTTAAAGAAAAAACACGTCTTCTATATCATCAAAATGCTCCATTCCTTCCTTCATACCTCCAGGGACAACCACAATTTATGTTCAGATAGACAGCCAATGACCACTGTCGCTACAATAGCGGTCAAATCCACCAACACCGCCGGTGAGATACCTACATTCGTCTCCTCTGGGCCTCAGTCCACCGGGGCCTCGTCCAAAAGCACAACAGGTGGCTTCATCACTCCATTGTCAGCACGAGTGGTTTGGCCTTTATTTCTGGGAATTACCCCTGACTCATGCCCAGATTGACTAAGTTCGAGCCTTTCCCGATGCAAGTCATTCACGCCCCCATTAAAATAACTATACAACCAAAGTGGTAACCCTGAGCCTTTCTGTTCTATCTAGGTTCCATCAGGCACTCTGCAACGTGACTCATCTTGAAGAAACTGCCCCAACTCATGCCGCAATCCTGCTACCGAGCTGGCCTGCCGAGAAGAGGCGGCTGATCAAATGGTATTCGTCTCATGGCCAAACGGGTTCCCTCTATCCAATTCCATGACTTGGAGCAACGCTACTACTTTGACGCTAGTAATGGGGACGGCGTCGAGGTATACAACGCAGACTTTGTTCAGCAATATATTTTTACAATTTTGTATTCACCGTTCTTCCTATTTTTTGAATTTAAGCAAACTAACATAGAACACGAGGAATTTGCCCAATTGAGTACTTGGATGGGGTCTTGGTCTTGGCTTCATGTCGGCACGGACTTTGACCAAGAAGTCCCCAGCACACGGCCTGTGCATGACTCCTACACGGATCCCCAACGGCAATAGTTTCACACAGCCCACGGAACGACGATGTTCAGCTCTATTGTGGCGACACGCTCACATAGACCCAAAGGTCAAACTCGGAGTAGTGCGTTTCCCGAGTAGAGCAGCGTTCGGCCAATTCAACCCGGAGGACTAATTAGTAGGCCTCGGCAAGTATCAACTACTTCTACTCTGCCGCGGGGATCAAGGTTTGTGTTACGACTGTGGCTGAAGACGATTTTATACAATCGCTAGGGACGAACGGGCCTTCCTGCAGAGATTTGATAATTCGCAGCTTGAAGAACTGTAAGTCGTAACACCCTGGTGATCGTATTCGGGCTATAGATGCTGACTCTGCTCTTCTTCTCTAGTAATAACGGTGGGGTCGCTGACAATCTAGAAGCTGGCTGTCTTTGGTACACCTTTACGGACGGTAAGTAGCAAAGGACAATATTGACCGCAACGTGGTGATAGCTATTTATGAAAAAGACATACCGGTGGCGTTTGTATGTTTGTCACTGGCAGGTCCAAGTTTGCATTTACTTAAGTAGATTTTGACTAGATCTTGATACATCTTAGCAGATACATGTGCCAGGGTTTCAAGTTCCTACTTCACAATCGGCAGCTACTCAGAATATTCGAGTGGTTTGTCCCGTGGTATACCCATTCAACATCCGGATGGCAGGCTGACCTTTGTTAGGCCGAATATCCAGCAATATCTACCTAACTCTGGGGTTTGAGGATCGGCTACTTCTCCGGAGAATCAAACGCTTCAGCTTAGACATTGTGCGCACAACGCGCTGCCGGGTGGTCTGCCGGGTGGTCTGCCGAGGTCGTAAATCCGGTATATCTAGCTTCGGATTTCGAGGCCTTGGCGGTGGCTGGACCCTACTGAGAATCGCACGACTAGCTATATCGATCAGCACGTCCTCTCCAGCCCCTTCTCCCGTCTTGGCCGACAAAGATAGAAACACGGCACCGATATCTTCACTGAACTGGTCCGCCTCCAACAATGTTACGTTCCAATATCGCCTCGATCGGTCCGTTCTCTGCGCCACCACAAAGAAGGGTATCCTAGATGTGCCTTCCTCGGCCACGATCTGGTCGTAAAGCGAGTCGAGCCTTTCGAAGGTCTCCCTTCTGATGACTTCGTACACCAGCAAGCAGGCGTGACACTCGCCAAGGTAACGTGCGCATGCTTGCCAATTTAGGGGAGGGTGGCCTTCGGCATCAACCGTCTTTACTTTGAGGCTGACCTTGACCTGGTGGCCCTGGATCATGATATACTTCTCGCAGAGGAAGTCGTCCGTGTGGTAATATTTGGCTACGTAACAATCCCAACATAACTGATGATCCATTTCCTCGTTAGCAAATAGAAGCCTTGCGGGGTTTGAGGCTGGGGACGAGTTACCCGCTTCGATAGGCTGCGCTTGCCTACATCCTCTTTTCCCACCAGGTATATGTTGATGGTTCCGACTGTCTTGGTCTCTAGGTATTGGCGCACTAGTGCCGCCTGCTCTTGCGTGATGGACATGACTGTATGCAGCTTCCCGTAGCAGCCCACCTTGGGATCCTGGAGGACAAATTTCAGAACTGCTTCATTGCAACGTCAATAGGGGACAGCAGAGCAGATAATACGAATTTTCCTGTGTTGAATTCAGGTACCCAGGGCCTGACCCCGCTTTCCTTCTACGCGCAGTGATGTTGGGTCCAACCAACATCAACGCAGCATCCCTGATCACCCGAAGACTAACAAAGTAAGCTCCCTGGCCGCAACAGTTTCATATATGGCATAGTCTGCATCATCATAAACCGAAGGACGGCGTGGCCGCTCTCCATATTTTCACCACGCCTTAACCTAATCTCCTCGAACACCAGATCAGTATACTACTGAAGAGAAGTTGGTTGGTTCGGCGTTACTCTGATGCTCCATATTCATCAAGAAAGAGCAGCAAACTCGAATTCGGCCGATATTGACAAATCGGATAAGCATTTGCTTGTAAATTGTCACACATGACCGAGACACAAATCTTAAGTCATTGTTTGTCCCAGCTTAGCACTGTGCGCGAACCTTTTTTCGTCGCAAGACAAAGACTTCATAATCCCAGAACAAACTCAAACCAACCATCCATCCCACCCTCCTTATCCACCATACTAGCTAAACCTCCCATCCGGCTCCAGAGACCCCAACAACCAATTATCAATTAACACCCCAACCCACCCACAATCTCCTCTTCGCCCTCCACACGACGACTAACGAGTCGTTATCCAGCGCAATCACATACCACACATACTCCGCCTGAATAGCCAACTTCGTTTCCTGAGTTTACTTACACAACGGTCCCGTCTCCGTCGAGAGCACTAAGTTCGTCTTCGTAGTCACGTTGGCCTCCGACCTCATCTTGCAGCTCAGACTGCTGCCGTTGGAAATAACGGCGAGCGATTCGCGCCAGCCCACCCGGCATAACCGACGTGTCGTTCCAATCACTGTTGATAGTAAACAGATCCGTATTTTTTTCAGCCAGAATTAGCTGGACGCATTGAAGTTATTCACCACCACGACGCCATATGTTTGCGTCTCCTGGTGTAGCGCTTCACTATTAAACGTGTCCTTATTGACTGGCAAGGATGAGGGTACCGTTCTCGGATGAGCTCGATCATATGTACCAGATCCAGCGCCTAGTTGGTGTCTGGGGGAACCCAGCTCGCGAGAATTTGTAGTGCGTAGTGTGTCCGGGTCTACTGAGACAATTCCGGCCACGAGAGTGGTGTTGGTTTCGTATCCCGCTGTCAATGAACCGTCAGTACTCCAGTTCATGGCCGAGACGGCACTGTCCAGCTGGTGAGGGTAACAAGAAGATGAATCAAGAGCCTTGTCACTTCAACAAAAGTACCTAAGACCTGAACAGGCGAAGGGGATGAACATTCAATTCAATTCTATTTCTTCTCTGCTCTCTTCCTCTAGCCTCTCTCCTCTCTCGTCAGACAATGACTACCTAGATAATCCAGGCTCTTAAATATCCTCGAAAATTCACTTATTGCATAAATCATCCGAAAACCGCAAAGCAAGACTTCAAAACCCTGTCCCTAAGTCAATACCGCGCTCCGTAAGTTAGAGGATAGCTACATCTTCTATATCTTTAACTATAGGCAAAACCCCTTTTAATTCTATATCTACATGTACTTAAGAATCAGCTTCTCTTCTAATTTAGTTGTTTTTAGCGATTAGCGTTGCTATTTCATCGCGTAGGTTGGCTATTTATTCTATCGCGTAAAAGTAGGGATGGGGTAGCCTTTTTGAAAGCGATTTTATGTATGGCCGAGATGCAGCTTTATCCTTTGTCAGATATTCACGTGCCTTGTTATGTGACCTTGATGTGGCGGTAATATGACCTTGAGGCAACCGGTCCAATTGATTGTTGTCGTTGTGTGCTGTGTCGAAGGCTCTTGGGCTAAGTCCAAGTGGCTGGTAATCTTAGCACCTACACTACTGATCAATCACTTAACGCCTTCTATCTGAAATCATTTCACATTTGCGGCACAGTTTAGCTAGAGAATAAGAAACGGGCAGTGAAATACCCGACAGATGGAGGCTAAGATTGGATAAATATGCCCACTCTCAAGTCTACTCTTTAGTCTACTTTCCATCTACCAAACTGCTGAGTACTACAAACCCATCCAAAAGATGTATCCGACCCCCATCCTTGCCCGAGCCCTCCAGCCTGGCGATACCATAGCCTTCATCTCCCCTTCCGCCCGACCGAACGAAACCCTCTCCGCTGCCGTAGACCGCGCTAAATCCTTCCTTGAGTCGCACAACTTCCACATCAAAATCTTCTGGGCCCCTAACACCCCTTCCCTCACAATCATTCAATCTATCACGCATCGCATCACGGAGCTCCGCTCGGCCTTCCTCGACGCAGAAGTATCCTCCATAATCTGCACCATCGGCGGCCCCACCGCCACTGAGCTCATCCCCACGCTCCTCCGTGACGCTGAGCTTATCCAAGCTATCAAGGATAGCCCCAAGATCTTTGTCGGGTATAGCGATATAAGCACCCTGCACTGGTTCCTCGCCGCCAAGGCCGGGCTGCGCTCCTTCTACGGCCCTACTGCCATTGCAGAGCTTGGTGTTGCGCCGGAACCATTGGGGTTCACGGTGGAGAATCTATTCCGCGCTATCACTCAAGCCGGCACCGAACCGCTTGGTCCTCTCCCGCAGTCAGAGAGATACGCGCCTAGGCTGCCTGGATACTTCTTCGATTTCACCTCCACCGCTGTGCAGACTCTAGCCCCAACCCCCCAACGGAAGTGGCTCCGTCACGGCACAGCAACCGGCCCGCTCTTTGGCGGCTGTCTGTCTGTCGTTGTGCGCCTGCAGGGCCTGAAAGAGATCACTCCCGACTGGAAGAGGAAAATCATGTTCGTCGAGACGGCCATGGCGGAAATGTCGATCGACGAGGGTTATATACTGCAAAAGGTGAGGCAGGCGATGGCGGATCTCGCGGCGGCGGGGGTGTTTGAGGAGATTGTGGGGCTATTATTTGGGAGGTTCTTTGGATATGATACTAAGGAGCAGATGGAGGAGCTAGAGAGTGTTATCGGGGAGGCTTTGGCGATTGGGGAGGAGAAGGGAAGCAAGTGCGGGAAGGGGAGGGAGTTTCCTGTGTTGATGCATGCGGATTTTGGGCATACAAGTCCCATGGTCACTTTGCCTATGGGGGCGCGCTGGCGAGGCTTCATTCTGGGAGGGATGAGTTTGCTATTCTTGAGGCCGGTGTGGTCTAATAAGGTGGGCTAAGGAGAGACCTCGGGCGAAGATCGTGGTTGGGCCATGGTTCAGTCAGTAGTGACAAGGTACGAACTGTCATGTGCAATGCTACAATTTCTGATTGTTTGAGCGAAGTCAATAGCACACCTGGCTTGCATTCAGCTTCGTAAAGCACCTGGTATATGATGCATTAGCTAAGAGCAATGCCATTGCCGTAGGGAGCCTGATGTACTCGGATTCTTGTTTGCCCAACCTCATGGCAGTACAACACGAAGTATTGGGGACTGTTGGATTTGCAGACTATTCAGCTGCGAGGTGGAGGTTTAAACGGGTATCCGTAGTGGAATTATTGTCTCTACATGCGCGCCTGGGCAGTGTCAAGCATGTCGAGATACTAGGGGACCGTTAGTAAACATGACTACAGCTTGTCACAGCCCACATTGTACCTAGAAGCTCTGTGTATCCCATTGGACCGACTTGACTTCTCATATCTGTCAACGACACAAGATTCCGAAGATTTGCACCCATAATCAGCTAAGCCCCATGTGCAAGTCTCGTAAGGAGCACCGTTGGCAAGCCATCTGCAGCTTTAGCGAAGGGAATCATACATGAATGATTGGTCAGGTCGGACTTACCCCACTGTTAAGCAGCCACCGACCACTAGATAGGTACCAGCTCCAGGTTTTACCACATCCAACTTATTACCAGCTCACCGCATCTCATGTTGTCCAGCGCCCAAAGCAATCTCCATCTGCAACGTCTCTATCTGTGAAGACTACTTCCACTGGCTCACTCGGACTCGATATTGGCCTCAAGAGCACCAGTTTCATTCTCTGACCCACTTTCTCCTAGACCATATGGCACGCAAAGGCAGCCGCAAGGTCAGGACAGGTTGCTATACATGCAAGTGAGTACCGAAGTATACCTACTTTCATTTGGCACTGCAAGCTACAAGATCGACTAACCCAGCTCAGAATACGCAAAGTAAAATGCGACGAAAAGCATCCCTCCTGCCACCGCTGCACGTCAACGGGCCGCAAATGCGACGGCTACGTTGTGGTCGCCGCCACGGGCCTCACCTTCCATCGGCCAAGCCACCTCTTTCAGTCCATCGACCAGCCTGGCGAAGGCCGTGCCCTGCAGTTCTTCCACGAGCGGGTTGCGTCCTTTCTCTCGGGACCCTTTGACTCGTACTTTTGGACCCACGTCGTCATGCAGTTCAGCGGCTTCGAGCCTGCCGTCCGGCACTCTATCATCGCCATCAGCACGCTTTATGAGGACTTCAATAGCGGGCGGGGAACCACTTGTCTGTTACGTGATAATAGGCTTGCACTTGGGCACTACAATGCTGCTATTAAGAAGCTGCGCACTGTGAAGAACGAGCCGCTTGTCCTGCTGGTGTGTATCTTGTTTATATGTATCGAGTACTTGCAGGGTAATCGGACGCAGGTGATCAGTCACACTCGGCACGGCATTGATATACTACAGCAGATAATGGCTGCGTACCCCTGGACCAAAGAGTATCTGGCCCCTATATTCCGACGGCTCGCCGTCGTCCCCCTTTTCTTCGGTGAGGAAATCCACCAATTTCCCGAGGTGCCCGAACTAGATGAGCCCATTCCCGACCACTTCTCCTCGTTCGCCGAAGCGCAGTACTTCAACGACGGCTTGCTTAACCGAACAGTACGACTCATCCGCTTCGGGGACCCGTATTACCGACGCGGACAACTGCGTCGCGGCCCAGACGAGTTGAAAGCATCCCAAGCTTACCTTAGAGAATCCTTAGACGCATGGCACACCCGCTTCATCGGGTTACAGAACAAATTCCATCTGTGCGAAGACACCGACACCGGCTGCTGCAACCTTCTCTTGCGCTACGACGTCGCGCGCATCTGGACCGACCTCGCCAACGATCCGGACGAGACGAAGTACGACGCCTACACCCCGGTCTTCGATTCCATCGTCCGTCGTGCGACGCGACTGGCCCCCGTCCGCATTGGGGACACTACCGTGAAACCAAGTGCCGTGTTCAGTTTTGAAATGGGCCGCCTCTCCATGATCTACTTCGTCATCATGAAATGCCGGCACCTGCCCACGCGACTCGAGGCGTTGGCGCTGATGCGAAATTACGGTATTGCGCGGGAGACGCTATGGGAGGTAAGGCAGATGTACCCTGTCGGTCGGCGGATCGTCGAGATTGAACATGATTTGGTGCTTGATATGGATGATCAGCCTTGTGGGGAAAACGAAGAGGTGGAGGTGGACTGGGAGGCGATGCCGCCGCTGAAGAGTAGGGTACTGGATTTCGCGTCGAGTCCGAATGAAAAGGTCATGATCGGGGCCGATGGGACGGTGGTGAAGGGCATGATGGCGAGTTTTATGATGAGGGATGACGACGGGAAGGTGGTTCGTCGGACGGAATTTTTGCCTTGGGGGTTGGGGGAGGAGTGAAGGGGCCGGGCTGGTATAGTCAGTAACTTATGACTTTCGATGCAACTGCCGGAGTCGGAGGGACTTTTCTGATTCCAGGTATGATGCTCAGATGCTCCTCATCGGTGTTGCCGCTTGGTAGCACGCAGCTGACCTCTGTATTCCGATACGATATCCACAGCATCCATGGTCCGCTATATCCCAAGATTGTCCGCCTACATGATCTATTCATTTATTATCATGAAAATTTTGGTGACATCGGAGGACAACTCACAGTTATTACATACCAGTTCCGCGCCCTACGCTGGCCCATGCTCGTCTAGATCTCCTGGGTTTACTGCAGATATTCTCTGTCGTGTTCTGCATTTGAAGCCGCTAGAGTTTCCCTCCATTCCAGGTGCTCCATGTAGACCTGACGATAGTCATTCTGTCAGCGAAATGCAGTGTGGTCGTAACGTCATCGGTAGCATGATCGCAATGATTATGAGCCTCATCAACACAGCACATACTAGGCTGCTCGAGCTCGTAGTGAGCCAAGTCTCTAGTCTTTGCCTCCAGGGCAGACGAATTCCTACGAGCCAAATAACGGCGTGGACATAGGTGAGACCAGACGAAATTGGAAGCAGCAGGTTATTGAACCCACATGCGAACAAGTTATTTGACACATTTAGCCATTATTGCACAACTACTTACACATTCTCCTCTTTTCCACCGAGCTCAAGTAATTAGGGTCCCGGATCTGAGCCTAGGCCTCCATTTTGGTTGATCGCCGTACTGTCCCGTAAAGGCCACAAAGACCCAGACGCAAACACACAATTTTGCATTTTTCGATCCTCGTGATCCTCGTCAAATTTTTCAAAGGTTTTTAAAAGCACTAACCCTTGCTCTGACGGGGCAACACCCACGTACACAATTCATCAAAATATCAAGTCTTTACTTCCCGCAAGGTCTGCACTTCACCACAGTCGTCGTCCTTGCACTTCTTGCCAACTTAAACCTCTCCGAAGAACAATTCGGTGTATCTTCAACGCAAAAGAAAAGCCCCAGCTTTCTCTGAATGCGCGACGCACCCATACACAGTTCATCACACAATCAGTTATAATTTTCTGCAATATCTGCACCCTGCATCCCGGTTACCTTCACCTCTCTTGAGACCTCAAATTTTCTCGAAGTGCAACTCTAAGTATCGTCGATGCAAAATATTGCTGCTTCTTCCTCATCGTAGCCGGAGACGCATTAGGATCTTCATCCATCACCGACATGGAGACCGTCAAGAAGGTTCCAGACATCGACTGCAACACCCGGGCATCCAACAGCAGAACCGACCCAGGGAGTGACGTCAAGAACGCGGACAGAGTTTACAATATCGGCGGCAGAACGCTAAGAGGGACCGACGTCAAGACCATCGCCGATTATGGTAAGTGCCCTTGCTGTCAGCATTACCAGTTATTGACATACCATCATAGATCAAGCTCTCAGAAAGGGTTTCCCCAAGGGGGGACTGCGCAAGAATCAGCCTGGTCGATTCATGTCACTCCCGACTGAGCTACGTCGGATGATCTACTGCCAGCTTGCCCTCGATATGTACAGACACTACATACCCGGCAAACCGAGAGATGAAGACGGCGTGCGCAATTGGAGCGACTTCCATTATGACAACAGCCGTACGATTGTATGGCGCCACGACGATACACCCTGGGAACTTTATGCAGATGACGACGAGCAAGATTATGCAACGTTCAAATACGATCGTAACCCTTGGATTAGCAACCTTCCCGCTATCATGAGAACCTGCAAAGAAGTATATAAGGAAGCCAAACCCGAATTCTTCCAGTTTTGCTTCATGATGTTCGAGGGTAAAGGATACTTGGAAGACTGGGACACAAAAATCGATATTATCTCGCCCGGAAGATTCCGCCCGGAGCACATTCGCGACTTGCATATCGAGTGGCTGCAAACCATCTGCCCACCCATCCGAGAATTCCTCGAGTACGTCTTCAGAGCGGCCAAGAACCTTCAGCTTCTACACTTCGACACGACCGGGGGCAATATCAGCGAGAGATCGAGCCGGAAGCTTGCCGAAATCCTGGGCCCCCTTCTTCTCTCAAGCAAGAAGCTTCGGGTGGTCAGATTCACGGGCCAGGATCACGTGTGGTGGGCAAACACAATGCGGGAGAAGCTCAAGGGATGTGGTACGGTTGTAAAGAGCCTGTGCGACAAGGCCTGCGACCCCGGCTACCAGGGCTTCCAGTCAACGGCACACGATGATATCAATAACCCAGTCAGCAGCAGGGACTGGAAAGTGAACGAGGACTATTTCGGATGGTACCATACGCTAGAGAACAATGGGTGGAATGTCTACACCCAAGATGACGGCGACCAAAACCAAAATGACCAAGAACAACTCGTCAACGGCCAAGACAAAGATGAAGACGACCATGAAGAAGAAGGCGAAGATAACAACGGCGAGAAAATTTGATCTACAGATCAGTAGATTCTGGTGGGTTTGTGAGGAGTACATCAAAGCTACAGGGAAATCACTTGCAAGTAGGGGCTTATAAATGGGCGAAGCAGGTGATGGCAAAGGAACCAGAGGAACGAGCTTGTGAAGACTACATCGACCATACGATGAAATCACTTGCAATTAGAGGATCATGAAGGGTTGAACTAGCTCATGGTAAGGAACTCAAGAAGAGTTTCTGAGGACTACATCAACGCTACAGGGAAATCATTTGCTACTAGGGGATCATCAAGGACCGAAGCAGGTCATATCAAAGGGACTCGAGGGATTTATCACTAATTGCCCTAACGGGTTGTATTATTCTATTCAAAACTCCATAAATTGATTGTTTTATTTTCTTTTGCAGACTATGACTGGGCCAGACAGCCAAACCAGATCCGTCGATACCTACTTTTACGTCTGCTCCTTACTATCCTCTTATTCCACTTCCTCCCTCTCCTCTCCGTATTCCTCAATCAACTCATACATCCTCTCATCCAATTTGCCCTCATAAAATCGATCCAGCACCTTCCCAAAAACATTGTCCTCATCCAGATCAGAGTACCGGAAAAGCGTCATCGATGACTGAAATTTGCAGTAATCCGGATCCCCCAGCATCTTCATCGCGCTCTTAGCTGGATTGTCCAATACCGCCTGTGCCGTCTCCCGGATCCGCTTGCCCAGGATCGGGTGCTCCAGATACGCCACTGCCTCCTCGACGGTGCTGATGGCGTACCTTTGGGCCATGACACTCCTGCCAAGTCCAGCGTATTGTGGGAGGACGAATCAACTCCAGTGCGTCTTCTTGAGCCCCCGTTTGAGCTCCTTGAGGGCTTGGGCGTAAGTGCCGTTTTAGTTATGGGCAGTGACAAATCTTTGGAGGTCGTACTGGTCTTCGGAGGAGGAAGAATCGGGGGATGAACCGCCCTTTTTGCTGCTCTTGGCAGCTATGACGTCGCTGGAGGATGAATGCTTGGTGGACATTCTCTTTTTAACTTGGGTTGGGAGTGAAGTTGGCCTATGGTGGAAGGATCTGTATTGCAATTAGTAATACTGACGGGATGCAAAATTGGCTGGAAGTAGACGAATGCTGGCTGCCTGTCTAATACGAGTCGTGCCATATGGATTTGATCGATATTTATAGGTCCTGAGCTTTTCCCCTGCATGTGTAATCATCTGCTTTATCCCATACATAGACAATGGCTTCATGCAAGGGAACTTGAGAAAATGATGAGTAATAGATGAAATAACGCTTGCTGGAGTATATTAAACTTAATATCGCCTTGATGATGGCAACACAAAGTTCCCATGTTAACCCAGACGGTGTAGCAAATCACGTGGCTAGGTCTTCAGCGTACTTTCCCAGTTCAGTACAATAATAAGTTCGTTGTGAAAGGTACTATTAGACACAGGAATAGCCCAAATATTACAGCCCAAGTTGAATATTGCAATCACTTAATGGCAGGAGAATCTGGTGGTATTCCAGAGTCAGGCTCATTGCAACTACCCTCCCGTAACTTGATCTGTGGGAACAAAACTATTTTCAACTTCCATCTTTAATGCTTAGAAAACTTTCTATTGAGACATGAGCATCACATAACGCACCATATCACATTTTCAAGGTAGCTAAGTCTTTATCCACCAAAGCTTTTAAGCTGATAAACCGGCCAGATATATCTAACAATCGAGATAGAGCCCCCATGGTGGACATTCGCAAACCTAAGTTTTGTCAGCCAGTGTTTTCGTCATCTATACATGACATCAATGCCAGCCTATAGAGTATTCGAGTGTTGTGTTGATTGTGAGTCCACCACGTCCATGGGTCCTGGGAACTGAAGTCTGAAGAAACGGAACATTGGACTTTCTATTCAATACAGAGGTATATTAACTCCGAAAACAAGGATTATCGCTTTTGTTTATCATGTTTTCTAAAGCGGAGCATGGAAATCCAAGTAGAGCTTCATACTATTGCTCCCGGGTCGTGTATGTCTAGGAGTTAACGTCGTTCTATCCAGTATGTGGAAGTATGCGGTGTGCTCTTCATCAAAAGAGACGGGGTATTGCAGTTCCAATGTCGAATACTAAACGTCTTGTACAATCGAACTTAACCCACACCATACAACAGCTCTTTATCATAGTCCAGCATGACGGGGGAAACAGCTGTTCAAAGCAAGATGAGCCAATGCCAACATTATGGGTGAGAGGCTTGGTGTCGACATTGGTGCATTTTAGTTACGGTCTGATTATAGCTAGGTGTTGAATTTTGAATGCTTCAGCGTGTAGGTGGTGCGTTTCTACCTGCTTGCGCTCGGCCTCGAAGGCCAGAATGACGCAACTCTCGGCCGTGCCCATCTTTGCATCAAGTTCCAGCATGTTTGGCCGTTTGGATCGCAATGTTCCATTTCTAAGACGTCAAAGGTTGATATGCTGCCCGAGTCGGCCAGTATTTCGCTGTTACAGTGTCTATCTGCTTGTGGAGCCAACCAGCAAAAGAGGCCATGTCGGCAAACCTGAAGCTATGACAGGGAGTTGGACCATAAAGGGATTGATAAGACAAAACCGGCATGCGTGGAGCTCTGCATATGTCTGGCGGCCTGGAACAGGAGGTTTGTGAGCACCCAGGGATCAGAGAATAAGACTCGCGGTCTTAACGGTGCTCTTTGATCCCTTGTTATCCACATCGTGACTAGCAAATAACAATTCGTCATATATGGGGGCCATGCGGTGGGAAGGTACGGCCAAGTACAGGGCTACAAAACCCCGCCCCAAAACCAGAAGTAACCATCATAGAGAAAGAAAAAGAAACATCCCTTTTTGGCCTTCATATAAATCTCCATGTGCTTGTTTGCTTGCGGCACAGCGAATCCATATTCATGACCCCACTCTATGAGTATCGCCTCCAGCTACTGGTAGTCCCATGTTAAGCCTTCCTGACAGCCTGAAATGACAATGCTGTGTCCCCTTCATGATCCTGGCAACACCACATGAGCGGCTGAGCCGCCGGCGATCATCGCCGGATATAGGATAGTTGCAGCGACAGAGGCACAGTCAAGAAGGTCTGTGTCTCCAACCCTGATAGTAACCGACTTTGGTTGGTTGAAAAGGTCCAGAACTATCCGGTGCCATCCCATCTATGTGCCGCTAAGATCAAATTTATGAGCCCATGCTGCCATGCTGATAACGGTTGAAGCAAACAAACCTACCCGAGCCCAGAAAAAGTCACAAATGCGACCAGGAGTTCAGCCAATGGGGCCAATCGGCATCAAATCCGCCAATGTTCGCCAGTGTGATGATAAGATGAGAACCTAGGCAGGGAGTTGAAACGGTGATAGGAGAAAACGATACGAAGTTCCAATGTTTAATCATTAGCTTAGCGCGCCAGCTTGCGAGCCAGGCAATGGACAAATCCCCGTGTTCCTTTTGTTTCGTTTCGTGAAACATCTAGGGATGCTTCGGACATTTTACGAGAGGGCTGGATGTGACGGTGCGTGCCCATGGGTCTAGCGCCCTGCCATCGTGGAAGCGGGCCCTTAAGAGGCGTGCTACTGGCGTCAAATACGACAACCTGCAACGATTTACCAAATTCCCCTAGGTCTGACAACAGGATGTTGACTCAAACGACATACTCAACTTGAGCAGGATTGATTCCGGCATTTACAGCAAAATTTATGTAGTACACATGTAGGCCTGGGGTAATAATGGAGCATGTGGCCCGCTGCTCCCGCTCGTTTTTGAGGCTTTCTCCATTGGAAAGAATGATCTTCAACAGGTACCTTGTCGGCTGTTGGTCACTTCCAAGTTTAGGAACTACGCTTTTACCAAATTTTGCTTGCCTTTAGTTGAAACGTTTCCGATTTGCCGAATCCTACCATACTATAGCACCTAACTAAAACGTAGCTGTGTCTAGGGCAGAGATGGGGGCCCTCGAGACTAACCCCACGGTTTTCTCGCTGCGTTCCCTACCAATTACCCCTCATGAATTCAACACCCCCAGCTATCCACCCATTGCGTCGGGTCAAGCACCCACAAGATGTTGGTCACCGACGACACTGTTTAGTCCATTCGCACATCCACAGGGATAGACACCCTGACGTTCGGCTTAGGCTGATTCCATGCTTTGGCAAGTTCCCACGCAGCATTAATGGTGTATTACGTGGGTACTGTGTGGGGGAGCAGCCAAGTCCCAACCTTAACGAGCAGACTAATTAGGAGTGAGTACCTGGGCAGGGTGTGGAGGCACGTAGGACAAGCCATCCATTGGCGCGAATTGACTTTCTGGCATATTACACACATTTCGGGTAGGTATTTCACCTCTGACTTGTGCTTCATCCTGACAGGTCGCACTCACAGACTGAAGACGTGGACAAGGAGTCTGAAAAGCCAATCCTATTGTTGCCAGGTTGTAGTACTACCTGTCACCTACCAAATGCGACGGTTCTGCAATGAAAGGTGACTACAAGGTGTTGCACTGGTATCCCGTCTAACGAACCATCGTTGTCACCCAACCCGGCCAAACTTTGCAGGACAACAAGCTACGCGATTCCTCCATCAGTCGCTGATGATAGACCACGCCGCATCTCTCCCGGTCCGCAGAGTCCGGAGCACGCACGTTGATAACCGCGATATTGACAATGCATGATCTAATATCATTGATTACTACTGTATCTTGATTAATCGCTCTACTGAAGCAGGCAGGTGCTTGGTTGCCTCGAAGCCTTTCTGGTTGGGTGGCTTGGTGGGCTACAAGGATGGATGCAGTAGCTGCGAAATGGGGGGATCGAGCCACCGCCGCGCCGGGTCTATCGGCGAACTGGAATTCTTGCTCCGTCCTCGTGTGCTTTTCCATCATGGCTTTCAACAGCCTCCGACCTTCAACGTGGCTTTTGATCTTCATCACTAGCCAAAACATCATCATCATCATCATCATCATCGTCGTCGGCTTGCACACTGCAAAGTTGAGATTACTACGAGTCCATTGTCGTGACCATCAACTCATTGATGACAAAATACGATGGTCATTTAATCGATGAACGAGTTCTACGACAAGAGAGTTCTCACAACCAGGGACCCATGCAGGATCTAATTGGGCAGGAGCATAGTATCTGATTAATATTGACCTTGCGCGGCTATGCTTCTCGGCTTGGACACCGGGGAAGTACCCATAGATTGCTCTGCGGTCTATTTGGCCCGTTTCTTGGAACTCGACTCCACGGTTGAGCTGAGCTCGAAACCAAAGGAGACACGGTCAGTTCAAAGTTCAACGTCGTCCATGCAGTATTACCGAGCCAGATGAGCTACTAAGCTAGACTCTTGGTACTTTAAATGATTACGGGCATTTCTCCGCTTCGGTTCGGTTCAGTCGACGTATGACCAATTTTTTGACAGTAAGCACCAGTGGAAGCGAGCAAATGGTATCTCGGCCGTGGAGCTACAAACTTCTCATCAATTACATCAAGTCTTGTCGTTATCTGGGTGCATTTAGGATCCCGGTCAACTACAACATGTCTCACCAGACGTTTCCTGATCTAGATTCGATGCTTCTTCATCCCTGTCCAATAGCACAACCGTACCTGACTTTGCGCGACCCGTTCAAGTCACTCTCGTACAAATTTCCAGGCTTCCCATCCACTCGTTGGCTTTTACAGGAGTACAGTGGATGGTTAAGTTCATTGTCACCGAGCCTACAAAGCGTTAAGCACGACCGGCTGCTGTGATTGATCAACTTTCGAGGTTCCTGTGGTGCCATCGCATACCAGAAAGCTTTCTACAAGTTGCAAAAGAAAGTCTGCAGACCAGCGACGACAACATAAAAAAGCAAAGCACCCCCAACGACGCGCCACGAGCATCATCGGCTCCATACGACAAGTGACACCATTGACAGCCACGCGCCAAACTCTCGGCCAGAACCGTCCGTGGGGAACATAGCTACTTTGATTTTCGAGGAGCGTCTGTCATCGCTGTTGCTTATGTTCTCGGACTCGGCCAAGTAAACGCAACTTCGTCGATCGAATATTTGGATGCTCTTTTGCTTCACTCTCAACGCGAACGGGACTCGAGTTCGGGACTGCTTCAGTTAAACACCTTACGCCGGCCTCTCGATAGCTCACGCAGCCACCAAACCGCCCGGTTTTACTTCTTGACGACGATCACACTCAGAACGATCGACACGACTGCACACAACCCAATCCGGAACCCTCAGGTTTGCGCAGAATTTCCAAGCTCTGGCTTTGTCAATCTACGTCTTCAATAGCCAAGTATACCTCGTTTCCATCTTGAATATTTGCTACTGGCGCAACAGTCTGCCGTCCGGTCACTTGCAGATTCTGGCTTCATTTACAACTTGAAGAAGATCGCAATCTCACATATCGATATATCGTTGCGCCCACTTTTGCTATCACTGCTATCGTTTTAGCCCAACTACATGCACTGCACTCTATCGGGTCTTAAGAAGTTCGGGGACCATCATTTTGGGGTAACCCGCACGACTCATAGCAACAAGTTAATCAGGAAGTCACAACTGTCTGGGTGGAATATCAATTTTTGCTAGCCTGCCATGTCGGGCAGAAGCGCATATGTGCGGAAGAAGATTACAGAAACACAGGCGGGAGAGAAAGGCTCAGTATTAACAAGAGGTCGAGCAAAATCACCAGAAAGCTTACGAAGCTCCGACCGCGATGATCTTGCTACCAGCGAGTACCCGTTGCCGCCAGGCACTGGCTACGGGACGACCAACGCGCGCTTTCTCAAGTTCTCAGAGCCGATTCGAGACACGGAGCTGACCAACTTCAGTAATCACAGCAGTGGCAGTCAGAGTGGCGATAGTGCAGCAGGGCGACGAGAGGCTGGCACGGCGCATCAGAATGCGCCGATGCCGGAATTTGCCTATGCGCGAGCCAGAAAACCCGTTATCAAGACGGAGGACGTGTCCGGAATTGAGCGATCAGGCTTCCGGAGCGCACTCGACAAGAGGAGCGAAGAGGTCAGGAAAGGCATTTCAAAAGCTTTCACTTTTGGGAAGAAGAACAAGCAAGGCGGTACTGCTTCATTGGGCCACCTGGATCTGAGGCCACAATCAGATGCCACTATACGAGCTTACCACGACCCAGATCAATCCGATTATGTCGAGTCGCCTTCGGTGCCCGTCCCAAATCTGCCCCACGCCCTCATATGGGATCTGCAAATGCACGGGGCGGCCTTGTCACCACCACCATCTGCCAAACTACCGCCAATTCCTCCGCCCAGCAGCATGCCCCCCATCAAGCGATGGATTGGTGCCGGGAGGCCAGTGCAACGATGGAATAAGTTACGGAAGGACCCTGAGTTGTGGGATCCCAACGGAGATGTGTTAGTGTTCTTTGGTCAAAAAGGTCAATCGCCGAGGCCGAATCCGTCGTTCCGGCTCTCCTCGCACATCATCGAGGCAACTGAATCCAGATTTCTCATCACCCTGCTAAGAGAAGGCTCAACCGAGGAAGACATACATATGCCACCGTCCCCGGTTGGCGCACCACCCATGCTACCCCGTCATGGTAGCCAAATGCACGCTGGGTACGGCCACGGTCGTGGTGGCCAGCCCACGCCGCCCATATCAGAAGACACCAGCCTCGGTGAAGCAGACGGACAGATATCCTATGAAATGTACTTCCCCACTCCGTCAAACATGACTAAAACCAACGCAACTCTCCACCACGTCGCGACGCGCAACGTCTTCGCGCTCCTTTACCACGCCTCGCTTGTCGGCCTATCACTGTGCCAAGCCCTTTCTGATCTCCACGCCCGGCTTCAAATATATATGCCATCTGATAACGACAACGTCGGGACCATTTTGAACTACCTCTCCGCTCGCGGTATTGACGATCCCCAAAACGACGTTGAGACGGCGGTTTCGCTGCTGGCGTGGTCAGAATCCCCCGAGGTGCGGTGGGAAGAAGGCTGGCGGGAAGCTTTTCTCCATTGCGCTGGCATGTACGATAGAGTCGATCAATGCGCCGACTTCAAAAGCATCACGCCCATCACACGCGCGCTACTTGAGCGAGCCTGTCTTGAGACGCAGCTTCGCGTGCAGGCGGCCGAGGAACGACTGGCGACCTTTGGGTACGGGGATATTTGGCCCTCATCAGGCCCTATCGCAACCGGCCCCGCCCGTGCTGCAGCAGATCGATTGCAGCAGTTCCTCACTGCTTATTACACCAAAATTTATAGCAGTTGGCCCCCACCGGAGTGTGGAGCGAGGACGACAGACGGGGAAGATATGTGGCTCACCAGAACCGTGGCCCAACGACTACAGAAGGACTTTGGTGCATTGTATGATTACCTTGTGAATCGGGACATAATATGGGATGAGTCGGAGACGCGAAGCAGCAGGAAGTGGATGATGGTCTCGGAGAGCGGCAATCGAGCCTTCGACCCGGACACGGCCGACCTGCCCCTCACCGACATGCTCATTGAGTTTGACAACCGCATGCGCTTCCCACACATCCCGCACCCGTATCCGCTCGTCCCCGATTCCATCCCACCAGTCACTGCACCTGGCGCGGGCCGCGACAAGTCCAAAAAGGGAGATAAGGACAAAGACAAGGAGAAGAACAAGGCCAACGACGACCGGATCCTCGAGCGCCGTGTCCAATTGGCCTACACCGAAGCAACCAACATCTACGTCCTCGGCTCCGAATTTACGCATTCCGACCTCATCGAAAACTTCGTCAAGTTCGAGAAATCAGACCAAATCGGCGCTGTCGACCCCTCGGCCGCCCGACGCGGCCGCTGGGTTCTCATCTACGGCATCCTGCAGACCCTCGCCAGCGTCTCAGTCGACTCCCCCAACGTCAGGTACAAGGACAGCGTCGCTTACCACTTATCTCCCCGCCTCAAGGGCACCAAAACGCCCCCTTGGAAAGGCGTCTCGAGCCGCGCCGTCGAAGCCGCGCACGAGCTTTCGTACTGCTGGATTGCACCCCGCTTGTGGAACAGCAACGCCGACGGCGCCGAGAGCGATGCATCCGTTAACTCTGGCCACGCGAGCCCCGTACTCAAGATGATACGCGCGCAGGCGCAGAAGTTCCCCCGCCCCCCGCAGACTATTACCAACCGCTCGAGCAATAACGCAGGCTGGCACACCCCCGCCACACGGAGTATTCGGTCTAATGACACCGGCGTGCCACCTACGATGTGGGGCGGCTCCTCAGCCGTAAGCACCGTATCCGACGACGCCTCATCTAGCATCCGCACGCCCACTTCATCGCAGTACCGCGCCCGCAGCCGCGACGGAACGGCGCTAAAAAGCGTGCGCAGCCAATCTACGATTGGAACGACCGTGGGGAAGGCTGGCGAGGAAGAGGGCGAGAGGGGTGGGTGGCCGGTACGGAGTCAGAGTATACGCGGTGCTGGGGTTTCGAGGGTGCCGCCGCCGTTGACTAATCATGCTAGTTTTACGGGACACGGGGGGTTCTTGAATTTCGATCAGAGTCCTGAAATGGAAAGGGGGCGGGAAATGGGAATGGGGAATAATGGGAGGTCAATTTTGAGCGGTGGGGGATCGTCGGATGGGTTGGGGCCTGTTATTAGAGATTTTGATGAGCTGTCTGTTGTTGATGATCATGAGCCTTGAAAGGGCAAAAGGAAAAGAAAAAAAAAGAAAAAAAAGGGACGATGAGATAAGATGATAATGTATAAAGGATGGAAAAGTCTACGGATGTTTACTCTATGTTTACTGGCCTGATGATGGTTTGGTGGTAGGATACTATTATGCTTCGTGATTCACGTGTACTTTAGACATTGCTTTCCCATTTGGATACCAGGTTAGGGAGGAAGTACCCCTATCAACGGAGTTCCTTTGTCTACAAGGGTATCCGTTCGGGTGTAAACCACCGCATGTCTATCATACTTCCTCAAACTACTCAATTCTTGTGAATACCCATTGGCCATAGTGTGCCAAAATTGGGACGACCCCTTCCTGGCCTTGTCGCAGATAATCATCTTCAACTAGCTCGCGCCCGACGGGCGAAGCCAGCCAGCTAGCTAGCCAGGGGAAGACCATGAATAAGAGTGGGACCATCAAGTAGAAGAATAGAGTGGTGCCCAATCGGGTAGTTTTCATTGTCACTTGGTTGGATAGATTTTAAACTGGATGCTGGAGTGGTATAGCCCATGGAAACCCCGGAGAAGCTGGGTTTGAAAACGAATGACACGGTGCTTGAGTATAGAGCTGTGCTGCTCGTGCCAGATACGAGAGATTATCCATTGACACCCAGCGTCCGGTTGTACACCCAAGATGCTTCGAGGTCTCGGTCGAATGTGAACTTGATTGCCTGTACTGCCGTATTGATGTACGACATGATTCATGATGATCCTGGTCGGATGGTAGACCGATGGCCCCCTGAGTAGCGACTCTATGTGCTCAGCGACCGCTGAAGCTGAACGAGGATATTGAATTTTAGACAGGCCAGAACAATGGATGATCATTGGTTGGGATTCAAGCATGCGACCGATCCTAGGTTCTAAGTTAGTTGAAGAACTCCTGTCCTGCTAGCAAGCCGACAGCCCAACGCCAAAGTCAATTCAACTAAGTGTGAAGATGCTTCTCCCATCTGAATTGGCCGTCAACTGCTCGCCACGCGCAAGTAGTCAAGCTGAGTCAACAGCAGCTGCCGTGGTGCACAACTGGTGTCGCTTGCACATGAGTTTGAGCACAAATGGGGGGTCATAGTGACTGACAGGCACATATACTGTTCCATATTTCGAAAATCTCTGCCAGCCAGTGTTTGAATCAAGCCAGCTCGCAAGTTGAGGTTCCGAAGGGCCGGAAGCTCAGGCACGATGACGCATGGACCACTTGCATCTCTCTCGGCCGCCGCCCGGTCAACCAGCCACTCAGAATTGCGAAACACTCCAACCCCCGCCATTTTCGACTTCATCGCCAGTTGAGCAGCTGCCCGCAACATGAAGCACTTGCACCAACTGTTCAGCACGAAAGCTCTGCCTCTTCGAGCCTTTCAAGCTTTACTCCCCTGTAACCGCCACATCACGTACTGTTCCACACCTCCGTCCGTTCAGGTTTCGCTCAGCAGAAACACCACAAGCAGTGCCCAAGATTCAGGAAATCCCAGTCGCAACTCGTCCCGCATCTCCGAACATTCGAACATCCAATCGCCACAGGGGACCCCTGGTCGCGAACCCCAGCTTCCGCATATCGATCCAGCCAAAACTGGGAAGAGTTCTCAGCGCTGATCGGCGACGTCATCTAGCGCACTCAGTCAACCTAGTCGAGGCCCAGTCAAATCAGTCCAGTTTGTCGCAGCACCAGCCATCGTCTTTCCCATCTCCAGCTGACCTCGCTTGCGGTGAGTTGTGGCGAGACCAATTATCGAGTATCTTTCGTCTTTAAAACTGGGCATCATCCCTGTCTGCAGGGCAAGGCGTTCGTCGAAGGCTGTTCCAGAGTTTGCTTAAATTTGGACGACAGCGCACGACAAGGCACGAAGGGTCTTGAACTTCGAACTTCTCCAATCCCGCTCCGAGATCCTTCTATAACGTAAGGCACATATTGCCGCGCCCAACCCCCGCCTCGAAAACTCGGTCAGCTTTTGAATAAGATTCCACCCTCCGCCAGTTTCTGCAAAGTCCAACTTCGTACACAGACGCGCAATTGAATCTCAGGAAATCGCACAAGCTCATCACCAATACCGCCATTATGCTGTTTGCCGTCTTCTTCGCCTTTTGGCGATTTATGCAGATCCTCACTCTGGTAAGCTTAGTGCCCAGCCCTACGAGAGTAGCCGCACCGCGACTGCCACTTGCGCTGCCACTTGTGGCGGTGCCCAGTTCCTCCTCAGCCCTGTGCGACGATGGACTAACAATTAATTACCTTGACAGATTCCGACAATGGGAATGCTTGCATACTTCGTCCACGGCTACGTGCAAGTCAATGCTCTTACGCCGAATTACATCCTCGTGCTCTTCATCGTCTCAGTGCTTGCGCTCGCATGGGCCATCTTCACCCTGTTCAGCTACCACCGCTCCTCAACCAACGCCCTCTTCGTCTCCGTCATCGACCTTGGTTTCGTCGGCGCCTTTATCGCCGCCGTGTGGTACTTGCGTTTCATCGCGAAGGCTGATTGCACACATATACAACGGGGCGACACGTACGATGCCAGCTTCGGCATCTTCGGTTCGGCCTCTATTAATGGCCTCGATGTCTCGACCGACAAGACTTGCGCCATGCTCAAGGCCTGCTTCGCCTTCGGTATCATGAACTGCATATTCTTCTTTTTCACCGCCGTTCTGGCTTGGTTCCATGGCGACCGCACTGCAACCAGCGATCGAAAATCGTATGTTCACGAGACGCACTACCACCGCCACGGCCACCGACACAGCCGGAGCCCCCACAGCCGACGCAGTTCGCACTCGCACCGTCGTGTCTACGTATAAGGCGGTTTGTAGAGTTTTAATGCGGAGGGATGTGCCGCATAGGCATGTTAATAGAAGATCGGTAAACCCCATCAGGTGAAGAGATGCCTCTGCGAAGGAGGGTCGGAGCCATTCCACAAGTGTCAATACCGACCGAGTATTTATGCCGGAAGTTGGAAAGGAAATGGGTAGGAGTTGGACTTCTCGATCAAAGCGTCACGATTACGACCTTTTACGACTTCGATGTAATTTTTTGACAGTCTGCCATGGCTGTTTTCGTTTCACACCAATATTGTTGACTATACTGCTCTTTGTTGGAGCCAGATCTGGCAATGGGTCTGGCTGAGCCAGGTACTGCTTCCAAGCAGGGTCGTGTATCTATAGATAGCTGCTTCCGCTTCTTTGTAGAAAGTGACAGCTCACATATTCATTGGACGCAACTGCTGCTGAGTCTCTGTACACGTGAAATTATAATGGCATATGAAACATCGTGCTTCCATCGGACGTTCTTTCTGAAAGTATCCAAATGTTGTGTTGAGAGTTTCAAACCAGATAATCCACAACTCCCTCTCCAAGGTATCTCGAACAGCACAGAGTCTAGTATCCTACAGCTCGACGATGAGGTGGCACGTCCTGCGTTAAGGCTGCAACCATTACATGAGTTCGCAAAGCAGAGGGGCTCAATACCCACTTACATACACCGCCACGGCACACCGCCTTCATAACCAGAGAGAACGGCCCTTGACTTTCTTGGCAAGACTCAGATGTGCCGGAGTGGGCTAATTTGTTGTATCCACTATGGTAGACACAATAAGGTAGGGCACATATAGTATGTTTGCTTGGGTCGGGCCTGAGATATCACCCTTAGCAGAAGAAATCAAACAAGGAGTAGTACTAAACTCGATCGACCCCTAAGTACGTCTCTGCGGTGGAATAGAACGCGAAGTCGGAATTCCTTCAGTTATATCGTGTACAAATATGAATTTCACGGATTTTACAATGTCATGTTTTCAAATAAGATCTCTTCCGAATGTGTAAAGAATTGAGGAGATATAGACCTATGCTGTAACTTCATATCCATGACGCCATCCTGTAGCTTGACCTGGGCATCGGCATGAGGATGTTCGAGGATGCATGCACTGCAAGAAGGAGCGCTCCTGCATCATTCGTGTGGACGAGACCTCGCATCAGGCTTCGTGTGGCAGTACAAAGGCTGTCTGACATGAGCAAATCATGTCTTCTGGATTTTCTCGCTGATACTCTTCACCCTCTCGCGTGTAATCAACACCTCGTGGTAGATGCGGATCAGACGTAAGATTTTGCACTTTAAATCTAGCCATACCTTCGATAACTTCGAATCGCAACAGATGCCTTAAACCTCCAACCATTTCATCGGGCGAATCGCATTACCGTCATTAGGCTGTTAAGCCCTATAGCTGTCAAATTATTTTATAAGTTGTTAACTGTCAGCAATAGTTGGTATTGAGTACTGCACTTGCTTAGGGATTTACAGCTGTCCAAATTGCGCCTGAGATACCACTGAAAGTAGGGTAAACTGGGCATCTATCTCGAGGACCGCAACGACCAGCCTGCAGGTACAGCCGGAGGATACGTCCCTCCCATCTCGAAGCGCTTCACGAATATTGTTTAAAATACCGAGGCTCTTCGCAGCAATGCCTTCGAGCCGTGCTATGGCCGCAATGGCCCTGATAGCGGTGGTTTATGG
Source organism: Pseudomassariella vexata (assembly GCF_002105095.1). NCBI lineage: Eukaryota > Fungi > Ascomycota > Sordariomycetes > Amphisphaeriales > Pseudomassariaceae > Pseudomassariella > Pseudomassariella vexata. The sequence goes on along the minus strand of NW_024467959.1, from coordinate 111,594 downwards.
CCAGATATCATCAATGGAAGAAGACGTCAGTCGTTTGATAATGTTTTATTCTACTTAGAGTAGTATAGTAAGTTCGTACAGAAGTTTAGGCGTTCTACTTATATTATAAACTAGAGGCAGGTGGTAGTGCAGGTTGCAATGGATATGAAACTTATAGCCTACTAATTTGTTAGCAGCTGTTGGAATGCAAGTACTAGGGGCTGTATTGGTACTATGAAAGGTGCGTGAGGGACCAATCCCAAGTTGTTTGTCATGATAATAAAATAGTTTACACTGGGCATGATCTGAAAACACCGCGAGAGAGGAGGCCTATGGGGGCACATGGCGGTCGGTTTCGGTGGGCGAAAAATCACAATCAAACATGCCTAAGCAGATTGCTAGCCACATTTTCAGGAACCATATCAAAGACAGCGCGTGCCCCCAGACAGACCGGCTGTGTGCTGGGTGCAGCACTTGGGCCAATTGCCCATATATAGCCCTTCCGTAGCTGCTGCAGCCTTTGGGACTTAGTCCCATCATCATAACCAATACAACCCTCTTGCCTGTATTGCCAACAGTAAATCTTGTGATGACCGATGTACATGAATGTATCATGTAGGAAACTTGACCGGCGATTACTACATACTTCTAACTCGGCAGCTTCACATGAGGATCCACCAGGACATGCATTGAAGTAGGGACAGGGGTCTTTGAAGAGTGTTTTCGGATGAAAATATGCAATAGGTCTGTTTCTGGAAGGATCTGAGGGATTCAAAGGACGCTCTCTTAAGAAGAAGAGGGGCGGAGGTCAACGTCGGAAGAGAAGAAAGACAAGGACGACCAGAGACAGAGGAGTCCTTGGATCTTTCAAGTCGTTCATGATGATTCGTGCCTGTTGAGCTCATTGTTCGTAACTGTTGACCTATTTATATTTGTGGGCAAATCGCAGCCCACCGTTCATTGTTGTTCTTATGACTATCGTTACTTGCCGTAAGCTCTGGCTAATCTACAGTGGCTACACTGGGTGGTCCGTGCGGGGCCGAACACTGCCATTTCTGCCCACAATATTAGTTAAGTCCATTATTCCTGCCTGCTGAGGCCTTGCTGTTGATCTAGTCAAAGCGACAAGGCCACTTGATCTTTCTTGTTAGCCGCCCGGAAAGCAGATCTTGTTGAGGATCTTGTTGTCTGTCTTCTTCATCATCATCGCCTTTTACCTGCGGACATTTCTTCCCCGTCGTCAGTATCCCTGTGTCATACAGCAGGACGCGAAGACTCCCAGGAAGGCGAGGATAACCACAGGGCCGCAGTTGTCAGGGTACGGCTAGGCCGAAGGCAATAGTACAGAGTGATGGGGAGTAACGGGCGTCCCTCCTACGTAGCACCGGGTGGTCACTGGCGGTCTCAGGTAGGGGCGCCCACGATGATTCATTGATCTCTACTCTCTCTATCTTCTTCCCGGGCCTCCGCCCCTTACATAGATAGCTAGAACCCGGCGTCGCGGAGCACTAGTTTCTCCGATTGTTCCGCAAACCAAGACTTCCATATCGTGTCATGACTCGCACGTCCCTACACCAGAGCCCCACCGGCGTCCCACCGGCGCCTATGGCATTCTGTTCTCTGACAGCAGTATTTCATGTTTCCAGGGTTAACAGGCATCTTCGTGGGGAATGGAAGAATTACAGTAATCCACACAGAGTATACCAGCGCGAATATGTTGACATACATGCCGTAGCGTCTCAAGTGCCTCTCACCGAGCTTGAGATCGGGATTTGTAAGACGGGCGACGATGAATGAGGAAATTGCAATGATGTAGCTAATATAGAGGGCCAGATATGACATGCCTGTAATGGAAGATAGGGCCACTTAGGACGTTATGCTGCCGAGGTCGAGGAGGCACAGGTACGAGACGAGGAAAGTGCAGAACATGATAGCACAAATCACGACGCGGTATTTGGGATCCACCTATAATAGTAAGGGCGACAGCGATGTACTGGATTTGGGTCGGGGTTGGATTGGATCTGTGATTAGTAAGGCTTAGACCTACATAGGCGAAATATTTTGGCAATCCTCTATCTTTGGCCCACGACCGTTAAGACTTCACACGGTGTCGATGCTGGCGAAATTGCAAATAAATCCCCACAACCAAATACCGACGCTCATGACGGTATTTCTTCCTATGGAGCCCATGGCATTGTACAGAATGGTTAGCAAAGGACTAATCGAGGCGAGGGAGTCTTCTATGTTGCCCATACGAATGAGCAAGACAAAGACCATGTGATGAAGGCGAGCATCCCGTTCATGAAAACAGACCAAAAGATCGCATGAGGGAGAGCCATCGTTGCCTTTCTCGTTTCCTCACTCATGTGGATGGCGCTATCGAAACCTTCATCGTAAGCATAGAATTCGATAACAAATATGTTATATGGAATGGCACAAACCTGTCTGAGTCCAAACCATCGCCATCATACCGATACCCCAAGGCGCGAAAAAGCCTTGCTAGCCCCGCGCGACTTTGGTGCTGAGCGTCGCATAGTCCGCAGTGTGCCGTGTAATCATCACCGCAAGCACAACGATAATGAAAACAAAATGGCAAAAGTGTAGGCCACCAGCCATCAGCTCAGATCCATGGAATCAATCTGAAGCTATACATGTTGAGCGTCCGCTGGAAGACATAAATGGCTATGATTTTGCCACAGGTGGGCCAACGGCCGGGAACATAGTCGGTATGGTTGAGGGCAATGATGGCTTCAAGCAATATCACCGTGGATTTGGCAACACCTGTTGGAAGGGGGACAAAGCCGAACCTGCAATGGCCTAGTATGAGTGATTGTGAAACAAAGAAAAGACGAGAAAGACGAGGAAGAGAATTAATGACCAGGAAGCCCAAACTTGAACCCAAATAGCCACGCGCTCGCCCGGGCCGGAGCCATATGATACGCCCAATGATATTGAGAGCCGGGATACTTAATGATTATAAATGTTCAAGTACAAGATGGACACTATCATTGCGTTAAACGGTCACCACAATCTCTCGCTATGACTGCTCACCCTCTCCGACTGCTAGCAAATGGATGACTCCTACTCCAATCGTCGCCAGGAATTATCCCAACCTGCCTGTTCGATCGCAAACGCAATCGCCAGCTCCGAGAACCTTGCCATATGCTGTTCACATCTTAGCAACAAATTCTGTCGAAGAGTCATATGGAAAGAACAAGACTTACGTCAATAGAGAAGTAACCCCTCTCATCATCGACATACATGGTATCATTGACCCCATGTACGTAGGGATCTATATCCCCAGGAAAACCGCCCTTAAGCGGATCGCCTTCCGAGGCGAAGGCGGCGGGGTAGTTAAGTTTGGTGTAGGACATGTAGTCGGATCCGGCGTTGCTGTATTTTGGTCAGTTGCTTCATTCATCCAGGAACGAGGGAACTGGAAGGGATACTTATGGCCCAAGTTCAAACACCGCAGTAGGGATAGAGATATACTCAAGGCTCAATTGTTGGACCACTGTTATTTATTATATGCCTGCCTTATCGGAGTACTCGGGCAGATCCAGGTCCGATTGCAGGGGTACAGCTCTTATCAGACCGTCAGCTCCCCGCACTGAATGAAACGTCCCCGGTCCTTGTTCCTTCGCGACGGGTTCTCTATCTGACCCCGGCTTGCCTGCCGGAGGCTTCGTCTTGGTTGGCTATTCTCCCTGGAGAGGACTGTGATATAGGACCCAGAACCAGGCTCAAAAAAACGTCACAAAGTAAGCTTCGGTGGGGTGCGTCCAGATTCCACCCTAATGATACGCCATATACGCCGAATATGACTAGCAATTGGGCAGGCAACCTTACGTTTGGAAGTCTGAAAGATGAGGTCGAAAAGCCGGTCGACGGGAATTGGTATGCTTGAGAGCTAAAAGGATTGCCCCCTAACTACCAAGTTGTGAACCGTGCAAATATTGGCCGCACGCAAAACTACTTCGTCATCCGATAACCATATATAGGTCTCTATGGCTGCTAGGGACGGGTCGGACAGCTTCAAGGCCCAGATAGCATCGATCTTCTCAGGGGGGACTTTGTTGGTAGGTTGAGAACCAACGTAGTATGGTAGTGAACGCAACGCAGTCGCCAATAGGGCGAACCGACGACGCAGCGTATGTATTTACTCCAGCCATTAGGGCACGGTTTGACATACGGGAGTACTAGTAGAGGTACCGGGGGCTTCGAGCCTACGGCGTATTTAATAATAATAATAATAATATATAGGTCTCTGTTCATCAATCAACGCCGAACACTGTCCTTCGACGAGAGGGCCGCAGCCTTGTCTACGAGACCAAAGCCGTCGGTATGATGAATGTCGAATCCTAGCTTTGGTCTCATCCCGCTTTGCTCTCCTATCCAGCAACTCCTTCTATGTGTCTGAACAAGTTGCTCGCCAAATCATGGAGCATTGGGAGCACAGTAAACAAGCATCAATACGGTTGGGACAGCCACCGACACAGACATGCGCAGAGACAATGTGAGGTCCCATCTTGCTACATAGCTAAGTGGTCAAGGGACTTTCTTGAACTTGCTGTTGGTTTCGAATGCTCTGGACGTGGCGGTTGATTGGGTCGATTGAACCTGACGGGCAAGATGCCGTCGCCATCGTACTGAGCCCCAATCAGCGACCACGAGCTCAAAGTAGAGGTCTCTAGATCCTTGGCCATCCTGCAGAATCCACGTCAAGCCGACCGGCGGTTGATCGCCAGTCATGCATAGCCGAGTTCTTTGGTCTGGGATACGTCGAGCTGTACGTGAAGGCCCCCTCAAACTGCAACCTGACGATTAGTGACGCAGATGGCTTTGACCAGGAGCACCCTCTGTAAGGATGGGCTCTCGGCTGAACAAGACGTACGTTAAACACCTGGTCAGGGCCTCGGGCTCCCGTTAGTGGCATCTGGGACGGAAAAGCAATATCGCAGCAAGCATAATATCTTGACTCTTCGTCTCCATTTCATGCCCTGCTTGCATCATCGCCAACGGTGTAACCCCTCGCCACTCCACTTCGCCCCTGCTCGACGATAGTACTTAGCTCATCTTCTTCCTCATCTGCATGGTGGAAGTCACTGCCCAGACCCTGCCACGTCCTTTGGGAGCGGAGGAACTCTGCACCAGGGCTAGCGATACCATTGACCATAGCCAATTCACCTAATTTTCTCTGTACAAGCGCTGAAGAGCCTTGTAGAGATGTCCTTGGTACTTCCCCGTTCAGGGCCGATGCTTTATTGTTAGCTCCGTTGTGAGCGGCAAGTCGCATGGGTCTGCTGTGGCTAACAAGTCTGCCGGTTCGTAGGTCGAATTCTGGTGGTTCGGATTCATCGTCATCAACACCTCCTTCAACATCGTCGGTGTGTTGAGTGGTGTTAAGAATCCCGTTCTGTTCACCCGAATCTTGCTTACTCGCATCCTCCTTCCTCTTTTCAGTTTCAACTCCCTCGATACCACCCCACCACCGACCATCCCATATACGCTCTTCGTCTCCAGCAAGCGCCATGCTCAACTCGAACGGCGTAATAACCGGCTTCCATAGCCCATCCTGCTCGACAAGTCCACTCTCCCAACACCCAACCACAACCCAGCCATCGATCTCGGCAAAGTTGGCCAGTTTCGCAGCATTTAGCTTTCCAACCACGATCGTGTAGCTCTTCTTTCCAGCTGCCGCGATTTGTTCCTTCAACTTCGTGATGGTTGGGAGGTAGTTCTTGACACTGAGCGTATTTACTAGAATGCCAATGATGGAGGCAGTAGCAAGGCGGATGACGAGCGCATAACGGCGGCGGAGGATGCCTGGTGTTGCTGATGGATCTGGTAGTTCGGAGGGCGTGTTGTATGGAGAAGACGGTGTGGGGTAAATGCGTAGAGAGGTGAGGCGCGAGGAGAGTGTGAGTAGAAGGGATCGGGGTGGTGTTGAGATATGGAAAAGATGATGGTCATGCAGATCTGGCCCTGTACATCCTTCTGCTACCACTGTATCTTGTCCCTCTCCTAAGATGATCTTGCGGTTCGGGATGACGCCCGTGGGGTCCCGCACTATCGCCGTCCCAATCACGCCGCTGTACCGCTTCTGTCGTAATATGTTGCATATGGGCTCGACATGTTCTTGGAACATGACGTCGGCCATGACAATGATCTTGTCCTCTTTCTCTGAAAACTCCTTTTCGAAATATTGGACAACCTGGTCGTAGTCTAGTACCTGCCGTGTAAAGATGTGCAGCACTGGTATCCTAGATGTCGGGCTCAAACATGCTCGTCCGTAGTGCACAACAACATCAGCGTCAGCATGCTCGGCCGCGATCTCGTCGACGCAGCACGCGCTATACGAAGTGTCGGCAAGAATGTACAGCCTGGGTGCAGCGTTCGTCTCTTCCTTCTTTTCCTTGTTTCCCTTCTGCGTGTAATCCATCTCCAGCTTATTGCCATTCATCGCAGCGGCTTTGCCCTGATCTTCCTCTTTGGCCGCGTCGGATGACGCACTCAACTCAGTTAACGGGCCCAGCTTCGCAAGCTCTCGATCCAGCGCCCCAACGACCCATGGTGCATCTGCGAGCATTGCGTCTGGAAATTGCAGAGCGACGCGCTTCCATCCCTTTTCGCGGATTTCGGTGGCCGTTCGCGCGATCTCGTACACGTTGAGGAGCTCATTGTCGGTTCTATCAGATCGTTTGGCTTGGGCTGTCTCCGAGTCTGGTACGGTTGGATCTTCGACAAAAATATGGTCAGCCGGCGTCGACAGCACTGGGGGTGCGCTGAGGTTGGCCATCTTTCAGTAGTTTTCGCGTTGAATTTGTCGCCTGGGAGTATTTTCGACGTCGCAACTGTCTTGAGAGCACTGCGGGGGCGGGGTAACTGCACGGAAATTTTTGGAGGGGTGACAGCGCACCAATCGCTGAGTAGGCATTACCTAAATGCAAGTAGGAGCGACTCGCGGTTCAATTCGGGGGTATCAATTGATGATATTAAGACCACATTGTGTCCCTATAAGCACTTTAAGGTACTTCCTGCAATATGTTGCTCTCATATTTCAAGTTGGTATAACACAGGCTTCATTTAATTCCACTCACCAATACGCATTGCTGGCCATGACCATTATTTTCCGTGTTGTGCCAATACCGTCCAATCGCAAACTATACTATCAAATATTCTAGGGTATAATTTCAAAACCAAAGCTTTTCATACCCAGTACTCTCAGTTCTAAAATTAGCGCCTGAAGTGAATTACATTATTATTATTATTAAATACGCCGTAGGCTCGAAGCCCCCGGTACCTCTACTAGTACTCCCGTATGTCAAACCGTGCCCTAATGGCTGGAGTAAATACATACGCTGCGTCGTCGGTTCGCCCTATTGGCGACTGCGTTGCGTTCACTACCATACTACGTTGGTTCTCAACCTACCAACAAAGTCCCCCCTGAGAAGATCGATGCTATCTGGGCCTTGAAGCTGTCCGACCCGTCCCTAGCAGCCATCTTACAATAGTCCCACTAACTACTGGTTCTCCTGTTGCCGTTGCGAGGTCTCTGCGAGAGTATAGTGGCCGTGGTGCGATGGCGGCCCGTAATCGTTCCCTCGGTCCTTCCAACAGCCCGCAAAAGAGGATTACGTGCTCTGCCGTCTCAGGGGCATCGCCACAGCGGCATAGCGGCGAGTACACGCCAAAAGCCCCTGTCTTGAATAAGAAGGCTGCTAGTCCTATTTTTTCCGTCCTGATCTGGCACAGCGTAGACGCCTCCAGTCGCTTCAGGCCGAAATACTTGCCCCCTTTCGGTATCTGCATCGAAGGGCCCTCCGGTTCCTCAGCGATAGCGCGTCGCTGGCGATCGTGATGCTCTGCTCCGGTGAGCCATCTCTTCCTCCAGTGGTCGAGGAGGGCAGCCGGGACCTCCTTTTCCTCACTCATCCACTCGGAGCCCCGGGCCTCCTTCTCCATAGTGTACCCTGCCGGTCGGAGTAGCTGCGACGCCTGCTTCCTCTTCGCCGGCCTATCCTGCCGGAGTATATGTGACGCTTTAGCGCTCGCGCTGCGAAGCAGATTTCTCTTCCCGCTAAGTCGTAGCCGTTCTTCAAACTTAGCAGCCCGGGCACTAAGATAGAGGTCTAGTGGCGGGATTGCTGCTTCTGCTTCCAGGTGGCGAACCGGCGTCGCTTTGTGGGCGCCACAGACTACCCGGAGGCACTCGTTCTGTATCCACATCAGGCTCTTAGCTGGCCCTGCCGGTTCCTCACTTATAGTATGCCACGCAGTCGCCCCGAAGGCGATCGCGCTACGGATAACCACCGTATATAACAGCCTCGCCCGTATAAGATCGCAGCCCCACGACATATTGACTAGCTTTGTCAGGGCTAGCTTTTGAGTTGCCATTTTTGTTTTAACACGCTCAACATGGGCGTGCCACGTCAGTTTGCGGTCGAACCAGACTCCTAGGAACCTGGCTGAGACTACCGGCGACACTGTGGCGTCCCCAAGGCGAATACTTTGCGGCAAGGGCTCTCGGGCCCTAGTAAAGTGCATTAGCTCACTCTTGTCAGGAGCGAACTCCATCCCGTGCCTCACTGCCCACCGCTGACACGTAGCCCATGCGCTCTCCAACCGGCGGCAGGTCGTGTCTGGATCGGTGCCGACGCTTAGCAGGTTCGTGTCGTCCGCGAACCCGACTACTAAAAGTAGTGGATGCTGCTCCGCTAGCTCCTCGTACAGCGTTGAAATGTATAATATAAACAGTATCGGGGATAGCGGTGACCCCTGGGGGACGCCAGCTCGTAGGGGGATTGGCTCTGACTCCTTGCCATCGAACCGGAGGCGTACCGTTCTATCCTCCACGAAGCTGCGTACCCACTCCTGAACCCACTCCGGGTAGCCTTTCCGGGCTAATATGGAAATCAGCCGTCTGTAATTGACCGTATCGAATGCCCCCTTGATTTCTAGCTGTAGCAGCGAGGCGATGCCCCCGCGTCTCCACGCCGTATAGACCACGTCCTCAACTATACGTATTGCCAGTTCGGTGGACCTCCCAGCGCGGTTACCCATTTGGCCGTTTGGTAGTAGGCCGGCCGCCTCAGCTACTTTGGTGATACGCTGGCTCATCGCCGTCTCTATTACCTTCCCTACCGTGCTAAGCAGGGCAATGGGGCGTTTAAAGAGTATAAGACTGGCACGCTAACCACTCTAAGAAACGTATGTTAGCCTTTGATTTTTGATTTCACAGGCTGTGACAATAACATACGCGTCACAGGAATTTGTTCCTTAGGTAGATCGGGTTAGTGAATTACAACTCCCAACATGTGTTGCTCGTGCAGGCTCTCGCGATGGTACTCTTGACTAGTAATCTCGACCTGATAGTCCTAGATCCCTGAAGTTCAACTTCGCTTTCTACCGTTTCGCTCTCCACGTCTTGAAACCCTCTTTTGTTGCTTGTGTTCGTGTAGACTTTACTGGGGACCCGTCGCATACTAGAATCATAACCATCAATGGTTTTGCCGTGGCTAAAGACGCGTAGCAGCGGGGCTAGAAGCGGAAGTATGGGTTCTCTAGATGCATGCCGGAGTCTTCGTGCAGGACATTTGAGGAATGGCAACACGATTTCCTCCGGGTTATCAATGTGGTATCATCAAAGTCGCCTGGGGCCAATAATACATGCGAAATGAAGGCCTAATGTGCTGTAACATTGATTGATTTTTTCCACCTCTCATGCCAGGTTATCCAGCTAAGATCGCGTATGTCAGAACTCACACATAACCGCATATATAGCCCAACTCATCTACTGGATTAGCATTGCCATAACCTTGGTTTACTGCCAGTTTGTCAGTGACCACCTGCCGCTGGCATTGGCTCGTCGCTTCGCTTCAATAAAGGAAACTAGAAACCAGAGTATCAACTACACTCTTTGTGGCTACCAGCGTTGATTTGCAGTCCGATTGGTCTATGTATATTTGGCTATGCTCTGCAATATCAACTCTCGTAGCACATTCTTGGTCTAGGCCATATTTTGTTGACATTAGGATCCGTACAAGTCGGCTCCCACTCCCCTGAAGTGTCCTCCCAGCGTGGGAATTCAATTATAGTAGGATCTAACCATCTATCATAGGTGAATCACCCCAATAACCGTCAATTGCTTGTCCGAATGCTTCACGAAGAACATCGAGGAGACAGCCATCGTGATCAACGCCTTCCGTGTCGGTTCCGGCTTCTTCATTGCATTTTCCATCAACCCATGGGTAGCCAAGGTTGGATTATCGTCCACGAACAACCCGACCCCAACCATTCTAGAGCCCTGGTTAGTATTTTGGTTGTCTTAGAGTTGCCAAGCCCATAGTGGCTATTTTGAGTATTTTGGCAGTGCGAGAGGTCCCCACCATCCCTATGGGACCCTCTATAGGACTTATTATCAGTTCGAAAATCTCTACAAGATATTGGTGTTCTTCTAGCGCTTAATCCGCTGTCCTTATACTACAGAAAGTCTGAACGCCCTACAACGCCGACCTCGGTGGCATCAACGTCTCGCCAGACCTCGCCTAAGGCTACCCTAGTACCCCGGGAGCCCCAAGAGTACCATTTTTAGCTTCCTGGGTTATGCCACACACTATGAAATTCGTACAGAGTCGACTTAACAGGCCAGTTGGATATTCTTCTTAGGGCTCTGATGGCTGATCCGGCTATAGAAAATAACTGGCTGCATGAGTTGGACGAGGCTACAAAGGAAAACATAGCCAGCTCTACCAAGAGGTTTCCAGGGGATGACGCCGGCGAGTTTAGCGATAGCTTCATTTCTTGGCAGTAATAACCAGCCCTAAAAACACCAACCACAGCAAACCTAGATTAGTTGACTGGTTGTCCAATCACACGGCCATTTTGCTTACTAATTGGATAACCAACCAACTTAGGGGGGATGGTCGGTTGGTTGGGTTTATCTGACCCTTGTACAGCATTCCCATCGCATCCGTGATGTGAATATCCGTTCAGGGTAACTGGAATTTCTCCGTCGCTACACAGGAATTCATTAACTTCGTTATACATCCGGTGGGCTCGAGTGGTTGACTTGTCGTTTGTTGCGACATATATCGTAATCCTTAGCCTCTCGCCCACGGTTCGCTCACGCCAACCCAGAGTCTAATGACGCTCTATGAACTGGAAGAAGCTCGGGTCGACGGACCGTAGCGTCGGAGGCAGTGCGTCCAGTGAGGAAAACAAGTCGTGCTGCCTGAGAGAACATCAGAACGTCCCAAATAGCGCAGTTTCTGCCATCTTTCAATGGGGCAGATGCTTTGAGGTGTAAGAAAATGCTTGTCTGCTTCAGGAGTCCCTGGTGTATCGATCTTGTTACGGAGATGCTCGACGCATAGATTGCAGCGGGAGGACGACTATTCGTCATTTCCTTCCCCGTCAGTCAGGAGGGCGAGATGAATGCGGTGGAAGCCAGGTCGACGAAGCAATGAAACAAGATGATTATACTCGTCGCACGGCGCGTCGACTACGTGGCAGTTCAGTCCCGTGTTGTACTTGTGCATATCGAAGACAATTCCTCCACCTGACGATTCCGTGCTTTCCGAGTTCGCGTATCACGATGCAGAACCGCGCCACTTTTCTTATCTGTCTAGTCAAACCACGGGAAGGCGTGATACGCCGCATCTGCGGGTGCCGTGTTTGGCCAGCCGCGGGGAATAGGATGATAGAGGCCATAGGTGATAACGCGGATCATGGTTGTTTCGTACTGTGGCACATAGAAAAATCCATGTACTAGGGGGTGCGGTAGTGGGTGATGGTGACCCTTCTTAGATTTGGGAATCGTTCCCAGCTCTACCGCAAGGCCTGAGTATCGGCGTTGGACGCGAGCACCTACTACCTATAGAATAAAAGATTCTCGTATTTACACCACACGAGAATGAGTGGTTCCAGTTGCTTCCTCTGTCGGTCCCTAGCAACGTAGTCTTATGACCTGCCAATGTAGGCATCAGCAGGGTTATCTTGCTCCATCCGCAGATATGCTCTGGTTTCGGTTTCACCTAACATTCAACTGCCAATCACCCCCTGCTTCAGTGAAGTCATAACGTCTTTCAAGGTTGGATTGGTATATAAGCAACCATCTTCACCTTAGTACTGTCAACTTCTTGGTTATATTATGATGGCTCAGACACGCAAAGCACTATTCATGTGAACTCGGAGCGCATGTTCATCTCACTCTAGTGAAATATTACAGATACGATGTCTTCTACCAATGCTGACTTTCGACCAACTCCTCCACCAGCGAGCTGACCACTTTGAGAGCGTTTCCCAAGGCCCGCCAAGGAACGACCGACTATAAACCCATGACCGGTGTTAAGCTGGACCAATTTGTCAAAGGGGCGGCTAGGACACTGATAGAGGGTGATTTAAATCCGGTATTGAGCCCAAGTCTCATCATACATGCGCTTTTGTGCAAAAAAGTACGAACGCACAGCTCTATGATGTAGAAGTTTGATATGGAAATAAAACTTCACGGCGCAGAAGCAAGACTATGTCGTGGGCGTATGCGCGCCAACCGACTTGGACTACCTCGTGACCATATTCGGGTTCATCAGGCTTGGATACACCCTTTCCCTTTATCACCCCGTCAATCTCCCAGCGCAGTAAAGACCCTGCTAGACCAACAAAATTCCAATACACTATTATATTCTCCTTACCATCAATCCTTGAAGATAAACTATTTTTGCCTCAATTACTTGCACTGCCATCCCATCCTCTCACGAAGGGTCTACAATAGTCCCCGCCACTCTTTACTGCCCTCATTCAACCAAGACTCCATCGATGTCTTTCAAGAGCCTACCCACACCGGCATACTCCACAGTTCCGGCTCGACCTCCCTCCCCAAACCAACACCTCAGACGCCCTGATCTTCTTCACGGCCCCCTTCTCACACTAGTTCGGCCTGCTATCCTACATGCAAACCCTGCACGCCTGAAAGACCATCTACGCCATGAGCGGCCGCGTACCGCGGCCTTCAGGCCCGTGAAGCCGGAGATTGTATGGAAGGTGCGCTCATGTTGTTAGCTGAGAGCAGGGACGGGGTGGAGGCATGAGTGGTGTGAGGTTTCTGAGTAGTGCGGGGAGCCAGCTGCCAGATGAGGTGGGGAATTCGTTGACAGTGGAGGTGGAGACCGAGGAGGAAACCGGCGTTGACGCAAGGCAGCGTCTGACCGACAGATACTCGCAATTATCAAGTCACATCAGGAGCAGGAATTCACATGAAAGTCGCCATGAAGAAATCTGCAGTGTTGTAGTGAGTCCTTCAGCTGACAGAAACAAATATCAACCAGAACACCTTGTTTCCTGGGTGCACACATACTGGCAGCAAAAGTTCGGCTGGGGCAATGCCGATTTTGGGGCCGGTAAGGGATGCTTGTACTTGGGGAGAATTGGGATGCTGAGAGGCTTAGTAGATAGTCTATAACCTCGTTAACACCTGGCCCTCTTCACGGGAGAGAGACTTGCTCCCCGCACTTCAGGAAACGGGACTTCACCCTGACGTGTTTACATGGGAAAATGGCTTCGTTGGCTTGAAGCAAGCATGGACAACACTTATACGAATCCAAGCAGGAAGTTTCTTGAGTCTGGTTGAGATAGCCTGAGGACCGGCGAGCTTGTCTTTGAGAACGGGGTTAGTGAAGCGGCGAGCCCGGCACCGAGAGCCGCTGAGAGAGATGTGGATGGAGGCTCCATCAAATAACTTGTTAAAGTCTGGAAAGATAATTGGGAGTTCGATTAAATTACAGTTCATTTCCTGTCAGGCATTGCTTAGATAGTATTTCACTGCTAACCAATTACGGATGATGTCGACTAAAATGATAATACACGCACCACTAACAAACACCATTGATTCCCAACCTTTGGAATATGTCAGCATACAGAGTTCCAAAAAGATGGTGCCCAGGTTTGAAAAGCTATTTTTCTCCTTCCTAGAACTGATGGACGCGGCTGTCGAAACTGACAGGCAGAAGTTTTCGCCTAATTCAATCATGACTCGCCATCAGTTTTGAGCACTTCGGTCAAACTTAACGCCACAACTTCCACCGACGGACCTCGAACAAGAACGGTCAGAATTTGTCTATCATCTCATAAAGCGCAGAAATGATTCATACCTCTCAGGTGACCCCTAAAACGGACACCCACCCATCCCCTTTGCCTTCATCCTCTTACAATCTGTCCCCATTTCTTCCTTGCCCCTCCCCATCCGATTCTTTGGTCCCAGATCCCAAAAGTTGAAACCTTGGGACAAGTAATGCTCTGGCTCATCACCAGGCAGCTTCCCACCGGCAATCCATATCGCCCAACCCTCGGGACCCCATCGTTTCCAGAAGGTTGGCTTCACGTAGTAGGGAAAGTTCCCATAGGAATATTCCGTCTGCAGACGACCGTCTGGATTGGGCGAACTGGCGTGTCTGGTTACCGGGATCAAGCGAGGCAATGACAGATGGCGGAGGAAGAAGCGCCTGATGGCTAGAGAGGTGTAAACTAAGGCCGTGGCGCCGATGCCCGGCTCAGGGAGCCTGTTTTAGTGTCAGCACGAGGCACGGTCCGTCCCGCAGCGGGCCATTCTGGTTGGCAAACATGGATGGAGCATGTTCGCTTGAAGAATCAACAAACCAGGGTAGGACCTGACTTACATAAACGCCTCCCTTGCCCGATCGCCCAGCAACACATGTACACATTCATGTGCAAACCTCTGCGCAAACCACGGCAGCCAGTACGTAAGCATAGGAACCAGGGTTACAGCCGGCTCATGGCTAACCGCACTCGGCTTAAATGCCACAACCTCGTACGCCTTAGCCCAACGCGATATATCCTCGGCGAAATCCAGTCCATCCCTCCACTCGCCCGCCTTGCTGAGAAACCCCTCATATTGGATCCCCATAGCGTCGCCGATGTTCTTCCAGAAGTTACCGTAGGCGCAGCGTTCCATATCGTTCATGTGTCGCCACTCATACAGCCTAACGAAGCGCTCAGGCTCCGTGATAAATACAGAGAGCGTGTACAGCAAGTCAGCATTGGAGATGCAACCGCTGGATATGTACTTGGCGTGCAAGAAGTTCATGCGCGAGATGGCTGATATTGCGCGTTCTGAGTTGGGAGGGTTGGAAAGGAACTCGCCAATTATTACACCTGTATCTTCGTATCTAGATCGAGGTCACCAATTAGACTGATGAGGTAGGAGACAAAAGAAAAGACTAAAGAAAAATCAACCTCTTAATGCTGGCGATAGGATCAGTCAGATTCCGAGTGGCCAAGAGGAGACTGCTGATGGTCTCAACGCCGTATGTCTACCGAGACTTGTCAGTTTCAGTTGCCACTTCAACTTGTTCGCTCTTTTCTGCCTTTAACTTATCATCGCCCTAAATCACATCTCTTGTCTCTTACTCCTCGCAGATAGGACATCGTCTTCATCGTCCATTTCTGGTCTTCACATGCCCCACTTCAACTTGTTCGCTCTTTTCTGCCTTTAACTTATCATCGCCCTAAATCACATCTCTTGTCTCTTACTCCTCGCAGATAGGACATCGTCTTCATCGTCCATTTCTGGTCTTCACGTGCCCTCTTCATCCACACACCCAATACACACCCAAACCCTGAACCCTTTTCTCAACATACATCCCCTTCAGAAGAGTCACGTACCTTAAACAGCCCAAACTGCGCACTCGCCATCGTCATATACGGGAATTCGTACATCGACAAATCCGAGATTATCATCTGCGCATCCGTCGTCGTCATGCGCGCCAAGCTGGCCCGGTCGGGGTACCCATACTTCCTGCGCATAGCCTTTTCACGGCGGAAGCGTAGCGCCTGACACAGGAGCAGGTAGCCTAAGACAGTGGGGACAATGTAGGACGTCCATGCTGACGGCAGCCTGTCGAGAGAGGCTTGCATGCGGGCGGGGAGCTGGGAAGGGAAGGCAGATGCAAGAGTGACTGTAAAATTGGACATGATGGAGATGTTATTAGAATAAACCAGGAGATAGGCAGTCGTTGGGACCGGCGAGGTGAGATGAAAAGCGGTGAAGATTGTATAAGATCGAACAGAGGTATCGTACAGAGGAAAAAGAGTCTTCTGTAGCGGATGTCGTTGGTTGCATCAGGCTCTGGACATCAACAACCACCAAGTATGAGAACGAGTTGTGTATCAAATCAAGGATGATTAGATACAAGATTGCCACAATAAATTCCCGAGGGCCTTATAGACTAAACCAGCTCCGCCGATACCGCGGCACACCTACTACGGTATCAGGCCAAAGTTTTCACCCCCTTGACAAGTACCAGTGGACCACTGCCAAGGTAACGCTATACTGATTCTTACCCATTCTTACCTAGCCTATTCATACTAACGAAAAGGTACTTCCACCTCTGATTCCAACTTGCTGTTAACGCGTCCTAATTATCGCGTATGTAGCAACTACAATAGGGACTAAACACCTTACAGAAGCAGATCGCTAACGAATTCGAACCCTCCATTTCGACGGTGGTAAATCGAAAGCCGAAATTCAAACTACTACAACGTTTTCTTTTAATCTGATTAAGACAGCTGTTAAGGTCGCTTCAAGCCAGGTAGCTAAGAGTTGGCTCGTGCCTAGGTGGAGCACGGTACAAACACACAATTGAAAACTTACCCATGATACCATAGTAGGGACAGGCCGCCGCTCGTGTGCGGAGAAGGATGAGGAATTCTGGGAGCACCCCAGCAACGTGCAGTCACAGGGAGCACAGATCCACTTGGGCGGCGACGCGAGCTTTGTGGACTCCGAAACGGAGATCACGGAAGTCTTCTTGCAAGACTGGGCAAGGTCGTGGGGGACTGCAGAACGTAGTAAAGCCTGCTTATGAAAGTAATAAATGAAACAGTGAATTCTCTAGAGTAAATCCGTTCATAGATCGAGGTTTAGTAGAAGGTGCCTTCGGTCCAGGCTATACCATGCCGCGACTTCCGGCAAATGACCCGGGGAGTTCGGCTATGGCGGGGAGTTGTCACAGGCCATACAACAAACTTTGAATGGGCTGGTTGATGAGCATTCCCCAGTAGGTTGGTTGGTTTCATGGCTTTTGGGTACGTAAGCTTACAACCCCGCCAGGTTAGATTCTTTAGCGCTATGGAAGCCAACCACTGACTGATCAGATTGGGGAACACGCCTATCACTATGATCATATTACAAATTGATGACGATCTCAAAAGTGTCACATTAAATTCCAGAAATTTCACAATGCCAAGCGCCGATTAGCTGAGAAGAATCGCGACTTGCCGAAGGCACACACCTCAAAAGGTTGAGAAATATCTGATTTGGTGGCAACATCACGATGTTCGTTATAACAGCACGGTGAAGATGGTAGAAAGTTCAAAACTCATTGCACGCACAAATCGTATCTAAGCCGGCCCGTCCTTTTGCCTTCGCCTCTTCCGCCAGGCCTTCAGCTCATTCAACAAACCCATAACCAGCGGGACACCAACGGGCCCCAGCAGCGGTAAATAGACAGCAACTTTGTGCTCGTCGGGGAAATAAAGCTGCCCAACCATACTCTTTTCGAAGAAAGCCCTCTCTGCCTCGGCCTCAGCAATGCGTGCATGCTCAAGACTGTCCGAACCGCCCAAAGTGGAGCAAGCCATTTGAAGATGCTGCATTGACTTGGCGACTCCATCCGCAACGCTTGACGGAATTGAGATGCTGGGCAGTGCTAGCGATAGGCGTGCCAGTGAGCCTAGGGAGGATGAGGCACGGAGAAGCAGATCGGCTGATCTCATGCGATTCAAGGTTGAGAGGCGCATTGGTAGCGAGCCGGACTGCGGGGTACCGAGGAGGGAAAGTAGGTGGGACGTGAAGGTCAAGACTGTCTGCTTTAAGGTCTCTGATGAAACGTGGGGGCCGGATGGGGGCAAGAGAAGATAGACACTACCCCATTGCGGGATCAGCCACGATCGGGAGATATCTGCTGCTTCCGATTCCGAGACCGCGCCAATGGTCTGGTTCCCTATGTACACTACAAAGTTGACTGTCGGTGCTCCGCCGATTGACGGCGACAGCGGCCACTCAGCTGCATTGATAAAGGACGATAAATCTTCCTTGCTTAGCACTTGAGATTGGACCCCGGGCGTAGCATACAGCTGGACCTGGGTATCAATGGTGAAGTTATGTATCGGACTCAGCATGTCCAACATTGGCCTCATGTACTCATCGATGGCGGACTCAATATCCCAACTGCTTGGCTCAGGGCCATTGGTGAAAAGGGAGAACGTCAAATGGTACGTCCTTGAGTATTTCATCGACCGTGTCATCTGTTTCGATAGAGTTTCCGCCACCTCTGGGGAGATCCCCTTTGGTCGATGTTCCGAGGGAATCGACGAAGTTTCCAACAAATATGATATCACGTTCTGTTCCTCAGCAAAGGTCGATCGAAGCTGCGCGGCGAGGTACGTTGCAAGACCAGACGACGAGGATGTCTGCGTAGGTATCGAATTGGGTGGATAAGCAACGTCTAGGATTGGTAAGTGAGGATGCAGCGACGACGAGGCGCTATGAATGGAATCTCCAGGAGTAATTCGTATGGTCAACGCGACGTCTGAGCCTGTCTTTGCGGTCTTGGTGGGGTCGGCGTTAGCGGCGAGCTGGAGTCGCAGATGGTGGCCCGAGAAGTCGTTCAGATCATCAAGGGCATGTTGGGTCAGGCGAAGGAGATTCTGAGCCTCATGCTCTTGTAGGGGACTGGCGTCCAACGCGATGCGTAATGGGAAGGCAGGTCGACAAGCCTACCATAGTGACGTACGTTAGCACATTATACCAAAATGCATCGAGTCGCTGAATACTTGAAAGTGGCTTGGAAGTACCTTGCCATCAGCCCAATCCAGCATTTCGCTGAGGGGCAATTCCGCCCTGTAAATCGAAGTGGTCTTCCACCATATCGGCAATCCCAAAGCCAGCACGATGGCCCAGAATGAGAAAATGACCCATGTTCGTCTGCGCGTGTCTGCAGGCTTCTCAGGGGGGGGCTCCTTTGGTCCTGTTGCTGCCGCTGCTGGCAACGAGCTGTCGGCAGTTTCGTTGATTAATGAGGCGGTCTTCCTGGACGTCAAGTCCGCAGTGCCACCATTCTCGACTGCGGTGGACATGGCGAACTTGATAAGAGACAGGATTACCCTGAATCAGTGCTCTGTTCTATGAAGGCCAACTTTCCAAGTCGCTGTTGATTAGCTGCACGTGACGATAAGGTGCTGCTGTAGAATTCCAAATTGTGGGATCGACTGTTGACAGCGATGACAGCGATATCCCTGCACCCGCAACTTCCGCCCAAACATGGCCAGCTTCAAATAGCATTGGAAAGTTCTCAAGCAAGTCACCTCGCCCATGTTTGGTGCATGTGTTCATAGAATGCTGCTTGACATGTCAAGGTTTCTCAAATTATACCAAGTGCAAGGTGACTTCCACACGGAGAGAGCGCGCCCACCACATTCCATATGGTGATTGAGGTTTGCGCTCAAGCTGTAATCCTTGCTCCTGTTCTCCTTCATTGGATTTTATGCACGGAGAGATATATGCCTTTTCAGCCAGTACCCGCGCCGACAGTTCATACCCAGATGACTGGCAATTGCAGTTTGCCTTGTGCAAACTGTCGGGTGGTCGGCTTCGGGCTGTTTCCACATGGGCTCGCTTGCTTTGATCCGCAATTCTAATGGCCAGACAATGCATCCCTGCCTGCCGTCGCTGCTGCGAGCCGAGGCACGGAATCTACGGAGACTTCTCAGCTCCATCTAATATCGAACGGCGGCCCGCCCAACTCCTACCTTATCTTCAATTTACTGCAGTGTCTGCATGGTCTGGTAAGGAGACGAGGATAGGAGGGGCCAATAAAACAGCACACACATTCCCGACTGCACATTCCCGATTGCATCTTGTTCCTCGGCATCTCTGGCAATCCAGACAAATGTTTTCCCAAGCGGAACAAGCCTAGCAACCTGGCATCACATGGTCGTTGTCGTCCCATCGCCTTTTGATACGCCATCTCATTCGCATTCGCGATGTGGCACCATCACGCAGCGAATAGCCCAACGTTGTGATCATGCCGGACCACTACCTGTACTCGACACCAGGGCACCCACCTCTTGGCCCAACTCCACTGCCGCTATGCTGCCATGCCATTCATGCTGATCGCCGATACATGGGGACTGCAGGGACCGCGTATTTGGGAGCAGGCCCACCCATCATCGTCATGTTGGGGCGAGTAACTTCACCTCGGTCCTGCGCTGCGAACCTGCCCCTGCTCGTGGTTGCGAGTCAGCGACATCGTGCTATGTCCAGCTTAGTAGGTGGAAGGAGGTAATCTTTTTTATTTTATATCGCATCCATTGTGGCTCTGTACTTGTCGCGCTTCCGCTGAATCCTTACATTTTCCTTGCTCACTTGGCACTGGTCGAAAATGTTTTGTGGCGCATATTGATTTTCGACACCACTGATAACGCAGCATGCCCGGTATGTACTCATGGCCCGCCTGCCGGGTCCTGACTTCAGCACATTGTGCCGTCTGTATTGGAAGAGTAACGCTAATTGACTCATGTCGCTCTTCACAGTACCTCTCACTCTCGCCCTGCCTGCGGCGGCGGCTGGCCTCGCGTACTTGAATGCGAAGTCGGCCTTCTGGTATGACTGGACCTTATTCCGAGGCGTCGTCCCAGCTTTTGCAACGAACAAATGGCGCGAGTATATCGACAAGGCCAATGCCTTCTACAAGCTCGAGACGAGGGCGAAGAGTGGTGCGTCGGCCGACAGGATCTTCCTCATGTACGAAGATAACACTTGGACCTATGCGCAATCGTACGACACAGCACTGAGATACGGCAATTGGCTGAAGAGGAGGTATAACTTGAAAAAGGGCGACGTCGTAGCCATAGACATGATGAACTCGGATCATTTTGTCCTGCTCTGCTTTGGGCTGTGGTCCATTGGCGTCAAGCCCGCCTTTATCAATTACAACCTTACCGGGAAGGCATTAACGCACTGCATAGAAGCCGCCAAAGCCGTGCTTATGTTGGTCGACCCCCAGGTACAGCACAACGTCGACGACAGTACTCGCGCAACACTAGGCGATCTCCAAATCGATATTCTGACAGCTGATCTTATTGCGGAAATTCTCTCGACCGATCCGGTACGCGCACCAGACTCGGATCGGAGTGGTGACTTGGGTAGAGATATGGCCGTCCTCATCTATACATCGGGCACAACCGGTTTACCAAAGGCCGCCATTGTATCATGGAGCAAGTTGACATTGGCTGGCACATTTGTAGGGGGCTGGCTAGGAACAAAACCGTCAGATATCTTCTACACAGTGAGTCCAGCAAGTATAACAGCGCCAGGGGGCAAAATTGACCAAGCAAACAGTGCATGCCGATATACCACAGTTCAGCTACTGTCATGGGGTTATCACACGTCCTCGAATCGGGCTCTACTTTCGCCATTGGTAGGAAATTCTCCACCAAAACATTCTGGAAGGAAGCCCGGGCGTTCAAAGCGACCCAAATTCAATACGTCGGCGAGACATGTCGATACCTGCTCGCTGCGCCACCCCAAATTGATCCCGCCACCGGTGAAAACTTGGACAAAAAGCACAATATCCGCTTGGCCTTTGGTAACGGCCTGCGACCCGATGTTTGGGAGAGATTCCGCGAACGGTTTGGCATCGAAAATATTTCCGAATTCTACGGCGCAACAGAAGGATTCCTCGCGACTTGGAACACGTCAAAGAACGACCACACTATCGGAGCCATCGGCCGCAATGGCTGGCTGTATGCCATACTGATGAAGCAGCGCATGGCCATCATAGATGTTGATCATGACACGGACAAGCCCATACGTGATCCCAAGACAGGGCTTGGCCGCCAAGTACCACGTGGCCAAGTTGGCGAACTGATGTTTATGCTCCCTGACGACATGGACAAAGACTTCCAGGGATACTACAACAATAAGGAGGCAACAAATAGCAAAATCGTGCGTGACTTGCTGAGAAAGGGCGACGGCTATTTCCGCTCTGGTGACTTGGTGAGCTGGGACAACGAGGGCCGCATGTACTTCCACGATCGCATTGGTGACACGTTCCGCTGGAAGAGCGAAAATGTGGCCACAACCGAAGTCTCACAGACGATAGGTATGCATCCTTCCGTCCAGGAAGCGAACGTGTACGGTGTGGAACTGCCCAATCACGACGGGCGGGCTGGTTGTGCTGCGCTCGCATTGCAGGTGGAGCCCGATGAGAAGGTCATGCAGAGCATCGCGGAGCATGCGAAAAAGGCCCTGCCTAAGTACGCGGTGCCGATCTTCTTGCGGGTTGTCAAGGATATGAGCACCCAGACGACGGGGACAAATAAGCAACAAAAGCATCAGCTCAGGGCTCAGGGGGTGGACCCCGCCAAGATTGGAAATGATGATATATACTGGTTGAAGGGAGATACGTACGTGAAATTCGGACCTAGGGATTGGGACAGCTTGAATGGCGGGAGGGTGAAGCTGTAAGAATAAGGTTCAAGCAAGGGAGGGTGCTGTAAATATCGGGGTGTGCACGGTACATATGCAGAAGCTTGGTGTTTACTGACGAGGACATGAGTGATAGGTGGTTTGCTGAGATGATGAATACCCGTGATTATCAATTATACTGCGATGCTTACAATCCGTATTTGAACTGCATTATTGACTTGAATTGCCTCGTTGCTGTCGTTTGCTCGGTAGCTTGACGGGATTTAATTTATCCTTGAAGTATCAGATGTGGGGCTCACACGAGGGCCTACCTCTACGCTTATGTGCCGATGATGTCAACATGAGTATATATATTCATTGAAGTTCATTGTAGATCGAAGTATATAATAATGTCAACATTTCTCAAATGCGCCTCGTTAGGCAGATACATCCCTGGTGTGCATAACCTGCGGTCTTGTCGCTCTGGCTTTCATTTTCTCCATCGACACTCAATGGGGATTTTACAGCAGTAGCAAATGTCTCCGACGCCTGCTAGTTAAAACATGGCAATACCACTACCAAGTCCCCAGGATGATCAGCAAATGGTATGTCTAGTCGAGGGACTAAGTCCAGAAACGGTCAAAATGCTTGGATCGCACATCGGGATCCATCCAGCATCCTTTGTGGAACTTGAACGAGTTAGTATCCCCAACAACCGGCCTTTTAGGCAAAGCGATGCGGTGCTTCTTTCCGGTTTCCTAAGCCATCTTGCTCACTTCACATTGAGGTGCTTTGAGCCGTGTTTCGTTGACATGCGGTATTGGAATTTCGCATGTGCCGCAACAGAACCGGACGCCATACAGGGCCCCCGCGGCTCCGGGGAGGGTTTCTCTCTGTCGGTATGGCGTGCAGTAAATGTTCTATTTGGTGGAGAGAGAAGAGTAACAAAGGATTGGGATTGCGCATATATTTTCCAGGTAAGACAAACAAACCCGCTAGCAAAAGATGCAGGCGTAGTGCTGTACGACCCCCTTATCATCACAATCCGCACCAAGAAGCCCATCGGTCCCCTGTAAGCTACCACATCCCCATACCAAGGCGGCTATCTTAACGTTATCCCCTAAATTGACCAACTAGCCGTCGACAAGGTTTCCCTCAGAATCTCCATAGGTGATGACATAGCATTCTACATACCGAATCATTCGCGCCTCCTATCTAGTGACGCGCAGGGCGCAGAACCAGTGAGAATATTCGCCCGCAGTTCGTGGCAACTCACTACTGGGCAACCATGAGATTCACCGGCGCAACCTTCTCATCACTCCAGTGGCAGCTCTCCCGGCAGTGGGGCGTACAGGGCTTATCCGTGGCCGAGGTAGAGCGGGAGTAGAGCAACGTGAAGCTATGGGGGAGGCGGGCGCTAGAGTACTACCGCGATCTTGAGGGGTCATGCCTGATCTGCTGTTACTATTATCAGACTAATTAAGGCCTAACAGTGCAACTATTATCCGTCATTGGTCAGACAGCACAGTAGTCAATTTTCAGTTCCTGCTTCTCCGCTTTTGTGGCCTACGCTAACAGATTGGTTCACTTAACAACGGTTGGCTTAGGCTTGCGCAGTATTCAGCATGTTGGAACCTTCTAAGCCTGGACTTACGTCGCTTGGATGTACTTCTTCGTGGCGATTCCACTGGTCTTCTTCTTTGAACTGGGGTACTGGATGCTGGATCGGGGCTATAACGACGGTGCTACGATATAATCTTTAGGGGGTTATTTGAGAGGGTGGGGGCTTGTCATCAGATTGTGGGGAGGCTTTTCAATAGAAGCTTTTGTGCTACGGAGAACTCGCAGCATTGCGAAGGCCACATGTTATTCGAATAAACATAACGGGATTTATTCCTAGCGTTACCTCTACTTGAGCCGACGTGTTGTCCAAATACCCAATTCCCTTTCCGCGGATGTAAACGCCATCACGGCCCAGGTTTCGAAGGAAAAACGCTCAACGTTTCACCCTTCTAAGGTGGTGTGAGATCATGTCCCTGACACCCCAGGAACCTGCACATTAACATGAAACAAACAAGGCACGTTCGCATCCAGCGGTGCCCATTCCGCAAATGCGTTATCCAGCTGCTAACTCGCATTGGTTTCAAAGCACGTCACCGGATCAACCAATGCTACTTAGTGAAGCCATGTTTGTTAATCAGAGTACCTGCAATCTAGTTCTTGGGCACAGAACCGTCGGTATCCCGAACCATGGAATACACCTTGAAGCTGCCATCATTGACCGGTGCGTCGATGGTCGTCTGGATGGAATCCGTGACAGCGGCCTGGTCCTCGGTGAAGACCTTTGTCAGCATGTTCGAGACACCCTACAAGTTACGATCATGTTGACCGTCGCGGAGGGGTTGACGATCTTCGCGGTGAAGCTGAGCCCCTCTCTCCCACTGCCTCCTCGATACAGCGCTGCTAGCGGTCAAGTCGGGGCCCGAGAAGGTAACGAGACAGGATGGTGCCGGAGACGCTAAAATCGTTTTCATGTCTAATGTGTCGTCTTTGGGGCCGAAGTAGAGGTTGGTGACGACGCCCAGAAGGAATAGGCCTAGGATGCTCGAGCCGAAAAATGACGGCCGTATTCAACGAGTTCAAGTAGCTTTTCCGGTTTTGGATGGCTAATAAGGCGTACTGAGGGACTAGACAGTCTCAAGGTTATAGGAAGAAGGGTAATTCACATACCACACTGGTAGGTCGACTGGGAGGCAGGGCTGTGCAGCGTTACAGAAGCTGTCCAAACCACTACAGGTATTCATCTAGGAAACTCGAGTGGCACGAAATATAATACAAACCAGAAGAATATTGGGGCGTTGAATGAATCAGCCAATAATGTAATGTTATTCGTCGTGGCCGCCGTCCAATTGGCTGCCGTCCAATCTTTGAGATATGTGCCGATATTGAGGCTTGGCCACGTATTGGCGGCCAGGGGGTCCGTATTGCAAGCTTTGCCGGCTACCTGTCTTCCTCTCCCAGTTTGAATTCCATCGGTCCTGCAAGCGAACGAAGGATGACAGCGAGCGTCAAGACCATGCAAATGTTTTGGCCGTGCATGATGAAAAAAGTGTCACTTGAACCAAATTCAGAAGGACAAAATCCACATTGTTTGTTGGACGGTAATAACTAGCTGGTTAAAAATGTTAACTACCGCTTATATATGACTTTCTGGTCACATGTCTAACAACAACAATCCTATGCATGCTATGTCACGTTTCAGAAAAATCTAAAAATGTGGCATACCAAAAGTCTCTGGTGGTAGTGTCTCGTGACTCCATCTCTGCTGCGGAGTATGTGTATAGGCTAGGATGGTACCCTTGACCTTACAATAGTGATCCAGGTGTCATGACTGAATAGGAGCACGTGCTCATAGGGTTGGCACATTATTACCGGGAGGATCACGACAAAAGATGCATCAAACCCAGAGTCAACATCAGCCAGACCTACATCAATCTACTTATGCTGTCCATAGAGTGTTGAATACCCCTGAAACACCGAGATGCAGATGGGGGATACTGCCCAGTCCCAGACGCTAAACAGCAGGGACAACCCTATGCTAAGGTTATGCTTAATACGAAGCTTACGGTAAAACACCCACATCACTTGGCGCAAGTTTCGTTTTCTTAGACTAGAAGCCAAGAGCACAACTCATGATAAGTCGGAGGCTTTGAGCCTTTAGTTCGAGCCTTACTTCTATTATAATGCCTCTGACTTGCTGTCGTCTTTACTTATAAGCACATCTTAGGTGTCATTACTCGTCGATTCAATTGGAAATAAATCGAGCCTTTCTACGGATTGAACATCTGTTCTCGACCAAATAGATAGACACCTGCTTCCAAATTGATTATGAGCTATTCGATTCCGCTTGTACAAGTGACACGAGGAATCAATAAACCGCATGCGGATTCAAATAAAGGGAAATGTCGCGTTGTTTTTGTCTATTTGATAAGTGTACAAACAAGTAAACAAATCCAGTGGCACCGGAAATAAACGAAAGACATCTTGTGACTAGATGCTCATAAAAGACCGGGAGCACACCCACAAGAGCTGTCTTTCATTCATGGCTCATTTTGTGTTGCCACACATGTCAAACGAACTAGCAGGCAGTGGTTACCTCAAAATAATCCCATATAACCAACGAATTCGATCGACACAACCAAAGGGTTTCGTCAGGATCTGATTGACTTTCATTCTAATAGGGCGGAGCGAAATGAGGATCTGTACGATTTCCTAGATTCCCTACATTCAGCATCTTCATCCTCAGTTGAGTTTTTCATATTGGCATTGGTTTTCCCTGAGCAATTTCCCTTCAAATTCATGATCATGGCTGAAGCCCCAAAGTATAAATACAAGGCCAAATTCTGGGACTCGTTGTCAATAAAGCTCGCCGGGCATCTATGAGCCTAGATATTGCATATAAAATCTGCACATTATCTATCCATAGGTCATATTTAGAGATCGAGATGGCAATCAGACAAATCAGGCAGACAGTGAAGATAAAGTTATTGCCGCCATCAGGGCTGAGTTAGACAGGACGAAACAGGCCAATCCGGCCTTATGGAAGTGGGTATCATCTGACGGCAGAGATCATTTAGAGCGAGGTCTCAAGAAAAGTGCGCTTTCTGAAGACGGTATCGTGAAACATGGTCTTGCTACGTTGGACTTCTTTTTGAGACAAGGCCATCATCAATGGGGGCACAGATGGTGTCAGAGCTTGGGAATTCAGTGGGTCAGAGGACGAATGTCAGCAAGGTAAGACGGAGAGCTCTGCTTAAAAAGAGTATTAAAATAAAGCACACTGGAACTTCCAGTATAAAAAACGATCAATAATGAGATTTCAAGGTCTGAGTTCAAACAATAGCAAGAGAAAACATCTATTACTTTATACTTGGCTAGAAACATTGAAAAGCAATTCATTATTACGTTATACTCTCTACAGCATAGAATGTTCATCTCCTGAGCTTGACATATCAAACCAAAAATCCAAGACTGGACTTTTCATGCAGCATCATTTATGTCTTATGGACTAAATAGCCAGGTGCTATTCATGATGTTCTTTTTTACCATGCCAATAATATCATTGCCTAGGGCTGATTTTATGCGATTGCCTAAGCTAGCCTGCACATGTTTATTCGTCGAATTACTATGTCCAACTAGAGCTCATCGCCTACTGATAGCTGGCCAAAAACTCTGCCAGAATGACAAATCATGCACAAATAGTGCAGGTGCGCCTGAGGCCCTAGGAGTCAATTCCTTCAGAACTTCTCATGCTACTCGTCGGGCGTCTAAGAGAGAAGGACCAATTCAAGATTTTTCCGACATGAAGAAGCATCTGCAAGATTGTCCTCCACGAGCTTCATAAGTACAACGCGTTAAATTACAGAATCAAGCTCCTCTTGGCTTGCACAAACGGAAATACTCACTTGATTGGCGAAGTTCTCATCAAGGAAGCTCCTGTCGACGTAGACGTTCCTCACGATATTCGCGATGGATTCGCGAAGTCGGTTATGAAATACAACCTAGCGTATAGTTCCATTGACGAACGATAACTTGGGTATGGCACGATTAACTCTACCTTTTCACGGGGCAGTGCCATGAATCACAGCAGTCAGCATCGGCGAAGACATCAAAAAGGCCAATGCGATTCTGTAGTTCCCTGAGATGCGAACAAACCTCTCATCGACGCTAGTTCTCTACATATTCTCTTCGACTATGGTGCCCGCATTGCAAAAGCTTAAACTGCAAATGCAATATTGATACACCGTCGGCATGCTCTATGGATTAAGGCAAGTTGAAGCTCTTGCCCATTCAGAGTCACGTACCTGCGTTCGGGGAGCGCCAACGGTCTACTTTTGCATCGCAGAAGCGCCACAACCATTGTCCCAAGCCACGGTCAGACTTGTGGAAGTCTTATTCTTTTATGGAGGCAACCCACAAGAATCTGCCTCAGACGGTAATACAGCCCTCGATTAGTTAGAAATGTAATCGGATTTGTACTGGACTATACACACAAGAGCGATCCCTTCGCCCGATAAGACACAGAGAACACAGTACATAGTTACCAGGAACTATGTCGGAAATTCTCAACCACGATCGCAATGCACCCTAAACTGGCTCTGCTAACATCTTAGTCCCTTAGTCACTAGCGCCTGGAAAATCTACAGAACAGGAACCATCACTACTCTCCCTCTGGAAACAAAGCGTCACGGCAATGGAAGCATATATTACTGTTGATTGACTTTATCCAACTACACATAGAGCGTAGATCAGAGGTCAAAATCAGTGACCATGAAGGACTTACTCCACTGCACTTCGCTATGGGGAACGGAGCACCGGAGGTCCTCCACAACTTGCTGAGAGCTGGTGCAGATCTCACCGCACCAGGGGTCATGGGAACCACAATTGAGTAAGGTGAAGTGGTTTGAACAAATGTGTGCCAGAAAGCGCGGCTCTCAAGAGCTGGAAAAAGAGGGGGAATTATGGTAGCCATGACCTGGTGGGAAACGGACTGCATGCTGAAGCTAAAGACCCTGATGGCGTCCGGCGAGTTGATATTCACAGGCGGCAAGGACCCATGCACTTGACGCGATATCTGGGGCGGGGAGGACAGGGCTAGACGAGATGCTCTGCATTTTCTCGGGCCGATGGGTGGGAAGACCGAGTACCAGTTTGAAGATATTAATGGGCGCATGATAAGGAGAGGAAAACAAAAAATTGAAAATGTATGAAAGGAATGCCACGGAAGGCCATGGAAAAAGCGAGCTGGTAACTAAAGACCTTCTTAGACAGATGGTGAATTATTTTCATAAATATATGTAGAGCTAAGTTATTCCTCGTATAATATGCGGCTTACTCCGATCTGGCATTTCAACTATCATGACTGCGATACAGTTCTAACGTGGGAATTTCTCTGAAATGGTGAATTTTGTCTCCTAATCGGCCCATATTTACTCTAACACAAGCTAATAACGAAAACAGTCTTCGCAGTGACATGACAAGAGCTCTATAAACCTGAATGTGGCTTACGTATATTCTGAAGGCTGAATGGCGACGTTCCGTGGTTGATCTGATAGCCTTCTTCTTGGAACCAGAATCTTACTGCCTAGGCAGCTTGTTGGACTGAATTCTAGAACAAGAGCCTGCCACAATGTGAGTAAGTATCGCACTAGATGGGACTGCTTACCCAAGCAAACATATGATTCACTAGAACATGATATTCATAACCATACGGACTAATTCCAAGCCCAATGCCACAAGGGTCCCCATGTTGCATTCGAACATTCTAGCAACGGCATAGCAGTGACCTATCCTTTGCGTTGAGTACTCAAGAGAGAGTCCAACAGACGTGGGGGTAAATTAAGACGACTCATGCCAATAAGCATGACTGAGAAAGGTCGAGAGACGTCTTGGAGTTGCTTAGAACCAACTAGAACAATCCTTGCGACGGCATATTCGATCATCAATAAGGAGGGAGCTAATGCAACGAATGAGCAAGTCCCACTATTTACAACTAAACCAAGGTTCGATACGGGGCTTGTATGAAAACGAATACAGCACTGAAATAATCGACTTACACGACTCAAAACATTCCTTATTCAAATTGGATGTTGAGACGCAATAGAGTTGTACTTTACGCAAAAGGCCACAAAGCACCACTCAAGGCGCTGCCACATGATCTGTGTTAGCAACTAGAACAAGACCTGTGATGCGCCAAGCTATAAGTCTAGATGACAGTTGGGCAAAAAATAGGATCAGCTGAGGTATTGTCTTGTCCTACAATGCTGCGCTGGAATTCCAACACTGAATCAGCTGGAAAGCCACCACTCAGCCAGATGTAATACAAACAGTCCACTCCACCAAAGAGTAGAATTCAGCCAACAGGGGCCTGCCGCAGCAAAATTTAGGGGTAAGTCGTGGGATGACTGAGGCCTGAGCCAGATTCGGCACAACGCCACTCCACCACGTGGTCCTCTCACCGGGGAGAAACCGCCGGCAGCCATCATTCGTTGTCAGGCTTGCTCGTCCAAGGACCAGTCTTGCGGATCTAAGTCTAGACTGCGTGTTGTCCACAAGTCACTTGAGTGTTGAGCACGGTAGCTGACCAATCATCACGTCTCTTCGAGCCAAAGGCGCTGATCTGTTTAGTTCACGACATACAAATTTCGAATAGCCATAATGCTGTGATGGCGATTGAAGCACATGTTAGAACATTACCCACTTTCCTTCTGTGTCGCTGTTGGTCGTGATTGCTTGAATCTGAGGAGTATTTTTGGCGACTGGCACAACCTGCCCTGCAGTGAGACAACTCCCGGAGCCTCGCGAGACAAAAGGTTGTCGACTTCTTGATGATCTGGCACCCTTTGGACCAGGTGGCGAGTTGGGCAGGGCTGATTAGTGCGCCCAATCAATCGGTGCCGGCAAGATCCTTGTCCAATACACAACTGTCGCTTCATTTTTCGGGCGGTTGGATCGTCGTCAGCGGGGCCATTGGGCACTGGCCCCTGAGCCGTTTGGATGCCCAACAGTGAGTCAGGCGCAACAACTGTAGACTGAGCCTTTGCAATACAAGGTGCGCCTGTCAAAATACAGACCAAAGTGATGTACTATCCCACGCGGCTTTGTTAGGTTGAATGATCTTTCAGGTTCTGTAATTAGCCGAGAGTTTTCGTACTACCTTTCCAAGCCTCCTTTTCTAACTTGAACAACAAAACTCTCCTACTGCTCAGAACACTTGCTCATCTATTTCTCTTGACTATAAGTCAACAATGCACACCGAAAACAGCACCAATTCATTCCGAAAACCACTTCTGGGTCTTACAACCATACTTCACCATCAACCATTACATTCTACGACAACTCAATTCCAAACGAACAACACCTAAATTAACAGCAATGGATTCAGGATTCACACGACAAGCAGGAGAGAGAGGACCGGACATGGCGGGTCGATACAACAGACATCCAACCGAGCGACCGGTTCGACCGACCTCAGTGCCACCTGTGAGAAGGTCTTCAGACATAACTGAGTCGTCTTCAAGTCGGGACTCCACACAGACAAGCGTGCCTAGAGGTATCTTGAAGTCGTCCCGGACAGCAAAACCACTGGACCCCTTAGCGGCACGGTTCCATAGAGTGCCCAAGCCTGAGCAGATGGAGATAGAAATGCAGCAGCAATCACCACAGCCACGGCCTCAACCACAACCACAACCACAACCACAACAGCGTCCGCACTCGTTTCATCAACAAAAATCTACGAGCTATTCCACAGAGTCTTCTATGTACTCATACATACCAGCCGAAAACAGCTACGACAGCTACGACACTGAGGCCGAGTCAGGCACATCAGAGCTGTCAATGAACACCGAAGCCACCAGTGTCGCCTCTGACGACAGCAATGACACTATCACCACCAAGCCGATGCCGAAATCTTCGGCCCAAGTCAAACAAGTTCGACATGTTCCACTGGCACCAGCGGCTAAAGTCAAGATGCCACGGCGCAGTGTAGGATCATCTGACCTGAAAAAGGCACCGACCCAGACCGTAAAACGCAGTGTTCACATCCAGGTCGTAACCCCACATTTGCCTGTTGCACCTGAAGACAGTCAGCACTCTGCAAGGTCCGAGAAAGAGCTGATGAACAAGATCCAGAAGCTGGAGAATGAAACTCAAAGCCTTCAGGAGTCGCACGGCCGGCTGAGCAAAGATCTCTCCGACGCCGCTGAGCGGCTGTCCACCAAGGGGCAAGAGAGCAGGGAGATTGAGAAAGCCCTCAGGCTGGAACGAAACTCCAAGGAGCTCATTCTGCGAGATCTCGAGGAGCAGAGGAGGATTTTCGATGAGTACCGCAGTAACTTCGACTTCCAGAAATCCATGCTAGATGCGGTTGAGGCAGAGCGCAACAGCCTGAAGCAGGCTAGGGATAAGACTGAGATACAGCTTAGGAAGCTGACCAAGGACACAAATACTCGCGCGACGGAGCTCAGTGACCAGGAAAACACGCTCATGCGACAAGTCGTTGCCTTTGAGAAAGCTGCAGGGGCTCTTGAAAAGCGAGTGGCTGATCGAGATGAGCAGGTCAAGTTCCTGGTCGCTGAGCGGGAAGCGCTCCAGAAGGAGTCGGAGCAGCACCTAGCCCAAGTCAAGGAATTGACAGAGGCACGGAAAGCATTGATCGAGGAGAAGACCGTCCTCGTGGAGGAACACGGAAGACTTCAAGTTCGCATCAAGGAGGTTGAGGAGGAAAGTGCAACTCGCATCAAGGAACTTGAAGATGACAGAGCAGCTCGGATCAAGGAGCTTGGAGACGAGATAGACGCTTGCATCAAGGAGCTTGAAGACGAGAAAGACGCTCGCATCAAGGAGCTTGAAGCCGAGAAAGACGCTAGTATCAAGGAGCTCGAAGACGAGAAAGACGCTCGTATCAAGGAGCTCGAAGACGAGAAAGACGCTCGTATCAAGGAGGTCGAGGACGAGAAGGCGATCCACGCCATCCAAGTTAATGAACTTGAAGACCAAATGGCGACTCAAGTCAAGGATCTTGAAGACAAGATGGCAACTCAAGCCAAGGAGTTTGCCGACGGACAGGAGGCTCGTACCAAGGAATTCGAAGAAGAAAAGATCGCTCTTCAAAACAGGATCGAAGGGCTAGAAGGCGAGATTGTCACACTCAAAGCCCAGATCGACGCAGCCGAACCCGACAAGCTAGCGCTTGAGAAGCAGCTTGAAGACGAGAGAAACGAAAAGCAAGCGCAGATCGATAGTCTAACCAGCGAACTCGCCGGAGCCAAAGACGCCAATGTGTGTCTCGCCTCAGAGAAGCTCGGATTAGACACCAAAATCGCCGACCTGCAGGCCAATCTCACGACCGTTCAGGGCGAACTCGACGGTCTCAAGGGAATCACCGACACTCTAAAATCAGAAAGCGAGCAGAAGATGGGCGAGCTCGAGAAGCTACGCCAAGAACACCAGAAACTTGATGAACGCGCCAAGACTCTACAGGAAGACCTCGACGAAAGCGAGGTAATAGGCGAAGAGACAACCGGGGACCTCGAGAAGCTGCGCAAAGAACACGAGGAGCTCGAAGAGCGAACCAAGGGCCTCCAAGCCGAAATTGACAAGTACTCCAGCGACCAGCTGGTCATTGTCAACAAAGAGCTCGAGGAGAAGACCAGCAAACTCGAAGAGTCCAACAAGGAGCTCGCTGACAAGACTGCCAAACTGGAGGAGACGAACAAGGACCTTGAATCCAAGACGGCTACCCTTGAAGAAGCCAAGTCCGCACTAGAGACGGAAAAAGCTGAACTAGAGAAACAAAAAGGCGATCTCGAGGCCCATTCCACCTCCCTAGACGAAAAAATCAAAGCTCTCCAGACGGAAGCAGACCGCGTACCCGCCCTAACCGCCGAGACGCAATTCCTCTCGACCCAGCTCGCCTCCGCAACCCAAGAACTCGAAAAGGCGAAAGGCCAATGCACCAACTTCAGCACGCAGGTGCACGAGCTGCAGGTCGTGGTCAACTCGCTGCAGACAGTGCGGATGCAGTCGCAGAATAGGGACAGCTCGAGGCCAAGGCAGCATACGAGGACGAGGTCGAGCAGCTTGATGTTTGTGAGGAACCCGCAGGATCGGGCAGGAAGTGTGTTGATCTTGAAGAGAGATAAGGATGGAAAGGAGGGGAAAGAGAAGGGCGGGTCGAGGAATGGATCGCCACGGGGGAGGAAGGATTGACGGCTATTGTTGGGAGGTTTGGAGGGGGAGAGTGAGTTGGTCGTGTAAGGGGCTGGTCCGATCTGTTTCACGTTGAGCGACATACAGATACTGCTGTGGGTAGGCGACATCACGATATTGGTGGGTTTCCTTAATTTTCTAGGCTTTGTGGGATAGTTTGTGGAATAGTCTGTATGTGTGGGAAAGAAAGGAAGGACAGGAACGACTTGGGGTCATGACGGTGTCGTTGCATGTACGGGTCTCATTGGAAGGGTGTACAGATTTTGTCAGCATATCGCATGCATTTTCCTTTTGTAAGTTGTCGTGTGAACATGGGTATTGGGATTTTGGAAAAGAATCATGTATTGGTCATCTATTGTAAACGGAGAGAGACAAAATTAGATTGTTGGAAGGCTCAAAGCTTGAAGGGGGGACGAAGTATGATTGTATTATTGGAAAGGTCTTATTTACACATCTAACCTAATTGACTTTGGCGTTTCAAAACACACGATCTTTCGGGACTCAGGTTTGATACTCTGCTTCACCATAACAATCGAAATCTATTGCGTATCCGTCTACAAACCATGCGGCAGCAATTTCAACCTATCCTGGGCCCTCTCCTGCGTATCCCTTTTAGGCCGACAGGAGCATAATGATGGTATGTGCCCCACATCAAGTGCATGCGTCCATTCAATCCGATCGTCAGTTTACGCGGGAACTCGAGTCAATGAGAATAGGATAAGTAGGGAGCTGTTGTAAAACCCTACTGGTAAATAAGTAGTGCTGAATGAACCTTCCGCATAAAACCCGGAGTGAGTGT
This sequence comes from Pseudomassariella vexata, assembly GCF_002105095.1. NCBI lineage: Eukaryota > Fungi > Ascomycota > Sordariomycetes > Amphisphaeriales > Pseudomassariaceae > Pseudomassariella > Pseudomassariella vexata. The sequence goes on along the minus strand of NW_024467959.1, from coordinate 76,564 downwards.
TTTGGCTTCTTCATAATAGTTTGTTTGAGTATAGAGCGCCCCATAATCTTTCCGGTGCCTAAGAAGTCCCCTCTCATATTACTATAACAAGGCGAGCTCAGTGAAGGATACCCCGACATCTACAGCATTACCGAATAACGTAATCCACCTATAAGCGGGCCACACCTCTTAGCGGGCTACCATTTTTGGTATAATAAGAGGATAATCAGTAACAGTCTAATGTGAGGTCAAGGACAGTGTGGCTGTGTGGCTGAAATCGCCGAGCGATCGGATAATTGTCGGAGATTGAGCTCCTCAAAAGGGGCCAAACGCGCAACACTTAGCTCGGCAGATAGAAGTCAACAAAACACCTCACTTCTTGGAATTGACTTCCGTGAGAGCCCAACCGTAGTCACCTTCCCTGGCACCCAGCCGCACCTATCTTTACATATAATAAGCAAAGTTGAAGCTATTTATAACGCTATTTTCAACTAAATACATCAGAATCGAGCGGTAATTCCTTCTAAACGCGTTTAGTAAAGATTGTGACGGTTGTCACGTGATTGACCTACACTGGTCTGAACAGATTGATAAGTGGTTGCAGATATCAAAGTCAGGGACTTTGGTATTGGTCTCTTTTGGTGAAGACATCTGGTACGGTGGCGTAGTGGCAAGGATTGCATTGTTACACGCAAAGGTGGTCAAAGATTTGTGAGGTTGTAAAAGCATGACATTCTATCTAGTCCTATGGAGCACGAAGGTTGGACTTAGTCCCGAAGGGCTAAGTCACGTGGTAACCTTGGTGGTCTTGGCAAAGCCCACCAAGGTTGCCTAACAGTCCGGATCCAACAAAGTGTCAGGGTACGGCTAGGCCGAAGGCAATAGTACAGAGTGATGGGGAGTAACGGGCGTCCCTCCTACGTAGCACCGGGTGGTCACTGGCGGTCTCAGGTAGGGGTGCCCACGGTGATGCATTGATCTCTGCTCCTTCCCTATCCTACTTCGAGATGGTCCTTATATAGATAGCTAGGCCGCCGCTTGGACCCGGCATAACAGCAGGGTCGGCGATGCCAAGGATCTTGACTCTCGTCATCCCAAAGCTTCACATAGATTGTAATCATGACTCGGGAGTCTTTTGTCCGAAACACCCCTCCGGCGCCCCACCGGTGTCTTGCGTTCAGTGTCCTGACACCCACTGGTGCCTATGGCATTCTGTTCTCTGACACAAAGGAACCATCGAGGGCATATAAAAACATAGTTTGTGTTCTCGGAAAACTCGCTTATTTTACTTTCCTCCTCAGTTAGATAATTAACAGTATTTGGCCATGTTGAGCTGTATACTTTCGCAGTGAGCCCGTCACAGTTTTGACTCTTCAATTGTGCTCACCGTGACATAGATCTAGCTTCTTCGGTAGGTAATAATCGCTATCGGCGTTAATAGGCGGTAGTCCAGCTCCAGCGGCCTTAAATTCGGGCTTAGAGGGTTATTCTAGGGACCCTAAAAAGCTCGGCTACTTTACGTATATTAGGGACTTCCCTAGAACGAATAGACTTGATAGCTTTCTTAATCTAGTCTTCATGATCTATTCGACGAAAGAATGAAGATCTAGCGATAAAAATCGACGTAGAAATTAATAATATTGTTAAGTTAAGCCAATTCGACAGAGCCGAAATAGGTGGCCCGCTAAGGGGTGTGGCCCGCTTATATGTGGATTACGTTACCACAGAATCCTCTTGGCCGCCCCTCCCACGGGAAACTACCGCTTCCAGGCTCCACAACCGCCCCGACCAATCACTAGCGGCACTTTCAATACGGTCCAATCATATGCCTCATGCCATTTTATAACCAGGTGGATGGAAGAATGTCTCTCTCTAGGGCTCTACTCCAAACCATGGAAGCGTGGTGCAAAGCGCCAAGTCGTGGTCCAAATCCACGGCCAAGCCTGTAGCCATGGAACAGCTTCTTTCGACGTTCCCCCGCACGGTTACTCCTCGCTGAATGTCAGTATCGACAACGACTTCATGTTCGTATACCACAGCTATCGACAGAGCGTTTTTGGTTTTCTCTCCGAAAAGGAAATCAGAGAGTCCAGGGACGCTTATCAGAATGTTGGACTGCTTAATCAGCAAGCTGCTCTTCTTTGGGCCAGGGAAAACATGAAATATTGTGATAGGATCCCAAGAACATCAGTATATGGCGTCAATCTGCCGGAGGGGGCTCGGTCATTGCTCAGATGATGGCAATGGTGGTCAAACTAGCCCCAAGTTGTTCAACAGAGCCCTTGCCAGGAGTCTGTACTGGGTGAAGCAGTATAACTACGACGATCTGGAAGCCAAGTGGGTCATTAGTAGACTGCTGAATGTCACGGGTATTTTCTAGTACAGAGTGAAGGACGAGAGTGTTAGAGAGAATTCGGTTGCCAGTTACCAGGTAGGTAGTAGCAGTGTAGTGTAGGGGACTCAACAACGACAAGTTAATGGCTGCCGCTCTTCAAGAGAGGGGGTTCACAGCAGTCTATTTATGCATTGTCGACCCTCGCATAGACCAGACCCCGGCAAGCCACTGTGGCTTATCTGCACCTGACACTGAATCTGAATGACAGTACCAATTGAATGAACCAGCTTCGCTTCCTACGAGCACCCGATTACCAGACCCTGTTCAATGCCAGTATTGGTGTCAATTCGTCAGCTGCCGGGTTCGACTACGCTCTTCGAGGGTGCCTCTCACACTTTACCGTCGATGAACTGACGGAGATGAAGTTGCTGTACCCTGCTAGCGGTACGACGAAAAACATTGAATACAACACTAATTTCGCGCAGGCTGGTCTGATATCTCGGGATATCGTGTTAGCCTGCCTTGGCTATTGGCTAGCTTCTTCCGTGGACAGGGAGTGGCAGGGGAAGTATATCGTTATTCCCGCTGTACATGTAAGTGGATTCGAATACCATTGGAAGGTTGAAATTGCTCATTCACTTATTATCCTGATGCGGTCCAGTCCGTAATGACTATGTACAACGATTTCATAAATTACAAATCATGAAATGTCATTGGGGTTTTGTCATCCATAGAGTGGCTCGTGAGCAGGTTCTTATCTCTCTAGACAGCAGAGGAACGACAATCTGTGTCAGTCGAATCTACTGTAGCCCCTGAAGCCATCCTCACAAAATTCCCATCTCTGGACCCCTGAGATCCAAATCGATATATGGCGGCAATCTTTCAACATCCTGAGGATTTTTGGTATTGGCCAATCAGGGTCTATGAGTACACCAAAACTGGCAGCGCTGGCGCAAAGTACCACTGATAACTAGGGGCCGCACAGGCCAGCCATTTGGGTGAGTTGTGTGGAGATGGAATTCGACGTTGGCGAGACGCGAAGTGGAAATTTCTGACACATCAGCCCAAGCGTGGCCCCGTCAGAAAGTGGAAAAACTGACCAAGAAGCGAGACACAGTTGGCACTGCCAAGTGGCCAGGTCACCCAATAGGAACAGTGAACATACGACGGAGCTAATTTGTTTGACGTTCTGAGAAGAAGGAAATCCCAAGCTGGTAGGTGGACCTGCACCGTCCTAGTAACTACGGGATCAGCATAATCGGTAGCATAAGCGCGTTCTCGTTCATTTCCCTTCAATCATACCGGTACTTCGTTGAAGTATCATCACCGTGAAGATCTCATGCCGGTATTAGTATCACAACACTGGATATCGGACGACAAATCGGTTCCTGGTATTGGCATCCGAGCGCTTACGAGTGTTTCGTCGAATATGCCATTGTTTTCGGGGTATCCAGTTCGGCACAGACGCCGTCCCGACTTCAACCGCCGTCGGTCAAACAATCCCCTACCTTCTTGAGGTTGAGTCTTCAGACGAAGTGGACCCCCGGAGCTTGTCTGGCTTGTCTGACTTTTCATCCCTGTTGCCAAGCTGCCAAGACGGTTCCTGTTTGCGGAAGTTATGATGACCTCGGTTTTGGGCCTGCAATGGTCACTTATGTGACAGGAAGGAGGTGCTGCTACGACGAGGTGGATGCAGTTGATGACTTTTGCTACTGCATGCGCAATCGATATCCACAGATCGATGCGACTGGAAACCATCTGATATGTGTGTTTCTGGAATTCCGATGCAGGCTCTTGTGGATACAGATCTGCCGTGCTGTGTCCCAACCAGACTTCCTAGATCTGCGATAGAATATTGCAGAATATGTTTTTGTGAGTTGAAATAACCTTAACTGAGAATACCCCAAGGTAATAAACAAATCGCGGTAACAAATCATCAGTCGATAGTGCACCAAATTCATATTCATATGGAGTGGAGTAGCACTAACGGGATCCCGCCGTGACGTTGATGGCGCGATTGAGCCGTAAAACGCAGCCCACTTCCTTCATGAAGTGGATGTAAGCCAAGAGTCGAAAACACCAGGTATCATCTTATTCATTTGTACTATGACGATCGCGCATCCGAATGTTCGTCCTGTCATTAGGCGAGACACTCATTGGCATCTTGGCAGATCCAGAAAACAGGAGCAGACACGGTTTCAGCCAAGCTTAGCCAAGCGCAGCCAAGCGGCCAAGCCCTTCACCATCTCATGTTCCGTCTCGGGTCCACATGCAGCCAAGACTGAGAGAGCAATATGCGCGCGTGAGGCTCAAGTCACGATGCTGAAAGCAGAAGATCGTCGGGATGAGGAGCCAAACCCAAGAGGTCGGTGGTCTGGTCGTATGGAAATCTGAAGACTATAAGATATTCGACTGTCCGGCCTCCAACCTGGTTTCCCTTCTCTCTCATCATCACACTTCGAGCCAATCATTCCTCAGCCCGGTCTTCTTCTTCTCTCTTCACCCACTTACAGCTGTGCTGTCTTTCACTTCTAGCCAACTCCTCGATCATTTTTTGTCAATCTTCACATTTGTTTCGCTAGTCGAGCAAATCCATACGATCAGTCAATCACTATAATCAAAACTTCAGCCTCAACATCCATCACTATGCGTTTCACCACCGCCTTCGTGGCCGCCTTTGCTGCCTCCGCCATCGCCGCCCCGACCAGCCTGAGCAACAAGGCCCACAAGCGCGGCGTCTTCACCACGCAGACCTACAACGACATCTCCATTTCTGGCGGAGTTGCCGGTAACGCCGAGGCCGAGGCCCTAGCTGTCTTCTCTGCGCTCGACATCGATAATGCGGACGAGGCCGACATCGACTTCCTCAGCTCGGTCAACAGCATCTGCAACGACGCCGAGGAGGGGGCCTTCAACCCGGCCATCGACGAAGCCGACGGCGAGGAGGCTGACGCCCTCCAGCGCGGCAAGATAAAGAACAAGGTCCTCAAGCTCGAGGCCACCCTGCTCCGCCTCCAGATCGAGCAGGCTCAGGGCGCTGATGTCGCCGATGAGATTGCCGCTGAGCAGAAGAAGCTCGACAACAACATCTCCCAGGATGTCGAGGCTGCTGGCCTACCGTCCACTGCCCTGGAGTTTGATGCCACCACTGCTTAAGCGATATGGGATTTTGGCAAAACAATTCGAGAAATGACAAGTGGGGTTGTCGAGAATTGTCTGGGAACTTGAAAACAGATATCATGAAGGAGTAAACCTAATTACCTAGTAATAGCTGGAATGGACAATAATCTCTCGAATACGTCTTGCGTTTGCTCTTGCCATGTGACAGTGACACTAATTCACATTCCCCTAATTAACAATTTGTTAAGAGTCACTGAAATCCGCCTCTTGGACATTTCTGCTCAAATCTAAGGTACCTGTGCAATATACCCCTTGGAAGGACCCAATTTGCTTGGCTCAGAGCAAAATGTTTAGCCCTTTTCTCGTTGGTTTATCGATAGGAAGTTGTGTTTTCGGCGTTAGATAGGTTGAGATTATACTCTCGCTGAAGTCGAAAAACATTTGGCTTACCGACCATATTAGTAAATTTCGAGTTGGCCAACTCATTCCATCCTTCGTTCTAACGTAGTCATAGTAGTCAACTTACCGTAAAATAAGCCTCTCTAGGTTTCTTCGTTGCGTGCAGACTTCAGGGTATCACGGAACCTGGTGAATGTAGGAATGATTACAATCTGGATATTAACTTTAAAAGTGCATGATTTGGGCCATACATAAGATCCAATCTTTACACCCGTCCTGCTCACACGTCTGAAGTTCAACCATATACCATTGTGAGCGCTTCGGGTCCACGCCGCATGATGGCATGTGCTGCAACCATCAGAAATAACATCTGCACTTATCGCGGCGACTTAATCAGAACGCTTTTGAGGAGAGTTTCGGTCCTTGGAGGCAGTGGCGGGCCCGTCTCGAAGACCTCGTCGTTTTCCTTCCAATGCCAATGGTACTGCCACTGGTACAGAGACCAGACCAACCATAGTGCTCCACAAGAAGGCCCTCAACACGCCATCGATCCGGTGGGCCGAAGTCGAGGTTGCAGTGAAAGATGGACCTCGTCTTTAAAACCACACCCTGGAAGACTTCAGCGCATTGACTAGGCACAGGCTGGCGATCCACGATCAGGGGAATGCGTTGACGGGTCATCACTGTTGAGGCGAGAGCTCGTGCTTCGACCAGCCATTTGGATATGTAGTGAATAATGTGAATAGTCTATAGCTGGGGATTGTATCTAAGCCGCAATGTCTGCAATGCGGATGCATCCTCAACAGACCCTCACAAGTTGACTCGTCGCTCGATTTAGAGGATATTATCCTAGCAAAACGGGACCAGGCCACGTGCATGGCATTCCGAAAGGCGTCGTTGCCCTCTTCCAACACAACATTGCGCATGTGACGAGATGAAGGTGATGGCTGAGGCGGCTGCAGAAAACCTGAATTTGCCCTTAGCAAAGTCCAGTCAAAATCCAGCACTGTGCTTATGGGCATATCTGCAAGAAAATTGCCAAACCCAGAATATCTCGTCAAGATTGGCTTCTATAGGGATTGCCCATAGCCCGACGGTCAAAGCGACGACCTTGGGAAGACCTCGAGATGGAATTGTGGACGTCGCCTGAGTATATAACGGATGAGTCGAGATAGTTGTAGTACGTAGTGGATGGCCTCACCCCAAATCCTACCCCTAAACGCTTTTCCCGTCGGTCTCTCCGTAGAGTCCGGGTTTGTGTATGGACAATAGGCACTAGAGCGCTTCGAGGTGTGTGGGGGAAGGTTCGTTCATATCTTTAAGTGCCCCTGTTAGCCGCAGAATAGTCGGCTATCTTGACAGCATGTGATTTGGACAACTCCAACAGTCTTAAAGAAGAAGCGACTTTGTGACTGATAGCGCCCTGATTTTTTCATCGTACTTCTGAAAATTGTTTTTCTTAAATTAAAGATAAGGACAGGCATTCATCGTTTGATGGGCATCTCACATGGTCAAGTATCAAATGAGCACGATACGATGGTGCAACTGCACCGTACAAGCTCTTTTCACGATCTCTTGCCCGCAGACAGCGTTATCGGGTAGAACTACCACAGAAGAAGACTAACAAGGCGAGTATAGATGCGCGACAACTACAGGTGCATATAGGAAATGTCCTATTACCCGGGGAATATCGTGAAGAGTTGACAAAGTCATCATGTTTGGTTAGTTAACGTAGTCCACACAAGCGAACGGGTCACCCAACCGAACGGGTCACGCCAACTAGCAAAACATGGAATTCAACACGATTTCGCAACCACAACGCCGTAAATCAATTAAAACTACTCAGAATACTCTTGCCCAGATGATTCTATCTCTACCTGACAGGTTCACGCATTATGCCCGGTCTTCCCGCATACGCCACAGCGCCGTTGCCGTGGCTGGCCACGATTTGATCCAGCGCTATTTCCACGCATTTCCTGCTGTACTTGCTGCGCAACGTCCTTTTGATCTTGAAGATCTTGTACGTCTTGTGAATTAAGTGATCCTCCAAGCCGTACTCGTGTTTTTTGGCCCTGCGCCGCTTGCCAATTAGAGTATTTGCCTCTCGAATTTCGGCGACCTCAGCTTGGAGTAAAGCCATCTTATGCATAATACTCCGCGCTCCTTTCGAAAACTGATCGATAGCATCGTAAATTGACGTCGGGGAGATATTTTGATGCCTGAAATTCGAGATTTAATAAATTCGGATTGCGAAGTAGCCTCGATTGGGTTGTTTGGCGTCCGAGAAGCCCAAAGAAGGGTTTCCCGCGTAAGGGGCCGGGAGGACGTTGGAGTCTGTGATTTCACATCCAGCTTCTCAATAACAATATCTGGGCTTAAAGGCACAAGCCCAGCCACTTGAAAGCCTGCACGAATATTGCTTTCGGTCAGGCTCTTCTTGAACGCGTCGCAAAATGCCGGAAGAAAGTCCTCCTTTGTGATATGCGAGTCGCGTAGCAGTCGGTTTGCCATATCTTCAACAGCACTTAGTCGGGGAGGAAATGCTTGCGAATCTAGCTCAATTATCCTTTGAATAATCGTATTTTCTTCTAGTTTTGTTAAATTCCGACCGTTGGCTTCGATATTGCGACGTGATTGACGTTTTTGAAGACGCGCCTGGAGAGTAGTATTCGAGACTTTGTAAATTGTTGCAGCACGTCGGATACTAAGTGTTGAGTCATTTCTGATAGCCTGAGTTGCAAGGAGTAATTGAGATTCTTTTTGAGCAGAATCCATCGAGAATTAGTTGCGTGGTAAAGTTAGGAAGTTTAGTTCTATTTTTTGCTATGGGCGTGACCCGTTCGGTTGGGTAACCCGTTCGCTTGTGGACTACGTTACACGTTTGGTTATTTAACCTTTTTGCCCGAGATACGACGGCGTCCGGCAGATTTCGCTGTTTCTCGATGACCGGACTGAATTAATTGTTGACAACTGTCTCTGGCTGCTCATTAAAGACCCTGGAGTCAGTCAACCTCTACATATTGAGCCAGGGAAGACGGAAAGTCGCGAACATAGGACACTCGAGTAATATCCGCGCTTAAATTTCCATAGATATACTGGTTGCATGGCTTTCAAGCCTTCTCGATGCTAGAAATAAAGCTTCATGACGAATACGATCCCAGACCATCATCTCCGGATGCAACAAAGGTCAATAAAAGAGAGTATTGATACCAGCGTCTTGTCTTGAACGCCCATGCTGACGCATGCTTGGGAAGCTCCTACGGCTCAAAGGACTACCCAAAATATCCCCGGAGGTAAAGTGGCAGAATAACAGATTTGGCCACCATTGGATGGGCGATGTGAATGATACCAGGGTGATACGTGACCCTGTAGCTATAGATAAGATAGATAAGATAAGATAAGAGCTATAAAAGAGCTGTGACAGGCCTACTACAATAATTCACACCCCATATGCACCTACATCACAGGGCATCTTTATCGAGCGTCCTGAACGGTCTGGTAGTAGCGGTTGTACTGCTGGATTATTCTTCTACTACTCTGGATGCCAATCGATAGCGACAGGTACTGGATGATAGGACATAAATTAGGGTGCTATGACTCGCTCGGCAAAAGGCCTGTCACCGTTCAGTTGCTGGATGCATATACGATCGAACTGTTTAATGAAACTATTCACGATATATTGTTTTCGCAGATTGGAAATATCTAGTGATAAATGTCTCTAGATTGACGGTAGTACTAGCTTCTTCGTAGGTAGCGCGGCATTTAAGCGACGTAGCCTTATAGTTAAGCGCCTTAATTCGATAGGCTTGAAATACGGGTCATGATGGGTTGTAATTCAGTTGAGCTGAGCCTTGCCCCCAAGCCCGTACTTCACTCAGCTGAAGGGCAAAAATCGTAATTCCCATCCGCATTATTACCCCACCAAGAGGGAAAGGGGCGCGGCGGACCCCCAGCGCCAAAGACGGCAAACGACAAGATAAACAGCACCGAGAGACTGGCGCCGTCAAAAGCGCTAGTAACCAAGTACGAGTAGTCCTTGAAGATGCGCGGGCGGTAGTTGCGGAGGTAGAGCTGGGTGATAAACCCGGCGATGACCTGGCTGAAGATGACGCAGGTCTGGGACGCATTGTAGGGGATGTAGCCGGCGTATTGGATGAACTGAGGCATATTTATCTCCGTGGTCGCGAAGCTGCGGATCTTGGGGACGAACTAAGATCACTCGGAATTAGCAGACCGGGTCGGAGGGATTCGGAAGAGAGAAGAGGGGGCGGTGGTACACTCACGTAGACAAAGATACGGTGGATGACAACGACGCCGATACCAATGGCTAGTCCTACGGGAACCATCTCGTACCTGGTACCTCTGGCATAGAGGTACTTGGCCAGGGCCCAAGAGGTTGCGTTGGTATTATACGACTGAATGGTGGCACCACTCCAGCCATTGTAGCCGTCGGTGTTAGCAAGTAATTCGCGATTACCACTGACAATGGAGATCATGACGGCATAGTTGATGAAACCGCCCAGTACGGTCCCATAGATTTGAGTAAGGAACATGGCACGAGGAGGAATCTTGACTGGACATCGATGGAATTAGCATTGCAGGCCTACGGGTGGATTGGGGGGCACGGAAAAATAAAGCACGTACGATATTCGCCCATCTTCAGATCGTTGGACAGGTTGACGGCATTGGCGATGACGCTGTGCGACCACGCAGCAAAATACATGTTACCAACGGGGCGTCCAGGGAGCATGAGACCCGCCAGCATTTTCGACAGATTGTTCGTGGCAATACCATTGCCGAAACGGGAATAAAGAATGGTGCTCTGCAGTAGGGTAGGTTAGCGTCAGACAACTTGGCTCTTCAGCGCAAGCCTTTCGGACACCGAGAACTCACCAAGGGTGCGATGAATATTCCTAATAGGAGCGACACAATGTAGGCCCAAACCGGAAGGGTAATTTTCTGCGTGATGACGACGACGAGCCCAAGCACGAAACTGAACACCAGCACGGCGACGTACCACCACCATGGTGTTTCCTTGTAGTGCTTTGCCATGTAGGCATGGTGTCGATCATCGCATGATCCGCTTTTGGCGCTCTTGTACGCCCTGACGATGTCACCGCCCCAGAAGAGGAAGCAGTGGGCAACGAGGGCACCGATCTAGAAGACAAAAAAAATGATGCTTAGTCCGCGGTGAGGACAAGTGATGGGTGGTAATGGCACGAGGCTTGGGTACAAGGTAGAGGTACTTACGGCAGCATTCGCCATGAACATTGAATACGCGAAACTCCCGGTCAGTCTGGGGATACCATACTCGGCCAAGGCGGTTTCGTTGAGCACAGCCCCGGAAAAAACCTGGGCACTTGGGTACGTTGAGCCGTCCTCGGATCGAAGCCGCGTCGACATGAATGGCTGGGACATTGCATCCCACGCATTGGTATAATAGATGCCGAGCATGGCGGCAAAGCAGACAAGGTAGCCCGCGGCTGCATGGGCTTGCAGCTTGAGAGGCAAAGAGGTGTTGAAGGAAGTAATCTGCAAGAGGTTGGGTTCAGTCAGTCGACTTTGCGGGAACTTAGGGAGGTTGTCTTACATATTGCCAGTCCAAAGACAGACTGAAGAGCCCCAGTCCCTCGTTATTGATGGAACCGCCGAAGAGATTGGTGAGTACGGCTGCCTTGGCCCCAGTAGCGTGCATTGCGGCCAGGCAGGGGATCGAGATGGAATTCAGCCATGGCCAAATGTAGGCAGGGAGGAACTCGTAGGCGAACATGCCGGTGAAACTGTACCAGAAGAATCGGAGCGGCTTGGAGTTCTTCAGGTCCTGCCAATGGAGTCCTTGGAGAGTTTTGATCGTGGGGAGACTACTCCAGTAAACAGCCTCGACATGCCAGACGGTAATGGGACGCATGATACCGCAGATGCCGTAGCCAAACAGCCCAATCGAGATCACACTTAAAATAACGGTGGCCGGCTTCAAAGGCAGGTCGTAGAAGATATCTTGCGCGGCGAAGACCTGAATACTCTCGACAGCGTTGGAGGCCGAAGTGGCAGTAATGGCACATATTGCGTGCTCCTTCAGGTTCCAAGGCCCATGGTTGAAAAAGGAGATGAGCGCGATCCATCGGGGTGGTTTGCCCTGGCCACCCTTCTCCCTCCACCGAGCCTCGAAATGATCACCCCGGGGAAGAACGTTGGCCCAGGCTTTGCCCAGAAAGTAGGCTATGAGGGTAATGAATGTACCCGAGATGGTGATCTGAGTGGGTTTGAACTGGACCCAGCGTCAGCCTATGCTATCGTCTTGGAATTTGAGCCCACGTGTCAACTCACAGAGTAGATCTGGCGCATGACGGCTTGGAAAGCCGCGAGACAAGTGGCCAGAAGGAGACTTCGAAAGGTTAGGGCGGGCTCGCAATCATCACGCATCGGCAGCAGGTGGTTGGCGGCATCAGCACCCGTTCTGATGATGGTGCCCTCACTGTCCTCATTGTCACTGTCGCCGTCGCCATGGCGCAGAGGGGGTGCCGTCTTCATGACATCACTGCCAGTCTCGGCATCGTCGACAGCGAGGTGCACTTTCTCATCCAGGGGCAAGTTGCTGGGAATAGTGACGACCTTCTTCTCGTTGATGACCTGGTGGCTGGGAACCGAGACGACCTTGCCCTCGACGGGGTTGAACGCCCCGACGAGCATGGAGTCATCGAGAGGGTTTAGCATGTTTGCTGTATAGACTGCTGACTGCTCTGACTAAGGGAGGTCGAGGAGAGCCAAAAGCCAGAGGAGTCCCGCCCGCAGTGTAGAAGCGATGGCAATTTATCTTTATCCTCAGGTCACAAACTCCCCAGCACCGGCTCCTTCCCTAATTGGTGTGGGCCGCATTTATGCTATTCTCCAATCCCTGCTCCAGTCTAGAACACGTCTTGTATAGACGCAACCCCGGTCATCGTGTGATAAGGATTGTGCAATTCCACACCTTCCTTTCCTCATCGCAAAGCGTCCATTATTTGCCCCTTCGGATACCTGGGGTGGTCTAAACTCTCTTGGCCGGGTTAGGATTGTCCAGAATACGCGTTGCCAGTTAAGGAAAGTCCTGATAACGTCGTAATGGGGAAATAAGCACATTCTTAATGCGGCATATTGTTCAAAACTAAATTTGTAGACTCCACTACATGGCTTGAATGGTCCTTTCGAGTCCTGCACGAGTGATCGAGATTTTCAGCCAATACTATTTGTGTTGCCGCACTGGTGTAGATCACACGCACGCGACTAATCGCTCAAATCCGGGGCGCCACAGAAAGCAGCCTTAACTCCACAACTTCAGTCATAAGTTGAGATATAATGGATCAACCGCTTTAAGAATTATCCCTGTTCCTCCCGGCGCGTCAATTGTTTCGAATCTCAGCCTGCTTGAAAAAATGGAGGTTTTCCCTGACCAGGTATAAGAACGCTCTACCGAGGTACAAAACCTGAGTTCTTAGTAAAAGTTCCGCAGGTACTCAAAATATAACGCGCTCCTAGGTTTAATATATATTAAATTTAAATATAGGCCTTTTTTCAATTAAAACAAACGATAGAAACATTTAATATATATTGGGATAATTACGAGTCCGTATACCGATCTTCTATTACGAGGGGTACTTACTAAAATATATCTACTAGCGCGTCGCGTTAAAGCTTTTTTTTTCTTACTATAGAATTATAAAGGTAGAAAGCGTAGCCTTAGCTCGAGATAACCTTATTATATATTGGACCGGCAGGGTACACTATGGAGAAGGAGGCCCGGGGCTCCGAGTAGATGAGTGAGGAAAAGGAGGTCCCGGCTGCCCTCCTCGGCCACTGGAGGAAGAGATGGCTCACCGGAACAGAGCATCACGACCGCCAGCGACGCGCTATCGCTGAGGAACCGGAGGGCCCTTCGATGCAGATACCGAAAGGGGGCAAGTATTTCGGCCTGAACCGACTGGAGGCGTCTACGCTGTGCCAGACCAGGACGGAAAAAATAGGACTAGCAGCCTTCTTATTCAAGACAAGGGCTTTTGGCGTGTACTCGCCGCTATGCCGCTGTGGCGACGCCCCTGAGACGGCAGAGCACGTAATCCTCTTTTGCGGGCTGTTGGAAGGACCGAGGGAACGATTACGGGCCGCCATCGCACCACGGCCACTATACTCTCGCAGAGACCTCGCAACGGCAACAGGAGAACCAGTAGTTAGTGGGACTATTGTAAGGTGGCTGCTAGGGACGGATCGGACAGCTTCAAGGCCCAGATAGCATCGATCTTCTCAGGGGGGACTTTGTTGGTAGGTTGAGAACCAACGTAGTATGGTAGTGGACGCAACGCAGTCGCCAATAGGGCGAACCGACGACGCAGCGTATGTATTTAATCCAGCCATTAGGGCACGGTTTGACATACGGGAGTACTAGCAGAGGTACCGGGGGCTTCGAGCCTACGGCGTATTTAATAATAATAATAATAATAAACATATGTTCAACCTCGGAGCGCGTTATGTTTTTAGTACCTGCTGAACTTTTGCTAAGACCTTAGGTTTTGTACCTGGCCAGAACGTTCTTGTACCTGGTCGGGAAAAACCCACCTCGGAGCGCGTTATGTTTTAAGTACCTGCTGAACTTTAGGTTATGTACCTGGTCAGTTTACGCTCGCTGAATGCACCTACTCCCCATCCTACTCAGCCCCACAACCACCCCTGCCCCCCTGGCTTCTCCTCCACCTCTCTGCTCTACCTGTCTCTCATATCCTCTCCCCATGCCTCCTCACAGCCTGGAAATCTCGCGTTAATGTCGACTGGAATCAGCGCGCCAAGTGACCCATCCACGCTTTTCTCAATTCCAACGTCTTCTGGATCGTAAATCCGGGGACGATCGAGCTGTGGATCGCCAACCCGGCCGCAGCAGAAGAGGTGTTTCGACGATACAAAGGGGTTTTTATCAAAATCCATTGTTGTACGACGTATTCGATGTATTTGAACAGAGCGTGAATAGTGCGAATGAGAAGATCTGGGAACGGCACAGGTGGATTACGGTGCCGCCATGTAATGAGAGTATCAGTGAGGGGGATTAGGAGGAGGCGGGTAGGCAGGTTGATGGGGTGCGGAGAAGTTGGTTTGGTGTGGCAGGGAAAGCAGACGAAGCCGATGAGATGGTGAGGACTAGGCAGGAAGATGGGTTTTGACGTGCGATACGATTTAGCGAGGCAGGAGGGCGAAGAAGTGAGATTGGAAATAGGCATAAGATGAGATATCGCGATACGGTAAGGAGCATGATACTGAATCTCATGCAGCACAAGGTCGGCTGGCCGAGTTGATCGTTTTGGGGAAACTTGGGAGGTGGTGCTGGCTAAAACCGAGTTTCAGTAGTATCTCGGTGAGATGCCTCGTGAATAAAAGGTAAGATTCGATGCCGGGGAAGCGCTTTGGGATAAGCTCATGAGCGTCCTCATGAGAATCGTGAGAGCATCAGAACAAGAGAAGGAGGAAGACAACGGGGTAGCCACTATGGGCCTCAAGCACAGCGAGGTGTTTGGGAACATACTCAAGTATAACCTGGTGGGCCACTATGCGACGGCGAATACCCTTAACTTGGCCCTGACATTGTGGCTATCGATCGGAAATGGCGCGATGGGTTTGGGGAAGAGATCGACACCGTAGCGAAGTAGCGGTCCTGCAGGTACCACGACATATTCCCCCAGCTGTTGAGATGTCTCGCACTCATGATGAGACATCAGAGCTCAATATTCTCTATAGTACGAAACCCTCCGCCTCTACGTATTCATCCCACCAAATACCAACATCATCCTAAACTTTTCAGTGTCGCGCACCCATCCCGAACCATGGGGGGCTCCGGTACTCCAACTTTTCGTCCAGGTCGATAGATCAATATTGACGGCCATTAGGAAAATACGGACATAAAGCAGTCCAATGAATACGATCATTACAATTGGCAGTAAATAACGCTTGTGGAGTCCCAGGTTGGCACTTTCGTACCCTGGAACGCGGGACCTCATGGTTCCCCTGAAGAAGTTCTATCAGGTGGAGTTCGTGAGAGTTATTCCGGGTCTGTTCAAGAGTGGGACTCAAGTTCGAATCTTGAGTGGATAGGCCGAGTCCAGTAGTGAACGGGCGGAGGGAAGAGCACAGCGCCACATGAATGGGGCCAGGGTGGACTTCGCTGTGAAGATGCAAGGGGCTGTGATGACTAACATGCGTTGGTTGTTATCAACAAGATTGCAACCAACATGCAGTTGAACATTTTCCCGCGATCTAAGGGATAAGCTCACTCACTTGTCTGTATATATTCAATGTCTACAATGTAAACAAACAGACCTTTCCGGTTGAGTATGAACAGAGGCAATCCATCATCTGGTATGCTAATTAAGGGGTATAAAAGGAGGCACCGCCGCCACAATAACCTCAACCGTAGTCGTACACACTCCATCCGGCCCCTGGTTCTTGGTGACCCGGAAGCTGTCTTGGTTTTGCAAATCGTGGACCGTAACAATATTATCCCCGTCCGTTATCTGCACATACTTGACTTCATAGTCAATCTGGTATCCAATCCTCATCGTTCCCATCTGCCAATCTTCGCGCTGGCCTTGCTCGAGATCAAACTTTGTGGCGGCGGTGGTGGTGGTGCTGCTGCTGCTACTAGTCGTATCTCCTAGTTCAAACATGGTGTTGTGGGTGGTAACCTTGCGGAAGAATCGACTTATTCCACATAACGTGGGGGATATATTATGTGAAGTTTTGGGCGGCGGAGACGGTCGGGATCGACGGTTCCGTAAATCCAGGAGGGGTTGTAGGGCAGGTATGGACGCGGCGATGATGGTGGCAGAGCCTTCGATGCTGTGGGATGGTCAGGGATGTACGTCGACGGAGAACAGGGGGGTGGGGTTGGGGCAGGGAGGAGTATTGGCGTACTATGTCCATATGACAAGTTCAGCAGCGTCATCTGCACAGAGCTGTCAGCACTTTTCCCAGAAGTCCAGATAGGTCTAGTCACAACTGAAGTCAGGATTACTCAGAATCTTCAGCCGAGTACATTTGTATATAGCCATAAAGGTTCCACTGCGTACGTTAGTACCAATCGTAACTATGGACAAAAACCACTTACACAAATCCCAGTCCCACAGCGACAGTCAACGCGACTCTCTTATTTCCATTGAGCCTCATCTTCCGCATAGCTAGCATAGCATAAGTGGCTAAGCATAAGTTCGTAAGGCCCGATATGGCGCTCGTGGAGGTGGCATAGTACACGGCTTTCGAAGACACGACGCATATATTCGTCACCATGTTGGGTCCATTAGACTTCTCCTCAATCTTGCAACCCGACACCAAGGCGAGTACGTTGCCCATGAGTCCCGCAAGGCAGAATGTCGCCAGTGACCAGAGGACTATGCGGTGCCATTTCGGTGGGCTGATGAGGCGCGTCATCATGAACACAATGGCGAGTTTGGGAAGTGCGAAGGATAGGATTCCACATGCGAAGATGGCGTCGGATAGTCGCAGGACCGTCATCTTGTCTTCTTCGTTGATGACAGAGGCGAGCCGTCCGTAGCCCTTGTATACGGCTGCGATAGATGCTGCCGTTGCGACCCAAGTCGCCAACTCGATTGCGTCAGTAGAGAAAAGCAACACATGGCAGGATTATACCGAGACATACCACCGACGTGACAATAAGGCCATCATCAATCTGGAAGCGGTGCACTACCACCGTCTTCACAAAGATGCGGGCGAACCCAAAGATGGTGGTGAGGACCGTCAGCGGAATGACGGAGCCAATGATTGCCACTCGTTTGTCACCTTTTCCCGTCTCCAGCGGTGACTGGTTGCTCTGTGACATTGAGTATCGTCGGTTTCGATGGATCGATCATCAGTCATTGGTCACCCTGCGCTTGCGGACAGCAAGGTGATGTGTGGAAAACGCGTTCTGTCTCCGTAAGTCCAATGGCCAGGTTCTATATCATATTCGATAGGAAGCTGGGAGTTGGTGATGTAGTCAAACTTGTTGTTCGGGACCATTTGCTGGGGTAAAAGATCGAGATGGCAGCCTTTCAAGGTTCCAGTGATTACCGGACATCGATCACTCGCTAACAAGCTTTGAGACTAGAGTTTAACCTAGTCCATCCACATATGCGGCCGCGATGGGTGCTTTGAAATTATCCAATGAGCTGTTGAGACGAGAGTTTAGAATCCTCCCTGATGCCGGCAACGAGCGGACTAAGGTTCGCCATTGAATCGTACCCTTGCAGCCATATCTTCAGAAGCCCCATATTTGATCCCTCCCACTTGGAAAAGCAGGTCGTGCAGGAGGTAATCACTCTGCGCTGCAGTAAGAGGCTGGCTAGTAGTTATCTTGTTTCATCGTATCAGAGAGAATGCATCAGAATCAACTTATCAGCATAAGGAATTGGACTAATCTCGTCATCAGTGTCATAAAGATGGAAATCTTCATCCAATGATGACATGAAGGAAATAAGCATCATTGAACTTAATTAAAGAGTTCACCCGGTCTGGCATTTAAGAGTAGGCCGATGTAATGGCTCCATGTACTCAAGAGTTATTCGTGCCAATTTAGGCTAGCACAATGTCACCCCAGCGCCTCTATTGTTCAATACAGTAGGGAAAATTCGAATATTCTTTAATGTATTTTAAGTAAAAATCTACGAAGTAGGAAATTCAGGAAGTCACAGGATAAACCATGCCAAAAGGGTGTGGGGAAGGGGGCGGACGGGGGCGGAGGGGTGGATTGAATATATATCGTAGACTGAGAGGTTCCACGCGAGTGTGTTCTGTGAACTTCCGAAGAGGTAACAACTTCCCATAGTTAGTTGCTCAACATTTTTAGAGCATGGGCATTATATTGTGGAGTGGTTTATTCGAATCATGCGATACTGACTAAGTGAGGGAGACAAAAAAGTGAGAAAACAGCACTCAATGCCACCGGAGATGAACACAAATCTGTCGTATACAGGAGACAACTTGAGGGATTCAATTATTTCATTGTGCGTGATTATCGTGGTGGAAATTTGAAATGAGTGAAACCCGGCGTTACTAGACATTATCATTCCATTTCATATCTCATCTCTCGCTTTTCGTCGAGGTGGAAGCCCCCTCTCCTCTCTCCCACCATCCCTGCAATCCCACCCGCCTAGCAAAAAGGTGGCTCGCAAGGCAGACCGTAGCTGTAGGCGGTGTAAACGCCAATGGGACACTCACCGTAGTTCTGGAAGAACTCGAAGTGCGTGTCATTGGTCGAAGTCTCTGCCAAAAGGTATTAGCATCTAATTGTCCCAGCCACGACCATCAAGAAAAGAAAAGAAAAGTGTAACCAGATTCAAAATGGACGGAAGGACAGGAGATCAGTCAACTCACTCCCGGCGACACAAGTCCCCGCCCCCACAAAGCAAGGCCCAACATCAATCGTATAAGCGAACCCAGGCTCCATATGAATGGGCGGGAAATCTGGGAACGGGCCAGGCGCAGGCTGATTATTAAACGTCGTTTCATCGCCCGGGCAACTGCCGGGGTTATACCCCGTAAAGAAGAACGTCCCTGCCCCCTCATACGTAAAAGAGGAAGTCTGCAACTGGTCCTGTCGGGGAAACAGGAACTCGAGGGTGCAGTTTGCATCGGCGCGGGAGGCAGGGATGTCAAAGGAGAAGATTGAGGACACCTCGTTGGGGGTGAAGACGCCAAAGTATTGCGGGCCGTACGCGGTGTCCGGGGCGCTGGAGTTGATCTTGGTGATGTAGTGCGGGAACTCGAATTGGCCTTCTTCGAGGTAGGCTGGGCAGCCATCACGCTTGGAGCGGGCCCATTCGTGGGGGGCGAGGGCACGTTTGGAGACGAGCTCGTAAGGGGCGGCGGTGGTCAGGCCCAGGAGGAGGGATGTAGTGATGAGTGTGGCCTTCATCTTTGAACCGTGTTTTGGCTGCGGCTTAGAAGCTGGAACCGGAACTGAGCATAATACTAGTTGTATAGTAACGAAAAGTAGCCGAGGACTTGGGTTGTGTCGTGCAGAAGCAGCCAAATAAAGGCCTGCGAAGTCGAGAGCATTTATACAAAAAAATGAGACATAGCTCACGCTGTCATCGCCGCCTGATCGAATTATCTAATGTACTAGCTATTATCTCCCCGAACTTCCTCGCTTCGTATCTGCGCCTGCTGTGTTCAAGCATGCTGCAGATAACTTCCCTTTCCAGACCAAGCAGAACTCCACTGAACGGTTCTCAACCCTGCACCACCAATGCTGAGAAGAATAGGTTCCATGTACTACGGAGTTCCCCAGGGACAGATGAGATTTTGAGTGATTCCACGACATGTGGTAGTTTAACTTCCCCGCAGTCAGCCGCATACGAATGATGCACAACCAACCAATAGCGGAACCGGGGGTTTTGTCATACAACCAATTTGGATTCAACTTCTGATTAGAGTGAAATATATTGTCTAAGGCCTGTTCCCGTCGACAAATGATGAAAGACTTGCTGGGCCCGCGTCGCTACCCAGCCATCTTACTTGCTTACCTGCCCACACCGCAATCCAGGCCGCTGTCATGCGCTCCAAAATCCCAGACGTCCAGCTCACCAACATATTCTCATCTAGTCAGCCCATCCGGCGCCGAAGTCCTTGGATCCTTCGGTAATGTTCAAATAACGCCTCGCGCCCGTATAGCCGACCTAAGAATCTTGTGCATGTCAAAAGCCTGCTCTGGTCCCAACATGGTATAGTGGGCGCCTGACGAAATCCACATGTCAGCCCTTGCTTTCAATAGTCTGTGAAGTTGCTGAGTTGTTACATATGCAGCCATGCAGTAGATACAGGTTCCCCCCCCCACTTTTCTTCTCTGTAATACCCATCAGGGAGAATTGAGAAAGCCTTACCAGGACTGTTATGGAACCTCACCTCGCCCCTCGAGAAATCCTGCCACGGCGATAGATGCTTTTCTCGCCACGCCTCCTTGTCCCTGCCTACGGCCACCAGCGGATGTGCGTAGAAGACGTCGATGCACGCGACGGAGCCGACGGGGCGGTAGTCGTGCGCGAGGCCCTGGAGTGCACTGGAGATATCGGCCCAGCGCGCGAGCTTGGTTTGCGTCAGATCCAGTTCCTTCAGCTTCGCGGGCGGGGCCATTTTCATGACCTTGCTGAGTGCCTCTTCTCTCTTGTACTACGCATTCGCAAAATAAAGCAGTCAGCAATCACAAATCCCACTTTACCCATCGGCCAATATAATTTCCCGTTTCGCATATAGTACTTAGGTAACGGGAGAAATAAATGAAGGAGCACAAATACGAACACAGACTGATACAGAAAGATGGAAAAAATGAATGATTAAGCATAGACACAGTCTAATACAATTAAACGCAGACATACCTTCTTAGACTCGGCGGTGCGTTCATGCGCCTCCTCCTCGGTGATGAAACCAAGGAAATAAATCAAGTTGAGGAGCAGCTCTCCCCAGTCGATCTGTTGTAGCCGCCAGGCTATATGTGGTGGTCCGTTCAGACTCCCCACGAACCCGACTTCGTTCCCAGCGGCTTCAAGTTTCTTGGCTATCTCGAAGGCAATCATCGAGCCGAATGAATAGCCGATCAGTACATACGGTCCGCTCGGTTGCTTACGTTGGATGGCGTGCATGTAAATACTGTGCGGCTCGAGAGATGTCAGTCAGCAGTGGCCGTTTGCTAGTTTTATCGGGATCGCAAAGAGGGAGGGGTGGCTATACTCACGTTGTCATCTCGTCAATGGATTCAAATACCTTCTCTCCGGGGTTGAAGCCAGGCGCTCGAAGGGCGTATACTTGACTACGGTGTTTGGTGTGTTAGTATACATCAGTCAACGCACTGACCCCCAATAATCCTCTACAGCGGCCAGAACACTGCTAAATGCACAGGCAGGAGAATTATATACCGATCTGAGAAGTACTTGCTGATATTCAGAAATACAAGGACCTCGCCGAGTCCAGGATGGATGAACCAAATTGGCGATGCCGAAGACCGGCCCGACTGTAATACAACGACAGGGTTGTACTCTCCGGCTTGGGCATTTTCCCCCGAAAGAACAGCAGAGAGCGCCCTGATGCTCGGGTTTATGAGTATTATCCCCGTTGGTATATCCTCGAGGCCAAGATGCTGTTGGAGTGCCGTTTTATATCGAAGCAGGCGGATGCTGTCGATTCCCATATCGACGAGACTATCTTCTACACCAATGTGTGCAGTTGCGAGGTCAAACTCGTCGGCAAAGATCTCCGCTATCTTCTTCTCCATTTCCGTCTTAGGGGGTAGCCATATCGAGCTCCGATGCCGTGTCATTCGACCTGTCGCGTCGGCCAGGTACTCGTCGAGCTTGCCCGCTTCGTACGCAGTCTTGAGCCCAGAACGAGACACTTTTCCAAGAGAGGACTTCTGTAACCGCTCAGCTGGTATTGGCACGATGTGAAGGGGGGTTTTAGAGCAGTAGAGAAGCGTGGCTGTGATTATCCTGTTGAACGCGGATGCCAGTACATCATCATCGTCGTCCGTTATTCTGTCCGAGCCCACGAACGTAACGACGACCTCCTCGCCATCGCTCCCCTTGGGCCAGGTAGAGAAAGCCGTAGTGTACGAATGCACAATCAAATCCTCTGCAGCCTCCTCGATGGCGGACTCGAGCTCGTGCGAGAAGTACTTGACACCGTTGATGATGATGGAGTCCTTGGTCCGGCCGCATAAAACCAGATTCCCGCCCTGGGTAAAATAGCCCGTGTCGCCCGTCTTGAACCAGCCATCCGCAGTGAAAGCCGTGCTCGTGTTCTTCGCATCGTTATAATACCCACTGAACAAGGCCGGGCCTTTAAGTTCCAAGTTACCCTGCTGACCATTCGAGCACATGGACCCATCGCTATCGGTAATACGCATCTTCATGGTGTGGATTTCACGCCCCACGGAGCAAAAGTCCTCCATGTTGGACCTTCTCTCCAAGTTAGGGAAGTCTTTGTTGTAGATAGACCCAGCACACGTCTCCGACATGCCAAAGGCGGGTTGTAGGACATGGTCGGCTGCTCCCATGGATCGCAATAGTTGGTTGAAGGACACACCGGTCGAGACGGTGTTCGCCTCGCCCCCTGAAACGATAATGCGGAGCCTCGACAGGTCAATTCGCGGTGTGGCCGTCCTAGCTTCTAATGCCTTGCACACCGAGGCAAGGAAGAAGTTGGGGGCAAATGAGTAAGTGACAGAATGGGCAGCCATTATCTCGAGCCAGCTCAGCGGGTCTTGCAAGACTAGTTTGGCCGCGACGTGGACTTGTGAAGCACATACAGCCATGGCATGGATGTGCATTTCCGTTACACAGGCAACGTGATCGAATCCTGCCATTTAAATTTTCAGTCAGTCGAACCTATTGCTTTACGAAGGGTATTGGGGGTGGGGGGTTGATTGTCAATATTTAACGGACCTATCCAGTTGAGAAAGACGTCGGTCTCCGAGGTTACGTTCAGCCGAGCCTTCCCTGTAACAGCACTGATGACTTGAGAATGTCGCAGCTCTACAGCTTTGGCGTTCCCTGTGCTCCCGCTGGTGAGCATAAGAAATGCCAGATCTGGACCATTGGAAACAGGCTCCCTTACAGCCTCCGACCCTGTGTCGTGTTCCAAAATCCCAGATGATTCATACATATTGGAGAATCGCTCAATTTCCGAGCTGCCGTTGGTGGCAGGATTGCCATAGATGGTGGGACGGTCATTGACGTCGAGGTGATCTTCGATTTCCATGTGCCCGTGTTTCTCCCCGTGCTTCTCGACATGCTCAACGGGCGCTGATGTTTCATTGGTTCTGCCGGAGGCATTGGTGTCATGGTTGGCACTTTGAGTGGAACGATTCTCATTATTCCGCTTTCCAGCAGGGTGTTCATATCCATAGTCGTTAGCATGGGTGACTTTGACGTCGAAATCGCTCCTCGTTGAACCGCCCTTGAATGCAAGCTCTTGAACAGGCCGAAGACTTTCGACAAGCACGAGCTTGAATCCACTAGCAGCAGAAAGTTGGTGGGCAAGAGACTCTGTAGTCAAGACAAGAGGATTCCGAAGTAGGTTGGCTAGATGTTGCAAGTGATGCTCGCAAGCCACCCTGTCAATGGGAAGCGGAGTGGAGACCGCGGGCACAGCCTTGGCTACCAGGACCGACCAGAACCAAATGAGATAGTCGGCGTGGCATTCCAAGTGAAGCAAGACAACTTGGCCCTCAATGATGGTACCGCTGCTGCGAAGGATATTGGCGTTTTCCTATGCTCAAGCCACCATGTGAGTAGTCGTCGCTTTCATTAAAGGAGATAATAAAAATAGGAAAACGTACTCTGGCTTTGATCAACAGACTGGAGTATGTGATCGAGCTTTTGGAGTCATGCTCATCGTAGAAGAAGAGGCGCTTATTGGCGGCATTCTGAGCCGCCCGCTCCAAGAGCCCCAGGAGTGTTGACATGGCTGATGATCAGTGATAGTAGATAGTCGTATATGCCATATTCGGAGACAGTAATGCTTCACAAATTCTAAGCGTGGCCTCTTATCAGATGGCTCAAGTATTCAGTCTCTGAATCTGCTCCTCCGCAGCCGCTAAAACTAAGTTAAATAGTTTAATGTAATGCGGAGTCTGATTTTCCAGGTAACTAGTACGCATCACGCCCCTTAACTGAGACAATGTATCTACTCTGTAACAATTATTCATGTTACAAGCCGCAAAATACATATATGTTGAACAAGGGCTATCTTCACTAGCGTTGCAACAGGACGGAAGGGGGAGTGACATTGACAACGGTCAGCCAGGCCTCCACGAATCACGGCAAAGATCGCCCACACATTGCCTCTAACATCTGCATCTATGCGGCAGCTACGTTTATGCTTACCAATTGCTGGCGCTAATTCTAAAAACGACGAGAGCAACATCGGACAAATATTATTATTATTATTATTAAATACGCCGTAGGCTCGAAGCCCCCGGTACCTCTACTAGTACTCCCGTATGTCAAACCGTGCCCTAATGGCTGGACTAAATACATACGCTGCGTCGTCGGTTCGCCCTATTGGCGACTGCGTTGCGTTCACTACCATACTACGTTGGTTCTCAACCTACCAACAAAGTCCCCCCTGAGAAGATCGATGCTATCTGGGCCTTGAAGCTGTCCGACCCGTCCCTAGCAGCCATCTTACAATAGTCCCACTAACTACTGGTTCTCCTGTTGCCGTTGCGAGGTCTCTGCGAGAGTATAGTGGCCGTGGTGCGATGGCGGCCCGTAATCGTTCCCTCGGTCCTTCCAACAGCCCGCAAAAGAGGATTACGTGCTCTGCCGTCTCAGGGGCATCGCCACAGCGGCATAGCGGCGAGTACACGCCAAAAGCCCCTGTCTTGAATAAGAAGGCTGCTAGTCCTATTTTTTCCGTCCTGATCTGGCACAGCGTAGACGCCTCCAGTCGGTTCAGGCCGAAATACTTGCCCCCTTTCGGTATCTGCATCGAAGGGCCCTCCGGTTCCTCAGCGATAGCGCGTCGCTGGCCCGGACAAATAAAACGATAGTATTGCGTATCGTCAACGTGGTTCTCCCTTGAGAACCCTGAGACAAGCAACTAGACACATTCCTTTGGACTTGATGCCTAAGAATGCAGCGATGATTGATGACGGTTTCGTGACAGGTCAGATTTAAACCGGCCCACCGTAGTCGGCTCCCACTACCTGGTTCCATGCCCAATAACAACACCCTTCAAGTTACGCAGAATGATTCTCGACTAAATCGGTGGAAAAGGAGGACACGTAAGAAACTGCAACCTCACCGGTTTGTCCACTGCCGAGTGGCTTTCCAGACACTTGGCCACGTTCCAATGGGGTGCGTAAACAGCGGTATCACAATAGTCCTCCGAAGCCAATCATGCGCTACGGAAGATGTGTGGCAAAAACTTGCTGTTGTGTGACAGAACTTCGAGTGCCAGGTGGGGGTCATAATTGTCACTGGAGGAATAGGAGTACCACCTGATGATACCGAGAAGCTGTCAAGGTATACTAACATTCTAATAACTCTAAACTCAGTGACTATAGCGGCACGCTATATGAGAACTTTTGTGTATCAAATGACTATAAAAATGGCATGGAAGAGGCGCAAGGAGTGAAGATTACGACCGGATTAATGCTAGCGTGTAACTGGGAGAACATCCGACAAAGTGCAGATAGCACCTTCTGTGTTTCGCAAGAGTGAGGGGGCCTTCAAACCACCATGAAATATTACAGATCTGACTAGTAGCCAATTAAGAAGTCCCTTGCGTCGGCTAGTCTTTCGATCAAGAGTCGCAGAGCCGGGACCTTGGGAAGAAACTTGTGTCTTATGGACGTGCCTGTGCGAGTACAGCACGGATTGAAAAAGTGCGGTTCGTCTAAAGTCTGGATCCCACCGCCATTGGAAATAATGACGGGTGACTGAAAGTTGCATGAGTGGTCGTCGTCATGGATTCAACTGGCTATTACTAGAATATATGAAAAAGCCTGTCGAATGAGCTTTGCGAGGTATGGTTGCCTCTGTATCCTCTTTGTTATTCTATAAGTACAACACCCATGTTGTCTGTGCCAACACGGTGAGAGGCATTATCACCTCTTTAATAACGCCAAATGTCACCATCCCCTGGAACTCCATCAGCTAAAAGACAAGGCGGGTGGTCTGTAATTCACATTTGCACCATGTAGCCAGCAATTAATCTTCCTCGTATCTCGGTGCGGCGGGCGTCTCAGCACTCCAAGGACCAGGCGTCGGCGCCTGTAATATTAAAATTAGTAATTGCTACACCAAAAACAGTGGATGCAAATAGGAGTTGGTTTTCAGTTGTCTCGAGAGAAAACACCCGATTCTTGATCACGACACTTTGCTCCCGGGGCCAACAGAAAAGGAGGAAGCAAGAGCTGATAATTGACTTACACCTGCAGCCGGAGTCGGAGCATCGGCGCCCCAGCCGCCTTGCCATTGAGCACTTGGCGTCGGGGCCTGCAATGATAGAAGATTAGTCATCTATACTCAGTTTGTTCTGGACGCAGACGGGAAAGGGAAGATACGGTTTTCAAGAAATTACTCACATTCATCGCTGCGGGCGTTGGTGCAGTGTAGTTCAGACCGGGCGTGGGCGCTGTAATCAGTTTTAGCAAATGGTGCGTATTGTTATGGCGACAGCCTCAAATGGAAGGAATGGGTGTTACTTACCACCTAGCATGCCAGGTGTAGGTGCATCATATGCATGCGATCCGCCTGAAGCGCCAGGCGTATATCCAGACCACGAATCACCGCCGTTTGCAGTAGGCGTGGGAGCCGACGCGCCATACGGGGTCTTCGAGCCGGAGCCCCATGCATCAGAAACGCCTCCACCATAGGCAGGAGTCTTAGAGCCGTGGCCAAATGAGTCGGGAGCCGGGGTCTTGGCACCGGATGACCACGCTGGAGTTCGTGAACCGGCGCCGCCGTATGCTGTCCGATTGCCGTCATACGGATTGACCGTACGCGAGCCATCAGCACCCGCCCATGCAGGTGTACGGCCGCCATCGCCACCGGCCCTGCTCCAAGCGGGAGTCCGACCACCATTCGGACCCTGTGTTGGTGTTTTCCATGCAGGAGTTCGGGATGAGGCGTTGGTCATGGGCGTGCGACTTCCACCGTTCCATTCTGGGTTGGGGCGGTCTGAACCCGGGCGTGGCCCAAGGAAGCCTCCAGGGCGTCGGTTCTCGTAATTCTTGATTTCGCGACCGCTCACACCATCTCTAACCACCAGGTCCGCCTTCGGCACGTTGATGATCTTGCTCTTCGTGTGAAGCTCCACACGGGCATGGGTGTCGGTGGTCTCCTTGACACGGCCGAGCAAACCTTTCCAGCCGCCTTTTTTGATTGTGACAGTCTGACCAACAAGGCGATCGCGGCCAAAGGTGGCTTTAGGAGGTGGCATATCGCCTTTCGCATTAGGGTTCAGCTTCTTCATCGGGTTCATGGAGTTCAAATCAGGCCCAGACGCGATCGATGAGGTAACGCGGCCACCCTTGGCTGAGATGGTCGACACGTTGCTAACCTTGCACACGAATATTCCAGCATTCTCATTGGTCGCGTTTGTGTGGCAGAAGACATAGGTGCGGTGAATATGGACGATCTTGCCTTGGCGGCTCATGCCACCGTATTCCTTGACGACGTCGTCCGGTCGAATTTCCGACCCGTTGCGGTCTGCAGCCACTGCAAGTTTTCGCCTTGGGAGTTTGTTTGCAATCTGCGAAGGCATGACTTGTCGAGTATCGCCATTCTGGTCCAAGACGACCATGGACTCTCGGTCGAGCTTGACGATGCAGCCAACCGTTGTGGGATCTAGTTGGACGAGATCAAGCATCTCGTACTGGCCCAGAGCGCCTTGTCCACCAAGGTCACTAGCTTCTCGGAGGTCCTTGCTGAAGACAATGATCTCCGTTGTTGTCTGATCGGTCAAAAGAGTAACTCGATCTTCGGATATGCTCACGACCATACCAACTTCATCGCGGTATCGGCTGCCACCAATGACTTTGACGTGGTCACCAGTCTTGAATCGCTTGCGCAACCCCTTCGTCGGTACCTCGATAGTCTGGCCAGCAAGATCTCCTTCGGTCACGTCCATGGTGACAATATCACCTTGGACATTGGTTGCCCTACCCACGACGCCCTTCTGTTCGCCCTCATACACCTCAATGACGTCGCCGGGAAGGTAAGTGACATTTGTAGAGCTATCCTTCAGGCTAGCAGCCAGAGACTTCAGGTCAATGTTCTCCACGCCATCATCACCACCCGACGCGAATTTAGTTACTTCTTCGAGGGTGGGATTGACGTCCTTGACTACAAGCAATTGAATCTTGATATCTTTCACCAGGAAACCTTGCTCAAATTCATCACCGTTGTATTGCCAAACATTGGTATTCGGGTTACCAGTGATGTAGCGGGGGTGTCTTTTGCGCGCCTCTACCTCACTGAAAAGCTTCTGGGGTGGACGTGCTCCAGTTACTGGACGCTTTCGCTTGCCGTCGGCCGTCATAGCACCCGGGTGCTCATCGCGCATGCCGTAGTCGAGTCGAGGAATATATCGCACCCTCGCCTCAAGACCGTTTTCGGTCACGTCGAGAACCTGGGCAAGGTCACCCGCATATTTGTTTGGTCGTTTAAGTCGCACCCATGAGCCGGGCTCGAGCGTGGGGGTCTTTTGGACTCGAAGAAGATCGGGCATCTCCTTAATATCGACTAGCAACAGTTTGGTTCGCGGGTAAACGTTCAGCATTCCCTCGAGGGCCTGTAAGATATCGGTTTGGCGTTGAGCCTCCACGTAGATGAGGCCCTTCATGACTGAGTTGGGTCCGCCTCTTTCGAAAGCTGCTGTGATGCCCAACTCATCTTTTGTGCCCATCTTTTCCTGAACCCTCTTCATGATGGAGAAAATAACCTCGCGTTCCTTGCCTTCCTTGCATCGTACTCCCCAGATACTGGGGTCATCAACACTGGGAAGAAGCAGTCTCTGAGGGACAGCGCCGGTTTCGCCCATGCCGGGCGCGCGACGACGGTGAGCATGTCTTTGCTGCAACTCTCTTGCCATTCGCTCGGCATCAAAGTCGGCATCTTGCTGGCGTCTGCGGTCAAGGTCCTGGTGGATTCTCTCGTCGTCGCGAGCAGCGAAGTCGGCCTCCTCGGGATCACCGTGCTCGATGAAACCCTCTTGATCTTCAGCGCCTTCCTCGTCGTCTTCACCTTCGTCCTCGTCGTCGACTTCGGCTTCGATATCAAAGAAGGCGTTTCGTCTGTCCTTGCGACGCTTGCGACGGTGACCCTGCGGGGTAAACGGGTTAGACTCCTGGAGTATGCAGAATGCTTAAATTAACAAGCGTGACTCACCTGGATTTCATCCTCTTCTTCCTCATCCTCGTCTTCTTCGTCATCGTCGTCGTTTCGCGCGTTCACGTCATCTTGGTCGTCTTCTTCCTCTTCGTCATCCTCATCGTCGTCGGCACCATTGCGGGTATGTCCAGGTGATGCCTTGCGACGAGGGGCCTCCTCTTCATCGTTGTCTCCGTTTTGACCCTCATCGTCGCTCATGTCAGCGGGCGCCGGGTTGAAGTCCTCTTCCTCGTCTGAGTCGACTTCGTGATCTCGGGGGCCGCTCATTTTGGCTGACAGTGATTTTGACGCTGGCAGGGAAACTCTTGTGTGTACTGTCAAACGTGTTTGAAAGGGAAAGAAAGAGCGTTGGGACCGCAAGATGTTGGATGTTGAAGGGAAGGCAACCTTCTTTACAAAGTCGCGTTCGTTCGAGCAATGTGGAATCTAGAGGTCGAGCGGACACATGCAGCTGCAGCTTGAGTCCCTAATCCCGATAGAGGTTAGACTAATGGGTCGAACTGCACTAACTGGTCCACCAACGTGGCTGGAAGTCAAGAGCACCGCCACAACACTGCAGGAAGGAGCGGCAAAGTTGCAACCAACTCCAATTACCGTTACTTGACTTGCGAGCTCGGTCAAGTCCAAATCGATATGTGAAATAAGTTTTCGTATTTTATGAGCCTTGAAGATATCGGCGACGATTTAAGATGTTTGATACCGTAGCCAAGTCGAAGACAACTAAAGGCTTGTACAATTCGGTTCTCTACGTTGGAATAGGATCTCGATCAAGATGAAAGCAGTGGTGGTTGATCGCTATGTGGAGGTTCGTGGCGACAATAATGTTGAGGAGCGGGTTATCTCTTTTGCAAGCGCTGACTCGAACTCAGAACTATGGTGAACTCCGTGTATCGGAAGTCGCTAAACCGAAGGCCAAAGACGACGAGATCCTCATCCAAGTCAAGGCAGCTGGAGTAAACTTTGTGGACACACTATATGTATATCTACCTCTCCTTCCTCGGTAGTCATCACATGAGTGAAGAATGCGTCGGGAAAGTAATTGGCAATGTTCTTGCTGTTCAACTGGCGCCGAATCAAACGCAGTGGCCTATATTGTGTTTGCCTTGATCGGTCCACGTCTGGATATTTCCATATCATTAACTCAACCTTTACTAACCCCACCAGGCCCGTGGCCTCCACCAAAACAACCGCCGCCACATCAAACCTCCTTTCACCCTCGGCCTCGAATTCGCCGGCCTCGTTCTCTCCTCTCCCACCACCAGCCCCTTCCGTCCCGGTGATGGAGTGTTCGGCGCATATGCCGGCTCCTACTCCGAGTACATCGTCCTCCCGTCTTCCTACCCTGTTTATCGCGTTCCGCCCAGCTGGTCCTACGCCGAAGCCGCGGGCATTGCGGCAACGCTGCCCGTTTCGTACGGCGCGCTGTCTCTACCTGGCGTGCTGAAGCCAGGCTCCACGGTCTTGGTGCATGCCGCTGCCGGCGGTCTCGGGTTAGCCGCGGTGCAAATCTGCTCCGCGCTGGGTTACCGCGTGTTTGGCACCGCTGGCTCGGCGGCCAAGTGCCGGTTAGCTGGATTTTTTGGCGCCGAGGCCTGTATTGACTACGAGGCCGACCCCAGATGGTGGGACCGCGTCGTTTCGCTGACAGACGGCAACGGGGTTGATGTAGTATTCGATAGTGTAGGCCTGGTGGAGCAGAGTATCAAGTGTTTAGCGCATCGAGGCCGCGCCTTGGTGGTTGGTTTCGCGGGCCGTAACAGGGAGAATCTGGAGAAAGTAGCGATGAATCGGGTATTATTAAAACAGGCTAGTCTGATCGGCTATGTAAGTTGTCTCCTCCCATCTCTCCAACTCCTATCCCCCAAGGCCCGACCATAGCAGGTTCGGCCCAGAGTGACGGTGCAAATCGCATCTCTAACAAACATTTTCCAGCGATTTGGCGAGACCGGCCGTCGATATCCCCATGAAACGACCATCATCTGGGAGGCACTCCTGCCTCTGATTAAGAGTGGAAGGATCAAGCCGGCCGTTTATGACCGAGAGTACCGGGATCTCGGCAGTGTTCCTCGGGCATTGGAGCATGTCGCCTCGAGAAAGGTGTGGGGCAAAGCTGTCATCTTGATCGATGATGATGCAAGCAGACAACGCGCAAGTCTATGAAATCGAAGACCATGTATTCTGGCGGCGCATGCGGCAACAGCAGCATCGCGGTAACCTCGGCCAATAGGTGAACCCAGAGTAATTACCATCACTTCCCACTTGATTCCAGGGATAACTCTGTGACGCTAGTGGTAATAACTCTGGGTTCAATCCAACGGTGCACGATTCTTCTTCTGTTTTCTCGTGTCGTGTCTCATTGGCCCCCTTGTTATGATGGTTCGTTTCCCTCCAGCTTGTTGCTACGTCTAAGCCATCTTGACACCATAAATGCCCCTTCCACCGCCAACACCAAGCCACTCCCCAGCATCACCATTTGCTGTAGTCCAGCTCAGGTTGTGGACTTCATAGTCGCACTGCCAGGCAGCGACTGGTGTGAGATGTTTGTCGGGGCCGGTGTTAGCAGCTGGGGAAGGCGAGCTCATTGGAGGGTTCGTCAAATCCCAGATCAAGACCTGGCTGTCATCTCCGCCCGAAGCAAGGGTTCCTCTCTTATTCGGTGACCACTCGATACTGCTTACGGCTGCTGAGTGACCTCGCAGCTCGAGAAGGGCCTGGCCGGGCTGTCTTACGTCAAGGATTCGAACCACGTTCGAATCTTGCGCAAATGTGGCTAGCAGGTGGGCATCATGAGGAGAAGCAGCCAGCCTCATCAATGGAGGCGCATTCGACATTGTCTGCTGGGCGAGGGTAGGGCTTATCCTGCCACCGTTCGCATCTGGGCAACGGTCAGCGGTTTTCTTGTCAGAACGAGACGCATAATTACCTCGATCGTCCTTGGCAGTAGGCTCATAGATGATAGTGCTGTGTTCCAAGCTGCGCAGATCGAACATACGGACACTACCGTCCTGTCCACAACTCACAAATACATCCACACTGTTGGCACAGAAACGGACGTCGTAAACCTCCTTGTCGTGAGCTATGAGCTGGGTCTTCGCGGTCAGGGAAGGAATGTCCCAGATAGTACATGTCGTATCAATGGACGAAGTGATTATTAGACTCGGGGATACGGTGTTCCAGTCCAAAGAGGTCAAAGGAGCGGTATGGTCCGGAGTCTTGGAGTTTGATAGCAGCGCTAAAGGAGTCAACTTGCTGCGAGAGTGACCAGGGTCGTTGTTACCAAGGCTGCCGAATTTATCCTTTATTCTGTTGGTGTACGAGCCCCCTTGGTCGGCTGGTAACGACCACAGACGCAGGTGGTCGCCGCTAGTAGCCAGCAAATCAGTAGTCTGCTTCTGGGAAGAAGGTGGCTCCCACAGCAGGCGAGTAACCGGGTAGGAGTGCGTCGCTTCGGCAATCCTGTTGAATTCCAGGCAGAATTTTGATGAGCCCGGAGTGTACATTTCGGTAGGGGTGTTCACGATCTGCGTATCAAGGATCTGGATCTATAGGAGATAAGATGTCAGAAACGTTGGCCCCGCGGCGCGTTGGGGGCGCAAATATTACTCACGAAGTTGTGGCCGTCCTCCAGGTAGCTTCCGATGGCTATCTTGCCTGCTCCGTTTCCCTGAGAGGGCCATTTGCACCAGTCGAAAGAGTACATGGCCCAGGGGGCAATGTAGCTGCTGGGCATAGGCGAGGGGTGTGCATCAGAGCCGAAGCCAGCGGCATTCCCTTCACTCAGGCTCGAGTCAGCGCGCGGCCGGATGTCTGCGAGCCCCAATGGCGTGTTGGACACATTCCGTTGGGAGCCTGGAGCTCCATATTTGTCCTGGGAAGATAGCTGCGACGAGGGTCCTGCGAGCGACATTCCAGGTGTCGTAGGTGTGTATGAGCTGTAGGTTGTGTTGGATTGTTCATATGGTGCTGTGGGACTCGACCGAGAATAGCTATGCGATAAGCTCAAAGCAGGTGGTTTCGAGGAGGGCGACGTATACTCGCTCGGCGAGTGTTGCATTGTTCCGGACATCGTGGGTAGCGTGGGAGCCGTGTTGGCGCTCATTGCTGCTGGTCGTCCACCTAGCGCTCCTACTCCCGGTTGTAGGACATTCGGCACCGCGGAGTTGCCCTGATGGTAAGCGGGAGTCGCAGGTTGCGAGGCAGTTGCAGGCTGTTCCAGCTTGATGTGGGGATTCGCTGGCGCCGTGGTGAAGTCGCGAGGGGATAACTGAGCCTGGTGGCTGTGGCTCATTGTCGGCGAAATGTGCAGTTCGTCGCTCTGATGCTGGGAGCCGTAGGTCGCAGTCCGTCGCGGGGCTACAGCCCCGTACGGTTGTGATTGATTCATGCCTGCTTTCCCAACTCACAGCAGGATCGCTGCCACAATGTCGGAAATCTTTAATGTGGTCGTTGGAGTTTGCACGCAGACAGTTGGAGGCAAGTAGTCGACAATGTCTAAAGGGGTGGCATTCGATTTCTTCTGGCGGCTGGAGACGTCGCAAAAGCTGCCGCGGGTTATGGCAAGCCTGCTGGGGTTATGCCGGCAACTGCAGTCCAAAAGTTGGAGAAACTATTGGCGCCTAGGTGGGATAAACTCGGATAACTTCGTTGCTCGAGATAATGCTATGAAGACTTCTGCTAGAATATCCTCGTCGATCGTGGATAGCAATCCGAGGAGAAGACAGTCGTCGGGATTGCAGGAATTGCAGTTCTTTGCGCCTGGTTGTCGGGGTTTCGCTGCGTGAGATCGACAAGTTGGGCAGCAAGTCAAGTTCAGTTTTCGCGTTTGTCTTGGTGATTGGGGTTGCAACGGCCCAGAGGATTGGCAAGCTTGAAAAGCACCGAAAAGCTTCCCAAGAAACCAGGTGAATCCTAGGCAAAAGAGAGAAAAATATGAGGCAGATAGAGGGCCAGGGAATTTGACAAGTGATGTTGGTTGACCCAAATGTTTTTGGACAGCAAAAAGCCATTCATTCCTAATACTTGCTACGCAGGGCAATTTGAGAGGGACTTGGAATAATACAGTACGGCGCAGCGGCCAGCCTCTCAATGCAGGCGCTTCAGGACGAATGTCTCACTTCGAACCTTATTACAACAGTGCTAAGTTATGAATCCAGACCTCAGACTGCAGATGCCCTAGAGATGCGAGATTGACAGCTTGCAATGCAGCCGGTACGTGAGCACAATAGTCAACTGCTGCTGTTCTGGTCTGATGCTGCCATCAATTCAACTAAAGTCTTGGTCAACTTGCTTAAGATTCGCCTCGGTAGCTGGAAGTTCTGACGCACACAAGCTCGCTCAGGAGCCTGGCAGCTGGCAGACCTCAAAAGTGACCCCACTCTCAGTAATTACTTCCACTGATGGTTACGCACTCTAACTTGTAATAGATGGTCGAACAACAACCCACCATCAATCGTATGCATATACTACCCAAGCTGTACTCATCCCTTAAATCAAGACTTGCAAGTTGAGAACAGTTAGCCTACCAAAATTCCAGGAGAATCTGTTTGATCTGGAACTCAGCGCTTGAATGCGATAAGCGACCAAAGGACTGCCTGAACATCGTCGGCCACCTTTGTCCCCGCTTCTGCCGAGGCGAAACCACCCTGTTCAACAGCTTTAGATGAGGCAACTTCAACTGGTTCGGATTCACCTTCCCTGAAAACCCCCCCTGTATCCCCGTAACTGGCAAACAGAACGTATAAAAAGTATTCTCCTGCTTTCACATTAACTTTTGCACCAAATCTGCCGACGGAGTCCGTCCACCATGGAAGAAAACAACTTGCCATCACTACTGCTCCTTCCACCCCCGCCGCACCCTTCCGATCGAGTGGCTTTGAGCGCAGCTTATCGCCCGTCACTCAAGTCCGCCATCGCAAAGCTGAAGGACCAGAATTCTCCAAGCGGCGCCCTTCTGATTGTTGCCGTAGCTTCGCCCGTCTTGTCTGGGAGGTCTCAGAGACAAAAATCGTTGTCATGGACACAAGTCCAGTCGATTCTGGCTGGCATTTACAGCATCGTCTCAGTGATATGCGCGCAGCTTGGGGTGGCCACTGATGCCGGTGCAGGACGTGACTCTGTGGATGTTCGAGTTGTGCTCGTCGACCACGACCTGACCAGAAAGCCTACTTCTGATTCCAAACCGGCAATTGCATCGAACAACACAGTTGTCGTGGATCTGGTCACCTTTGTGTCTGCCTATCATCCATGGAAGTACGTCTTTGGTGTTGGCAATGAGGCTGGGCATCAGCTTCTCTCCACGTACTTGAAGATGTTCGAA
Source organism: Pseudomassariella vexata (assembly GCF_002105095.1). Taxonomy (NCBI): domain Eukaryota; kingdom Fungi; phylum Ascomycota; class Sordariomycetes; order Amphisphaeriales; family Pseudomassariaceae; genus Pseudomassariella; species Pseudomassariella vexata. Next base: position 40,512 of record NW_024467959.1, on the reverse strand, counting down.
GGCAAGCAACCGCTGAGACAGGACCAAATTGTGGTCGTAGAAGGGGGCCTTACTCTAAATGTGGAAGCATCAAACCCTACTCAGCCACCTCAAATCACAGGCCACGATGTAGTTTGCTTGGGTGGGACCTTCGATCATCTTCACCCTGGCCACAAACTTCTCCTCACAGCAGCTGCATTGCTACTCAGCATCCCAGCAGAAGGAACGGCAAAACCCTGTGTTCTCATCATCGGTATTACTGGGGACGAACTGCTGAAGAACAAAAAGTACGCTGAATACGTACAACCTTGGGAGGACCGAGCTCTCAACGTCATCAAATTCCTTTCGTCCATGGTTGAGCTCCAGAAGGATGGATGGAAAGATGGTCTGGAACCCAAGCTAGCGAAGAAAGATGGTGAGATTACTGCATCTTTTCGGGCTGACACAATATCAATCCAGTGCGTCAAGATTCAAGACGCCTTTGGCCCTACTATCACCGAGGAGAACATCGGCGCACTTGTTGTTTCAGGTGAGACGAGATCAGGCGGTGGTGCGGTCAACGATCGCAGAAGGGAGCTGGGTTGGAAGCCGCTCGAGATGTTTGAAGTGGATGTGCTCGATGCCGAGGAAATCGCAGACATGCCAACAAAGACCGAGAACTTTGCTTCAAAGATTAGCAGCACTGCAATCCGCAAACGAAAGGCCGAGGCATGTTTGTAAGGTGACAGGCGCCTTTCGTGGTCGAGGCAGTGAGGGACTCGAAGACAAATCGCATAGCCCACGCAAGGGAGTCATACGAAATATGTATCGAACCCCACCTAGTCTACTTTCGTCCTTTAGAGGATCAAGCACACCACTTGCATGACTGGAGTCTAAATATCTTGGAAATATGGAACCCTTACCCAGCCTTACCCAGGACCACGACTTGCCATACCAGAACACGGCATGGAATATGACGTAGATAAACTCACGACCACATCGATTTCACACACCGACCTGACCTCAGGACCTTCCCCGGATCGCCAACTGCCCCTCCCCTGCTATGTCTCCATAATGGGCATCCGCAGCCCTGGCGATGCAGCGCTTCTGAGTCGTCGGGACGCCATCGTCACCCGGGGCACCGACGATCTTGAAGATACTGACTTGTGGGTGCTTCTGGAGCATGGTGTATCGGGTCTAACGGTGTTAGACATAAACCCAAGTGACGCGACCGTCAATCCAGGAGACGGCGTTTCCCGGCGCTACGATCCGAATCACCGCCTTAACATCCTGGGATTTTTGGTGCGTTAATTCTCGAATCGGCCAAGATAAGAGGAAGTATGAGCACACTGCTTTGATCTGTCATTGCTAGCTGTATTCCACGTTGATGAGTGGAATCAATTCATTATGGGTTAGCAGCGGCTGGATGAGCCTAGCACAACATCAGAGCCAGCAGTATATATAGCTTTGAGTTCACCGCCACGATCTTCAAGGACAGACCTTGATTCGAAAGTGCAAGGAATGCGTCCCTCAGCGGAACTCAAACGGTAGGACTGATATCGCGGTAGATAGAGAGCAGACTCTTTCTATTCTCGGACGTGATTGGTTTCCTGTTCGACTACTGGCGACAGAAAACATATGATGCACAATCGAACACAGGGACACAAGTACGCTCGTCAGCCAAGTCTACCTACAGATTGTACGCTCCACAACTCAGTCTGCGTCACACAATTGACAACCCTCGTCTTGTACCTGGCCACTAACCACGAAAATATGCGGTTGTATTCTTTTTCCGAGCCTGACTGAAACTAAACAACATGCGATTGCCTCCAGCTAGCTCTTCGTGGAACCCAACCATATATTACCACGTCTCCACTCGTGACGAACATATTACTCCTTAGTAACCTTGTCCGGGCCACCACCAGCGCCCGCCTCGACACCACCAAAGCCGGGTACCTTGTAGCCACCAGCCACGAAGGTTCCCTTGCGTTTTCTGTGGGTGAACTTGGCCGAGATGAAAAGCTGAGTAAGACTGGTCGAGACGAGGAGGATGCCAAAAAGAATGCCGAGCCAGCTACCGTCTCCGCGGCCGGCAGCGATGAAGTTGAGAATCAAGAGAATGCCCCAGAAGAGGGTCTTGATGCTGGAGGTGACGAGCAAGAAGACCGGGTTCAGCTTGCGCTTGGAGTAAAAGATGCACTCGACGATGTCGATGACGACGGTGAAGATGCAGAAGACGAGGAGCACGGCGCCAGTCGCGGCCGCGTACTTGGTGAGATCGTCAGCGCTGTAGCCTAGGTAGCTGTAGTTGGAGTCGATCTGGTCTTTGTTGCGGGAGATGTAGCCGGCTGTGACGAGCAGAAGGCATGCGACGATGCCGTAGATGCCTGCGCAAAGGACTTGAATCACCCAGCAGGGCACTAATTGGCGCTTGTTCCAGATTCCCTCAAAGGTCTGCATCTTGGGCAAGTACGAGCTCAACGTGTTATGCAAATGCGATTGAATCGATTTTTCCGATTGATTGATAAGAGGTTTGATGTTTGGTGGGAAAGTGTTGGAAAGACGCGTCTTCTTTCCGACGAGAGGTTGAGGATTAACGTGTTGGCTGGAATCAAGATAAACAGTACTCCAGCAACATCAGAACCGGCAGCACTTGGGAGGCAGCGGCCGCTAATAAATAAAAACGCGACAGACGATATGCTCCCCAGCCGTGGCTGAGCAGTTTTTTGGTAACTTTTAGAATTCATTACGAGCAATCCTTCCCTGTTTGACTGGATCACAGCGCAGTTTAGTGGTCGTAACCGCGCCGCATCAGCCGTAAGCCAGCCTCCTGGCCCAGACCCAGACAGTAATCGTCTGCCGGGTTATCAGGCTGCAACTTCGTGACCGATGTTCGTATTGTAGATTTCCTCTAGTCGTCACATTCTTGTGTCACACTTGTCTATATTCACCGGTAATGTTTCCAGCGATTTAAAGATGCGATCACCGTCGGGATACCGTTGCTTGCAACTGCAAACCTAAACCTAGCCGACTTTGAGGGATTCCGGGGGGAGTATCCTGTCCAAAAATAGACTCTCAATTCTCTTTCTTCCCTCCCCCCACCCAGAAAAAAGAATCCCTGCTGGAATGATAGATGACAATCGCAAATCCAGACATCGTTACGTTGCCGTGCTATAGAAGGTTCAAAGCGTTGACGCCAGCAGAGGGCATGAAGACAGGATCCATATCTATTATTGTCTTACCGTCAGACCAAAGGCGCTTAATGGCTGGTCAAATGCAAGCATTACTTGCCAGGCTTGGGCGTTAAGTATAGATTGGCCCAGCTTTTAATGTGGGCGAACACAGGGGCTAGTGGTTACCAAAGCCGTAGGGCTGTGGAGTGGAGGTTGAATGATATCATGAAGATACATTGGTGGCAATAAATTTGCTAGCCTGCTAGGTACCGCCAAGCCCAAAAGGAATAAGAGGCTGCCCGCTGCTTTCACTAGTTACTGCTATATCCACAACAACAACAACAACAACAACAAGAAGAGTGAGTATACCAATGGATAGTTAAAAAGCAGCAATACATCGTACCGCTTTTCAGACTTAGAGGCTTTGCGGTACCTGACAGGGTACTGCATGTGCGGTAGAAACATTTTTCAGAATCTGCAAGCCGTTGTTCAGAATTGAATTCCTACTTCCACCGTGGTTCATGTTAGATCGTGCTTACACAAAGCCACCCGTTCCTGAAGTACGACATGATGCGTTAAACGACAACACACACATAGTGAATAGCACGTATTAAGTTAATGTCAACCATCGAAACTCACCACACGATTCGTGAATAGTCTCCCCCAATCAGCTCGTAGATCAAAGTTGCTTGCCAGCACCGGGAGGCGTGCTGTCACTGCGTATCGCCCCGCCAGGCGGCATTGGGCGATTGTACGGGCTGGCGATTTAATCGGCGGCAGAGGATGTAATAGTTATTGCCGAGCTGCTCGCCGAATATAAAGCCGGAGTCTGCGGAGAATGTGGCTCCCCATGGGCCTTGTAAGAGCGGTTAGTGCCGACGTTCTGTGGTTATTAACATGACGATAGAATTTGGGCCTCTATAAGTACGTACTATTAGCTTTAGGGAAGTGTTGTTGAAGATAATAGTAGGTATTAAGGAGCGATACTAGATTACACGAGTATTAACTTACGCTTATATGCCCTAATATCATCGTAGACCCTTCGAAAAATATTATATACGATGGATACGAGAAATTAATATACCTTCTAAGAGGAGGTACTTTAAACGATATTAAATGCGGTTCTGTACTACGTATACAGGACCTACTTCATCGAGAATATAATAATCATATTACTCATTTTGGGCTTTCTGTTGCAGCAATTTAGCTCTCTTTTCTAGATATTCGTCCGTTCCTCACAGTTCTGCCACGTATAATATACTCTTTCCTGGCTATAGCCATGGCATCAAGGCGAACTATTGACCAACTGGTTTCCACTCTTTTTTTAATCTGCCATAGTGAATTTGCTTATGCGGAACGACAGAATAACTAACCCACGGACCACGCCTTGTCTGACCAAGATCAGATCTTGTGTGGGACGGTGCCTACCAAACTGTAACTAGCCCAAGTCTTCGTGGCCCAGTCCAATGTGCAACCGGAAATGATTGTGTACCAAGAAGGCTCGAATAAGATCAAAGGGGGTGGGGAAATTTCTCCTGACGATATCGGAGTGTTTTTCCTTTACCAAGAATTATGTTCAAGCGACTGACCTACACATCTAGATGCCTGACAAGCGCGTAACAGCTCCTTAGGGCGAGCCGCCTCGCTTGTTCCGTTCCAAAACCAAGCGGTACCCGCCCAAGCTTTCTGGAGGAATCCAAACTTTTCTTGTGTAGAAATTTTCATCATTTGCACGCGAGGTGGTGTTGAACAAGGTAACTGTTCAGACTTGAATGTCGAATCAGAGCAGCTGGTTGCCGAAGCGCCGGAAGGGGGAGCCGGTAGGTGTAATGACTAATGACAATTGTACTGAACTCATTTTCGATCCAGAAAGTGTAACACTGTAGTGCTACTTGGGAGTTATTAGCATGCAAACCCGAAGAGGATACCAAGGATGATGTCGGTGTTAGTATCGAGCCCGATCAAGACCACGACACAGTTATTTTTCACCACATGAAAAGCGTAGTTCTGATGAGATGAGCGATATAAAAGTAGAAGATAGTAATGTCATCTTGAATTTATTAGGTCAGTCTGAGGAGGACTCGAAAGGTGGCCAGGCTGATTTGCAAGTTCCATAATAGATCCTTGACAGGTTCCCAGACTGTTCCTCAGGCATCGCAGCAGTCTGTTGCAATAGTTCCACCGGCCAGCCATCTTCACAGGTCTAGAATTTTCACCAAATTCCCTCAAAATATTGGTGCTCATAGGCGGGACCAGATCCTCCTGAGGACCATGGACGAAAGACAAAAGGAAGACAGTTCGTTAGAGCAATGTACCTTGTGGCACACTTTTGTTGCTTACCAAGTTTCGGAATGCATGTAGAGGAAACTCGACTGAGGAAACATCAAAAGGCCAACCCGGAATGATGCTGCTTTCGAGGAGCTTCATACAGGAGTTGGAACTGGCATCGTGCCGTGGCGGGTTGCTTCTCGGGCATCGGCATGATTGTTCTGGATTGGGACGAAGTGTACTCTTGCCATTGCGTAATTGGCCGTGTTTGCGTATTGTGATAGAGCCGATGGAGGTGATACATGACATTTGGTACGCCGTGGATTTACTTCCGTTGCTTAGCCAGACGTGGGACCTAAGGACCTAAGTCAAGCCTGTCCAGAGAAACGCAAGCACGTCACGATGATAGGCTGTGGTATGATCAACGAGTCTTCGTGCTGGCCCGTCCTTACGGACTTGACATCATTTCAAAAAGTGTAATAATTCACATTAAAAAGTTGCTAAGGGTATCTTTTGTTGTACAACCGACCACATTTGAACCGAATGCCGTCCATCCCTTTTCCAAATTCCGATATTAGCGACCGGCCATATGTAAATCCCGATCATGAAGCATCTGCCACTTGTTATGAGCGGCATTGATATGGTCCCTTAAGTTCTCAACCGTTTCATATTCCTCCGTCTTTCCGCTCGATATGCACAGGACGCACCCGAATCCGCCTTGAAAATGTGACTTCCCCAAGAACCTTGGCGTCAACTGAAAGCCATCCTTCACCATCGTTGCCTGTCTGTCTTCCGTCTTGTGACCCCGCCATTCGTAATCGCAGCGGATACATTTCCTTTCCCGCGGCACGGACATCCTCAGATCAACCTGGCGCTTCATTGCTTCTGGACAGAAGATGCTGAAGACGCTGTTCTTGGGACGGGGCCCGAACTCGGACGTACATGTGGATTGCAAGTCGTCGGGAATGAACTTTGGTGTCGGTGGAGGGGAAGGGGGCTCGGTTTTAAAGGGGGATTTGCTGGAGCTCGCTGTGTGGCATGTCGTCTGGGCATCATGGTCCACTGGCGTACGTGCATCTCGATCACCACCGACTGAGGGAAGCACATCCGCATCGGAAAGCGGAGGAGGGGTTGGGGTACTTTGTTGTCTCGTGGGCAACTTTCGAGGTACGAGACGGCCAATGGCCGCTCGTTGATATTGCTTAGTCAGCGCAGTCAACGACGATATGCGCACTGCCTCGGAGACCCTGATGGCCTCGAACAGCTCCAAGGGTTGATTGCGAGCCTCTATGGCGTCTTGCAGGATTCTAACGCGTGATTCCAATTGCTCGAGGTTCGCTCGAAGCAATGCGCGACATTGTTCTGAGAATACTCGTCAGGACGGATCTGTCAGCGGAGCGACACGAATGACTTGTTACCATCACCGAGAGAAAAGCCAGTGCCAAGCATTTCGGCCTTGATATCGAACATCTCGCGAATCTTGAGACCCGAAGTACTGAGCGAAGTGCTCAGCGCACAGCTTCCTGTTCCCGGTAGCTTGCCCTCGTGTGTGCGATAATGATTCTGCTGCCATCTCCTCTGTTGCCATTTGGTGTAGAGCTCCAAACCCCAGTAGTAAGTGGACACCAGTGCCTGGACAAGACCACCAACCGTGTCGAGGTCCATGTGGAAGCCCTCAGCTTGATGCGGGCTTCGACATCAGGCACCTAGGGTTCTCAATTGAAAAAAGAAGCTTTGCTCGGCTAAGCGCCAGACGGTAGCAACGTGAAGCCGACGAAGGTCCGGAGAAGGTGACAAGTGGACGCACGATTACAAGACGGAAAAGTATTGATCGGCATGGCAAGTCGAGAAAGGCAGGAAGAGGTAGTCAGACAAGAGAGTGAGACATCTGCTGCACCAAGACATGCCCATGTTAATTCATTCTGGGCACTGATCTGCTCGCCCGCCCATTCGAGGTCGCAATACCCAGGTGCCGCTCATCAGCAGATCTTACTGCAACCGAGCGGCATTAGCGAGACGACGGAGAGCAAAGATGTAAGGTATGCCGGAAGGTGGGGTCCTCGGAGTTCCCAATGCTCATCCCTCCCATTTGTGAGAATCTGTGACGAGTCAAACTCGGAGATGTGGTGACAGATAAATTAGGACGTTGAAAACTTCATTAGTTTGAGAGTACCTGTTTGGAACACGGTCATTGACTACGATCATTGACTAGAACAAAGCAAACTCAACTATGTACTCGTACGTGCACAAACGTCAAATCAAAATGGACAGGATCCCGGGCGCTTGAGAAAAGGATATGCATCCAGCAGCCTGCCTCCGCAGCCCCTGCGATAACTCAGCAGGGACGATCTCGCGTGACTTTATGGTAAAACGATCGCAACGGCGAACGGCGACAAGTGCTGACTTGGCTTCTAGTCTACAATTGATGCAACTGATCAGTCGGCTTCGAAATTCATGCAAATCGTCAATGAAATCAAGAATCTCTCGAGATGAATATGCCACGGCTTCTGCGAACGTCTTGTGACCGCTGCCATTCGCACAAGCTGAAGTGTCCCAAACAACCCGGCAATTCAATCTGCACCCGATGCATGAAGGCTGGCGCACATTGTATCTTCAGCCCAGCTTGACCTGGTGCGAGACGAGCTTTGGCTACACCCAGCTACGAGACGGATATCCCTTTTCCGATCCCTTCAGATGATATCGGCATGCAACTAGGCTGGCCATCTTTTGATTTTGGCGCCTCCTTAAGCACACCGGCCGTGGTCCCTCTTCAACCTTCACCGGACCAAGTTGACATCGCCGCCGACCCTAATCCAGCACCCGAGGATCCCAGAGCCTTTTGTGTTCATCAGCTCACTATACTGGCAGCCGGCATTGATGAGGTCTACTTATCCATTTCGGCCTTTGCAATGATCCACATTTCTAAGCATTGCCCCATCGAAGAGTTCGCTGCCCAGTACGCGGAGAAGTACAACCAGCAGCGATACCTTGAGCAGCTTTTCACCCACGCGCAGGGTTTAGTAGACCTGTATCCACGCGTGCTGGGATTTGTGTTTAAGGAGCAGGACCGAGAACAATGCCAGGACCCCGACTGCGTCCACCGTGAAGGCATGCCCGCTCCACTGGATGGCATATTCAACGAGATGAGCCGCCCAAAAATGCACATCGACGAATATTTGTTCAATCTTCTCGTCTGTGCTCACACCCGACTTACCGAAGTCCTCGGCAATCTCATTACCCACGTGAAGTCGTGCGCCAAAGTCGCATTGGCCTCGCCCGACTACTTGAAGGAGCCCGAACTGTGCATCCCCAAGTTGAGGGTGGGCAGTTTCGTTGCCTCGACTCAGGCCTCTTCTTCGATGCAGGCCGTCCTCTTAGTTCACATGGCATTTCTTCTGGTTGATTGGGCTAAACAGCTTCATACTAGAGTCACGGAAACACCTGACCTGGGAGGCTCTAGCAAGGACAGACAGGTACTAAGGTTGCGGTGCGAGGTCTTGATTGAAAGAGCGGAGTCCGAAGTGAATGGCTTGAAGAAAATCAGGGACGCTCTGACCACGTTGGGATTCATGAAATGAAGTCAACGTATTGGCATGATGACTGCCTAGCATCGACCCAATTGGTACGGATAGTCTCCTTCATCATTGCAAATACACGACCAAAGCTTCGCTAGCCTTCAGAGTGAACGTGGCCTGCCCACCTGCCACCGTCGCCGTTTCATACATTTCGGTACCGGTGATGGTGCAATCACCATCCACGAAAGCTTGCCCCCCGAATGTAGGCAACTGGCCTTGATCCTGTCTCGACATTGCACTGGCGGCAGTCAATCTCTTTGCGCGGACTGAGTTGCCGGTTATTCCTTCCAGGACGAAAGCCTGGCTCGAACGAGTACCACTCCCGCTGAAGTAATCCGAGTTATACAGCAAGGCTCTCAAGGGAGCACGACTGGCATCGAATGATACATATGCGGCATAGTTTGTCTTTCCATCATCAAGCGCCGTAAGGTACGAGCCTTTGGCGAGAAAGGCTGTTGCTGCGTAGCCTCCATAGTATGGTGCGCCCATGCTGTAACGACCCCAGAAGCAGTACTGGCAGTTCCCAACTGTTCCGTGGTGGAAGTATGTTCGCGATATATTGCTATATGTTGTGCGGAGTACATAGTCCATCGTCCAAAGGGCTGCGCCAAAAGTTGGCGATACACTGGCGGCACCACCTCCAGAGACTGTCGAGTGTCAATATCTGGCTTCGAACGGATCCTCAATGCGACTCAACTTACCAGAGTTCGTCTCTCCAAACACGTACGGCTTGCCCTGCCTCAAAGCAGCGGCGATATCCCCGTCAAACTTGTGCAGATTCGTCGAAATGCCGGAATGGCTCATCAATGAAGTAACCGTGCCGCCTGGATAGTTGTGGTGCGCATAAGTTTTGACGTATTGTTTGACGGTTGTATTCTGCGTTGCGATCAGCTCTGCAGCGCCCCACGTCAGTGGACTTCCGCTGGCATCATTCGAGTTTCCCGCTTGAATGATAGGCATCCTGTCCACTGCTGAGCCGATTGATACGGCCCAGTTGTTTTGCGACGCAGCATCGGTAGTGGGGGACCACCCGCCAGAGGTGATGGGATGTCCAGCGCTGGCGTAGTCTTCACAAAATCAGCAAGCTGGAGTCGAGCGTTCTCGCAATGGGGACGACGGACACTCGGGCTCGTTTCCCAACTCGATTGCCAGCAGATTGCTCATCTGCGACACCGCTACCTTGGCTGCTGAAATGGTGTTGGCGATGTTGTTCTTTCCCCTATTGAGGCCGACGACAACGCTGCCCTGGTAGTTGGCAGCCAGTGTCATGAAGCTTGGCCCGAAAGTCAACGTCGAGGGTGCGTCGGCAGCATTGGCGACGGTGTACACGACAAAGGCAGAGGTGCTTGGGTCATATTGTGCTCGGTCTTGGGTAGTGCCACCGATTCGGATGGGCGGCCACACCCCGGTGAGGTCTTTCCAGTTAGCGAGGCATTGGTTCGTGGATGAGACATTGGTGAAATATGACGGAAAGGCGAAAAACTCGAATCTGTGACGAAATTTCAGTCGCTCTAAGAGCTTTCGTGTTCAATTGTGGCCAAAACTCACGATATTCCCACTGGTGCTGGGTCTAGAGGCGCATATTTGTAACCTCCCGCACCAGCTGCATTTGGGACGATGAACGTCACGGCATTGACTGCCTTTATTATGGCAGCGAACAGTACCAAAAGAGAGCAATTTCGAAACATCTTTCCCAGTACCAAAGATTCGAAGCCGAAACGGTGTGCGTACTTAAGTGATTACGATCATTGTTAGCGGCAGAGGCTCATTCCATTTAACCATTAACAAATACAACCGGCCGGATCCTCCGCTGCCGTAAAAGGCCTTGTTCAGAACCCTAGAACCCCATTCGGCGCAATACAGCATCGATGCGACTCTGCAGTCTCGCCCAGAAACTTGGACTTATATATATTGAAATTACCCAGATTTTCGTAATAGGTGGTGGCGCTGACGCCGGAGCTGGAGAAGCTATCGTGACCACTTGCAACAACGGGTCGGGACGGCTCCCCCGATTTGAGTTTACAGGGGTATCTCGCCGGAGGACAGGGTTCCCGGCGGAATTATGGGAGGATCCGCTGTTGATACTCTAGCATGCTAATTTCAAGCACCACAAATAAATACTAGCTTGCGAAAGACCCTCTAATCAACCGAATACCTTCAGATCTCCCATAAATGTGGGTGTCAAGGGACAAATCATATTCATATACTACTCAGTTCTGCGTTTCTGCGGGCAGAATCAATTCTAGGACTGCGATTAAGTCTTTACCCTGGGGCCATCATCACTATGGTAAACGTCTCGGATGAGGGATCACAATACGGTAGGTTCTAGATGTTACCTGGCACAAGGTGACGTAACTGGACTTGAGGGTGTGGATAAGCGGTACAATGGGAACCATTGCATTGACGCCGCAAGCCTGGACTGGAAGCACTGGGATCTCATTATGCAGAAGGTCTTGTTCCGGCCGTGGGCCCTCAGAATTGCCGGCATTGTCCTCCCTGAAAGCCAAGAGCATAGGTTATTTGTACGACTTCTTTGTGCTATAGCGGCTCTGCTAGTGACCACAAAGCGCGCCTTGTTCCCAGCCGACTTTGTTAGTAGAGACTTCCATGCTTCCTTGACCCCTCAGTCCAGCGGCGCCCAATGCAACTGTTATTATTCGTTTGTCTTTCCTTTCATCAAGAACATTGCTAGCCTTTTCAATGAAGTATTTTGGCGGTGGACGTTTACAGTCACGACACGGTGGGAAGAAACAGGACAGGACCACTCTGGTGAGACCTCCTCGTCCATATCGGAGCGATGGATCTATTTCGCCAAGGTTGGCGTGCAGGAAATGGGAAGGTATTGGGAATTGGGATAACAGGACTTATGTTAGTGAGGGATCCCACGGCATGTCGAGTTGCAACTCGACGTCGCTGCCTCCATACAAACGGAACATGCGTGCGCGTCAGGGCGAGGACTCCGCAGAACGCAACGAAACGTCGGCGCCAGTGTATACGCCTCGCAGCGAAGATATGGGCAAGAATGATCCTCCATCGCGCTACAAATGCGAAGATACATCGGACAGCTGCGTATGCTACCGTGGATCTTCCGAATACACTATCTCCTGTAGTGAAGGCAGCGCTGAAAACATCGAAGACGGCTACGACAGTGACGATGAAGACATTGCGAACGGCGTCCCAACGGTGTTCAGCAAAGCACGGGGATCTGCTATAACTACCGAGTGCCTCAAGGATATCGACGACAGACTAATAGAAGTCACCGACAACCTGTTCAATCTAGCCCGGGAACGCGAGCACTGGTGCGAATTCCACGCCTACCACATGATCGAGTCGAACTTTTCCCTTCAGTCTTCAGGGCACCAAATCAAGAGCAACCCAGATGACAGCAACAACGACGACGACGAATTTTGGAAGCCGCCGCGACCCCGTGCAAGCGCAGCAGACTGGCTCACGCGTTACAACACGGAGATGAAGCTTTACGGGCTGGAGTACCAGGTGCTGGAGCTGGCCCAGGAGGTGATCAGGGTGTCGATGGAGACGATCAACACGACACACGTGAAACATAAGCAGCTGGACTGGCGAGTTAGTGTAGATGAGCGGTCGGGGACGGAGGTCAGGGTCTGGGATATTGATGGGGAGTTGTTGGGGACGTTTGATAAAAAGACGCATCGGTTGATGGGATTGATAGAGCATGTTAACAAGATATTCATAAGTCGTTGGTAGTATAAAAGCAATTTCCGGGATGTTAAAGTATGATATTCGTGTGCTTGTGAATAGGGGCTGGGAATAGATCTGATGATATCGTGGTCTCATGGCCTCGTTACGCCCCTAAACTATCGTTGTGGCACCAGTGTGTCCAGTCGTAACATCTACGGGATTCCATGAGTTGATATGTTATAAGAATATTCGGGCTGGAGATACTATGGTGCTATGAACTTTTATGGACGTCGAACCACACAGTTCTCTCTTACTTTGGCCTTGCTGAAAAGACTCATCTGTGCGAAAACAGCACAAAGCATTTAGATGAAAATGCACATTTATGATGGTTCCCATCATGCCTGCCGGGAAAGCACAGTGAATTAAGCTATTTATAGCTTTGAACCACTGATATAACAGGATATCGGGTTCACTGCTAACTTGGTTATGCATGATATGAGTGCATGAGCATCATATATCCAGGAGTGAACATCTCGCGCGTCAAGTGGTTGATATCAAAAGTGCCGTTTCGTGCGTCTCTACCGAAACTAATGGCAGTATCTCCTAATGAAATACCGGTAATCGCACATAATATATGGTTTGGTGGACCATCACCTTGTCTGTACTGGAACACAGCCTTTCAGCCGGCCGTTTCCTGCCGTAAACACTTCCACGTGCCCGTGATCATACTTCTGACACTACTACCTCAAATCATGTGAATGGATCATGAAGTTCCAGGATGGAACACGATTAATTTAGACTAATGCGCTGTAATTCGCCAAATGGTATACACGTTGCGTGCGAATTTAACCACTGGGCTTATCCGCTCGGAAGGCTAACTACCGCAATCCAAAGACATTACAGCAATACTATCCATGGTTATGGTTGCAGTACCACATAGAAGCTTCTTCGTCTTGGTTCGGCAGTAAGTGCCGGATCATCAGGAGACGCACATATATCATGATGCACAACGCTCCCGATGGTTATGTTCTGGATAGTCCAGCCAAGACTTTGAACGGCTCTTCCGCTTTTTCTCACCACACACGTAATCAGTTCAAACTCAGAATGAAGACACTCACCACCTTGCTGGCGTTGGTGTCAGCCGTGCAGGCCCACTGTAAGATCTTGATCATGCCCTCCATTAACTCACAGCTGACCCTCCAAGACACCTTCCCGGCCTTCGTAGCCGACGGTGCCGCCACAGGGAAATGGCAATACGTCCGCAAAACAACCAACTTCCAATCCAATGGCCCCGTGACCGACGTCTCGTCCTCCCAAATCCGGTGCTACCAACTGGCTGCGGGCAGCGAAGGCGCCCAAACCATGTCGGTCGCCGCTGGGTCCACCGTGGGCTTCACAGCCGATGCCTCTGTCTCACACCCAGGCACGCTGCAGTTCTATATGGCCAAGGTGCCCGCGGGCCAGACGGCGGCCGACTGGGACGGCGATGGCGCCGTCTGGTTCAAGATCTTCTCGCAGGGGCCTAATATTGCGGCGGGGGGACTGACTTGGCCCAGCCAGGGCGCGAAGCAGGTCACAGCTAAGATTCCGCAGTGTTTGGCTCCTGGGGATTATCTGTTGAGGGTGGAGCATATTGCGTTGCATTCGGCTAGTGCGCCCGGGGGTGCCCAGTTTTATATCTCGTACGTGATATAGCCTTTTATTCTTTTCTTATGTAATTGCTGACTGACAAACTGTTAGATGCGCGCAACTTACTGTTACTGGGAGTGGAACCAAGACATTCTCAGGTGTCTCTTTCCCTGGAGCTTACAGCGCTACGGACCCCGGCATTATGTTGAATATATACTACCCTGTTCCTACGTCGTATACTGCCCCTGGGCCCGCGGTTGTCACTTGCTAGATTACTTGGGATACAGGAACAACGAGATTTGGGAAGAGTGGGTACCGTGCTGTTTTGCGACTGGACCAATTAATTCTTGTCATATGAAACTTGACCCGAGGCTTTCTCGAATTAATCATGTTGCCACTAAGTGTTTTATCATTAGTGATTTCGCTCTGGTTGTTGAAACCTCTGATATTCTTTTTCGTTCCAGCTTATATAGCCACTCCTTTCAGTGATTCTCACAAGATCACACCCTTGGCAAGATACTACTATTTTAAATGTGGATGACGGGCTCCTTTGTTACACATCCAGTGACATATGACGATAATGAATCCCTTCTATTATAAAGGGTGCAGTTAGTCAATATCCGGGTATGCGTCTGACAACTCTTCAGCCGCCATTATGCGTCCCGCATCCATCCTCACCGTGTTCCGAAATATTCTGGGATATCACTGTCCGTACTCTTTCGGCTAGCAGGTCAAAAATGTTGGGAGAACGACGGCTGCACCGTCAAACAAGTGTGATATCGCCTCCCTACAACCCCTTCAAACAACCAGCAAAGAGAAATGTCGTACGCAGCGTTGAACTTCTTCAGACTGAGCTCATACAGGAGGTGGCGCGCTCCCTTATGCGAGACACCGTATAAGAGGTAGCAGACACCTTGAACGTGATGAGCAACCCTTATATGGAGGGAATGCTCCTTGACATCGTCTGGATTCGCGATGGTCCACAGGCATTGGTGCAGTGAACAAGTGAGGGTCGATTTGCACGATGTGGCATTGGGGTATTGGGGTTTCCGGGCAAGGGATAGTTAACACCGCAGTGCCCGAGCCCGAGGGTATCCCAATCATCCCATAGGGGCCTGCTCTTTGAAGCCGTTCGGCAAAGTTGAACCAGCGTGGGAGTATGTGGCTCCCTAGAGAGGCTGCGTCAGTGCTTGCGACGAGAGAGCGAAGCCATAAAGCTGCTCTCATATCCTGACATCCCAATCCACGTGGTTCTCCATGATCAAGGCATAGGTGAGATTTGCCCGGAAGAACTGTTGGACGGCATTCGTATGCCCGCGCCAGGATACTATCAATGGGTCTCGTTTCTCACCAGGGGCTATTGGAATGACCCGATCCGGAAGGGTACTGCCCACGACACCATCGATTAATTCAATCTCAAGTCTACTAATTGCGGTGGCCAATACGGTGCTATGACGACGACCTGTTCGTGATGGCAGACCAATCACGAATATCTTTTGGAACTGTATTCCTGTCAGTCATCACAGCAAGTGTGATCCCTGAGAAAAGTTTCCTTACGCCTACAGCAGAGCCTCCCATTCCATTGAAATAAGGTGACGTGGATTGAGTGTCATGGTCTGCGTGGGTACAAAGGAACGACAATATCAACTCGCCAATGTATACAAATGATATCACACTTGAAGTTCGATGCGGTAAAGTTATGAACATTTAAGGGAGCGCAAGGAGCGGGCGACCTAGGATCATGCTATGGTGTCGAGTATAAATCACCCTGGTATAAGTAATTAATTCATCTGGACGATGCTGATGTGCCCGTCTTTGTCAGGTTTGGCGCCACTTCTCGTTCGACCTCGATTTCGATATTCACTTCGACTTCAACATTAGTGACGACTGCATCCACTATCGTGTCTATACTTAAAAAAGCGGTTCATCTATCGAAACAGCCACACCACAACCATCTGGAACACAAGCTGCGATTGGCGTTGGCGTTTGTATTGCTGCCCTGTCCATCATTGCTTGCGCAATCCTGGTTTTCAGGCATTGTAGGAGGAAGAAAAGCCAGCAAAGCCAGTGGAATTGAAAAGCAGCAATTCTTACCGTGTATCTGTAGTTGGAGGAGCACCGCCTGAAATGTACCCAGAGCATAAAAGCACAGCCGATATTGGAGGGCCTCGGTCATACGGGTCTATTTGGGGACCAGGGAAAACACACTGGGGTTCCTTACGTTGACCGTACGCAGCGCACTCAGGAGTGAATAGTTTTATTTATGCCAGTCGGCTGGTGTAGTTGGTCACTTCGCTGGTAGATAAGTCCCGATTTGAGCCTCGCCCACTTGGGTCGGTGACGAGTCGCGGGTTCGAATCCCGCAGCTGACACACAAGGGGGTTTAGTCAACCCTTACGGCGCGCTGCCCACCTTGTTGACTTCGCCTACCTAGCGATAATAGGGAGATTGGTGCAGTTTAGGATTACGAGCATCCTAGCCAGTCGACCGTCAAGCACTACGTCGGCGGAATATAACTCGACAGCCGGTCCAGAATTCGAATCGTTAATCCGACCCCTTATCGGACCCCCTCTCGCCGCGATTCTTGCGAGCGTCTAGACCACGTTACGGTCTATCCACTTGAGCGTATGGTTGAGATGTATACGCTCGACGAGAACCCCAATTAGCAGATACTACGACTTGTCGCGACAAAAAAAATAGTCGAGCATCTTCTGCACATCAGCAGCATCCCACCCCTGAGGACGAATTTAAGTGCCACATTACCACACTTATCGGTAGTTCAGGCAGGGGTTGTAGCACAGACTTAGGGAGGGACAGGAGGTTTAGTAGTCATTTGGCTACAAGTTTACCTGTATAACCGCCCGACGCGGCTTAAGGGCCCGCTATATCATCTATAGCCCCTTAAGGGAGTACTTGTAGAGGTACCGAGGGTTAACACCTACGGCGTATTTAATATTATTTATTTATTTATGCCAGGTCTTCATCCCGGGGAATCGTCAGATCAAAGTTGGATAATTTCTCGTGGGTATTGTGATATTTGAACTTCCGGACGATTAGCATCGCCAGTGGTAGCCCACATATATGAACGTAGACTTGCAAAGGTTTTAGACTATACTACGATGTAGAGTCGTTTTGGGACAAACCTGTAGCCAGCTAATTTATATTTCTACCGGTACAAATTGCATATCTCTTTGCGTCTCTAATGTCCCTCTCAAGTCAACACCAAACTGAATCTCCCATGAAATTTCCTAGATGATACGTCATGCCAGGCAGCGAGGGAAGCCTTGTGCCCCAGGCTTACAATACTGCCTAGAAGCTGAATGATGGTAGGTTTTCCCTGTAAACCCATTATTAATGATGGCCCACATGGCCTTGATTGCCTTCTTGCCACCAAAGTAGCCATGCCAGGAGAAGAACTTATGCTGGAGACCGATCCGGATTTGGCAAGTTCTTTGTCCTGAATTTAGCTGCGCGGAGTTTCAACCTCTGTAACAATTACACATATACAGCGCTAACTTTTCTGAAGACCTACCCAATCAGGAAATTCTGCTGACGTCAACTAATGCAACCCATATGGAACAGAGCGACGGATCACAGATTCACAACAGTCTTCATGTCAGGATGGGAATTCCCCCTCGATGCAGAAATCGCAACCTTGGAATGGTTGGTTCGTCACCTGTTGGGCAAATACGTCAAGTAAGGCAGGGTGAATGTTTTGACATGTATCGATGTAAGTCGTCCGAGCCTGGCATCCAGAGGCATTCCAAGCCGGTGACATGGTGCCGGCAGCCTTACAAAATCCAAAGAGCTTTGCAGAACACTTCCAATACTATCCAAATCAACGCTAGCCTGGACTGAATAGTGGTGAGCCCAACGTTGTCATCCAGGCCTGGGACGAAACATATAACGCAACAAACAGTGAGAAATGCGGCAGCGGGCAGAATCATTACCTTTCTTTTCACTATACACCGCCTAAACAGCGTGGCAATGGCCCTGGTTGCGTTACCACCAATATGATACAATCCCTCCCAGTTTCCCCGCCCCAACCGCTCCTGTAAGCAGAGACACCCCTCAAGCTGCGGCCTCGGGCACAAAGGCATATCTCGGCATGAGTGCCAATCTCTCCTCGGGACTCACTTCATCCTCGTATATCATCTTCACATTCTTGTCCTTGTCCTTCTTAGACTTTTTCTCGCCCACTGGCTCCTCAGCCGGCGCCTCAGCCACAGGCTCTGGCTTCTTGGGCGGCTTGATGCCCGCTTCTGCCATTCGGATGATCTCGTCGATGTCGTCGCCTTGCCGTGCTGCGCCTGCGACCAGCTCATCCACCGTTGACGCCACTGGCGCGTACCCAGGGAATCCAGGCTGGCCAGGACGTGGCGGAAGCCCAGGCGGCGCTGCAAGATTGCTTCCTGGCCGTTGCGGTAAGCTGGATGGCGGGTAGTTGAAGCCGCCTTGGGGATATTGCGGGGGAGGGGTGAAGGCCGGAGCACCTTGTGGGTAACCAGGGTACTGGGCGCCAGGCGGTGGGAAGGGTGAGTTCTGCAGAGGTTAGTTTCTTTTTCTGCATGAACATGAAAGATACACGACATACAAACGCGCCAGGGGATGCGCTCTGCCCCGGACTGTGACCATCTGGAATGCCGACAGGAGGTGTGTGGTTCAGGGCACCGCCATTCGCCGTCTTCTGCGCGGCTACTCGCGCCCGGTGCTCTGCTAATCGTTTCTTAATCTCTTCTGGGGTCTCAATCCTCAACTTCTTCGCGGGACCCTTGGAGCTCTGTCCAGGCGGGGGGTTGCCAGTCGCGGCGTATCGCTCGGCCTGGGCCTGGTAGAATGTCTGGATGATGCGCTGGTTGTGTTGTTGTACCACGTCCTCAGGAACACCCTCCATACCGAAGATCTCCACCTCGAGGCCTTGACGATTCGGAAGCGCATTTTCGACTGACGTGAGCGACTCCTTGTGTACCTGGTTCATATGCACAGATAGACCTGTTGTTGGAGATTGTCAGCGCGGCTTTACGATGGATTTAATGCGTAGAAGTAGACACATACCTCCAGCCGTGTTCAATCGCCTCCCGCATCGGTCGCACTTGAAATGCTTGGCCTTCTGATGCGAGATCAGAAGCTTCAGATCCTCGAAATCTCTCTCGCAATAGTAGCACCATGGCCGCGCGAGGAGATCCTCGACGTCGGGGTGGCCACGCTTCTTCTTCCCCATGATGCGCAATTGGTCGTTGAAGGTTGGATGCGATACTTCGAGGGACGTGAAACAGAATCGGACGCGATTGCTAGCAAGGGAGCGAGGGATGACGTGTGCGACACCAATTGTTCTTTGCCGGAAGGGAGCTTCGAGGTTGACAAAACGGAAAATCCACTTGCAGCAACAATTGAGCAGTCGCAGCTTGGAGGTTCAGCTTTGTCTTGGCAAGAGAAGGGGCCATAGCGTGTGGCTGGTGAATACCAAGTTCCTCCAGCCAACACTGCACACAATCCATAATACCATTCCAACTTCGCCATGTTGAAAGCTCCCCAATTGAACAAGTCTGGGGTCTGAACGAACTGGCATGGATTTCAGCACCCATGACTGCCGAGAAATCGACGCATTCGAATTTCCAACGCCCAGTCCAGCGATCTGCATGTGTGAGCTGAGGGCTTAGCTAGGCCATGCACATAAACAGCCTATGCATCTAACCGATACCTGTAGGAGTAGCTGACAATGGAGCATGTGTCACGCAGTCGGTTTACACAGGATTGCGCGTTATACAAAGAATGTATGGAATTTTGTGAGTGAGATCTGTCGATGTAAATTGGTGGCGAGACTATAGTTCATGATATCACAATAGGCATAACCTCCATTCCAGTGAGTACAAGGGGTGGTGTTAAGAAAGGTAACGGAAAGGTGGGAAAGGAGAAGCAGCCAGCTATTGATGTGAGATTGTCTGAACATGGGGGAAATGACGTGTCCTAGCTCTATTTATCGTCACTGTCGGAGCTTCCAAAAAGGGGCCAGAAAATAAATGCTGTCTTGCACGTGCCGCCTCTGGCAATGGATGAAGAGATCGGAAAGGGGCGGGCAGTCGTGGTTGCGTTGAATTAGCTTCTGGTTGAGAGTTTCGGAGCTAAAGTGACCGAATAAAGACGGTTGGTTACACATTTAGAAGTCTATGATTCAAATACTGGCTCATATGAACTTTGAAGATAATAGACGACAGCTAGAGAGGGAAGCGGCAACTCTTCCTCCTAAATCTGGCTCTCAGGCTTTAGACATGGGGTTCAAGACAATAAATGCGTTTCTATAACACGTATGTCTATTCGATTTGGGTTTTTATGGACTAGATCCCGTTATTCAGTAATTGAAGGAATGCCGTTGAGTCGTTCCAATCGAGATGCCACGGATGAAAGCATGACAATGATCACAATTCTTCCACTTTCTCGGGATGTCCTATGGAATACACTAGACGATAATCTCATTTTCTCAACGTCTTCAACACCAGATGTTTATTTCACCACGTCATATTTCCTCCCAATGAATATGGCATCTTAAGCCCATGGGAGGCAAGATAATCTTCGCACAGGATGCCTCCTGAAAAGCTGCAAACCCAAAACTCGAACTCCCTCGACAGAACGCCTCGGAATTTATCTCAAATGATCACTAAGATGTGAAGATTCATGGGAACTAGAGACTCTTACCCTCAAAGGGGCATCCTCAAGATGCCTTGCCTCATACTTGTCCAATTTGACCTCCTTTCCCTCCTCGCTCGACTTCGCTGGTGGTTTTGGACCCATAACATCCGCATTGTCGAGCTGGTCGAAATCAGGCTGATTATCGTCCGACTGGTCGTCATTCGACCGGCGACGATCGGGCATCGAAGTACGATACAGATTGACCTCGGACTCGAAAACCTCCTACAGGAGGATAGCCTTCGCTCTCAGAGCTGGCATTGCCATCGGACTCGAGGGTCCCGCGCTTGACAAGGATATGGCCGACAAGGCCCCGCTCCTTCACGAGCAGCAACTGCTGCATGGCCGTGGTGTGGTCGACTCGCGTTCAGTCCAACATCCCACCTGAGACCACGCCCCTTCACTGAGCCACGGCGCGGAGGTCCACGAGAGCCCTTCCAAGTTTCATCGTTGGTCCTGATCTTCTGGAGCTTCAAGATCTAGAAAATTGTCTGAAAATCCGCCAGAGTGGCCCGGACGAAATGGGCGCCGCGGGAAGGGTCTCGGCGGGGCCCTGGGCGAGTGGTGCTTGAAGTGCCATGAGCTAGCCAATCTCAAGGTTTGCACCCTCATGTCGTAAGTCTCGTGGGGGCCGCTACTGCTGATCGGTATTCCGGTGGGCGGGGAGCTGAATCGATGGGCAATGACGGCGGGGCATTGATGCGTGCCTAGCCGTCGGGATGGACCAGCTTCAAGTATAGAAAATATGCCTCTTGGCTGCACATTTCGAGAGTGCCGATCTCGCCTGAGCATAAGCGGGGCTGATACATCAGAAGATTCGGGGCCCAGGATCTAACATCCTGCCAACTGGCTGTTGTAGCCGAAAGCGGAACAACAGCCGTTTCGGGGCCAAGGCTGTGCGGTCCGACAGGCTTTCCCGGTGAAGGTAAGCACGCGGGTACATGCCACCCCCCAGGTCGGTGAGTATAAGATAATCACTGGCAGTACTGGAGAAGCGAAAGGCATAGAATCTTGGTGTTCCTATAAGTTCCTTTCAATAGCCGTGTAGGAAAGTTAGTGGCTATGCTTCAAGGAGGGTAAGTAGATACGCCTAGGGGGGAAAGGTACAACCACACCAAACCAAACCGTTACTTACAGTGTAATATCTAGCCGCCGAAACGTACTTCAGCCCCGTGCATCATGCTTTCCAAGTAGTGGGGCGCGGTCGCGATTTACGAGGGCCACTTCATTGAATATCGCAAAAGTGTTATCAGCAATGTCTGACCGATCAAGGATTAGCAAAAGAGACTTAACTAAATGATGAACGTACAATAACGATATTCTTACACTACTCTCTTACAATAAAATCTGCTCGTATGACTATCTGCTTAGTCGATCTGAATTTCAGCTTAAGAGCCAGTCCTAGAAGTGAGCGAAATTCAAACTGTAGTAGAACCAGTTGTTGCTTGAAAATCTTACTTCTGATGCTCTGCTGGCCTCGTCAATATTCGTCCAAGCCGAATATCCTTGTCTCTCAGCTCTCAAAATGTTTCAGGTAGTGCATGTCCTGCTCCTTAGACCTCGGCCGCTGCTGTGCCTCTCGGGCGTAGTTTCAAGGCTACTATCGAGCCGCCATACCCTCACGGTTGAGGAGCCTTGAAGACTATAAAATCCTTCTCGTGCGCTTTGCGACATTCTGGTCGATGCAGTGTTTAAATCTGTTTAAATCATCTAGTGTTAACGACGACAGCCAACGAACGGTATCGATGAAGTCATGCCTAATTATCATGAAGCTGATGTTTACCAATTGTCGAAGCACATCAGGGACGTGGAACACCTGAAAGAAATCCTGGAAATTTCCTCGGAATGTACCAACTGTTTCGCTTTTGCACCCAAATCCGCTTTTCCGGGCCAATGTAGCAGAGTACTCGGAAGAGGAAGATCCCTCACCATTAGAGGGCGTATGAACGACTTGCTAAAGGCGATCAATAGCAGCAAAGGTGAGGAGGATGAGGGTGTTCTATTACGGCTGCGGGACGTTGCCCGCGCGGCCATTTGCATGCCAGGACATGTTGTGCCGGTGTTCAAGCATGGATATTCCTATGCTACCCAGGAAGCATACGTTGAGGCACTACTGCAGAGCCGCCTGCGCTCGTACCATTCATCAATCACCGCCGTGGAGAAAATCGAAGACACAAAAACGATTGGCAAGGGGGATGATGTGGTCTCAATCAACCCCAGCGCTTCGACTCGCTTCGATTCCAACAGTGCAACCAAATTTGAACCTGGTGCCAGCCTCGAAGAAATCATAGACGAGGACAAGTATAATGAATTGTCTCACGACAACACGATCGAAACGACAACAATCGTGAACTACGAAGCCAAACGGCATGTAGCTAGTGCGATGAGGGATGCACTGTGTGGACAGACTGGGACGGAAGCTAGTCGCCCTGTACTCCATCGGAAATAAGCAACCATTGTGGTCCCAATCAATACTTCACGTCCAACTGCAGATTCTTTCCAGCTGTATGAACAGCCACCTCCCCGCACACCAGAGAGGCCACTGCTCCAATACCTGTCGTCTCCAAGTACCTACGATGCCTCGTCTCCGGAATCTGTCATCTCTGAGGAGCCCACCAGGCTTTTCGATCTATCGGACAGCTATATTCCGGAAGAAACTCCCCTTAAGGAGGATGCAACCGTCGAGGCTTCGTTCCTGGGCAAAGTTCTGTCCGAGAGTCCCCTTGCGAGACCAGCATATCTTTCCAAGACGGGCAAGACAGTTGACCGACACAACGACCTCAGCTACGAACATGCTTCGAGTGAAATCACCGAAATAAGAGCATTGCCTGCGTTGCCGCCTCCTTTGATAAAATATACCTCAGTTGGAGACGACGAAGCTCCAGATGGATGCGGAGAAGATGAGGTCGTGTCGACTAATACCTGTGAGAACAGTCGACACGCCGACTCTGTAGTGCAATATCCCATTCTGCGAAGACGCCACTCCCACTCTCACTTAGGGTCGAATTGCTCAAAATTGGATAACTCCTGCCCGCGCTCAAACGTTGGGCCACCCGCTCTAAAGCTTCGGTTATTCCGAAAGCAGTCTATGGATCTGGAAGACTTCCAGTGGTGGGAAAACTCCATATACGGGCCTCGGAGTGATTACGAAGAGGATCAAGGTACGTAACTCCTGGGACGTGACTCCTGGGATTGAATTACATATTTGTCTAGGGCTAACTAATGCCTTAAATCAAAGCCTACAATCTACAGAGGTTCCGTTCTAGGCCTACAAGGAAGGGGATTGACGGAAATATGCCAACACTTGGCACAAAACGCGAGATGAGATTCGGCGAGTGGAAGACGCAGAACAACATGCACCGGCCCATACACGGTATTATTCACCGGATCCGCGAATCGCTGACGAATACCACGCACGTCTCGGGTTACGTGTACTGCTTCAGAGAAAGGAGCAACCTGGACTTTCGCAAGATCGGCTATGTGGAGGCCGAACCACCGACTGCATATCGACACCAAGACGGCTGTTTGAATTCGATGTTCTGGCAGCAGAGCTTCGTCGGGCTTGATGAAGAAAAGGCTCCACCGGAAGTGCAAGAAAGGCTTGATACTTGGGGCAAGATTTGCTCATTAGATGCCGTGCACGAGTTTAGCATATTCATGCCGTGCGCTGTCAGGTCAATGGAAGCCCTGATCCATAAATCGCTGCACAAATACCACCGGAAGGTGGTAGAATGCAGGAGAGCCGACTGTACGACACAACACCAGGAGTGGTTCCAATTGGAAAAGCACGCCGCTCGGGACGTTGTCCATTTATGGAGGACTTTCAGTCAGTCTGAACCTTACGGCCAGTCGGGAGTGCTGTGTGAGTTTTGGAGCAACAAGTCTTGGGAGATGTACAAAGCATCATTCTTCGACAGGAGTAACGTTAAAGCTTGGATGGAGTCTCATCTCAAGAGCGCTATCGAGCAGGCCAGACAAGCGAAGGATAAGAAACGTATAGAGAAGTTCCATGAGGATTTGTTGCGCCTAAAGTACGACAGGAACCGTTCCGAGAAATATATACTGCGTGTAGGCACTATTTAACTAATTTCAGGAGAAAATAATTTCTACTTGATAAGCCGAACGTACACGTAAAATCTTCGTTTTGTAAATGCCTCTCGTAAGACATCACCCAGATTTCAGTCTGGCTTGGTAGTATTAGGGGCATGCTGAAGTTTGATTCCGTGTGCGAAGCGGCCTCCATTGGCTCTCGTAATCGTTATCGGACTTATTGCAAGCTATAACGAAGCATAGAATTGAGTGTGTCTCTTAAGTGCCCAAGTGCAAAGGAGTGAAGGTGGCCGTAAGGGCCCTAAATACAGAAAAATGTGCCTTTTGACTGCGCATTTGAATCAGTTACTGATACACCAAAGGTTTTGTTTCTGAAGTTCTAGCAGTTGGCTGTGCACCAAGGGTTTGATGCGCAGGGTCCATCTGTCTCATCAGCAACTGACTGTAAAAGCAGTAAAGGAAATGACAGCCGTTAGAGGTCGAGGGCTGGTGCGGCCCGACAATCGTCCTTGTCGTTGGATATGAATAACGCCACACAAGTCGAAAAAAGGTTCCGCGTGACTGAAAATGGAAAGGCAACAAGTATACGTTAGAGGGGAACAGCTTGTTTTCCTGGGTTGGTAAATCGAGCACGTCCTCACTCGTTGATTATAGATGCTCCGCCCTCTTGCTCTTCGTTATCGAAGCCATCCTCGCCTACCACAAGACTCCACGAACTATTATCGTTGACCATCTCCTGGTTATCACTGTCGCCCAGGTTCAAGTTAGCATAGCGTCTAGACGTCTCAGACACCAAATCGCTGAGAATTGACAAGTCATCGGTGCTCGGATTGAAGAAGCTAGGTACTCGGGATTGGTCCGTTGAGTCGTGCTTCCTTCTCGATGGGAGTTTCTCATCGAGCGTGCGTTTGGTATCTTTGCGGACATGGTCCGTTAAACGCTCCAGCAGCTGGCGGCGTGTTCGTACCTCAGAAGGCCCCTGGCTCTTGTAAACATCCGGAAGACGCCAGTTAAGGTAAATGTTTCGGTGCGTTGGCCGCACTTGCATTTCGTCCCCGTGCGCACAGAAATAGTACCAGCATAGACGGCAGGTCTGTTTGCTGCTGCCGATATACTTGTACCTATTCCAGAACTGTCGG
This sequence comes from Pseudomassariella vexata, assembly GCF_002105095.1. Taxonomy (NCBI): domain Eukaryota; kingdom Fungi; phylum Ascomycota; class Sordariomycetes; order Amphisphaeriales; family Pseudomassariaceae; genus Pseudomassariella; species Pseudomassariella vexata. The sequence continues at coordinate 14,379 of NW_024467959.1, read as the reverse complement.
GGATGGACTATTCCCTGCCTGATAAGAGCCGAGTGAAGTTGGACTTCAGCGTGAACAATCGGCCGGAAAGACTTCTTGTTGATTTGTTGTCTGATTTCATCGTCTAGGCCGATAGCTTGCATGTCCGCTGCTTGCTGCAGGTAAGGCTCGGGATCTTCATCCTCCCAGAGCAAGTTCCTCACGATGTCAGCGGCACTAAGCTCTGGGTTGGAAATGGGCTTGGCCATTTTAGTGCTTGAAGGGACAGGGATAATGGCGAATTTTTGAAAAAGCTCAGGCCACCGTTCGTATGCCGCTACGATAACCTCAGCGGCCTGTCGATACGACAGCAACCGCCCGAGGTAGTGACGCAGCTCACACCAAGACTCCGAACTCAGCATGGCCCTATTATTGGACTTCTTCAGTATGGCCTCGCCGATCCTATTTTCCTTGTTCGCGTGAATGCTCTTGAGAAGTGTCTCGCAGTCACTGAGGACTGTCGTTCACATTAATTTCCAATGGCTTATAGCATTCAACTGGTGAATAGACGTACACTTCTGCTTATCGTTTTCGGACGTAATATCCTTTGTAAAGTCTGCTCTGGAATAGAGCATGCGTAACTCCTTTTCCAGTTCCGAGGCTGTTGGAATTGTTAGTTATGCTGTAGACCTGTATGGCAAGACTCGGGATAGGTACTGGACTGCGATTGTTCCCGTCGCTTGCAATCAGCAATGCATGCATCCAGGTGCCTCAGGAGATTATCCAAGTACGCCTTCACTCGGGGGAAGTTGAACGACAATATTCGCCAAATGATCTGTTTAGTCAAAGGTTTACGTTGCAGTTCATTTGGGTTTTTGTGGATTAAACCAAGGAGTCTCGCAAGAAAGACCTTCACCTTCTGAAGCTCCTCGACACTTCTGTGGTTCGAAGCTACGACATATATGGTGTGTTCATGCCCTTGGAGTATTGCGATTGCTGTGACTGTATCTCCACCTCGGTCACTATCGCATACCTGTGCGAGCTTGTTGACGAAGGATTGAAATGCGTCCACTGATGAATGCAGAGAGTCCTTCGGAGTCACGAGACTCGCCAGACACATCCCGATACTGCTTGATGACACGATTCAGTGCATTCTCAAGGATTATAGGCTGGTATAGAAGCTCCAACGCAGTTGGATCGTCCATAATGGGCTTCTCGGGGGTCTTCGGTGCCACTACAACCGGCTTTATATCAGCGAGTACTCTTCAACCCAAATTTTAGAACTATTAGACAGACACAAACGCTCGAACTTACTAGTATACGATACAGGTGCAACTACCTCAAAATAAGAAAGTTCAGTGTTACGAATTGATGTAACTATGTTGAAACTATTTATTTTGTTGCTTAGGTCGACATGAGAAACGGCGGGGCCTTTTATACATCCCGTTTCTTGGAGGCCTACCAAACCACCTGGCAAGTCGCAGCTCGCCAAAATTTGATCCTCACCAAGTAAGAATTAACGATGCCGACATGGGAATACTCCACTGATCACAGTGGATTATGCCTCTCTATAAACTGTTGTTATATGCATGCAAGGCTAGCACCCTTGGAGTGCCATTCGTGCCGAACGGTGCCACGCAGGATAGCATGCCGCGGATAAGACTTATACCGGCCGGTCGATGCAGGAGGCCACCTCTTTAAACACATTGAGAGCTTTGGTTGGTGCAACAGATCTCGCGTCGATGGCCAAGGCTAAAGGCTTGTCTTTAGGCTGCCGTCAGGCTGACTCTTATCGCAGCAGCATCACCTCGCAACCAATAGCATTGAAAATTTGACAATTGGACCCCTGTGAAAGCCGGATACCTACGTCCACCCTAGCTCTTGGAAGGTCGCCATGTTAGAACCAGTCTGAACCACAACTCCACCGAGAATATATCGCACCAGCTAATAGGCTGGACATGCTTTATATGACGGCCAGGGCCGTTTACAGGAAATTCAAGGCAGACTGACGTCAAAACATGCCTTGGAAATTGAAGCACACCTGCACCCGATCAAGTACCATATCTGGACACACAATTCCGGCAGGATTGGCGCAGACGAACTGCTTCTGAGTCTGTCCTGTGAACTTCAGGGCCTTGACTGCGACTCATTTACTGAGCCATTGAAAAGGCTGAAAATCCAACCTCTATTGTTTGCCCAAAAGGTACATGAGATTTTCTAGGGTATGTAAGTCATCAAGGGGGAAGGCGGGGTTGGGGTTGGACGCGAGGTTTATGAATAGGAGGCTTCAGTAAGCGAAGTCCGCAGCGCAGACTGCGGCAACAGCTGCAGGGGCTGACGAATCATCTGGCACCACGTAAGTTAGCGGCGCTCGCATCTCCGGATGCTGTTACAGCCAATAACGTAGTTTCATATGCACGCCGGGTGACCTGATCTAAGACCATCTGTATTCTATAGAGACAAATACGTATCACGGTATTCGCATTATAAGTGGGCCAGCCATGGGACATGTAATACGTTAAGATATTAATCCCTGCGGAAGTGTAGATCTGGCTCTGCTGCAGTTTCGTCGCGACTAGATAACCTTGGTTTGATTACATCTGCGAGGAAGGAACCAATAATATAAATCAGGGCAGACAGAGAGTGAACACATGCGCTAGATGGCATCTGTGCATATTAATACCTGTATATGAATTTCCTTCCTTCACTGTCTTCACACTCATCAGGCAAGAAAGTATTGAACTCAGCGAAGCCCTTCCCACCCCCACCTCCCCTTCCCCATGGCAGCTCTAGACGATCGCGAAGGTACTTTCTCACAGTATGGGGCTTATTTGCCACGAACTTCCTAAAAGAAAGCGGCATATCACCGCAAGCTAGAACGTCGACTATGTAGACATCTGTGCTGAAAGGCATGACGTTTCTATTATTGGGGTCGTTTAGCCATGACACAATGCGTTAGTTGTATACCATTCATCGAACTCATTAACGATAGAGCTACCTTAGTCTGTATTCCTTGCTAGATCCACAGGAACGGGACTTATGACTTCGTTGGTCTCACCTCGTTGATTTCTTTTTAGTTAAATTGTCGACTGAATTGTACACAAATGGCGACTTTCACTCCCCTGTCCTTTCATGCGTAAATATTGGGTGGTTGAAATATGCACCACCGCCCATCGGGCCTACAAAGGCGTCCCGAGGGACCGGGAACGATATCATGACATCGGCATACGTACAAACTTGCATCTAAAAAAACAGGTAGCATGAAAAAAGAACACTCTCTTCGATGGTATTGGCTTCTAAACAAAACCCTTCTCTGCGGCATTGTACTTCAAGCGCATTTACTTACGAATTTCATGATGAGCAACTTGAAATACTCAGCGCGGAAAACATAGAATAACACTGAAAGACGAACACGGGGAGGCCTGGTGCGGTTTCCCTTGTATGTCGTGGCTAGGAGCTGGTTCCGCTCCACCTTTCTCGTGGAAACTCTCGACGGTCTTGCATATTAGCCGCTAGTTTCATGCTTCGAGCTTGACACGCTCAAATCTGTCCCACCCCTCGACCTTGATCCATATCATGGGGTTTCTGATTGAGAAAACGATAGAAAATTTCCCCCATGTCGACTTTATGAATTGGGTGACGGCTGCTAGAATCTCATCATCGTAAAGCTCCCTAGCTGAAGTTGCCTCTTTCGCCAAGCGGCCAGTCCTATCCGTTATGTTAGAATAATAAAGAAAAATGTAGTCGAAGAGGACAATGGTAATAAGGACGCAATTAAAACAGGGCCAGTTCACCATATCAGATTTGTTCTGCCTTCTGCTAATGTAATGTGACTTCAGATGCCCCACTACTGTCACCCATCTGTATCTGGCCCCTAACGTCTAATAGTAAATTCATCACAGACGTGCCATATTACCGTAGACTATTCAAGCTCAACTTGCCCCATTAGACGCTAGGCTGAGCTTAAATAAATCCACATCGTGTCCCCCATTTGCAAGTATTAATTTTAGTCTGATGGATTTCATATACAATCTATTTAAAGAATCTGGATCTTGAGCTAAGGTATGTGACCGTAAATTTGAAGTTGTTCCAACGCGGTGAACACAGGAAACAGTGGATAACACGACCACCACTGCAGATGCAGTCGTCTTGGTCAGGGGAGACGGTCGGGAAACACCATCGTTAGACCCAGGACCCAACACCTATGCACTTGCCAACAATTGCAGTATGCCGACAACTAGGATCTTCGAGGATTCGAGAAATCCCACTGCAACACGCTTTTCTTGGGTAAGGTGAATAAATTTGGGTTAAACATTAACTGAATATATCTATCCCACTAAGTCATGAATATTCTTGATGGATATCTAGTTTTGGGAGCTACCGAACTACCATTAACGCATCCCTTAGGCATTATGGAGAGCCAGATGCAAGGAGCAGTAGCAGTGTTTTTATTTTAGTCTTTGACATTAATTTCCCGTCTAATTTAATCCAAGGGTCGGAACAACCTCACCATGCCAACCTGGTGAGCTAGGGTTGGCGTGGATTATCACCAATACCCTCAACATTCTCCAGACTTTGGTTGCCAAGTCTCAAATAGCTATTTTGAACGTGCTGGGGGTCCCTGACAGTCGTAATTTTGAGTAATTTGAAGGTGCTAAGAAAAGACAGGAAAAAGACGAAAGCCAGCGTGCTGGCGAGGACAAGACCAGTATAGTATCGGTCGATTCTCAGGTATGGCGACGATGAGACCGAAAGAGCGTTGTCGTGAAGTGGCGCAGTGACGGCGAGGGCAAGATCGCCACGAAATGCTTGTTGATGTGGTAGAGACAAACTCAAGGCAACGGCCGTGTATAAATACATATAGACACCATGCTTATGATTTGCTCGAAACGGCGGCCGCTTATAAATACAACTAGACAGCGCGCCAAAAGAAGGTTAGTCGGGCGGAGAAAGAAGGGATGCGAAAATGTGCAATTAACCACAGAGGGACCCTGGGTAGGTCGCCTTTAAAAACACAGGGTACATCAACCTTGCAAAATCGACCGCAAAGACAGCAGAAGGAGATAGAAGCCCTGATGTTTGAACCATTCGCCATCCGGAATTTGCTTTTGAAAGCTCTTCCACACCGCTGCCACGGGCGATTAATGGAATATACTCTATTTCTCGCCGGCTTAAGTGACACGATTTTACTTCGTAATAAGTCGTCTCGACTATGCGGTTCAGAAGAGCGGCGCGTTCACATCGCGGTGGGATTCTGCTACCATTTAATCACTTAATGACTCGAAGGTTTCCAAATCATGTGATAGCAGCAACAGCTCGAATCCCTCCCCCTCCTGTGAGGGATCTGCAGCATGAACTGGCCCAGCGTAATTGTCGCACGTCGGTATAAGAAGCTTTTTGAGATGCTTAAATCAAGGATGCTTTCAAGCATGCCGACAACTGCAATAAGCGGACAACACACGCAAGGACACGAAAAAGGAAAAAACGGGCCGGCCAACCAGCTACTCGTCAGATTTCTCCAACTTGGAGTTCTCCTTGGCCTTTTTAGCTCTTGGTTCCGGCAATGAAGGTGCCTCACGTCTGCCCGCAGAAACCGTTGGACCAATATAAGTCCTTATTTGACCTGTCCGGGCCCCGCCGGGGACGCCGAACAGTAACGGTGCTGAGCTTGAAGCCTTTTTTTGGGCCTCTGCGCGAGCGGCTGCTTGTTTCGCCATAGCTTCCGCATGAAGTCGTTCGTTAGCCGCCTTGGCTTGCGCCGCGGCACTGGGCTTCTTCTTGCTATTCGGCAGGAATCCTTTAGGCGTGGACGGGGACGGCTTCGCCCTCAGCGCCGACGAAGCAGGCCGACCAGCTTTCCCACCCTTGGAGGCCTCGGATTGCTCCGACTTCTCCGCAGATGGTCGTCCTTTGGCGGTCGCCGTGCGAGGAACGTCAGGCGTCTTCGGGGTCTGCGGTGCCGCTGAACGTTCCAACAGGAACTTGTTTGAGTTAAACTCTGGTGCTTTGGTATCCAAAGAACCTGCGTGCTGCTCCGAGTAACGCTGCGCCTGAGCTTCGTCTGCGGTAGTGCGTTCGACCATCGTACTAACTTGTCCGACGGGCGCATTCCTCGCTTTGGCGAGCTGACTGGCCGGCTTCTTCATGGGGCGCTCTCCTTGCACTTGACGCGGGGGCGTCTCGACTCCATGCACCGGGTGCAGGACTTGAGAATTACCCGAACTCGGAAGAAGTTGAGGGCTAGAAGTTTGGGGTTTGGCCAGGGAAGCGGTAACAGCAGTCACTGGTGCAAAAGCAAGTTTGGTAGTTGGCGGAGGACGAGTGGCCGATCTCACGGATGCTCGACGAACAAACTCAGACGTAGAACGAGTAGCCGGTGACGAGGAAGGATCTGGCGCATCGCTCATATCCACTTCGAAGTCCGTTGTCACAGTCCCCGGGGGGTGCTGCGATTCGGTAACAGAGAAGCTAGACGAATAAAGCGACAGCGACTCTTGCTCGACGCGAATCGGATTCTCAGGTTTTGGGTCGTTCTCCGGGATGTCAACGACTATCGGACTTCCGGAATCCTCATGCACGAATGGAGAGGACTGCGTTATCTCAGTGCCAACCTGTTGGCCGGCACTTGTTGCCAATCCAGAAAACATCCTATCTGCAGGAGCATCGAAGGTGAGGCCGGCAAGTTTGTTGGTATTGACGGTCATAAGCCAAGGGCTATTCTTCAGTACAGTGGCGGGATTGGCTGCAGCATTACCACGATCTGGCAAACCAACGGACGAGATCGAAGACGAGGCGCGGTTGTCGGGAGGGAGCTTGGGAGTTTGTGAAGAGTTGTACTCTTCATGTATTTCGGACCAAGTTTGGATAGGCGGCGGAAGGTGAGACGGGGGTCGGTTTGAGTATGTGGCCGCGAGACGGGGGGGCCTGGGGGCGATACTCGATAATTGGTCACGAAAGCTCTTCTTGAAGCCTGACGTCCTTGGGATAGTAGAAAGGGTGCCGTGACGAGCACTGTTGGTGAGGGCGACGGTGGCAGAAAGATTGATGCTGCGGGTCGCAAAACCTTTTGGCGCGGATGGGGGATCTTCACACATCCAGTCGTTCAGGTTAGGCTCGGGTCGAGGAGGCGGACGTATCTCAGGGCGGATCTCATTTGGCTGACGGATCCAGTTCTTTGGCAATAGTGAGTACTTCAAGGCCTGTAAAAATGCAATGGCAAACTTTGTAGGTACATGCATCACGGAAGCCACCATCGCCACTATCAGAACGACGGCGAACCACATCAACACCACGAGCTGGCAGGTCGACCAAAAGGTGGTTGAGACCAAACCGAACAGACCGAGAGAGTTGACGGTGTGCTTGCTCTTGATAAACGTTGAGTGTAACCAGGTCATGCACTCGCGTAGCTTGCGACCTGGCCATGCTAGGCATTGCTGCTTCGCGAGGTCCAGCTTTGCAACGCTTCGCTGCCACCAGAGGCGTAGCTCCGAAATCTTGTGCTTTAATCGGAAATACAGGCTGAGGACGGGCTCACGCACGATGGCGTACGTCCAGGCAGACCAGAGGAAAACCGAAAGGCAAGTAGCCGAAAGCACGGCGTGAAAAAAGAGTGATAATATGAAAAGACCGAAGAACGGCACGATTTCGAAAGCTGTGAACGGCATCAACACCGCTCCCCACATAAGTGGGAGGTAGATGATGGCCGTGTCGTCTTTTTTGCCGGTGTAGATTATTATACCCATGAGGGTGAGGTACAGGGCGTAGTACCTGTCGGGAGAGGTCATCTTCCTGACACAGGATTAATCGATGGGTGACAAGAGGAGTACAGAAAGAGAGTGCAGAGAATTTATACAAATTTCTGGACAAATATATGATACGTTCACAAGGCAATTGCTATTGTAGTGACGAAATAATGGTTTCTGTATGTGGGATTGAAAGCTGGCAAATCGATCATGATGATTGCGTTGCGTTGTGAACTTCAAAAGAAAAAGATAGAAAGACGCGGTGCGAGTTTTGGAGGGGTCTTAAATAGCTGTGAACTTGCAGGTGGTCGCCAGGAAGGTACGCGAACTAGCATTAAAAACGCAGTGCGTGAGTACAACGTGACGAAGACGCGTAATTTGGTTGAGATCAACGGAAACTTCAACTTCAAAATCATCCAAGTACATTTTGCATCGAGTAGCTACATGTTTCGTCTTTACATCTCGAAGAGCATACATACACGATCTTAGTACTTAATTATCTGCTTTGCATAGAATTATCATGCCGTCGTGACTTGAACTGCATATCCATGTGATATTCGGCGTTGAACTGCCCAATTACTCAAGTTCAACAAAGGGTTATGGAATCTGTCAGACTTGTCACTGCACCTGTACGACCCCAATCGGGCCATTATCTCACGGTAAGGAACCCCAAACCAGGACTATTTTATGGGCTGCTTAGACAAAACAAATTGTTCTTCGGGTCCGCAGTGTTGCGTGCCAACACTCTGTCAAGTCGCCAGGCAGCGTCACTTCTTCGTATTCAATCATTCCGCTCGAATATTTTGGAACGTGATCGATATAAAATGGCTAAGTCAAACTTCTAGATAAAATGATGGCATCGGATAGGATTGACTGAGTGAAGTAACGAAACAGAAGTCTACAATGACGATACTTGATGCCCTTAATTGATGGCAGGGCGCGAGCACGATACTACGAGGGAAAGTGAAAGTGCTCAAGTCCCGATTTGAAAACATCATATCAACGACTTCCAAGCTGATTGATTGATTGATTGATTGAAATTTAACGTCTCATCGCGTGAGACGTGCCGGGCGCAGTGCCGGCATGGTCTATGCTAGTCGAATCTATGTTACAGGGGACTGTCTTCATCTAACATTCCTGTTCAGTGCGATGGGCAGATCTCAGTAAAGAAATTGGTCTCCTCCGCCCATTGACAAAACAAACGAGCTCCCTTGGCCGTGCCTAGGAGGGAATCTATACTATTCTTGGCCATATGCGCTTTTAGATGACCGGGCGTGGCCTTGCGGCCGCGCTTGCAAAAGTAGAAGTGGACTGGTGTCTTTGTCTTTCCACACCCGCAGTTGAGCAGTGCGTCGCGATGCTGGAGTCTCTCGTGGTAGGTCACGAAATCCCCGTGGTGCGACCTCGCTGCGAGTAATCTGCCTAGGTGTTGCCGTGGCAGGCCAAGTTCGGGGGGTCGCGGGTGGATAGCGATCCCTAGATCTCGATACTGTTGAGGGCAGGTAGTGGCCCATCGATCGTTGAAACTCTTCCAAGTGTAGGATCTCGCGATTCTCTTTATATGTGCGAATGAGGCCGGGTGTTGTGTCTTGGGTGGTTGCTCACAGGCCGCTTTGGCCTGGACATCTGCTTCTTCGTTTCCGGGGATGCCTACGTGTCCTGGGCACCACCAGATATACACTTGTCCCGGGGATGTCCAGGGTTTTCGCTCTCTCTGTGACCAGGTTTTGGACAGCTCTTGGAAGGCGGTGAATTTTGCTTGACTGCTTCCTGATTGGAAACTGAACTCAAAGCTGTCGCATGTAGTCGGACAGGTCACGTGATGACAAAACCACCCTCGCTGAGCGGAAGCGCTCCGGGTAGTACCCCAGCCTAAAGCTAGCTGTTGCCAGATCCGCTAGGATCTCCCATAGGGGTTCACCGCAGGCCTTTAGCAGGCCAGTGGGGATCAGGTCGTCGCCGGGAGCCTTCCGAGCAGCCGTTCCTTTGATGATAGACTCGATATCCATTGTGGTCACCTCCCTAGGGACGTTCAGCTCTGGTCTCGTCTGTAATAGGCCGCGATCGAGGTCCGATAGATCTATACACGGGTCTGGGAAGAACCTCTCAGCTAGTAATTTTGCCTTCTCATCATGTGTACGTGCCGTAAGCGTGTCGCCGGCGTCCCTCCGGAGATCTGGCAAGCCGTGGGCCTCAGAGGGGGCCCAGCTCCGTAGCCTAGCCCACCTCTGCAGTGCCCACAGGCTTTTGTGATCCTTCGCCGTCCCCTCGAGCTTCTCGTGCCAGCTACGCGTCTGCGCTTCGCTGATTTCGAGCCGTTGTTTTTGGCCGGCTCTTGTATATTCGTCCCAGTTGGTCTGCGACCTTGCCTGGAGGTAGTCCCGCCGTCGTCTCTTCGTCTCAGCGCAAAAATTTTACAATTGCAACTCCGGGGAATCGAACCCCGACCCCAAGCTTGGAAGGCTTGGATCCTAACCATTAGACCAAAGTTGCTCATCGATAATAATCGCGTTCAAATTGGAGCCTTGGAGGTTGAGGCACAGCGCATTGGGAGCATTGAGAGAACTATGGTCCGTGCGCTTGTAGTGCTTACAACAGGCCGGATATCCGAAGCAAGGGTTGACTAATCTCGCCAACCACCTCACCACCCCGCATTGGTTGGTGGGTGAGCGAATTAGTAAGCAAAACGCTGGTGATCTTGGCCACTAGTGAGCTTGGTGAGGTGAGCTGAGGTTGATGGGTTTATGGTTAGAATTACTGCTGAGAAATGAAGCTATCGCCAACCTCGCCGGCGCCGTCCCCTAGGAACATGCTGGCCGAGTTGGCTATAGCTTCCTCTGTAGCCTCGCAGTAGTATACTCATCGCCGTCGCCTCGGTAGTAACTTTCGTGAAACCGGGGCTTCTTAGTAGGCGGCGAAGTGGCTAAGATGTCCAAATTAGGGTAGTCTTGTTGCCACACTTTCTATACCATAGCCTTGGCCTTATTGATCCAAGTATTCTGGTCAGCCCAAGTCTCTTCAAACCATGACCAACCGTAGCCCGGGTGTAGTGCCAGCGCGGTGTATTGTATCAGTATATTATCAAGCTCTGTTAACGTAGTAGTTAGATGATAGTTAATTATTATGGTGGATTTGGCCGTTAAAGGGACTACACTTACTATCATAGTACTTTTTCTGGATATTATGGCCATAGGCCCACAACCACGATGGACGGACCTACCGCGCTCGGAGAAGGTAAATCCACGGAAACACTGAAAAAAGTGCTCTTAAGCTTCCAGGAGCATAGGACTGGCCTCAGCCGAGGCTTGGCGAGATGACTATAATACTGGAGTTGGCGTTATAGGGTCAATTGAACCCTACATAGTACAAGAGTCGCGGCTTGAGCGCCAGAAGAATACTAAGATAATAGGGAAGTTTCAAGGTGCCAGACATTCTGTAGAGATTTTCAAGTTAAGAAGCCTTACATAGGGTCCTACAGGGCTGGCAGTGACCCCCATCACGTTAAAAATAGCTATTTGGGCCTTGGTAACCATAAGCTAACCAGGTTGCCTAACTAGATCCTCCGGTGAGGGTGTTGGTGATAATCCACGCTAACCCTGGCTCACCAGGTTAGCCTGGTGAGGTGAGTCCGACCCTTGATCCGAAATGAGGTACTTGAGCAAGTATACAACCACCCCAGGGACTTGAATGTATTGCTGGAACGTCATCTTATTGATAGCTAACAGGTGTATCTAGATTGTCAGGACAGTGGCTCGTGCGCCTGCCAGTATATCTAGGACAATCACTTCGGCTAACTACGCAGCTCTCTTCTATACACACACATCACACAATATAGACTGTCCAACGTGTCAAGTGAAACCATGGTGAAGATGTAAGTGCATCTATCGGGGGATATATTGTGCTAACAGTTTATTAACTCTGGGTGCGCCGTCTCTTACCTAGGAAAATCAAACACGTGCAGATTTAGGCGTCGTTACCGATTGCTTGAATGGAACAAGTACTGGATTCTCTTTAAAATTAGAGTTATCAGGTATCTCCCCATATCGTTGCCCTCAAGATTCGGGGCCCAGAATGGTGATATCATGAGCCACCCAGTTAATTCATCTAGCCATAGCCAGTGGTAATAATTGTTTCAAGATTATCCCATTATATAACCTCTTTAGCAACACTTGGCCGTATAGAAATATTCTGCTGCAATCCTAGTCTCTATTGCTGAATTTGACGCACGTAATCGCCAGATGAATGTGGTACTTCATCACATGTCAAAGTACCAAGCTTTAAAGGCCCATTAGTACGACAAAAACACTGATTAATATTTTCCGCAAATTCTTCATCATAGGTAGAGTTTTCGTAGATTTGAACGTTTAGCCTATTACAAGTCGTGGAGGCGGGTCAAGGTGGGTAGCCTGTTGCAAATTGGATAGTTTGAAGGATCTTGCGTCGGCCGACAACAGTATGATTACTCTACTATGATCCCACGATAAATCCAGTATTTTGCTTTGATTACACTGTGAGAATATATTCCCTCGTTTAAGATATAAAATCTCTAATGTTTTAGTCATGTCTGAATATGTCAATTTCTATGTGTTTCTGTGGATCGAGGCGAGAAGACCACACGCCACAAACGGCCAGTGGTTGACTAGAGCTTAATTCAACAAGTATAACCCAAGTAGCGTTTTACTACGACCCAGAAACCAACGGCTAACATCCAGTTGGTCTTAATTTATTTCACAACTTCATTTGTATTGGCTATACCTCCTCCCACGATCGACAGTGAGAAGATGTCGTTCCTTTGATCCCAACTCCTGAATGTCCACCATGCAAGTTTGCCTTCCCGATTTACGCAACCGCCGTCACCTCTGCTTGTTGCAGGGCGAGAGTGATGTTCAAGAATTTCCAATACCAGTCAAGCTTTACCGTCTCTTTGGCTTGGATAACATCGCGAGGAATTGCTCAAACAAGCACCAAGCTGCCAAATCGGCAGCTTCGCAATGCAAGCGCACACGAATTTTGCCAGTCTGGTTCACCTGATCATTATTCATGACCAATGCACACAGAAATATCAACAATCACAGACTGCGGTGCAGGAGACCTGGCCTACATTGTATTTGCGCAACATCACAAAAACATCAATTCATTCAAACACGCACATAATGCTAAGGCTACAAAGGCCACTTCATATACATGACTCCAACTACATTGAAGCCCGGCACTGCTGACTTCCTAAGATGAACAACATCTCAGACGAATACTTCCTGAGCTTTGACGGATGGAAACGCCCTACATATGCAAGAGGGTTTGAGACGGGAACATTGGGAAGCACGATGGTGCTGGCTCACTTTAGACGGAGGAGGCATAGTTGCAATAGATAAGCTCACACAAGAAAAACCAACAAGCTGTGGTCAGTGGGGGGATTCGTCATCGTATGATGGCGGTCCAGATTATTGGGGGACATCCACCAGCTTGTTGGCTCAACAAAAACATTGAAAACAAACTGTACTTCTAAGCGCTCTGCGACGTGAATTGTAGTATGTATCTACATGAGAATGTAACCCAAGTGTTGAATAAGCCCATCTTCCAGTTCCCTACATCCGACTTTGAACTTCCCCGCATTGAATAAATGGAAAATTCCCGACGGGTTACCACCTGGGCAGGTGAGATGTGTGTCTTCCGTTCTCGAAGTGTTTGCGGCTAAATGGGAAGTCATCACCAAGACGGATTGAGTCTACGACCTGCTCTAAGAAAGAGTCTTGCTCAATGTCTCTGCTCCTCCCTTTGCCTACATATCCGTAGATCGACAGAGGTTGTTAGCGCTTTCAATACCCAGCGACACTTTCAAGATGGCCTTTGGCCCAGCCCTAGGGACTCTAAATTTCTCCAACGTAAAGTAGATGCAAGCGGGTCCTCGGAGCTTCACAATGCGCTCGTCAGACACAACTCAATCATCGTGTCCTGCGCACCACCTTCTGATCCCATGCTGTATCCAATTATAATACCCGGTAGTGTCTCTTCGGAGCAGCGGCACTTGGGGATTAAGGGCTTTATCACTCAATAACAGGTGAAAAGCTTTCCTTGGCGTCGACTTCAGTCCCTTCGTGGCAGAATGAAAAGCATTATTTGCTGTCTTCTTCCATTTCCAGGCGACGTATCCAAGCACGCAGGCTGCCAATAACAACCTTTTGCAGAGTCATCATGTCGTCCATCTCCAGCTTCCTCTTCGCCCTCGCGGCCCTCGTGGTGCAAGCCACTGGTTTTCCAGCTCCCGACCCCGAACTGGTCGTCCGCAGCCCAGCAGCAGTCTCCTGTGCCCCCATCCCCTCAGCAGGCACATACCCAACATGGCAACAACTCCCCCTCCAAACCACGCTTCCCGACCCCTTCCTCCCCCTCTCCCAAACCACGACCGACTCCGGCAACTCGGCGGCGGACATCATGTCCGGCAATGCCGCCGGCCGCATCACCTCGCCCGATGACTGGTATCAATGCCGCCAGCCCGAGATCCTGCAGCTACTCCAGGAATATCAGTACGGATACTACCCGGACCACGCGCAGGAGACAGTCAAGGCGACACGGAGCGGCAATAATGTCGACATTGAAGTGACGGCTGGCGGTAAGACGGGGAAATTCAGGGCGACGCTGAGTCTGCCGAGTAGGAGTAGTGCGTCGGCCAAGGTGCCTG